>NC_084923.1:15002500-16252500 GCF_958298935.1 Phragmites australis
CATAATAGAAAAAAGACAGTGCATAAACAAACACTCTAAATGCAACAACCAAGCACATGCTACACTTAGGGGCATAGTATAGCAAGTTTGTACATATTAGCATGAAGAGGTAAAAAATAAACTTTAGTAGGTTGTTTAGTGGGTTTAACACACTTGCTAACCTACGTCCTAAGTATTTTTAGGCTACTTTATTAAACCAAGCTCTGATACCACGCTGTAAGGAATCGTCCAAACAGTATTCTAATTAATCATTCAATCGATCATTTACTTAATCATGATATCAATGATTAATCAGAGTACCACTCTAGTAGTTTCGATACGTGTTTTGTGTCTAAGATCGGAACATATGCCTTTCCAACATATCACATCACAACAAAGCTTAACAAAGAATGAGTAATTTAATTATATTAAGCATCCATAATTTCTTACAATTTACAGAAAAAGAGATCAAAGAGGAGACTGAAACTAACCAACTCCTAGACAGAAGAGAACTATGTAGCGGAAGCTAAAACTATCAACAGTAAAAGGAGGATGGAGCCATATACCCTTAGACCCCATCACAAAAATACGACCTCCGAGTAGTTGCCTACTCATGCCTGTCACCACCCTCGGTGGGCGTGAAGTAGCCAAAGATCAACTCCTCCTCGCGGGTAGCACCTGGAAGAGCAGTGTGAGTACGATGATACTCGCAAGACTTAATCCATATTGGGTACTTATAGATAATCTAAGGTTGATGAATTGGGATGTTAGTAAGAATATGACCACATGGTTAAGTAAACTTATATGCGAAAGCAAAATTTGACAAAAATATGTGTGAGCATCTAGACTTAACCAACATAACTATCTAACCTATAACCATCAACTGAACATATGTGTAAAATGAACCATAGTAATAATATATATAAAGACCCATCTCAACTTATCAACCACCTCAAACCAAACTCGAAACTCTACGACTGTTATAAATGGACAAAATCATGCTCATGATCAAGAGTGCGGCATTTCAAAATATTTTTACACCCTGTAGGGGGTACAACTTTGCTCATAAGACTCGAGGACCATACGGCTTGAGTGACCACACAGGTCCACCTAAGGGGTACTCGTGTCAACCTTTCCCAATAAGCCTCAACCATTTGAATCAGGCATAGCTCGGTGTGGAGCCCACTTAGATTAACTCCCGAAGCAAACTCAAGTGTCTCTTACAAGCCCTCCCGCTCACACCGTCGATGTGCAAGCTCAAATGATCACGTCTATAGAGGTATTCGGCTTGTCTCTTACAACCCTAACGATTTTTTAGCACAATTTATCGGAGTTTTCACTGGACTGTCCGGACTATCCGGGTTCTACCCGGACTATCCAGGTTGTCCAGAGAAGTTGCTTGGAGGAAAAGAAAAACTCGACCGATTTAATTTGCGAGTCTCTCCAAACCAAAGGAAAACATGTTTGATATAGTTTATAGAGTCTAGAACTCACTCGCTAACCTAGCAACACGATTCCTAACATAAATCTCATCTGAATTCTCTCTTTTTGCTCCAAAGCTCAAGAACTTGGGAACTCCACAAACTTAGCTCCAAACTCGAAATCAACGCACCAAAACACGCATCCTTTGCCATAGGAGCCTAGGAGACTCACCCAAGATGCTTTGTCAAGGTTGGTGACCGTCGGTGGAAGGTGAAAAAGCTCGAGAAGAGGAAGAATGCCTGTACTCCTCATGCTTCAACCAAAAACAACAAAATATATCAAAACTGGCTCGAATCCTTCAAAAAAATAAAAATGAATTGGATGAATGAAGAGCTTAAGAGCTAAGGATCACATTAGTAACATATGCATACCTCGATTCCTTTTCTTGAGGTGGAATTTTGGAGAGAAGAAGAGAGTGCTTGAGAAAGGGAGGGGCTCCTTTGGCTTGGCCGGTTGGAGAGGAGAGGGAGCTCGGGTGGGAGTGAGGGAGCAGGTGGGCTGCTGCCCAAGAGAGTGAGGGGTGGTTGGGCCACCGTGGGGCCCACATATTTGAGAATTAGTTCATTTCAACTGTGAATTCATTTTCTCTCTCCCGAATTTCTTCTTCTCAACTGATTGACTCTAAACGAAATGCTCTAGCGTTCCAAAATAAAATTACACAAAATTAAACATAATGCTTAAGAAATATGATTATGCTTAATTACATAATTACGGTTTCGGGAGGTGCACCAAGGTCGAGCACGGGGAGCGGCAACGAGTTGATGCGGAAGCGTGTGACACGGAGGTCGGCGATGTGGGCGGCGATGGCGGACAAGTAGAGAAGGAAGGCGAGACCTCCGAGGAGCACGAGTAGATGGAGGGGCAGAAGGGTCCAGGTGGAGTAGCAGTAGAGGTAGGGGCATGGTGCGGGTGCAAGCGACGGACACAGAGGAGCGAGCGGGGAGGAGGCGGCGTGGATCGAGGAGGGAGCGAGCAAGAAGGAGGTGTCGTGGATCGGGGAGGGAGCAGGGGACGGTTATGGAGATCAGGGGAGGAACTGAAGGGGGAGCGAGCGTGATGTGTGGAGATGGGAGCGAAGGCCCTCACCTATCAAATCTCGAGGGAGGGGGTGATAGGATGTCCTGTCTAGTGCTAAAATCACTACATATTTTTAAAGTAGTAGAGATTCTAACTCCAATTTCAATTATTATTAATTGTATTTTTAAAATTTTTATTTAAATGTTTTGCTTCTAACCGTATAGAAATCGAACTGCTATTTTTTATATCTTTTAATTTCAAATTTACCTATTTAGTAATCATATTTGATATGGACTCTCTGGTTTAACTTAGACCATTAGATGTTCATAACAATAATGAGTGATCGAGATCATTTTCTTTTTTAGATTAACATGGTAATTTTGTGATCTCGAGAGCAAACATAGTGGCTCATTTTCCTTTTAAATATTAAAATAATAAATAGGTGTGTACAGCCTGTTGCAATAGCAGCTATCATTCAATTAGACTAAAATCAACGGTTTCCTTTCGGGGACGAAATTTCCATCGTGAAGGGATTTTTTTCCCTTCGATGCTCCAACGGTTTCCGTCACGAAGAGATTCCCAAAGTTATTCCTTCTAAGACGGAATTCTTTCTTATTTTCTTTCGCGATTCCCCTCGAAGGGAAACTATTAAAGTTGAGAGAAATAAAGGAAATAAGAACAGGAAAGTGAATCGAGAAAAAATAAAAAAATATATGATTAGAGATGATTTTAAAGCTGGATCTACTCCCAACGAGCATGGATCATAATAGAAGATATACACGGTACGGAACTCCCTACATCGTTTAAATTGCTTCCCGGTACATATATACTGCGCGCATCGATGAATGAGTAACGAGTGGACAGCGTACGTGACGGTCCGCAGGAGGCAGACATGCAAACATACACAAAACAGGCACCGCCACTGTGACACGAGAGACTGTCGCCACCATACATCGATCGCAGCAGAGCCAGGTATCCTGTACTCCTCCTAAGCTCGGATCGGGCAGCGGAATCTTCAGCGACGCCGGGCGGGGGCAGGCTGCTGCCACCAGCCGGGGCACGTCTTTTTACGTAGTTTCTCCACGCGAAAAAGGAAGGCCTGCCAATCATGCCTGCCTGCCCGCCGTGCTGGGGGCGCAGCCCAGGGACTCAACCGCGCCTTGCCCCTCGACGGGGGACACCTACCTTTTCCACGGACGCGACACCACGTACCAGGGGCACGGCACGGCACGGCACAGTGGCGCGCGGGGTGGGCGGCCTTGTCATGCGCTAGCTAAGCCGTGGTCACAACGCGGCACGTTGGCCGCTAACCGCGACCGTCCCGCCGGCCGGCCGGCCGGCCGGTTCTTCCAAAGTTCCAACCGGATGGCGAATCGTGATGTCTAATCCTACCGGATTTGTACTGGTTTTCGCTTAGGATCACGTACGCGGATTGTGGTGTTCCGTGTTCCCGTACGTACGTGGGAGCGTGAGCGTGGTTCTTGAGTCTTGACCTCGGGTCGTTTCTTGAACTCGGTCGGTCGTACTGCCATGGGATGGGCGTCCGCCGGAAGAAGCTAAGCATTTGAACGTCAGGGTGGTTTCATTTGAGTCCTGCTTGCTTGTCCATCAATCTCCGTTCCAGATCGTATAAAAGTTTCATTTGGCTTTGTCCCTGAGGGTACAAATGATTCCAGCTCCCCATCGCACCACATACGTACAGCGCTACACTACCACACAACGATCTCGACGCTCCAGCCAGGAGCAGCCAGATATACAGGTAACAGGGCCAAGAAAAGTACATCTACCAGCTGGGCTGCTGGGCGGCCCTGCCCTGTTCTCGACTCTCACGCACCGGTGGTGTACGGATCGTAGCTTTGCTCAAATACAGCCACCGGAGCAACTCCAACCGGCGCAGCTGCTTCGGCACGTACGGCGTCCTGCACGCCACCCTGCACCCGCGGCACCCCGAGCCTGCCGCGCCCGGTACTTCTCACGTACAGCGCCCGTTCGCTCGCCGCCGCCCGTCCGTCCCGTTCGCTCGCCGCGCGTCACATGATCTCATTACGCCGCTGCCGAGCCAACCCCTGAGCCGCGCGCGTGAATGGCCCCGTACCGTCTCCCCTGGCACGCGCGCGCAAATCACGAAAAGCGCCGGCCTCTTTCCTTCACCCTCATTGCATGCATCTGAAACAGAAGTGGACTCTCTCCCTCGTGCTGGGTCGACAGTACAGCGCGTGGTGGAGCCCGAGCGCGATCGATGTGCGTGGCTCGCCTTTACTTGATCCATGTGGTTCTGCATGCGACATGTTACTAGTACATTGGCGATGGATCATTGCTACTTACTGCGTAGGCTCGCAGTTATCATGACAACGTTGAGGCCCTGAGGGCACCTTGCCGCCCGTATACCTGATCCAACTAATCGAGTGCCTTTACATGTCAGTATGTCACCGTATGTTTTAAGCGCTCGATCGTTTCGTTTCTTCTCTCTCTTTGCATCCGGATTTGCCGGGGTTCGCTGTGCATTATATGCGTGATCCCATGATGCGTGCATGTGTATCAACTGCCTGAGTATTGTGTTGGTGTACGAGTGGTGCAATGCATGCTCACTACGTCAGAAATCCATATCAATATGTACTCGGCAAATGAACCTCGCGACTCATGTGGTCACTTTCACTTGAACCGTGCCCAGTGTATTTTCTGGGATTCGAACCGGCAACCTTCTTTCGCGTGAAAGCTTCCTTACTATCTTACCTCACAATCTTATATGATGGTTATGTTGAGGTACATCTGAAAATTAGTGTTGCGCAGATGTTTTATCAATCCGAGTTACCAAACTCATGATATTTTTTTAATTTATAGTTTTCAACTTTATGGTCCTATATGTGGCTTTTTCAATCATTCATACTAGTTTTACACTAGATACAGTAATTTAATTTGTAGTTAAGTGTGTGGTTTCCTTCGATAGTCTCTAGATACTTATTTGTGCATCTATATCGCTTCAAATAAGTAAGTGATCTACTATAAAGTCATAGATCGCGTCGAGAGCTATAATTTTTATATAAAGTTTGTCTTTTTCCGACCTGTATAAAAAAGATATGAATTTCCAAAATAAGTTGTATTTAATCATCAATGACGGGTTGTAGGACGGGTTATAGCTATCGCCTATCACTAATGATTCTATTCAGATTTGAGTAGCTTTCTGATACTAGTAGAAAGAAATAGGGGCCAGTCAGAGATCATTAGTGATGGATTATAGCTATGATCCATCACTATTATACGTTCTTCCGATCAGTTATCCTTATAGAAGTGTTTGAGATTCGATCAGTTATTAGTGGTGGGTTATAGCTATCATCCGTCACTAATAACTTTCACATTAGTGACAAATCATAGTTGCCACCTATCACAAATGAGTGGCCACTGCACTAGCAGTTTTCATGTGAGACGTTACTATGGTCTTTAGTGACGGGAGATTTCCTCTCTTGTTATTAATAACGTGTCATTAGTAACGGATCTTGATCGGGTCCCAGTTTGATGTCATATTAGTGAAGGATCATCATTGAACCCGTTATTAATATAATATTAGTGATGATTTCTAAACGGTCATTACTAATATAGTGTCTTCTATATTTGGTTTGTTATATAGTGACTTAATTTTCTACTCGGTGCTCTTGACCTTCTGCAGTGAAGCAACTTCTACTGCAGGCACATGCAGAGATCCTTTTACTGTATTTCGTTATTTGTCAATTGATGGTTTAACTAGACCATTTATTGCATGATCAGACGACAAAGATGGTTTCAGTGCCTAGCCCAACTAGCGAAATGGGAATAGAGCCGCAGCAGATTCGGGCAGCCTCTTCCCGTTTCAGTGTGACGTAGAAAGGTGCAGTAAACTAGCGGTAGTGAGGCAGTGGCACCCATGTGGCTCCCCATGAAGAAGCAAACGTATTTCATTAGCCAATTGGCCCAGAACCATCCGAGGCAACATCAACTTGGTGCTTGATTTCTGCCTATTTAGACCATCTTCAGCAGAGGAAGTACTGTAGCACCCGTAACACTGTAGCGCCCAATATATCGGTACTGTTTACAGAGGCTGAGAGCGGGTTCGGATAGAGAAAAAGAGGAGTAGAAGGTAGAAAATATGGTAGTTGCTGTAGATGAAAAAATAAGGGATACTGTAATAGTATTTTGATGATGAAAATTTAAGATAGCTATTGAAGATGGCCTTAATCCATGTCAATACTTGTTTCAATATTCGAGATTCGATCAGTTATTAGTTTCTCATTCTTATTCTCGTCTGCTTCTCTCATTCCCGAATCCCCTTGGATCACCGATCTGCTCAGGAACTCCCCGTCACAAGAGCCACGCATGTGCACAGCACATGATGCAAGCAATTAAGCTGGGAGTACTAGATTAGCAGGTGTTACGAAGTGAGGGAGCAGGCATGCGTGCAGTCTATAGCTAGGCTTTGGAATTTAAAACAGTACGCCCCTGCAGCAGAGCATACAGAGCAGAGCTTGCAGACGGCTCAGATTATGAAGGAAACCGCAGGAATCACGACGGCTACGGCGAGCAAACGAGCGGCTTGCTTTCAGCTAGTTTACGCTTACCAAGGCAGCCGTTTGACCTTGCAAGGCCATTAAAAGGTTTGGCAGCCTCCTCATAAAACGGGGACGAGCATCCACGCCGCACCCCCATGGATCTTTTTACACGACCAAGCAACGTCGATTTGGTACACCATGGAACGCACATGGTCTGATACTCACCTTTGCAGTTCCAGTTTCCTGTGTAAAATTCAGATTCTGTTTGTCAGTAATATTTTTAAAACAGTGGCAGGAGCACTGTCATCCACTAAAGAAGAATAGAAATTTTTACCTTAACAGAACAACTGCTTAGTGAAATCGGGAGAAAGTAACAGCTAAAAAAGAACAACCAGGATAACTGCAAATATGGAAAATTAACTCCAAAGAATGACATATAGATGCAACAACATAGCAATCTTAGAGGTTTGACGTTATCTCTGCTCCTAATTTTATCGTGACCTCATTTATCACTAGAGAAGAAATCTGAATTGCCTACAAGCTCTTGTTTTGGAAAAAATCGTTTGTTCCTTTTCTTTCTAGATGTTCCAACAGGTATGAATGAAACTGAATTGGTCACTTTTTGGTCATTCTTGGGGATCACCGCTATCGTCTCTTCCCAATGGTGCAACCAAGGCATGGTTGTGTAGAGCATCATTCTAAATTCTTATCTATGTGATGAACAAGTGACATGCTCCCAATCCCTCTTTTGAGAAAATACATTGAAATTAGAGATGAAAACGGACGAAAATGATGTAGAAAACCCGCTAACCATTTACATTTTCACATTTTCTCTTGAAAACATAATTAAAATAGGTACGAACTAAGTAATGTCAGGATATAAAAAATAAACTAATCTAAATGAAAACACACCGGTATCGATCGGGAATCGATAATTCAAAATCGGGAACACCAACCTATAGAACCATGACTTCAAATATCGACCGGACACATAATTAAGTTATACTTACAAAAGTAATTCATATCATACACATATAGATCACATATTAACATAAGTCTTAACTGAAAAATAACTACCATATTGTGACTCAAGTACTCGACATAATACACAGTTATACGAAGACTAAGGTTGAAGACGACACAAGTGCAAGAGCTTGGACGACATCGGCAGGTCGACACCCGGATAAGACTGGGCCACTGGGATCTAGGTGAAGTTTAGGATAGGGTGATGTTTGGCTAGTCGGCTAGGCTTGGTCCGTAGGCTATATTGTGATTTGTTAAGTTTGGTCTCGATTGAAAAAACAGGAATTCCAATGAAAAATTCTTGAATAAAAATAAGATACTGATAATACGGTCAGAAAAACAGCAAAATTGTTTCCGTCCCGTTTCTACGTAAGTCCCCAAAATCCAAAAATAGCTAGGAAAATGTTGAAAACGGATCAAAACAGGACGGGATTTATCCTGTCCATTTCATCCCAAATTGCAATCTAAGGTGTAAAGCTGATTTTTGTGTTTGATCACAGAGTGGACATGAGTTGTTATGTGGCTAGCTCTTTTATGCTTAGATTGTCTGACATATTTAGCTTATTTTGAACCAACAACCAAGAAAAAAACTTATATTTGTTCTCCACGTTAGCCTTCCAAATTTGAGTAGCTCTGAATATGCAAAACGAACCGTAAAATTGTATGAGATGTGTAGATTTTGCGCTATAAGCATCATCTATTATCCATTTCTAGGGTGTCCGGCTACAGGACAACACCTTAGATTTTCATCCCTTTAGAGAATGATGAACTTGTGTAGGTGAGCGAATGTCATGATGCCTCTCATTGAGCAGATTTTGCACTATAAACACCATCAATAAGAGTGATTGCTGACAGCTTCCTTAAAAAAAGTGTTTGCTGACGGCACTCAACACGTGGTAAAAATTGACACGTTTGTGGTTAGTGATGGAGCTTGACCAAAATTTCAAGAGAGGCTAAATAACAAAATAAATTTCAAAATTTTTTCAAGCGCTAAACCATTGAACTAATATATGACACAATTTATAGCTATCAGAGAGTAATACATTGATATTTCTCAACTTGGTTTAAAATACATATTTGAGTGAGATTTATAAATTATAACAAGTGCTAAACCATTGAACTAATATATGTCACTATTTATAACTATCAGAGAGTAATATATTGATATTCCCCATACTTGGTTTAAAATACATATTCCAGTGAGATTTATAGATTATAATACCTATAAATGACTCTAAAAAGCAGTTGTGTGTGTGTATATATACACCAAAATTACAACTAGTCACGATCTCAGACTGATAGCCACGACAAATAAGCTCTTCGACGCTTTTCATCCTTGAAATCCTTTATTATGTCTTCGTAGTGACACTTATCTACAATTCGATCCTCAATATATACTAGCAAGCTATTGATAAGAAAGCTATTTTTCATCTTGTTACTTACCTAGCAACGTTTGTTCTTAACTGGTATGTAGCTATGGTCAAATGAGTTCTAACCTAAACAAAATTGGTATGCATATCCAGTGTTTTTTTTTTTTTTTTTTTGCAAAAAGGCTTGAGGGATGGGGGTGGGGGGTGGCGGCCCAGGTTGGCCTGGCGTATCCTCCGTCACTAGTTGTGGTAAGTACTGCCAACTGAACTATGGGGTTGCATTGCTTTTAATCTAAACAGAAAGCTCCAGATTAAAACCCATTTTTTCCCCTCCAGCAAAACCAACAAATTACTCTGTAGGATAAGCACGGGTTTGGAAAAATTGGGGGAGCAATTTGAGGAACAAGACACGCAGAAATGATTCGGCCCAGTTGAGCCGCGCGGTCGGGGTTGCTTGCGCGAAGCAACGTCCTCGCATCGCATGTGATCCTCCCCCTGTCTCCATGTTACCAGTGGTGTGGTGTGATCGACCGGGCCGGCGCCGTTGAGGAACATGCAAGCTACTCCTAACATGCTATGCTGGTGGTACCAGTCCACAGCAAAGCGAAGCACTAGCGTCGGATCACTCGCTGGCCGCCTAAACAAAGTAGAGAGCAGGAGCCACGCCACACATTAGTATACCGCGCCTACACCCCAAAAAAATATGCGACGCCTAGGTTTGTTTTGGATCGGAGCCGCTGCTTGATCTGGATCCGCGCCGCTGGCCGCTGGCCGCTCGCCTACTACTGCTAGTTGTTGTTAGCTCACGTCTCCCGAGGCTGTTCAAAGACGGACGCGGCTGCTGCATGCTAATCGTGCCATTTAGGTGATCATAACGTGGGCAAGTCCTTAACGGGGATCATTCACTCTCTCCGACACCCCATCCAACAAATGGAGATCGAGGACTAGCAAGAGACCCATTATGGTTTAGCACTCGGCACTGGATCAAGCACGCAACGCTCTGTTGAAACCGGTGGAGTCTGAAGAAAACCTAAAGCGTATTTTCTTCGAATTGCATGTGCAGAAGAGCGCCAAGCCTCTCGAAAGTCAGCACTGATAATGCATGCAACAGGCGTAGACGGTATGCCATTGCCCGATAAGGCGTAACTGCACGGTACGCCGCTGCCATTCAAAGATTCACACTGGGACAAAACAGAGGAGGAGAGGAGGCCACTGCACTTGGTCTCGAGCACAAGGCCATCATGTCCATGCGATCCCTACACCTCCGTGATCCCATTGGTGGACACCGGGCCACAAAGTCCAAACCCAGTGGACCTCACGATTCGCTGCTTACTCCCAGTGTCACACATGCAAAATGGATTAGACAAAAAAAAAAAAGAGTGAAATGACCGGGAAAAATATATTCACACATCAGCGCAAAGAAAACGCCCGGAAAATCCAAGAGGATCACAGGAGGGAGCAGTGGAGCACCATCCGCGTTGCCATTTGCCAGCACCAGCTCCCTTTATATTCCCCAACCTCTCAGCTCTTTCTCTTCCCTCATCCCATCCCTCCAACCACCCCTTCTCCTCTCCCTTCCTTCCCCCGTCCTGAGCCCCAGCTCAGGGGAGAGGAATCCTCAGATCACAGCTCGTCTAATCCTGCTCGTTCTCCTGCGCACACAATCCATCGAAAGCTTTCTTTTTGCAAGAATTATTGGTCCGCGCGGCAATGGCGTCCACGTCCAGCTCGACGGCGGTGGAGGGGAGGGAGCGGAAGCGGAAGCGCACAGCCGGGGGAGAGTCCGCGTCGGCGGCGGCGGAGGCGCAGCCGTCCAAGTGGCGGACGCGGCGCGAGCACGAGATCTACTCGTCGAAGCTCCTCGAGGCGATCCGCCTCGTCCGCGCCGGGTCGTCCTCTGCCGCGGCGGCGACGGCAGCGGCCCAGCCGCGCAGCAGGGCCGTGCGCGAGGCGGCGGACCGAGCGCTCGCTGTCGCTGCGCGCGGGCGCACGCGCTGGAGCCGCGCAATCCTCGCCTCCCGCCGCCTTCGGCTCCAGGCCGCGCGCCGCGCGCGCCTCCGCGCCCCCACCTCCCCATGTTCTTCGCGTCACGACGCCACCGCCGCTGCCGCCTCCTCGGCGCCGGGGAAGGGCCCAAAGACGCCGCCCCTGGAGAGGAAGGCGAAGGTGCTGGGGCGGCTCGTGCCCGGTTGCCGGAAGCTGCCGTTCCCGGCGCTCCTCGCCGAGGCCTCCGACTACATCGCAGCGCTCGAGATGCAGGTCCGCGCCATGACGGCCCTCGCCGAGGCGCTCTCCGCCGTCTCATCCTCCTCCACCACCACCACCACCAACGGCGGCTCCTCCTCGCCGGCGTGACCCAGGCTTCGCGATTCGTGCATTCGTTGTAAATTTTCCCCTTCAAATTTTCCTCGGGATTAGCTAACCTCTAGCTCTCTCTCTCTCCTCCGTAGCTTGTCTTGTTGTTTCTCTCGGTTGGGTGTTCGGTTAGTGTGTTGATGGTGAATGATGATGGCGTCCCAGTGATTAACCCGTGCTGTGACGTGGTAGAAGATGCCGGAGGCCACAGTGGTTTTGCTGTCTCCTCTCCTCCTCCCTTTCACCTCTCAGGATTCTTTTGTAGGTTGGTTTGCTCTCTTCTTCTGCCTCGATCGCGTTCTCTGATTAATGCATCTTGAAGTGTTCAGATCACAATATCGCATCGTGTACGGTGTGTTCCTTCATGTGCTTCTTGCTTAACCTCCTGTAGCGTTTGCCTTCTGCTACTACGGTGCAATGTTTCATCTCGTAATCATAGTTACTCTGTACTTCGGTACAGTAACAGAGAAACCCAACCTGAAATGATGCTTTGTTTTTGTCTTGGTGAACGAGATCGGCGAGTCCTTCATGACGTGCCCGTGATTCCAAGCTACTCCAGTAAAACTCAGAGGTTTACACGATCCAAATCTATCAGATTGTGTCCAACACTGACGCCCCAAGTGACCAAAATTGTACAACCACAAAGCAAAAAAAAAATAAAAATAAAAATCATAGACCCGTGTCATCCAGCAAAGCTATAGAGATCAGAGGAGTGGTAATCGCCAAAAAAAAAAGGAAAAAATGTCAGAGGACTACGCGATTGTTTTTTTTTTTTTTTGGAGCTGGGCAGCAGTACGAGTAACATGGAACGTGAAATGTTGCATCGTGAGGGGATTAAATGGCACGTGGCCGATCTGGGAGGCACGCCCGGTTGAAACCCGCGGGGCCTACTCGCAGTCACAGACCATGGGCCCGCCCGCCCAACCTTCACCATCGCATGCCGTTTATCAATAAAATATACAATCCAGCCAAGATTCAGCGGCCTCTCATCTCTCTGCAATTATAGTTTACTGTAGCAATGGGCTATGATACTGATTGTATATACTATACGTGTGTGTATATATATATATATATATACTATACGTGTATGTACTCCTACATACAATATACCACATAAACAAACACTTTATACTCTTTTACCATTTTTAGTATACTCTAATACTAATTCTAAGATACTCCAATATAAGTTGTATGAAAAAAATTCAATGTTAGCCTTTCATTTTTGCTATATACTCTTTTTTATACATAAAAGAAGTATATACGTAAATTATGATAAAAATCATGGAATTTCATAAAAATTTTCGTGGGATTTGTATTGTAGTATCTTATAATTACTAATGAAGTATATTTAAAGTGATAAAGAAGTATAACACACGTGTAAAAGTGGTATATGAGAGGTGGGAGTACATACACCCAGGAGTACATACTAGTTTTCCTATATATATATATATATATATATATATATATATGCGCACATATAGGTATAGGTATATGTATATGTATACGTATATATATATATACATACATGTGTGCATGTAATTTTTATTTTTCAGAAAATTATAGGAAAATATCAAAATAAATATTAGTTATATTGATAAATCGGCTAAAAAATCTACAAATGCAAAGAAAAATATCTAAAACTCAAAAAAATGTGAAGCAAATTTTTTTTGTTAGTATTACTTTCATCTACATGTTAAAACTATGTGCATAAATAAAATTACTATTGTCTTCTCTATAATTAATTGAATGTGTTAAACATTGATAAATTCATAAATAAATATTGAAATGCACAAAATTTATGAACCTAATTTTTTTAATCTTCTTTTGTCATGCTCTGTACAGTAAAATAAAAATGGGGATGTAGGTACGCCAATCAGACTAGTTACAATAAACGCCTTTAGAAAATAGACACCCTTTGAATATTTAATCAATTAATCAATTATACTATTAACTTTCAAGAGTTATATCTATTAGAAATGAGTGTCTTGTTAATAGACATATCTTTTCATCATGTTCATTTAGTATGTATAAATATGTAAACATCTTATGAATCAATAACAAGATTTTCAATTCTCTCCACTTCTTTGTCTCTCTACAACTACTTATAATATGTTGTCATGTACTTGCTCTTACACCGGTAATTAGCCATAAGGAAGAACATAGGCTTTTCGGCCTCAAACACAAACAAGAATCGAGGCTCTATTGCTTCAATAGCAGAAAGATTTACATAGTTGCTTTGGAGGGTATGACATTCTTCTTCCCGGCAACCATGGCTGCAATGATGATGCATCTGCACCGAACGTGGTCACGACACCGACCACTACAATAATGCTAGCGTTGATATCCCCGCGGTGTACGTCTTGTTCACCGTTACCCACTCACGCTCGCTCCCACTCCTCTAAATTTTGCAATTGAATTTATTTCTTACAAAATTTACATTCTAAATTCACCTTAATTAAGCCTAATGTGCTCACACACTCAAAGCACTTAATTAAAGCATAATTATATGCAAAATCATTCACAGTGATTACCTCATTTAATATTTGAGAAACACAAGCTAATGGAAAAAAGACATCTACTGTATTTACTAATTATGCTCCTACTATTGTGAGGTCTAAATTATGTC
Organism: Phragmites australis; assembly: GCF_958298935.1. Classification (NCBI taxonomy): domain Eukaryota; kingdom Viridiplantae; phylum Streptophyta; class Magnoliopsida; order Poales; family Poaceae; genus Phragmites; species Phragmites australis. Next base: position 15,016,873 of record NC_084923.1, read on the forward strand.
ATATGAACATAGTGAGTACTTTCAATGTACTCTTCCAAGTGTTCTACTTAGAATAACACAATGTAATAGGAACATAAGTATCTACTGAAATATGTCAGATTATGTCTCATACTACTGTGAGATCTACATCAATTTTGGTGACTATCTCTAACGTGTTAGCTAAATTATTGAGATCTACACTATGTAATTCGAGACTCATCTTGATATTACAAATTTTGCATAAGATTACAACATTACCATAATTATTTATAATTTACACACGGTAAATTAACTAAATCTATGGTCAAATCCATGTAGGACACGATGGTCGGCAAAGAGTTCAATGAACTCACACTTGACAGTTACAATTATTCAACATAGGCAATGAGCGATCATGTTACCCTTTCACAAAAAAAACCTTTGGTTTTTCGGTAATTGAAGCGTCGTCCATTTAAATAGTGCTACATGTCTAGTACATTTATTATTTAAGCCCTCGAGTTAAGATAAATTGCGATGCACAATTTTTACCTCATGTAAAAATATTCATTTCAGACCCACATATACTCAAAAATTGCATTGTGATATATAGTATTGCACTAACTTGAGTTTACCTCATATAAATTCACATTCAAGACTCTATGATTTCTGAAATTTTGTTGTGTTCTATTTGTATGCTTTCTTGCATTCCTAATAACTTGCATTTTTATTTTCAGACCATCAGGTCATCAAGAATCAAACATATATTACCTCGGTAGTATTAATGTTGTGCAATATTCAATAAATGTGCAATTTTATTACACATTTCATTTCATGATTGTTGTTAATTGCAATTCAAAAGATTCTGCCTTCATGTATTATTTAAGCCTTATTTTCTTAAATCAATAGTAAAATTAAATGCAAAAATATTTAATGTAACTTTCTCCTTTAATATTGGAATAACATAAGTAAGTGTAGACTAAGGCATCTATTGCAACTATGCCAAATTATGCTTATAACAGTGAGTCTCTCACCTACCACTGTGAGTCTGCACCATGTTGTCCCGACATGGTGTCTACCTTCAACGTGATCATCCAATCTTCCTACTAGCATAACACAAGGTAGTAGAGACAAAGGCATCTGCTGCGACTATGTCATTTTTAGATTATGCATATAACAGCGAGTTTTTCGCCTACTATTGTGAGGTCTATACCATTTTGGTGTCTACCTTCAATGTGTTAATTCACTGGTACATAATGATAGAGACTATATCTTGGCAGTGACTATCATTCACCCTCGATATTAGCAGCGATTTTATTGCCTATCCAATGTGAGGTCTACATTACTTGTAATTCAAGACCCATCTTGACTTTACAAAATTTTGCATATGTCAATCCAAGACTCATCTTGAATTTGAAATAGTTTAAACCTCAATTTCTCAAAAATAAATAGCAAATGTGCAACATATTTTGGTGAATACCTTTTATCATTTATTACACTGAGCCCATGTTTTCGGCAATGATTAACACATCACCTTTTCCTTTAGGAATGGAATCCAAAAACATTAGCAGTGTTCTTTATAGAAGGACTCATCTATAATCAAGTATCACCTTGATTTTAAAATATTGTATAATCATTCTATTCAATTTACTCTTATAGTAAATTCAATAAATACATGATCACCTCATGTAGTACATGGCTAACATTTCTAATTTCTGAACTTGCATTGGATGGGACTGATTATCCCACATGAGGGTTCATGGCCTCAATTTCACCATAGCCTAACCACAATCCAAAAGCTCAGTCATTCCTAAAATTGCCACACAAGCAACTTTGCATTTTTGCTGCATCTCCTTTACTCATATTTCTAAAAAATTTGAGTATTCAACAAAGAAAAATCCACCTATTATTTACAACTTCCTCAAGGAGTGATCAACAAAAAACGTATTACTGCCCAATACATAAGCTGGTGCTCACTCATTCGTTTATCAGGACTTCATGTTTATGGCAGTTTACAATTCTGTTGGTCATATGACAAGCAGAAACCTAGTGGACCCAACAAAGACAAAAACTATTTTGAGAATAATGACCATAATATCAAATTCTCAAACATTTGGCTGAATTATATCTCTAACCCATTAGAGGCCAGCAAATTCATGGGAATCAATTTGAAGCTCACTTCAACAAACAAGACCTCTAAAAAGTCTCCATATTATTCCTAGAAATACCATTAGCCCAATATTGTACTACCACATGCAGTACATTGACAATCATCAAATAATATCATATAACTCAGACATGAAATTCATATTATATATGAGTTAAAATTCATACTAAATTCTTATAATCTATATAGAACTTATTCGGACTTTCCACTAGATATAGAAGTATTTTTATTTAGTGGACCATTGTATCCACTAATACAATATCAAGGGATATTACATCCTCCCTATGGGTACTCCAATGTGAAAGTGCATCTAGCCACTAAGTGTGGTTTTGGTAATTAATGATAAAACTTATAGACTAACAATGTTATTTAGAATTGTTATTAGGTTGTTCCATAGATGATGCATGGAGAAGAGATATGCATCACGATAAATGAGCTCTAGGTGATGCTCGGGTAAATTAATGATAATACCTGTAGACTAACAATGTTGTTAAGAATTATTAGTAGGTTATTTCATAGGAGATGCATAAGTGGTAAGATATGGAATATTTGAGGAATATCATGAAGATCAAAGATATGCATCAAGATAAATGAGCTATAGGTGATGCTCATGAGAAGAAGAAGAAGAAGAAGCTCAATCAAATTGATAATAAGTCTGAAGGCCAAGTTACTTGTGAAGATCAAGTAACTTAGGGTATAAAGTTGTTAATAATATTTTATAGACTAACACATGTGCTTTGTGCTTGAAAGTGAGTTGAGATTAGGATCCATAATAAGGCATGAGTTGAATTGAGATATCCAATATGCCAAGAGTGAAGAACAAATATTGGACTCCATATATGATAAAGTGAATCTATTTAAGATGCCAGATACAAAGTGGTTTTATATAGCAAGATGATGAAGGGCAAGCGATGCTCTGTTGCGATGGATCATCCAGTGGTGAAGAACAAGCAAAGGTCTTGGCGCCGAAGGACCAAGACGGTGGTGAAAAGTGAGTGAATATTTTGAGCCAATGGACCGTGCGAGGCCATGAGAAGCTATGGGTGATTAGCATAAATTACATGAAGAATCAAGAAAAAATGAAGTAAAAATTATACGAACGTTGGTAACCCTCAAGGTTTGAAAGAAAGAAGTGGTACTTGAAGGTATTCAAAGGTCAAAAGTGGTTCAAACTAGTTTTATATTTGAATTTAAGTATATGTGTGTTGTACTATTAAGAGGGATGCAACGTATAACATTTTAACGTGTCTCAGTGCTCAAGAGTATCTAACCAACCCAAAAGTGTGAGATACAAAACACCCACGAACATCGGGAACCTGTTTTCAACTTGGGTTTGTGTTCAGAGTTCACTTTAGGAGTCTAGCGTCGAAAGTGTGGAAGTGTCCAAATCAGATTTTGAAGTGTTCCTAGTTTTGATCCAATGTGTTTGAGATCACATTTTTTGACGGGATAGGTATCCCTCTGAATAAGCTTTTCATAGTGTCTAAAATCATCAAAATCGAACATCGGGATCAAAAGTTATCGCCGTTTTTCAAAGGGCCAACTGTAGTGATATCGAAAGTTTCGGATTGGAACCTGGAAGTTCCAGATGACATCCGGTTTGCGATTCTCTATCGTGGTTTGAAGGTTCAATCCAGAAGTTCCGAATTGAACCCAGAAGTTCCAGATTGGTCGGAAGTTCCGGATGACATCTGATTTGAGGTTCTTTATCGTGGTTTGAAGTTTCAATCCGGAAGTTCCAAACTGAACCTAGAAGTTTCAGATTGTACTATCGGATTTAGCGGCTAGTTTTTGAGGTTTAGGTATAAATACTCCCTCACCACCTCTTTGTTGTGCTACTAGTGCCCCTACGAAAATACTCAAAGCCAAAGCTATTAGAGCTCTCCCCTCTCCGATTTAGTGTGAGATTTGAGAAGAAAAGTGAGTTGGGTTGAGAGATTGAAAGATTGAGTGCAAGTGAGATAAACTCCATTCTTGAGCACTTGAGTTCATTGTCAAGAAGTTTCTCGAAGCATTTTTTTTACTCTCGAGGATTCAATCCCCTAGGCAGCTAGGCATCGCCAGCGAGCACCCAAGGTTATGGTGTGCCTACGGAAGTTTGTGAAGGCTTGAATTTCACCTCCACAGGGGAATAAATCAAGAGTGAAAGCCCAACATCAAGTGTGACCGAGTTTGGTGAGGAAAATGGTTGAAAGATACCTGGCTCAAGTGTGACCGAGCCCCTCAACGGAGACGTAGGAACCCCAAGTGGAGGTGTACGAATTTCGGGAAACAAATCACGCGTCTCCTCTCTTGGTTTGATTATTCTTGAGTTCTTGCTTTCTATTTATATTGAAGTTCCGGATTAAACCTAGATGTTCCAGATTGAACCCGAAAGTTCTGGATTGAAGTTTTAGATTCTGTATAATCTGTAGCAAAGCTCTGAACCCAAAAGTTTCGGATTCTATATAATTCGCTACATAGTTTTAATTTTTTAGGAATGTCTATTCACCCTCCCTCCTCTAGGTGGCATCTTTGTCCTTTCACAATGTTAATCATGGATGCACCTAAGTATCCAGGTTCATCATATAACCTACTCTATTTTCAATATATTTGTATATATGGTTTCAATATCGAAACCCAATATTGAGACATATGATGAAAATCTGGTCTCAACCTAGTACAATGGTATGAAAATGTGGGGGAACCGTCCAAATAATATTCTAATTAGTAACCATGAGGATTATTATTCATAATCACAACCTCGATGATTAAACAGAATATCATCCCGATAGTCCCGATACGTGTTTTGTGCCCAAGATCGGAACACATGCCTTCCAACAATTAGTATCACAACATAGCTTAAGAAAGAGCAAGTAATTAACATTTATATTTCAAGTTCTTAAGCATGCAAGTATTTCCAACAATTTACAACAAAAGGCAACAACAACTACACAGCGGAAACATAAACCTATACAACAAAAGAGAAAGGAGCCACATGCCCTTAGGCTCCACCTCAAAAGCACGACCTTCGAAAGTAGGATGCACTACTCTTGCCCGCCACCCTGATCGGTAGGCATGAAATAGTCAAGCGTCGGCTCTTACTCACCAGCAGCACTAAAAACGCAGGCATGCGTACAAAGGTACTCACAAGACTTAAACCATATAGAGCACATATACATAGGTCGACTCTAAGAATTATGCATTGAGCCATTAGCAATAAAAAGTCACAAAGTTAAGTTAAACATAAGCGGTAAGCAACCTAGACATATATGTGTGAGCAACAAACTTAACCAACAACAACATAACTCTAACATGCCATAACCAACTGAACATAAATAACAGGAACCATTATGAACATACACGTAACAAAGACCAACTCAACCATCTCCCACATATCAACCATCAACTACAAGCGAAAACTCTATGACCGATGCAAATGGACAGAAACATGCTCATAACCGAGAGCGTGGCATTTTGAAATATTTTTACACCCTGCAGGGGGATACTCCTGGACCCACACGACTTGAGGACCATACGACTTGCATGACCACACAGATCCATACAAGGGGGTACTCATGTCAACCTTTTTCAATAAGCCCCGATCATTTAAAATATGCATCGCTCGGCGCAGCGGTACTAGAACTACTCCCGGAGCAAACTAGTACCACTACAAGCCCGCCTGCTCACACCGTCGATGTTCAGGCCCCAAATGACCACAACTACAAAAGTATTCAGCTCACTTTACCATTAGCTCGGCATGTGGTGATTATGATAAGTGCTAAAGACACTACACCGATGATCAGTGCTTAAACGACACAAACGGTCTACGTTGTCCGGTTTTCTCTCCCGGCCTACCTAGGGGAACTCCACATCCGGGCAGAATAAACACCTCCTAGCACCGCTCACGTCTCGTCTCATACTCATCACTCATACAACCATCATCAACAACCCATCAAGGTTAAAATTATTGTGAACAACAATTAAACCTATAGCTCGCGAATGTTGGAACATTCCACCACTCAACTTCTACCGGTGACCTATGTATTGCTAAACATTTAAGTCGAAAATGTACTTAGATGACAACCTACTCTCAAGGCTACAAGGGTGCGGGTAAACAATATCTCAAAGTAGAGTGAATGCAACTAACATAGGATCTACCCATTTATACCCGACATCGACTCGCTAATCATGCAATATACATAAGCATAATTTATCAATTTTAAACTCTATTTAATTGAACAAAGGTGCAATATGTTTAGTTGCTTGCCTTGCTGCTCAGGTGGCTGCCAATAATTACCCACGCAACACTCGCAGAAATCTGAAAGATTAGAGTCGTCTTCTACCACGGTCGTCTCCTGCTCCAGCTCCTTGTTCACTAAACAAGAATGCGTGCAATGATAAGCATGAATGAATGCAACAAGGTATGCCACAATGCTCAAAAATATGCTGAAAGTATAAGACATGTGAATCAATGCAACTCTAAACGATCTAAATGAAATCTGAAAAATAACAAACATCCGGACTATCCGGGTTGGTTCGGAGTATCCGGGTTCGGACCCTCCGAGTGAATCTCCGGAAGAGGCGCTCGGTTACTGCCTTTTTATTTGTCTGGCCCAGAGTATCCGGGTGAATCCAGAATATCCGAGTTCCGGAGCCTCCGGGCCATCCTCCGGTGAAGGCTCTCGGTTAGCCACAACTCTAACTTAACCCGGAACCTCCGGGTTGGTTCGGACTATCCAGGATGTGCCGAACACTCCGAGTGAGGCTCCGGGAGAGGCTCTCGGTTATTCGATAACGTAATTACCCGGAGTCTCCGGGCTTACCCGGATTATCCGGGTGATACAGACTTGGGTTCATCACAACTTTTCCCTCGGGTGATTCGACTCACTTTACAAATCTGTGCTACCCAAACATGCATATGCCCCATCCAAAGAATTCTAAACCAATCTCGCACCCTAAACCCTAACCAATTTTGAACACAATTCGATTGACAATTTCTGCTGAACCCGGGGTATCCGAATGAGGCCGGAATATCCGGGTCAGCCCAGAAAAGATGCTCGAGTGGATTTTTGGTCGATTCGAGTTGTGATCTTCTCCAAGCCTAAAGGGAACATGTTAGGGATAGTCCAAGGGTCCTGGAACTTGCTCATCAACTAGCAACACGACTCTAGAACTCATTTTCGACCAAAACTCTATTTTTGCTCCAAAATGCTCAAGAACTTCAAGAACTAGTTGATTCTTTCACGAAAACGACAATGGATTGGATAGATGAGTAGCTCATGAGCTAGAGAACGCAATGGTACCACATGCATACCTTGGCTTCACTTTTAGAGTGCGGATTCGAGGGAGGAGTGAGAGAGAGCTTGAGAGAGAGGGGGGCTGAGTGAGCTGCAGTAGCTGTGCTGCTCAAGTGAGGGCGTGGGGAGTGAGGTAGGAGAGAGAGGGAGCAGGTGGTGCTGCCTCATTTGGTGGTTGGGATGGTGGGGCCACTTGTGGGGCCCACATGTTAGAGAAATGAGGTATTTTCAATGTGATTTCTATTCTTTTATCTCTCAATTTTTTTTCTCTTATCCGAATGACTTTAAATGAATTGCTCTAAAGTTACAAAACAAAGTCACACAAAATTAAACATCTTGCTTAAAAAACATAATTATGCTTAATTATATGATTACGGATTTGGGATGTGACAGAAACCTAAGTATCTTAGAAAACTTCCTCATTATATTTAGGATGTATCACACATACATCATTCTCGTACCACATATTGCGTAAAAAATAAGTTTTCAATCTGGATCAAATCAAGACTTGGAATGATTACTTTCGTCATTCTACCTTAGATATGATGAGAAAAATTATTAATAATTCTATTGGTCACAACATCAATTCCCAAAATCCTCAGATTTGTGTGCGCCGTATGTATCATAGGGATTTTAATTTGAAGACCCTCTTACCTTAAAATTCATAATGCGTCATTCAATTTCTTGAACGCAATCAAGAACATATATATGGTTCTATTCAGCAATTTTATAGATCATCTAAGTACTCTACAATGCTGATTGATGCATCTATAAAATAGCCTCACATGTGTCCCTTATACATAAGACACCATACTTATACTAAACACATTTCTCAAATAATTAAATTAGAGCAAATTATCCTAAACGCAGTATCAAATCCATTCACATGGAATAGTTTGGTTTTGGCACTATAGCATTAAGTATCTTATATCCATACTCATAATGGTATAGCTGAATCTCTTATCAAGAGAATCAAATTATTTACATGAACCACCATAGAGGAGTTGCAATTTGTCAACATCTTGTTGTCGACATGTGGCTTTACACACCTCATAATTAATCTAAATTCATCCAGCTGCAATCATACGCCTCCCTCCATTGCAGTTAGTACATGAAAAGTTGGCCTCAACTAAGTATTTCCCCTCTGTGAATCGTTACGTTTTGCACGTACCGATATCACCACTGTACAACATACATCATTGGTTATTACGGGTCCATATGAGGTATAATTATCCGTCAATCATATAATACCTCAAGTCCCTCACAAAAGAATTATTCATTGTCCGTATGCTCATAATATTTTAAGAATAATTCTCGATATTATGGGAGATTAATACCACAAAGAATACTAGGAATCAGAAGAGAATGTCATACACGTTCACATTTAGTCCTTATATCCACGTACCAGAGATATGAACCCACATTCAGAACATCCTGTACTTACAATATATTGCAAATAATATGTCAGATGCGTTTACTCATCATAAAGATATCATCAAATCCGATTCCTGCTATTAATGTGCTAGAAAGAGTGGATGTACCTAACAAAACTACTCAACTCTCAAATCAAAATAAGAGTGAGAGAAGTATGGTCATAAGGGATACAACTTCTTGCAAGCATTCTCGAAAATAAGGAAAGAATATACTCTAAGACAGTAAATGCAAATCAACATTAAGTTGATAGACACCTTATGGATATTCACTATCTAAAGTATATTGTTGTTCAACATCCAAAATTCTAGCACAAATATGTAGACAAATTCAGACATTGGGTCATTGGAACACCGTAACTCGATTATTTTGAGAAATATATGGAGTTAAATAGGATAATACTTCCACAAACTATATTGATTCAATAGAATCAATCAATACAAAGACTATAAATTGTTGACATATATTTCTCCTCAAAATTGTCGTACCCCTTCAATTAGATCCAGACCAAAAGGTCCTAGGTAGAGTGTTTCAACACTCAAATTGGTCAAATCAAATGTGGTAATTAAGGAGAATTTATTTCGCTCAACAACACAATGTCTTCACTACGGAAGCAAAATGGATTTTTATTACACAAGGTGGTGAAATAGCGAGGCTTGTAGCACAAAGATTCACGCAGAGACCCATCATCAATTACATGGGTATGCGTGTAAATTACGTTCCCATATTTAAAATAACTGGAAGATCAAATGAATTAGATATATTCGGACATATAAATCCCTAATGGACTTTGTATTTTCAATCTAAATACAAATCGTAATATATATATTTTGTGTAAACCTTAAGTCACTCCATGACTTCAAACAGTTAAATTGATTATGGTACAACTGACTAAATGAGTTTCTTCCAAAAAGGGTTACTCCGACAACAATAATTGTATATATGTATTCATAATAAAATTCCAATTGGATTTTGTATCATCTCCAACCACATACGAGAAAGCATGCAATCACCTTAAGATGAAATTTGAGATGAAAGATTTAGGTAATACCAAATTTCACTCAAGTCTACAAATTGAGCATATTCCTTCATGAATATTTATCCGTCAGTTCACTAATATTCAAAAGATATTGGACAATTATAACCATCAAAACACTTATGTTCATTCAATCCCTAAATATGAATCAAGATCCATTCAAACTGTAGGACCGAGAATGACAACTCGAAGGGGGGGGGGGGGTGAATAGCCACCTTACAAATTTCTTACAAAATAGATGACGTACTCCTTGTTCACCCAACGCTCCTCAGAAATGCACAAGCGAAAGCATAAACTTTAGAGAGATAAAGCGAGAATAAAGTTTCAAGGCAACATGACTCCACAGATAGAATATGAACCATATGCTCTATTCAAGACTATTCAAGACTATTCCATATGTCTTTGAACATAAAAGCTTAAAACTTGAACGAAGAACAAAACAAAAGGATAGCCACCAAAAGAAGCAAATCTCCAAGTTGATGGTCTAGAGATAAGAGGATTTAAGACTATCTCAAATACATGAGTATATTAACGTTTATGTCTCTAGCAACAAGAAGAACAACTTTCCAAGGTTGAAAAATCGTAGCTCAAAGGCAAAAACAAAAATCAACAAAAAAATTACAACCAAAAAAAGGAAAACTTGCAAACTTGCAAGGGAACCAATATAGACAGACTAGAAGGAGGGAAAATCAAGCATATGCAAAAATATAAACTTCATTACTCAAATATGTTAGCCCCATTTTAGACGGATTATAAGGATTTTTCTCTAAAAAAACTCTTACCTATTACATAGGCTAAGTACTAATCTTCCTCTTCTCTAAAATCCTAGCAATAGGCTCTCAAATGGGTGGTACAAAGGGCCAAGTGGTTGGTTTAAACTCTCTCATAGCCCTACCGCTCTATTTATAGGTCTAGAAAACTTAACCACTAAATTTTCTAGCTTGTTACCAAAATACTCATTTCTTGTAGTACACTCCTATCTATCATCGAGGGCATTTTGGTTTATTTCTTACTCCATCCATCGAACGGCTATGACGCTTTCACAACTTAGCTTCACCTCGACACAAGCTTCACGATGGTGCCGCCTACTCCTTCAATCCTGCCACGATTTTGAGGTCCAACCGTGAAACCCTCTGTACGCTTCTCAAAGCTTGACTCACCACTTGCTTACACCTTAAACAAGTGCTCTAATGTCAACACGTGTATTCCGTCTTCAATCCATACCGCCGACAAGTCTCTCTCGCTCCAAATCCCTCGGGTCGTCTTGTCACTTGCACCGGCTTCCCTTTCACTTGATTTTGTCAACACGCCATTGTCATCCTTCATTTCATGCTTTGCTTGTCCTCCACATATACAAATAGGATCACCCTTGACTCCGCATGGCCTCCTTGATTATTTGGTACCAAGCACTCGCTTAGCCTCGATCACCCACCGTCAACCGCCAAGTTGCATCCGTCACCTGCACACCATAAGACAAGCAAACATATTTCTCCACTCCAATTCCAGTCAGTCCATAATCAAAATGCTCAAACTAAGCTCAAGCAATCCAAAACTTGACAAACCAAATCAACAACCTTGTCAATCACTCATCACATATAAACTAATACATATTTCAACTTAGTTTCTCACATACCTTGGGTAGACGACATTGAACTTAAAGTTCTATATCTTAGTGACATCAAAGCACTCATGTAGCTTGCAAATCGTAATATGCTTGATATTATATTTCTCAATAACTTGCTAGCTGAAAATAGCGTAGCTCCAACAACATCATTAGGTGGGTGTCAAAGAGGATTTCCTCATATATCATTATAGCACCATAGATCTTGGTTTATTTTATTAGAAAAATCAAGATATAACCTTAATGGGATATCCAAATACTGGATATATGATCCCCATAATACCAGATCATAGACTGATTTTATGATGGTATAGCTTTCTCATGAGAGTTATCAAAATAGATTTTAGTGGCTACTTCCACATATCATTCTGAAACATCACATATTTATGTGTGACTTCGTAGAATGATCAAACATATACAACATTGGTATTGGTTCTATTGAATCATCAACTATTATCTACAAAAATAATAAAACTGCTTGTGTTGCTCATATGCAAACATGTTACATAAAAAGTAATATCGCGAAACATATTACAAACTAAATCTTGCGATAACCTCACAGACTTATCCACAAAGTCCTTACCAACTTCGATATTCTAAAAAATTGTTCATGGAATTTGTATGCAACGACTTAGAGATTTGCAAGATTTAGGGGGAGACTCCTCCTAAATTATAACATGTTCATACATAATATTGTATTATTTTTGCTCTATGAGTTTTACTCACAAGGTTTCTTAGAAAATGTTTTAATGAGGCAATATCTACACAAGTGTGCGTGTGTCATATCTCCTAATTTCCCTACTGGGGTTTTTTAAAGGGTGTCAAAGACATATTGATCCATAAATCATATCAATTGTTGTCTAAATTCTCTTATGGGTTTTTCCTTTCAAGTTTTTCTTGTATGAGTTTACAATGAGACAATAATCAATATATGTTATATTATTTTCTTCTTATTTTTTCTACTGGGTTTCAAAGGAGTTTTAATGATATATTACCCTATTATATTTCTCCTCGAGTTTTTTCACATGGTTTTTAGAGGAGTTTTTACATGATGTTTACAACTGACCAAATTGATCGAGGGTAAGTGTTGCGAATAAACACCTCTAGTAAACAAACACACTTTTGATGTTTAATCATGTTGTGATGAACCATCCAAATTATATTCTAATTAATTACTAGGGTGATAATTTACACAATCACGACCACAATGATTAACGATGGTCCAATCCTGACCCATCAAGTGTTTTATACCCAAGATCGGAACGAAAGCCTTTACAACATGATTCATCACATCTAGATATAATAAAGAGTGAGTATTGAAATTATATTACAAATCTTTAAGTTATTACAATTTCACCATAATTTACATAGCACGAACACTAGAAGGACAAAAGATAGTTTGACTCCTAATTGGTTAGAGTTACTACACAGCGGAAAACACATACGAGAAAGACAAAAGACGGGTAGTGTCATGTTCCCATAAACACCACCCCAAAACGACATCTCACGAGTAGATAACACTACTCTTGCCCGTCGCCAACGTACACAGACGTGAAGTAGCCGAACACTAACTATTTCTCACATGCACAACAAAGCAACATGACTACGAAGGTACTCGCAAGACTTAATCCATAATGTGTACATATAATAACCCGACTCCAAGGATAATGCTTTTAGGGATGAATTAGCAAGGAATCAGCCATAAGGTTTAGTAAATTCATATGCAAAACAGTTTTTACACAAGAATGTAAGAACATATAACTTAACCAAATGTACCCTCCTATATAGAGATCAACATTGTAACATATATGTATAAAGAACCATCTCATAACCAACCTCAACGATCACAACCACTTCCAACATATGAACTCTACGACTGATTCAAATGGAGAGAAATGTGCTCATGATCGTGAGCGTGGCAATTCGAATTGATCTTATACCCTACAGGGGTACATCTTTACCCACACGAAACGAGGACCATTCGGCTTGTACGACCCGCTAAAGTCTACACAAGGGGTACTCGTGACAATCTTTTCCAATAAATCATGTTTGAACATACGTCTATAGGTACGTAAGTCATCTAGAACTACTCCCCGAGCAAACTAGATACATCTACAAGCCTATTATGCCCAGAACACCATAGACTCGCACACAAAAGGGTCACAACTATAAAGGTATTCAGCTCATCTGTTCGATATACGGATACGTGGTAAGTACGAAAAAGTGCTAAAGCCAACTTCAACGACGGACAACGCTTAATCGATACAAGCGGTCTATGGGATCCGGGTTTCTCTCCTAACCTACCCCTAGCACCGCCCACATCTCGTCTCATCCTCACAACTTATACAAACCAACATCCTTATGAACTTTGTGAACATTAACAAGCCCTATGCTCGCAAATGATGGTCGAACCACCGCTCTACTTCTACCGATGACCTATGAATTGCTAATCATATCAGATACTTTTAAGTTAAACATTAACATGATTATAGCCGGGTTACAATGACAGGAAATGTCAATAAATCAAGGTAGGAGTGATGCAACAATATAGGTTCTATCCACATAACCCAACATCAACTCGCTACATGCCCAACATACATAAATCAATAACTTACCAAATTCGGCTCCACACGATCCAAATTATGAGGTGGAACATGCTTAGATGCTTGTCTTGTTGCTTCGACGCTTCGATCACGTACAAACTCAGTTCGGAATTGACCTCGACTGCTTGAACCGCCGATGCGTCATTCTCTAAAACAATCCAAAATGCATCGTATAAACAAACGAATGGTGAAAATGTATGCTTATAATGCATGCTTGTGAACAACGTTAAAAACGTCGTGTTTCAAAAATATTAGCAAAAGAACGCTAAACGACTCAGGTTAGAAAAGGTTCGAATCTTAAATAGGGCGATCTAAGTTCAAAGGGTTTCTGAGTAGCTGGCGGTCAGATTGGACCAGGCGGCGGTCAGACCGTTGGGCTACGGAGGGGAAAAACTGTACCGAGTGAGTGACGGTCAGACCGACCCTAGTGGGGATCTGACTCCTGATTATGGAGTTTGACTGACACTTTGAACCACAACTAGCGGTCAGACCGGCCATAACAGTGGTCAGACCGCTGGGCCCTGCTGGCAACATCTTGACGAGGTCACTGGCGAAGGCTCCAGCGTTGTCTTCGACCGCGAAGGGTACCAAATTGCTCCATAAAACTAGATGTGTGTTTCTAGGGTGGTTTGGACAGCATGCACCGGACCAAACTCGAGAAACCCTTGAACTGTCTAAAGCTAGGGTTGAACTTGGCCAAATCAAGATGGAGACCGATTAGAGCTCAAAGATGGCGGAAAAACGGTAGGGGATGCTCACCTTGGTGTAGGGGAGCTTTGTATTAGATCGGTTTGCCTTGGGGAAGCTTCGATTTGCTGATCGGGCCTCGATGTGGCCATTAGGTTTGAGAAGGAGAAAACTCAGGGAAAAGCGCCTTCGGCGATGGAAAGAGGGGGAGAAATTTGGGGAAGTCGAAAGTTCGAGGGAGTCCTCTCTGTCAATCTCTGGTCGTTTGGGACGTCGGGGTGATCTCTCTCTCTCTCTTTTGGCGAAGTGAGTGAGTGAGAGTGAAATGGAAGAGAGAGATATGAGTGAACGTTGGTCGATGGGGTTTAAACCAAAACCCACTACGCCTTGGCGGTTAGATCGCGAGGGGTTTTGGTCAGACCGCGAGTAACGGTCTTGTGCTCAAAACCTTCTGCACCCTGACAGTCAGATCATGAGGGGTCTCAGTCAGACTGTGAGGGGCAATCTTGTGCTGAAAATCTTATCTTCATGTTTCCTTTTTCCCCTTTGTCCTTCTCTTCTTCTTTTCCAAAGCCGAGGGGTACTTCTAATTAGCGCTAGACTATTTCCGCTCACAAGTACAACTATAGATGTAATGGAATTTGCGCAAAACATAAAATTATAGTGATTATACTCGCTTAACCTAGATTAGGATTTTTGAAGTGTTACACCATATGATTAATTACACTATCAACTTATGTATCTATTAAGAAGAGATATCTCCTAACACACATATTATTTTATTATATTCATTTAATATATATAAATATATAAACGTCTCATAAACCAATAATAAGAGTTTTCATCTCCTCTCCTTACGTGTGTCTATCTAATTACTTGTAATACAGTTGAAAGCACCTCATGGACAGTGCAGACGAGGAGGCGGCCCCCACGTCACACCGGTCGTCCCATTCTACGGTCTCCTTCCTTTATTCAGTCACGTCGCATTCACCGGCCCACCGTAACGGGCTCCGGTTAAGGGAAAGTACGGTGCTGCCCCTGCACTACGCGACAGAGGGGAGCTGCGGACGGGCGGGCGCGCTGGTACACCGTCGCAGCCGCGGGTGAGGACGGGAGACTACCGGCCCCGGCCGAGGCCGAGCTGGCTCATAATAACTTTGGCCCAGGCGTGAGCGAGCCGCTCCCCTGTGCGTCAGGGTGAGCCCTCCACGTGGTCCGTACGGGTGGCGGGGCGACGTGGCGGGCGACTGATTGGCCCGTCGCCATCGCTCGTTCTGGTAGGGCGTGCCGCTGCTAGTGCCGCTAGGCTGTGCGCGCCACGCGGCTACGTGACAAGCCGTGCGCAACGTATCATGATGCGTGCGTCACCTATCAACGCCGCCCTTGTACTGTGCCTGCTCCTAGTCCCTATAATCGCCGTGACGATGCCTGCCTCTATTCCTCTCCCCGGCTGTGTTGTGCCATCCATGCCGGCCTTTCGTCCCCCCTGCATGCCGTCCTTTTTTTTTTGCTGCTGCTGCAAGTTTGCTACCCGTCTCGTCCAATCGGAAGTAACGGCATAGGTTGGACGTGCACAGGAAACCGAGTGATATTTCGTCATCTGAAATCGGAAGGTTGCTCAAGAGCCGCGCCACGCCACGTGATAATCGCATGCCAGCTTCCCGGTGACGTGGATGTTCTTTTCTGTTTGCGAGGGACAGACGGACAGTGACGTGGAGGCTTGACACAGCTGGACACGTAATTTGTTGGATCTAATGGGAGAAAAAGAAATCATCACGTGTGGGGTGGTCATTGTGTTCATCGATAATGATACGGTGGTTGTTGTTTTCCAGCCGTCCGTCGTGTTGGACGAAGAGATATGGTTGGTGGTATAGCTCGGTGGCGCCGCAGCCGCAGCCTTAGCTGAAGACTTGTTGTCTAGTAGCTTAGATTTGTTGTTCATTAGTGGTATGCTGCTATGCCAGCGTTCTGAAAGCCTGCCTTCAGATTGGTTTGGTTTCATATGTGATGTTTCTGTTCTCTCCCCCTCTCTCTCTGGCAGACGCTGCCATCATCAAAGTGGGACTGTTCTCATCCATAGTCAGATAGTATGCCTGTTTGAATCGACAAAACAAA
This sequence comes from Phragmites australis, assembly GCF_958298935.1. NCBI lineage: Eukaryota > Viridiplantae > Streptophyta > Magnoliopsida > Poales > Poaceae > Phragmites > Phragmites australis. The sequence continues at coordinate 15,033,767 of NC_084923.1, forward strand.
AACAAAAAAGTATGCTTGTTTGGAAGACCTTCTCACTGCAAAATGGAGTCTAACTTTACATAAGAAATTTAAAAGCACCCAAACTTGCGTTAATCTCAAACTGAGACCAGAGGGCGCACCCAAGCAGGAACAAACGAAACATGTAGCATGAACAATACTAGATGCTTATAACTAAGATGTTTAAGAAAAGATAGCGTTAAGTAGTTACGTAAAAATTAGAGTGAGTTATATAAAACTATAAGTATTTTGTCATTTATAATATAAAATTATAAGTATTATAAATAATAATATAAAACTACAAGTATTGTGCACTAATTTTACATAAAATCCGATTTTAGTTAGACTCACCTAAAAATAGTTTTATGTTTTTCTAAAAATTCTAAAACCTTTTGTATGTATTCCATAATCCATGTGTAACCTATTTAATTAGACTCACTAAAAAATCATGTGTAAAATTTAAACTAAAATTCTACAAAATGCTACTTTTATAACTCTAACAATTGTTAGAGTCTCAAATAAAATCCCAAAAATATGAGAAAATTAACTAATATTCTGACTATACAATGGATCAATTTCTAAAATTATTTTCAGCCCTAGGTTATATGGTAAAAAAATGTGTTCTTTTGTATATTTAGGAACTCACTTTTTTACCATATAACATATGATTGGAAATAATTTTAAAAATTAGTTCATCATATAAAAAGAATATTAATTTATTTTTCTATATTTTTAAAATTTTATTTGAGGTTCTAACAATTGTTAGAAGCTATAAAAGTAGTTTCTTAGAATTTTAGTTTAACACAGACTTTTTGGATGAGTCTAATTAAAATAAGTTACACATAGATTATAAAATATGTACAAAAATATTTATGATTTTTTAGAAACATAAGACTATTTTTAGTGAATCTAATTAAAATTGGATTTTATGTGAACTTAGTGCGCATCACTTATAGTTTTATGTTACTATTTATAATAATTATAGTTTTATATTACAAATAGCACAATATTTATAGTTTGTACAATTCACTCTAAAAATTATAATTTTCAATACAAACCAGAATACATGTGCTTAAATATAATTAACTATTTCATTAGTCCTAATATATATAATGATATTTAAGTAAGTATATTATAGTCTGTGTAAACACATATGTTATTATAGTTATAAAAAAACTAATTTTTTTATAAAAACCTCCTTTAATTATCTCATTGTACATGCCCTTACACCGACCACGACTGATTGCAGTCGCTTCAAGACGCCAACGAAGTAACCGGCGCGACCACTTATATATTTTTGCTCGTCGCGTCGGGCCGCACACGAAGTCTGCGATGCCACGAGCCATGTGGGATGCCGGTCCATGGACGTGGTCCCGACCCGGCTCTGTTGTGCGTTCCCCTTCCCTTTTCCATCGGGTCGGCGTGGTGGCATCGCATCGCATCGCGCCGCTTTACTTTCGTCGCCTTTTCCCTCTCGCTGCACGTGGGCCCGGCTTCCCGAACCGCCCCCTGTGTTTTTCAAACCCTTTTTCTACTCGCTCTGCCAGAGGAAAACCGAAACGGAAACTGTGGAGACGCCCACCACGTGGGTGGATAATTCCCGGGCCCACCAGCTGATCTGCAACTATAAAATCTTGGGTGCGTTGGCGCCTTTTGCGGCTGACGTGGTCTGGCCTTCTTCAAGCAAAGTCCCTGGTCTCGTCGCTGGAGTCACTGGGATCTTGCTCTGCGTTCTGAACTGAAATGCGCATGGCAGCCAGGGCCAGACGAGCGGCCGGAATCTTATGAGCGCGTCGTGTATGCTTGGAGCTGGTGACTTGATTACCGTCAACCACGTTGTTATTTAGGGTAGTACTGGTAGGGAATTATGTACGGTGTGTCTGCCCTTTAAGTTTGGTCCTCTGGATCCGGATCAGGGTTAGTCACGCAATTAATCTCTGCTCAGGTCAGGTTGTTTTGCCCTTAGGTGGATGAAAAGCTCCAAGCTGGTGAGCTAAATTTAGCTTGAATCGGCTCGTTGTATTTTATAATGAGTTGAGCCAATATTTTAATAACTCATTTTGTTAATAAACCCGCTCGAGAGTCTAAGAACCATGCCTACCGTACTCGCACATATTGGGTCCAGCCATCTAGGGTTACAAAACCGATGGTAACCAAGCAAAAATCGTAATAACCGACCATCTCGGTCCGGTTTGGTTTCAGAAATCGAACGGTAACCGAATTTGAATTCAAAAAATTCGAAATTTTTTAAAAAAAAAATAAAAATTCAAAAAATATTGTAAAAAAAACTAGACACAATTCTAAGACTTTCTGTGAATTTTTTTTTTCAAAAATAATGTTGTTTGCATTATATTATATAGGGAGGAAGTTTTAAAAAAATGAAAAAAATTGAAGCGTGCGGCTCAGTTATTAACTCATGTTAAGGAAAAGTTTAACATGCAAAGACATATTTTTGTGTAAAACGTATCTTAAGAGGATCTTTAAAATTGATTTCACTTTATTTAGAGTTTTATTAATTTCGCTATGATTTTTACAAAGTTCACAATCATAAAGTGAATATGTTAAGAAATTGCACTGTAATTAACCTTTTTCATGTCTACTATTATTTTTTCTATATAAATAATAGTATAAATAAACTAATAAAAGTGGTTTCACTAATTTTTAAGTTGTGATAGGTCAGTTATGAATTAATCTAGTCGCAACACAATTACATAATCATGCATGTTACAATAACTAATTCATGAGTTCATGTATTTTTAAAAGATATAGGATCATGTAAGAAGACTAAAAAAATTAGTTTCATGATTTTTGGATTAGCAAAGAGTAAACTATGCATTTAACTTGGTTTAACAAATACAATTTCTCACAGAAAATTTTGAACTTTTTTATGAGTATAAATACTTTTATCATGTAGATAATGTTACAAGGAAACTAACAAAATTTGTTTTACTTGATTTGAAGCTCAGATGAATTAGTTATTGATTTTACAAGATTGAGATAATTTTTAGGTTTTTTTGGTTGAACTTCATTGAAAATCGAGAAAACCGCTCGATAAATCGAGCGGTTACCAACAATGCGGAAAATTCAAAAAATTACGATTTTTTCTCCAAATTTCAAATTTTTTTAAATGAATTTTGTCTGAATTTTTTTGAATTTTTGACCGGTTACCGTGATAACCGCGACTTAGGGAGGTTATTTGCCCTAGCAGTCGTCCTCTTCACACTGGGACCTTTACACCACTTCGCATGAGCCCTCGACGTCCACTTTGTATTGAGTCATGTTTGTGCTATTCAACTATTTTGTTAAGTTTTTAATTTATATTTGACTTATTATTGAGTTTTAATACTAATTTGTTTCAGATTAAGTCATAGAAAAATAGAGGCTGCACACGTGCATGGCTTGCGAGCTGGACCAAGCTAACCGAGACTGTCTTTTAGCTCGGTTCTCAAAGGAGTTAAACCAAACCAGCTCGTTAGCATAATAAACAGCTGAGGCAGCTCGGTATCCACCCCTACCTGCCATCGCATCAATTGCACGCAGCGACAGCGTGCAGCAGATTCTCATCCACACAAATGCATGTATACGACACGCGAACAGATACGCCTGTCACATTGTCGATCTGTTTTCTGTATATACACGAGTTAATCCATCGCACAATCCTATTCGCAAAAACAAAACAAAGAATCATTCGTACAATCCAAATACATAACATACGCCATCTGAAACTGAGCTGTTACGAAAAGCCAGTGCGCACGTTGCATGCTGGCGACGGCATGCAGCAGCAGGGGCAGGGTGGCAGCAGGGCACGTGAAGGCGAGTACGAACGCAACCATCATGCTCTCCGGCGAGACCGACCGCACGTTAGAAACGGCACGGACGGCGTCGGACGCGCGTGTCCGCGGTTCGTTCTTTTGCGCCTCTTGCCCCGTGAATCCGCGGCATGAGAGGGGGATAATCACGGTGTCTTCTTTCTCGTGCGATTTGGCGATGGCGTACGCGCGCGTAACCTGAAGAAGCGCCTCAGCCGTCGGTTTCTCAACATGCAATGCACGGCAGGCAAGGCAACACGATGAGACCCACGTCCATTGATTGGCTTTGATCAGCGTTGGGCCGCATCTTCATCCGTTCGATAGGCACGCCTAGCTAGACAAGCGTTTCTCTATCAACATAAAGGTTCGGCGGAAACCGTTACTCCACCGAGTTATTTTTTCTTCTAGAGGGGAACAATGAGCGAGCACGAAGCTATCATATAACTCACGGTAAGTAACTCGGTGATTAAATCATCGGAACGTGTTTGACATATTTAGGGTATATGCTATGTGCAAAGTTGGCGCAAGTGATACTGCAGTCAAGTTTGAGCTCTTTTATGTGGACCACCGCTGCAGTCAAGTTTTATTCAGTCCTCCGCTGCAGTCAAGTTTCAGGGAGACTCAACTTGGCCGGCCGCCGGCGGGTCCCTCGGAGGGATAGGCGCACCGCAGATCGAAGTGCATCAAGTGGCGCGCGTCAACTTGCCAGAAAGGGCTCCAGGCGCTTGTGCGGAGTGAGGATTGAGTGGCGACGCGTCATGTGGGATGGCCGCTGCTACGGTTGGGTCGGTTAAAAGGCGATTGATTGGCCTGGGCGCCTGCCCTACGCACGCACATGCATGGGCCGGCCGGCCGGACGCGGCCACTTGGTGGTAGGGCATGGACACGAAGAGTTTCATCGCTGAGCAGCTAAGTTTTCTCGTCTATTTCCTTGAAAAATGGCAAACAAACCCGATCGTCGCCATATGTGTTGGATACTGTCGTGCCCACCTTCTCTGTTTGCACACTGCCCGTCTTGCTTTTGGTTGTGGATCCTGTGTGCTCGTATTCACCTCTTGTTATTTCTAGTGCCGTCGCTTTTCGCAGTTTGTCTATTTTACTTGTCGGCACACGGGGACAGGCGGACAAACGAACGTTTGAAGCAAACAAGCAGTGCACCGATGTAGATGTAGGAACGAATCAGACCGTAAAGCGCGACGTGGAGCGCATTGGCCCAGATTAGATTCGGCTCGCACCCCTAAGGCAGCTATGAAAGCTGGAGCAATTTCTTCTCCGTTGAATTGCCTTCGGATTGAAAAAAACTTTGGTTTTGGGGGGCCTAACGCAGAAAATTACATGCACCACTGCATAAGAGGCAATATTGCGATGAAAATAAAGTTATCCAGTCATTGATTCTATAGAGTTCGTAAGAGGAACCTTTCTGAAAAAAAAGGAAAATCAGGCACACCAACCACTAGGAAAAGGGCTAGCTGCATTTGTCTTTCAACAAGTTTGAAATGCTACTTCCCCTGCATCGCAATACACTAAGCCTGCAACCTTCAATGTTCGCTACTGCGGCGCGAGCGCCGTACGGGCGGGGGTAACAAAGTCGAGAAGTACAATAGGTGCTTGCGGGTTCAATTAGTGGATTTGGAAGCCTGCACGATAGAAAATGAGATGAGTCTAGCATCTCATGGCAGTACACACTAACACATAATCATTGAAAATAGATAGTACGTTATACACAGTTTGTCATATATAAAATATACTCCGACGGTTGCTAAAACACATGAATAAATTCATAGATGCTCTTTAAATTTATCTGCTTTTATCATACAGGCACAGACGGCTTTTAGAAAAATCCGTTTGTGATATTATCACGGATGATTTCTTGTAAGATCTGTCTGTGTCTATTCGGTAGATATATAATAATTTTATAAACACCTGGATGTATTTAAAGACCTACTAACATTTTTAAATTTGATCACTTATCTTCCCTAGCTCTTGGTTTCTCACACACACAACATGCTCGTCTTTTCAGTATCTTTTGGCTTCCCCCACAAACCATCATTTGTCTCCCTTCAATATAAAGCGATGAGGAGTGTTCTTCTTTTCCACTCGTCATATACAACTGTTCCACTGTACTGAGAAGTATCCTCACTCGCCATCATCGTCGCAGAAGTGAGATCTTAGCAGGGGCCAAATCCCTTTCATTGTATCGCATTTTAGTTAGAGTTTGCTAGGTTTTCATTGCTTCGATATGTGTAACTAATGGCATAACCTTGTTTCTGTCGTAGATCTACAATGACGCAACTCATGTCAATTAGGAGGTGACATGATATGGTTATCCCTATGGCGTCGACTTCGGTACGGTAGACTTCATCTTCTTCGCTACTGTGAAGGCCCCCTTTGTCGACCTTACGTATGACGTCAACTGCATTCTCTATTCTGTTCTATCGAATAGAAATTTCTCCATTGCTACTCGTCACAATAGAGACATTTTCGTAACTGCAAGACATGTTTGAATGGCCATTTCTTGTTGAACCATGACTGACGATTTGACAGTAACGCAGTCTGGTTCTAGCTCATGAATGAGATAATCAATGTGCAACTAGATCTGGATCACTACGAATTGCTCATAAAAAATGATGCTTGGGTTGGCATTGTACTGAAACGCAGGAGGCTGAGATGATATCTATCATCTTATCTTTTTGAAAGACGGTGTCGATCGACCCAAGTTGATTGATCACTTTTCGTCTTTTTAGAAGACGGCATCGCCATGATATCAATCTTTTCTTCCTTTTGAAATACAATGTTGATCGACCAATGATGTATATCTAAGGATTGTGTTTAGCTAGCTAAGTTTATGTGTTCTGAATAATATGTGATATTCTTAACCTTTGTGAAATATAAATGATTGTGTTTTATTTTCTGAACAATGTATCAATCACTACGTAAAAAAAAGTTATTAGTGACGGGTGATAATGGGCATTAGTGACGGGTCATATACCCGTCACTCTTATCACATCACTAATGATACATCATTAATAATTGTAGTTGGTCATTAGTGATTAGAGTTGGTCATTAGTAACAGATTACAAGTTGACCTATCACTAATGACTAGCATATGACGATCTATCACTGATGAGTGGATCATTAGTGACGGGTCAAGTTATAACTATCACTAATGACTGGCCTAGAATGATCCATCACTGATGACCTTATCATTAATGACGGGTTACAACTTGACCTATCACTAATGACTGGTCTAGAATGACCTATTACAGATGACCTAGTCATTAGTGACAGGTCACAACTTGACCCGTTACTATATCATCAGTGACGAGTCATGTTATAACCCGTCATTAATAACCAATCATTATTGACAGGTCTATATCTGGTCCCGATCAAAAGATACATTAATAATACGTCCTTATTAAACTCGTCACTAATAGGACATTAGTGACACGTGTTGAGCAGCCGTCATTAATGTGATGTCTCCTTTGCTGGTTTCTTACGTAGTGAATGTGTTCAATTTATGAATCATAAAGTGTATATCTGTGTGACCCTTCCTCCCTGTAAGTAAATTTGCTTCCTCGTAGCGAAGAAATGGTAGACACAGATGATTCTCTTTCAAAACTCAGTATATGATAATTAACATAGACGAGTTTAAACAAACATCGTCTATGATTTTTACTATTTATAGATGATTTTAACAAAAATCGTATGTGATCCTTATTACTCATAGACGGTTATGTAGAAAATTCATTTATGTGTAAGTGTATTATAGATGTTTCTAAAATTATATATAACAAGATCAATATTACATACGCTTTTACACAAACGAAATTTATAATGATTTGTGATTAGGTTTAGAATGTAATAACCCGTTGTAACGTGGTGACAACAAAACCATGCAACTGCGCGACGATGATGATAAGACGATTTCGTACCGCGGCAGACTAACAGGCACGAGGCGAGCATGGCCAAGTTAGGGCCAAGGTCAGGGCGCAACAAAAATGCTGTGCGCTCCACGAACAAATGCGGTGTGGGAAGTCGGTTCGACGAGAAAGGATTCTACCGGCCTGAAGTGTAAGTCGAGAAGAACAGTAGGTGCTTGAAGGTTCAATTAGTAGATTAGCAAGCTTGCACAATAGCAAAAGAGACGAGTTGAGCATCACATGGCTACATAGGGAAACCATGCAGCTGCCCGGCGACAATAAGACGATTTTTTGCAGCAGCACGCGATCGGGCGCTTGGCGAGCATGGCGAAGTCAAGCCCAAATTCAGAGAGCAACAAAAGTACTAGGTACTCAACGAACAAGTGCGCGCGGCGAGTGTGTGTGGGCAGTCTGTTCGACGAGAAAGGATTCTACCGCCTGAAGTGTAAGGCTATTCTCAATTTGAATTCTTGCTCGTTCATTTGATTGTTACCATATGTTTTGTGCATTAAGATGATTTTTCATATTTTTTCTTAATATATCTTGGTTTTTAGCTTATTAAATTGTAGGACTAAGAACGATGACTAGATACGGTGAATAGACGGTTTAACAAATTTCTTTTGAAATAAATAGTCTTCTCCTATTTTATCATTTAACACATCTTAAGAACAAAGTGCAACACAAAACATAGAAACACAACAGAAATACAAAGCTCAACCTAGAAGATCTGCCTAGAACAGAACAATAAATAAAAAAAATTCAAAAACTAAATTTGAAGATCCAATCAAAAGTAGGTCTTATGGTTAGAATCAAACACTAGGTTTCACAGCAAATCAATCCATAATTCATCTACACACAAAGTTTGAACTTGAGAAGAAAGATTCAAAAATCAAAGATAAGATCACCGGTTAAAGAAATTTTTCAAGTTGATGATCTAAAGGCAAGGGAGTTCAAGATCCATGACTGTACACTCGTATGTAATTTTTATAGCTCTAGTAACAAGAAGAATGACTTCACAAGTGCTGAAAATTCAGCCAAAAAAGAAACGAAAACTTGCAAACTTAGAAGAGAATCGATAAAGAGAAACTAAAAGGAAAGGAATTCAAGTATATGCAAAAAAAAAAAATGTAAACTTCTATTTTAGATGGATTACAAATATTTTTCACCAAAAACTCTCACCAAATACATAGCCTAAACACTCATCATTCATCTAATCTAAAATCCTGGCACTAGGTTCTCAAATGAGTGGCACAATAAGCTCAAATGGCTGATTCCTACTCTTTCATAGCCATACTCATCTATTTATAGACCTAAAAAAATTGACCTCTAAGTTTCCTAGCTTTTTCTTAAAATAACTCTCTTATAGTACGATTCTATCTACCACCGAAAGTATTTTAGTCTATTTTTTTTCACTCATCGGATGGCCACGACGCCTTTATAACTTAGCGTCGGCTCGACGCAAGCTTCGTGATGGTGCTACGTACTCCAACAGTCCTTCCATGGTTTTGAGACCAAACCGCCAAACCCTTTGCACGCTTCTCAAAACGTGATTCGCTACTTGCTTACTCCTTAAGCAAGCACTCTAATGTCAATACGTGTACTCCGTCTTGCGATCTCTTTCCATCGGCAAGTCTCTCCCGCTCCTGATCTCTCGAGCCGTCTTGTTACTTGCACGACATTTCTTTAGCTTGACTTTGTCAACATGCCGTCTTCATCCTCCATTTCATACTTTGATTGACCTCTATGTGTGCAGTTTGAATCACCCTTGACTCCGTCTAGCCTACTTAATCGTCCGACACTAAGCACCCTCTTAGCCCCAATCACTCGCCATCGACCACCAAGTTGTATTTGTCACCTGCACACCATGAGATAAGCAAACACATTTCTCCAACTATAACTCCAGTTAGTTTATAATCAAAATGCTCAAATCAAGCTCAAGCAATCCAAAACTCGACAAACCAAATTAATAATCTTATCAATTGCTCATCATATATAAATCAAGACACATTTTAACTTGATTTCTCAAAAGTGGTAGATTTAAACTTAAAATTGCTTTTGCCTTTTTAAAGATGACTTACATTTGAAAGCTTATAAACTTAAAATTGCTTTTGTCTTTTAAAGACAACTTGGGTTTGAAAGCTTGTACTACCTCAGAATCAATTACAAAAGTTAAATTACTTAACAAAAGATATGCCTTTAAGGTTTTTATCACTGCCTTGAATTAGACTCCATTCGGGAGTGGCATCATTCAAAGAGTAAATATTTCAATAATTTTCTAATCACCAATATGATTAAGAGTCTATCAGAGCTACCAAAAACTGAAACGATTAGGGTCATTTAAGCAAAGTGCAAAGGCTGCCATGGAGCGTACAAATGCATGTAATAAACAAGATCTAGCCCATGCGTTGGAGAGATACATAATAAGTTGCGTGAAAATAAAAATGACATCAGAATGGGCAAGGAAACTAAACTTAAAAAAAAAAAGATATTGCCCATGCGTTGGAGAGATACATAATAAGTTGCGTGATAATAAATTAAGTTTTAATGGGCAATGAAACAAAGTTTAAATTCAAAATGTATAAAAATATACTTCATAATATATAAAGCATAAGTTCAATCGATAGAAAACATTTTAAAAAGAAACCCAATAACTATGCAAAATACAAAATTTGAATGGTGCAAAAGGAACGATAAATTTGGTGTCAATTATATCTTTTTGGAATAAAAAATTTAAAACTTCTAAAATTTAATGTAGAATACAATATTATATCAAACTTTACATATATTCATAACGGTACACATCATGAAAACCGATCACATTACATTTTGATGTGTATAAACAAAATATAGCAACGGTCTACAAATTCTACATGTGTCAAGCTAGAATTCGTAAATACTTTTAGGAGAATAGCACAATTTAAAATGTATAGACATTACAGATGCATGAGTTGGTGTATAGCCAATGTATAAACAATATATGTAATTAATACAGCTTGCAGCTTAACATTCTAAGCCATAAATTAATTCAAGATATAAATGTAGAAATTCCCAAATTAATAAAAGATACTAGAAACTATACAAGAATTTGGAACTAAAACTTCTACTTAATTCGGGAACTAAAACTATGAGAAATATGTAGCGAGTTAAAGATTTAAGAGTATATAAAAGGGGCTAAACACTTTACGCCATTGTGACATATCTAATATCACCTTCAATAATACATAATCATTCTAAACATTTGTTTACTACATAAAAGAGAAATTTCCTGCACAGTTGTTGTCAGAGAAAATATTGGCAATTCTAAATATATGCTACCTACTTTAGCAAAATCCAAATCTTATACATAACGTTTTAAAAACATAAATTTGTTATATGCCCTCTATTATTGCTAGACCGTGCACACACGGGTTGATGGGCTAGTTTTGCAAAATTGGGAGAAAATATTCCATTCATTTGGTACAATAATGGTCCTATATATTGGTGCTAATGTTTTTTTTCTTTTTCTATTGGATTCTTGCCTGCTTGTACTGGATTGCCACTGTTTCTTTCTTTTAAGTATTCAAACAACATGAGTATGATGAACAAGAAAATATAACGGGGATGGAAACAAGTATGCAATCATCACAGTAGGTAGATGGCATGCACATGACATCCATGGCGAAGTCATACGCTTTTTGTGGTGATTGGTGCTGATTATTGAAGTCCGTTGCCCGAAATGTCAACACAAATAAGAAGAGGGGTTCTTACGTACCATGACGGTATACGTATCATCCCTTGCAAGTGAACTAACTCAACAGCTAGGAGTATTTAGCTGCAAAAGAAAAGAAGAAGAATTTGGCTGCAAAAACTGGAACTATTTGGCATCCAGAGCAATCATGTGCATTGTTTAACCTGCTACTGTTATTATGTTATTCTAGTATTTTCCTCATACAGCAAACGATGTGCACAATTTAATCCAAAGTCTTTTGTGGCAGTTTGAATAAATTGTGGACATAACCGGTATGATAATGTATGCTTGGGAAAATTCTTTCAAAATGGCCCTACATCTGGTATAGCACACTAATATTAATAGTCGTCGCAAAATATAATAAATTTAGTACCCAGGAGAATATGTTTCACTATATTTTCTCAATGGACAAACATAGTGAAAAAGTGACTTTTTCGGGACTTGAACTCGCTACCAGAGCCACGTGTGTAATATTTGACCCCATAAGTGATGTCTTGGTTCACTGCTGGCCACACATCGTACTAGCATAAATGTATACGTGAGGGATGGAGGAAAACATATCTTAAAGGTACTCAATAGAAAAGTCCATTTAGATGTAAACGATGCTCTTGTTGAAGCAAGAAAAAACAAAAGAACTGAGCGACAGATCAAGTGATGAGAGGGGATGCCACGCCTCCAAGGAGAGTGAGCTCCTGCATCTGCATGCATTTGCTGACTGAGAGGACGGCCGCGCGCGCTGGGTTCAGACCAGACCGTACTTGAAACGACGTGCAAATGGGGTAGAGGAGCCATGCAACCTTGCCGGCCGGGGGCGCGGAGGGTCCGGAGATGCGTATGCGCTCTGGCGATCTCTGGCTCTCAGCTCCGGTGGGGGCACGGACAACTCACAAGAAATATAATGCGTCATCGTCATCGTCGGACGATGCATGCATGCAGCGGCGTGGTTTCCTAGAACACTCGAAGATGACACGCATGCATGCAGCCACGTATGTAGCTCGGTGCTCCTCAATCACCGGTTCATCTTCCACCAGCGGCTTCACACGCTGTGCTCGGCGAAGCCACGTACCTTTTCCGAATGCCTCATGTATATATTCGTCCACGCTTCCTAGAGTTCATGCCCCTGATTTTGCGCTGTTCTTCGGTGACAATGTAAACATAATAATGGTGGCGAGGTTAGGTCTCTAGGTTGTCGACAGCGTCTTCCCCCCGGAGATTTATCTGATGTCGGACTTAGAGAAAGGTAGGCGAACAACAAGTCGGTCCGGCGGAGGAGGTGGGTCTAGGGGCGGGGTGGCGGGGATGCCACCGGCCGCGGGTGATGGAGGATGACCAGTGAGCGGTGGCGACCGCAGGGAGGCAAAGATAAGGTCCGATAGTGCTAGGTTAGCGTAGTGAGGGTGATAGGCGTGGATCTGATGTCAAGAGCGTCGTTGTAGAGGGTGGAGGCCAACAGGGCAAGAGAGTCCCTTACTCTGTCACGCGGAAGACGAAGCACAATGCATCCGATTCAGAGGAAGGAGAAAAAAGATAGATGATATGATGAAAATCGGATGAAGTACATTCATCAACTGAGATTTTGGTTCATTTTCAGACATCTAAAGTATAACATCACTCATATTCGTAATCACGTGACGAACTACATAATCCGATATTTTTATCATCCAATGCGTCTCAGCAGTGAACAGACTGAACAAAGAAATTAACAAAACCCTTGTACAGAGTGTATACGGTGTAGGCTTCACACAGTCACGCCCTTCACACTCATACGTACGGGCTGACGAGAAGATGAGCAGCTCGCACATGGGGCGGACAGGACAGGACAGCGCTGGCCCGATCTGCGAGCTACGCAGCCATACCAAAATGGCAAAGCGAATGGACTCGCAAAAGCCGAGCTACGATCGAAGGAACCGGCCGAGATGGCCATGCAGGCTTAGCAGCTGCCTAGCTCCCACTCCATATTTTGCTTTCCTTTCGTTTCACATCACATGCATGCGCCATGCATATGCACGCTGAGACAGCCAGCCAGCCCTGCAAACTAAAGCCAGGCGCTTATACATGCGGGAGACAGCTAGTGGACCGGACGTCCGTGCCTACCTTACGTACCACAACCACAAGCGCTTGGATCTCCCACATGCACGCGGCGCGTACGGGAGTTGCACTCCTGCCTGTGCCTGCGCCTGGCGCTCGCATGTGGTGTACCCGCGTGGTGGCCGTGCGCGCATGCAGTCGCAGAGCCGCGAGAGCCGGTCCAGCGATCTACTAGCCAGCAGGCGAGTGCTGAAGCCCGCGGTGGCAGCCGCGCATGTGGCCTGTCCGACGGTTAGAGGGAGGCCGGCCGGCCGACTCGATCGATCGGCTCCGTTCGCTCAGGAGTCTCGTGCGCGCGGGACTCCTGGAGCCTGGACCACCAATAATGGACGGAGACGGAGGCAGTGGCGGCAGTGCTGTCCATCAACTGCGCGACTTTCGCACGGCGTCGGCACATGCGTGTTGTGGCTCTCCACGATCCAGTTATTTGAAGCGCGCTTTTGTTGGGGCCCGGCAATGGCGCATTGCGCTGAAAACGTATGGCTACTGCTGCTTCTCGTCGTGGTCGTAGCTGGCGGTAGGGATGAAAACGGTTCAAATAGCATCGGAAAAAGGTTAAATCACTCTTGATTTCATATTTTCGCTTAAAAAATTTTGATAACGATAATAAAAAACGAATAGGATATTGATAATATGAGAAAACCGAAAACAATATTATCAAGATGGAAAATGCTGGTATCGATAAGAATCAATAATTTAAATCCGAAGGAACATATATATACATAGCATAACATAGCCTCAAACTATCAAATACGCACGCTAGTTGGTTTCCTCTGTTGAGTCTATGTCTATATATCAAACACAGCAATAGATCAGGATCAGACAATCAGGCATGTCGATCAATCTATGTACCATGACGCCATGAGCAGCAGGAGGCAGGCACACAACATGGCAAAAAAAAAAAAGTTCTGAAGGTCACCAGGAGGTGGCAGCTGGCACACAAACCACAGCACAGCACATGAATGTCCGAATGTACCAGGAGGCAGGCACAACGCACACAGCACAACACGAGTCACATGGCCTGGGAGGCTGGGACATCACACAAGTGGGGAGGCCTGTTGGGCGGCCGGAGAAGCTGGAGTGTTGGGCTATGGGACAAAGAAATTTGAGAATTTTTGTTGGAAATTACCGGTCCAAAATGAAAAAAACTCACGAACGATCGGAAATGATCTAAATCGTTTTATTATCATTTTCGTATAATTTTATCATTTTTATTTTCATTTTTTCAAATATTGTTTCCGGCTCATCCGATCGGAAAAAATTGAAAATGATCTATAGAATTTTAAGTTTTACCATTTTCATTTTCATACACTAACTCGTGGATTTTGGTATGGAAAGGAAGAGAGGAATCGGGACTGAGTGCCAGCATGCTGGGTCGGGCTCTAACAATCCCAAGTCTATTTGATAAGCCCAAGTCTATTTGATACCAAAGCCCGATGGACGGCCCGGCTCATTCTCATCATGGGACTTAATTCAGAACAGACCATCTCAGGCCGTCGATCTCAAGATCAGCGGTGCAACGGCAAGTGGCCCGCTCTGTTTTCGTCAGACACCACACCAGGAGCAGATTCCCTTTCCCCAAGAGTGACTTTACACAAGAGAAAGCTGCTTGCATTGCGCTACGCAAACGAGAGACACTGCCACCTTTCACTGGTGTGCGTGTCGATGGCGATTGATAGATCGCTCAGCAGGGTAAAGTGGCCCGCGCGCACGCACTGGCTGCTACTGATCGATCGAGACATGCACGATAGTCAGGACATGCATGCTCCTGCATCCCGTCGACGTGTATAGTTCCGTGCACATGCATAGATTTTTCAATTCCGGGGGCCAAGAATAAGCCACGGAGGACAAGTTTGCAGTTTGAGTGAATGTATAGCGAATCCATGTACTTTTTTTTGGGCGAGGAAGTGAACCCGTTTACTTGTCGGTGCTTGCTGTTGGATAGGAGGCTCTGTTTCACAACATTCCTTGTCATTTTCGGAAGGAGTAATGCAACACGTTACACATGGATGCGTTCTGGGCCACTGGCGCGCACCGAACGCGATGAAGTCCGGGTGTCAAGACCGAACCCACAACAATAGTCCCGGCTATAGATGCTAGCTTCCTCATGTCGGTATCATCGCAGCTGCCATCACGAGTTAACTGAAGACCGAGTTCTAAAGAAACTGCATTCCTCACGTATGTCTCTGACATTTTTGTTGTAGACATACTTCATGATGTGACTATACAGATGAGGAGGAGCCCGTGAGGTTAGGGCTGAGCATAGACTCTCAAACCTTAAGACGATCAAAGTGACATAGATAATAGGGTGAAGACCGTCGCCGCCACGCCAACATCACTACATGCCAACGACCTCTTCCTCACGCCGGCATCCGCTACATCACCATCGATCCCGAGCCCTTCATCAAGCTCTATGGCCATATCAGGATCAGATCAGACATACATGCTTCCACTATAATAGTTTTGGTGTTCATGATTAGGGCTAATTCTCAAGATTAGGATATAATATTTGGTATCAGAGTCTAATTAGCTCTTAATGAAGCCACTAATCCCCATTGATCTCGAATTAGGCCTATGGTTTATCTGTGAGCTGAAATCGCACATTGTTAGTCATGTTATGCCTTTGTTGATGATAATTAGATCCAGTTAAGGCGAAATTGGTTTTGGTTTAATATGTATTGCTCACGGATTAAATTGTTTTTTCTTGCTTATGCTTACGATTCGTGGTTTATTAGTTCAATTAAGTCTAAATCAGGCTCAGATCAGTACTAATGGTATAGGATTAGGGGGATTTTGTTTCGGATTATTGTGTTTTAGCCCTAATTTGCCTCGACTTAGAGCTAATGATCCACAAATCAAATCAATTTCATGTTTATCTTCATGATTAGTGACCTATATGTCCATTTTGGGTTTGTATTAATACACATAGTGAAATTAGATCACAATTATGTGCAATTGTTTATCAATTAGGGTTAATTGGTCTCGGGTATATCAAATTGGTGTTGATTAATGTTAAATTAGGATCAATTAACCCCGATTAGCCCTAATTGACTTTAGACGAATACAATTAGGTGGCCCTTATGCTTATGTATTCATGAATTAGGTTTCCATCTTAAGTTTATGTATGTGTTTTTGACGGTTTCGGCTCAGATCAGAGTTTTTAGGTCATGTATTAGACTATATTCATGTGTGTTTATGTGTTCTTGTGTGCTAATAGGCTTGGATTAAGGATTTTAGGGAAAGAATTAGCCTCAGGTAGCATTAAGAAGGAGGAGAATTGGGAAAATCCGAGAAACCCTATTTTAAATCCTAAAGAAAGCCTCCAATTCCCCAATCTAAAACCCTAAAAATCCCCAATTTCTTGTCCTAAACCGAAACCTTAAAGGGATATTCCCTAAATTATGAGCCTAAATCCGAACCACATCCTCAAATCAAACCCTAAGACTAAAGGAGGGGGGTATTGCTTATGTTTTTGTGCCATTGAGGCCACCAGAGCTTCTTCCTCCCCTCTCTTCAGCAGACTTTCATCTTCAATGTTGGACGCGTGCATGGATCTTCAACTTCATGTGGCCGCCATGTTTCTCCTGCAGATGTGTCGACATCCTCCTATCGCATCTCCCTCCTCAGCCGCGCGCGTTCTTCTCTGTCATGGCCACCGGTGTTGATCCGCTCGACGGAGCGGCTCACTTTCGATCATGCATGTGCCCCGGAGAAAGGATCAACGGCTGAGCTGTCTTCCCACCTCATCACTTCACTCTCCCTCACGGTCCCACTCTTCTTCATTTCACGCTAGCGGCACTGTGCCATCGGAGCCCTAGCGCTTCCAAGCGCCTCTCTCTCGGTGGAGAAGACGGGGAAATGAATTAGGGTTAGGGCAATAGGGCGTTGAGCGTGGTTTTGTTTTGGTGAAAACAGCGGCTGACCATCAGATGGAAATGGACGACTGTGATCTCCTCCGAGCGTTGATTGGGCCGGGGCGCGAGAAGAAGTGGGTCAGCTCACTGAATTGGGCCAGCGTCATACTTGGGCCGTCCTAGACAAGTTAGGCCGTGCGCAACCGAGCGCATGCGCTCGGGCCGAGCGCCTGGTGAGGTCCTTTTGGACCATTTTTTTCTTTATGTCTTTGGCCAAAAATTTTAAAGTCTATGGCCTTTTTCTTTTATCTGGGTTTTCCAGTGAATTTTAAAGGTTTCTATTGATGCTCTGAATTAACTAATGATTATGGCCCAAAAATAATATTTTTTTATGTACCAAATTTAAGGTTACCTCTCTGAAGTGAATTTTCTAGTGATTTATAATGTTTTTCCTTTATGCGATGGAATTTTTAATGATAATGGTCCAAATAAATAATGTTTATGCACTGGATCTTTTTCATGATTCAATGTGGTTCTTTTCCTGCACAGGTTTAATTAAGTAATGTGGTCCAAAATTATAACATTTTATGTACAAAAATTTATTAAAAAAAATCTGTGGATAAATTGGAACTAATGGAAAAATTATTTAGAGAAAATTGATGTTATTTTGGGCATGCTTGCATACTAACCAACATTGCTTGCGACCATTCGTTGACATTTTATGAAAGTCCATAGTTACTTTTTGACCAATATTGATTGTGATTATATACCATTTATGTATTTATTAAATTCTTTTATGTCATTTGGTCAATGGTGATATAGATTAGAATTGAGTTTTGCATGTTTTTAATCAGACCAACGTAGGGTTAATTTTGTATAAATACTATTTTATGATATTCACTACGTGAAAAAAATCATTAGTGACGGATGATAACTAGAATTAGTGACGAGTCCCGTACTCGTCACTCTTATCACGTCACTAATAATAGATCATTAGTGACGTATGATGATCAGTCACTAACGAGGTCATTAGTGATGTATCGTAACCGTGATCCATCGCTGTTGACTGAATATTAGTGATATATTGTAATCTTGACACGTCATTAATGACCGATGAATATTTTTCGTATTTTTTGGATACAAAAAAGTCAAAAAAAACAAAAATTTCAGCCGAGCCATCCCAACGCAAGCCCATCCCATATGCCTCACAAGCCACACTTTTCTCACATTGTTTTCAAGTTTGCGTTCTATGGGAATCGAACCCGTGACCTCCTTCTAGCGCGTGTAGCTACCTTACCACCTCTGCTATCACGTAGTTGTGATAGAAACCGGATATTTTATCCTTTTAACCTTCTTTTACGAAGGTCATTAGTGATGTATCATAACCATGATCCGTCAATAATGACTAATTTTGCCAAATTTTGTCGAGGGTTATAATTCGATAGGTGACCCGAAGTGCATTTGGTAAAACGGGCATAACTTTTGTATACGAACTCTGATTTTGACGTTTTTTTCTCTACGGATATCTAAAAAAAGTTATATCTATTTCTCCCCCACTTTGTCGAGTTCAGATAATTTTTCGAGGCAAAAAATGGCTTGAAAGGTTGAATTCTCGCCCCCGGAAGTTTTTGTATTATTTTCGGAACATACGTTTGTGTTCATAGCCATCACACCTAATATCAAACTTGAGCAGAAATGTACAATGGTTCATATTCTAGTGCTGCTGAGATGAGAAAAATAAAATAAAAAATATATGTTTGTGAATACCGTCATTAGTGATTGGAGTTTGTCATTAGTAACAGATTACAAGTTAACCCGTCACTAATGACTGGCATAGGACGACCCATCACTAATGAGTGGATCATCAGTGATAGGTCAAGTTTTGACCTGTCACTAATAACTAGCCTAGGACGATCCATCACTGATGATCTAATCATTAGTGACGGGTTACAACTTGACCCGTCACTAATAACTGACCTAGAATGACTCGTCATTGATGACTTAGTCATTATAGACGGGTCACAACTTGACCCATCACTATTATCATTAGTGATGAGTCATGTTACGATCTGTCACTAATGATCACTCATTAGTGATGTGTCTATATATGGTCCCGATCAGAAGGGATATTAGTGATACGTCCTTATTGAACCTGTCACTAATAGGACATTAGTGATGCGTGTTGAGTAGCTGTCACTAATGTGGTGTCTCCTTTGCTAGTTTTTTACGTAGTGGTTTCTCTAATATTGCCAAGTCTTTTACTTAGCTCTTAACGCTTTCTCTATTGCCGCCACAATTGATGGCATAAATCAACTTACGGGGAACAATTTTTCTGCTTGGAAAGCAAAAGTCACGGTTGTCCTTGGCGTTTTGGACCTTGACTATGCACTCAGGGTTGATGCACCCACTACCCCAGCCATTGGCATGGAGAATTTTGAGGAACAAAAGAAAACTTATGATACACTTTCTGAGAAGTGGGAGCGGTCCAAACGCATGTCACTTATGATAATGAGCATCTCAGATGCTATAAGGGGTGCAGTCCCTAACTCAGAGAAAGCTAAAACGTACTTGACATCCATAGAGGAGTAATTCAAAGGCACCTCCAAGATTTATGCCAGTACACTTATTCAGAAACTCATCAACACTAAGTATAATGGGCCTGGTAGCATAAGAGAACACATCATGATCATGACAGACATGGCTGCCAAGCTAAAGGGCATGGATATGAAAATCTCTGAGGGTTTTTCTTGTCCACTTCATTATGACCTCTCTCCCTCCTGAGTTTTATCATTTCAAGATAAACTACAATACTCAGAAGGAGAAAATAGACCATGAGCGATTTGATCGTGATGTGTGTCCAAGAGGAAGAGAGGCTGAGGGCTAAAAATAAAGATTTTGTTAATCAAGTAAGCAAGCTTTGGAACAAAATAAAATTACAAGCGGATTATAAATCTAAGAAGAAGTTGCTTTTTGTCGCTAAGCATGACAAGACAGCGTAGAGGGCGCCCCAGTCACCTGCTCCTTCTACCCCTAACATTGAAGAAACTGAACATAATAGTTGTCACTTCTGCAACAAGAAAGGATATTACCAGAAAGACTGTCCTGATTTCCTGAAGTGACTGGCAAGAAGGGCATTTCATACCATGAGAACCCTAAGAGAGGGGGAACAAAGTCTTAAGAGTAGCCCACAGAAGAAAGCTGAAGTTCAAACTGTAGGATCGATTATACTCTAATATGGCAATCAGAGGGGGTGAATTATTGCGAAACCAAATTCAAAGATTAATTCACTCAAATCAAAAATTGATTTAAACTTAGTATTCCACTTGAAACAGATTGTACATGCTCTAGTGAAAAAAATAGAAAAAAAATCGCTAGTCTGATTGCCCTCAAATTTGAACAACTGAAACTAGATTCAAATACAAAACTAACCCAATAAGAATCGGGTCAATCGGATATATGCATCAAGAATTATGCCTAGTCGAAGCAGATTGTATCAACTAGAATCGAGTTGATCAAAACCTAGTCGAGTTGAAAAAAAAGCTACTCGAGAGCAAACCAATCCCACTCGAAATTTTCTCATATAAAAAACTAGATATTCTAGCAAGGTTTTGGATGGATTAAACCAAGATGAAACTTGATAGAAACACAAAATTAATCGATAACCAAAACCAAGTACACTAAATATAGAACAGAAAAAAATTCCAAATAAGCAACTCATCAACTTACGAAACTTGATTTTTATTGCATATATGAGTTTACAAGATGCCTCTCCAAAGCATCCAACAAGTATTTACACAAAATCCTAAACCCTAGATAGCTCTACTCCCTAGATCAAAGTCTAAATTCTCTGAGTATGTTCTCGTTCTTGGTCCTCCTTACCCTGACCGAGACCCTCTCAATATATAGCCCTCCAAACTATGCTTGGTTTGGAAATAAACTAGTCGTATCCTACCTGGACACAAACCATACCAAAACATGTCCACCCATAACCGAATCCAACTCATGCTCGACTCCGACTCTGACTCTCGCTCGATTCTTTATGGGATTGGACTTTCTAACCTATCAGACCGCAGCTCGACTGAGCCATGTACTCGAACGACTCCATCATCCGAACACATCATCTAGTTGCCCACGACCTCGAGCCCATATGCTCTCCCGTAACGCACCTAGTTGCACACCTGCAACCTTGTCTTCATGTACACTATTCTCTAGACCAAACGTTCCGCATGGCATCCTTGATCACTATGACTTCAGTTCATCCTGAACCTAGTCACCGAGCCTTAGTTCCTCCCTAAACTTAGTTCGTTGATTCGTCATCGACCACGTTCGCCTTTGAGCAACACTTGCACATGAATCAAACAGCAAATTAGTACGAGCACAAGTCCTTCCCAACTTGACTCAAGATCAGTTCATGTAGCACCATGCAAACTCCAAATAAAACCAACACGCTAACATAAGCATACCCAACTTATGATAGCGCATCAAACCATATATGCTAACATAAGCATACTCAACTTTGCTCTACCAATTTTATTGTTCAAACTAATTCTTCATCACATGGTCTCACAGAAGCCATCTTATAACTTCCATTAGTATTTGGTAGTGGCTTCATTCTTCATCTTAATAATGTTTTTTGTTCCTTCCACATCATGAGGACCCTATTTTAATTTCTTCGTTGGACAATTATGGTTATTCTAATTTCAATGACAATAAATGTATAAATATGTTTAACTTCAAAAATTGTTAGTCTTGCTTCCTCTGAATGAATTATTAATATCTCTGAATGTCTGTGATGTGAGTAATGAGACTTGTTCGAAACTGTGGCATTGTCTTTTTTTTTTTGCCACATTTCGAATGGAAAATAGATCATCTCATTCAGGAAATGATTCTCCACCCTAAACTCCATTGCATAATTTGAGGGGGAGTTGTTGAGGTTTCTAAAATTCCCAATGAAGCACCTAAGGATGAGCTTCAATAGTCCCAGAAGATCCTAACTCATATAAAGAATATTCACCTGAGTGGTTTAATGCCGTGAAGGATCAATTAAAGTCTATGAACGATAATGATGAATGAAACTTAGTAGAAACTCCCGATAGAACCAAAACAATAGGATGCAAATGGGTCTACAAAAGAAAACTTGACTCCAAGGGAGATATCATAAGGTTCAAAGCAAGGCTCATAGCAAAAGACTAAGGATGAAAGTGTCTCAAGTTTGATAAAGTCATAAGCAACTGCATTTGTGTAAAGTTTAAAAGGAGAAAATTCATCGTTTTAGTCATAAGAAGGACCTCGACAAAGCTTTTACGTTCTTTGTATTGATGTTCACTGAGATGGGTTCAAAGCCATACATAGACAAAGTGATGAAGAAATACAATATGCATAAATGCTTTGTCATGCCTGCTCCTACTGTTAAGGTCAATAAGTTTGGGAAATTTTAATATGTGATGTTTGAGGAACCATTATGAAATTGATCAGATGAAGTCGGTTCCTTATGTTTCAGCAGTAAGAAGCATTATGTACACACCCTAATTTAGTTTTCGTAACCGGGATGCTTGACATATATAAGTCAAATCTAGAACCATGCATCTAGAAAATAATTAAGAAAGAACACTACATGCTCATGTTAAAAATCCATTTGCGAGATGTGGATACTAAGAAATCCATGACTGTTTATATCCTCACTCTTTCCAGAGGAGCTATCTCGTGGAAAAGCTCCAAACAAACACTTAAAGCATCATCAACAATGCGAGCCGAGTTTGTAGCATGTTATGAGACTGCTAAGTAGGTTGTATGGCTAAAGAACTTTTGTAATCCTAGAATTAAGAATGTAAGACAGCATGATGAAATGACTTATATTATACTTAGTTTTCTATACGAGTAACAACTAGTCGAGTGGTGCTGCCAAACATATCGATATTAAGTATCATGTTATGAAAGATAGAATCCAGGATGAAACACTCAGTGTCAATCATATAAGCTATGAGTTAATGCTTGCGGCACCACTCACTAAAGGCTCACCACTCGATATTTCGTGATTATGCTACGACATGGAGTTATTGGAAAGCAAGTGATTCTGGATAAGAGGATCATAAAATAAACCAACTCCCAATAAGCATAACAAATATCCATTTTGAGAGGAGATAGTATGCTATAGGTTATTGGGTTTTAGTGGCATTTCATTGGCCGTTGTAACATTGTCAGGACGCCAACCTCAGGTTCCTCTATGCCTCTTGTATCAATCTCTAGATCTAGTAGCTGATATGCACATAATTCAATAGAATCAAGTCCCTAGATCAAGTAACACTGTCAGGACCCCAACCTTAGGTTCCCCTGTGCCTCCTATATCATTCATTGCGCCGGTCATCACGGTGGTGCGGCATCGCATTGGAGGAGAGGGACAAGGCACTGATGGACGAGCACAGGATGGGCGACATGTGGACTGTTGGGGGCTCTCGTATGAACGCTGGCGGGCAGATTGGCCGACACGTAAGGAAGTTGGGCTAGTAGGGCAGTTGCGACCCACGCGCGGGAGAAGGGAGCAAGGCCGCGCCGAGAGGGAAAAGGAGAAGTAGCCCGAGGAGAAAAAAAGGATTAGACCCAGGTGAAAATGAGAAAAGGAGAAGAAAAGAAAGCTTAGATTTAAATTCAAATGAGAGACTTGAATTTGGATTTGACCTTGGAGGATCAATTCAAATGGGAATATTTAAATTATGAATTAGAAGTAAAGCTCTGAGATTTGGAAGATGATTTGAATCAATTGAATTTGAGCTGAAAAGAATCTAAGAGTATATTCGAAATTGAGAGACATTCAATTTCAAATCCCACTCAAGGAACCATAAAAACCATAAACTAAATGTAGATGAATCAATTAATGCATGGAGAATTTTAGAATTTAAGGTAGTGCATTTTGGAATACTTAGCCAAAGTAATACATTTGAATATGTATTTTCCCCTGATATTAGTTGGCTTTATTAATCACAATATTTTAATTTGGAGCAAACTTTGATATTAATTAGTATGTGAGATCATGTGATGAAAAATTGGTTTGATTGATAAAATTGGCAGAGCAAAGTGATTTAGCATAATGACATTTGGTTGATGTTCATGAGTTGCTGAGATATGCTTGGAGTATGCTTATGTTATGCGCTATCATTAGTTGGGTATGCTTAGTATGCTTATGTTATGCGCTATCATTAGTTGGGTATGCTTATGTTAGCGTGTTGGTTTTTCTTGGAGTTTGTGTGGTGTTGCGTGAACTGATCTTGAGTCAAGTCGGGAAGGACTTGTGCTCGTACTCGATTGTTGTTTTATTTATGTGCAGGTGTTGCTCGAAGGTGAAAGTGCATCTAGGCCCCCTAAGTAGGTTTTGGATTATTAATGACAAACGATTAAGGGACTAATGGTATGATGAGTTTATGAACAGGTTTTAAGTCTCATTGGTTAAGATAAGAGTTGTTGGCGTCCCTCAAAAAGAAAAGAGTTGTTGGCGTCCCTCAAAAAGAAAAGAGAAGCGGCATAGTTACTCAATAGGTTTAAATTTATTTTATTTTGAATTTGAGTTAAGGATAGTCGTACTATGAAGAGATATGCATGTTGATAGTCTTGAAGATGTCTCAGTACTCAAACTATCCTTTTAGGACCAAAAGATGAGAGACACAATCACTCACGGATACCGAGAAATAGTTTTTGTTGTCTGAGCCCGGAGTCTCCAGGTTAGCCCGGATACTCCGGACTCCGCCCAGTTGGTTGGAGTCTACGAGTGAGACTCCGCCAGAGAGTCTCGGTTTTAGTCGAAGAAACTCAACCTGAAGTCTCCGGGTTGGCCCGGATACTCCAGGGTTCTGTTAGTGGGCGGAGCCTCCGAGTGAGACTCTGCCAGCGAGTCTCATGTAAAGACGTGTGTGCTCAACCCGGAGTCTCTGGGTTGGCCCGGATACTCCGGTGTTCTGGTTGCGGCCGGAGTCTCCGAGTGAGACTCCGCTAGCGAGTCTCGGGTAAGGCCTTGTGTGCTTAACCGGAGTCTCCGGATTAGCCCGGATACTCTGGTGTTCTATTCGTGGTCATAGTCTTCGAGTGAGACTCCGCCAGAGAGTCTCGGGTAAGCCTTAAGTGTGTTACCCGGAGTCTCCAGTTTGGCCCGGATTCTCCAAGTCCTAACGTCTCTGAACCCTCCGGAGAGGCTTCGGACAGTATATTTTGCCTAAATCTTCGTGTGTTACCCAGAGTCTCTGGGTGAACCCGGATACTCCTGGTCAGTTCAAAATAGACTGTAACGGTTAGTTTTTTTAAGTGAGCTATATATAGCCCTCACCCCCTTTGTTGGGGTGCTGCTGAACCAACTCGTGGACACATACTTCTAAAGCCATCAAATAGCCTCCCTAACTCATCTAGAGCTCAAATTTGTGCAAGATTTGGAGATTAGGGTTTGAGAAGTGAGATTGAGTGCTAGAAAGCAAAAATTCCATTTTTGAGCACTTGAGGTCATCAACGAGATTTTGATTCACAATCTTTTCTCTTGGAACTGTGAGCTCCTAGACTGCAAGGCATCACCCGGGGAGCACCCAAATTTGTGGAGTGCCACGGGAAGTTTGTGTTACCCTCATTGAATTGAGTAAGAACCCTCGCTTGATCTTGAGAGAGGAAAGGGTTGGAAAAGACCTGGCTCTTTGTGAGCTCCTCAACGGAGACGTAGGCACCTCTTTGTAAAGTGGCCAAACTTCGGGAATAAATTCTTGTCCATTTTCATTTTGTTGCACATTAACTTGCTTTAGTTAATATTTGGAGATTTCTCCCGATCTACTTGTTAGTGTGCTTGTGACTGCAGGGTGTTGATGATACGGTACTTAAACTTCCTCTAGAACCTGTGGTAACCCTTGGAATCACTTAGATTTACTCAATAGTTCTTTAGTTTTGTTCTCCTGTATAATGCGGAATATCCGGGTTTTGTATAACCCGCAGTCTCCGGATTAACCCAGAGTATCCAGATCCAGTTATCCGCTATCAAGTTTTTAAATTGCAGGAAACACATATTCAACCCCCTCTAAGCGACATCTCGTACATTTCATAAGGCAAACGTGGTCGATAACGGATTGACGAACTAAGTTCAGGGAGGAATTGAGGTTCGATGACTAGGTTCAGGAGGAACTGAGGTCGTGGTGATCGAGGATGTTATACGGGACGTTCGAGCTGAGAAAATAATGCATAGGGAGACAAAGCTTCGCGATGGACGCAGGAGGCGATCTGATTGTGAGAGGACGTGAAGACTAATTCATGTTCAAGTCGGAGCATGCTTGAGGGAGTCGAGTGGTGGTTGGATTTGAGACAAGAGTTAGTATCAGAGATGGACTCTGAGTTGGTTACGTATATGCATGTTTGCATGGAAGATGTGTATGCATGGGAGATGTGCATGCATGATTACGTAAGATTTGTTGGCTAATTAGCTTAATTAGCGGAAGTTATTTGTCCTCTTGTGATTAGAGGAGGATAGAGGCCAGATTGAATACAACAGGGAGTTGTATTTCGATTTGGTCATGTTTGTGCGTGTGACTACCCTATAAATAGAGAGGTTTATTGTATTGAGTAGGTAAGTATAGAAAAGCGCAGAATAGGGTAGCACAACGCAACAAAGAGATAGAGAAACTTGAGAGAGAGTTATTTTGGGATTTCATGAGCACAACGCAACAGAGAGATAGAGAAACTCGAGAGAGAGCTATTTAGGGATTTCATGAAAATCCTTGTTGTATACTTTGGAGAGGCATCTTGTAACTCATCTATACAATGAAAATCAAATTTTGTAAGTTGATCAGTTGATGATTCAGAATTTTCACTCTGTTCTATTTTCTGCATGATCGGTTTTGGTTTTCAATTAATTTCATATTTCTATGAAGTTTCATGTTGGTTTAATCCATCCAAAACCTTGCTAGAATATCTAGTATTATATCTTAGAAAATTTTGAGTAGATTTGGTTTGTTCTCGAGTAGCTTTTTATCAACTCGACTAGATTTTGATCTACTCGATTCTGATTGACACAGTCTGCTTCGACCAGGAATAACTTTTGATCCACATATCCAATTTACTCGATTCTTCTTGGATTTGTTTCATATTTGAATCTAGTTTCTGCTGACCAAAATTAAGATCAATCCGACTAGCAAATCTTTCTCCACATCGTTTTTACTAGAGCTTGTGCAATCTGTTTCGAGTGGAATACCGAGTTTAAATATAGTTTCGATTTGGGTGAGTTAATCTTTAAATTTGGTTTCCACAATCGTTCACCCCCATCTGATTGGGTATTTGTGCATATTTGATCCTACACAATATGCTAAAACTCAGGATGTTACACTAGGGCACTCAACCGTGAGAGCAAATCAAAACTCATGTGCCCTAGCCTCCTATGCCACATCCAAAGCTTCGAAGAAGGTTATGCAATTAAACACCGAGGAGAACCATGAAACTCTGAAAAATTGACTCCAATGACTCTCCCAACTCGAGAAATGCGACAAACTAAAGCGCCTGAGGAATCAAGAACTCGAGAAGCATCGTATTTGAAACGTACTTCCAAATCCTCATCCAACACCTGAGATACATAAAGTAAATCGTATCTCAGATGCTCCACCAAAACCACATCTTTGAGAGTAAAACTCTCACTCATTTTTACTATACCTTTGGCCTTCACTTTACCTTTTCTATCAGCCTGCGAAAGTGATGTACTCATATCGCTTCATCGGGGTGACGCTGGAGAACTATGATGCATCTCCGATCATATGGCGCAAACAACCAGTCAATGAGCCACTTATTCTCCAAGCCTCCACTTGTCACCTCAGGCGGATCAAGCTCGGGGTCGTTGTAGTTGTCATCTGCCATGAAGCGAAGGTCGGCGATGTCTTTGTTCTTCTTCTTGTTCTTCAAGGGTTGCTCCTCCTCCGATCTCTCATCCTCGCTTGAGTAAGTGTCGATGTCACTGAGTACCACCACAAAAGCTTATAAAGCCGTCTTGGTTGTCTTCTTGGTCATCTTATCATGATTCTTGAAGAAGGTATTCTTGTTCTTCTTGTGCTTGTCGTGGTAGTGGTTACGGTCTTCCTTTTTCTTAAGCTTGGGGTAGTTCACCTTGAATGAATGGTGTCACCACACTCATAGTATCCACAAGAATCACCTCTCCTCCGATCTCATCGGTTGTTGTAGAAGTGAGTGAATTTCTTCACAATCAAAGCTAAATCTTCATCTTCAAGTACATCAACTTGCTCTTTAGTGATAGAGATCAAGGAACACAAAGCAAATCCACCAGGTAAAGGGATATCACAACAAAAACTAGCTACAGCCTGACCACCACCACTAGGTCCTGAAACCAATGTTATATTCTGAGACAGGGGTTTCCTAGACCTATCCTAGCCGCTTTGACTATTTCTATGGATTTTAGCTTGCTAAAAAGTTTATCACAAGTCAATTTATCATAATTGGATGACTCCTCAATACTAAAGATTTTTACTTCCCATATGCTACGATCAAGAGCATAGAGAAGCTTGACCGTACTCTTAGAGTAAGGTACAACCCCAGTGGATTTAAGATTCCTAATAATCCTATCAAATCGAGCAAACATGACATCTAAAGATACTACAGGGTTTTGCACAAACATTTAATATTCCTGATTGTACATGCTCTGGCACCGAGCCATGATTTGGTTAGTGTCCTCATGAAAGACACTAAGACTTGACCAAATCTCTTTAGTAGTACGAAGGTGTTGAACTCTATCAAATTCATTATGACCCAAACTAGTGAACAATATATTTCTAGCCTTGTTGTTGACTTCATATTGTTCAACCTGGGACTAAGAAGTGTGAGCGATACGAATTTTATAGTTGGAGTCTACAATCTCCCATATAGCACTTCCTTGTCTTAAAAGATAAGCCTCTATACGTACCTTTCAGTAAAAAAATCACAACCTTCAAAGAAAGGGGTCTTCTCATGTCTCTCCGTTTTCGCCTACAAATCATAAAGCCAGTTAAGATCAACAGGTGATCAAACTTGACTCTGATACTAATTGTAGGACTGAGTACGGTGACTAAGGGGGTGAATAGATGCCTCGCTAAATTCTTGGAAGGCCTTTTCCTATTTTCTCACTCAAAGTACCTCAAAACAAAGAGTGGAAGCCAAAAACCTAGAAAAACAAGTGAAAATCATAATGATCATGAAAAGACCATAACTCTACTAGATGGATCTAAACACTAGGTTCTATGAGAGACCAATCTAAGTGTCATCACTCACAAACTCTTGTAACTTGATTGAAAAACACTTAGATCCAAAAAAATGAGAACTAGATGAAGAAATTCTCCAAGTTGATGGATATAAAGGATGGGGATGGTTCAAGATCAACTTATATATAATTCTTATCCCTCTAGCAACAAGAAGAACAACTTCAACAAGGTAGAAAATTTCAGCTTTCAAACAAAAACGAAAATTACAACAAAAACCAAGAAACTTGCAACCAAGCAAGGGAGCTAATAGAGGAAAACTAGGCTATGAACACAAGTATAGGAGAAAGCATAAACTTTATTACTTCCATAGAACAGTCCTATTTTTGACAGATTACAAAGTATTTTGCATACAAAGACTCTCACATAATATATAGGTTAAGCACTCCTCTCATCCTTCTAAAACCCTACCTTACAACTATCAAATGATTGGCTCAAAGGGCTCAACCACCACTCCCCTTTATTTATAGCATATGATCCTTGAACTCTAAGTTTCCTAAATTGTTTCCAAAATACCCCTCCTTCAATACACTCATACCTACCACCGAGGGCATTTTCGTCCATATTTTTTCTCATCCATTGAATAGACATGGCACCTTCATGACTTAACTTCGTCTTGATGCAAGCTTCGCAATGATGCCACGTGCACTTCACACTCTTGCACGCTTCACAAAGCGTGACTCATCGCTAATTGCTTACACCTTAAGCAAGCAATCCGATATTGATACGTGTACTCTATCTTGCGATCTTGACCGCTGGTAAGTCACTTCCGCTTCCAATCCCTTGGGTTGCCTTGTCACTTGCACTGGTATCCCTTTTGCTTCACTTTGTCAACGCACCGTCTTCATCCACTATCTCATGCATTGCTTGCCATCTACGTGTACAATTAGGATCATCTTGACTCCGCCCGACCTCCTTGATCGACTAGTACCAAGCATCTCACTTAGCCCCGATCATCCCACCGTCAACATTGCATCAATCACCTACACAACATAACACAAGCAAATACGTATCTCCCACTCTATTATAGATTAGTCAAAATTAAAATCCTCTGTCGAAAAACTCATCTTAGAAAAAATTGTGAACACTCGATGTTCTTGTGTGAATAGTCTCTGATCACCGGAACATCCGGTGTGTGCAATATTTCCTCCATTGAAAATCTCCTGAAAAACCTTCTGGTGAAGTCTCCGATGTGTACAAAGCCTATCATCGGATCATCTGATGATTACAACTGCACCACACACCCCATTTTGCAACATCTCTAGAACAAATAGTCCAGTGAAGCATCCAGTGTGAACATCTTCAAGCATCGAACCATCCGATGTGCAGTACAGCTCCAGACAATCCATTTTGCACTACTCCTAGAAAATAGTCTGGTGTGCATCTTGCTTAAACACCAAACCATCCGGTGAACACATCAGTTTTTGCCTCTGAACTTAAATGCTCTGGCATGAACTTTTCTGAACACCGAATCATCCATTGTGGTCACCTCTCACACACCAGACTATCTGATGAGTATATTTTTCTGAACTCAGAGACAAAAATATCAATTTCATTTTTCTCTGTAACTTTGATTAGTTATGATCATAATTTGCAATACATAGACATGTTTATACAATTCTACCAATCATCAAACCAAATCAATAATCTTATCCATCATATATCATATATAAATCAATATATATTTTAACTTGATTTTTCATTGAGCCCTTCATCAAGCTCTATAGCCATATCAGGATCACGTCAGACATACATGCTTCCGCTCTAATGGTTTTTTTCATGATTAGAACTAATTCACATGATTAGGATCTAACACGTCATTGTTCATATGGGACTGTTCGCAAAAGGAAAAAAAATGTTCATCTGGTACTGGGGGCTGGGACCATCAACCATGCATGTCTTTTCTTTTGTTGTTAGTTAAAAACTTCTCGTTTCGTTTGGTACCATATGTGGTTAGACCTAGTGTTGGGCACGGCTCGGCCATGTAGTGCATCGTGCCATCTTTACTGGATACGATTAGTCTATCGTATCGTGCTAGTATGAGTTAATTTTAGAAAGATTTAAGTATGGCTTTTGACACGTAGTCCTGTCATCGTGGCATGCTAGTTCAGACATATCACTGCTCCATATCATCTCACAATATTTATATATTTATCTTTTACCATTTATATTTTTTATACTCATACATATTTCATAGTGCTTGATAATATTTACATATTTATCTTTTATCATCTCATACTTATATTTTTCATGCTCATATATTTTTTAATATCTTATATTTTGTATCAGAGAGATTAGATGATAAATACAAGAAAATAGTCATAGATTGTGTCATATCTTTTTCGTGCGTGCCAGCACGTGCACGGCTCACGCCATCATATCGTGCTAGTACATATACCGTGCTAAGATTCTAGCCACGACATGACACTCATGTTCATGTTGTGTCAGATTGGTCCAAAATATTTCGTATCGTATCGTATTTTGAGCTGTGCTAAAATTCGTGCCATAGGCAGCCCAGAAATGGCACGGCCAAGTCCAGCTCTAGTTAGACCGTAAGATTTAAGACTATCAGACTTCCACGCACGATGCATGCAAGCACTATCGAAAGAATGGAAACGTGGCGTGCATTCTAGTTGACGAACCAGAAATACTCCTAAATCTTGCTACGCATACAGAGTTGTAAAATAGTTGCCACGGTGCAAACCTGAATATACTTTAGTCTTACAGTGGTGGTCTAGTGGGAATGACTTTGTGGTTTCTGTCAGCATACATTTAGCATGTTGAGTCTACATAAAGGACTGATCATCTGCACATTTCTAGAAGAATGCCTTTCTACCACCAGATGTGGCTCAGAGCATATCTCTTCGGACCCAGTACTTATCAATTGATCGATGATACACGCAACTGCAATCCTTTACTAGCATGCTTCTGTAAGCTCAACCTCATGACTACATTTTTCTTTAGGTAATGGAAGTACAACACCTAGCCCATCAGAAGTAAGAACATGACAATTAACTTTCCAGCAACTTAAGAGAAATAAACACTAAGGTAGCTATGTTCTAAGAAGTTCTAATTTGATCACCCCAATAGCCAATAATTTGATTGAAAGGCTAGTGGTTAGGCCTGCCTAATGCTCCTCTGTCACCTCTCTTAAACAAGACCTTGGGGCTGGAGAACAATACGTGCAGGCCACTTCAATATTCACTTTGTGGCTAGCCAGCCATGGATGCATGCATGCACGTGGGGACATGATACAAAAGCTACAATTGTTTGATCCTACCTAGTTAAACTATGAGGGGGATGACACCCACATCCTTATCCTAACAGTGATCAGTGGGAATCTAGGTATTATATATATGTGTCTCTCTTTCGTGTTTGTTTACATAGGCTTTGACAAGCTTGGACGCGCGTGTACAGGGATTATTGGAGCATAATGATAGCCACTTGATCACGGTTTCTTGCAAGGAAGCACAGGCTCGATCTCTCCCCTCAAGGATAATATATGTTCCACATCGAAGGTAACATGCGTTCAACAGTAGTATATTTTGGGAGTACGCATGCGCAATACCTCATTAGAAAAGACGTCGTTGAAAATTTGGTTTCTAGTCTACTGTGTGCAAATGTTTCTGCGTGCTGAATTCAATTTCGTATTACTATAGGAGTGTAAGAAATTTGCTTAGCAGAACCTTAGCTGCCATAAGTTTTGTTTCCTTCCGCGATTAGGATTAGTATATTAGCCAAAGACTTTGATAGGCTAAGGCCCTATTTGGATACAAAGTATTTTTGAAATTTTGGAAAAATACGGCAATTTTGTAAAATACTTTGATTTTGGAAAGCTCAGACATGTTTGGATGTAACAAATATTGTAGTTTTAAAAACCATAGTATTGACAAAGCGGTTGTTATTGTAGTTTTCAAATACCTTTTTTCTAAACCATGTATTACATGACTCTAGTTTCTAAAATTGTAGCTTCTCGATACCATGATTTTTGAAAACTATAACATCCAAACATGCCCTATTGTGCTAGCTAGACTTAGGCCTGCTAATGGGTTGGATTGAAATGGGTTATTTGAGTGGGGTTGATACTTGGGTTTGCTCTGAATGGGTGAGGATGGATTAATATAGCTATCGGGTTAGACTGGGTTGGGTTTGATAGAAAAATGGACTGTATAGGGTTGGAATGGGCTACTTTGTTTCGGGTTCTTTTGGATTCAACCCATGGGTTCACCCATGGTCAATGCCCAATCCTCGACTCCTCCTCTTGCACGATCGCATGGGAACTAAACTACTCGAGGCGCTGGTGCTATCAGCGGGCGGCACGGAGCTGCGGCGGTGAAAGCCGAGCAAACCGGGGAGGTGTGCTGTTGACGAGGTTTTCTCTACCACCGTTGATTCGTCCTCCGAGCTCTGGCTCATCGTCGGCTTGCCCTCTCCACCGCCAGCTCTCCTCCCTTCGCCTCTCGCCTAGACTTGAGAAGAAGACCACAAATTTTTTTCTTAAAGGAAAGCGTTAATTGGATTTATGCCACCGCAACTTGGCTGACTCAGAAGAATGTCACTTGAATTTTAAAACTTCAAAAAACGCTCCCACAACTTTGTTGTACATTAAAAAATGTCATTCTGGGCGATATTGCCCTCACTATGCACTGTGGGCCCACTTGTCATTAGCTGTCTTCCTCTTCCTCTCGCCTGCCGCCCGTGCTTCATCTATGCCGCCCGACCTTCACCGCCCGAGCTCCGCAGCTGGTCGCCCGAACTCCACCCACGTCGTCTGACCCAAGGTGCCCACCGCTCGACCTCCACCCGCACCGCTCGAGCTCTGCCGCCGACCGCCTAACCTCCGCCCACGCGGTGAGGAATGGCGGCAGCGACGCTTGGTCCTTTGTAGAGCACCGCGTCGGCGATGAATGGCGGTGCGGTTAGGCTCAAGGAGGGTACCAATATGTCCAGCACGCGAGGAAGACGGCACGGACAGGCCCGATCGAAGCCTAGACAACAACGAGGAAGGCGGCACAGCGGCGCACCACTCCCATGGAGCAGGCCGAGGACAGGCCAGAGCCAAGGGGACCCATGCTCTAGCTTTTCAGGGTTGCGGCATGGCTCTTCACAGTCTCAGCTCAAGCTGAGGCGGTCTAGGTTGGCCAATCAATGACAAGCATCTCCATGACAGTCGGCAGGGAGTGGCGGCAAGGAAAACGTCAAGTGGGGCTTGTCTTGTTACGGATCCAGCGAAGAAACAACCCAAAAAGGAGATGGAGCTAGGGTGAAAGAAATCGACTGGCAGCTCACGTGTTGGAAGGATTTGGTAGCGGGTCTGAGCTTGTTCGATGACCAGACTCAAGGAAGATGACCCTACGAGGTTGGGCGGCCAGCAGTGGAGCTCAGGTGGCACGGGCGGAGGTCGGGCAGCAGGCAACGAAGTTCGGGTGGTGGAGATCGGCGATGCAGGCAAAGCACGGGCGACGGGCGAGAGGATGATGAAGACAGCCGATGACAAGTGGGCCCACAGTGCATAGTGAGGGCAATATCATCCAAAATGGTTTTTTTTTTAATGTACAGCTAGCAAAGTTGAGGTGGCGTTTTTCGAAGTTTCAAAATTCGAGTGGCATTATTCTGAATCGGTCAAGTTGCAGTCGCATAAATCTAATTAACCCTAAAGGAAAAAAGCAGCTCTAAAAATGCTGTCATTGAAACTTCAGAGATCAGTGCGTAGTATAAAAATAAACTAGATCATAACTACATTGACATCTGTGTGAACGCCTTCTTTCGGTGCAAGTTAGCCCTTAATATATATATATTCAGAGCTTGCCAGATGGTGAGCAGGAACGTGTCGTCGATGTATATATCCAATAATGCACACCAAAGTTCGCCGGCTAACTAATATGTACCCTCGGTGCAAGGAGCCTGGCCACATTAGACATGCACATTGAGCTGGAATGACGGTGCAAGGGCTGATTAGTGATTAGGAGTCTATCCCAAGTCTTCCTAACGTGCTAAAAATGTATAGATTACTGATCGGTCCGAGCAACAGAAAAGATGCAGACGGGAGAATAATCCAGGGTGTTCTAATGACAAAAGGGCATGGACGCTAGGTAGGCATTTAGGCAATGTATTGACACATCTCATGCATAGCATATGCCTTCATACACACACATACACATACAGAAGGGATCGACCAATATAATAGCGACGGTTGCATCTGTTGCAGCTGGCGTTTCGGTTTGTTGGATGGCATCGTGCATGTGGGTGCATGTGCTCGCTAGCTCCCGTTGCAACGCCAAACAAACAAAGCATTTAACCAAACTACACCCATGCACGCACGCCCTAGCTAGCTACTCATCGTTTGATTGATCTACCAATTCTAGCCACCAAAAAAGCATATGAGAGCGTATGGATCAATCGGTCGATGCATACATGGCGCCTACCAACATGTGTACACATCTGCTCGGAATGGCGACGCAAACCTTCCGCGAAGCCGCCGACCGGGTGTGCGGCCGGCGGCAAGATGCGATCGTCGGCCGTGTCCCGCCAACCGCAGCAACGGCACCATTAGAATAAGCCGCGCGCGCACCCTTTTGTAGGTGGTTCGCGGTAACGGCTCGGACATGCGCATCTGGAGCCGCACCGGCACATATATGATTGGGTGTTGCGCGCGCGCATGTTCTCGCGATCCCTATCCATCCATGGTGTAAACAACAAAGATTGCGGTTATATATGCGTGCGCACTCATTGCCTCTGCCGGAGTGATACCTTCTGTGTAGAAAAGCACTTGGCGCGCCTCCTCGTCCCTTTCGGCCGTCGAAGAAGGCGAGCGAACGATAGGATGAGAGGAGATAGGAGCAAGGCGATGCGGCCGATGGTGCCGGCGACGAGCGAGAGGGACATTCTGGAGGATTCTAGATTGATCAAGCAGGTGAGGGAGCTGCGGAGGCTGGTGCCGGCCTGCCGCGAGCCCTGTGGGCTCGGCGAGCTGTTCCAGGACGCGGCGAGCTACATCGAGGACTTGCAGGTGCAGGTGAAGGTGATGCGGATGCTGCTCGACAAGCTCTCCGACGACTGAATTATATTCTTGCGTGCGCACACGCATGCTTATACGAGAAGTTGTCAATTGTGTCCATGATTCGACTGGAACATACTACACGTACTATAAGCCAATTCATTCATACGAATTATTCAATTCTTGTTCTAAATTTTCCGTGCGTTGCAGATTTATTGAAAATGTTATTTGATTCATTCACACTTGTAATCCTCCAAAAAACCGTTTATATATACTTGTGAATCCATATGTGTGTATATCTGCTTGCAGTGAAAGTGTAACATATAAGAACATCTGCGATTTACTTTTGTGCAGTTTATGCGGTTGCAAAAGCTAAAAGTGTTGGTGAAATTAAAAAGCAGATTTTACATCCATTTTAATTCCGTTTCTGCGGTCTTATGTGATGGAGATGAACCTTCGAGACAGCCTGTGAATTGTCAACGGTAACGGGCTTTCCTGCAGGTTCCTACGAAAATCGAAATACGTCCTTGTATAGGCATGCCTGAATTGGCTGTTACGCCCTGCAGCAACGCTTGCGAGCAACCAAAATGGCCCGGTGAACAGTGATGGCACGGCAGCGTGCGAGTGGTGTGCCTTCACGGAAAAGACCGGCACGTTCAGCAGCAGCACTCTCGGAACACTGTGCCGGCCCGCGTGGGCGCGTAACAATCTGTCTCGCGGCGTGTGCGCACAGCACGGCAGACCGCAGACGGCCCGATAAACCATCGCCGCGGCATGGTTTAGCCCAGCCCACACACATACGGCCCGATTAATGCGCCCAGGCCCGGGAATTGGAGCACTTTCCCCGTACAATGTCGGTTCCGTCCAGCAAGTCAACAACCATTCTACTCGCCGTTGCCCTTCGCTGCTGCTTCCCCTCTCTCTCATTCCCTTTCCGCTCCCCCACGCCCCTCCCAGTGAACCCTAGGGTTTAGCGGCAACCTCCCTCCCCTCGCCGCACCTTCCGCGCCGCCGATGGACGTGGACTCCGACCCGGCCGCCGCGAGCAAGCCCAGCCAGATGGACCTCGAGGACCAGGCATGCCGCCGCCGCCGCCGCCGCCTCCCCCCGATTCCTCCCCTCGGCGATTGTTTCCCCATTTGGTTATGTGATACTAGAGTGACGATTTTATGCGCTGGATATGGAACGTGTGCAGACGGACGCAAAGGGGAAGGGGAAGGGGAAGGTGGAAGAAGAGGGGAACGAGAAAGGCGAGGAGCTCGCGGACTCCATCGGGAGCCTCTCCATCGGCCCGGGGCGCACCAACTTCAAGAAGAAGCCCGTCATCATCATCGTCATCGGCATGGCCGGTGCGTCGAATTCCCTCACCTGCTATTTCATTGACGTTTCCTACCAGGAATCCCCTCGCCAACATGTGGTGCTTTGATCTTTTGTTTCAGCAGTTTGGAGTTTTGGATATGATTGGTTCGGTCTATTGTGCAGGGACGGGGAAGACGACTTTTATGCATCGGCTGGTGTGCGATACACAGGCATCAAACAGGAGGGGCTACGTCATCAACCTTGACCCTGCGGTGATGACGCTGCCATTCGGGGCCAACATTGATATCCGCGATACAGTGCGGTATAAGGAAGTGATGAAGGAGTACGGACTTGGTCCCAACGGTGGCATCCTCACCTCGCTCAACTTGTTCGCCACCAAGTTTGATGAGGTTAGTGTCAGCCCATGGGGCGCTATAATCTATTTCATGATTCCATCTGACCCCGTTGCACAAACACACCTAGTTAGGTGAAAAATAGAGTTCAAACATATGATGACAATTTTAAACAGAATAGTTTTTGTGCTAGCCTCACAACAATGCCTAGTATGCTGTGTATAGGCACCAATTGCTTAGTAAGAACGCAAAAGAATTTTATATGTGCATCCGAGTATTAAATGATAATTTTTCAGCTGTGCAACTTCACAAACACACAACCTCTATTCTCAAATAGATGTCATCCTAGAATGTGTGAAGTCAAACTTTAGGAACTTTGGTCACTAATATACACAAAACTATTAGGATTTGACATATGAAAGTGATACCAATGAATTTATCATGAAAAAGTATTTTCACGCCATCAATTTTTTATCGACTTTTACCAATAGGTAGTTATGAAAAGTAACGGTCAAACGTGTTTGTTGGAGATCGTGTCGATGTCCTAAACGACAAGTAAAAAAAGAATGGAGGTAGTAATATTTAGATTGCTTCAGGACTAAACTTGAACACAAGGATGATATTTCGATATGCCGATCCTATGCATAGATCTCCATGAAACTGGGAAGTGTTTCGAATGCTCAGCAGTAGTCACTAGAATGCTGTGCACTGTTGAGATTCTACCGAACATAATAGGATCCAAGACAAATAGGACTGGTATGCTTTGCGAAATGATGTTTTTTACCTACTCAAATATGATAGAGGAATGCATTTTGGATGCTGTGTCAACTACTATTCCATGCTAACTGCTGTAGAAATTGCGTTCAATTTCAGCTTACATTGGAGTGCAGGGGAATTTTTCTGATGCCGTACTGAATAATTCAACTTATTTGTAAAATTATAGCACTTTTGATGGTATTTGAAAATTGCATTTTCCTGCTACCATCGTCTTATTCAGCTAACATGACCTCTAATATTCATTCTTAGGTTGTGTCTGTTATTGAAAGACGTGCAGGCCAGTTGGATTATGTGTTGGTGGACACTCCTGGCCAGATTGAGATCTTCACTTGGTCGGCTTCAGGAGCTATCATTACTGAAGCTTTTGCATCAACATTTCCAACAGTTGTTGCATATGTTGTTGACACACCCAGGTCAACAAACCCTGTTACTTTCATGAGCAACATGCTTTATGCCTGCAGTATTCTCTACAAAACCCGCCTCCCTCTGGTCCTGACATTTAACAAGGTTGATGTGGCCAAGCATGAGTTTGCTATCGAAGTATGTATACAATTTATGACAATATTGTTTCCTCTGTTGTTGATTCTATCTCATTAGCTTCTGCCATATATTATTCTCATGCTGTCAAAATTACACTTCACACGTCATGCAATGGCTCTCTTTTGTTTATACTTGGCAGAATTTGCATGCCGTGAAATATGTGTATGAACAACTCGGTTGAGTTTGTGTCCATTACCTTCAGTTTTGTTCATCTTGCTGACTTATTAGCCAGTTTGTGTTTTACAATATTGCACTTGTATATTCCACAAGTTTTGCTTTTCACAATATTACACTGATATCTGTAACTGGAGCTTAATCTTATTTACTGGACCAGTGGATGCAAGACTTTGAGGCGTTTCAGACAGCTTTGGATTCGGATAAATCTTACTCCTCTACATTTACCCGAAGCCTTTCTCTGGTTCTTGACGAATTTTACAAGAATCTACGTTCTGTTGGAGTATCTGCAGTATCTGGTACTGGAGTCGATGCATTTTTTGAAGCTATAGAAGCAAGCGCCAAGGAATACATGGAAACTTACAGGTCTTGTCTCCTAAGATGAACTGATAGAAGACTATCTGCCTACCTGTATTTACAGCCTCATTACTAATTGTTATTTGAAAATTTTCAGGGCTGATCTTGACAAGAGGATTGCTGAAAAGGAAAGACTGGAGGCGGAACGTAGGAAGGCGAACATGGAAAAATTGCAGAGAGATATGATGAAATCCAAAGGACAAACTGTGGTACTCAGCACTGGTTTGAAGGGCAAAAATCCTGCTTCAGACATGATGGATGATGCTGATGAGGAGGACGAAGAGGAGGCATCGGAAGATTTCAAGTTTTCTGAGGAGGACGAAGAAGGTGATGGAGAAGATGAGGAAGTGGCTCATTTTAGCTTTTGAGGTACTGTAGTATTACTCCATTTAAATACGAGCTTTACCTAATGTACTTAGTTGTTTTGGAATCTGAGGTTGTTAATAATACTTAAGTGTCTAGTTTTTGCATTGAATGTAAATTCGCATTTCAGGCACTAATGCTAACCAGTGTTTGCTACTTGAGCGAGAGGCATATTATATATGCACGTTATTAACATTTGCATTGTTCCAGTGGATAGTCCAGAATTCCAGATGCATTGCTAGTCTAAGACCAAGTTGAGATGTTATCGTTCCTCGTATACTAAGTTGTTTCTAGATTCTTCAATTCCAATATGATGTTATTAAGCTTTATCTTGGTAGGTGACCCAACATTAAGTTTACTTGGTGGTGTACTGATGGAAAACTCGTTGATACGTTTCCGATTTACTGAAGCGGTATGGAAAGCTGTCAATATCAGTAGGTGGTTGACTCTGCTATTAGTCTGTAAATCAAATCTAGCACTTTTTAAACAAGGCATTCTGGTGCTGGCAGTTTATGTGATAATTTTGGAACCTTTAGTTTGAATTCGATTCCATCGCTAAGCTGAACTAAATATCTTCATGCTACGTGCTAAGGACCGATGCGAATCTAAACAGTTTCAGTTTTGTCGTGTAACCTTCGCGAAGTCGCAAGTCATAACGTAATCTTTATTCACTTGAACAGCAGCCCAGCTGACCTGTTAGCTAACATCGTCTCATTCATCGCGTGATTCTAGTCGTTAACTCGTTGAGAAAAATGAACTCGGGGGACTATGCAAAGAAAGTCTTAATAAGATGTGGGGGTTTTGTCCAGAGTGCGAATCCCAAGGCGTAATCAGCGCTCCAAAAACATGACATTTGGGACTAAAGCTGGTGGCTGATCCCTAGCAAGACGAATTTTAGTAACGAGCCAAGTTTTTTTATAGCAGAAGGGACTTTGTTTCGTATTGATGTTCATAGTTACAAAGCAAATGTCGGGTGGTGACATATAACGCATATATGGTGGGGTTATGTATGGTGGGGTTATGTGGGCTTTTTTTTCTCTCAGTTAGAGTGGGCTTTCTTTTTATGTACAAAAATTTGAGTTTTTTTTATTTTTATATTTCTAACTTAAAATATTAAATAAATAGGTTGCTCGTAGAAAGATTTGCAAAAATAAACGTCTACCGCCCTCTCATGGGGCGACTACACTTTTATTGTAAATGAATGTAAAGAGACAAAGAAGTAGAGAATGAAAACAATGAACTCTTGTATTTATTGATCATAGTGTTTATATATTTATACATAGTGAAAAGATATTATGAGAGGACATGTCTATTGGGAAGACATCTCTTCTCAATAGACACAACTTTTGATAATTGATCACATGGTTATATCTAAAAGTGTCTATTCATAACACTCCCTCTTGATCAATTATCTTGAATATAAACTTTTTGTTAGAACTCCTCCAAAAATCATGTTGAAAAAATATGAGAAGAAAATAATATATTGATATGCCATTAAAACTCTTTTAAAACCCAATCGGAAAATATAAGGAGAAAATATCATGACATAGATAGGTTATTGCCTTATCATAAGCTCATATGAGAAATCTAAATAGGAAAAACTCATTTTGGTGGGCTTAGAGAACAATAATTATAATCTATGGATTATGTTAAAACCTCATGGAAAAATAGGAGTAATACAAGTGATATACTGTTAAAACTCCTTTAAAATTCAGTGAAAAAATAAGAATAAAATGGTACAACATATATTGATTATTGTCTCTTTGTAAACTCATATGAGAAAACCTTTAAAAGGAAAAACTCATAAGCGAGTTTAGAGAACAATAGATATGTCTTTGATATCTCTTTTAAAAAACCTGAAAGGAAAAATAAGAGATATGATATATGATCTTGT
The DNA here is from genome assembly GCF_958298935.1 of Phragmites australis. NCBI lineage: Eukaryota > Viridiplantae > Streptophyta > Magnoliopsida > Poales > Poaceae > Phragmites > Phragmites australis. The sequence goes on from NC_084923.1 coordinate 15,076,164, forward strand.
GTAGATATTGTCTCATTACAAATCTTATATGAGAAACCGTATAGGAAAAACTCATAAAAGAAAAGAGTGTAATATAATATGAACATATTATTATTTAGGGATAAACTCCCCCTGACCTAGTAAATCTCGTAGTCATCGCATACCAATTACGTGAATACATTTTGTAATACGGAAGTTGGTAAGGACTTAGTGAATAATATACGAGATTATTATATGATTTAGTTTGTAAGATTTCTATCTCTCTATTAGGAGGATAGAACATTTTAAGAGCAATATGTTTGGTTATACTGCTCTTTATGTAACATGTTTGTATTTGAGCAAATACGTGCAGAATTATCTTCATAGATAATTATTGATGATTCAATGGAATCAATACCACATGATATATGTGTTTTATCACTCTACGAAGTCATACACATATATGTGATGTTTCAGAATGATAGATGGAAGTAGCCTCTGAAATCTATTTTAATGACTCCTATGAGAAGACTATATCACCATGAAATCAGTCTGTGATATGTTGTTATGGGGATCAGTTATATAGCCAGTATATAGATATCCCACTATGATCATATATTGATTTTTTTGATAGAAAAATCTAGATCTTTGGTACCATAAAGATATCTATAGATATCTTCTTTGACTCCCGCCTAATGGCGTTGTTAGATATGTATTATTTAAACTAGCAAGTTATCTGCAAATGCAATATCAGATCTGTTGCGATTTGCAAGATACATGAGCGTTTTGATAGCACTAAGATATAGAATTTTAGGTTCAATATCTTTTCATTGTCAATCCAATGTATGAATGGATCTTGATTCATATTTAGGGATTGAATGATCATAAGTATTTTAATGGATATGATTGTTCAATATCATTTGGATATTGATGGACTGATGGATAAATATTCCTGAAGAAATATGATTAAGTTGTAGATTTAAGCAAAATTTGATTTTACCCAAATTATTCATCTCAAATTCCGTCATAAGATGATTACATATTTTGTCGTGTGTGGTTTGGAGATAAAACAAAATCTAATTGAGACTTTATTATGAACACACATATATAATCATTGTGTTTGGAGTAACCTTTCTGTGGAAAGAACTCATTTAGTAAATTGTACCACAATCAACTTAACTGCTTGAAGTCATGGAGTGACTTTGAGCTGTACACAATATATATTGCGATTTGTATTTAGATTCAGAATGCGAAGTCCATTAGGGACTTATATGTCCGAATCTATCCAATTCATTTGATCTGCCAATGATATTGAATATGAGAACATAATTTTCACATATACCATGGGGTATGTAGCATCATAATTGATGTCGGGCCTCTGCGTAAACCTATGTGCTACAAGCCTTGCTATTTCACCATCTTATGGACTAAAAATCCATTTTGCTTTCGTAGGGAAGATATTAGAGGTGTAGATATTACTTTTGTGAATACCTCTCTTTTGTGAGCGAGTGTAATTCTACCTCAATTGTTTCCTTCTATTTGGTCCGGTCCGAGTGCTTGAGGCACCCTGCCATGGCCATGAACTTTGGACTGGATCCAATTGAAGATCTTTTGCAATTTTTGAGGAGAAATTATTTGTCGAAAATTTGTAGTCTTTGGTATTGACTGATTCTATGTAATCAATATAGTTTGTGGAAATATTATCATATTTAACTTCGTGTATTTCCCAAAACAATGGAGTTAGGGTGTTCCCATGACCCAGCGCCTGAATTTGTGTACACATTTGTGTTGGGTATTTGGATGTTGAACATCTATATGCGTTTCGATAGTGAATATCCATAAGGTATCTATCAACTTGATGTTGTTGATTTGCATTTACTGTCGTAGAGGAGGGATTCCTCTGTTTCCGTAGTAGCTTACAAGAAGCTTTATTCTTTGTGACCGTACTTCTCCCCCTCTTATTTTGATTTGGGAGTTGAGTGATTTTGTTTGGTACCTCCACTCTTTTCGGCACATTCTTAACAGGAATGTAGGATTTGATGACACCTTTATGACGAGTAAACGCATCTGGCAAATGATTTGCAATATGTTGCAAATACAAGATGGTCTGAATAATGATTCAGATCTCAGATACGTGGATATGATGATTGAATGTGAACGTGTGTGACATTCTCTTATGATTCCTGGCATTTTTTGTGGTATTAATCTCCCCCTAATACCTGAAATTGTCCTCAAAATGTTATGAGCATACAGGCAATGAATATTTGGCTGAGGCCAAATTTCCATTTATTAACTGCAATGGAGGGAGTCGTATGATTGCAGTTGGATGAATTTGGTATAATGATGCGGTGTGTAAAGCTGCATGTCACCAACAAGATGTTGGTCAATTACAATTCTTTGGTCGGTCAGGCAAATAATTTGATTCTCTTGATGAGAGATTCAGCTAGACCATTTTGAATGTGCACATATGGTATTTAATGCAGTAGTGCCCAAAACCAAACAATAATTGAATGCACATTAAGGAACGGCATTATCCATGTGAATAGATTTGATCCTGCGTCCAGGATTATTTGCTCTATTTGATAATTTGAGCAATTAGTTTGGCATAAGTGTGGTGCCTTATGTATAAATTACACATATGAGACTATTTTCTAGATGCATCAAGCAACATTGTATAATACCTAGATGGTCCATAAAATTATTGAAATAGAACGACATGTATATTCTTGAATGCATTTAGGAAATTGGGTGGCGCATTATGAATTTTAAGGTAAGAGGGCCTTAAAATTAAATTCCCTGTGACACATGTGGTGTACATAAATCTGAAGATTTTGGGAATACTGTGACCAATAGAATTGCTAATGATTTTTCTCATCATCTCTAATGTAGAGTGACCAAGGCAATCATGCCAAGTCTTGATGTAATCAAGATAGAAAAATTATTTTGTACGCAATATGTGGTACGGGATTTAATGTATGTATACTACAATCCATATGGTATATAGGGAAGCTTGTCATATCCGTTGATTAAGAGGAAAAATTTCTCATGGGTTTCGATATGGAAACCATTCTGACGGATATCTCTATAACTTATAAGGTACGGGTTGAGTTGAGATACTATAGAGCATCAATGATTATGACTTGTGTACCCATAATGAGAGTAATTATGGCACGATCAAAGCCAATAATCACTACATCGCATCCAGCGGTTGTCAAAATATTTCATTATCTCTTAGTAAGAGTTTGGAAATATTTTGGTTTCCCTAAGTATAGAATTTGTGGTGTAACTATCCACAATACACATTTCCTCCATTGAGTTAACTCCCGTAGAATTCTATATATAGAATTGAAGAATTTGATATGAAATTCTTTTCAGATATATAGAATACATACATACTTTATTGTAATATCATAGTGCTGATATAATATTGTATTACAACATTTAATGGGGCGTAGATAATATGGTATCCAAGGAATTGAGAGACTATATAAGGTCTCTAAACATGTCGTGCGAAGCAAATCCGACAATCATATTTTCCGTGCTCATAGGATCTTCTGGCTGCAGAAGAATCTAGTTGTTACATGGTTCTTGCAGAACTTGTTGTGAACAACTAGCCTCCTTGGTGGAGTCAGTTTGAAGATTGAAGTGTACTTCAAATCTTTTTCCTTGAGCAAGTTGGTTATGTCCCACGGATTATAAATACAGATCAACTAAATATCTTGGAGTGCGATATTTCTTAGTGGAGTGCTTGTAGCATCTACACTTGCGACAAACATTAGATTTGTCAAGTTTGGAAATGCCTTGACCCTAATCCAGCTTCTGCTTTTTGTTGCATTTGTGTTTACCATTGAAGTTCTTTGGATGACATTTAATAGAGCCATTTGAACTTATTGTTATTCTGAACATTAGTATGTACTTCAGGTAAAGGAGCAGCGCCGATTGGACGCTAATGATGATTCCTTAGAAGGAGTTCATCATACTTTTCGGCCTGAAGTAATACATGGATTAAGTCAAAATAAACATGGTATGCTCTTGCATGGTATTGTTGTTGTAAGATCCTATCAGCGGGAAACATAGTAGATAAAGTTTTATCTAATTTTTTCGTATTTGTGGGTTCTTTTTCTGCAAAAACTCAATTCTGAGCAGATTCATGAACATCATTATTGTATTCTCCGACGGACTTAAAGTCCTGGAGTCGGAGATGTGTCCATTCATGACATGCATCGGGCAGAATGATTGTCTGATGTTCACATATGCTTTTGAGAGCTAGCTACAAAGTGCTCAGATTTTTCATTAGATACTCAGACTTAGGATCCAGATGGATATGATGCCTTATAACATGATCTTGTAGCGGTGATTCTTCCTCTTGGGGAGGTAGTAGTGCCGCTATTATTCCGTGGGACACAAGACTAATATTGACGTCCATTGTCCATGTTGGATAATTGTGACCGTCGAGTGTGAGTTCATCGAACTCTTTGCCAGCCTTTGTATCGTACATGGATTTTGACCATAGATTTGATTAATTTATAGTAGGTAAATTAAAAATCATTATGGTAATGTTTTAATAATAATGCAAAATTTGTAAAGTCAAGTTAAAACTTGAATTACATAGTGTAGATCTCAAATTATGTAGCTAACACGTTGAAGATAATCACCAGATGTGGTGTATATCTCACAGTAGTAGGAGGCATAATCTGACATTTGTCAGTAGATAGCTATGTTTCTATTACTTTGTGTTATACAAATTTTATGTTAACACTTTAAAGATAATCACCAAAATGGTGTAGGCCTTTATTTAATTCATATTCAAATTGAATACGCACATTAAGGATAGTTACTGTGTCCTAAATATAGTGTAGATCCTACAGTAGTACTTAGGTACTACCTTGTGTATGGTCAATATGAGATATGAATTAAGGTAATCACTTGAAAAGGTGTAGATATTTGTTCCAAATTTAACATTGGGTACGCACTTTAAGGATAGTTACTGTGTGTTAGACATAGTGTAGATTCCGCAGTAGTATTAGAGTACTACCTAATGTATGGCCAATATGCAAAGGTTTGGAATATTGTGTTATATCAAGTGGAAGAGGTAATCACCTTTTTTGCATTAATAATTAGGAGAAGAACGAGAAGAATACGCGGTCTCCAACGCCCTCAAGGTTGAAAATATAGCATCAATGAGTACCTGATGGCCTTCGTGCCTCTGTTCTAGATGGTCGAAATCGATTTCTTCTCTGTGTTGATGCCGATGAACGCCTTGTAGAGCGCGAGTGCATTGCCTTTGTAGCACAGTGTAGATCGTTTGTCTGTGATGAATGGCGAAGATACGCACGGGGGCACCTGAGGATTAGTCGCAGTAGAAGACGATGGAGTTCATAAGGAGAGTGGAATCGCAGCCCATCTCGTTGTCCATCTCTGTTCTTGCCGTCGGTGTTCTTCTATTGTGGCCGATGTCTCGGTGGAGAACATTCGTGCTGATAACATATTGTAAATGAATGTAAAGAGACAAAGAAGTAGAGAATGAAATCAATGAACTCTTGTATTCATTGATCATGGTGTTTACATATTTATATATGGTAAAAAGACATGATGAGAGGACATGTCTATTGAAAAGACATATATTCTCGAATTTTTAGAGCAACAGAAGACTACTGTTATGAATAGATCATATAGAAGAGGAAACGAGAGGTAGGAACAGTAATTTTGATGACTACTGTTCATCCAATGGCTGAACGCCCTCAAGAAGCGGTACGGGCCTAGCCATCATCGGTAGACGTTTATTTTTACCAATCTTCCTACGAGAAGCCTATTTTTACCAATCTTTCTACTAGAAGCCTATTTTAAGTTAGAAAATAAAAAAATAAAAAACTCTAGAAATTTAGCGTCCACTTGGTTCGAAAGAAAGCCCACTCTAACTCAGAGGGGAAAAGCCCACATAACAGCGAGTCCACGGCCCACGCGGCCACCGCATCAAGAACACCAACTCTGCCCCCATCCAGCAGCCTCTCAGCCCCGCACCTCACCAGAGAGACGCCACCAGTACCACCACCACCACCCCCGCAAGCGACGACGGCGAGATGTTCCTGCGGCGGATCCTGACCGGCGGTGGCGGCCTGGCGGCATTGCGTGCGGCACGCGCCGTGAAGGAGACAACGGGGATCGTGGGCCTCGACGTGGTGCCCAACGCGCGGGAGGTGCTCATCGGGCTTTACACGCGCACGCTCAAGGAGATCGAGGCCGTCCCCAAGGACGAGGGCTACCGCAAGGCCGTCGAGTCCTTCACCAATCACCGCCTCCAGATCTGCCAGGAGGAGGACGACTGGAAGCTCATCGAGGACAGAATCGGATGCGGGCAGGTCGAGGAGCTCATCGAGGAAGCCCAGGACGAGCTCAAGCTCATCGCCAAGATGATTGGTACACTTGACTCTTTGCTATCTCCACTCCCCCATTTCCTCCCCTTGGTCTCGTTATCTCTACACTAGATTCCTTTTTTATGCTGTAGCTTTAAGCCTTTACTGATCCATAAGATAGAAATCAGGGCAATTGATGTACATTTGTTTCAGTTAGTTCATTTTGTATGATGGCTGCCTTGTATGATAGATGGTTTCATGATCTGGGGACAACAACATAGTGGCACTTGATGCGTGATTAGCTCATGTAGGACGAGTGGCTGTCGATTGGTAGTAGGGTCTTTGGTGATAGAATTATGTTCTAGTGGATATAGATAGATGGGATGTTTGTTTTGAGGTTGCTTGTTGATCATGGGAAATATCCATGGCATTGCTCGTTTATTGTCTGGCTGTCCGTAGCGGCGAGCCTACGATTGTGGTAAGGTAGGTAATAGTCTAATAGATGTTGTTCAAGCATATAACCTGTGTTTCCTTAACACTAAAGCTTTTGGATGTACTGGTCGGTTTATGAAAACTCACCTTTGATGTGAAACACTTGTTTATGTAACCTGGAGTTTCTGTCTTGTAGTTATGTTTGCTTCTGGTCTCATGGTGCATGTTACATCAAGAATGATGCCATTCTTTCATTCAGCTTATTATATTTCAACTAAAAAGTCGTTTTACCATTTTATCACACTGATAAGAACTTGCAATTTTTGCAGTTCTATAGGCAAAGCATACACTGTTACACTGTTAAGGTTCTTGTAGAGCATTCATGCTTGATTCATATTCTTGCTGCTAAGCTAAGCTAAAGTGGGGAATAAAGTCACATAGATTTAAGTCTTATTTTCTCAAAAGAGAAGGTCATGGCTTGCTGATGCTTTTCATCTGAACTTGCCCCCAAAAATATAAGGGGGAAATGGTGCATCGACTTGGTGGCAAACTGCCAAAAAGGAGCACCCTGATATATCAAACACTAACTAATACAACACTCTAGTTCGCTGTTACTAATGGGAGGGAATAGTGGCACAAATGGTCATGTTATGCTAAACTTGAAGTTTGTTAAGTTATTGTTACTGTAACTCTTGATGACCAACAATTGATTTACCCATCATCTATTCCTTAGTATTAAGATTGCTGACTGTGTGTGAGTGTGTCCGAAATATATTTGCAACACTGCTTATGTCTATGAACATGTTCCAGGCTTCTAGTTCCAGCATATATATCTGCATGTGTTATTTGCTGATACAAAACTTTTGGGCTCCAGTTTATTTTAAGTTTAGTATTATGTTGCAACGAATGGCAGAATGGGATCCATGGGGTGTTCCTGATGACTATGAATGTGAGGTGATTGAAGATGACACCCCGATTCCTAAGCATGTTCCGCAGCACCGGCCTGTTGCGCTTCCTGAGGAGTTCTTCAAGACATTGGATGCTGTCAAATCCGATCCCGCTCTGCAGGGCCAGGGCGATGCTCCTCCTCAGGTGAAGTCTTAAAGTTGTGAACTCTTCACGATATTTCATTTCACCTTTTGCGGCGTGACTAGTTTCATGTGTCATTTGCCAGCAATGTGCTTGTTGTTCCAAGCAGAATAAATTTGTAGCGAGTACTATCAAAGAATGAGTTAACTCAGTGATCTGACACAGTAAGATTTGTGTCCATGAATGCTTAATACCACGAACATCTTTTATGTTGTTGTTAATCTATGTTGACGAAAGATTGAATGTTAGGTGAGCTCTTAGTTTCTTGTATCCAAACCCTGCACTTCCTTGTTTGCCATCATTTGGTGACTGTTTAGATCTTGCATTGAAGACCACTTAAGCATTTCAGCGCCCTTTTCTCTGCCAATTTTTTACAGTCGTTTTATTTTTTTCTTGGAAACTTGGGCACGACCGCGCGAGGCTGCTCAGTTGGTCAGGTGCGCTCTGAAGCAGTGGACATCCTATCCAAGGAGTCCATTGCCTGGTGCGCCTATTTACGAAAGGCCGAACCCATAGGCCATAGTCCACGGCCAGCGCCCAGACTATGGGCGAGGCGGGCGGTGTTCGTTGGGCGCATCTGAACTGGACCGCCGGTCGCGCCGCCGGGGCCGGGCAGGCACCGTCCCACCGGCCATGGCTACGGCCTTTCGTAGCATACTTACTGGCGGTGCCATGCCGCCGTTTGGGCATGACGGCAAGAGGCGCGCGGGCGTGTGCGGCACCAGCAGGGCTTCGGGCCAGTTTGGCACGCGAGATCAAAGAGCCCAGCGGGAACCCTTGACGATGCTTGATGCGGCCGTGAACAGCAGTCGCGGGCCGCGGGGGCGGTGCAGGCGATGTGCGAAGTACTAATCCGCTCGGCAGCGCCGGCCTCGAGAATTGGTGGCGCGTCACGCTGCTTCCGCGAGGCCAGAACGTGCCAATAGGACCTGGAGGCTGGAGCGCGGCAACGCGGCATTCCAGAACTCACCTCTCGAAGATCAAGCATTAAGCTGAAACCGTAGCTATGCACTGGTACATGTATCCAAAAGAACCCTTTAGTTAATAACTTAGCAGTTCTGAGATAAATACACCACGGAGTCATTTCGAAGGGCCCACACGGGTACGCTGCACTTCGCGCTTACACCTACAGTGTTATCGGTAACAGCGTCTAGCTAACTTCACTGGAGTCCGGATGCCTTTGTACACCAAAAAGGACACAACCAAACGGCACCCGGCTACACCCTTACCCTATGTTCATACTATCAGTTCCTCAAAACATGCCCTCCCAATCACCCAACCAAATACATTACTTTCCTCCTCGCAGCTTCCACTTAAAACATCGGCATTTCTGGGACTACAGTCGGTTCGCAGCAGTGCTGGCGAGCTGCAGGAGACCATTAACCACTTCCAACTTGCTGTCAAGCTGCACCTTCTGCTCCACGTTACCATAGGGCCAGTGGAAGTTGGGTTCTCCAAAGCTGTAGTTGTAGCTCGGCAGAGGTTGAACCTGTAGGGGCTGAGACAGGGGCTGCAGGAGGTTGGGGAAGAAATAAGATGGCAGGCTGTTGCTCGACTGCTGGGAGGATGAAGTAGGAGTGCTGAGAGTGACTTTGCCTTCTGCCTCTGGCGCTGGCTTCTGAGTCAACCGCCTTCCAGGTCCACTGATGGGAAGGTCGCGTTGAGCGATCGCTTCCAGGTTGTATCGGCTGGGCTCAAAGTTGGTGACAGCGTTGTCGCCTCTGAACTTCAACGCCGCGATGTCGTACGCCTCTGCAGCCTCTTCTTCGGTTGCTGGAAGGAGTAAAGTTCGGTTAGTCCAGATGAGTCATGACTAGAACAATCCATTCATAAAAGTAACAAACGCATCATGTAAAATTCATAAAAGTAACCATTGCATAACGTAGAATAGGACCACATAAGTGCATCATAGGACGAGCTGGCACAATTCAGCAATATAATGGAGTGAGAATTATATACATGGTTACAAAAGAACAACTTATCCCTCAAGCACAAGTAACCATTCTACAACAAAATACTGATGTTAATAATGTGTCAAATAAATGTCAGAATGGATTTTTGGAACAAAATATATATTACACCAGCCTTTTCCCCAATCTTGCATTCTGATTTCAAGGTAATATTATTTCTCTTTTATTAAAGGTAAGAACAAGACCATAGCTTCCTATACATAAGCATACTGCCATACTAGGTTCTGGTATAAAAGGCTACATTCATTCAGGATATTCTTGGTACGAGACTACGAGACATCAGAGCTACAAGCTCTTACCAAAAGTCCCGAGATACAGGTCCTTGTTGCCTGCAACACGACCGATTCTTGCCTGCCAGCGTCCATGTTGGTGGTGCCTGGCAAAAATTATTAAGGTGCAAGTGGAGCAGATCGTCGCTTAAAGTTTGACACAGAAGATACTGATCAATTAATGGGTTCCTGTAGTTGAAAATTACCTTGTCACACCTCTGTAGATTGATGCTCCCCTAGAAAAGCCACTGCTTTTCCTACAGATTTACACCATAAAGTCATAAGCACACATATATAAGCAGCCTGAACATCATGTGATTGCAGTAGTATGAAATCTTAAGCAAGAGATACCTCCTCAGCGAGGCTACAACATCCTGCCTGCTCATGTTCTGCATCTCCTCAATCTCTCTGATGTAGTTTTCTCTCTAAGAAGATAACAAACTTCATGTTAATTACGTCATGAGCAAAGATGTGAGTATATGACAATTCTGAATTCGTCCAACGGAAAGATGAACATGTATACGATTCAACAAAAAGGCAAGCACACATTGTTCAGTTCGCAGCTATCTTAATTTAGATTAAAACTGGAGAGATTGTTCAGTTCGCAGCTATCTTAATTTAGATTAAAACTGGAGAGTATTGGTGCAATTGATGGTCAATATACTAATATTGTAGCTAAACACCTGAGTGATTTTCAGAGTGCAAACAAGAAATTTATGACGTTCATGCTGAAACTACATGTTCTCACATAGGAGATGAGAAAATATGATGAGTTTCCATGCATGCCTGAAGTACGACGCATATGTTCATGAAAATAGCTACCAGGATGCCTTATTACGTGCAATATCTAAACTGAACCTTGAAGCATGTTTCTTTGTAATTTATCAATACACAACTCTCCTGTGTGTCACAAGGGGAAAAAATGGACCGTTCAGGAATAAAGAGAAGTACATCACTTACAGGGAAGTTGGTAGTAGCATTAGCACCCCAATACTTCAGAGCAGCAAGATCATATGCCCTAGCAGCCTTATCTTCTTTGTCATAGCCACCTGCACCACACGTATTTTAAGCTTCTACCTAACATTATGCTGAGAAGGAACACTTAAGGATACAAAAGGCAGGAAGTAACTGTTCGTACCCAAATAAACTGCAGAAAGTCCCCCATAGAGCCAGCAGGATAATGACCATAAACAGAGTAGACATGAGAAGACCAGTGAGTTAGAACCAAAAGAGAACTGAAGAATGAAGATACAGAGTTGCAAAGAGCAAAAATATGAAGCACTTCTTCCATCGCTTGTTGTGGGAAATTTTATTCATAAAACATTACCATCTAATTGAGCAAATATTCACTAGACAAAGTGGTGCCATCCATGCATGCAAATCACCAACTTTAATTGAAAAAAGAAAGCATTACTGTATCAGATAGGCTTTAGCTAACAGCACGAGATGGCTGCGATCTATATCAAATGCACAAACAAAAACTAGCTCTTTTACATTATGGCAAGGTAATAGTAAGACACAAAGACACGAGGCAGTAAAATTTAGAGCAATGGCTCTCCTGAACATCAAATCATGGACTCAACATTTGAACTCATAGATTGAATGTATTATCCATATGTTATTTCCAGGTGCAACACACTGCATGCTAGTACCTCTGTAAGTGCACGCACACATGAATTCTGTACCCAGAAGCCCGGGACATGCATGAGTCATTCACCTTGCGCAACATGGTCGTGAGCCGAACACAAGTCTAACAACAAGGAACTATGGCATGCTCAAAATTTCACTGTAGTAAAAGTGGTGACGTCATCATAAATTCGCCATAAAGTACTACTGCATTTGGTTGCAGTTGCTTGCAGATGTTGTGCATGGCACCTAGATCATGCGCGCCATACTTCCAAGACTGAACCATAAATGAACTGTCAACCTACTGTGACATGCAGTGATGTGCCAGGTTTGCTAGTTCAAGCGCGTACCGATAGAATCTCAATGCCATGATCTAGGTGTATGCCCATTCAACGATCACAGGTCCTCTATCCATCGTCCGAAACTAAATTTCTCTTGTTTAAAAAAAGAAGTAAAAGAAAACTTGTTAAAATAAAAAACTGAACATTTGCAGTTTTCGTTAGGGACTAGCATTACTTCCAGCCCTAACCTCACCTAGAGCAGTCGCAGTACAGACAGTTCTAGCTAGATACTTCTGCATGTCTACCTCTATCCAACAACTACAAACTCTCCCGAAGCTGATCAACAAGGACGCACAGAAGCCACACTAACTGAAAAACACGTCACTGTCACAAAATATGTCCAGACATTTCCAAATTCAAAACCCTCTGCACGTATGGCAGGCAAAAACAAAATTGAAAGGGAGGCGAAAACAAAATGGAAAACGTACGTCGAAGAAAGAAAGAAACCGATCAAACCACAAACGCCTCGTGCATGAACCAAAAAACAAAAGTGGAAAAGCAAAGGCTGCATACACTGCATCTCTGACTCTGACAAACTGGCAGGTACTTACCCACAGCAGGCAAATTAGTAAATTACCACCCCAAGATATTAATCGGCATTCCATAAATAAACCCCGGTAATTAAACTGCTTTGGCAGCGACATTAGCCATAGGGATTAAAAAAGGCACCTACACCTACACAGGCTACACGGTCAAAGAGAGGGGCCGGCTTCGCAGGGAATCCGGGAACTGGGTCTTGCAGGGAGAGTGGTATGGTCTCCGCTCGTCATCATCGTCTACACAGAGATGCTCGTCACTTCATCCTTTCCCGAAACGGCGGAGTCCCATCATATCCTCTCCCCCCGTACACAAAAGATCCGGACCTCCCCCCCGCCCCCACCACACACACACAACGAAATCCCGTCCCGTCGCAGCACCATCCAGTCACTGCACCCCGGGCCCGCCGCGGTAATCACCGTCATGGCAAGAAGAGGGGAACATCCCAGACATGATTACCTTGGCGCCCCTTGCGCTTCTGGCCTTCCTTCCGGCACGTGTTGTCCCACAGGTGCGCCTCGTACCGCCCCGTCCACCTGTGCCTGGCCCACACGTGCGGCGGTTAATCACGTGACAGAAGTTAATCACACTCCCTAAACACGCTTAAGGGCAGCTACTGGCTGGGCACAGCACGTACGTACGGACGTACCTGGTCACCCCGCGGTAGGAGGAGGTCCTGTGGCCGGTGCCGTGCACGAGCGGCAGCGCCGGCGACGGCGGCGCAGGTTCGCGCGCGCGCGCGCGCGCGGAGGAGCCGGCTTCCATGGCGACGGTCACAGCGGTCGTCACCTCGGACGAAACCGGCGCCTGCACCGCCAAGGCGAGCCCCTCGGCAGTGCTGCTGCCGCTGCCGTTCCCGGAGGACGAGGGCAGCAGGAGGAGGGTCTGGTCGGGGCCAACCCCGCCAAGGAAAGTGGCGTCCGCGGCGAGGAAGTCATCGGCCGTGAAGGCGTCGAAGGGGAGGAACAGCGCGTCCGGCAGGCCCCCCGCCCCCATGGCCGGCGCGTAGGCGAACGAGACGGCGCCGTTCGTCGGCGGCGACATCCCGGCGCCCGATCAATCTCGCCCTGGGGTTTTGGGGTCTCTCTCTCTCACTCTCACCTTCTCGCCGTTGAAGGGAAACAAACACGGAGCCGGGGGAGGAGGGCGGCGCCGCGGCGGGGTGTACGCGGAAGAAGTGGCGGAGAGACGGAGGAACGGATGGTAGGGACGGATATTTATAGGCGAGGGGGTGATAATGATAGCTGGGGTGGTCTCGCACCTCTCCGCTGGTCTTCTATGGCTGTGGAATGGAATGGAATGGACACGGGGGTGGTGGGGTAGGTGGGGTGGGTTCTGCGGCCTGCCGTGGGGCCGGGTCTTCCGCAGTGCTCTGCTGAGCTCTTTCGGCTGCCACTGCGCAGCCCAGCGGCCCTCCTTTTGTTTGCGTGTTCAAATAGTGCCTCCCGTGTGGCGGTTTCGGTTTAAATATTTGGATGGTCTTGGCAGGGCTCAGGGACCTGAGAAAAAGGCAGGGTGAATGGATCGTGAGTTCATGACTGGAGGAAGATATGTAACTCAACAAAATTGATGTTTGTTGAAAAAGAGTTAAAAAATGCATATGAGTGGCAGATTGCGTTGCCTTACAGCTTAAGAAAAGAGTTGAACAAAGCATGTTCTTAGTCGTCAAACTGTTTTCAAACATTTCGATCCCGAAACTAAAATATTATCTAATAGGAGAGAACCAGGAAATATCACAATTCTAAGTTAGGTGTCGTAACTCAGCATGCATATGATTTGACGGTCCTGCTATGAAAACAAAATAGCTTTAATTGCTCGGTTAGTATATAAATACATATCATTCTAGATAAGATATGGTCTCCAATACATAGATTTGATCAATATTTTTTATTAGAATATATTTATAAAATTTATTGAATTTGTAATATTATGAAAGTTTTTTAAGACAAATATGCACATATGATTTTAAGGTTTCAAAACTGAATATTTTGAAAGCAATTGTTAATCAAATCCGATAATATTAAGCAACAGAAAGTAATGGATATATTGTTTTATTGAATTAGTTGTCGTCAGAACTAGCAGTGCATGATCTGTAACTATAGATTTATTACATATATTTACCCCCAACTTGTCACCAAGCTTATGTGTGTTACGCAAACATATCACATTTATAACGGTCTCCCTGAGACTGCTATCTTTGACCGCTCAAATCCAAGAATATTAAATGGTAGAAAGTCATGTAATAGGAGAGTAACAGAAAATATCACCATTCTAAGTTAGCCATCCTCAGATTGATATGCAAAACAAAATTCCTTTAATTACTCGGTTATTATATGTTTATCTAGTGTTGTCGCTACCCATTAAGCTTATTGGCATTGTTATAGATCGTACTCTTTTCGATCAAAAATATATGACGTTTTTTATTTTTTATAGTCTTCGATGTGTAATTTTAACCACTATTTTCTATTAAAATATAGTTATAATATTTAATAAAAATCTAATATTATGAAATTATTTTTAAGATAAATTTACAGGTATGATTTTTATGTTTCAAAACTAAATATTTTGAAAGCTATTGACGGTTAAAGTTTTAAAAATTTAATCACATTTTGATCAAAATATTAAGTATTTATGACTGGATGTAGTATTTAGTTAGAATGTTCTCACTGAGACAACTGTGTTTGGCTGCTCCAACCCAAGCCTTTTAACAATGGAAAGCACCAGACATACCGTACTACTAAATTTGTTGGTGTCAAAACCAGGAGTGTATCACTGTTGAACAAACAAAAGTGATGTCTGTTGCAAAAAAAAAAGGTCGAATTCGCATGTGAGGCAGATTGGCTTTTCTTAGGTTTTTCAAAAGAAAACATTGGATTTTCTTACTGCTTGAGAAAAAAGGATGTCCAAGAAGAAGAAAAATAAGAACATGTTAATTTTCAAGCCTTTTTTCATAGAAAATCTGAAATTTGTAAGTGTAAAGTGCAAGGGAGAATATCACAGTTTCTAAGTTAGTTGTCGTTAGAACTCAAATTAAGTCAAAACTTGAAATGCATGATCACCACCTTCGCTACCCAAACCAAAATGTCTTAACTACTGAGTTATTATATGTTTACCTCGTGTTGCAGCACTACCATATAAACTTATATGCGCTAGCGCTACTATAGTTGTATTTATTATGTTCTCACTGAGACAGCTATGTTTCAATGCACTAATCCAAACAATAGAAAGTTTGTAAAGATATCGTACTACCGAATTTGAATTGTTGTTTTGTGTTGAAAAAACAAAGTTATTTTATAGAGAACATAATAAATGCAAAGTTCTGTAACTCACACATAAGCTTAGTGACGCGTTTGGATAAACATGTATAACTCATTAGTTACTTTTGTTTGTGTAGTAGACTAGTAGTGCTACAGATCATGCACTACCAGTTCTGACTATAACAGATCATATAGTACGTCGTGAAAATCCCCAAGCGCTTGATCATGTGCGGGGTGCGTCTACGTACAACACAAACAGAAGTCTGAGTCACCACCACTAAGTTATTACATGTTTTATATCTCAATATTCCACTGAAATTATGTCACTGTAAGTTAGTACAAGTCTGTCTCAACTAATCACGAAATATATTAATGTTTTCAACAGTTGATGCGTAAAACCCACGTCCAAAATACATTCTTAGCTCAATCTCCATGTGGGACGGGCACTTAATTCTAATTCAGATGTATTATGTTTGAAACACATAACACTTCATGCTTGTCCCATCCAACCTAAGCTCTACATGTGTGCCCCCACGCTATAATCTACTACTTAAGAACTTTCCAACGAAAATCTTAAATCATCTCTAACCATATTTCTTTTATTTAGTTTCTTTTTCGATTCTTCTCCTCATTCATATTTCTTTTATTTTCTCTAATCTTTGACAGTTTCTCTCGAAGTGATTCGTGAAGTGAAAGGAGAGATAGTCTCGTTTTGAATGGAATGAATTTAAGAATCTTTTTATGACAGAAATCGTAAAGGAAAACTGTTGAAACGTTGAGTGAAAAAAAAATCTTTTTTAAAGGGATTCTGAATATTGATAAAAATTAGTTGGAGATGATCTTAGTCGGCGTGGGTCGTTTGACGTATGACTATGCGATTTGATCGTAGTAGTTTTGAGTTAGCCCGTGCATCTTGTTGCGCAGAGCAAACATGAAAGCATTTACGCCTAGGCCGAGCCGCGCACGTACGCTAGCAAGCGCAGGAAGCACGCGCGGGGTTCGGGGGGAGAGGTCGCCCGGGTACGTAGCCACGCGAGGCCACGGCCCATCGCCTGCTCAGCTAAGCGTAGGCGTCATGATGCCGGGCGCACGACCCGTCCCCTCGGGGCCCGTCGATCGCGGGGCGGGGGCAGCCAGCCGCAGCCGCGGCGAGCGAGCGACAGCCTGACAGGGAGGTTTGCACGGCAGGCTGCGCTGCGCAGCTTGCACTGTACTGCAGCATGGACGTGACTCATTGAAGTGCCGGTTCGTACGTGCTATGCTGGAGACTGGAGGATTCGCTGCGCCTGCCCCTGCTTGCATTGCTCCGTGGGCCGCACCGGGCAGCGAGACGCTGGGCGGGGTCCCCGTGGTCAAAGGGCCAATCGACTGGAGTCGGGTCGGGTGCCGTTCCTTGAGGCTTTGGATTAGTGTATTGACTAGTGCTCGCCGACGGGCCTTCTCACTCCGGTCGTGGTCTACTCAGGGACGTCCGATAGAATTCAAACGCTACAGCAAGGCGAGTTTTTAGATTTTTCTCTCGGCAGGGCTAGGTCTGGCAACAGTACGGATCGGGACTGGTATAGTAAGAACATAATTGATTCGATGAATAAAAACCTGATTTGGATCTGATATGCATAACAGCTGCAAAATTGCCTCCGGTCTTGAACCCGATGAAGACTCGAACCACGCACGGGACCGCAGGCGGCAGCCGGAAGTCGAGGCGGGCGCGGGCAGCAATCGGGAGTTAGGCACGAGCGAGTGCCGACCGAGGGTAGGCGATGTCTGAGAGGCAGGCATGGGGGAGGGGGAGAGCGACGGCCAGAGCCAAGGAGGGCACGGCGCGCCAACAGGAGGAGGCCTGGGGTGCAAGCGGGTGGCGGCCGAAGCCAAGAAAGGCGTGGCGCACCAACGAGAGGTGACCTAGGGCGCGAGCGGGCGATGGGGGAGCTGAGGACGGTGCGATGCGACGATGGGAGGCGACCTAGGGCACGTACGGGCGACGATCAGGGGCCCATTGGCAACAATCTATCCCCGGTCCCGACCTGACCCGTAATCGGAGCCCCGACCCGTAATCCTGCGAGCGAAAATGTAGCCCCGCCCTCACCCCTGCCGGGTCTAAAATCCGCAGAGCCCCAGCAAAGCAAGCCTACCACGCAGGAGGTACGAAAACTTTGTCGCTCGTTTGAGTATATCCTATGTGAACATGCTCGACTATCGATTGTTTTAAGCCTCGGTAGGAGCTATAGTACCTAAAATTCAGGCTCAAACACACGTAACTCCCTACACAGTCACACCAACACATATTATAAGATACACGCTAGATATACAATCTATACGCACACTACGTATCCTAAGAAGATTGATGAAGTTATATAGGTTCTGCAAGCGGTGGGCATGTCATAATTTTATTGTAGCTTTATACGTATGAGGTTAGAGATTTATACATATGGATCGATCGGTTGCTTTTCAACGAAGGATAAATCGGATTCACCGTGCTAAGTAATTTGCATTTATCAAAATGAGAAATTGCGCAAAAAAAAAAAAGGGGATATCTATTTGGTAATCGGTACTACATCCATCATCCTGCGTAGAAATTGTTTATCATCCTGCGTTGCGTTGGACAAAGTTAAAAACGTTTATGCTAGCGAGTAGGGAGGATTTTTTTTTTCATTTTGGACGGGAGATAAACCGTAGAAATTGTTTTAGAGGATGCCAAATTTGTCGGATTCATGGATGGCGCAGAAAACAAAAATCAGCATTCAAGATTTAAAAAATAGAAATATCTCTATGACACACACACATCTAGATGACGTATCTGATGCCGTCCATGCAGGGCCGTCGATTAGCAAGTGCAAGATGGACGACTGCACAGGGCCTCCACCTGTAAGGGGCCTCACGTGATCATCAATCCTACCTTATTAAAATTAATTTCTATAATTTTAGATTATTAATTAGATCGTCAGCATATTAACTTGACCATTTATATCACTACAAACAGCTAAGTCTCATGAATTTTTATGTGAAGATTATATAGAACTATACGACTAGTACTAAGCATGTTTTAAACTGTAGGTGTAATTAAAATTTAATCATCCATTCAAATTGAATACTATGGTATAACATATAGAATATAAATAGACTCTTCACAAACCATAACTCTTCTAGATTGGATATTATTATATTTTTATGAATTTTTCAAATATTCCTCTTTTATTTATAAATATTGACCACATATAACATTAATTCTGTTTTTAACGGTACACATATAATTGTATTCGAGAAAAGATGTCATCTTTTCTGAGAGTGTAATTTCAATTTTACACATAGCCCCTATATACTGCGGTACGGCCCTGCGTCCATGCTAACCTCAGGTAATACGTACGCACCACTATCTCTAACATTACTATAGATTGTGTCGACATCCCGAACATAGAATTTCGATTTGGATTCATGCAATCGTGTCCTCTAGCATTTGTTCATTAAAAGTGCCTAGTCTGAAATTGATTTTACAATGTTTATAGGCGCACCATAGAAAGTTTAAATCTTTATTGTAGTTATATGTTAAAGATAACAACTCACAGTCACATCTTCTAAAAAATTATCAAAAAAGAACGTAACAACTCGATTATTCAGGTTCTGAAAAATTACCAGAGAAAATGAAATAGAGGAAAGAAATTTTTTCGTGTTACAAAACTTCGAGATATATTTTCATGAAAAATAAACCAAAGCAAACAAAAATAGCAAATGTAACCCAACACCCCAAAGAAAAAATATTGAACTCAGTCCGTCGTCCCGCACCCTCCCAAAAAGGTTTGCCATGCATTGCCATTGCCAACGCCAACCATGTAGACTAAAGCACTGTCACATTATTGGGTCATTTTCTTAAGAAGAAAAAAGGAATAGGCATTTAACTAAACTATTGATTTGTCTCATTTCTATGTTTTTCTAAATCTCTACTACATATAACACAAGTTATTCCCAGGTTACATCTTCCGCTATCATTCTCTCATCTAATAAAAATATCTAAAATTCAAATAATTTATCTATTTTTATCATTTACCCTCGTCTTCTCCTCTTTTTAGATACCATCTGAAATCAAACTAGGTATCGCTTCTAACGTATTCATTCGGTACCTTGAGATTATATTTAATATTACAACATCAAATATTTTTGTTTTTGTTATAACGCATGAACACTTAGCTAGTGAGATTTAAGAGGGTTATTCATTGGACGATGTGGATGGAAACCTGATTTAACTTAAATAGAGAGGCCTTCTTTCTGAAATCCTTTCCCCTAACCCAAACCCTAAACTACTTCCGCCGTCGCAGCGTTCACCTTCACCTCCTCTACCCGCTTCCTCCTCCTCTTCCACCTGTTGTCGTTAGCACCTAGTCTCTACTCTTTATCCCCAAAGTCTATGACAAGATGGCTCTGCGTTTTTGCACCGCAGCGAAGGCCAAAGTCGGCTATCTTCATGGTGGCAACATTGTGTCAGCATCCGAGATTTGTGACAGGAAACCACCCTCCAAATTTTCACAAGGGCATGTGAACGCAATGCTTACCAGACCATTCATTTACGTTGAGATTCATGTTGGAGAGGTAGATAAAAGTTCATAAGTTAGATAAGAGAATCAACGGATGTATGAGTAACAGACGACCGAGATAGACTACGAGTGCACAGCACATTACGGACAGACGATGCAAACGCAGCAGCCTCGATGACTTCCCTGATCCGGAATGGTGGTTTTGTACTTGAACACCATCTGCACCTCCGGATTGTTGGGCTATGTACTGGCTAAACGCAGCAAGAGCAACGGCCCCTACTTCTAGAGCAAGAAGAAGAAGAGTGGCCTCCATGCCTGTTCAGCTCCTCTCCAGGATAGGACGTGGGTTCCTGCTTTCCTCAAGTCCCTCCTATCACTTGTGTGTGGCATGAGGGTGTTGTGGGTGTCCTCCAGCTATGCCCCAGGAAATGCAGCTGCTGCAGTCTTGGATTTCTCAGTCACGGTTGGCGGATCGCTCTTCTTGTCTCTCGTGTTTGTTTAGACTTCTGCTTCTGGCTTCTCTGAAAAGCTGTGTTTTTTGTTTTTCTAAAAAGCTACTTTTGGATTTTAGCTATTGAATTTTACAATAATTTTTTGATTTCTCAGCACACTACTTCTCAGAAAAGCTACTCTCAGCTAGCTTCTCAGCTTCTAGTTCATTCACTTTTCAACAAACCCGTTTGTTTTGGTTTCTGGCTTCTAAGCTTCTGACAGAAGCAGAAGCCAGAAATAGTATGAAACAAGAATGCCCTTAATTCATACATGGCTACCTTCTTAAACGAATTGATCTTATCATTTGAGTTACTTTGCAGGTTGTTCTTCACCGGTAGGGTTGTTTTGTATCTGCTCGCTGCCACATTCGGGAGCTTCTTTGGTGCCGCTGGTGTCTCGTTCGCCTGCTGGCTTACAGTGATGGCGATAGCTGGGTTCTTTCGGTACACGCTCACCATTTCACCACTACAAATGGCTTCACGTGACAAGGATCAGACCTCTAATTGTGGATCCTTTTTTGGAGCCAAAGGAGAGCAACGAGAGGCAGAAGTGGAGCAGCGGCTTGAGAGCGAGAAGCCAAAGCTGTCAGTGAGCATCAAGGTGGAGGAGACCAATAAGACAGGAGAGTGTGGCTTGCTGTGGACAGATGAAACAATGTCTCGGAAGTGAGAGATTGAAGAAGACATAGGTAGCACACTCTGCAGACCTCGCCATTCTCTTGTTCCCGTATGTAGGGTATGTTTAGCCCTGGTTTGTTTTCTATTTTTGGTTCTGTTGCTATGAGAACTCAGAACAAACGGGGTTTGCAGAAGTGTTTTCTGGAGAAGTTATAAGTCTATTTCTGAGGAAAATAAACTAAAGCTGAAAAACTCGCTGAGAGAGATTTTTCTGAGAAGCTATGTACTGAGAAATCCAAAAAAAAATTGTAGAAACTAACAGCATATTTCTAAAAGCAACTTTTCAGATAAACCAAAAATACAGCATTTCAGAAAAGCCTAAAAACAGAAGCCCAAACAAACAGACCATTAGTTTTTTTGCCCACCCTTATCTAGTCTTATCTAACAAACATGTTTGGTTCTTTTGTTTAGTTTGAATTTGGGCAAAGTGAGTAATGGTTTTCTTATTTTTGAAAAAGAGCCAAATTGACTATCCTCTTCTAGTAAGGTTTGCATTGCCTAACCTTGTCAAGCAAGACTAGTGAACAAGTGTGGACAAAGAAACTAAACATGCCCATAATTTCTCCTATTTAAAAAAGACGTAAGTCATGTTCCGTCCACTAGATTCCTCTACTGATTCCTATGCCCGTCCTCCGCCTGTCCATCCGATCATTGTGCGTTCGCCCGATCGGACGCTCGTGCCCTTCGTCCGCACACCCGCTCACGCGCACAATTCCTCACTTGCATACCCACCCTTCTCGCTCTCTCCATTCCCTGGCTCTCTCCCCCTCGACCATCTCCTCCACCGATCCACCCTCATCCATCAACCCTGTCCTCCGCCCCCTCTCTCCTTCTATCCCACGGTGTGCTTCGGGGGCAGTCAGATCCAGTGTTCCTCGAGCTCGGGGCGGCCAAATCTGGTGGCTCGACGAGTGGAGGAGGAGCAATGGCTGGACGAGCGGAGGTAGAAGAGCGGCAGTTGGACGAGCGCCACATGCATGAGGCAGGCGAGCCTCTTCCACCTTAGGCAAGCGCCTCTATCGCGTTGGCGTGAGCTCACGCCGGCCTCCCTCTCAGGACCGGGCCACTAGAGTCTGGAGGCTTGCCTCCCCCGTTCGATATGCTGCCAACAGGTGACGCAGCTTCATCGCGGTGCTGCTCGCGCGGGAGCTCAGCCTCGCCTCCACCTGCATCGTCGCCTTCACCGAGGACCGGCCTTCTCCATCCAGTGCTCTCTCTCTCTCTCTCTCTCTCTCTCTCTCTCTCTCTCTCTCTCTCTCTCTCATAGCCCTCCTCTGCCTCCTCTACCCTCTTCCGATTTATGCATGGTTTAGATTTTTCTAGCGTACTGATCTTATGCATTCATAATGCATGGATGCTTATCGAAAGTAATCAATGGTCACCAATTTGTTTGATGAGATGCATATATTGTCTAGAGATAATGAATAAATGTGATTTGAGATGTGTAATAGATAATTCCAGTGAGATATGTGTGGCTTTCTTTCTGTAAATTATTGAGAGTGGTTTCTGGTAATTGGTTAAAATTAATGATCAATTTATCAATGTAAACAGTCCTCTGAGAGTGGTTCCAAGTCAAGTCCTCTGAGCTCGTGAAAACAGTGCAGTCTTGATACACTGAATCTATGGATGTTTTTTTGAAAGGGAATCTATGGTTGTTTAACTGTACATATCACAAACGCGTGGTTGGCATATGAAAATGGTTTCGCATCCTCTTGACACCATGATATAATATGAATAGATCATGTATGCTTTATCTGTTGTCATAATCCTAATAGTTCTTTATATATGAACATAGTTAATTCTTAAAAGATTAGAGTAGATTCTCTTCCACATTTGTGTTAGCTTTAGCATATTGGGCTTGGAAGTATAATATTCTTTTTGGTTACTTTTCATTTCTATCTATTTGATAGCTTATATTAAGGAGGTCAATATTTGTTTACGGTTTAGGCTGCATCATATTGTCATAATTTTGGGCTGGTTGATCATTGTTGCCAAGATCGCATTTTGCTAAGATTTGATCTCGTCATTCCATCAGCGATTCTTGCTTCCCTTTTTTTAGATTTGTTTGTCAATGTGCAGGGTTCATGTGATGTGCTGGTCATTCAGCGTGTTGGGGGCGCTAAAGGGGAGTCACTATCTAGCAATGGGAATATTGGAGGTGCTCTCCAGATGAAAGCAGTTTGTCAGATTGATAAAGGTTTCTCAGTCAACCTTCAGATTTATGTAATTACTTGCATATCTACTTTCCTATCTAAATTCAAATACTATATATTCTCATCAATTTCACAATTTTGGATTTCATTTGCATTTTTTTGACGAATACAAAAGGCAGCTTGATTGGTTCTATGAGGACGGTGCAGCAGTGTGAGGAACCATCCAAATAGTATTCTAATTAATCATGAGGAACCATCCAAATAGTATTCTAATTAATCATTAGGACGATCAATCACGACCACGACGATTAACCGAAATATCACCCCAGTAGTTCTGGCACGTATTTTATACCTAAGATCGGAACACATCTCTTTCCAACATACAATATCACAACAAAGCTTAAGTCAGAGCGAGTAATTAAATTATATTACAAGTTCTTAAACATTCAACCATTTACAATAATTTACACAAAGATTAGAGAAACTACGCAGCGGAAAAGTAACACCTATTAACACCAAAAACTAGGTGAAACCATATGCAATTAGGCTACACCCAAAAGCGCGTCACACGAGTAGTTTGCACTACCCATACATCGGTGAGCGTGAAGTAACCAAATACAAGCTCCTCCTCACTGGTAAAACCTGAAAGAGCAGCGTGAGTACGAAGGTACTCTTAAGACTTAATCTATAATAGATACATATAGCAGCCCGACTATAAGGAGAATGTATTGAGGTATTAGCAAGGAATTGACTACATGATTAAGTAAATTTCATAAGCGAAATGCAACTTAATATACACATGTGAGCTTCTATACTTAACCAAAAGTATATTTCTACCCTGTAGCCAACAACTTGAACATAAATGTAACTGGAACCATCTCATGTAATCAATAATCATTTCCAACCCTACCCAACACACCATTCCATATCACACATCACCAAATTCGAAAACTCTACGATCGATGCAAATGGACAGATGCATGCTCATAACCGAGAGCGCAGCAATTCGAATTATTTTTACACCCTACAGAGGGTACTCCTTTATCTACACGACTCGATGACCATATGGCTCACGTGTCCACACATGTCCACGTAAGTGGGTAATCATGTTAACCTTTCTCAATATGCTCTAACCGTTTGATCATACGCTGATAGGTACGTGGGTCATCCAGAACTATTCCCGGAGCAAACTAGATACCTTTACAAGCCTATTATACCCACGATAGCATCGACTCGCACGCCAAAATGCCACAACTACAAATGTATTTAGCTTATTATTCCCATATGCGATATGTAGTAAGTACGAAAAGTGCTAAATCCAACTGCGCCGACGAACGGTGCTTAAACGATGCAAGCGATCTATGGCATACGAGCTCCTCTCTCGAACTACACCGAGGAACTCCTCTGGTACAGAATATATCCCTAGCACCACTCATATCTCGTCTTATTCTCACATCTCATACAACTCACATCATTGTCATTATGTTTGTAAACAATAAGTAAGCCCTAAGCTCACGAATAATGATTGGACAATTGCTTGTCTTCTACTGAGGATCTATGCATTGCTAAGCATTTTGAATAATTTGTAAGTTATACATTAACAGTATTATCAAGGCTACAATGATATGGATAATCAACAACTCAAGGTAGAGGTAATGCAATTCATCAATATAGATTCTACCCATCTAAACCTAACAATGGACTCACTACTCATGCAAGCATACATAAAGCTTAATTTGTCAAGTTATATAATACAAGATTCGAAGTAGTAGGTTGAGTATGCTTAGATACTTGTCTTGCTACTCTGGCGGTTGTCTGATACTCCCGGTGCAACACTCACAGAACTCTGGTAGATTGGCATCACCTTCACTCGTTTGGACCGTCGACGCAATGCTCTCTAAACGAATCAAGAATGCATTGTGTAAACAAACAGACGATGGAAAAATATGCAAATTATGCATGCTTAGATAACAATAGAGCATCGTGTTTCAAAAACGTTTGTAAAAGATCGACAAAAGACTCAGGTTGTAAAATGTTTGAACCTCAAACAAGGTAACCTAAGTGCATAGAGCTGTGTACCACTAGCGGTCACACTGACATTGGGGTGGCAGTCAGACCGCAAACGTGCAGAGAGTCTTGGGCCTTGGCAGTCAGACCAGTGTTGAAGTGGCGGTCAAACTGCCAGCGTGCAGAAGGTTTTAGCCTCTGGCGGTCAGACCGTCCCTATTCGTCAGCGAAGTCTTCTATGATGCCTTCGATCATGAAAGGTACCAAAATGTTCTATAGAACTAGTAGGGTGCTTCTAGAGTGATTTGGACAACATTCACTGAGTTAAACTCAAAATAACCCATGGATTGGATCTAGGCTAGGTTGAATTTGGGTTTAAACGATATGGAGGGTCGAATCAAGCTCGGAAAAAACATAGAAACGGTAGGAGGTGTCTCATCTTAGTGTATGGCAGCTTTCTAGCTGATCAATCCACTCCGGAGAAGCTCCGATTTGGAGATCGGGCTCTGGGATGGTGTGCAGGCTTGAGGTTGGATGAGTGTGCCTCTGGCGAGGGAGAAGAGGGGAGGAGCTTGAGGAAGTCCTTCAGAAGCCTGAGGAGGTTTCCACCATCGATCTCCGGTCATCATGGACGTCGAGGTGGAGCTCTCCTTCTGTCGGAGGGTGAACTCCTGTCGCAGGGATCCCGAGAGACCCCTTTTTAGAGATTCGGCCGGGGGGATGATCCTGGATAAGCTTGTCTGGGAAATAAGCGAGAACGGAAATAAATGCAGTGGCTGGTGGGAGATGATCGCCCTAGTGCGAGAAAGATGGGTGCCCCGGGGTTTAGACAGGTTCGGGCCGCGCGGAGGCGTAACACCCTACTCCTGTGTGAGTGCTATATCTATCCTTGAAGGGAATTCTTCAAGGATGTATCTGGTTACAAGAGAGAGACACTTACAGAGAGCTTGAGACTCTCGTGTTCTAGCTTGGCTTGAGCTGGTTCGAGCGTCTGCGTCCTCTTTCTTTTTTTTTCCCCCTTTTACGTGTTCTCCATCCTTTCCTTTTATAGGCGCGCCAACCTCGACATATCCTGAATGGGAAAGAGGGGATGCGAGTGCCGAGGTGCCACGGAGAAAAGGCGTCATCATTCCGTTTTGGCGAAGTGACAGGGGCGGTGGAAAAATGCGGCGCGCATCCGACCACCCACCACTGTGGATGCCCTGCGGCGCCATTAAGGGGGCCCACCGGGCAGCCTCAGAGGTGCCCGGTGCGCCCACCCTGTCTTGTTCTTCTGCCAGGGCAGGGTGGCAGGCGGAGCGCTTCGATCCTGGCAACGTTATCCCGAGGCATCCAGATGAAACGGGACGGGACCCGTGCATTTAATGGACCCACGCCCCCTGCCAGTGCATGGCAGGGTCTGACACTGGGGCGTGGGCAGCTGAGAATGTCAGGATGTCAGGCCGCGCGTGACTATTAAATGCGGCATTGGGCCCTTGACTGGCTGATACCCCGACAATGGGACCCTTCGAGTCGTCGGACGATCTTGCGCGAACCTTCGGGGAACCGAGTCCTCGGGGGCTGCCACGTGCAGCCCC
Organism: Phragmites australis; assembly: GCF_958298935.1. NCBI lineage: Eukaryota > Viridiplantae > Streptophyta > Magnoliopsida > Poales > Poaceae > Phragmites > Phragmites australis. Next base: position 15,103,428 of record NC_084923.1, read on the forward strand.
GAGCACTCTCTCCCGAGTACTTGGGTGAGATCTTCGGGGAACTGAGTCCTCGGGGGCTGCCACATGCAGCCCCGAGCACTCTCTCCCGAGCACTTGGGTGAGACCTTCGGGAAACCGAGTCCTCGGGGGCTGCCACGTGCAGCCCCGAGCACTCTCTCCCGAGCACTTGGATGAGACCTTCGGGGAACCGAGTCCTCGGGGGCTGCAACGTGCAGCCCCGAGCACTCTCTCCCGAGCACTTGGGTGAGACCTTCGGGGAACCGAGTCCTCGGGGGCTGCCACGTGCAGCCCCGAGCACTCTCTCCCGGTATTTGGACTCTGCGGATCATCGGGGAACCGGGGTGCTCGGGAACCTAGAGGCTACGGCCCCGAGCACCTTCCCCCGGGACTTAGTTTCTTCTTCTCCTGCAGGGTGGACCCCGCGGGATGGTGACATGTGGCGGACGGCCGGTCCGGTCTCGGGACTCAGGGACCCCTGGTTCCGAATACACCGATACCTTCTCTCTCTTAGATTGAATGGGGAAGTGAGTGAGGGAGTGAGTATAAGAGAGAGCAAGAGAGAGTGATTGATTCACTTAAGTTGAGCCTCTGCGCTCTAGCGGTCAGACCGCGCAAAGTGTCAATCAGATCGTAGAAAGCACACATGGCAAGCCTACGTGGCTCCCCCATGGCGGTCAGACCACGAAGAATCCCGATCAGACCACGAGGGTGGTCTTGTATAGAAAACTTGATTATATCCCCTTTTTTATTCTTCTTCATCTCCAAGGCATCTAGGATTTTCCTTAAGGGCTCTTAACTATCTTCAAGTACTTTTAAAACATGTTTAAACTTAAGTTATCAAACGAATATGCATAAACATAATGTCATGATGTTTACGAATGCTTAATCACGTGATTAGCGTTTTGGACGTGACAAACAACCATTTTCTCAAATGGTTTGTATTTTTATTTCTATTTATGTTATCACGTGTGAATTTTCTACTCCCATTATAACGCACGGGCATTAATCTATCACCAAATAAGACACAAGAATATCCTAGAAAAACGTAGCGTGTAAAAGGCCCATTGGTTAAGTTGCAGCCCACTAACTTCGGTCTGTTTCTCTCAAACTGTAAATTCTCCTTGGCAGACCTATGTGTCTTGGTCTCAAGGACAGGTTGTCGGCATTATATGCTCCTCTGTGATTTTTTTTTATGTTAGTCGTACTTGGAGTATAGAGAGAGTTTTTTTTAGAGGTATATTCAGGACGTATATAACCCTCACACCCTACTCACATCAAATACATGCTAGGGAGATTAGAGGGCATTAAACACTCAATGCGCGGAAAAAACATAGTACCACTAAATATTCACGTGTTTGTGTATTCAAAATCTATCCGGGATGGGGTGAACACACCTGAGAATAAATCACAGGCGGAGGTGAGCATTTATGTCAAGCGAAGCTCTGTAGCACTCCTGGCGACCTTTCCGATCGAGCTAACCTCGATCTTGTCGAACCAGAGAGTTTGACAAGTGATAACTTGATAAACTATGACAATTGTTACTTCTCAACTTGTTATGTCCCACGAGGTTACTGTGTTGCTTCAGTCTAATATGGTAAATGCTGCTTTACGGATACCAAATTGAAATATTTCGGTGATTACTGATAATCGAAATTTAGTTCAAAGTGGCTCCTCGCAAAACAATTCAAGTGAGTAAGAAACAAGGAAAAGATCAATGCTGGTTAATGATTGCGACCCTTCACGATTAACTGATGCGCGACTCACATTGTCCTGGTAGTTTTTCAGATTCTTTCTGACACAAGGACAAGATAATTGAAATGGCAATTTGGCAGAAAACAAGGTGCGAGCATGCTCAGAAATGCAAGCTACGCGTGCCATGCATAGAGGTCTTAGTTTGATTTGTGCCAAAACTTTCCCTTACCAAAATTTAGTTGCCCACAGTTTTGCCAAAGATTGGCAAGAAATGCATATAACATGACCAAGGAGAAATAGGCTTCCCGAATTTTGGCATCCATCCAAATGAGCGCCAAACATTGAAAGGAAATAACATCAGCAGCTATTACACCGATTTGGACCAGATATAATGCATCAGTACACAATTTTTCTTCCTCAAAGTCAGATCACTACATACGAATTCTTGAAAGGTAGGACAGGCAAAAGTTTTTTTGCAGCCTACAACAAAAAAAAGTGGATCACACCGATCCAAAACACTTTCATATTGGATAGCTTCCATTCACAACCCATTCGTATCGACCTCAGCATTTGTGCCCAGCAGCAGTTCTAACAACAGGAAGCAATTTACACATTTTTTGCTGCTGGGTACAAACATTACAACTACAGTTTACATACACCTATATATGGTATCTGTCACTTGTATACCAATTGCTATGCTGTGTACATGAATATACATGTACCTGCACAAGCCTCACAACAGGAATAAGTCGCTTGAGTGAACCTATTTTGCGCTGAATCTTGAAGAAAGATCCAGCTCTTGACAGCCAACTCCACAGAAAAAAACTTCCATATTCCTTGTGCCAGAGGCATGAACAAGCCCCTATATCTAAAAAGACAGCCAGAACTTCTGATGTTGAAAACGACCTCGACAACCCAAGAAAATTAGGCTTCTCACTGTTATCATATGGATATTCACAAACGAAGCTCAACTGCAATATGACACTGGAGCCCTAACCAACTGCATTGTGGTCCTGCTTCATTAGTTGGTAGCCCATCATATATGGTGGCAGATTCTCTGAGTAAACTGAGTGATCTGGGGAGGCCCAACAATGGACATCGTTATGTCTGAATGGGCACATTTTTCCTTTCCATAGATGCTATTAAAGACACTTTTCATGAAGTCTTCTTTTAGAGAACTTGTACATATTTGTACACTCCTCCTGTACATGAGACCCCAGAAGAATACAACATTTGGCTCAGTGATGGTATGATCAACTTGCTCCGAGGGATCTGGGTCACAGTAAACACCAAGACTTTCCAGCTGCAGAACATCAGTTAGGAGAGTTCACGGTCAACATTAAGACTACCAGCCAGAAATGTGAAAGAAAACACACACACACACAGGTGGCAATAAATAACCTTGAGAATAAGGTTGCGGAATCGTGATTTCACCCATCCAACCCAGTCACGTAATTCTGCAGCCATCGGAGCAGAGAGGACTATGCGAAGAAAGCATTTATATTTTGCACCATATGGAAAAGGTGCAAAGAGCCAACTCCAGTCAATATCAGTACTTCTGATATCCTGTAGAAGTAACAAATGAGATATTATCAAGCTGCAATTCAGGGACACATGCAAGCCTTAAAACTAAACTAGGCGGACTGGTGCGCCTACGTCGCGCCCATTTTTTGTTGCACAGAGCATGACAAAAGAAGACTAAAAAAATTGGATTCACCATTTTTGGACATCTCAATATTTATTTATGAATTTATCAATATCTAACACATTCATTTAATTATAGGTAAAACAGTGGTACTTTCATCCATGCACATAATTTTAACATGTAGATGACAGTAATACAAACATAACTAAATTTGTTTCATATTTTTTGAGTTTAGATATTTTCCTATGCATTTTAGATTATTTCAATCGATTTATTAATATAACTATTATTCCTTTCGCTATTTTTTCTGGAATTTGAAAAATAAACTATGTGTACATATATACATACGATACATATACGTAGTGTATGCGTACACATATACATATCCGTATATACATACACATACATGGGACCCACATGAACAGCAGCTACAGTAACTTGACCCTAGAATTGCTCCAGTTCTTAACCCTTTAATATATGTAATAGATTCCACCAACAATAGACGCGAGTTAAATGGAAAATGTTTTAAGACAGTTAGCACGATCAAAGACTATACGGTATAGCATATTTGGAGAACTATCAGCGAGTAAAGATCTAAAAGGTAAACATGGCAATGGATTCGGAGAACTTCTATGGAGCATGAATTCAAGTATCTGGAAATCAGTAGCGGGGCTCAAAGAGGAACATATCTATCAATGTTTTTGTTAGTAGTCAAATGGTGAAGATTAGTATTTTGTTGAGCAATGAGAAATTTATTGAGCATGGAGGAGCCATGGCCACCCCTGGCTCCATGAAATTCCACCCATGCAGGAAATGGTATAGTAAGATATATATATGTGGGCTTTCAGTTTTTCTGTGGATCAACCATAGGCGTCCAATGTTTAAACTAAACTTAAAAGAGAAAGAAAAAGTGAACAAACAAAAAGGAAAAAAATAACTTGGGAGCTCAATTTGGAAAATTATACAGTTAAAAAGAGCCAACCTCAAAATAAGAAACAAAGTAATACAGAGGACGTAATTTGGAATCTCAATTGGTTTCAAAACAAGTAATATGGCAATTCAGCACAACAGTAAAAAATAAAAATAAAAATGCAAGGTATTGAAATACACTTGCTAATATGACAACTCATGACTCTTCTTCAACTTTGCAATATACGCATTCTAGTATTTCGTAATTTCGTATATTGAGTTCCAGCAGGGTATGACGGTAGAAATATAAACAGGGAATTAACCTTTTTAGAGAGGAAAAAGGGACATTAGTTAAATAGAACCCTAGCAAGAATAGCTATACCTTGGTCAAAGCATGACCACGCTGAAGTTCTTCTTTGATTTTGTTGAAAGTACTTTCTGTTATACTTGAGGAGCAAAATTCTGGTGGAATACAGGGCAGCATTATGGGCATGAGAGAGCACCCATCAGGACTCCGAGAAAGAGTTGGCAGATCAATCAAACTCACTGGAAGAGGCCAGGGCCAGTGAACGAAAATATCGAAGAACAAAGAGAACAAAGTATTGATACTAGCATTTGGATGTCTTCGACAAACATATGCAGCAAGAATCGCCAAATGAATTCCAGCAAAGAAGCCAAGTAGCTGAAAATGACATCAGGTAATCAATAGTAGCTTAGTTGTAGAAAAAATAAAAGACAAACATCCATAAGAAGTTGTTGATAAATTAAGGCCAAGCCACCTACATGGCAATGAAGTCCTCTCTTTCTTGCCCATAGTTTAAGGCACCGCAAGAGATATTGAAACTTCTGCATCAACACTCCATAAAAAGGAAATGCTTAGAAAAGGAAGAGGCAATAAAGGGGAAGAGTGGGAGCAATAAAGGTTAAAGAACTCAATGGATCGTCCAACAGCGCTAGCGAAAAAGGATATTCGATTCAGCATAAACAAAACACCTTAGCAGAGACAAAATTGAGGAATATAAAGGAATGATAAGGAACAAAGTGAAACAATGGGAAACAACATTAGGTCTGAAATATGAAAAAGTGCAGAGTAAGATCAAATAAATGAAGAAGGATAATGGAACATGAATAAATCTATTGTGGTTGTTGTTGGACCTTCATATTAGGAACCAAGTGAATGATTTGTCTATTAACAAGAACTCCAGATAGACATCTCCAGCTTGCCCCATCAACTTTCTCTAGCACACGGGGATCAAATGCATGTATGGCCTGCAGCAGTGAACAACCTGTGAGAACTTAAATCGAGCACAAAATATCATGCACAACATCTCTTTCCTACAAACTGATCAACAGGTAAATGACTTAAACTAACAGTGAAAATTACATGTCAAACCAGGGAGGACGGAGTTATAGTGTAGTATATACGTAAGGACATCAAAGATATCAGTCTTCACAAATGCTACATTGCTTTAACTCATTTACATGCAAGACCCGAAACCTTGTTGGAATAAATGTACAACTCACTAAGTTGCTGAACTTTCACAATCAGGTGCCACTTTCAAGAAATATTACATATGCCTCACTAAAAGCTACCAAAGTTGTAGCAAGCAATAAGCCAATAACATATCAAGGCACAGCACGACCAAAATGAAAACACAATGTTATAGGACAGGTAGATATAAAGATGTTGCTTCGAGAAAACTTGAAATACAAAAAAAAAAAAATCATGGAATGGACAATGCAACACATATAATATATATAAGACAGTAAGCAATCACTAATTAAAAGACCACGATGCTTACTTCTGCGGCATTGATCACTGGGAGTTGGACGTAAGGAAAATCAACTAAAATTCCACTGAATTTAAAACGCATCAATGGAACCTTAGCACCTTCAATGGAATGTAATTCTGATACTTCTTGCATCCCTTCAAGCATTTGTCGCAGGACAACGAAAAAATGATCCTGCAAATTAACACATGAACACATCCTGAGTAAATTTCAAATTGATGCGGCAAAAACAAAATACAAAATTGATACTCACTTGCAGTGATGCAATATAGGGACCAACGCAGAGTGCATCAATATCAGATTCAGGTCCATATGCCTTCAAGATTTTGAAATTCTTAGTCAAGACTTGTTGCGAAAAGAAAACCACAAAATTCAAAGGTACATCTACAGGGGCAATACTATAAAGTACAAACAGGAAAACTCAAGTTATAATTCTCTCGAGCCCAGCTACTTTACATGCAATTAAAGATTAACAGAACCAAAGATTTTGAAACCTACGGCAACCAAAAATGATATGGCATGTTGACAATGATTTAGAAATGAAAAACAAAACCATTTTAAGCATAATTATGATGCTCATTCTAGAAAACCTGCATATAGTTAACAATACAAATTCTTATTTAGCAGCTCTTTTCAACTCCCTGACTTACTTGTCCAGATTAAACTTTTGTTAAGGCTTTCGAAGCACACAGTTTAAACAAGCTCCATGGTATATACATGCATGCTATTAACCATAGAAGCAGATTTCCAGAAACATTTTATCCCCTATCCTCTAGACACCCCATGATTCAGTTCCATCTGCCACATGATCACAACAACGAAAACATAATAAGTACAACTAAGAATCTATCATCTCTCTATTCACGCATAATACTCCTTCCAGTAATAACCCAGAAATGATGATCACCATGACACATTGCCGGAAATGTACGGGCAATTAAAGATTGTTGGCATCAATTTTGGCAACAATTTTAGGGTTTGAACTGAATACAGCATACAAAAATATAAGTAAATGCAACACAGAAACTAAGATCATTCCAAATCAATACTACACAATTATATCAGCTGGACGTTACATCGCAATTAAAAAATTCCAACAAATCGTGCGCAATTTTGACATCCTTAGCTTACCCCCAAGGCATAGGAGCCAAAGGTCAACACCGTGCCCGATGTGATCCAATGCTGTTCCCCCTGCTCATACGCCACCCTCTTTGCCCAATCCATCACTATCTGCAACAACCACCACCAGATCAAAACATCCACTCCAGCCGACATTGCAAGCAGAAACCTCAAACCTTTAAGTACAAAACCCTAAACCTGATTACCTTGGCGAGCTCGCGTACGACCCTCTCCCTCCTCCTCTCATCCTCTAGCGAAGGCACAACTCCCGCGCCCGAAATGAACTAACCTCGTAAAACACCGGTTCCCAAAATTAGCCACGAAATCACACAATAAAAGACAGCGTGCAGGCCTTTGAGCTCCGGCGCTCACCTTGATGAGGGAGCGGCTCCGGCACTCGTCCATGTGCTTGACGGCCTCGGGATTGAGCCGGTAGACGATCGGGCGCGGCAGGAGCATCCCCGGCGGCGGCGGCCCCGGGAGATACATCCCCGGCGTCGGCGGGATCGGCGGGGGAGGCGGCGGGCCCACTAGCGGCGCGGGCGCTAGGGTTTGGGGCTCGGCCTTGCGGGCCGCCGAGCCCCGGACGGCGAGCTCGAGCGCCATTGCTGCCGGAGTCCGCAGCGTCGTTGGGTGGGTGGCGGACGCGGAGACGACGACGCGAACTTCCCCGACCCCGCTGGCGGTGGCCCGCCGCGTCGTTGGGTGGGTGGTGGACGCGGAGACGACGACGCGAACGCGTTTTGAAATTGTTTAAGGCGGTTTTGGGGCTTTGAGGAGGATGGACCGGACGGAACTGAATGGAAGAAGGGGGGAGACGGGGACAACGACAGGAGACGGGATGGTTTATATACAGGCGCGGAGGTGTCGGGGCGGCTGGTGAGGAGACGCGGTGGGATGGGCCGCGAGCGTGCCGCCCTGTGGCTAGCTGGCAAGGGAAGGAAGGGGTCGTTCTATTTTGCGCGCACGATTTCCAACAGAAAAATGATAGAGGTGTGAGCACGCCCTGCTCTCCGCGTGAGCACATCTAGACGCACGCGCCACCCTTTTTTCTAGTCTCTGGCGACACTCCGTCACCTCTATGCTTTTATGCCACCTCATCTCATCCATAACGTCGCTCCGCCACCTCCACTGTTTCTATCTTTACCTCCACCATCAAGGGCGACTGTAGCCTCGTCGCTCTCACTGTCGTGCCGTCGCTAACTCGACCCAATCCTCACCCCGTCGCTGATACCGCCCACCGAAAGTCCTTCACCGCTGGCCGATGGCGCCCTCATCGTCCAGCCTTAGCCGCCCCATGTGCAGCCTTCGCCTCACCGATCGCTGCCCCCAGACCTCCCTCTAGACTCATCGAGACCCTAAACCCTAATCCTAATCCTAACCTGAACCTCCCTCACCGGTTGCTGACCACAACTGACTCGAACACTGACGAGCGCGCCGCGACTTCTCAAGTCGCACGTGCGCTCGTATCAGAATTTTCGCAAGGGAAGGAGGGAATATCGCTGCAAACATGGAAACGGTCCATCCGTGAGTATTCTATGGTTGTTAGCTTCAAGGTTGTCTGCACTCTGCATACCATCGTGTAGGAGCGGACACCTTATATTTACAACGTGTATAAGATATCAGTTAAATTTTATTTTTTAATGATCTATTATATGTAACAGTCTATGTGGTACTTCTAGACTAATAAGTGAGATATTCATACCCTTAGCCGATTAGCCTAAGAATATCGGTCATTTTTTTCTCGATCTGCCATTATTATTGTAAGGTTGTTTTCACAAATTCTCATTTCTGAAGTTTAAAGTTATTGGTATTGCCCTATAACGGTGTGATAGGTAGATTCTTTGTTCTCCCTTTCAACCTAATTTTGTTATGTTGATTTGAGAAATTGCTTGTGTTGTGGGCACATTTTTTTCCTCGAGTGTATATGTCCTGGAAAGGATAAAAATATGAGTTCTCTTGTTCCTCGGCTCGAGACAACTAGTAAATCTTTACATGTAGCTCACTGGATTATTGTCTTAAGACCACTTCAGTAATATTTTTGATTCAAGAATCCGTGCTCACCTTTTGCTATTTAAGGAATAGAAGCTCAATATCAAAATCAAGTGTTGTCAATTTATTTTAAAAGGATCAATCCCATTATACTATCTTTGTTATTTGACATGTAGAATAGAAAGTAGAGTTAATCGACGAGAATAGAAGAACCAACCACTCTAAGTACTTAGTGTCTTGTTTCTTTTTGTGTTTCTTCTCCTATTTTTCACTATTATTTCTCTTTTTATTAGATCTCAAGGCTTGTCTTTTTCGTCATATACTAGGCTACTAGCCCGTTGCCACTAGTTTCCAAACTTGTCAAGTAATGTTAGATCTCGTGTGCAAAAATAAATGATGAAACGAAATTGAAATATTGGAGTTATGAACAAAGACAATAATGTCCTTTTGTTCCTTCACCCTAAGGCTTGAGTCAGTCCTCCCACTCAATCAATACATCACGGGGGGGCTTGGGAAGGAGAGTGTTGGCGTGGGAAAGGGGGAGTACTGGGGCAGTAGCAGTCGGGTAGGAAAAGAAGTCATCATCCTCTAGTTCACCAGAAAAAGTGAGGCGCCAGTGACCACACGCTGACGATCTCTATGCCTAGTGAGTTTTGATCATGTACCTTGCTAATTTAGCTCCCAACCATCTACATAACTAGCTTGTTGCGTGGCCGATTTGACTCCCGTGCAGTGTACACTGAGGACGGGCTCTTCTTCCTCAAGTTTGGCAGCTGTCATCAAAACGAGTTGATTGCCCAACTCGGTGAGCCGGCCACAGGTGTCTAATCCGGCATTACCCTGACGCATGTAGGGCTCAAGCAGGGGAGTAGATTGGGCGCTCGCAGTGGCGCCGTCACATACACATTAGATGGACAATGTTTGTAAGGTGTGTTAGTCCAATGGTAAGTTGATGGGTCAAAGCTTGTTCCAGTGGCAAGTATGCAGCTAGCATTTTTTTTCAGTAGCAAATGCACAAAACTAGAATAAACTTGTGGCAAAAATGTAAATGGCAAATAGTTCTGCCATTTGGTGAGCAATGCCGTACGATTCCTTAAGCGGTGATTACTTTGGAATTGGATTCTCTCGTTCTTTTGGGGTTTTGACTTCTGTTGTCAACTGGAAGACAAGTCAAGACAATTTGCTATCAGTGGCTGTGGATTTTGTGACGTTTTTATTTAGATCAACTAGACTAGATCTTCCACCAAATACGCTAGAATGAGCTAAGCGCATGGCAGCCTCATGTTTCTTTCACAAGACACGTATACAACTATGCCTAGTTACTCTTAATTTCTTGCCTTTTCTTTTTCTAAGTTGAACTACATAAATTTAGGATTTATTAATTTCGCACGGTTTAATCAAGAATCACGGGTGGTTTTTTTTTCTGTTTGGGACTTTTCTGCCTTAAGAAGTTGAAATAGACATAAACATCGGTGTTGTTATTCACGGGCGATAAGGTGAAGTTCATTCAAACAAAAAGGTGATTTAAACTTTGAAGTGTTCCAAACGAACGGCCGTCGAGGGCTCTAGGTTCCCTTTGCCGCCCTGTGGTCCTTGACCTGTGTGGGAAGAGAACCACCCTTCTCAGTTCACCAAACCCCAAGCAAATCCAGAAGGAAATTTTATGAGATCCGGTCTTATAGAAAGACCTCCTCTTGTGTATGCCACGTATTCATCTCCTTCTTCTTTATTGCACGTACCAACCGTTGGATCAGTAAAAGACGGTATAAATTAGAGTTGTCGATGTAAAGAATATAGGGGTCCCCCACCGGGATAGCCAAAATTAACCGCTCGCACGTTGTTAGGGGGATGGTGCCCAAGGATTAACGATCACAATGCCACAAGCCCTAACTCGGGTCGAGCGTTGGTCGCCACCGAAAGACTTGTCGGGCTAAACGTCATCCTTAGTGCCGAGACCTAGCTTGCAAGCGGGTCAACACAATCCTCCCTAGGCATTAGAACACTCCAAGGCTACTCGCTGCTCAAGCACAGAAAAAATCCACACAAAGACAAGTATCCTTCGTTACAGAGCGACCACTTGAATAAGACCCGGGATTAGCCCTAGATGACCTCTAGACAATACTCCTAGGACCCAAAAATACCCCTAAGTGGGTCAAACTGGACAGTCCAAAGGAAGGAGCGAACAACATACAAAAATGAATCGGCACAAGCGTCGAGCTCCTCCGAGGTCATCCGAGTGACTTCAAAACCAGCACCGACTACTGGCAAGAGGTCCAGGTCGAGGAAGCGGGCGTGGACGTAGGCGAGGGCTAGGCAGGTGCCGGAGACCCCGACCTCAAAAAGGTGGTCGCCGATGGCCTCGCGAATCCTTTGCTCGAGTCCTCTTGCCTCCTTGGAGGCAGTCAGAAACCACTCAATATGACCGGTCATGGTGTTCCTAAGTGTTGGGCGAACCTGAATATTGGCGGACCAGAGCAGGGAGTCGAAGGGGGTAAAGGCCCGACTAAGATAGTCGTAGAATCTCATTCGCCGCTCGTCGCTCTCCTTGCTCAGCTGCTCTAGGTCTTTCTACGCCGCTGACAGATCCTCCCGACAACGGTGAAGGCGGTCGCAGAAGTCCTCTCTTTGCAGGACGCGTTCCTGGGCCACCCGCTCTAGTTTCCTCAGCACCGCGAGTAGCTCCTCCCGGCAGACTGGTCAAGAAACAGGTTGTAAGTGAAAGTGTATCTAGGCCCCCTAAATGAGTTTTGACTTATTGATGACAAAATGATTAAGGATCTAATATGTTTATCTAAGTCATGAACAAGTCTTAGTCTAAATTGAGAAGCCTTATGACGATTGACGCCCTTCGAAAAGAAAAGAGAAGCAATGAGGAATACTCAATAGGATTTAAATTTTTCTATTTTTAAAATTGAGTTTAGGATAGCCGCTCTATTAAGAGGGTTGCATTTGATTGCTTGTTTAGTGTCTCAATGCTCAAAATATCCTTTAGAACCAATAAGTTGAGAGACACACTCACCCACGGACCTCGGGATGTTAGACAGAAGTTCACTGAGTCCGGAGTCTCCGGTGCTCACCGGATACTCTGGTACTCAGTATTTAGGCCGGAGTCTCCGAGACAGACTCCGGCAGAAGGTGCTCGGGTCCGAATTTCTTTTTGCCCGGAGTCTCCGGTGTCCACCGGATACTTTCGGTGATTGGTGAGTTTTCAGGGCGGAGTCTTCGAGGGAGACTCCACTAGAGGTCGCTCGGTTAGGCATTTATTTTTGTTGAAAAAGACCGGAGTCTTTGGTTTTCACCGGATACTTCGGTAGGAGAAAATGTTTTTTACCGGAGTCTCCGAGGGAGACTCCGGCAAGGGTGGCCCGGTTAATATTTATTCTTTTGTTAAAAAGGACCGGAGTCTCCGGCTGGAGCAGCCGGAGGGTCTGGCAAGTCTCCAGACTTTGTCTGAGTGGTAGCCCTGTCAGGACCGGAGACTCCGGTGTTCACTGGAGACTCCGACAACATAACAGAACCGTAACGGCTAGTTCTGACACGGTTCTGTGACCGTTCTAACGCTGTTTTGGAATTGAGACCGGATACTCCGGGTTAGGTGTGTCAGAACAGTAACGGCTAGTTTTTGAGAGATGGCTATATATACTTCCACACCCCATAGCTTTAAATGCTTGCTGTTGCTGCTGAACTCTACACTCCTAGAGCATTCCAAGAGCATTCAAAGTCCCTCCAACCATCTCTAGTGCTTAGTTTTGCGCAAATTTAGTGAGTTTGGGTTTGGAGTGAGATTAAGGCACTTGAGCATTGAGTTCTTCATCAAACATTCGCTGTGATCATTTCTCTTAGAGCCTTGTGCTTTTAGACGGCAAGGCGTCGCCCGTAGAGCACCCAATCTTTATGGAATGCCACGAGAAGTTTGTAATCAACTTTAAATTGAGTAAAGAAATTCTAGCTTGATCTTTGTGGTCGCTAGAAGAGGATATGGTTGGAAAAGACCTGGCTCTTTGTGAGCTCCTCAACGGAGATGTAGGTACTTCTTTATGAGGTGGCCGAACTCCGGGATAATCCCTTGTGTCCTCATTTGTGCAATTTACTTAATTGTGTAGCTTTGAGAATTTTCCATATAATTAGTCCTAGTGATCATCTTGCTAGTATTTATTGTTGTTTAAGCTTTGTGATATCTAGTAGACTTAGTATCTCCTTTAGATTCTAGTTGTTCGCGTTAATTCTTAGTTATTCTCAAAATCTTGTATAGACTGGAGACTCTGGACTAGACCGGATACTCCGGACAGATCGGAGTATCCGACCTTCACCGGAGTATCCAGCATCTTTTAATCCGTTATTTAGTTTTAATTTTCAAAAAAGCCTATTCACCCCCTCTAGGCATTTTCAATTGGTATCAGAGCCTAATCTCCTACAAGGTTTCACCGCTTGGAGGAAATCATTATGTCGATATCCGGAAGACTAAGGGGTTTAAAAGATGATCCGTCGAAGAATGATGATGGTAATGGTAAAGAAAAGGGAGGTGAAGTTCCTTTCAATTATGATCGTTTAAATTCTTCGAGTAACTATATCTCCTTACCTTCCGGGCGTGCACCATTCTTCGATGGTACACATTATGCCGCTTGGAGGCACAAAATGAAAATACATTTAATCTCTCTTCATCCAAGTATTTGGAAGATTGTTTGCACAGGCTTTGACTTGCCAGATGAAGATCAAGAGCTCACGTCAAGTGAAGAACAAAATATGCACCGCAGTGAGATACTCACTAATAATAGAATTTGGAGAAAAAAAATCCTAAAACTACAACAATTAGTAAAGCTTGCACAAAAATAAGCAGACAAGAATATATCCCGAAGTTTGGCCACCTCACTAAGAAGTGCCTACGTCTCCGTTGAGGAGCCAGATCTTTTTCAACCCTATCCTCTCCTAGCGACCACAAAGATCAAGCTAGGTTGCTTACTCAAATCGAAGGTGATTACAAACTTCCCGTGACACTCCACAATTCTTGGGTGCTCTACGGGTGACGTCTTGCCGTCTAGGAGCACGAGGCTCCAAGAGAAAACATCACAAGTGAACGCTTGACGACAAACTCAATGCTCAAAGGTTGGATTTTGGCTCAACAACTCAAATCACTCTTCCAAACTCAATCCCTCAATTTTGGAGAAATCTAAGCACTCGAGAGGTTTGGAGAGCTCTTGAATGCTCTTAGGAGGCTTTGTCAAAGAGTAGCTCAGCAGCAACAGCAAGCATTAAATGCAAAGAGGTGTGGAGGTATATATAGTTGTCCCCCAAAACTAGCCGTTACTGTTCTAGTTGACCTAATACAGAGTATCCGGTGAACACCGGAGTCTCCGGCCATAATTACAAAATGGGCTCAGAACAGTGTCAGAACTAGCCGTTACGATTCTGTTGAACTGCCTAGAGTATCCGGTGAACACCGGAGACTCCGGGTGGCACTTAGTCGCCACAAAGAAAAGGTCTGGAGATTTGCCGGACTCTCCGGCATCTCCAGGTACCAGAGTATCCGATGAACACCAGAGACTCCGGACATTTAAAATAAATGCTAACCGAGACTCTCTGGCAGAGTCTCACTCGGAGACTCTGGTCGAAAACTCCAACTACCGGAGTATCCGGTGAACACCGGAGACTTCGATCATTTTTAAAATAAATACTAACCGAGGCTCTCTGCCGGAGACTTTCTCGGATACTCCGGCCAAAATTCACCAAACACCGTTGTATTCCATGAACACCGGAGACTCCAGACAATTAAAATTAAATCAGAACCGAGACTCTCTGGCGGAGTCTCACTCGGAGAGTCCGGCCTAAAACACTGAGTACAACGGAGACTCCGGACTCGCAGCACTTTGCTTATTTCCCGGTGTCCGTGGGTGAATGTGCCTCTTAACTTTTGGTTCTAAGAGGTTACTTTGAGCATTAAGACACCATCAAAACTAATAATTACATCCCTCTTGATAATACGGCTTTCCTAGACTCAATTTTAAAAATAAAATCAAATTAAATCCTATTGAGTACTACAAACTGCTTCTCTTTTCTTTTCGAGTGACGTCAACATCGTATAACTTCACCAATGAGATTAAAACATGTTCATAGCTTCAATAAACTCATTAGTCCCTTAATCGTTTTGTTATCAATAAGCCAAAACCCACTTAGGGGGCCTAGATGCACTTTCAGTAGGTGGGGGCTCGGTACGGATGGATGGTTCGAACACTTCAGGAACTCTACGACCACAACAACACAAACTCATCAAGGAGCAAAAACAGGAGGTTTCATTCGATTATATTACAAGACAAAAGTTACAATCAAGTTTTTTACTCCTCGGTGGCCTCCACCCGGAAGACATAAGTCACATGGTCCACCGCTCCTTGACACTCCCACTGCAGCCTCTCCTCCGCTTCGGGCCCGGCGGCCACGGCTTCCTCCCGGATAAGGTCCAAGTTGAAATAGGGGTTGCGACTGTGGTAGCACCGAAAAATGTACTCCACGGTCTATCTCACCGCCCGCGTCATGTCCTCGGCACCCCTCATCGCCAGGGTGGCTGGGAGCTCAGAAAAAAATTTCCGTTAGGACCCTGATGGCATAGGCCCAGGACAAGGCGATGCGGTTGTCCTTCGGCTCGGTAGCTCCCAGCCCGAGGGTCCCTATGGGATCCACCAATTCCTTGAAGGCGTCCTGGAGAATGCGAAGGGTGGTGCGTTCGTCCTCCTTGAACTGGGAGTGCTTAGCGGAAAGTGCGAAGTGTTCAGCGGAAAACGCGGTCTTCTCCTGCTGGAGCTCGCCACACCTTTGCTGCAACAGGCGCCCGGCCTCCCTTTCTTGGGCCAACTACTTTTCTAGCTCGGCACACCTATTGGCCACCGCTTCCTTCTCTTTGACCAGCCTGCGAATAGAAGTGGGGAGGCGGCTGACTAGAGCAAGTAGGTCGGGGGTCTTCACGGACTCCTCGACCGACGCCACGGGAACTGGAACCACCGTCGAAGCCCCAGAGGGCAAAGCCAGGGCTGGCAGTGGCGCTGGGAAGTCCTGTGGGGGCGCCGTCGGAGGGGTCGCGACGGGAGCCGCGGGGGCTACCATGGGCCTGCAGTAAACAACAAAGTTATTGGATCTGGAACGAACGGAAATCCAAAACATCTATACTTACCCAAAAGAAACTTATCGTGACGGCGGGGAGCTAAGCACAACTCTAGTCCTCACAAAATGGCCGGACTGACCGACCGAGGAAGAGAACCCCACTAGGGGTCCGCTAGTGCTCAGGGTTCCGCGAGCACGTTTGGACGCCTCCGCTGTGGACGAGTCCTCTGTCGGCCTCTTCTGCGCAGACCCTTGGTCCAGAACGGTCTGGTTGCAAGGTCTCTGGTCGAACCTAGCCAGTTCGGGGTAGGCTTGGCCTGTTTGGGTCTGGTCGCAGAGCGTCGGGTCTTGGCGGGTCGGGTTAGGGCATTGCGGGATGACCCCCTGCTGACAGGCATCGCTTGCGGAACTGCTACTCGCAATCGCTACCTGACCCCGAGTAGACGGGACACTTCCCCGACCTAACGGGTTGGGGTCGCGACCAGGTCGGTGGGCATCCAGGGCAGTGATAGGCGACAGTGAGGGCTGGCGGCCCTTACGTTCAATCTCCTGGAAGGCCTCCTCTACCTCGTCGATTATCGGTCGCATGACATCAACCTCGAGGAGATGCTGAAAATATTTTGAGCCATGAGACCATGACCTAGGAAAAGGCTCGAGCAGAAAATTTTGAAAAAATTCCAAACATACCAGTCTCATCCGAGTCGTCTCCGGCAGGGAGAGCTCACACAGGGGGACACACTGAGTGCCACCCTTCCTGGAGGCCGCCGCCATCAGCGACCTGACCCACAGGTCGATAACCTTGTCAGGAAGATCTGATCAAAGGAATAGGATACTGCTCGACCAACAGACAATGACAGAAGGACGGTTGTGATGTTATCTGCGGAGCTCTCCCGGGTGTCATCATCACTTCCGGTATACATATATGCCGAGTGAGCTCTCTGCCATAGGGGACACAGCCGACGCTTGATGAAGTCACGGACGACGTCCGACCCCGACAGGTCGGCTTCCGCAAGCATCTTGACCTGACCGGCAAGGAGCAGCAGTTCAGCGGTCGGCTTAGGAGAGCTCCCCCAACTCTCCTCAAGACGTGCCGGTGCCTCTGGCACGCTGAGGTTGTCCAGGGAGTCATCAGTCGTGAGGTAGAACCATTTGTCCCTCCAGCTCGACCACGAAGATTTGAGGTTCATCTCCAGATAAGAGCTCACGACACCGTCACGGAGACGAAAGCCGTAGCTCCTAGTGGCCGGCCCGGGCTACGACTGGACCGTGTAGAAAAACTGGAAAAGATAAGGCATGGCTCGATCCCTATGAAGTTCTCACACATGTGAGCGAAGATGCTCAACATGATGAAGGAGTTGGGGTTGAGGTGGAGGTGACAGATGTCATAGAAGGAGATGACGGTGAGGAAAAAATCAGAGAAGGAGGGGATGAGACCCGCTAGGAAGAATGAGACGAAGATCACGATCTCCCCCTGGTGGGGAGCAGGGACATCCCCCCAGGGTGATATCCCGAAGACAGGCGACGTGGAAGTAGGTGATTGTCGTACATTTGCTTCAGCTTCACAGCAGTGCACTTTGACCTGGGAAAGTTAGACTCCTTTTCGGTGTGCGGTGCCATGGAAGCTCAACGAAGGTTTTCGCAGGAAAGAGGGGGTGTGGTTGGAGGCGATGGGCTTTGGCGTGAAGCTTGGAATGCGAAGGGGTTTCCGGGGTTTTGGCTTTCCGATTTATAAGATCGGCTCGGTCCCGCCGCCTCGGAAATCGACGTCCGTCAAAGTTTTCTCTCCCCCACAATCTCTCTCTCTCTCTCTCTCTCTCTCTCTCTCACGGTTAACCTCCCCTCAGGATGCAGTTTCCCAAGCCAGATACGGTGGTGGGCCATGTTGCCGATCACTCCATGGGCAAAGCTCTTGTCCACCAAGGGCCCGAGTGGTACGACTAGGCCCGACCTCAATATGACGAAAACAGCTCAAACAATCACATCTGTGAGGGAGCTTGTAGGCTACTGTCGATGTAAAGAATATAGGATCTCCACCGGGATAGCCCGCCACGGTCAGCTTTGGACAGTACCACTTTCGTTCTGACCCATGACCCCCGCACGACCAGTCGATGTAAGCATGACCAGGACCAGGGCCTCCACAGGGTTCCCTGCGATTAGTTCTTACTGGCCGCGGGGCAGGTACTCGTCTAGGCCAGTCAAACCTCATTTAATACCGCTACTCACGCCGTTTTCCTTCCTCGGGCAGTCCACTCTGGCTGAGGCGGCATGGTCGGCGTAGAATTACCTTATCCCGTCTCGCATACATTAATTGTTGCGTGACAGGCGAGCATGCGTGACAGGGGCGCAGTAGACGCGTGTGAGAAGCTTGCAACAGGACAGGGCAGGCTGGACGCTTCGGGCGCGACAAACATGGGTGACGACCGCCGCAGAGGCCTAGGGCAGGCACAACAAATGTAGGCTTGTAATGATTGCTTATATCGTTTCTTAGAACATGTATTCGTCTACTGATTGGGCCCACCTGTAAGACTTCTCTCCCCTAGAATATAAAAGAGTATCTTCTATAAAAAAAAAAGTAGATAGAGAAGAATACACAGGACGTATAACTATTACCTTACGAGAAATCTGAACCTGGATAACTCTAGTGTTCTTAGTAAACACACATATTTTATAAATACATCCGAAACATTGATCACACATATACTGTACAGCATATTGAAATTATTATCTGAAATTTACCCTCTTCAAAAATCTTATAGGAATCTTTCGTCCTAGAATTTACTTTCAGCAAATCACTCGGCCTCTTTATACCCTCCCATTTCCGCACGCCCCACGCCGCACGCGCAGCCACCCCCACCGCATCCTTCCCCATCCCCTAGGGTTTAACCGCTCGCAACACCCGCCGCGCCTCTCGAAGCATGTCGGCGCCGCTGTCGCTCAAGCCCCCGGCCACAGCCGGCCCCGTCCCCGCCACGGCCGTTGCTCCCCGCGCGGCTGCCGCCCTCCCCGGCGCCTCTGCCCGCACGACTCGGCGCCTCCGGTGCTCTGTCGCCGCCGCCGGAGTTTCCACCGAGGTGACGTGGGGCGCCCTCCCGTAGGAACCCCCAAATCCAGTTATTGAGTGGTATTGATTGCTTGTGACTTACCAGACGTGTCGTGCTGGTTTGTTGATCAGATGTCTGCTGCTTGCCTGGACTGGGCGGAAAAGTCGCTGGAGGAGCTGCGCAGCTTGCCGGACAACGACACGTTCTGCCTGATGGCGCTGTCACCGCTGGACGGGCGGTATGATCGCTTCATAAAGGACCTGATGCCCTTCTTCAGCGAGTTCGGCCTTATCAGATACCGTGTCCTCATCGAGGTATCTGACATTTAGGACAGCTTGTGCTCCTAGCTTACAGTATAAAAATCCACGCAAAATCTAGATTCGAGAGTGGGACACTGAGAGTGCGCCGCTGGTGTTACTGTCAATCTTGCTTATCTGAGGTGGCTTTCTTGTTCTTCAGGTCAAGTGGCTACTGAAACTTTCTCAAATTCCTGAGATCACTGAGGTGCCGCCATTCAGTGAGGAGGCCCAGCTCTTCTTGAACGAGATTATCCTGGGTTTTAGCATTGATGATGCGAAAGAAGTAAAGAAAATCGAGAAAATAACCAACCACGACGTGAAAGCTGTCGAGTACTTTCTGAAGCAGAGATGCAGCTCAAATCCAGAGATTGCTAAGGTATGCTGACTTTCAGGTTAGAACTAGTATCTTAATGTGTGTTGGAGTATTTATTTGTGGTTAACCTTTAAGGACATGTTTGTTTTAGCTGTGGATTATGAAAAACAATTTGTAGATTGTGGATTGTAAAAAGCTGGATTGTGAAAGTTAGATTGTAAAAGTTGGATTGTACAATATGCAGAAGCTCGTAGAAAGCAGATTGTTGGATTGTTACAATCTGGAGGTTGAATTGTACAATCCAACTTTTACAATCCAGCCTGTTTGTTTCAGCTTGCAAAAACAAACGGGCCCTAAGTTGAGTGCCATTTTGAACTTTTTTCCAGGTGTCAGAGTTCTTCCATTTTGGATGTACCTCTGAAGATATCAACAATTTGTCACATGCACTGGCTTTGAAAGAGGGGGTAAATACAGTTATGTTCCCTACCATGATTGACATATGCAAAGCAATGTGTTCCTTAGCAACACAAAATTCAGTCCACTCTATGTTGGCTCGAACTCATGGGCAGGTATGAAGCCAACTTTACTGTATCTTCAGTAATATTTGCTTGTACAGATGCTCACAAAACATTTCTATGCTTTGTTTCTTGCTATGACATCTTGTATATTATGCCCAAAATGTTATGGTAGCAACATTCATTATCTTTTTGTTCTGGGGTTTCTTGAAGTTTGTTCTACCATTATTCTGAGGTAGAACTTCACCATAGACAGCTCTTAAAGGCCTTCTATGTGAGATAGTATGATATAAAAGGACTTATTGGAGCTTTGTTGTTTTACAAGTTTGCTTGGCGTTGCTGCAGTAAGTAATTGTAGGTAATGATAAATTGATAAGTTCATAATGAGACAAATGGAACTGTATGATTGCTCAACTCACTCAGCTATTCCCAAGGCAAGATAAATGGAGTAACACAACAAGCCTTGCATTCTTTACCAACATAGACTAGGAAATTGAAAAGATTATACAGTTCGGTTAGATAAGCCTTACCTTATTCATTAATATGAGGAAAAGGAACAAAAAAACCTATTTCCAAGTTTAAAAGGTTGTTCTTCAGCATTGCCTCATTGTAAAGCTCAGCTCAGTAATTCCTGTGTGATAATTCGATGAAACAGCCAACACAGATGGCTTGCTCGATTGCTTTTATGTTAATGGCATGCGCTTGTTAAGCAAGACTTCCTTTGGAACGCTATCTTAAATTGTTTCCAATTCCTGTTTGTAGCCAGCATCACCAACAACTGTAGGAAAAGAGATGGCAAACTTTGCAGCCAGATTATCTGATATTGGGAAAAGTTTCTCAGAGGTGAAGATACTAGGGAAATTTGCTGGTGCTGTTGGAAATTACAATGCTCATGTGGTTGCATATCCAGAAGTTGACTGGCCTAAGGTGGCAGAAGATTTTGTCATATCCTTGGGTTTGCAGTTTAATCCTTATGTTACTCAGGTGATCTATATTCTTTGTTTTGACATTCAGTTGTTTCTTTCCCTTTTTTTTTTCTCTGATCTTGAATGTTCTTGTCTTGCACATAGTCACCAGAATTCCGAGTCGACGGGGCGAGAGACGAGGGTTGTGGATGCCCAAAAATATGAGTTGAAGGGGGTAGTGTTCTTCGGAACGATAGTTCGTAACATGGGTCGATGATCCCGGTTCAGTGGGGTCGATAACCTGGGTCGTAGGCATGGTTTTACATAGATGTGAGAGAAGCAGAGAAGGGAAGAGGGAGAAGCAGAGAAGTTGGCATTGGCCTAGCTCAATAGAACAATGCCAACCCAACATCCCACTGTCAAAGCTCAAAGCCCATGTCCACTTAACTTGCCCTAATACCCTTCCACGACTCAACTCACGCACACAGCCGCCGCCTGTCGGTCTCCCTTCCCCCTTGTCTTCTTCCTCGCATAGAGCACCTCCGTCGCCGCCATATATCCCTTGCCGTTGCTCACCACCTCGCACCAGCAGATAGCAAAATCGGAAGCTCCATCTCTCTATTAGTCTATTACCCTCGGCATCGCCGGAGAATGTAGAATGCGCGGCGACGAGGATCTGCAACGGAGACGGCTAAGGTCAGATCCATCTCGTCCCTCTCCATGTCCTCTCCTCGTCCTCCCGCTTCCCATGCGGTGTCCCTATTGCGACCCCGTGGCGTCCCAGACCCTCGATTCGGGACGGCATCCCGAGGTCAGGGAACACGCCATTGACCCCGTTTTGGGTGACTAGACTCTTGCACAATGAGGGAGGCTTTCCCCACCTTTTACTTTCTTACGAAATTCTAGGGTTATGATAACCATCAACATTGTTTGGTCTGATGAAGTGTTATCCTTTTTACAGATTGAGCCTCATGACTACATATCAAAGCTCTTCAATCTTTTTACCCAGTTCAACAATGTGTTGACTGATTTTGACAGAGACATGTGGTCCTACATATCATTAGGCTACTTCAAGCAGGTGAACTATAAACGGTTGGCCGTTTTGAGAGGATTACATTCAATACTGCTAGGGAAAATGTGATGATATCAATTTCTCTCCCATTTTTAACATGCTACATCTTCCAAAATTCTGTTTCAGATAGCAAAGGCTGGTGAAGTTGGTTCTTCTACAATGCCTCATAAAATCAATCCCATTGATTTTGAAAATAGTGATGGCAATTTATGTTTGGCAAATGCTATTTTATCTGCTATAAGCATGAAACTGCCAATATCCCGGTTGCAGGTAATGTTGTCAATTCTATTCTACCCTTCAGTTTCAATCTTTCCAACCTACGATGATAGAATAAAAATCTGGCACTTGTATTGCTGACACCTATGCAAGTTCAGAACTTAACCTTTATGTATATCTCATCAATATCTGTACTAATGACCTACCATGTAATGTCATTGACAGCGTGATCTGACAGACTCAACTGTTTTGAGAAACTTGGGTGTTGGATTAGGACATTCGCTATTGGCTTACAAAGCTACAATGCGGGGAATCAGCAAGGTCCAGGTAGGTGGACCAGAACCTGTTCTTTATCTCCGCATGCTTGATTTGGTTGTACCTTGAATATTGTTCTTGTATGGGTAACTTTAAGTTTATGATTTCCAAGTACTTGCAATTTGCCAGGTAGTTGAATTTTCTTCAGTATCTCGTGTTGATACTGAAATCATCCAGTGTGCTGTCATGCAGAATGCTTAATGCTCCAGCAGACAGACCTACCTTAAAACCTGCGCTTTTTTTTTTCAAGTTTTGGACTGACAGGAAAAACACACACCAGAATTAGTGGAGGCTGCTAGGCCTAGGTGTTCACCCAACTATTATTTAGAACCACTTAAATTAGTTCATGATGATAACTGACTTAGTAGGACAAGACTTTTCCTTTGTTTAGTGCACAACTGACATGCTTGCATTTTTTTTAACCATGGTAATATTTGATATTTACTATTTTACCCTGCTTGCCAATAGCCATCGACCTGTCATAACTTGGTTAGATTTACTGGCTCTTTAAGTAATTATGATCGAGCCATTACTTTTATACTGACTTGCCTATCTGTACAGGTGAATGAATCACGTTTAGCTGAAGACCTGGAGCAAACTTGGGAGGTCCTTGCCGAGCCAATACAGACAGTAAGGCATCCTGCTTTATTCTGCTCATTCTCCCTTGAAGTTTGGATGGCTCTTGAGATGCTTTTATTCTCAAAAGTTCTTATTGTGTGATCTTGTCTTGATATTGCGTTAGCTTGCCAACTGTTTAAGCAAGAGTCAGTGTCCATTATGTTTAGGCACAACTTGGTGTTCTCACGTCAGTTGTCAGGTGCATATCACCTTACTGTTATTAATCTTTGTAGGTGATGCGAAGATATGGAATACCTGAACCTTATGAGAAGCTGAAGGAACTGACTAGAGGCCAAGCTGTCACCAAGGACAGCATGCAGCAATTCAGTGATGGCCTCGATGTACCGGAGGAGGTGCGAGCAAAACTTTCGAAGCTAACGCCACATTCTTATACTGGACTAGCAGAGAATTTGGCCAGAGATATTGAGAAGTGGGTTGATCTAGAATCTGGATTTAAGATCAAGTGAGCTTCCACCTGCTGTTACTCGGTAATCTTCTCCATATTTTTTTTGACAACGACGGCACAACAATAACAGGAGGAACCTAGTGAACATTGCCATGTATTGTGGCCTTCAAGGATTGTCAGCCATGCTAATTTACCTGGTACTCATTATAAAGATTTTGGGTACGTGTGAAATGCGGCTTATGGAATCGTGCCAACTGTATCTTGAGAGGAAATTATCAAGTAAGAAAATTGCTCGCTTTTTTTTAGTTAGGAGTTGTTTTGCAGCGCTCTGATACACTCTGACCCTACAAGTTATTATGGGTTCCAGAAACAAGCCAAAGTAGTTCTGGTGTTAAGCTATTTTTTTTATCAGTAGTGACAGTTATTTTACAAGCTGAGAAAATGACTGCTGAAGTTACTTCAGGAAACATGCCTAAAAAAATTGAAAACAGATATTATGTTCTATTTTGAGGTCTCCTGGAGGCTGGGACGGACATAGTCCTTGCCACTTCAAAGTTGTAGCAATTTTGCCGGACTATAACTAGTACTGTATTACCACTATAAATTTCGGGAGAACCGTATAACAAAGTACAAAGCAAGGCTAAGCTTTCGAGATCATTAAATATTCTTCGAAAGGTTCTAACAAGCGTTTCCCAACTCGCGATCCATCTGCACAGCAAAGCAATAATGTTCGATAGCGACGGGAAAGCGACGGGAAAGGGGCTTTACGAATTTACCCATCTGGTTCGATAACAAACTTGTAGCCTAAAGAGGTTTTTGCTGCACGGCACGGAATGCGGCGGGGTCAATCCGTGCGTGTCCCATCTGCTGAGGAGCTGCGTCTCTCTAGTTCGCGCAGGACCAAGTCGGGGCTGGGTCCCTGGGACCATTGCTCCGGTGCGATTTGGTTGGGAGCACGGCTGCTGCCGGGCATTGTTCACTGTCGTGCTGCTAGTAGGTTGGCCGATGATTTTGGCAGGAAAGCCAACGTGACACGAGTCGTGCGCGGAGGAGCCGTTTGGCTCCATGCGGCTCCAGCCTCCATGTGGGGGCACGGGGTGTGCTGAGCTTTCGCTGCAACCAGGAACAGGGGCCGGATTCAATGCTACTGTTAGCCCCGTTTGTTTTTAATTTCTAATCCAAAATCAAAAGAAAAAAAATAAATAGACATAATTTAAAAACTGATTATCATAATTCACACGTTAAATTATACTATAAAATCTCACAATCGAATAAAGAAAAATTCAAATTGTAATAATTAACAGCAAAAACAAATGAAATCAACTTCGCAGAACTCAACATCCAACAACCAAAATCGACACCATGGGCGATATAAATCTGGTCGACTTTTGGGGGTTCTAACATCATAAAATATCTGAATAGAGGAGCATCTGGATCGGCCATCCTGTGGTAGGAATCTTTGAGCAGGAATTTGCCCGATAACTCATATGGGAGTATGATCTACATGACTCTCTGACACTAGATACAGTACCATTTCTTTCACACACACACAAAAAAAGAGATACAGTACCATTTCTTCTCAGAAATCCCCAAATGGCAGAGGAGAAAAATCCAATCACAAAGCACCATAGTTGCCACTACCATGACAACAACCTACCTAGCATAGCTAATTTATCAAGTACGCAACGAAACAAACAAATTGCACGAAGTAATCATACATACTAGCAGCATTAGCGTAGCAGCCAGCTTCATAGGGTGCAACCGCAGAAGAGGAAGAAGCAGCACATCATGGAGACGGGCGCGATGGACTCGACAACGGTGATGACGCCCCGGAGCGTGGCATCCAGGAGGAGCAGAACGTCCGGGACGAGCTCGGGCCACCGTCGCACCGCATCCCCCAGCTGCTTGGAGCGCGGCCATTGTCCACCCGCAGAGGGAGGACACACACGGCGAGGGGAGCAGGGCGACGAGGTTGGGCAGGCCGAGGTCCAGTGACCACCGGAGCATGGACACCAGGCTGCCCCCATGAGTCGTCGAGGCCACAGCCGCGCGTGGTAGCTAAGCTCCACCTGCTAGCTAGTCTCCTTCTTTGTCATCCTCCTCCTCGGGCACGGTGTGCGTCGGCGTCGGTAGGCCGACCGTTCGCTATAGCAGAGCGGGTGTTTAGTGCCTCGAGGCATGCTGCGTTGTTTGGTTGGTTTGATAGTTTGGCCCCGACGGGGCGATGTAACGTGTTCCACCTTTACTTCTGTCTCATGTGTGGCACGGCGTGCTAGCGTGCTTCGATGCCATTTTTTTTCTGCCATGAGTAGGATGAAACAAAAACGGCAATCGCCGGTATTTTGGGAATCGTTTTCAAATTTTTTTTTGACCGTAGCAGCCAAAAACGATATATCGAGAAAAAACAAGAAAACTCTATGTAAATGATAGCAGAAATGATTTAGTCCATTTCTGATGTTTTCTATCACGTCTCGAAGCCATAATTATGTATTTAAGCCTAATCATGCTTCATAAGTATTAGATTTAATTTTGAGTAATTTTGTTTTAGAGCATTAGAGCGTTTGGTTTTAAGCCAATTGGATGAGAGAAATAAATTCGGCAGAGAAAGAAATGAATTCACAGTTGAAATAGACTTATTCTCTAATATGTGGACCCCACCCGGTGGGCCAACCGCCCCTCGCTCTCTTGGGCAGCAGCCCACCTACCCTCTCTCTCTCTCTCTCTCTCTCTCTCTCTCTCTCTCTCTCTCTCTCTCTCTCTCTCTCTCTCCCTCTCCTCTCCAACCGGCCAAGCCAAAGGAGCCCCTCCCTCTCTCAAACACTCTCTCCTTCTCCCTAAAATCCCACCTCAAGAGAAGGAATCAAGGTATGTATATGTTACTAATACGATCCTTAGCTCATAAGCTCCTTATCCATCCAATTTATTTTTGTTTTTATGAAGGATTCGAGCCGATTTTGATGCCTTTTGGTGTTCTTAGTTGAAGCACGAGGAGTACCGACGTTCTTCCTCTTCCCAAGCTTTTTCACCTTCCATCGACAGTCAAGGATGTGCATGTTGGGTAAGTCTCCTAGGCTCCCATGGCAAGGATGTGCATTTTGATGGATCAATTTTGAGTTTGGAGCTAAGTTTGCGAAGTTCTCAAGTTCTTAAGCTTTGAAGCAAAAAGAGAGGATTTGAATGAGTTTTGTGCTAGAAATCGTGTTTCTAGGGTAGTGAGTGAGTTCTAGACTTCATGAACTATTTCAAACATGTTTCCCTTTGGTTTGAAGAGGCTCGCAAATCAAATCGGTCGAGTTTTCCCTCTCAAAGCAACCTCTCTGGACAACCCGGATAGTCTGGGTGGCCCAGTGAAAATCCCTATAAATTGTGCTAAAAAATAGTTAGGATTTAGGGTGCAAGTTGAGTCTAAAACCCTTTGTATAGTGTATATGTATATTTATGTAGGATAAATTTAACATGTAATTTGAATCGATCGAAAAGACGTCGCAAAACACAGATAGTAGCCCCTGAGCTTCCTCATGATCGTGGCCCAGCTTGGTCACACCACTTGGGCCATGGGCGGACGTAGTCTTTCTAGAGAGTGGTCATTGACACCGTCAGTTCTCAGAGTGCAACTCTGAATTTCGCGTCACGTGGGGAGGTTTAAATGTCCCGAGAGGGAAAGAAGAGGGTATGAGAGAAGGAGAGACATTGATTGCCGCTTTACCTGAAGGACTCCTGGTTCCTTCTATGTGCCCTCTCGGGTTTCAAGTGGTTTTGAAGGCCACGCTAGTTGGGGTGTCGTTGTGGTTAAAAAGGAGGAGTGGTTGATGGCCTTTCAAGCCACCGCCTCGCCTTCCTTCGCACCCTCAAGCTTTTAGTGCCTAGAATCCATTCGCATTCATCTCATCCTGCATTTTGCCCCGTAGTGTCTGCTGGCCTGAGGCCATGGCATATTCCCCTCCCTCATCACCGGAGAGGTCGATGACCTCAGACGGCTTGGCGGAGGCACATTCAGCTTCGACTTCGGATCTGCTCGCCATGGTGCTTCCAGAGATGGTGGTTGCCACAGGTATGCTTGCAAGGTTGAAGCTGGCGACCATCAAGCTCACTCCCTTCCAAATAAGGCCACCCCCTCCGATCCATCTTGATCTCTCGCCCAGGTGGATCCCTCGGCCGAGGTCATCGACATCTCTGGTGATGAGGAGGGGGTCAATTGGGACCTTCTAGAGAAGAAGATCGATGAAGAGAAAGAGTCAAAGATGAAGCGGAAGGGAGGTCTACATGGTGCGCCGGTGCCGGTCAACAGCCCCAATAGGGTCTTTGCGTCGACCACCTTCCCTGGACCTTATGCCGGTCGTCGTCCAATCCCCGTAGTGGTGAGCTGCCGCCCCAAGGAGGAGTACAATAGGTTCATTGACTCATTCAAGGGAAAATAGAGGCAAGAGTTTGGCGGACTCTTTCTATCAACTTTGCGCTAGCCACTTAAGCCAGCGAGGATAGGGTAGGCATGTAATAGGATAGTTAGTCCGGTCGGATGCAACTAGTCAGCATGTAACCTAACCTTTCCATGAATGAAAAAGCGTGGGGGTTTGTGAGGAACTGTCCAAATAATATTCTAATTAATCACCAGGAGGATCATTATTCATAATTACAACCTCGATGATTAACCAGAATATCATCCCGGTAGTACCGTCACGTGTTTTGTGCCCAAGATCGGAAGACATACCTTTCCAACATGTACATCACAGCAAAGCTTAAAAAAGAGCGAGTAATTAACATTGTATTATAAGTTCTTAAACATGCAGCAAGTTATCACAATTTACAGCAAAAGAGACTTAGAAGGAGACTAAAACCTGCTCAACTCCTAACCAGCAAAAGAACTAAGCAGCGGAAGACTAAAGCTATACAAGAAAAAAGGGATGGAACCATATGCCCTTAGGCTCCATCACAAAAGCACGACCACCCAGAGTAGGATGCACTACTCTTGCACACCACCTGCATTGGCGAGAATGAAGTAGCCAAACACCGCCTCTTCCTCAGCGACAGGAGTACCTGAAAGCGCAGGCATGAGTACGAAGGTACTCGCAAGACTTAAGCCATATAGAGTACATATACATAGCTCGACTCCAAGGATTAAACATTGATCATTAGTAAGGATGAACCACAGGTTAAGTAAAACATAAGCACTAAGCATCCTAGACATATGTGTGAGCGACTGAACCTTTACCAAAACACATGAAAACTACCCTGTATCTAACAACTGAACAAGTGTAACTGTAGCAACATGTATATCAATAAGTAATAAGTGCCCACATCACCATAGCATGCTCATGACCATAGCATGCTCATGACCGAGAGCGCGGCAGTTCGAACTGTTTATACACCCTGCAGTGGGATACTCCTGGACCCACACGACACAAGGACCATACGGCTTGTGCCACCCGCTAAAGTGCACACAAGGGGGTACTCGTGACAACCTTTCCCAACCAGCCTCAACAGTGTGGGGCATGCATCGCTCGGCGCGGCGATACTAGAACTACTCCCGGAGCAAACTAGTACCGCTTACAAGCCCGTCCGCTCACACCGTCGATGTCCACGCCCACAAAGCCACAGCTGCGAAGGTATTCGGCTCGCCTTATCATTAGATCGGCATGTGGTGAGTAAGGTAAGTGCTAAAGCCAACTACCCCGACGATCGGTCTTAAACGATGCAAGTGGCCTACGGTGTCCGATTTTCCTCTACCGACCTACCCAGAGGAACTCCACATCCAGAAAGTACAAAACACCATCCTAGCACCGCCAACACCTCGTCTCATACTCACCACTCATACAACCATGTCAACCTCAATAAGTGTATGTAATTATAAGAAGGTCCTATGCTCGCGAACAATGGGATGCGCTGTCGTTCGACTTCTACCGAATGACCTAAGCATAGCTAAGCATATAAGTCGAACCCATACCTAGACATTGACAACACCTCAAGGCTACAAGGAATGTAAATACACAAGTATTCAAAGTAGAAGAATGCAATCGACATAGATTCTACCCATTGGCACCCGACATTGACTCACTAAACATGCATACATACATAAACATAATCTATGAATATTTAGACTTCTTCAATTACACAAGAGAGATCAATATGCTTAGTTGCTTGCCTCGATGCACTGGCTCACAAAGGTGGAGTGCCTTCGGATCGCCCTCGCTCACCGTGATCGTCGGATCAACGTTACCTAAAAAGAATAACGCGTGCAATGCCATGAGCCTATGAGTATGGATGAAATACAACAATGCATGCCATAAGATGCGCAAAATATGTTAAAAGTGCAAACATGCGAACAAGAACAAAATTGTGACTCAAACAAATTTGAAAAGTTGTTGAAAGTGCGGAACCTCCAGAGAAATCTTCGGAACCTCCGGACATATGCGTATTATCCGCAAAATTATGCAGAACATCCGGACATTTGCGCAACTCAGGCAAACTCCGGACTATCCGGAGAATTCTCCGGATACTCCGGACATGTGCGGACCCTCCGGATATTGACAGGAAATGTGTTTTCGTCGATTCGTTGATCAATTCAACTTGAACACTAGACACACTTTACCTAAACATGGTCATACACTATATAAGGGGTTTAGATTCAATTAATTACGCAATGTTAAAGATTGAAACCACTTCAATGACTCATTAAACCTCAGCGCATATTTCATTAACCAACGGAATTCAAAAGCTCATCTCATGGCTCATAGTATTCTTAATGTGTAGAGCATGTTGATACAAGGCTAACAAAAGTGGTTTCATAATTTTAGGATATGTCAACAACTAACCGTGGCCTAAACAAGCCGAAACACATTTAATTAACTCACTAATTCTCAAAAATATTTTCTGGAGTTCCAACATTTTTAATACGTAGCTCACACTCATACAAAGCTAACGCAACTGGTCCACATCGTTTGGAGTTTGGATGAATTAATTATAGATTTTACAAGCCTCAACGCGTCTGATGAATAGTAACTACG
Source organism: Phragmites australis (assembly GCF_958298935.1). NCBI lineage: Eukaryota > Viridiplantae > Streptophyta > Magnoliopsida > Poales > Poaceae > Phragmites > Phragmites australis. The sequence continues at coordinate 15,134,365 of NC_084923.1, forward strand.
GATCCTCCGCACTTTTATGCGGAACCTCCGCACTTTTGCTGACTATCCGCACTTTTTTTGCGGAGGTTCCGGACCGCGGAACCTCTGGACAATTTTCCGGAGGTTCCGGACTTTCCAGAACTGCTCCTATTTGAGGCAAAACTTTGCCAAATCGATTTGCGATCTTTTCCACTCCAAAGGGGATATGTTTGGGAGAGTTTAGAGAGTCTAGAACTCAACTAACCACCTAGCAACTCAATTCCTAAACCAAATCTCATCTAAATCCTCATTTTGGTCTAAAACCTCAAAAACTCATGAACTTTGCTAAAACTTGAAATCGATCAACCAAACCACGAATTCTTGCCATGGGAAGCCTAAGAGACTTACTCAAGATGCTTGTGGAGCTGGGTGACCGTTGAGGAGTGGAGGAAATGGAGGGAAATCGAAGAACTCCGGTGTTTCCTTGTGCTTCAACTAAGAACACCAAAAGACATCAAATCCGGCTCGAATCTTTCGAGAAAACGAAAATGAATTGGATGGATGAGTAGCTTATGAGCTCTAGAATGCAATGGCACCACATGCATACATTCAATCCTTCTCTAGAGCTCAGATTTGAGAAGAAATAGAGAGAGGGAGTGAGAGCTCTTGAGTGGGAGGGGGAGCTGCACCTGCTGCTGCACGTGTGGGAGTGAGGGAGCAGGTGGGGGGGGGGGAGAGAGAGAGAGTAGGTGGGCTGCCCATTTGAGTAGTTGGAGGGTAGGGCCACATGTGGGGCCCACATGTAAGTGAAAGGTGTCCATTTTCGCTGCGAATTCAATTCTTTTCTCCCCGTATTTCTTTCTCTCATCCAAATGATTTCAAAAGAATTGCATTAATATTCCAAATTATACTTACGCAAAATTAAACATAATGCTTAAAAAACATGATTATGCTTAATTGCATGATTAAGAATTTGGGACGTGACAGGGTTGAACGCCTATTCTTGTTCTATCCGCCCCCTAGTTAGGTTCTTGGTGCACGAAACAAGACACAGCTCGACAAGTCTGTTGGGGTCGAGTAGCGCTCGGCCCTAGCAAGGACTTGTGGCCTGGTGGTTATTGTCTCTGGCCTCTTTGTTGTTTGGCATCTTGGTCACTAAGTTCCGTAGTGGCCGTCGAGCGTGGTCGCGTGTTGTTGTCGGAGAATCAATATGTTGGGAGCCCGTGGCTTAGTTGTGAAGTCCTGCAAATAGAGTGTCTGAGTTTTCTTTTTGAATTTAAGAACTTACAACTTGTATTCCACGCTCGTTCAGAAGGTCATACAAAATAGAAAGACAAGTCCGTCTTCGAGCGATCCCACACAAAAAAACTATGCAGCAAGATAATGTTCTAGGAGTTGTGTAATTCACGGTTGTCCTCCATGGCTAGCTTGACCGCGCCAGGTCAGGTGATGATGACCACTTTGTAGTGTCTCTCCCATTTGGGGGAGAGTTTATTCCGACCGGCCTTATTCTGAATTTGCCTAAGGACGAGATCGCCTATGACTAGTGTTTGCTTCCGCACCTTTCAGTCGTGGTAGCGTCCGAGGCTCTACTGATAACGGACGGCTCGAAGAGCGTGATTGTGGAACTCTTCGATCAGGTTTATGTCATTCTCCCGTCATGCCACCTGATCATTATCCGAGTAATTGCTGACTTGAGGTGACTGAAAGGGTAATTTCAGAGGGGAGCATTGCTTCGGCTCCAAAAACCAGGAAGAAACGGTTTCGGCTGTGACCCGGCTAGGGGTCTTTCACAACGACCAGAGTACTGTGGGGAGTTCGTCCACCCAGCGTCTCAAATAGCTTTTAAGCCGGTCAAAAACCTGAGTTTTGGTCCCTTGTAGTATCGTGCCATTTTCCCTTTCGACCTGTCTGTTGATTTGGGGGTGAGCCATAAACGCATAGCAAACCTTGGTCCCGATCTCTTCACAATAGCCTTGGAAAGCACTACTTTTGAACTGAGTTCTGTTGTCCGTGATTATGTGGTTTGGACTGCCAAGCTGCACTACTAGCCCTCGTATGAACTTAATAGTGGTTGTGGTGATGATCTTCCTGACAGGCTCGATTTCGATCTACTTAGTGAATTTGTCGATTGCAACGAACAAGAACTCAAAACCGCCTAGGGATTTAGAGAATGATTCCATGATATTGAGCTCCTAGACAGCGAAAAACTGAGAAAGTGGTATGGTTTGTTGTGCCTGGGCTGGTAGGTTAGTATTTCAGTCGTGGTACTAACATGACTCGCAGCGTTTCACCAGCTCACAGGCATCCTGAAGGGCAGTTGACCAATAGAATCCTTGCTGGAATGCTTTTCTGACTAGGGTGCGGTATGAAGCATGTCTACCACATATGCCTTCATGGATATCAGAGAGCATTATGCTCCCCTCTTCCTAAGTGATGCATTTTAGTAAAAGGTCGTTGCTCCCTCAGCAATAGAGGTGTCCCTCCACTGGGAAGTATCTGCGGGATTGCCGCGAGACCTTTTCTATTGACACATCATCGTCAGGGACTTCTTGATTCTAAAGATAGTCCAAGATCTGATCCATTCAAGTCATACCGGAATCAAGTAGGACGATCACATGATGGTCACCGAGGTAGATGACACCGAAGGAGGCATTGACTCCAAATGTGTTGCCTTGGGTGTTCCATTTCTGAGCAGAGCGTCCCCTTCACCTTAGCCCGTGACTGCGGTGGATGGTCGTGAGAGTCTTTATTCAAAACTCCAACATGGACAGGTTCACGAGAAGAAGCTAGACAAGCCAACTTATCGGATACTAAGTTGTCCTTGCGAGGGACGTGCTTTAACTCAAAGCCGATGAAACGTCACTCTAGTCTTCTCACTTCGATTAGGTATTCCGCCATTGTTGGGTTAAAGCACTGAAACTCCTTTTGCACCTGGTTCACAACTAGTAGCGAGTCCCCTATCACCAATAGGCGTTTAATTCCAAGTGTGGAGTGTGCTCGCATTCCGGATAAGAGGCTCTCATATTCAGCAATGCTATTAGTGGCTAGAAAATTAATTGAACTACGTATCTGAGGATGTCACCGGTAGGTGAGGTTAGAACTACTCCAGCCCCGACTCCCTTTAGTGTGAACAGTCCGTTAAAGTGCATGGTCCAGTGTTCGTCTACCTCTAGTCACTGTACCTGCTCGGGCTCGAAGGACGACCACTCGGCTATAAAATCAGTCAGCGCTTGGGACTTGATAGACGTTCAGGGGATGAACTGGAGATCAAATCCCCTAAGCTCTGCTGCTCACTTTGCTGTTCTTCCTATCGCATCTTTATTATAGAGAATTTCTCTAATTAGGAATGAGGAAATCACCTTGATTCTATGAGCCTGAAAGTAGTATCTGAGCTTGCGAGAGGCTATTAGAATAGCGCATAACAGTTTATGAGCCTGTGGGTACTGAGTCTCTGCATCGTGCAGGACCTCACTAACGTAATATATTGGTCACTGGAGACCTACCCGCTCGATGACTAGGACCGCGCTTGCGACCTGTGGTGTTAAGACAACATAGAGCAAAAGCCCCTCATCGGGTTGAGGCACGGTCAGTACGGGATGGGAGGAGAGATACCTTTTAAGCTTTTGGAATACCGTCCCTACCTCCGGCGTATACTAGAAGTGGTTATTTTTCTTCAGGAGTTTGAAGAGAACAAGTCCCTTCTCCCCTAGCCTTGAGATGAAACTACTCAGAATAACAATGCATCATGTTAGTTTCTGAACCTTCTTTAACCTGGTTGGGGATCTCATCTGGTCGATGGCCCTGATCTTGTCAGGATTTGCCTCTATCCCTCGATGAGACACGAAGAATCCGAGCACCTTCCCTGACAAAAACCCCAAACATACACTTCTCTGGGTTCAACTTCATGTGTTACTTCCGGAGATTGTCGAATATTTCTTGAAGGTCTGCGACCAGGTCTGTCTTGGTCCTGCTTTTGACGACCACATTATCCATGTATACCTCAACATTTCTTCCGAATTGTGGTTGGAGAATGAGTTGAATACACCGTTGGTAAGTGGCACTGGCGCTTTTTAAGCCAAAAAACATTTTTACATAGCAAAAGACCCCAAATGGTGTAATAAAAGTCGTCTTTTCCTCATCTTTCCTAAACATACTAATCTGATGGTACCTCAATCGAGCATATAAGAAACATAACAGATCACTATCAACCGTTGAGTCAACTAGCTGGTCGATTGGGGGAAGAGGGAAAAGGTCCTTTGGGTACGCCTTGTTAATGTTGGTGAAGTCGATGCACATTCTCCACTTGACATTGTGCTTCTGGACCATGACTGGTTTAGCCAGCCATTCTGAGTACTGCACATCCCGGATGAAGCCTGCTTTTAGGAGCTTGTCGATCTCCTCGCGAAGCGCTTCCTTCCGATCGGCTGTGAATCGACGCCCTTTTTGCTTTATTAGTCACGCGTCTGGTCGCACAGACAACTTGTGCTCGATCACATCCCTGGGGACTCCGGACATATAAGACGGACTCCATAAAAAGACGTCCGTGTTTGCTCAGAGGAAGGTGATGAGCGCGAGTCCCTATTTGGGGTCCAGTGCGGCCCCTATTTGGACCGACTTGGTCGGGTCGATGTCTTCCAGGCTCACTGCCTTAAGCCGATCGTCTAGGCTAGCAACGACATGGACCTTTATCGGTCGCCCGATGGGTTCAACGGTCATGGGTTGCGACCTGGGGTCAGCTCGACCATGTTGAGGCTCCTCTTATCGTAGTGCAGGGCCATTTTGGCATTGCCAACAATGTTTATGGCCCCTAGTAGGCAATGACCATGAACTGGGCCATTGCTGGTCATCCGAGGATTGTGTTATACGCAGTCCCGAAGTCGACAACATCGAACAGGACCCTTTCGGTTTTGAAGTTGTCCGATGAGCTGAAGGCAATAGGTAGCTTGATTTGTCCTAGAGGCTTAGCCAATGAGCCCAAGGTGATCCCGAAGAAGGGTGGAGAAAGCCTCAATGAGCTCCTCAAAATCTATAGGACATCCAACGTGTTGGCGAAGAGGAGGTTGATCGAGCTCCCCCCGTCAACAAGTACTCGACCCAGTCATATGTTCTACACTGTGGGTTCAACCACAATGAGGTAGCGAACAATGCGTCTGACGCACGTGGGGTGCTCAGCCTAGTTGAAAGTGAGCGGGACCTCTGACCACGTCAGGCGTGGGCTCGGATCCGATGCGGTCACCCACACCTCCCTGACCATCGACTAAAATTCCCTGTTAGAGGAATATGTCACGGCGCCTCCGAAGATGTGGTGGACAATGTGATCAGCCTGCTAGTATCCCAGCGCCGACTGGTCAGAGGTGGCCTCGTCCTCATCGTCCTTGTTGTGCTTGTTCTTGCGCTCCCCGAGTTCCTGGTCGATGATGCCTTGAACGACCTTGAACTCGGTCAGGTCATGGGCGTCTGTACGGTGGATCGGATAGTAGCACTGACTCTTTTTTCTGTCTTTCTTCTTGAAGTACCGACGTGTTAGGCCGGTTTGCTCAACCACCAAGACCTCAGGAGGTCTAGCCTTGTGCTTACTCTTCTTGTCCTTTTGACCGACCCCTTTGAAAGAGGTGGGCTGGTCAGAAGCAGGTCGTGGCCTAGCATTGATATGCCGCTCTCGGGCCTCGGCGGCCTACATGCACTTGTCCTCGAGCTTGAAGAGCTCGGTTGTACTTTGGATTACCCTAGGTGGCCAGCTTCTTGACCATTTTTCTGGTTTTTGACCCCCTCCCCCCTCTTGAATGCTATGATCACAGATTCTCCCGTGATCCTTCGAATGGTGTTCCGGCGTTCAGTGAAACATCATATGAAGTCTCGCAGCGACTCTCCTTATCACTGTCAGACCTGATATAGGTTGTCCTTGACCCCTGGTTGGGCGTAGGTCCCCTGGAAGTTGATGACGAACTGGTCGCACATGTCTTCCCAGAAGTGAACCGACCCGTGGGGGAGGTTCATCAGTCAGGATCGGGCAGAACCGGTCAAGACGGTAGGGAAGTAGTTGGCCGTAACCTTCCCATGGCCTCCCGCAGCCTGCACCATGGTGGTGTAGATTTGTAAAAACTCCTCTGGGTTGGTCGAGCCATCAAACTTCTCAGCTAGGAGCGGCCGGAACTTGTTTGGCCAGCACACCTCTCATAACCGGGTAGATTGGGCATTGCACCATGTCCCATACAGGGAGCAACTTGTTGGGCGGCGTCACATGCCCGAGGGAAGAGACGGCGGTCTCGAGGTCCCGGCGATGGGGTGGAGCCATCCGATGCCTCCGTGCAAGGGAAGGCATGCGGCAGGTCTGCTTGCCCTCTTCTTGCTCCCTCATAGCCCGATCCTCCTGCTCTTTAGTGGCCACCTGGCTCTGGATCACGCTACGGAGGTCACGTTGGCGCTGAGAGTTGCGTAGGTCGGAAGGTTGGCTATCCCGATGTGGCGGTGGTCTATGAGTACCCATGTGGTTGAGGGAGCACAATACTTATTCCACCGCAGGCCCTGTTGTGACCCTTGGCAACCGTGACCCTCACCGGCCTTTGCAATGGGCACGATGCATGTTGACGCGATCTGGCGTCGGGCGGTCTTGGCCAGGAGGGCGAGATCATGCAGCATGGTGCCACAGGCGAGCCATTTGGTATAAGTACCGGTGGATGGCTAAGGAGCACTCGCAGGGTCTATAGGTTCTACGCTGGCGTCATGGTCTCGTAGTCGGGACACTAAGCGTGGTGTAGTGATACGTCATGAGGGGGAGCCCCCGACGCTCATCCTAATATCTAACCCAAGCCATCATTACTGTGGACCGTCCCTGACCACTTGCTTAATCGGCCTACTGACAACATCCCATCCGTTGTACGGTGACGCATCAACCTGCAAAAGTCTCACTCCATAGCATTTAATGCTACGAGATGGGATAAGGCCCCTCTGCGCCGTCCATGACTTTGCCCACTGGAGTTGACGCTTGGGGAAGGAAAACACTTGAGTGGATCTAAATAAAAATGATTGGACAAGTTGTGTCAGATCCAGCCCTGCGACCAGTGAGGCCGGTCGTGGGTTTATGTGATGGTGCAGGTAGACTATTCATGGGAGCCATCCTCTGGTAGCGCGACCGACCAATTTTAGAAAATATACGTCTCTGACCATTATATTCCTCACGGGGCGTGTTTGCTAGGGTACCTCTTTACCCAATATACTGACAGTTAAGCTTTGTGGTGATGTGATATATTGAAAAGTCATGTGTTCTGATCTTAGACATAAACACATGACGGGACTACCAGAGCGTATTCTAATTAATCATTAAAATCGTGATTAATAAATGATCGATTTAATAATTAATTAGAATACTATTTTGACGGTTCCCCATATTTTTGAGTTCTTCTGTTTTGACTAGGAATTACCTCCGAGAATTCCCATTTCTACTTCTCATGGTCCATCTCAACTCGGGCACGGCCTATGGCCTAATAGGCAATAGACCTCCCAGGCTCCCACCCTCCCATTGTCTATTCGCTTAGTCGCCGGTGGTAGGTTGATGATCGACCCCACACAATTGGCCAATCCAACCCTAGACGGGCAGACAACCGCCACCGTCGGAACGTCTCCCTCCACGCATCCACCGGTAGCCATATCCCACCTCCCAGATCCACCATCTTGAGCCCTTGATGCCCTTCCTCCTCCACCCTCCCCTCTCTGACGCGATGCGACATTGCACCATCTGGTCGTCCCCACGTAACGTGAAGCCACATATGTGACACGACGTGATGCCGTTGTCAACGCCACAAGCCCACGAAGCAACATAGACAAACTTACCAATAAAACAACAGTGTTGAATATCACAATTCATCTTTTGTGGTTTTCTATTATCTGAAATCTTCGGATCAATCTCTTCCACTGTCATATCCAAAATCATTGCAATTCAGAAACAATTTATTTACTATAATGAACCTCAAGGTTCGGTGCTTTCGAGATTGAATTATGGATCCTCAATCGATACCGACATGTTTTCATCCCGATAATACTGTTTCCGGTTTTCTCGTATTATCGATGTCATATTTGTTTCTGTTGTTATCATTATCGAATTCGTTTCCAAGAGAAAATGTGAAGCTGAAAGTAGTTTTATCCTTTTCGGATCGTTTTTATACTGTTTTCATCTCTAGCCTTGAGGGTCACATGGCGGTGGGCCCACGCCAAAGGCGACCGGCTGATGGGTTTGGTTTAGGGCTGTATGGATCTATGGCCATCAAGTCTTTTTTTTTCCCTTTATTCTTCTTTTCTTACTCTTCCATGCTAAAAAATTTAAACGAAGGGTCTTGAGCCCTCACTGCATCTGGATCCACCCATGATTGGTTCGTGCTTAGCAAAACAGACACTAAATTTTGGCATGCCCAACTATTTTTTGACACATACCACTGTGAGCATTGCCTTGAAACACTGAACACGCTGGTGCGCGTAAATTGATGGGCAATGTGATTTGAATCATTTGTGGACCGAGTCCCACTCTCATGACAACCCCAGTAGGTGATTCCCACCATGACCATCAACTTGGCATACATTACTTTAGAGAGAAAAAAATAGTTGGCCAAAACGAGAGGGTCCTGGACAAATTTCGGCATGGAACCTGATGGCGGCAAAATCTAATTAAAGATGCTACAGTAAAGCTTCGGCAATCTTATTTCTCGTTCAAACTGAAGTTAGTGATTGTCTATGTGCTCATCTCCTTCGTCAAAACACCGGGTGAATTTTTGTTCCGTTTCAGAAAAAAAAGATGGAACACAGACACACTCAACTCTATTCGGATCTCGGAATGCGAAATTATTTCCTGTTTGTTTGCAAAAATCACATGACTCTTTGATATATTATGTTCCAATTTTTCAAATAGATCCTTAATATTCTTAAGATTTGTAACTGACATACGCGAGGGGATGCGCCAGCAGTCCAGCACGTGTGCCACTACTCGCAAGTCGTAATACGGAGCAAGGTTTTCAAAATCGTTTTGCAAATGTAACCAGACCAGGCGGTTACCAAAAATTGCGGTTATCGTAATAACCACTTGATATTCGGCTAAAATTTGCTCAAAATTTATTTAGTAAAATTTAAAATTTTAAGAAAAAAATACCAGATTCGCCGTTCGGTAACCGGTCGAATTGGACCGATTACCGAACGATTTTTGCGATAAACTGAACGGTTTTTTAACAAAACCAAACGCTCAATAACCGAGCGATTTTGATCGAAAACCGAGCGATTTGAAGCAGTAATCGACCGGATTAACTCCTAATCTATGAATTTTTAGGAAAATAAAAAAACACAAAAAAATCAGAAAAAATAGTAACAAATATGGTATGAGATTTGCTATGTTTTGTTTGATCAGAATTTTTTTGCATGACCTTTGCTATATTTTGGACATTTCCAAGGAAACAAATAGATACTAATAGTAATACGAGTATGACCATATAATTGTTTCATCGAATATATGCATACATTACATATGTAGCATCTAAAATTAATAAATATATCGAATTATCCATACAAAAGCTAAAAATACAATCACATACCACCCATCAGTACTTACCAAAGTGATGATCGATACTTAAAATGTAGTTTGTATAGTATCTATACCACGTGCAACCTACAAGATAGAAACAAAATTAGTATAATACCATAATATAGAAATAAAGTAGTTATAGAAAGTAAATTGTCACCACCTTCAGAACCACCAGCTTAGGGGGCGATTAAATTCGGTTGTATTGTACTCTTAGGTGGACATGGACATTATATGTCGTGTAGATAGTAACTCTACCTTAAACTCTGCGCAAGTTTGGCCCATTTATGCAGAAGTAGTTGACCATTATCCTTGCAATATAGCATAAAACTCAGGGTCTTACTACTCATAGACCCACTAAATAGGAGACTCAAACTGAGCATCGGGGATATGATAGTGGTATGGATACGATCCAGAACTACTCTCTATGGTATAGTTGCTGGAATAGATCTCACTATCTTGTGGTCCATTATAACCACCTTGTATGACATGCCTTTGTGAGGATGAGGCACTGTAGTCCTAGTCCTATGTGGCATGCAAAAACTAACTCTCACAAGTGAATTGCACGAGTGCAACGACAGAGGATGGGTATGGAGGAACATCGCCTCCCTGACCGTCATCGTCAGCACTATCTATCTATGAGCTGTTGTCATTCGATTCTTGGTAAGTTAGGTTCTTTGGGTCACTATCCGTGCTCTTATCATTTTGTACTTGTCTTTTGCCCTTACCCTTAATCTTCTTGCTCTTCTTTGGATGCGCCATTTGCTTCTTCCTTTTTCCCGTGTGTGTGTCACCTACCACTTTAGTAGCCCACCATTGTAATTCTTGTGGGTTCACTCTATCTGTCACCAGGTGAGTTGGCAGAGGTATGTCACTGTCTGTGTCCTCCTCATCAAGCTTTGGGGCAACATTTGATCTACCGGTCTCCATCTAGTCTCAAAGCGGATTGTTCTCCTCGTTCAATGTGAGCTCCATAACCTGCTAAAATGGATCATCATCAACAGTCGACCTGATGCCTGCCTACAAATTATTCTGTATTCTCAGGTTGTAGTTGACATATACCAACTTATGGAGCTTCTTGTAGCTTAAGTGGTTGGAAACTTTCGTGTGGATAAATACAAATGTACTCTAGTTCCTCTCACACTCACTAGATGAAGCACACTGAGACATTAGGCGCCTGGCAAACATTATTAGTGTAGGTGTAGATGAACCAAACATAGACCACCACTGCGCTACAAGTAGGTAAAGTGATATAATATTTGGAAAAGTAGATAAAGTGATGCAACGGTTAGATATGTCAACGCAATTCGTACCAGGTTGAGTTCTGCCATCACAAGCCATCCATGAAGCGAGCAGACCAACGAATGACAGAGACTTTGTCCAATATATTTCAACCTCAATAAGTGCTTCCGCGGCAGGACTCACCTGCCCTCCTCCTGAACTCTTCCACGTCCCTAGACTGAGCCATGACACGCTGCACTTGTTCCTCTTCTGTGTCCTTATTATAGCTTGTCAAATCTACCTGAACTCTTGCTAACTCTTACCTCTGAAACCTCACCTCATCCTTTCTCTTCCTCTTATCTTTTGTCCTATCCAACTCACGTCTGAAATAATTAACTTGACCAATATTAACAACCCTTGCCAGTACAAGGTAACAACCATGCACATCGGGCTAAAAACCGACGCAATAGGGTCAATAACCAAGCGAATCAACCACTAAATAGTCCTAATTGACCACACAACAAACTATCGACCTTCTAAGAATGATTACCGAACGAATTACATGAAAAATCGCTAGTAAATGGTCGATAACCAAGCGAATCAACCACTAAATCATCCTAATCGACTACACAACGAACTATCGACCTCCTAAGAATGATTACCGAAGGAATTACATGAAAACTCGCTAGTAAATGGTCGATAACCGAGCGAATCAAGCACTAAATCATCCTAATCGACCACACAAAGAACTACCGACCTCCTAAGAACAATTACCGAACGAATTACATGAAAAATCGCTAGTAAATGGGCGGTTACCGAACAAGGATCTTCGAAAATCGCTCGGCATAAAGCGCTCCGCGCTGCTCTTCGAAGGCGGACGGTAACTGCTCAGATGTGGTCGGTTACCGACGCTAATCGCTCGATAACCGAAGCTTCAACGCCAGATTTCCGTCGGACTACCGCAGATTTGGTGGACTGGACGACGATTCTTCGATTTTTGTTGTGGAGAAACGCGAGGGGAAAGTGAGCTGTGCATCGACACGAGCTGAATGCTGGCTGCCCTTATCCATTTGAGCTAGGTCGAAACGTGCCGATTTTACTGTGCATTTGGCCCATTTTGGCTTTTTAATCATTTTCGGCCTTTTTACGAACTTTCAATGTTTGAGCAGCTATTTGGTGATACAAACAATTTTTTAAAAAAAATTAGTTTTTTATGGAATTTTTCTGAATTTTTTTAGTTTTTTAAAATCAATTTGAATTTTTTAATTCAAATTTAGTTACCGATCATATTATGAAATCGAGCCAGACCGGTACGGTCGGTTACCGCACATTTCGAGCGGTAAGCAATGCATTTTTAACCCTGATAAGGAGTACCAATCTTCTTCTTTCACGGAAGGTTAGGTCTTGTTTATTTTTTATTTTGACTATAAATTTTAATCTAAAAGCAAAAGAAAAAAAATAAACGATCTTAATCTAAAATCTAGTTGTCACAATTCACAAATCAAATCCATAATCTAATATAAATAAGTTTTATCGCATAATCCAGATGGTGATAATACACGGTAAAAAGCTTTATTTAGAAGGAATATGTTTTTATAAGAACATGTTTATTTCAGCAGCTCGTTTTTACAAGGACATGTTTGTTTCAGAGTTAATTGTACTTTTAGATTGTAAATCGTAAAAGTCTAAATTGTAAAAACTAGATTATAATAACTGAATTATACATCTATAGTTTTTATAATTTAATCTATTTATTTTAACTTATAAATTATAACTATAACCTATTTATTTAAGCTTATAAACTATAATCGCAATCTGTAAGCTCAATGAGGCCCTAAGTCCAACAGTCCGCTTTCGCACGAGCCCCATCTCGCAGCCTCTCGTCGACCATATTGCTGCGCAATTCCCAAATATAAATCGGACGACCCTTCCAGAATCCAGAACCTAGCTAGGGTTTCGGCTACCCACCCTTACGCTCCCCCGCCTCCTCCGCGGACCGCGGCACCGCTCTCGCCGGCACCGCCATGGGGACGGAGCGGAAGCGAAAGGTGAGCCTCTTCGACGTGGTCGACGAGACCTCCGTCTCCGCCAAGCTCGGCCGCGCCGCCATCAACGGCGCCGCCGCCGCCGCGGCCAACCCGTCCATCAACAAGTGGAACGGGCGGCCCTACTCGGCGCGGTACCTCGAGATCCTCCAGAAGCGCCGCACGCTCCCCGTGTGGCAGCAGAAGGACGAGTTCCTCCGCGCCCTCCGCGACAACCAGACCCTCATCCTCGTCGGAGAAACGGGAAGCGGAAAGACCACTCAGGTATACTCCAATACCCACACGCCTTCGCATGTGCGCTGATTAGGTTACTATTTGGTGTTCTTAATTGTTGTTCATTAGCGTTAGGATTTATATTTTGTGGAGGCTACCGACTTGGTGATATGGTGAATTTGTTAGGTTTATTTGTGTTTGAGAGTCCGTAACTGCTGCGATAGTATATGTATTGTGTTAGTTTGATGTAGCTTTATTGGTTCCTGAGACTGGATATGTTGTTGTGATGCTTGCGTGTGGAAATTGTTTGATTTGTTCAGGGGATTAATTTGTGTTATGTGGAACAGATCCCCCAATTTGTGCTCGAGGCGGAGGGCCTGGGCAACCGCCCTATGGTGGCCTGCACACAGCCGCGGAGGGTTGCAGCAATGTCGGTCTCCAGGCGTGTCGCAGAGGAGATGGATGTTACTATTGGGGAGGAAGTGGGTTACAGTATCCGTTTTGAGGATTGTACCAGCCACAAAACTGTTCTCAAGTAAGCCTCTTGAGTCTTATGTTTCATTAAAGAACATGACTAGATGCACTATCCTTTTGGCAGATTGATATGGAGTGTATGTTTCTTTTGTTTTTAGGTATTCTGATCTAATCATGTTGTGTTGAACACTATTGCTTCCTATCAGATATTTGACAGATGGTATGCTTCTGAGAGAAGCAATGGCAGACCCACTTTTAGAGAAATACAAGGTGATTGTTCTTGATGAGGCTCATGAGAGAACATTGGCAACAGATGTCCTGTTTGGGCTTCTGAAGGAGGTTCTAAAGAATAGATCTGATTTGAAGCTTGTTGTTATGAGTGCTACCCTTGAAGCAGAGAAATTTCAGGGTTACTTCAGTGGTGCACCATTGATGAAGGTACCTGGGAGACTTCATCCAGTGGAGATCTTCTACACGCAAGAACCGGAAAGGGACTATCTAGAGGCGGCTATCAGGACAGTTGTGCAAATTCATATGTGTGAATCTGCTGGTGATATCCTCGTATTCCTGACTGGAGAAGAGGAGATTGAGGATGCCTGTCGGAAAATTAATAAGGAAGTTAATAACATGGGAGATCAGGTTGGCCCAGTTAAAGTAGTGCCTTTGTATTCTACGCTGCCCCCGGCAATGCAGCAGAAGATTTTTGAACCTGCTCCTGCCCCGGTGACTGAAGGAGGTCCTCCTGGAAGGAAAATTGTTGTGTCAACAAACATCGCCGAGACCTCCTTAACCATAGATGGTATAGTTTATGTGATAGACCCAGGGTTTTCCAAGCAGAAAGTTTACAACCCAAGGATAAGGGTGGAATCCCTCCTGGTGTCACCAATTTCCAAGGCAAGCGCCCATCAGAGAGCTGGTCGTGCTGGAAGAACGCAACCTGGGAAGTGCTTCAGGTTATACACAGAGAAGAGTTTTAACGAGGATTTGCAACCACAGACCTACCCAGAAATTCTTCGGTCGAACCTGGCAAATACTGTTCTTACCTTGAAGAAGCTTGGAATTGATGATTTAGTGCATTTTGACTTTATGGACCCTCCAGCACCAGAAACTCTAATGAGGGCCTTAGAAGTATTGAACTACTTGGGGGCACTCGATGATGAAGGTAATCTAACACAATTAGGTGAGATGATGAGTGAGTTTCCCCTGGATCCACAAATGTCGAAGATGCTTGTCATCAGTCCAAAGTACAACTGTTCAAATGAGATTCTGTCGATTTCTGCCATGCTGTCAGGTATGTCAATATACTTCAGATCACCAAATTGCATTTCTACAACTGAATTATCCTGTGTATATGTGTTACCTGGACTTGCATCAATTATGTGTAAGTAAAGTGCCAGGTTCTAGCATGTGAGCTTGCATGCAGACTACTGCATGTGCGTTTCACATCATTTTGTTGTGCATTCTTTTGTGAGCTGTCATCAGCAACTGTCATTCACCTGGCTTCTTGAGCTATTGGTCGAAATGATCATACAGTTTAGGCTGATGCAGATAGTTGCTGTTTGTTGAGTTATTCTGACAAAGCAAATGGTATCATCTCGCCTCTTTGCATCTGCTGACCACCGTGGACTTCGTCTGTTATTACCATATTCTTTCTCTAGTACCCAATTGCTTCCTCCGGCCTAGGGAGGCTCAAAAGGCTGCTGATGAGGCGAAGGCTCGATTTGGCCACGTTGATGGGGACCATCTGACGCTTTTGAACGTATACCATGCATACAAGCAAAATAGTAAGTCCATAATCCCTCGTTCATTTAGGGATGCAAGTGGGTTGGATTGGGCTGTCTTATAGATCCAAATTCTTTTGCTTTACTAACCATGTGTACAAAATGAACCACCAATGTGTAAAATGAACCACTAATTATGTGGAGAGGTCTTGGGTCAGCCCACTTGCATCCTTGTCTCCAGTTTACATTTGGCTAGCTTGTTAACAATCTTCTTATTGATCATGCAGATGAAGATCCCCAGTGGTGTTACGAGAACTTCATCAATTCCAGAGCACTTAAATCTGCAGACAATGTTAGACAGCAGCTTGTTCGCATCATGACTAGATTCAACCTCAAGATGTGCAGCGCGGAGTTCAATAGTCGTGAGTACTATGTCAATATCAGGAAAGCAATGCTTGCAGGGTATTTCATGCAGGTTGCTCACCTGGAGCGGACTGGACATTACCTTACTGTAAAAGATAACCAGGTTTGTATTTTCAATGTTCCAAGATAACTTCCATCTAGCCTCCTGCTCGGTGTTGTATTGCAGCCTTGTAACTCTACTTCCTCACCAGGTTGTCCATCTTCACCCCTCAAACTGTATGGACCACAAGCCGGAGTGGGTCATCTACAATGAATACGTCTTGACAACCAGGAATTTCATCCGCACAGTCACGGATATCCGTGGGGAATGGTAAGTTGTTACCTGAACAAAGCTGGTCGCTTGCTGAAGGTTGGACATTTGAAGGGGATGTGTTGATGATTTTTTGTGCCATATGTGCAGGCTGATTGATATAGCTCCACACTACTATGATCTGAGCAATTTCCCATCGTGTGAGGCGAAGCGTGTTCTTGAGAGGCTGTATAACAAGCGGGAGAGGGAAAAAGCCGCAAATAGAGGCTGATGTTGATGCATTCTTTTGCCTGTTGCTTCATAATTATCACTGATACACGTTGCCGTCTCCCATAGGCAACGGCATGATGTCTTCAGTACACTATCTTGTTTCATCCGCATCATGGTCATTGTGTAGAACATGTCAAATGTTGCTGATGCTGCTGTGTAACAGCGTTGAGCTTATAAGGTGTAGATTGTGATGCAGAGTAATTGTGTATCACTTTCCATATTTCTGAAGGATCAGACGTTTTTGTTTGCTTATTTGTATCATTTTGCATTGGTTTCAATGAAACCGGCTTATGTCATGTTCGTAGCTTAGCTCGTGGGAAGTGTTATGTCTTGCCCCCTTCTTTCCGGTTGCACAGATTGACGCGAATGCTGTGTTTGGCATTGCAGTTAAGCACCTTTTTTCCGTCTTTTGTGATACGCTGAGCGTCGGGCAACTTCAACTGCAGAGTGGCGTAGAGCTCAACTTGTGTGAGCTGAGGTAGAAAGGGACCAGGTTGCGATTAATGTGACGTATATTATGACCTGAACGCCTAGAAAGTATTGGGTGCTACGTGAAAGCGTATATAATGGTTACATAAGGCAGCACTTGTCAACATAACTTGTACATCGCTTTTATACCACCCTCGTGTGTGTTGACAAGTCCAAATACCACAGTTAAAACAGAGATCACATAATTACTCCATTACCAACTATCAATATCCGACCGAGCATACAAAAAAGTAACTAATAAGTGAAATTGAAGTTCTCATCACCATTCTGTCTATTTCAATCGTTAAACAAGAATAAGGAAAAGCAATTGATTGCTACAGCCGACGTGCTCACTCGGTATGCATTTCAACGGCTATACAGGAAAATATCTATTTTTATCATATCCCCTGTTGGTGTTGGTTCACCAATATGTTACACTCTCCAAGATCTTCTGTTCTTGCACAGTCCAATTACCTTTCACCAAGGAACCCAGATAAAACCTTACTCTGCGTGGAAGGAATGGCAGGTTTCGGGGCCGTGCGTGATACCTGTTGAATTTGCTTACAATTGAACTGGCTTTGTCGTTATCCTATAACGCCAACTAGAACAGAAAAAAGAAGAAAAAAAAGGAAGCTACATTTCCTATTATCCTGCGATGCCAACTAGAGCAAATGATACACAGTATAGTGTGACCGAAATGGCAATTCCTGCCACTAAATTGTACGAGAGGCGCTTGTTGTCACGACTAGGTACAAATGCTATCTTCAAGGTATTAGTCAACTCGAAGAGCCTATGGGAAACCTGCGGGAATACATGATAACATAAGCAAGTTGCCGTGGGTTAACGTCTCCAATGTCTTACATAGGGAAGATGTACATACCGCAACATATATAGCAGTAGTGAGCATGAAATTGAGCAGTGGGTAACTTGGGATTATTGACAATAGCCATTTCGGTTGGCCATCGGGCACCCTTGATCTGCAGAAGTTATCAAAGTAAACAGGGCAATTTTCAGCCATTGACAATCTGGAGGAAATTTACCAGTGCTTCAAATGTTGGAACAAAATATAAAGAGGAACAGCAGATGGTTACCTAAGCCAGATATGGAACTGAGATATGTATGTCTCCAGTGTAATCTTTCCAAGCCAGCTAGAACAGACAAATGAACAAATACATGAGCCACATATTCCCACATATCATTGGCAAAAAAGTTCAATGATAAAGGTAAAATGCATTACGCCAAACCAAAGCTTACGCAAATAGTGTGAGAGAGAAGCTCCTGAATTCTTGAGTGAAGTTGCGTAGGCAGATGTAGACACTTTTGAGTACAAGTGTACAACAATCATGGAGCAAATCAGATTTTGCATACTAATAGATCCAAACAAAATAAATTGAAAAGGTGAGATACATACGTTATGGGGATCCAGGATGTATAGGGATGGTACTTGTTGTAGGTAACCTTATCCAGCTTATAAATGTATTCGTACCACAAATAACCAGCCTGTGATCAAAACACAGCATGCCTTATCAAAAGTTCACTTTAAAAATGTTGGTTCAGTTGTTTGATGATTACCGTCAAAGAAACTGAAACTATGGAGGCCTTAATATAGAGTTTGGTTCTCATTTCCGCTTCTTCCAGCTTCTCCATCCACTTCTCAACCTGATACAGAGGATATTACATCAATGCAAACTTAACTTTCTTTTTCTCTTTCGAACAATTCTGAGGATGCCCCAAAGCTATCCCTGAATCTAAAGAAACAGAACAGCTATAGTACATAAAAAATGGTCGGAGACATACAGTTGGATGGTAATACGCATAAATCATCCCCACGATCCAAATGTAGCGATCCAGTCCAGATCGGAATTGCCACTCATGCAACCGGGGGAGATCTGGTTTAGAAGGATCGGTATAGCCTGCATACAAGGCAAATAGTACTGTTCATCTTTTGGAAGGAAAAATGCATAGGATATCCATAATAGAAAAGGCTTTGGAAGAAAACTGACCAAGAAGAAATGTGAACGGGCTCCAGACTATGTTAAAGACACCTGGAACTTCCCATACCAGGATAACTACCAAGAAGCAAGCGACAAATTTCATAGCCATCACCGATCTAATCTCGTTATATTTGTTTAGAATTCCAAGAGCACCATACACCATTAGGGTGAAAAGGGTGTGCATAGGACAAATATAATAGAGTGTATAGTCATTATTCAGGACAATGCAGCAGAATATCACAAAGAAATTGAGGCGCCACATCATCTGTTGAAGGTGCAAACATGTCAGGAAAATTCTAAGATAAAAAAAAATCAAGAACAGTGGAATTAAATATGCACCTGAGCAAATCGTCCGAGGCTGAAATCCTTCCTCACATAATAATAAGAGAAGTTACCAAATCCAGTCATCCAGACATATGCAGCAATGAATACACGGATTGCATTGTAGATCTCTTTAGCATTGAAGTAGTGGTACATCAAGAACAACACCTGGAAATTAGACAAAGTAATGCTGAAAACTGTTCCAATGTTGCTAGTGCTAGGACAGATGTTGACCCCAGTATCTTACTGCCCATAAATGCGAAGTCTTGACCAAATTATATTCAACTCATAGGGTGGAAAAATGAACCAACAGTAAGGCAGTGTGGTGTCAAAGTTAGCATGACAAAAGGTGTTGGTGCTAGGACAGGTAAAAACCCCATATTCCACTGACCAATAATGGACACTCATGATCAAATTAACATATTCGCAACTGAGAGAGGTCCATAGGCCACGAGTGGACTATCATGAACGCGTTGGCAGCATACATATTAGCTGTGCCAGATGACAGTAGATGCTTGTAACTGCATACATATACATCGTCCTTGTATACTTCTGATGTACCAATACTGTGTTTTGGGGAAACAGGAAAAAACACAGGGACGACAGAGTATGAAAAGTACCTGCATCCAACCCTTCCATTCTTCAGTTTGATGCCTATTCAAATATAATATAGATTTTCCTGTGAGTGCTGACTTGTCTTGATGGACCTTAAAGGAAGTCATAGCTGCTACGATAATAAGAAGAAAGTAGAGGAAAAGGAACAGATCTCGGCTGTAGATCTGCAGAAGCAGGATAGGACAATTGGTTAAAGCATTGCACAATAAAAAATGACACGTGATGTGTGCACCTTCTATGAAGTGTAAGCTATTTTGCATTAATAGGAATGAGTAAGAAAAGTTGGAAAGCTCTAACAAATTACAATTTTACCAATATGTCACTTAGTACCTTAGCAGACTCTCCGAGTAAGTTTGTACGATCACATATGTAAAAATAAAGTAGATACCCACCAAACTCAGATCTGAAAGAATCATTGCAACCCAGTTAGCAGAATAGTGCAATTAAGGAAGCATGGATGTTTGAAGGAGTAACTGCAGCTTACATTGCTCTCAGCGTCAAACGATTCTCCAGAAGAAGCGTCTGGTCCATCAAGAAAAGTCTGTTGAACCCAACAGATTTTTTTGTCAGTGACTTAATGCCTTTGAATCCTGATATCTTAACACATCTATTTAACATGCCATTGAGAAATTGTAATTCACAGAGAACCTGAACATTTGTGATGTGAAGGAAGCATAAACTGGTTTCACAGCTACTGCTTGGACACCCTCCTCCAATAACATTGTTTGATCTTCTCCTTTGACCGAACTGTTATCCATTACTGCTAAATTGACATCAGAGTGTCTACTGACAAGGATGAATAGACAGAAACTTCAATTAGTATCCTTAAATTCAAAGCAACATGTAATGGTGCAGTGCAATATATATTCCAAGATGAAAGAACAAAATACAGCAAACACAGCAAGAGTAGGACATCTTGAGGTATGCTTCTTGTAACACAAGCAGAAATTGTTGTTTCATGGGCAACATTATAAAGAATAGATACCATTAATAGCACTTATCATCTCTGAAGGCAACAAATCAACAGAACAAGGATTAGATCAAATAACATTTACTTACGCTTTAAGCGAAGCAGCATTCTTCCTATGAAATAGGAGCTCAGCATACGACCAGGCTGTGAAAACCCAAAGGAAGCCCAGAATAGCAGAAACCTGCCATGGGGTGCAAAGCAAGTTCACTTAGTTCCAGAAATAGAGGTCCCAAAACAATAATACATCCTACTGCAAGAACTTAATGGCATCCTAGCGGTCCGAGATCTCCAGATCCACAAACTAAATATGGAAGCAATTTGCAGATTCTCCAACCCTTAAACCCTAAACCCTGGATTTAACGATTTTCCAACAGCACAGCTGACAGAATCCTCCACCCTAGATTTGGTGCTACTACTCCGAACACAGCAGTAAACTGACCAACGCCACCCTTGATCCTCTATACAAAAACTAGTCATAAATCGCAATCTCTCATTAGCTTAAGTGATTCAATCGTATCAGAATTCAGAACATCACCATATCCTAAACTTAATACTTGGATTGACAATAACGCGCACGAACAACATTTCACGGATCACCTCAACATCCCACACCTTAGACAGCTACTGCGTTAAAACCACAGCATATGATGCCAATCCGTGCCAGAAAATTTCACATCCATCTTATCTCCAGCGTATCTCTAGCGTTTCCCCGCAACTACCAAAAACCCAGAACCCAGTCCGCGATTGATTCAGCGCGGTCGCGCACGAACCCACCCGCCCGCCCGCCCCATTCCCCAGCGCTCTATCCCTCAAATCCACCCAACCAACTCACAAACCCCGCTCCGATCGCCTCGAATCCCCACAAGTTACAAGACGGACTCACCGGGAGCAGCAATGCCGCGTCAGCAACCGCCGGAATGGATCGAGAGGGCGCGATTTAGGGCTCACCTGGCCAGGCGCGGCGGAGGTCGAGCCCGCCATGGCGAGCGCACCCACAGACGCGACGGCCTCCGCCATTTCTCTACAGCATCCGCCGGCCGGAGCCCCCACGCCTCGGCAGCGCTCGGATCCAAACCCAAGCGAACCACGCGAGCAGGAGGACGGAAATTAGGTGAGAGAGAAAAAAAAAATAAGCGCGGGTTTTCGCGAGAGGAAAGGGCTCGTCGGTTTGAAGCGGCGGGTGAGATGGGTCGCGAGGTGCGCGTGGTACGAGGGAGTGGGAGCCTCGCGGATTATGGCATGTGGACCCATCAAAAGGATATTCTAGCTTCCGTGGTTACTGACGGTGGGACTGGTGGAAGTTTGTGCACTGGGGGTCCCACAGCCGGTGGGGGCTCGGAAGTGACGTGTAACTAAAACGAGACCGGGGTTAGGTCGATTTCGGTGAGAAAAACTTCCTTTTCTTTTCGAGTAAAAAAATTAAATTTCAAGTTACAATAAAAATATAAATATTGGATGAAAGTAATGCTATATTTTGATGTGAGTATGCTGTGAGAATGTCGCAGAACAATACATTAGAAACGATATTGTAGTTAAATTTTAAATAGGATTCAAAAAGAGAGAAGGAAATTGGCCAGTACCGAAAACTGTTTAAGAGTTACGAGGATAGGTGTAGATAGATATGATGTAGTCTTGTTCGCTAATTTTATTTCTAATTATTTATTTATTTTTATTAGTAAAATTAGTTATATATTTGTAATTGGTAACGAGATAGAGAGACTGAAAGATGAGTGTATATTAAAGTGGATAAATTATTTAAATTTTAGATATTTTTATTATATAAAAGGAGATATAACTAATGGACTAACTCGTGTTTTATATATTAATTATGTTTCACGAAATAACAAGGTTGCCCCTGTTGGTCATCGGGACCTTGTTGCACGCACCACGTGGTCCCCCGCTTTCTTATTCTTCTTACGATTACTTGTGTTTGCGTTCTCCATGATTATTATTAGTAGTGCCACCAATCAGGAGCGGGTCAAAAAGGTTATGATAGTAGAAATGTACACCTAATTGTTTTAAAAAATCTATATGTACGGTCCAATATCAATCCTTGGTCACACCTCACCCCACCCCGCCTCCCACGGCCAACGACCCATGTTGGCTTCTCATACCCACTCGACATACATGGCAATAGGGCACACACATACACGAGTTCATGTAGTAGTACCGTATTGTCATCTTGTTGAAACCTAGAAGCAACATATAGAGGGCGGCGTCGCGGGTGCTAGCACAGCGACAGAGGCGGGCCTGATCCTAGCGCTAGTGGGGTGCGGGCGTCAGTAAGACGGAGGAGGGCCTGGCGGGACACTAGGCATGACAATAGTGTAGTCGCTGATAGGGTCGAGGTGCGAGCGCTGGCGGTGGCAGGGGATGGTGGCGACGTGAGTACCAGCAAGAGGGCAAGGTTGACGCCAGCGGGGCATGATGGTGGCACTTGTGAGGCCAAGGCGGGGCTCCTCGGGCGCGAGGGCCTCGGTGAGTCATCACGAGCTGCCTCCACTGAGGCCATGATCCTCCTACCATGTGTTTGTTGAAATGTTTTTTTCTACTTTATGCATTCTTAGCGCTGATTTCATGGAATCTAAGATGCTTCATGCTTCGGGTGAAATACACCATACTTGCATAGAGTTAAATTGAAATGTGTCGTTTGACGCCGCTGGGGTAAGCTCCACGCCCGAACGCTGGGGACTGGGGCGATTGCCGTAAGTGGTCTTTACCAACCTGCGCAGTTCAAATCATTTGAACTGACTTATGTATGTTTGCTTGTAGCTTTACTGATGTGCTTTGTTTATTAATATGGTAGTTCTATCCTTTGCAGCATTTCACTGCACCAAATGCTATTATGAGTTTTGGATAGTCGTATATGGAGAATTGGAACTATGCTGGCTGTTTGTGGTGTTGCTATGCCCTGTATTCATAGTAGTTCTTTCTCTTAAAGGCACAGATAACTGAAACACTTAGCATTGCAAACGAAGCTGCCAATAGATCTGCCACCGTGCAAAGCCATGAAGATCTTGCAAGAAAACTTTAGGTAATATAGTAGATGACACTTCCTGGATGCCACACATTCATTTAAGTGTCTTGTAGACTTGTACACTTGAATCTATTGGGCACGCCTGTTTGAACCTAAGGGTTGCCATAACTTGGTTGAATTTAGGGATATCCCATCCTCATTTAACTATTGGGAGATGTTTTCTCCTATTACTATCCCCGTGAGGAATTTTGCGTTGATCGGATTCTCAATAAATGTAAAATTGAATCATAATTGATTATTTCTATATATTAACAATATGACTATAGTATAATAAGTAATTTATTGATGCATGCGAGAGTAATTAATATAAGATGAGTTAAATATCGTAGGTTAGATAAAAAAATATAAGAGTAATTTATTATTTCCCTTATATAATGTAATATTTGTACATTTATATACTAATAAATATATATATGTGTGATATCAAGGATATAGTGATGAACAGAAATCAAATTTTCCCATATCCATCTTCTAATAGGCGAATTTTCCATAGGTTACCGGAGAACGGAGTCTCGTTACCATCCCTATGTGTATTGACCGAATTTGGCATGTATTTGGTTACTGCAAAAAATTAGGCAAGATTCCTTTTCCTCATTGATGTCCTAGATCATATTCTTGCCCAAACATGGCTGAATTGTGGGTGGCCATTTTCACAACCAAATTTCGTTACTCCATATTTTTTTTGCACATTGATATGATAGGACACAAGCAGGCACGAACCGAAGTACCAAACACGTTTCAGTGGTGTTATAAGTTATAGGGGGAATTTATATTAGCGTGGGTTTCTATAAGCATATTTTTTAATGATCTATGAGCATATTTTTGTATTATCATTGTGTCCTACAATCATTCTGTGTTTGGATTAATTTATATGTTTTTAGAACACTAGAATCATTTATATAGCAATTTGCAAGCAATTTAACAAATGGGGCGCAATCTCGATAGTGGATTAATAATTAGAAACCGTTACAACGTATATGTATTATACTAGTTTCTCTTTATTTTAGCCGAAACATAGCTACAGAATAGGAGCACATATGGTTGCATGATGCCTTTTGCTTCCCATCTCTTGAACATCCTAGAACTCTAATTGAAAAATCAGTTGGAGTACTCTAATTTAGAAGAAGAGTTTATAGTAGTTTGTTGTTACTAGAATATAGCAGTTCAAATTTATTTGTGCTGGTTTATTTAAGAATGTGCATAAAGTTGGTACTAAATGCTATACAAATTATGATTTATACACAGTGTGTGTGTCTATATATATATATATATATATATATATATATATATATATATTAATTAATTAAAAATACTAAGTTCGCCACTGCCACGAATTCGAAGTGGACTAGGGCGCAGACCCTTGTCCAGAGATCTGCCATGAACACGGCCGGTGCAGAATTCGAGTGCTGTTGGCCTAAGAAGCTAGACACAGCTAGAACGTTCCTGAACGTAGTACTGCGTTCGGAATTGGATCAGAGCGATGGGTGCCGATTGCGATAGCCACCTTCTCTGCGTCTAATTTTCTGCGTGAAAAATCGACTTAAGATGCAGCGTTCGATGGTCCGCGTCCTAATTCAACAATGACGCGGACACAAGCGCGTAGAACTACTCCATCTAGTAAAAAATACTCGACATTTTAGGCATGATATGATCTATAGAATGTATAATTGACCACTATTTTTTTATTATAATATACTTATAAGATCCAACAAACTTACAAGATTATGAAATATTTTTTAAGAAAAATTTATATATATGATTTTCATATTTTAAAACTAAATATATTAAAAGTTATGGATAATTAAAGTTTTAAAAGTTTAATCGAATCTTGTTCAAAACATTAAGTATCCGTGACTAGAGGGAGTAACTCACTAAGACTCTGTTTAGTTTAATATCTACTGATTTTTTCTACTTAAAAGTAGAAAACTGAATCAAACAGTACGAGCTTTCAAAAGATAACATTATTATAAAAGCCAGAAGCTGCTCTAAAGAAGTTTTTTTTTTATTTCTGAAGGATAATGTTCCGAATGATATTACATATATTATATATTTCATCCACGTCAAAAGCTAATTCAAAAAATAATTTTCAATAAAACAGCTTTTAAAAGCAGTTTTTTAAAAAAAATCAGTCCAAATTAAGCTAGACGATGTTCGCTTAGTAATTGATAGGCAAAGGGTACACTACTTGCGTCCGGAATCAATCGTGTGCAATGGAGTGATAATTAGGGAGATACGTGTGTTTGCAGCAACGACTTGCATTAATTGTAAGGACAATCTGAAGACCCGCGTCATCGAGTGTGCAGCGTGGGCGTGTGGTGTAATCATCCTGCATGCCTCAGCAGCGCCTCTTGCACACCGACTGTTTTTCCCTAGGAATCCTTGTTTCAAGGTCGTGGTTAGGATTTCCAAGTGCTAATACGTGATAGCAAAGTGCTTGACAAAAGCTTTTAGGACTGTTTATGTTTAATTTGGTTGGTCCACATAGTGTGCCACGGTTTCTTGCAGCAAATTGTGGTGCTCCATAATGAGTCACTTGACAAGTTTGACACGCCAAAAGTGCGGTGGGTGGTGGCTAGCCAAACAATGGACACGGGTGGTCAAACTTGCATACCTAATGTATGTGAAACTGTCACCACAAACCAATCTTGCCATTGTAAAACAATGGCGCTATCACAAACCAATGTGACTGGAGGCTAAGACCTCTTCTTTAGATCAAAGAACATTCAAATGTCTAAGTGCCATGCTAGATTCTCGCATGTTTGGTTCATTTACTAAGATTGTCACAATTTTTTTTAAAAAAAATTGGCTAAGTTTGAGCGATTAAATTCGTCACCACACTGACAAAAGTCCAAGAGACACCTGACACTCTTTTCTAGCCACTCAAGCGTGGACCCAATTGATTGTTATTGAATCTTGTCATAGCTACAGTAAAGTGTCTAAGCTCTGATTATTTCTACTAGAGACGGCAGATTATGATTTATAATCTGTAAATTGAAATAAACATGTCTTTATCACAATACAACTCTCAGTTTATAACAATCCAACAATTTAAAGATCTGTTTGTTTCAGACTGCTTCTGACTTCTGCTTCTGTCAGAAGCCCAAAAGCCAGAAACCAAGCAAACGAGTTTGTTGAAAAATGACTTCTGTACAAGTTAGAAGGCTATTTCTGAGAAAATAAATTAGAAGCTGTAAAGCTAGTTGAGAGTAGCTTTTTTGAGAAGTAGTGTGATGCGAAGCTAAAAAATTATTGTAAAATCGAACAACTAAAATTAAAAACAGTTTTTTGAAAAACAAAAATCACATCTTTTTATAGAAGTCAGAAGCAGAAGCCTAAACAAACAGACCTAAGTTTCACCAGCTTCTACAGACAATATAATTTAATTTTTTTTACGATCCACGACGTATAAACTATTTTTCATAATTTAGAGATGAAACAAATGAGTTGCTAAGTCAATCAAACTTCTTACTCATGGCCATGGTTACATGCCTTCGTCTTAGCACATCTTTAGAGAAAGCCGGAATGAAATAACTGATGGACTAGCTAGTATATCTACTTTGCCAAACTTGGTTTATCTTCGTAAGATTACCTGCTCAGAAATGAAATGCTCGCCCCTTCGCTACTTCTTGCCTTAAAAAAGAATAAGAAAAAAAAAAGATCCGGGCTCTCAGCAGTCAGCGCTGCAAAATACCCGCAATTTTGCAGGTAAGGCCAGCTAGCCGCGAACTTCTGTTTTCTTGGGCCATAGGCTGTACCTCTGGGCCAGGCAACAAGCTGACAGTTCGGCGAATTTTTTATTTTTTAAATAAATGTAAATATATATATATATCTATTTTGAAAAATTATAGATATAAACTTGTTGGAAGAGCGATAGGTATCTTTCAAGATTTTTAATAATATTATTTTATTAAAAAATTATAAAAATAATAGCTAGAAAAATAAAATTGCAAGAATAGCTATATATCGGTATGCGAAGTAACGATTCCACATGCCGATAGGCTACGCGGCACTGGGCCCGGGGGCTTTTGGCACACAGAATGCGTAGAAAAGGTCTGTCGACATTCTGCGTGCCGATAGACCCCTAGGTAGATACCGATATGGGTGTCGGTCCAGTTAACAACAGATAAGCTTGTCGACACGTGGGATACTGATAGGTCTGTCAGTAATTGGAATACTGAAAGATCTGTCGATATTTCACGTATCAACAGGTTATGTATTTTTTATTTTTAATAAAAATTTGAGAAATATCAATGAGGTACAACCAGACTTCAGTGTACATCCTATAGAATAACTCACACTCATTCAAAAATAGCAAGTATGGCTACACGAAGGCTGAGGCAATGAGACTCACGGATGTTTGTAATGAGGCTGAGCTAACTGCATCTCGGAGTGGCTCATTTTTTCTTTCTAATTTTGGTTCGATGTGATTTTATCGATATTTATTTATTTAGTTGATCTAAATTTGTATCAGTAATTTTTTAATGAAGTAACATGGGGAGGATACAAAATCTAATTTTATGAACAATAGTAGTTATGAATCATAACTATAATAGAACCCAATATGAAGGTTGCATACGCTGATAACCATAAAGAGATGATGATAACAAACGTTGGCATGTACGGTACGTCTAAAGACTAACCTAATAGTGTGCCGCTGCTAATCCTAACATGCTTTGGTGAATGAAAATACGCCGGATTATAATAGATGCTCTCTACTTAGTGCACCTAGGATTTTTCTTCTTTCTCAAGGCATTGGGGCACTACGCCTTAGCGCGACGGGCCCTCTCCTAATTCCTTTCTCTCTCTGCTTCGTGTGCTTCAGCTGTGATGCGCTCCTTTACGGCCATCCTGATGCGCTCCTCCTCTTGCCGCTTCACTCGTAGTTCCTCCTGATGTTGCTCGTACTCGCGACGTTCGTAAGCTTCCCTCCTCCACCATATCTCCATATCAATCCACTGCTTCTGGTGCTCATTTTGCTCCATATCCAATCATTCTATGAAGTCACAGATACGTGGATGAGACTGGACAAATGAAATAAGAGGGAAAAATAGTAAGATAGTGCATGAAATCGTATGAAAAAGTATCATATGAGTGATCTATGTCGCTATACCGGTGAATACTTATACGGTCCATGTCGAGGCTGGTCTTACTGGTAGTTGGCACACATGAAGAATCATATGCCATATGTGTATAATATGTCATGGGACTCGCGAAGCCTACAAGAGTCGTTATAGAAGCACATTGGTGATTTGACCCCCTGAAGAATGAAAATTGCCCAATATTTCTTGAGTGGGCTTGGTGAAGCTGAGAAAGATACTATAGTTGAGAGAGATGAGGAAGGAGTGGTATATCAATGAATGAGGGTGGAGTTATTTGTAATGGCTGGGGCTAGTGCATGGACTAAGTGCATGGGCTTGCATGGGGGCTGGAGCATAGGATTCGCTGTGAAAACTGGAAAAGTTCTGGTATTGATGCTTGACAAAGATTTCCTGTGAAAGTTGTTGCTTAGTGTGATCATTTCATTCTGAAAAAAATCAGCAAGGAGTTATTGTTGCTTCTGCATGGAAGACAGAGAATCCTATTAAAGCATTGAGTTTACAAAAATATATTGGTACAATGATAAAATCCGATCATTTCATTGAAGAAAGTAAATTACATTACAAATAAGGGTCATCGTAAGCATTCATTACTTGTATGTGGGTATAGTACATAAGGCAATATGCACCGACTCGTACACATTCTACGATAAGTTATAATAGCATGTAGTACTCCATCGCTAAATGAAGTATGCCTTATGGAAACACAGATTGCCGAGTACAAGAAAATATCTATTGGGTAGGTGTCGGTGACATGGGAACCGGCGGTCCCTGAGTCCCGAGGCCAGGACAGCAGAGTGCCACATGGCGCCCTCCCTCGGGGGTTATCTCCCCGAGGTCCGAGAAGACCAAGTTCCGGGAGAGGGTGCTTGGGGCCATGAACAGTGGTCCCCGAGTACCCGAGTTCCCTGTTGACTCGAGAAGACCAAGTACCGGGAAAAGGGTGCTCGGGGATACGAACAGTGGCCCCCGAGCACCCAAGTTCCCTGATGATAAGAAAAGTCAAGTTCCGGGAGAGAGTGCTCGGGGCCGCGAACAATGGCCCCCGAGCACTCGGTTCCCCGAGGACCCAAACAGTCAGTTCCGGAAGAGAGTGCTCGGGCCGTGAACAGTGGCCCTCCGAGCACTCGGTTCCCCAAGGACCCAAACAGTCAGTTCCGGGAGAGAGTGCTCGGGGCCATGAACAGTGGCCCCCGAGCACTCAGTTCCTCGAGGACCAAGAGAGGGCATATCCGGGAGAGAGTGCTCGGGGCTGCGAGCAGTAGCCCCCGAGCACTCACAGTTCTCCGAGGGCCTGAGAAGTCCCTCGTCGGTGGTCCCCACAGAGGCCCAGCGGTGAGGTGTCAACTGGTGAGAGACCCGATGCTGCATTTAAGAGAGCGCGTGGCCTGTCACTTCCAACTGCTCCCCCGACGCTTGCTGTCAGTCCCTGCCATGGCCTGGCAGGGAGGTGTGGGGATATTTAATGCACAGGTCCCATCGCGCATAATCCGGCGCGCCTCGGGATAACGTCGCAGAGCTCGAGGCGCCCCGCCTGCCGCCCTGCTGTGTCAGGCTTGCTCTGACTGGGCGGGCACGCCGGGCTGCTCGGTGGCTGCCTGGTGGGCCCTCCCTGCGGTGCGTATTGAAAAGCGGCATGATGACGAACAAGACCGGACGGGGGCGCGTTTTCAACCCTCCCCGTCACCTCGCGCAGTAGCCCATGGTGGTTGCTTTCCATTTATGAGGTATTGAAACTCGCGCCATCCTTTCTGGGCACGCTACAGCCTCGGCGGGTATATAAGCGAGGCGGGCTCCCCGGAGAAAGTTGAGATCGAGACAACAGAGAACAAGTCTAGGAGCCTTGACGAACACCCGAAGCGCAGAAGACAGATCAACCGAAGAACAAGGAGCATGAAAATCTAGACTTAGACAAATATTCTTGTAACCCAACAGATACTCAGAGAGACATTCTCATAGCATTTATAGCATACACACAGGAGTAGGGTGTTACACTCAGTGCGGCCCGAACCTATCTAAAAATCCCCTGAGCATTTACTCCTTCTTGCATCCGATCATTCCACCCCACCTGCATCTCATTTACTCAAATTTATTTCACCTACGAAGCGGATTCAGAATCATCCCCCCGGCCGAATCTCAAAGGGGGCCCTCCGGATCCCCGCTTGAGGAGTTCATCCTCCGACAGTAGGTAAAAAAGATAGAGGTTTCTCATTCAGATATTTCCAGCGGATCTCTTGGAAGTTGCATCCATGGGGGTATAGCTTGCTGCACATGTTCCCTTGTGCCATAGTCCTCGGCACAGCTGATACGCCGCACACACATTGTAGAGGAACATGCATGTTACCGCATGTAGTGAGGTACTTATCCCACCACTCTTCATTGAGCTCCTATAGCCTCATCTTCGGCCGTTCAACATCCGCGCACCTCATTGCCTCAGCCTCATGATAGTCGTAGTTGATGCTTGCATACTCTTCTTCGTTCATGTACCATTCGTACTTGCATCTGGGCTTATCATACTATTAGAGGGAAGCAGATGAATTAGATGAAATTCGTAGTATGATAAGATGTCAAGCACACTTACCCCACAATAGAACCAAGCAACCGTGGCAAGCGAAAATGGTTCCAGGCTTGCAATTATACCGAAGTCGCACCGTGGCATATGTTCCTTGTGCACTTCTATCTCCAACTTCAACTCCCTCACGCTTGCATCTATCAAGGATGTCGCGTCATAGCTCACAAGGGCTCATCTTGTCCTTACCCTTGTCGGACCTAGAGCTAGACCCGGAAGCCATAGAAGGGATTGTGTTGGACTGTGTTAGAGAAGAAGTAGCCATGGATGGGTTACCCTTATATACACAAGGGGGGTATACTGCTAGGAACTGTTGAGTATGTTTGAGGGAGAGTTATTACGATGTCAGGGTGGGTCTCAGGGATTTTTTTCGCGCAGATGTCAAAAGCATCCACAGATAGAGAGAGAAAGTTGTATGATACTATATAGGGAGGGATAAGGTCACCGGCGAGTGTTTCATCATCATTTTACTGCATGTAGTCAGGATGTGTCTAAGCTATAGGAAATGATGCTTAAAGCTCTGTTGTGTGGCCGCTTCGTGTGTAAAGCCTAATTTATGATAGAGGTGTTGCCATTTCATGGTTACCGATAGGTCATGTTGACACTTCATGTCAAAAGTGTGAGTCACGACAGAGATGTTGTGCTGCAGCAAGATTGTAGGATCAAGGATACCGACTAAAGCGGGTGAATAGGCAGTATTAAAACTAATTGCTAAGCGATCAAAATTGCATAAAGTAAATTGCATGAAAGTAAATTACTCAAAGGATGACACATGAAATTTATCCTATGGTATCAATGATTTGCTGATCACCCCTAATCCATGTTGAGTTAAGTTTAAGCTTCTAATTGCTTCTCTATCAAGTATCCAATTCTCACACGAGAAAGGGCTCACGCCGAACAACTTGATATTAAGCCAAAATAGAACAAGAACTACTCAATACCTCGATTCCACCAGCGTAGCACTTTGGCTCTCTAGCAAGACATGCTTAAGGCCTCTCACAATCATCACCATGGCTCCTTCATAATCTTCTTTTAAGAGATCAATAGTGCAACAACCTCCAAGTCATCTAGAAGGCGGCAAACTCCAAGAGTAAAAAGTTGATGACACTTTCTTGAAGTATCACTAGTGCCTCAATGCTCAAACTC
The DNA here is from genome assembly GCF_958298935.1 of Phragmites australis. Taxonomy (NCBI): domain Eukaryota; kingdom Viridiplantae; phylum Streptophyta; class Magnoliopsida; order Poales; family Poaceae; genus Phragmites; species Phragmites australis. The sequence continues at coordinate 15,166,718 of NC_084923.1, forward strand.
TTAAAAGTTATACACTAGATGCTCTCACACTATCAAAAAAATGCAACCACTAAGCCAAGAGAGGGAGAGGAGGAAGGCAAGAGCTCAAATGTGTTGTAGTGAAGTGCTAGAGAGCTCCCTTAAATCATCCAAGCAACTATATATAGGCCACATTCCAAAATATGACCGTTTCTATTGATCTGAAACCTCTGTGACGGTAGCGGTCAGGCCACCAACCGTTCAGCGGCTATAAAGTCGTGATGATGACTTCTGACACAAGCTGATGGTCAGACCACTAACCTCTCGGTCAGACCGCAAGTTGGGAACAAAGTGCCAAAACTCTTTGTTACTGGGTAGTAGACCGACCATGCCTGATGGTCAGACTGCCAGCCAGAGCAGAGGGTTTAAACCCCTCTATTCCTTGGCGGTCAGATTGGGCCGCACCACGGTCAGACTAGGATTGAGGTCCGAACACATCTCAAACATGGTTATACAGTGGTCAGACCGGTAAAGCTCTTCGGTCAGGCCACGATACTTAAAACTTGAACAGAACAACCTTTACTATACAACGGTCAGACCGGCCATTCCGGCGGTCAGACCGCCACACCTCAAAAACACCCTAAAGGCCACCTTTCTTTGGTTTCTCTCAAACTAAATTTCCACTCTATATTATATGAAAGTTTGAGAAATTGTGATACTATAGATGTCACATGTAAACGCACATCAATCTATCTTAATAGTACGTCACTTATTCTATCAATCTGGTCAATTTTCTTCTCTAATCTCCTTTGACCAGCAAAAGAAAATACCCTAAGCTAGCTATTCTCATGTTTTCCACACATGCTTCTTCTAGCTTCGTAACACCTGTGTGACTAACCTTTTCATAACTCAAATAAACATGTTAGTCCACAAATTTTTTATTGTCATTAATTACTAAAACACGAATTAGGGGCCTGGATAATTCAAAGGTTTTGTCATTTCATGCTAAAAGCTGAGGCGTGCCAATCAAAATAAATTACATCATATAATGTTATCATAAGCATTCATTGCATATCTGTGGCTACATAACATAAGGCAATATGCACCGACTCGTACCCTACTCGTACACAATCTAAATTTACAATGGCATTTAGTAATTACTACCACTTTCCAGCAAATGGACCCTTGAGTTGTCATTTCATACTTAAAGTTGAGTCATGTGGCCACTTCGTGTCTAAATCCGGAGTCGGGATAGAGGTGTTATCATTTAATTTTTGATTGAAGCTTTTTCATATGGTCACTTCATGTCTAAAGCTTGAGTCAGGACAAAGGTGTTGTCATTTCATGGTTAAAGCTGAGCCATATGGTCACTTTGTGTCCAAAGCCTGATTCATGATAGATGTGTTGTGTTTTGATGCGTAAAGCTATGTCATGTAGCCACTTCGTGGCTAAAGCCTGAATTAGGATAGATATGTTGTCATTTAATTTGTGATTAAAGATCTTCCGTGTGGTCACTTTGTGTTTAAAGCATGATTCACAACATGCATTAGTCAATATTGCAATGCGTTATATTGATGAAGGGGCATCAGATACTCTAGTAAGATCATTAGCATGCGTTACTGCAACGACAGGGAAAACCTGTCTATTATTCAATGCTGCAGTGCGATGTAGCCTAGCGAAAAGACTTTTTCGGTGCTATCCCTAATAGGTCGGTGCAGTCTTGGCAATAGGCTTTTCAGTGATGCCGCATCTATCCACTACCGTCAGGACTTCTCGTATATAAACAAAATCCAATTGATTTTCTACTCACACATCTCATGACCTCGCATTGCATCGAGACAATGGTGTATCCTCATCCTCTCAATGGCCCAATCGATCCATCACCTCCACACTCTCATTTAGACGTCTATGATAGAGATTTTTATGGAAACCACAATACTCTTCCTTGCTTATTTTTGTTGCCATGTCGACATGGAGATGATGATGTAGTCCAAATTTATAAGCATTTTAGTGACGCAGGTCGTCGATTCTTTCTTTGTCCACATTTCAATGTACGAACAAATAATACTCATTTTCTTTCATATTTTTTCAACACCATTTACATACCTCACGTATCACTTTTTTTCAGATGGATGATTGTAGGTTCCAGTATTAGATTGACCCGTGGATAGAACCACACATTAAAGAATACACCCATTACCGTCATGTCGTTATCGAGGAACTATATCCTGCCTAAGAGAGATCCAACAACGTTACAAGGCGCTATATCCCGCCTCGCATTGCAGGTTGGAGGAACAACTGGGGGTAATATGGATGTGTTCATTGTTAGTCAGTATGACTACAAGCAATGTATCCCGATGTACTGTCTTAGCCTTATGTACTATTTCAATATATCATGTTGTTTGTAACGTTGGATTTTTTACCGTGTCATGTAACATTGGATTTTGTTTGCACATGTAATTGTAGTAGGGTTTGTAATGCGCATGGTTTTGATTTTGAAAGTTGCAAGTCAACGATTTATTGCATAACAAGATGACACACAGATACGTTTGAAAGTGGATAAGATTACACGATGCTACGCTTTATGATGGAAGGAGAACACGGGTAATAAAACCATAGCTGATAACATAGTACCAATATAAACATCCATACATGACATGACTATCAGATAATAGAAATAACATAAACATGTACAAGTATTGTATAACGACGTGGTCAAGGGGCGTCGCCATGGCCACGAGCGCGCTTGCTGGGCATGCCTGTAGGCCTCCACTGGCCTGCTGCTCTGTGACGTACGTGGTCAGTGGAGTAGGTCAAGGGGTCTCTCTAAGGGTGCTGAGGGTGTGCAGTGTCTGTAGGGGTGGCAAGGTCGAGCTGCATCACCTGCATCGACAGAGGTGCCCCCGTTGTCTGCGATTGGCCCTCCTCATTGACCGGCAATGACAACCAGTCATTAGTCACAGAGTGCGATGAGCCGGATGCTGTATCGAAAGAGGATGGCACTGTTGCATGGTACAACTATGTCAAATGCCGTGCATCACAATATAGTTGAATTGAAAGATACAATCTCAAGTGATACAATTGATAGTGATGAACCTGGAACTGAAGCACCCGAGCAAAAATCAGGAGTCAGCATGTACCGCACTGGGGTTGGCCGAGACAATGAGGCTGGTTTCGTGTGGAAGTGTGGCGGCGTAGCCCAAGCGCGTGATGGTGACCTCGTGTGTGTGGTAGCCTCAACGATGTCCGGTACCCGCTGGCACGAAGCACGTCGAAACTCATAGAGGCAACACCGTGCTAGCCGATGCAGACTAACCATCAGCTCGCTCGGGTTAACCCGCTATGGGATCGACTCCCAGCGGTCCACGAAGTCTAGTAGTTTTGTGCCGATGTCCCTGAACATGTCTGCCTGCAATGCCCGAGAGAATACATTTAATAATAAGAATAAAAATCAGTACAATGAAACATTCTCACATACCATTGCGTGGTACACCGCTGCCAGCTCCGTAGCGAATGTGTTAGTGACCTCCGACTCATGCTGTAGCGGCTCCGAAGGCACTGGGATGCACCTGACCCGTGTCACCTCGTGGCACCAGCATAAGTACGCGTCCTCCATCCTATGGTTGTAAGGCTTGCTGGGGACGTGGACATATGCAGCCGTGTCCGCCCACTTGTCCACCCATGCCTACAAATTACCCCTCCAAGTTGCATCGTACGCGATGCCCTGACCCTTCCTCGTCATCCTGTAAGATGAACTTATGATTATGAAACAAAAAATATGAATAGTAAAGAACCTGTAACAACAAGTACTTATAAGTGAGTGATGTCCGTCGGTCATCGCTGCAGGGGGGAAGTGCTGGTCACTATATGAAAAAAAATCATTAGTGACGAACGATAATTGATATTAGTGACAGGTCCCGTACTCGTCACTCTTATCGCATCACTAATGATATGTCATTAGTGATGGGTCATAACTGTGACTCGTCACTAATGTTCAATCACGATTATGACCTGTCACTATTGACTGAACATTAGTGACGGATTATAATTTTGACCCGTCACTAATGACCGATGAACATTTTTCGTATTTTTTGGGCACAAAAAGTCAAAAAAAAAAAAATTCACCCGAGCCATCCCAACGCAGGCCCATCCCATATTCCTCATAAGCCATGTTTTTTTCACATTATTTTCAAGTTAACGTTCCATGGGAATCGAACCCGCGACCTCCTACTCACGCGTATAGCCACCTTACCACCTCTGCTATCACGTAGTTATGATAGAAACCGGATATTTTATCCTTTTAAACTTTTGTGCCAAAGGTTATTAGTGACACGTCATAACCATGACCCGTCACTAATGACTAATTTTGCCAAATTTCGTTGAGGGTTATAATTTGATAGGTGACCCGGAGTGCATTCGGTAAAACGGGCATAACTTTTACATACAAACTCCGATTTCAACGTTTTTTTGACTCTATGGACATCTATAAAAAAGTTACATATGTTTCTCTCTACTTCGTCAAGTTTAGAGAATTTTTTGAGGCTAAAAATGGCTTGAAAGATTGAGTTCTCACCCCCGAAAGTTTCTGCACCATTTTCAGAATACACATTTGTGTCCATAGCCGCCACACCTTACATTAAACTTGAGAAGAAATGTATAATGGTTCATATTCTAGTGCTATTGAGGTGAAAAAAATAAGTAAAAAATAAAATAAAAATAAAAAATATTTGCAAATACCATCATTAGTGATTGGAGTTGGTCATTAGTGACAGATTACAAGTTGACCCATCACTAATGACTGGTATAGGACGACCCTTCACTAATAAGTAGATCATTAGTGATGGGTCAAGTTGTGACCCGTCACTAATGACTGACTTAGGACGACCCGTCACTAGTGATTGGTTTAGAACGACTCATCACTAATGATCTAGTCATTAGTGACGGATCACAACTTAACCAGTTATTAATGACTGGTCTAGGAAGACTCGTCACTGATGACCTTATCATTAGCGACGAGTCACAATTTGACCCATCACTAATAACTAGCCTAGGATGACTCGTCATTGATGACCTAGTTATTAGTGATGGGTCATAACTTGACCCGTCAATAATGACTGGCCAAGGATGACCCGGCACTAATGAGGAGGCTGGAGGCAGGGCATCGCGGAGGCCGGACAGGGCGAGGTTGGACAGGCTGTGCTCGTACCGACCCGTCTAAATCGGGTCGTGTCGTGCCGACTTACCGTGTCGAGACGTCGATCCAAGCACAACTCGGCTAGCTGTGTCGTGCCGACCTGACCCATCTACCCTCATGCATGTGCCGTGCCTATAATATCGTGCCTCGAACTAGCCCAGTAAATATGGGCTAGTTGATCATCTTTAGATGGAAGGCTGACTCTTCCACCTTCCAATTGCAGAGCACATAGGTATAATCATTTCCTTCAATTCTAAATCTCTATCTTCTCATAAAGTTTCTATTATTCAATCTATCTATGAGGAGATGGAAGACTTTCATCTTTCTACTATTACATTTAGACTTCCAGATCTATCTAAAAGGAGATGGAGGTTGAATCCCGCCGAAGGGAAGATTGCAAAACTTGCTTTCCTTTAAATGTTTGTAGCCCAAATATAATGCCATTCATAGAGTTTCTTTTTTGGTAGACCAAATTAAAGGTTTACTCACAGAAATGCCTCTGCGCATTTGGTTGGGCTTCGAAAGGAGAGCTCAACGCCCAGTGCTCGCTGTCTTCTAGGTTATTTGGTAAACTCGTTTATACAATGCTAACAGGATAAACAATTTCTTAAAGGAAAAAAACCCTGGATCCAGCGAACAAACTGATATTTCTTGCTTCATTTTTCAATTGTGATTTTCTTGGCCCCAACTTCTCGGACGGCAGCGAAGAGCAAACGCGACCCACACGCGACCACACAACACAACCCATGGAGGCGTCGCTGACCGCCGCCGCCGCCGCCGCCGTCTCGTCGCCTCCGCCGCGAGCCCGCCTCCGAATCATCAGACCGAACCCACCCCTGACCCCTCGGCAGCTCCAATTCGGCCCCTCCAAGATCCGGACCTCCGGTTCCCGGGCCCACCTGGCCGCGGCCTCCGCATCCACCCCGTCGGCGGCGGGAGGCGGCCTGTACTCTGCGGCGATCTACGAGCTGACGGCGGATAACGTCGATCGAGTCCTGGACGACGTGCGCCCCTACCTCATCGCCGACGGCGGCGACGTCACCGTCGTGTCCGTCGAGGACGGCGTCATCTCCCTCAAGCTCGAAGGTGAACTAAATTTCTCAACCTCGTGATGTATGGAGTCCGTGGCGAGATCCAATTCTTTTGGTGATTCTTATGGTTTTAATTTGCGGCATCCAGGAGCGTGCGGCAGCTGCCCCAGCTCGACGACGACGATGAAGATGGGCATCGAGCGCGTGCTCAAGGAGAAGTTCGGCGACGCCGTCAAGGACATCCGCCAGGTGTTCGACGGGGACGAGGCGCCGGCGGATACTACGCCCGAGGTCGGGGACTACCACCAGAATCGTAGCACTCTTGTTGTAGAAGTACTGTACTAACCTTGTCCGCGAACCTTTGTTGGTGCAGGCGGTGAACCGGCACCTGGACATACTGCGGCCGGCGATCGCGAACTACGGCGGGAGCGTGGAGGTGCTGGCCGTCGACGGCGAGGACTGCCTGGTGAAGTACGACGGGCCGGAGTCCATCGGGAGCGGGATTAAGGCGGCCATCAAGGAGAAATTCCCGGACATCACCAATGTTGTGTTCACCCAGTAGAACACTTTCTAGGTATGCAGTACGCAGTCGACAGGTCACAGCAAATTAGAAGATGAAATTGTCAAGGGAAATGCTGTGCGTTTACAACTCGAGAACAACCATGCATGTACACCATTTGATGTATTTATGAGCTTCCAAGTTAAGCGTGATACTTGTAATTTGCACAAAAAGTTATTCTAAACTTGTATCGAAATGCAACCACGTTGGATGGTTCTGTCTCATCCCTTCGTTCATTACTTCATTTAACTTTGCTTTCGTGCGATCTTTGCAGCTCTCGCGAGCACAAGTACACTACTTGTGCGGATGTTTGCCTTCCGTCACCTGAATTCGCATGTATCATTATACCGGCAAAGGCAAAGTAAAATTTGAGCATATGTCCGCCGGGTAGTCTCGCGAGCACAAGTGTAGTTGCAGTACGAGGCCTTAAACAGCCTGAAGTATAGTTTTGAATGCAGCCTTTTCTTTCTTGCTACTCTGGTCTGAAGTGTGATTTTAAGTGCAGTTTGCATTACAATATAGCACATTTTCTGAAGTTGAATAACTCTGGAATTTTGACTGGAGTACCATACAGACATGACAGATTGATAATAGTATAAGGATATTATGATATGTTTGGTAGAGCTTTTTCAAATTTAAATTCTCTGCGGAGAGTAATTTTCTAGGAAAGTAATTTTGTGGCTAAAAGTGATTATCTAGAATAAATTATACGGAGAAAGTGATTCTGTACGGAAAATAAATTAGCAGAAACTGCTTTTTTTTAGCTTCCTAACTTCTAGTTCATTTCAAAGAATCACTTCAACGGATTTCACTCAAAGAGCTAAAAGCTGAAAACTATTATTTAACAGACGTCTTCTAATTTCAACTTAAAAAAACTACTCTAAAAACTCTGTAAATCAGACCCTTAGCAACACATGTACGAGACATTCCGTGCTGCCGTGCCGGTGAACTGCTGGGTAAGGAAGAAATGGAGAGTCTACTAACTGGGTTGGACCGCTTCTGGGGGATCAAGGCAGAACGCTCGTGCAGCTGGTCTTCAGAAAGCCCAACTAATTTGGGCCGCACCTGATCGACGAATTCTCCTGGCCCGTCCCGGCTAGTTCGTTTACGTATTCCCAATTTCACCAGATGGCGGAACAGTGCTACAGCCGTGTAACACGCTAGGGGTTTTGGAGGCCGTGCAGTCGTGCGCCACGATACAGCATGACTACTATGAAGAGCATATACTTCGTAGCGAAGGCAAATTTAAGAATTTAGATAATATATGCGATCGTATTTACGAAATTAGATAACAGATGAGCGTATTTATAAATTTAGCACATATATTCGGAACCTCAAAATCCGAAATCCTGTTTTCGGTTACTGAAATATCGAAAAAACGCCGGCCCCATAGTTTTCGAAAACTGAGGTGCCGAATACGGCACTGTGCACCGTATTCGGCACCTCAGTTGTCGAAAAATCTCTGTATTCGGCAACTGAGGTGTCAAATACGGTGCACAGTGCCGTATTCGGCACCTCAGTTTTTAAAAACTGTGGGCTTGCCGCATGCGTCGCCTCTGCGTCTTGTCACGTCGCGTCGTGTCGATGCTTTTGGTGTATGCGTGACATGTGCGGGGTCTCTGATGCTTTTGTGCCTAATAAAATGCGTTGGCTGGCAGAGGAGATAAGAGCAGCAGCAGAGGAGAGAAGGGAGAAGAGAAGAGAGCAGCAGTGGAGAGAAGAGAGCAGCAGCGGAGCAACGCTAGGAGAAGCAGCTCAAGCAGAGGGGGCAGACGGAGAGGATCAACGCGAGCAGCAGCGGCGCTCAATTTCCTTCAGGTAAGTTCTTAGATTACGTAGTTAATTAGTAATAGTAATTAGATTTTTCTTAGTCTGTTCAGAAGTATACTAGTCCCTTCGTAAGTAGATTGTTAAATTCATTCAAGTACATTTGATTAATTATATTATTTTGATAAAATAGAGTATTTAGATTATTTGTTTAGTTGGATTATATGAATTTTATTAGTAAGTGTGATTAGATTCTTTACTTAATTTAATAATATGAATTTACGTAATTTAATCAAGGTAATTAGTTTTATTAAAGTAATTTGATTATTTCAATTAACTTGATTAATTAGTTTAATCACTTAGGTTTAGTAGAACCGTAGAAGTTAGTGTCCAGTAGCAACAAAGATGCATATTAGTTGTATATTAGTACTTATTCACAATAGTTGTATATTAGTACTTATTCACAATAGTTGTATATTAGTACTTACGTATTGTTTAATTAATATTTTAATTCGATCTTCAATATTTGTTCTTTCATTTAAATTCAATATTGATGATTTAATTAGCATAGTTACTTACTTAAATATTTAGTATTGTTAAGTATTGCACTATTTAATTAGTATTATTTTTTTACTTACTATTTATTACATGTACATTTATTTAGGAGATACGGTATGACTTTCTATATTTATTATAGAGAACGTACCACAGTTTTGCACGGGAGACTCGTAACAATTCAGAACTGCCAGCACATAGAGAGTTCAGTTGAGGTACCTACTGATCTAGATGGCCTGAAATCACATGTTATGCGCCTTTTACGTGTGAACCAGCAGTCTCATACTGTTGTCCCAGAGGGTGTGCGGCCACGGCTTGTTCCAAACAGCTCGGTCGTTGTCCATACGTTGTTCGAGATGAGTAGGAACAATGCATGGGCTTTGTACTCACGCAAGGCATTGGAGGAGAACTTTGATATGAGGGTGTACGTAAACATAGTGTCACGACTGGTGCAAGGTGATGCAGTGACTACCGTGGAAGGCTCAGTCCAGCAGGTGATGCATGAAGAGGATGGAGGGCATGTCGGGGAGGGCAGTTCCAGTAGAGAGGGAGCTAGAGTGGACCCTTCTGAGGTCGATGCAGGATGCATGGATAATGAAGCCGGTGGTAGCGGGGATGAAGAAGCTGCTGACAATGATGACCCGGTGCCGGCAATCCAGTACTTTCGTGGTACTGGGCTGCTGGATTGTGTCATCGTTGAGTATAACACCTTATCTAACTGGGGATACCAGAATAGCGACATTCAGGTCGGGCAACAGTTTCGTAACAGAGGGGAGGTCATCCACTTTATTAGCAACTATGCTGTAATAACAAGAAGGGACCACAAGTGCGCCCGGTCTAACCCTACGGAGTATGAGGTAAGGTGTACCAAGCACCCGAATTGCCCTTACTTCGTACGAGCACATCAGCCGAAATATGAGAACTATTTTGTGATCAGTGGACACACCCCACATACATGCAGCGAAGAGGCTATTAGGAATGTGAGCCACGTCGTTGATGCGAGGTTCGTAGCCCAACTCCTCATCACCCTTATTGGCACGGAAATTTGTTTGTCGCCAAAATCAATTATGGGGGAGGTGCACAGTAAGACTGGCATGCTTATCAATTACCACACCGCGTGGCGAGCGAAGCAGAAGGCGTTGAAGATGTTGTTTGGAAGCTTCGAAGAGTCATACAACTATGCTCCGAGACTGCTGCAAAAGATTGCCATGATGAATTCAGGGACTCAGTGGGCCATGGCGGATGAGCCGATCAAGCTAGATGATGGGTCATATAACACCACTGATCGATACCTCATTAGGTTATTCTGGTCCTTTGGACAATGCATCGAAGCATTCAGGCATTGCAGGCCGGTTGTATGCGTGGATGCCACATTTCTGAGCGGCAAGTTCCATGGTACCCTTATGACAGTAATGGCGGCGGATGCAAATAATCAGATCATTCCTCTCGCCTTTGCAATGGTTGAGAGTGAAAATAATGATAGCTGGCTGTGGTTCCTCACCTTGGTGAGGACACTGTCGTGGAAAATAGGGAACGAGTTTGCGTCATCTCAAACCGCAACAAGGGCCTTCTGTATGCGTTGGACGTGCTGCATGATAGCACAAACTGCTCCATTGCATGGCCTGATGTGGAGAGAAGATGGTGCATGCGACACTTGGCGTGAACCTGTACACAAGGTACCGCAGCAAGTCGCTTGTAAAGAGATTCAAAGGGCTATGTCTTCAGAACCAGCAGACGAAGTTCAACGAGATATGGAGAGAGTTAAATGAGACCACTCGCAAGATGATGGCAAACCAGCAAGCAGGGGAGGATCATCTGCGGACTCAAATGGTTGGGGGCCAAACTATCGTTAGTCGTTCACGTGGTATGTTTAGCCAGTGGATAGCGGGGAAGCCGGCGGAGTGTTAGTGCATAGAATTGTAATGATCATATTGTACCGATTCTTATGCAAATAGCCGTTCTAAAATTATTGTATCCCATGTTAGGTACACCATCATGACAACGAACATAGCGGAGGCGTTCAACAATGTCCTAAAGGGAGTACGGGGCCTCCCGTTGTGTGCCATTATTGAGCTCACATTCTACAGAACGGCGGACTACTTTTGAGACCGTGGTAATGCTGCTATGAAGTGCAGCACGCGGTTCGCACCTAAGGTGGAGCAAATCATATCCAGAAGGAGGAGCAAGGCACACTTTCATCGGTCGAGGATCTACAACTTGGCCAACAATGACTTTGAGGTCATATGCCACCGTAGGTATGCTTCAGGGTATAGCGCAGGGGACACCGTGCAGCAATGTCAACTTGAGCCTAACGAGGTGAAGTGCACATGCAATAAGTCAAAACTGCACCATATCCCGTGCTCGCATGTCTTAACCGCTTGCAGGGACATAGGTGGTAATGACGGATCACAGTACGTATCACCGTACTTCACGATCGATGCATTGAGGAGCACATGGCTTCCAAAGATGCGGTCCTTTAACATCGGAACCAACTACAAAGCGATCGAGGGGCCTAAGTGGGTACCTTATCCACGAGCACGACGCACAGATCCTGGAAGGCCTAGATCTATGAGGCTGCAAGGTGACATGGATGAAGCAGATGCTGTTGACGGCCTACGCAGGTGCAAACTTTGCAAACAACCTGGCCATGACAGGAGGACTTGCCCGACCCGTGAGTAAACTATCAGGCCACTATCGAACTGAACTGTATTAGAGTCTTTGCATTTTATTTTGTTCTTAGAAGCTATTCGCAGACATGGTTTGTATTGTAAAATGTTATTCTCCTGTTAGTTATACTACTTATTTTGTATTATGTGGTTGGCACTGTACCCCTTTAGACAAGAAGTGACCACACGGCTCTGCTTTAACTATAAAATGACAACACCTCTAGCAACAACCATTGTATTGTTAATATAATTTCTTTATTTATTTTCTGTTTCTTAAATATTCATGGATCCGTGTTTTGATACAGAGACAGAGCGTTATAGTCAGTGATCAATAAATCTATGGCGGGATCCTCTAGTACAGGCTTTCCATGGACACCTTCAACGATCGCTATAGCACTTAATGCCTCCTTACAGGTTGTGCGTGAAGGAAACGATGATCCCTTAAAGGAGAACAACATAATCCAAGCCGTGGCCAAATTGCATGCAAGATCCATATGTTCTAGGTTAACCGCTCCGCTTCAACGTGTAACCACCGAGGACCTTAGGGCCCTCTTGCATTAGCGGTGTCAAATGTATCTCAGGGTGCGCGAACTGGCCCACCATCCTTCTGTGATAGGTTTCTCTAGGAGGCACAAAACGATACTGATGTCGCCGGACCAGTATGCATCCTATATTCAGGTTCATCATTTTCTATTTGGTCACCCTACTTATCTTATTTCCATTGATTCGAATGCTCCTATTCTATGTCAAGCGTTCCCGGAAGATGAACAGTTGATCAACAAAGAAATCTCACACTTCTTGGTGATGTATATGCTCTTCGACGGGGGTGTGATGCCTGGTTCGCGTAGAAGACGACGACAGTCAGCGAACCTAAGGGGTACAGTGGCGACCTCTACGAATCATCCAGATAATGACGAGGACGAAGACGATGACGATTTCATGCCCCCAATGCCTCGATGTTCCAGCAGCAATACAGGAGAAGGTTCTAGGAACACTGCAAGAGGATGTTCACGCACAACATCGAGATGCCGTACAACCGACAGGAAAATAGGACGTGGTACTACCGTGATACCTCAAGATGATGACGACAACGACGATTTCATGCCACAACGACCCCGCCCTCTGAGGCTTCCATCTCCGGAGGACACTGATGACCCTGAAAATGATGATGGATTTGCTCGTACTCATTTTTACAACTTCCCAGAACCACCTCGGAGACGACAACCATCTTACCCGGATAGCTTTGACCATCACACCTGGAATTCTTACGCTAATTTGCGTTGCCACTTTCCTTCGCCCTAAGCATGTATTGTAACCCTGTATATTTTCTTTCCTTAAGGCATGTTAGGTTTAGCAGCGGCATGTTATTATGTTCTTTAGGTGTATCGTACATGCTAATGTTTGTTGTTGTCCGCTCTTTATGTGTAGGGTCTATTCGCGCTAAGACGAAAAACCCCATGTTACATGTAATCTTCATCATCGTATGTAACCTCTGTACCGGGTTCCATGCTACTTATGCTTTACAACTACTATTGTTACCTCTGTACCGAGAATTTATTATATTAACAATACAGTGAATAAGACATAATAGGGATGACCTCGACATTAAAGTCAATAATACATGTGTCATGAAATATTACACTGGCTACTCAACGGCGACGACGCCTCACGCAATCCCCATGAGTGTAAGTGTCTGACGAGTGTGTGGCTCTCATCCCAGCAGCCTGCGCAGGCCCCTGCCTCGCGTGCCCTTGCTCGTCATCATCATCTTCCTGCCCTGTGGGACCCCCACCGAACGTGTATCCCGCCCCGCTAACTCGGCCCTGCATGTACCATGCCGAAGGATCCTCGTGCGGAAGTGTGGACGACCCTATACGTGCTTCGATGGAGTCCAGTGTGCCGAAGGCTCGCCATGCTGGTACCAATGTGAACTTCCAGGTTCATCGAGATCTTGGGAGGACTGTCTGCCGAGTAGATCAGTGAAGGTGCTAGTCGCATGCATTGCAGCAGCCCAGTCAAAAGCATTAGTGTCGCTCCAGCAAGGGGTCTGCTGCGTGCAGTCAACGACGTCCTCCTGATGAGTAGATGCTGCAGCCGGAGGTGTCATCGTAGTCGGAGGTGCCAGTGAACCCAGCGTAAACTGCTCGGGCGCAGGAGGCTGCGTGCACTCCTCGGCCTCAGCACCGGAACATGAGATATGACGCGCCAAAGCTGAAGATGCATGTCATGACTGTGCCCGGACGGGTTCCTCACGGGCACTGGATGAGCACCTGCTGTGGGAGGCACGGGACGAGTCCATGGCAGGTCGTCGTACCCCCTCCATTGCGGGGCACACCCACCTAGACCACGTATAGCGTTTAGGAAGCGGGATTCTCTCGTCCTCATGTACTCCCAGAGAGGGTTACGATCCCTTCGCGATGATGACCCGCTTGGTTCCCCACAAGCTTGATCCTCCTGCGGATGCATCTCATACGCCTCTTCAGTCTGTATAAGATGAGGGACATGTCAGTAATACAGAGATTTTCCAAAGAAAACCATTATAAGTAACGCATCAATTACCATAACATGAAGTAGGAGGGCACGATCCTCGGGGAAGGGTCTGAGGCCCGGCTGTACAGGTCCACTGAGTAAGGTGGCACGCGTGCGCGGACGGTACCAAGCAAGGTAGTCCCAGTGCGTGATCTCATCGTATTGTCCAGCAGTAACGATGACATCCACCGCGGCTGACTCTGTCCACCTCCGTATGTAGTCGGCATTCTTGGATGCCCAGTTCTGTGTGCCTCCGCCCCCCTGTGAGCTCCTCTTGTACGTGACATAAACAGTTATAATTTGTTAACATGGATAACCAATGTACTAAGGCAACATACAATAACACACTTACTCGTGCGCCCGTCCGGCGTCTTGTGGTGGTGGTACTGGCACCACCTGTCGGTACCCGAACTGCCTCTGTATACGTTCTGGAGAATATACTTCCACGCAGTTCATGTACAACAAGAAGCATGTGGTCAACCATAAGTCTACGTCACGGCTACAAGAGGATGCGAGGAGTCCACCATCTACAATTTCTTTCACTCGTGCCATACGCCATGGATCCCACTCCACGAGATCAGCGCTGAGGACATCCAGGTCATTGATCACCCGGGAGTAGTTACCATGGTATTGCTGCTGACTCCATCTCAGCCTAGCATGAATCCACCGATACCCCATCGTCGGCCTTATGTCATCTGCAATGCCATCGGAGATGTGGACTGGGTAGTAGCACTTGAGCACCCAAGGTCTGCAAACCGGGAGGTACTCCCAACTCCATAGCTGTAAGAGGTGTATGCACCATGTAATAATTGCCTTCCTCTTTATTCGCTGGGTTATATCACACAATCCTCTGTAGGTTGCAGCCAACACTGCAGATCCCCAACTGTAAGATGTAGGCTCATAAGGATGTGACACGAGGTGGGCCGCTAACCATACAATATGGGGGACGACATAATCGCCTGCCGTGTTGCAGAACATGATGCCTCCGAGCAGGACGTACAAGTACACCTCATAGTGCTGCATAAGTGTAGCCTCGTCCGCATCCAGTGGGCATGGACCAAACTGTGGCAGCCCATGAACCCAAGACATGGAGAGGCCAGCATCCTTCCCGTCGTATTGCACACCAAACCTACAAGATGCAGATGGTCAATGAAGCTTTAATAGCACTATAATATTTGAAGTGCATTACATAATAAATAATTACCTATTCGCAACATAACCCTTCCACTGCTCCCTTGCGGGTCGCGAAACTATTAACAGGGCACCACTGATTGGCAGCCCGGTCAGCATGGCCACGTCCCTCAATGTTATAGCCATCTCGCCAAAAGGAAAGTGGAACGTGTGCGTCTCAGGACGCCACCAGTCGATGAGACCTGTGAGCAGTGCCTCATCAATCACCGGCAGAGGTGTCCTGCCACCGCCCGCCATGGGAGTTCCGGCCATCATGAGAGCGAAAGGTAGTAGTCCTGCCCGTGCGAGTGGCTCGTGGAATTGAGGGTCTAACTCCTTAATCTTGTGAACACTCCAGGCTCGCAACGGATCCAACTGCAAGAGGTATCCAATACATGTACAAAGTTAGTTCGAAATTATCATGGCAATGAAATAGCACATATAAACGTGGTACCTGCTGCCTTGTGAAAATCATCCTTCCCCTATGGTTCTCATCGTACCGCTGCTGAAGAAGCTCGGGAAGACCACCATGAGCCATGATAATGATTTAAGGCTTCATGGTTCAACAAATAGGAAATAGGTAAACAACAAATTAGAATATATTACAAGCTTCATGATATTGTATCTGCTAAACAAAGGTACACGTAATTTTTTCTAATTTTACCGGATAATAACATTCATATAATTATCCTAAGGACACAATCTAATTACAATGCTAAAAGAAATTCATGATATCAAACTAATTAAATAATCTAATTATATAGACTAATCAAATTCATATAATCAAACTAAGCATTGTAATTAATTAATCTAAGTACTCTAATTTATCAAATAATCTAATTCATATAATCTAATTAAATAAACTAAGTGCTCTAAGTACTCTAATTAAATAATCTAAGTAATATAATAACGTAATTAAATAATCTAATTTGTATAATCTAAGTACTCTAATTAAATAAACTAAGTACTCTAATTAAATAATCTAAATACTCTAATAACGTAATTAAATAATCTAATTCATATAATCAAAGTACTCTAATTTATCAAATTAATATAATTAAACAAATGTAATTGAATGGATTAAACAATATACTTCCGAAAGAACTAATCTACTTCGGAACGGACTAACCAAATAAGCTAATTACTCTAAATACTATTACTAACCTAAGTATTAACTAGATAATCTAAGAACTAACCGGTATGAAAGTGAGCGCTCTTGAAGTGTTAAACTGGCGCTGCTCGCGTTGCTCCTCTTCTGCTGCTTCCTATACTCGAGCTGCTGCTCCTCTGCTGATGCTCCTCGCGTTCCTCCTCTGCTGCTCCCTTCTCTGCTCTACTGCTGCTCCCTCTGGTGCTCCCTTCTCCTCTAGCGACCTCATTTTATGCAGCAGCATCGACACCTCTATGTGTGTGGCGCCAAAGCAAAGATGAGATATGTTTTGGAATGAGCACATGCATGAAAAAATCACCAGCCGAAAGCATCACGGGTGGTAAAGCAAAAAATGATTGACGTGACGCGGCCAAAAGAGTGGACGGGACATCGGCCGACTGCTTTCGACAACTCAGGTGTCGAATACGACACTGTTCACCATATTCGGCACCTCAGTTGCCGAATACGGGGAGATTTCGGCAACTGAGGTGCCGAATACGGTGAACAGTGCCGTATTCGGCACCTGAGTTGCCGAAAGCTGTGGGGCCAGGGGGTTTTCGGATTTTGAGTTACCGAATACGAGTGCTAGATTTACAAATACGTCGACATGTTATCTAATTTCGCAAATACGGACACGTATATTATCTAAATTCCCAAATTTGCCCATAGTGAAAGAGCTTTCCTCGCGATATTCTATTGTCTCTCTCCTCCTGCAAGGTTTGGAAGAGTATCGGGCAGTGGTCTAACTTAGCCATTATGAAATGTCGCAATGATGCCCATAGAAATTAAGTTGACCAAGAAAAAAAAAAAGGCAATAGCTCTGTCTAGCCTCACCCTCACATTTCTCCTATTAGGGTGTTTGTGTTCTCATGTCCAGTCCAAGCCAATGTAGCCAATATCATCTAACCCATATGTGTCTAACAATATCCCTGAACGCCTCAATAAGGTAATCTTCCTCTCATTTGGGCCAAATTGCTCTTCATTTCTCAGGATTTCATTGAAATCGCCTATATAGACCCATGGCATATCCAAATCTCCCCTCAAGTTCCTGAGGAGCTCCCATGTTCTGTACCAAAGTGATCTATTTGCCTCCCCATATACCAACGCCAAACGCCAAAGATGTTTATCAACTTCAGACACCGTAGCATCAATGTGGTATTTTGAAAAAACCCGTACAGAGAGATTTATATCATTTTTCCAATAAACACACAATCCTCCGCTACGGCCATTGCTGCCAACCGCAAAGGCTGATTGGTATCCAAGAAGAACCCTTAGGTTTTCCACCCGAGTCTTTGAGATTTGAGTTTCCATCATGAATAGAATCGGGGCAGCAGTTTCCTATGTGAGATCGTGAAGTTCCTTCACTATCGCGGGGCTGCCAATCCCATGATATTTCCAACTTAATATTTTCATTGCTCCCGGTGGTACTCTGTTCCAGAGCCCGCCAATCTCATATTTGAAAATGTCCATCTTTTTTATCTACCTTCTTTTGTTGAGAAACAGGTCCATCTACACCCATAGATAATTGTTTTCTATTTTCAGGATCATCATACCCCAAAAAATCACTCGCTCCTTTGTTAGTCACTTTATTTTTCTTCCTGAAACATTCTTGAGTCTCAATATCATCCTCAAAACCTCTTTTTTTTTGTCAACTGGAGTGATTTCATTGATATTATTTTCTTTGCTCGCAGTCAGACGAGTCATCCTTTTAAAAGTTCACAAACACATTTTTCCTTCTTAACTTTCTCTCTTTGTGATTCATTTTGCCCATCCTTCCTCTCATCCTAGTCCATGTGCATAGATTCCATTGGACAGTTTTTGACATTCTCTTCATCAATAACACCCTTCTCCTCTCCTCCGACTAGCTCAATCTTCTCTCCTGTTACATTATGTAGGACCGAAAGTGGCAACTAGAGAGGAGTGAATAGTCGTCTCAACAATTTCTTACGAAATAGATGGCTTTCTTCAATTTTTAATCACCCAACGCACCTCAAACTTTGAGTGGAAGAAAAATACTCAGAGATACAAAGCAAGATGAAAAGTTTCAAGACAATATGAATCCACGAGTAGAATATGAATCATAGTTTCCATTCAAAACTATTTCATATGTCTTTGTGTTCAAAAGCTTGCAACTTTGAAGATGGACAAAACAGAGACAAGATCACTGAGCAAATAAACTCACCAAGATAATAGTCTAGAGGCAAGGGAATTTAAGACCCCATCACATATGCATGTGTATGTAAATTCTATACCTCTAGCATCAAGAAAAATAACTTCTCAAGGTGTTGAAATTATATCTCAAATAGAAAAACAAAAATCAACAACAAAATACCAAAAAAAATTGTATATTTGCAAGGGACCCAATAGAAGGAAACTAGAAGAAGGGGAATTCAAGCATATGCAAAAACTTAAACTTCATTACTCAAAAAAGATAGCTCTATTTTAGACGGATTACAAATATTTATCTCTCAAAACTCTCACATATTACATAGGCTAAGCACTCATCTCCCTCTCCTCTAACATCCTAACACAAAGCTCTCATATGGATAGCTCAACGAGGTGGTTTCCCAACTAGCTAAACCCCTCTATTTATAGCCTAGGAAATTTAACCCCTAAGTTTTCTTTACTATTCCCAAAATATCCCTCTCTTATAGTACATTCCTACGTACCACTATAGGCATTTTGGTCTATTTTCTCCTCTACCCATCGGACGATCGTGGCACCTTCATGACTTAGCTTCGCCTCGATGCAAGCTTCGCGATGATGCCACGTGCACTCCATCCGCCCGCGGTTTTGTGGCTAAACCAGGAAATTGACTCGCACGCTTCTTAAGACGTGACTCACAGATGCTTGCTTTGACCTCAAGCAAGTTTTCCGATGTTGACGCGTGTCCTCCGTCTTGCGATATTGACCGTCAGCAAGTCTCTCCCGCTCTCGATCCCTTGGGCCGCCTTGTCACTTGCACCGATATCCCCTTCGCTTGACTTTGTCAACACGTCGCCTTCATCAACCTTCATATCTTGCCTTACTTGACCTCCACGTATACCGCTAGGATCATCCTTGACTCCGTCCGGCCTACTTGATTGTCCGGCACCAGCACTCTGCTTAGTCCCAATGACCCGCTGTCGATCGCCAAGTTGCATCCATCACCTGTACACCATAAGACTAGCAAATATGCATCTCCAAAACAATATAACATCATCACATGTTAGTCCAAAACGAAATCAAGTTGAAAAAGATCAGACGTAACAAAAATATGAACACTGGATGGTTCGACATTCACACAAGTGCAACACCAGACCATCCGGTGAGTACAACTCCACTAGAACCCAGTTTGCATTCCTCTCTGAAAAAATTAGTCCAGTGATCACAAAATCCCAACACCGGACAATCCTATGAACACCTCAACATTTGTCTCAGAACTGAAAAGCTCTGGTGAACTCTCCGGTGTTCACACGCCTATCACCAGACCATCCGATGAGTACATTATCACTGGAACTTAGTTTTTCATCCTCTCTAAAAATCTTTGTCCGGTGAAGCCTCCGGTGATCACCCGTGCACACATCGGACCATCCGATGAGGCTACCGCACCAGACTTTCACATTTCTACCCTTCTCTGGAAAAATTAGTCTGGTGCTCACTCTCACCCGCACCATACCTTTTGGTGAATGAATTTTTCTCCTCCTCTGCACTAAAAAGCTCTGGTGCTTATATCTACCACACACCGGACTATCCAGTGAGGTCAAAAACCCTCACACCGGACTATCCGATGAGTGTAAGCTTCCTGCACCGAGACAACGATACAAACTCTAATTCTTTTCCACTTCGGTTAGACAAAAATTGATATTGCAGTATATAACCATACATATGCTAACTATCAAACGCCACACAAACATCAATCATTCATCATACAAGATAAACCAAGACATAACTCAACTTGTTTTCTCAATCTCCCAATTGATGAGTGCATTGATAACATCACAAAGAACAAAGGAAGGTTTAAAGATCGCACAAGAAGCTCATCCAAGTGACCAAAAACTCGAGAAGAAGCAAGAACATGTCACTTGGCATAAGAAGATTGCAAAAGCTAGAAGAGAAGAAGAGACTAGCCAAAAAGCAAATAAAAACGCAAAAATGCAAAAGATACTCTCCCTATACTCCCCCTTAATGAGTGCACATGTTACATTTTCTCCCCCTTTGAGACTTGCTTTCATGATTTCTCCTCCTCTGGCAATGCAAACATCAAGGATAAAATATTATACAATACATGAATATGCAATTCTAATGATCTTTCACAAGTATTCCACAAAATATTTGCAAGAGCTAGAATTGTCAAAGGGCTACAAAACGGAGAAGGTGGAGCACACAATTGCATAGAGGCTCAAGAAGAGACAGTGACACAAGTACATAAAGCTTTACAAGCTAAATCCGAAGAATTGGTTGGCGCATTAAAATTCATATAGTTGAATCATGTTCAAAGTGACCACCACATATGCATCCACTCGTACTGAGGAAATACAAGCATGAAGAACTAGCCAATTTCAACCTCAAACTAGGCAAACAAGAGTTCAGGATATTAGGCTTTACAAACGCTCACATATGAAACCAAGACTTAGATTGATCAAGTGGTTAAAAAGAATTAATATTTAGGCACATTTCTCTCTCTCTTTTTCAATTTATCCTCAAGTTGTCTCTTATCCAAGCAAAGTATCGCGTGACTGGGTACGACAAACACCTTGAGGCTTCAAGACAACCGTATTGGATCATATTTTAGCATAAGTGACTTGATTTTTTATGATTATTCAATTTGCACAAGATATCAAGATGGTCACAAGATCAAGTTAAGTAGTGCCTTTGCGACACAAGGAACACATGTTCCCCCAAGGTTCTATCATGAGCTAAATATTTAACAAAGACAGAAAATATAGTGTAATGTTCCTAAATTCATTGTCTTGAACTAAGAAGTCCTAGAGTAAGATATTAATCAAACTAGTCTTAACACAAGCATTGACGAAGCCGAAGCAAATACGAACATGGTGATCAAGAAAGTAGCATTTCATAGCCTAAATGATTCATAAATTTGTCAAATTTCATCTTAGTGGAAGCTATCTTGCTCGAGATGTTTCATGTCAAAGCATCAAGAAGAGCTTAACATTAAAAGATTGCTCCGTACAACTACTCAACTTAGTCCAAATTCAAGTCTTGAACCTGACGGTGAGCCATTCAATGAGAATGAAGTGAAAGAGGCTCTATTTAAAATGTTCCCAACTAAAGCTCCTGGACCTGACAGTTTTCTAGCACATTTCTTCCAACGTAATTGGGAGCTATGTGGGCTAGAGATTACTAGTGCAGTGTTGGTAGTTCTAAATGGTGGTGATATCCTTCCCGACTTAAATAGTACATTCATTGTTCTTATCCATAAGGTGGATAACCCAATACCTCTTACGCAATTCCGCCTGATTAGTCTTTGCAATGTTGTCTACAGGATCATCTCAAAGACTAATAGACTGAAGGTGGTTTTACTAGATATCATCTCTGAGGAGCAGTTAGCATTTGTGCAGGGTCGTCTGATCATAGACAATATTCTAGTGGCTGATGAATCTTTACTTTTCATGAGAACAAAAAAAGCAAAGAAAAACTCTTTTTGTGCATTGAAACTAGACATCACGAAAGCATATGATAGAGTAGAATGTAATTTTCTAGAAGCCATGATGAAGAAGCTAGGCTTTCACCAAGTATGGATAGCAAACATTATGAAATGTGTGAGAACGGTATTATCGAGGGTAAATCCCTGACAATGATTCTGGGGTATGCTAGATAGTGAGTGCGTGATCGGCGTTCTGGGTGTGCCTGTGAAATGTGTGTGTATTTGTTGCTCAAGAACACCAAAGTCATCCAAGTTCAGGCCCCTCGTGGGGTAATAGCCGTACATCTTGTGTATTCTTCTTCATCCTCCCTCTTTACAGAAGATATCCCCCTTTTTATTTCAGGGGGTAGAAATCTTACAGGTGGGCCCAACAAAAGACCCATGCCTCCCTAGAGAAACGATATAAATAATAATTACAAGTATACATGTGCGGTGTCTGCCCTGGGTCCCTCCGGCGCCCATCCCATCCATCGGTCGCACCCCTTTTGTCGCGCCCAAAGCGTCCGGCCTGCCCTATCATGTCGTAGGCTTCCCACGCGTGCCCTATCACATCTGCGAGCCCTTTCCTGCTACGCCCCCTGTCACGTTTGCGAGCTCGTCCCGCAACAATTAATGTTTGCGGGACATGATACGGTAACTATGCGTCGACCATGCTGCCTCATCCGCAATGAACTACCTGGGGAAGAAAAACGACATGAGTAGTAGCATTAAATGAGATCTGACTAGTATTGATCAAATCAGTGGTGCAAGCAATACCGACCTACTCTATGGGATGCTTTTGAATGCCTACGGGTTGCAATCATATCAATACATTGATTCGCAAATTCTGGTGGGCAGCACAAGAAGGAAAGAGAAAAATGGCATGGGTATCCGGGGACACAATAGTACTACCAAAACACATTGATGGACTAGGATTCTGGGATATCAATCTTTTTAACCAAAACACATGAGTGGACTTCTTGTCACGTCCCAATTCTGTAACCATGTCATTATGCATAATCATGCATCATGAGCATTATATTTAATTGGTAAGCATACGATGAGTGATTGTTACTTTAAATGGTGGGTTAATTTTTGCTAAGTGTTTTGAAAATACCCGATGTTAAGTTTAGTTAAGTCTTGCGTAGGCGCGGTGGGTGAATCCAATTAACATGGGTTTATCTGGTTTGTAATCACTGTGCATATGTTCATAGAAGTTTCACTGCTGATTTGGGCTTGTCTCTCTAACGAGTGGGACCCACTAGCCGGCCCTACCACCTTTTTTGCTCTCACTCGGCTGCAATACCAACAACCCCACCCCTTAGCTCACTCCCTCACTCACTTTCACTCTCCTCACTCCCAACCGAGCTAAGCAAGCAGCAGGAGCAGCTGCTCTCCTCTCATCCCTCAAGCTCTCTCCTCTCCACCCAAATCCCTCCCTGAAGAGAAAAATCAAGGTATTCATGTCACACCTTGGTATTCCCCATCTCTTTAGCACTCCATCCACCCAAGAATTTTGTGCATGTATGAAGATTTGGAGGAGTTGCAAAATATTTTTGTCACTATCGATGGTTAATCCCAGACAATGATTCCAAGGTGTACCAGTCGATGGACGTGTGAACGACGCTTACGGTGTAATCAACTCAAGAACAACAGGGCTATCTAGGTTCATGCCTCTTGAAGGATAACAACCCTATATTCTGTGTATTTTGTTATGAGTATTTACAAACTGGTTACAGATGAGTTCCTCTTCCCTCCCTAGACCCGTTCCTCTCTCCATTATATACAACAGAAAGAGAAATTACAAGTGGGCCCCTTTTAGTAGACCCATACATAGCTAGATATTCTTTTCTAAAGTCATCACCACGCGAAGCATGCGCGCTGCACCTTGTGTCGGTGGTACTATAGGGCCCATCCCATCCTCTTGGACACGTCCACTTTTACTTTACCCAGTAGCCCTGCCTACCCCCTCGTTGTGAGCCGCAAGCTTATCTGCCCAGCCATTTCATCCCAGCCTTCGGTGAGTCCGCATACGAACTCATCCACTTGTCTGGTTGTTTTGCAAACCCTATCACATCTGTCGCGTGGCGTCAAGTCAGTCCTCAAAACCCCACTCCATAGCATTTAATGCTACAGGATGGGGCACTGTTCATCTGCACTGACCACAATTTTGTTCGCTGAAGGAGCCTCAGGAAGGAAAACATTTGAGTAGAAATCAATAAATGCGATTAGACATGTTAGGTATGGACGTCCCACGACCAGCAAGAACTAGTCACGGGATCACAATATATCGCAAGGAGGTTGGTCGCGCAAGCCTCACACTGGTCGAGCGAGCCTTGACCTGGTCGCACGATGGGCCAGAATTCAAGAAATATCCCCCGTCGGTCGCCATATCCCTCATGGGACACGTTAGCCAGGACGTCCCCTTAATCAATACTCAGACAATCACCCCTCTCTTTTTTGAAATTTTAGTAGTCTAGCCTCTCTTCCCCAAGCCATTTTCCTCTGATTCTTCCGCAACTGATTATCACAAATCTAGACAAGGACTTTGGGTAAGTTCTTTAGGTTTCCCTTGGTGAGAATGTGCATTTGGTTTGGTTGGATTCGCATCTAGGAGCTGTGTTCTTGATGAAATGAAGCTCGTAGGGGAGGTTGGGTTGAGTTGAACTAGTGATTGATGTTGTGGAGTGAGTAAAATAGGTCTAGAATCCATGCTTTTATGCCATTACTTGTTTATGTGGTTTAGAATCCAAACTGCAAATCGTTTCGACCAAAGTTTCTTCACGAAGTAGCTCTCTGGAACAACCCGGAAGTTTTGGGTTATAACCCGGAAGTTCTGGGTAAACCTAGTTAAATCTCATCCAAGAATCATATTGTTTAGTGTGTAACTTGAGTCTAAAACCTTTGGGCTAATGCTTATATGTGTTTATGGAGGATAGGTTTAACATGCATGTTGAATCGATCGTTGAAATCATCGCAAACTCAAGTCTGCTAGAACCCAGAAGTTTCAGTCTTAGCCGGAAGTTCCGGCCCTACCCAGAAGTTCCTACTTCAACCCAGAACTTCCTAGGTAATTAGAGTTGAATTTAACCGAGAGCCCTACTAATCCGGAAGTTCCGACCTTAGTTCGAAACTTCCAGTTTAATCTATTTTCTTTGCAACCTAAAAGCCCTACTCGAAACCTTATCCGGAAGTTTTGACTTCAACCCGGAACTTCTGGATTCCTGTTAATTTTTCTGATGTTGTTTAGATTGTAGACTTCATTGTTCCTTCGCATATCTTGTACTTTTCACTTGTTGTGCTACATCCTCTACTGCTATGCATCTTGTTGCATACATCTTTGCACCTCATTTATGCTCATCACATTGTATGTGTTCTTCTTTAGTGAACGAAAGACTGGAGTGTCACACGGGCATGATTGGGGGTGAAGACTTTGTGGTTGATAGTTGTGAAGTTGAGCAACAAGGCGAACATCTAAGCATACTCTACCTACTACTTTGGATCAGGTGATGTCAACATGATAAATTATGCTTATGTATATTTGCATGTTAGTAAGTCAATGTCGGTTTGATGGTAGATCCTAACTTTGCATTGCCCTACATTGACATTGTTTATCCCTTGATCCGGTGTAACCTAGGTGGCTCTCATGTATTTGTCAAACGTAAAATAAATGAGATGTACTTAACAAGCTTAGGTCATCGTTAGAAGTCGAGCGGTGGTTCAGCCATCGTTCATGAGCTTAGGGCTTATTTAATTGTTCACAAATATAATGATGATATTGGATTGTATGAGTGTGAGGATGAGACGAGATGTGGTCGATGCTAGGTGTAGGTTGAGAAAGGACTCTCGGATGCTATAGACCGCTTGCATCGATTAAGTATCGTCCGTTGTTGCAGATAGCTATAGCACTTTTCGTATTTACCATATGCCGATATAATGGTAAGATAAGCCAAATACCTTTTGCAGCTGTGACCTTTTGATTTGTTGGCCTATGGTGTCGTGGTCATAATAGATTTGTAGATGTATTTAGTTTGCTCGAGGAGTAGTTTTAGCTAACTTCATACCTTTAGGCGTAACTAGGGTACTCCAGAAGTAGCCCTAGTGGACCTCCGCACATATAGGTGCATGTTAAGGTCAGGGCTCAATTGGAAAAGGTTGTCACGAGTACCTCCTTGAGTGTACTTTAGCGGATAGCACAAGCCGAATGGTCATCGTATCGTGTGGGTAAAGATGTACACCCTGCAGGGTGTAAGATCAATTTGAATTGCCGCACTCTCGATTATAAGCATTCTTCTGTCCATTTGCATCAATCGTAGAGTTTTAATATTGGAATGATGGCATGGTATGTTGGGGAATGAATGGTGATGTTGATGTTGAGTTGAGATGGTTCTAATGACAGATATGATATGATGATAATCTCAGGATAGAAGGGTTTTGGCTAGGTTATAGAAGCCCATACTTGAGTCGAAATCGTTTTTGCATAATAAATTCATTTAACCTTTATAGCCGATTTCTTGGTATGTATCCTCAAATGTGTTCTCCTTGGAGTCGGGTTATAACTAAGTATCCAATATAGATTAAGCCTTGCGAGTACATTCGTACTCAGTTGCTTGTTTGCTTTTCAGGTAAGAAAAAAATTAGTTTTTGGTTACTTCACGTCCATCAACGTTGGTGATGGGCAAGAGTAGTACTACCTACTCAGGGAGATTCTTTTGGGGTGGTGCTTATGAGCACATAGCACTACCCACTTTTTGTCGTTCATGTGTTTCCTGCTGCATAGTGACTCTAACCCACTAGGAGATGAAACAACCTTTTATCCTTCTAGTGTTTGTTATGTAAATTATTGTTAAATTGTAATCACTTAAAGACTTGTAATATAGTTTTATTACTCGCTCTTTATTATGTCTTGATATGATGAATCATGTTGTAAAGGTATGTGTTCCAATCTTAGACATAAAACACATATCGTGACTACCGGAACGATATTCTGGTTAATCATTGAAGTCGTTATTATATAAATGATCGGTTTAATGTTTAATTAGAATGCTATTTAGACGGTTCTCCGCACTTCGTAAATGCACAACTAGGTAGTAGATCATTATAAACATAGCGTGCTATATTGGAAGGAAGAGAAGTACTCAAACAGGGACTCGTCAAACGTATTGGCAATGGTGAATCAAATCATATCTGGGAGCATAATTGGCTACCAAGAGATTGGACGTTGCGACCAATTTGCGCAAAGAAGGCATCGCCCCACAAAAGTTAATGAACTGATTGATCACACTAATTGCATATGGCTAAAAGATGTAATTGATGACTTTTTCTTGGACGTGGATAAGGAACTCATTCTGAATATTCTGCTGAGCACAATGAACCGAGAGGATTTTTGGGCATGGCATTATGAAAGGGAAGGAAAATTTACTGTTCGTTCAGCATATCGAATGCTTGTAAAAGTAAAGGCTCAGAGGAGGATCAACTTGAAGACAGAAGTAATATGTCTAAAGGTCTGTTTGTTTGAGCTTTTGCTTTTGAGCTTTTCTAAAAAGCTGTACTTTTGGTTTGTCTGAAAAGTTACTTTTGGAAATAGATTGTTAGCTTCTACAACAAATATTTAGCTTCTCAACACATAGTTTCTCAGAAAAGCGTATCTCAGCAAGCTTCTCAGCTTTAGTTTATTTTCCTCAGAAGCAGGCTTCTGACTTCTCCAGAAACTACTTCTCCAAAACCCCGTTGGTTCTGACTTCTGGCTTCTATCAGTAACAGAAGCAGAACCAAAAGCGAGAAATAAACAAGGCCTAATACTTCCATCAAAAACGAGAAACAAACAAGGCCTAATACTTCCATCTCTAAGAAAGGTTGGAAGAATCTTTGGGGCGTGCTGGTGCCATCCAAGGTGAAAATCTTTGCATGGAGGCTATCACATAACACTATTCCAACAGAGATGGTTCGTAAGAGTAGGCATTTAAGCCCGGAGGCATTTTGCAAGATATGTGGTGCTGCAGATGATATATGGAACCATGCACTGTTGAACTGCACAATGTCGAAGTGTGTTTGGGCATTAATGGATGATTAATAAATAGAGCTAATAGTCACAACAACAATCACAAACCAAACGAATGGCTTTTCTTTATGATGGAGAACCTAGAGCACAATCTCTTCACTAGGCTCCTTGTTGCATGTTGGGCTATTTGGCATGCCAAGCGGAAAGCCATCAATGAAGAAATTTATCAGATTCCTCTGTTGGCGTATCATTTTATTCAAAGCTATCTTGAAGAACTAGAGCGGGTCGCAACAAAGCCAACTGCTCATGTCCGCGATGCTAATGTAAGAACGAGGTGCCCAAGGTGGTTCCCGCCACCTGAAGCACATTTGAAGTTCAATGTTGATGTTGCTATATCAAAGAGAGGAAATAAGGGTACAAACAACGTCATTTGCCGGGATGAAGTAGGGAATTTTGTTGCGGCTTGCGCGATGGTTTTGAATGAGCTCACCGATCTGACTATTCTAGAAGCGCTAGCGTGCAAAGAAGCATTATGTCTCGTTGCTAACATCAACGCAGCAAGAGTCTATGTGACTTCTAACTGCTTCTAACTGCCATCATATTTGGCTTCTTCATCCCCATGTTTTATTGACATGTATGTAAACTAATGAATAAAATCTTCCGGCTTTGTCTAAAAAAATGAAGAGCATATACATACTCATCCCACGGCTCTAATCGAGGGCAAAATCAAAAATAGACAATATACGTCATCATATTTGCTAAAATAGACAACATAGCGACGTATTTGCAAATATAGCACTTGTATTCGGCACCTCAAACACTGAATACCCGATTTTGGAACGCAAGGCACCAAAAATGGATGGGCCGACCTATTTTCAGAACCTGAGATTTCAAATACGACACTGTGCACCGTATTCGGTACCTCATATGCCGAAAACACCTTGTATTCGACATCTGAAGTGCCGAATACAATGCACAGTGTCGTATTCGGCACCTCAGGTTCTGAAAATAGGCCGGCCCTGCCGCATGCTGCTGTCGTCGCTCACGTTGCATCTTGTCGTGTGTCATTTTCGTGTCATCTCTCTGCATAGAGTGTAGTACCTATTTGTGATAGTGGGGCTGAATAAATTACAGTAACATAACTTTTTGTATTAGGGCACGAGCGAATAAATAAAGAAAAGAACTTGATGAGTGAGTGTATGTCATTTCGTGTCATCTCTCTGCATAGAGTGCAGTACATACTGGTGATAGTGGGGCTGAATAGAGTACAGTAGCACAACTTTGTTTTATCAGGCACGAGCGAATGTGTGTAAATTTATTTCAACATAATTTTGTTGATATTTTATTATTTATTTAATGTATTTGTGTGGGTGACTTTTTAGTGAAGTAACGTTGGGACGATACAAATTCTAATTTGTTGAATAATAATAGTTGTGAAGTATGATTATCATATAACCCGGCATAAATGTTACATACGCTGATAAACATTACATTGAATATGGGGGTTTTCGTCACTGCACGAATGGACCCTAACCATAAAGACATGGCGACAACAAACGTTGGTGTAGCATCTAGGCCCTAGATAAGTTGTAAGTATTTTAGTCATTAATAACAACCGTATCATTATGACTAACACGTAGGTTTTGAAGTGAATCAAAACTTAGTTCACAATGATTGTATGGGGTTTTTTTTGTCCTTCATGAGATTCTATTGGACGATCAAACGATATTTGTGTCAAAATTAAGGATCTCCTAGTTCTAAGTGTCACAAGGTGATGAATGACACTTAAAGTAGATATAGGTCATTTCTAGTCTTTTAACCGTACTATAAAGGGGGGCTAAGTATTGTAGCTTGACCTATTTAAGTCTAGACTTAGTTGGATGCATTGTGAAAGTCTAGCACTAGGTATCTCAAAGAAACCTATGGGTGAGAAGTCAAGAATTTAGTGCTCAAAGTCCATTGAAATGGATGAGCCTCAAAGTTTTTATTCTTACCGGATTGTCCAGTGCTAAAGGACTTGTACTCAACAGATCTTATTCCTATTCTGAGAAGAAGCTAAATGACCTCATCAGATTGTCTGGTGATGGTAAATATGTGCACCAGAGTATTTAATAGAAGAGATATTTTCTAAGGAAAATTGAAGTTAAGTACACCGGATTATCCGGTGTTCAGAGAAGATTAACACCAAAGCATTAACAGAAAGTTGAAATTTTCAGAGGAATTAGAATTCAAGGCACCAAATGGTCTGGTGTTGAGATGTGTAACACACTGGAGAATTTGGTCACAATGATTTCCAAGTCATCAAGACACAAGGGAGAGCACTTGACTTGATTTCCAAGTCCCTAATTGAAGGTTAAGGACTTCATTAGTGTTTCAAGAGTAGCGAATATGCATCTAGCTATTGTTTAGGCTTGATAGGGATCAAGTGAACTAGTTAGCTTGTTACTCTTGCTGGTTGGCAACACCTAGTTGGTCGTGGTGATTGGAGGTTTTCTCAGTGAGCTCATGGAGTTCTTTTGGGAGCCTCGGGAAGAGCTTGTACTTGGTTTGATGTCCGTCAATCCGGAGATAGAGAAGTGACGATTACTAGTGAGCACTTGAGTCTTTGTAACTCAAGGAGAAGCGATATCCTTATGTGGATGCTCCAATGAAGATTAGGGGAGAGTGTCAACTCTTCGATACCTTGAAAAAAAATCGGTGTCCTCTTTCCCAACTCTCTGTCTATTCCGCAATTTTCTTCTAGCATCTACTTTCATGTAAGTTTCAATTCCGCAATTTACTCTTTAGTTATATGCTTGCATATTTGTTCTCCATGTTCTACCATGCTTGCTCGAGTAGTTGCATTTCCTTCTTTTATGTTATGGTTGCTCCTTGTTCTAAAAATTGATAATTGTTTTAAGGTTTGATTAAAGCCATATTCATCCCCCACTAGGGCCATTAGATCCTTTCAGTTGGCATGTAAGGTACGTCTAAAGACTAACTTAATAGTGTGCCGCTGCTAAACCTAACATACGTTAGGGAATAAAAATAGATCGGGTTACAATAGATGCTCTCTACTGAGTGCACATAGGATATTAACCTTTCGCACGGCATCGGGGCCCTCCGCTTCAGCACGACAGGCTCTCTCCCGCTTGCTTTCCCTCTCTATTTCGCGTGCCTCAAGCGTGACGTGCTCCTTCACTACCTTCCTCATACGCTCCTTCTCCTGACACTTGAGTCGTAGTTCCTCCTGATGTTGCTCGTACTCCTGGCTTTCGTACGCTTCCCTCCTCCATCGCATGCTCACGTCGATCCACTGCTTCTGGTGCTTATTTTGCTCCATGTTCAGCCATTCCATGAAGTCACAGATAGATAGAGGAGACTAAACAAATGAAACAAGAGGGGAGATTAGTCTCTATGTGATGCATGAACATCCTTTTGCAGTGTTCCTTGAAACCTCTCATGTATTGCTGCTGGAACGTCAAGCCATTGGGGGCATGAAATCATCATCCTCATCTTCCTTGTCATTTTCTAGATGAGTAGTAGAGGGCACCCATGTACCTCTTAGGTTGGCTGACCGTCGTCATCTTCTACGTGAACCTGGCATGACACCCATGTCGAAGAGCATATACATCACCAAGAAGTTTGTGATGTCTTTGTTAAACAATTGTGCGTCTTTCAGGAACGCCTAACGTAAAAGAGGATCATTTGAATCAATGGAAAAATGATAAGTAGGGTGACCACATAGAAAATTACGAACCATAATGTGGGATGCATACTAGTCAGGTAACATAACTATTGTTCTTTTCCTCCTAGATAAATCTAGAACAGAAGAACGGTCGACCAATTCACACACCCTGAGATACATTTGATGCTACTCGTGCAAGAGGACCCTAAGGTCCTCGGTAGTTACATGCTGGAGCGGAGCAGTTAACGCAAAACAGAAGGGTCTTGTATGAAATTTGGCCAAAACTTGTATTAGGTTGTTCTCCTTAAAAGGATTATGTTTACCTTCACGCACAACCTGCAATGAGGCATTAAGTGCTATATGGATCATTGTAGGTTTCCGTAGAAAGCCTGTACTCGATGATCCCGTCATTGATTTATTGATCCTTCACTGTAATGTTATGGCTCTGCACCAAAGCACGAATCCTTGATTATTTAAGAAATATTAAACAAGTATTAAATATCATAATTAATATGTAACAAATCTTAATAAATAACTAAAAAATAAAGTTATGTGCCAGAATTATATGACAAACATTATATAAATTAAAAATAATTAAATTAACAATACAGTGAATAATACATAATAGGAATGACTATGACAATAAAGTCAATAATACAAGTGTCATTAACAAGTACAAGTGCATCGAACAACTACACTGACGACTCAATGTATCCCACTCCTCTAACTCTTCCCTGCATGTACCATGACGAAGTATCCTCATGCGGTAGTGTGGATGCCCCTGGAACATGCTCCGACAGAGTCCGGTGTGTCGAAGGCTCACTCTACTAGTACCACTGTGAAACCCCTGGTGCATCGAGATATTAGGGATACTGTGCGCTGAGGAACTTGGTGAAACTAGCGGCCTGCATTGCAGCAGCCCAGTCAAAATCATGCATGCCGTTCTAGTCAGGTGTCTGTTACATGCAATCAATGATGTCCTCATGATGAGTCGATGCTACAGGCGGAGGTGTTAGCGTAGTCTGAGGAGGTTGTGTCCACTACGGAGCCTGTGAACCTAGTATACACTGCTCGAGCGCAGGAGCCTACATGCACTCCTTGTCCTCGGCACTGGAATATGACACATGATGCTCTAGAGCCGAAGGTTCCTCCCGCGACTGTGCCATGGATCCCACTCCACGATATCGGCGCTGAGGACGTCCAGTTCACTGATCACCCGAGAGTAACTACCATGGTCTTGCTGCTGACTCCATCTCAACCTGGCATGCATCCACCGATACCCTATCGTAGACCTCATGTCATCTGCAAAACCATCAGAGATGGGGACTAGATAGTAGCTCTTGAGCACCCAAGGCCGACAAACCAGGAGATACTCCTAGCTCTATAGCTGTAAGAGGTGTAGATAGCTTGTAATAGATCTCTTTTCTTTGATCGTTGGGTTACATCATACAATCCTCTGTAGATTTTAGCCAGCACAACAGATCCCCAATTGTAAGATATCAGCTCATAAGAATATGATGTGAGCTGACTCGCTAACCATACAATATGGAGGATGACATAATTACCTACCGTGTTGCAGAACATGATGTCTCTCAGCAGGACATACAAGTACATCTTATAGTGTTGTATAATTGTAGCATCGTCCGCATCCGGTGGGTATGGACTGAACTATGGCAGCCCATGAATCCAGGACATGAAGAGGCCAACATCCTTCTTGTCATATTACACACCAAACCTACAAGATGCAGAGGGTCAATAAAGCATGAATAGCACTACAATATTTGAAGTGTATTACATAACAAATAATTATCTACCCTCAACGTAACCATTCCACTGCTCCTTTGGTGGTCGCGAAACTACTAACGGGGCTCCCCTGATTGGTAGCTCAGTCAGCATGGCCACGTCCCTCAAGGTTACGACTATCTCGCCAAAAGAAAAGTGGAACATGTGCGTCTCAGGATACCACTAGTCGACGAGACCTGTGAGCAGTGGCTCCTAAATTGGCAAGAGAGGTGTCCTGCCACCACCCACCATGGGAGCTTCAACCATCATCTAAACTATAAAAGCACGAATACGTTTGGTGTTGAACACCCCATTCAACCCTCCAGATCTAATCCAACGTCTCCGCTCCCTCCCACCGTGTTCTGCCCGGTCTGTTTCCTGCCTCGTCCTCCCACCTAATAAAAAACCGAAAAAAACCTACATCCCACCTTCACCTAATAAAAAACCGAAACAAAACCGTGAAAAAAACGACCAAATCCGATACCCTAAACCGCCCCCCCCACACCCCACATGCGCCGCCTCCGCCTCTCTCATCCACCCCCTCCGCCACCCACCTCCGCCCTCCCCCCTCCTGATCCCCGATCCGCCATCACCCCCGCCACACCCCCAATCGCGTCCGGCGGCGAACCCAGACAAGCTACGCGGCTGCGGCGGCCGACCGCGTGCGTGGTCCCCCGGCCGCTGCGGCGGCGGCCCTTATCGGCGCGTGGCACGCCGCCGTGGGCTAAGCGGTAGCTCCAGGACCCATCGATGGCGTAGCTGGTTAGGGTTTGGAAGCCGGCAATGGAGGTGCAGTGGCTCGCCGAGTACCCGTACCAGAGCTCCGACAAGCGGCCGTGCAAGCGGCCCCAGCTCGCCTGGGATGTCGCGCCCACACTGTTCCAGCCCCCCAAGGTATCGTTTTGGCTAGATCTAGGCGCGGTGGTCGTTTTGGCTAGATCTAGGCGCGGGTTTCGCTAGATTCGAAGCCAGTGGGCTCGATCAGGTCATGGAGCTCGGAGAATTGCGGATCCGTGGTGTGGTTGCTGCGGATCATCGGGGAGATTTGGTGAATTGGTGGTCTATATGGTCCCGCACTGATGCCCTGCTCCGCCCCTGCGATGCACTACTCTGCATCGACGCTTTGGTGAGGAACTGCTCCGCGCTGCGCCGCCCTGCTGATCCACCACCACCACAACGCCCTGCTCCGTTGCGCGATTACTCCCTGCTCCCCCCTAGCGATCCACCATCGCGTTGATGCCCTGTTTTGCTTGCACGCTGATGCCCTGCACCACCGCCCTGCTGAGCCACCATCGTGCTGCCCATCGGTTAGCCCGTTCACTTGCGCCTCCATCTGAATTTCTGCTGCATCAACGCACTGCTTCGCACGAACTCCGTGGACTGCCCATGCGTCGTCGCCTTCATCTGTTCCTATGCAGTACCAACCTAGCTGCCACGCCTCTGTCTCCACCTGCCGGCACCTCCTCTGTTATAGGCACCTCTGCCTAATCATCCCCTTTTCTTGATTAGTTTCTTGATAGTGCCAATTTTCACATTCTTGTATGAAGAGGTTCTGAAGGCAATCACAGGGTGGAACCAGCTCAGTGTCTGGATGGTTCTTGTGCTCATCGACGAGAAGTGAATAATGCAACATGTTGGTAAGTTGTCCCTCCCAGCGGCCTTGCTAAAAGCCAGCTCGTACCCTTGTTCTTTTGGCATGATTTCTAGATGGGGGAGGTGCTCGAGTCTCTCATTTTATATGCATTTTGCACTAAGAATGATTGTGTTCTACAACCTTTGATTGGTTACTGGATTTTTGCTTGTCCAGTTTTGGAGCTTTGGCGGTGAAGACGTGAAGGTGGTGGCTTGGATCAGATCCTTTCAATAGTGCTACAACGCTTGCTCTTGGTCTCACCACCCGAAGGAACAAGCAGCGGTGATGCGTGACCACGAGCCAGCATTGGTGAACCAAGTCATGGCATCGCTGCAGGGTATGGGGTGCCATCAACTGGTGACGATGACCTCCAGCTGGTTACATGTTCGATGAAATGATTGAATAGGTTTCATGTTTCTTCTATTTTCCAATTTTACATTATGTTCCATAAACTTTGGTTTATCAGAAATGCTGCCTCAGTGATCAGTTTGAAACAATCTACCGTGACATTCTAGCAATAGCTACATCCTGCAAGTTATGCAGTTGTCTAAAATTACAGAGACCTGCAGATATATGCATGCACAATAATTAGTATTTTTCGCATTGATGGAGAGTGTCATTTGTCCTTTCATAGTGATTTTTGATATTGATAAGTCATTCCGATTCTTGCTGAGAAGATGGTAATCAATTGAGAGAGTGCTCATGGTGAAAATCTTACGTGTGTGATGAGATGTAGACTCCCGCGTATTTTTGCAATAAGGTGGTCTGATGGATGTAATGTGGTCTAATTTTTGGGACTCTTGTATATTAATATTTCATGGGTTTTAGTTTCAGGCCTATGAGCATTAGAATTTTACATCAAATTTATTTTCTGGTTCCTAAATCTGAATATCTATTAACTTTCACATCCAGGTTGCCGTCATCTATCAAATTCTATGGAGGGATGCACAACCAACCAGTGAGGCATTTTGTGCATTTCTATGGTTTCCCCTTTTCGATTTATAGATATTCTATAGAGACAACAAAAGCAAAATTAATTGCTTATTGGTAGCTGCATCCCCTCATTTTCAACTCATTTTTATTTGTGCACTGGGAATTTGTGATTGTGGAGAAAGGTTTTAAGATATTATTTGTGGCTGAGAATGGTAGTCTGATACATGGTCATCTCAATGCAACGCAATTTTTTCTTAAGCAAGTTGTTTGATGACAATATGTGTTTTATCTTGGAGTAGACAAAGAACATAACATCCCTGCTACTGTGAACTCGCAACTAATGTTTTGGTGGAACATACTATATACAACATAACAAAGGCTAAAATATTGATAGGGAAAAACCATTGGTTTCAACCATTAGGTTTGGTTTTTAATATACAATATCCTTATTATCCATCTGCTCGCTACTGAAAAATATGGTAATCTTCCAGAAGGAAAATTGTTATCACAAAAGTAGTAACTGATAAACTATGCTCTCCTAGGAGCTAAAATGTGTGCTCAGAGGGACATGAAAATTTGTACTTTGTTTCACTATCCCCCCTTGTCACGCACATGTTTCAGTATTTGCAGTATTTCTTATATCCCATATTAATTCTCTTTACAAATTTATTTTGCAAAACACAATTGCATGAGCTATCCATAGAAATTATTGTTAGTCTTTGACCATGAGTTCTTTTAACCTAGCGAGTTCTTTATGTTAGTTTTTTTATACTTCAAGCTAGCTAAATATATGCATGGTTGAGTGCATTTTGTTGATCTGCTCACTAAGTCAAAGCAAAAATGGTTGTACAAGTGATCAAACAGCTTTTATTGAGGTCTCATACAAAATTTTGTTGGTCTGGCAGTACCAGCCAAAGATGTAATGACTATGGAGGGGGGAGGCAAAATGGTGAGTTTGATTAAAAAGTAAAAAAGTAGAAAATAGACTAGAATTATTTGGTGAAACACCAAAATAATAGCAAAATTTGTATTTGAATCAGCATGTATTCCAGGTCCCTAATCATCCTTGTTGGATAATCATCTTTGTTGGATGTGTACATTCATGGTCCTCAATGGATCAGGTTGTCAATGTATGAATGTATCATATTCTTTTTATTAAGCAAGTTCCATTGTTCAACTTATATTTATCTAATCTATAAAAGCACGAGTTGGTACATGAACTTTTGATCTTGACCATTCATTGTTGTTTGATCTAAAGGCCTATATTGCTCCAATGTCATTGCACTCTATTCCAAAGAACCACCTCCAATCAATTTGGAAACATGCAATTAATAGGTGCTATTAGCATTAAAAAGTATTAATACACCATTATTTCTTTCCATTTATATCCAGCTCGGTTGCCAATGTTAGCATAAGGCCATGCAGAGAAGGATCCCATGATTATGCTATGTTCCCTTTTCTCAATCTCTTTCCAAAATACCACAAAGGAGGATCCTCAGGTTTAGATCTCTTCCCTTCTCTAATTTTCTTTCCAAAATCATGACACAATCTCCATCTATTTGCTATTTACAAATTCTGGCAAGAATATATATACATGCAAAAGCGTGAGGGTGCATTTGCTAGAACAATTCCCAATCTCTAAGTCCAAAATACCAGAATTTTCACATCCAGTGCATGCAACAGAAAGGAAAAGGAAAA
Organism: Phragmites australis; assembly: GCF_958298935.1. Taxonomy (NCBI): domain Eukaryota; kingdom Viridiplantae; phylum Streptophyta; class Magnoliopsida; order Poales; family Poaceae; genus Phragmites; species Phragmites australis. The sequence goes on from NC_084923.1 coordinate 15,204,637, forward strand.
CAAATATATATGGTATTCTTTCGAAGTGAAATAGACCAAGAAATAATCCATTAATTAGCCAATACTAATCATCGGTACAAAAATCTTGCCAAGTTATTATATACAGCTTGCGATCGACCCTTGCAAGCTGGGTACGCGTGATTTCCTTTTCCATATAGATGAATCATTATTTCGAAGGTAAATGAACCAAGCAGAAAGAAACCAGAAGGCATGCAAAGTGTTTTCCACGTCAATTTCTATATGATATACAGCTTCCTTTTATGATAATGCGTATATGGTAACAAAGTAATTGCATAATTTTCACATTCCAAAATCAGAGGAAGACTCTAGCTATAAATAGCCATGAGTACTCAGAGAGGATGATCACAATATCATCGAGATCAAAATTAGTGTTAGTTTCCAACTTTAGTGATATAAATTAGTTTGTTTCCTGTTTCATACACACTGTGCACTTTATTAGCCACCATTTGTTGCGTGAGAGTTGTATGGCATCCATGATGGCTGAGTAGCCGCCTCCGAGAAGATCGATGCCGGACTGGAGCCCTGGCCTCCCATAGGAGCTCTTTGAGTCCATCGGGAAGCGTCTTGCCTCCGGCCACGACGTGGCCTCCTTCTGATCCGTCTACGCCCTGTTGCGCGATGATGTGCCATTTGTGATCTTCGTGCCACTTCTATTGCTCCCGTTCAGCTCTGACTCAGACAATGTCACCTTCTACAATGTATCGGAGAACGAGACATTCTCCTTGTCGCTCCCGGACATGCGTGGCAAGGTGTCGTGTGGCTCGTCATGTGGTATATGCATCTTCAAATATCGAAGGAATCACTTAAGTGGTTAGTTGCTCTTTTGATATGGCGCAGATTTAGCTATACGGTCACAATTTCCAGTTTTCAGGGGGTGGACGCTGATGGAACTATAAAACTCTCATTTTTGCCAAATAGGATGTGTGCTTTGCATTGACGGAGAGGGCAAGGTCACCGAGGAGGAGGCAGGAAAGACGCCAAGTCCATGATGTCTGGTACTTAAGTTTCTGTTTTGTAGTCTGGTTTTAGCTAAATCTATGTGCTCAGTGCTATTTAATAATCAACATTACATTCCATGATGTCTGGTTCATATATTTCAGCCCATTTTGCAAAGGTCTGATGGAGCTTCTTTTCTTTCAACTGATGAAGATTCCCAATAAGAGGTAAACCAGGAAAAGCTGCATGAAAAAAGAAAATAAAATCACTTGAAGTTTTTTTTTTTTGCACCGAATTGGATTGAAAATTCAAAACATGATGTTTGGCAATGCAAATAATAAAATTTGGTAAAATTTAGGGTCTGACAGTGCCATGTCACATGCGAACAATGACAAAACCGGTACAAGTTGCATATTATATCTTTTGAGCATAAAACTACTAATTGAAACTAAACCAATTAACTGTAATGGATTCGTCGAACTCAAATAAAAACCTAATATCAAAGGAAAGACTGCTGACTGCTTGCATAATTTTCAGGAAGAGAAATATATGACTTGTTTTGAGAAAAAAACATATATTACTTGTTGTATCGTTTATTTTTATTCTTGATACCTTAAAACCATATCAGAAACCGTAGATGTAAAAAAAGTTATGCTGACACGTGCATGGTTACTTTAACACACTGAAGACGGAGCAACGGTCAGGGTTTGATGAAATAATAGATCACGTAATCAACTTTAAGAGCCATGTATTCTTTGTTGACGGTTCAGGTGGGACGAGAAATACATATTTATACAAGGCATTGCTTGCAAAGGTGCGTTCGATGGGTATGATATCTATTGCAACTGCAACGTCTGGTATAGCAGCGTCAACATGCCCGGTGGTCGCACCGCCCACTCCAGGTTCAAGATTCCCATAAAAGCTTTCTTATAACAGCATGCGTAATTTTACTAAGCAGAGCGGTACCGCTGAGTTGCTTCACAAGTCACACTTGAATCTGGGATGAAACTATCATAACCAAACGTCATGTTGTTGAAACATTTGATAGATCTCTCCAGGATATAATGGGATGCTCGCAGCTGTTTGACGGAAAGATCATGGTACACATTGTTTATTTTTAGATACGTGACTTTTCATACAATGTACTGGATGTGGAGTACATCTACGTGTGTGTATAAAAATTGCACGTGCGTGTCGCACGTGCATGGTTACTAGTGAGAGAAAAAGGTAGTAGTCCTGCCCGTTAGAGTGGCTTGTGCAATCGAGAGTCTAACTCCTTAATAGTGCGGACACTTCAGGCTCGCAACGGAAGCAACTGCAAAAGATATCCAATACATGTACTGAGTTAGTAGAAAATTATCATGGCAATTAAAAAGCACATATAATCATGGTACCTGATGCCCTGTGAAAATCATATGTCCCCTATGGTTCTCATCGTAGTGCTGCTAAAGTAGCTCGAGAAAACCACCATGAGTCATGACAATGATTTCAAGCTACATGGTTCAATAAGTAGGTGAATAATAATTTAGAATATATTACAAGCTTCATGGTTCAATAAGTATGTGAATAATAAATTAGAATATATTACAAGCTTTATGCTTCAATAAATACATAAATAACAAGCTTCATGATTCAATAAAAAAAACATCATATGTGTTGCCAGTATCATACGATATATTACAAAATAAGTAGTACAACTAATAGGTGATAACAATTTAGAATACAAACAATGACTACGAATAACTTCAAACAATAAACTAAAATGCAACAACTCTAATACACTACAGTTCGATATTGGCCTGATAGTTTACTGCCGGGCCAGGCATGTCCTCCTATCATGACTAGGTTGTTTGCAAAGTTTGCACTTACGTAGGCCTTCCAGGATCCGTGCGTCATGCTCGGGGATAAGATACCCACTTAGACCCCTCGATCGTTTTGTAGCTGCTTCCGATGTTAAAGGACCGTATCTTTGGAAGCCATATGCTCCTCAATACATCGATCGTGAAGTACGGTGCTACATATTGTGATCTGTCATTGCTGCTCATGTCCCTGCAAGTGGCTAAGACATGCGAGCATGGGAAATGATGCAGTTTTGGCTTATTGCATGTACACTTCACTTCGCGAGACCCAAGTTGACATTGCCGAATGGTGTCCCTGCTCTATACCCTGAAGCATACCTATGGTGGCACATGACCTTAAATTCATTATTGGTCAGGTCGTATATCCTCGTCCGATGAAAGTGTACCTTATTCCTACTTCTGGATATGATCTCCTTCACCTTAGGTGCGAACCGTATGCTGCAATTTATAGCAGTATTATCACGGTCTCGAAAGTAGTCCACTGTTATATAGAATGTAAGCTCAATGATGGCACACAATGGGAGGCCACGTACTCCCTTTAGGACATTGTTCAATGCCTTCGCTATGTTCGTTGTCATGATGATGTACCTAACATATGATACAATGATTTTAGAATGCATATTTGCATAATAAAGAGTTTAATATGATAATTAAAAATCTATATGCTAACCTGGCACCGTGAGTTTCATGAATTAGGGCCCGACACTCCGTCGGCTTTCCTGTTATCCACTTGCTAAAAGTATCATATGAACGGCTAACGATAGTTTATCCCCCAACCATTTGTGTTCGCAGATGGCCTCTTGTGCTTGTTGCTCTATCATAATCTTGTGAGTGGTCTCATTAAACTATCTCCATATCTCGTTGAACTTTATCTACTGGTTCTACAGACACAACCATTTTAATCTTTTTACAAGAGACTTGTTGTGGTAACTTGAGTATAGGTTCGCTCCTAACTGTCGCATGCATCATCTTCTCTCCACATTAGGCCATGTAATGGAGTAGTTTGTGCTATCATGCAGAAGGCCCTTATTACGGTCTTAGATGATGCAAACTTGTTCCCTGTTGCCCACGACACGTGTCCTCACCAAGGTGAGGAACCACAACCAGCTATCATTGTTCTCACTCTCAACCATTACAAAGGCGAGAGGAATAATCTGATTATTTGCATCTACCGCTATCGCTGTCATAAGAGTACCATGATACTTGCCGCTTAGAAATATGGCATCCACGCATACAACTGACCTGCAATGTCTAAAAGCTTTGATGCAATATCTAAAAGCTTTAATGCATTGTCTAAAGAAACAGAATAACCTAATATGATACCAGTCACTAGTGTTGTATGACCCCTCATATAGCTTGATCGGCTCATCCGCCATGGCCCACTGAGTCCCTGGATTTGTCATGGCAATCTTTTGTAGTAGCATCGAGAGCATAGTTGTAAGACTGTTCGAAGCTTCCAAATAGCATCTTTAACGCCTTCTACTTCGCTCGCCACGTGATGTGGTAATTGATCAGCATACCCGTGTTAGTCTGCACCTCCTCCATAATAGATTTTGACGACAAACAAATGTCTGTGCCAACAAGGGTGATGAGGAGTTGGCCTATGAACCTCGCATCAACGGCGTGACTCACATTTCTAATAGCATCTTCACTGCATGTATGTGGGGTGTGTCTACTGATCATAAAATAGTTCTAATATTTTGGCTTATATGCTCGTACGAAGTAAGGAAAATTCGGGTGCTTGATACACCTGATCTCATACTCCGTAGAGTTAGACCGGGCGCACTTGTTGTCCCTTCTTGTCATTACAGCATAGTTGCTAATAAAGTTGATGACCTCTCCCTATTACAAAATTGTTGCTCAATCTGGATGTCGCTATTCTGGTATCCCAAGTTAGATAAAGTGTTATACTCAACGACAGCACAATCTAGCAGCCCAGCACTATAAAAGTACTGCATCACCGACACCAGTTCATCGTTGTCAGGAGCTTCTTTATCACTGCTACCACCGGCTTCATCATCCATGCACCCTACATCTACCTCAAAAGGTTCCACTCTGGCTCTTTCTCTATCAGAGCTACCCTTCCCGACATGCCCTCCATCCTCTTCATGCATCACCTGCTAGCCTGATCCTTCCACGATAATCACTATATCACCTTTGCACTGGTCGTGGAACTATGTTTACGTACACCCCATATCAAAATTCTCCTCCAATGCCTTGCGTAAGTACAAAGCTATGCGTTATTCCTTCTCATCTTGAACAACGTATGGACAATGACTCAGCTATTTGGAATAAGTCGTGGTCGTACACTCTCTAGGATAACAGTATGGGATTTCTGGTTCACACGTAAAAGGCTCATAACATGTGATTTCAAACCTTCTGGGTCATTAGGTATCTCAACCAACCGAACTCTCTATGTGTTGGTAGTTCTGATGTTACGAGCCTCCTGTGCAAAACTACGGAACATTCTCTATAATAAATATGAAAAGTCATACCGTATCTGCTAAACAAATATACATATAATAAAATAACTATTTAGATGTATGTAAGATACATAGCTAATTACACCTCTCGATAAATAATAAATAAATTAACAATGCAAATTAAATAGTACAATACTTAACAATACTAAATATTTAAGTAATTAACAATGCTAATTAAATAATCAATATTGAATTCAAATGAAATAATTAATATTTAAGATTGAATTAAAATATTAGTTAAACATGCTTATACCATTATCCATCCAACATTCACATCACATCACATCCCTAACCACCTCTCTGGCCATGCAGATGTTCGATGCGCATCACTATTTTAATATAATGAATTAAAATACTAATTAAATAAGTGCACACCACTATTAATTAAATATTCAATTTGACAATTTTTCCATGCATTATGGTTTTAATCAGATCTTTCTGTCCAACCAAGTTTTTTTAATCTTTTAAAATTTATTTTTTCTTTTTTATTTCTTTTTCTTTCTTTTCTCTTATTGCATCCACCCTAGTTATACATATGGAGAACATGCATGCACTAGACCATCGCCCTAGTCACCACTAGCACAAAGTATCACTATTATGTCATCATATTATTAAATTAATTAAATAATCTAATTACACTAACTAATCAAATTCACATTAGTTACTAAGTATACAATCTACTTACTCCGAGTAAGCAAATAATTACTATTATACAAATTTATACTAATTATTAATATACAAATGGATGTTAATTACTATTATAAAAATTGATGTTAATTTAAATTGACGTTAATTACGATTACATGACTAAGTAAATAATCAAATTTATATAATCAAACTAAGAAAATAATTAAACAAATATAATTGAATGAATTAAACAATTTACTTACTCTAATTACTATTATTACTGCAAGTATTAATTAAATATATAATTTAAGTACTTACTGTAACTCGTGTTGCTGCTCCTGCTCGTCTCGGGCTGATTATCCTCTTCTCGCTCTGTGGCTACTCCTCACCTCGCGCTGCTACTACTCCTCGCCTCGCACTGTTTCTCATTTACTCGCGCTACGGCTCCTTACCATATCTTATAGCAAAATACAGCAGCGCGGAGGCTAAAAGCCGCGGGAACAATGGCGCTGGGCTGAAACAATTGACAAAAGCGAAAGCAGCGAGGAGATGCACCGAAATCACTGAGAAGACATGACGTGAAGGGATGTGAGCACCACGCTTGACCTGTATTCGGCACATGAGGTTCACCGTATTTGGCACCTCAGGTGCCAAAAACGTCCTGCATTCGATACCTAATTTCGTTTCACAGTGCCGTATTCGGCACATCAGGTACCGAATACAGGCAGACTCATCATTTTTTTCTTAGGTATCGAAATCAATTTTTTGATAATTTAAATGTTAAATACAAATACTAAATTTATAAATACGTAGCATACGCTGTTGTCTACTCCCTCCGATTACAAATGTATGTTGTTTTAGACTTGTGCACAAAGATTAAGAAAATAGATCAAATGACCTTGTTACCCTTCATTTATTCTGTATTGAAAAAGATAACTTATTCATTTGTGAGAGTGGTAATATTTATTAAACAAAAGTAAGACAGGAACAAAAGAGAAAAAAATGTATAGAGGTTCGAGAATGATTTATATTTAAAGAATAGTTGAGAAAGCTAAAATGGTCTATAATTGCAATCAGAGAGAGTATTTTTCGATTTTTCTCGCCGCTCGGCCGAATAATAAACGTCGAGAAACTCACTCGACATTGGACTTCGGCGCTGCAGGTCAACCAATGCCCGTCTCGGGCCGCCCGAGCCCGTTCTGACCTGACCGGCGCTGGCTCCTCAAAGGCCGAGACGAGACGAGGTGCCGAGGCGGTGGTGGACCGGTGACCTCCACCACTCTCCACAGTCTTCGCGCCCGTGCAGCAATCCTATGCGCTGTGTTGTGCGCGCCCCGTGCGCGGGCGGGCCGGCCGAGCGAGCGGCAGGCAGCGCACGTGAAGTTCCACGCCCGCGCCCTGGGGATTCCAGCAAAATATTTCATGGGAACGGCGCTCGGATCCGCTCATTTATACAGCGCGCGAGGCCCTTTATTTCCGTCGTGGCGGCATGTGTGCGGTGGCCCGGGTGCTTGTGGTGTGGTGGCGTTTATACGGCGGTAACTTGACTTCCCCATCAGATCGACCCGAGAGAATATTTCGCTTGAAAGCGTTGGATGTGACCGTGCGAGTGTTTAGTTGTTAAGGTGCGCAGTCCCCTCGTCGTTAAGTCGATGTGACCGCGCTGGTTTGGTTGTTAGACTAGACGTAATTTTAGTCGAGTGGCCGTGGAACGTGATCGTGTGGCGGCAGAGCCAGGAACTGGAGGACATGTTGCAATCGAGCCGATGGATTAGGGCGTGTATAGTGGTCTAGACAGAGATTATCTTTAAAATTTATTCATGTCCTTTCTATATAGTAACGAAAACAGCTTATATAATATAAGCCTATAAAAATGTAGGTGCAATTCTATAGACACTAATAACTGACTTTACAATGGTTTAGATGGCAACTAGTTGTCTAGTAACCCGACTGTTAAATACTAGATAATATCTCCCTTCTTCATATTACTAAAATCTTATATGACATCTTTTCACTACTATATAAAAGATTAATACTTGATATTATTATTATCAGTTTTATAACCGACAGTAATAGAGTTATCACTGCTGGTTGATGTTGTAAATCCGATATTTTTTGCACTCTGCAAACAAAACTCCGCTCTAGTCGCACAATTTCTAACTTGTGATAAACTCTCGCGGCTTCTGTGGAGTCGATTCATCGAATATAGCAAATTATACGTATGAGAAGTTTGTGAGAGCCGAACCTGCAATCTCAGTGCTGCGTAGACATTTTATTAAACCGAGTTACCAAACTCACGATAAAAATCTTTCAAGTTGCAATTTTCAACTTTATAGCCCTATGTAAGGTTTTTAAATCATTTCTACTAGTGTTACACCAGATCCGGCAATTTACTTTGTGGGCTAGTGCGTGGTTTTTCATTCATAGTCTTTAGATGATTATTTGGGTATCTATATGACTTCACATAAAAAGTTATCAACTAAAAAGTTGTAAATCTCGTCAAGAGCTCGGATTTTCGTATAAAATTTATCTGAATCCGCCTATGAATGAAAAAGTTATGAATTTATGAAGATGAGATGCATTTTATTGTCAATGTTGGTTAATATAACAAACTAGCAGTGATTATATCTCCATTATCACTACCGATTTATGACTAGAACCGACAATAATAATCAAGTATCACTATTAGTTTTTGTTAGATGGGTTATTATTATCGATTTTTTTAAAAGAACTCTGTCAGTTATTTTCGAACTGGTAGTGAAAGGGGTACGGATAAACTTTTCTGCAGTAGTGTTTATAGACAACTGACATCACCCCACTGTATACTACTGGGCATATGCTGTATAGGCAGCGGTTGTCTACAAGATTAATCTATGTTATTTGTAGACAGTAATAAAAACAGCTCATACAAGTTATAAAAGTTGTATGTAATACTCAAATGCAATACTATGAACATCAATAATCGCTTATATAATAGTTTAGACAGTAATAAATTATTCAATAGACTATATGTTAAATATTAGATGACATTTCTTTCTTTCCTTCGTATCATTCAAAATCTCATGTAGCATCTCTTATACACAACTGAAATCACTCCACGTACACGCCCCTATGGTGAGGGAAGGCCTTTGACCACATCCTCATGATCGATGTATGTGGTTGCCGGTTAAGTAATTTGTGCACACGTGTTAGTTTAGTTGTTGAGTGGATCTCAAGGACCTTGTTAGTCATGCTGTTTGGTATCAAGTTGTCTTTCAGATGTGTAATTATTAATTCGTGGATATTGCCTTTGTGTACACTATTTTGTACAACTTTGTTTCCTGGCCAACCATACTATATTGTCTCCTATAAAGAATTCTAAGCGTATTTCGGGCTTATTTGTCATAGCTCAAAGTCCAAGATTCTAAAATAAAATGGTTTATGTTTTTATTTTTAGTATAAAATATGAAAAAATAGCTCACTCAAATATCTCTAGTATGTTCTTAGCTCCAACGTTAAGAATTTTTAAAGCTAAAAATATCCAGTTTTAAAATTCTTAGAGTCGAAGCTCTGTCAAATAAAAACTTTGCTAGATTACTTATATTTTGAAGGCTTCAAGCTGCATGGTGTGTAAGTGTTAAAACTGAGCCATAATAAGAGGTGTACAAGTGCCACAACATCTGCATTGTCCGACTTTCAGAAGTAATCTGATTTGCTACCCCATGATGCATCTGCAATTAATTGCATAACCACGCATTTGAACCAAATAATAACCCTAGCAATCTAGACACGTAGAACTCCCAAAAGCTAATACTATAACCGAGCCCCAGGCATGAGTAATAAATCCTTCAACCCTTCTCAGTTGGTACATACAGTTGCATCGCTTTCTCTTCCATGACCTCTCACTGTCTCTCTCCTCTCCCCTTGTAAGTGCTGGGCAAGCTCACAAGCTATAGACACTGGGCCACAACCAACTATAGCGCATCGGTCTCTTGGAAAGCCTGAAGATCAAATCCCCTTCAACTCCCCAAAAGATTTCCTGACCCAAAATCTCCATCTGCTGCAGCCTCTGCATACACACACTGCCAAGTCTCCATGACCGGCCCCTGAGGCAGCTAGCTGATCGCTCGCCTTTTTATTCATCGCTGCACCACCTCACACAAACACGCACAAAGGTGACCGGCACTTGAGTTGGGAGAGAAGCTGGGCCTTTCCTCCTTGGTGCTGCTGGCTACCTAGCTCGGTGCGTGCACTCTTGCAATCTCTCTTTCTCTTGAGCATCAGAGGCTGCTTTCTTGCAGTTTGCTCGTGCATTTGCTAACGTTTGACGCCACTTTCCTGCAGTTTTCTCGTGTGAAGCTAGCCGAACGGAAGGCATGATGAAGCTCTGCACCGTTGCGGTAAGCACAAGAGGTTTAGTTCCACCATATGTGGTAGTTTTCTTGTTCTCACTGTGTGTTTGAACTTGCACTTACAGTGCTGTCTCTTGTTGGTCTTCTCTTTCATCAGATGGAGAGGAGGAGCTACGTGATAGCCATGCCTTCTAAGCGAGAGGTGTTCAGATGGCTCGAAGGCCTGAGGATGCGTAGACGCTGGCCTTTGGGAGCATCAATACAGCTTGTTCACGCTTAGCTATATCACGGTGTTATCCTGATTGAGCTTTTTATCTAAATCATATCCTCATTCTTCTTCATATTCTTCATATTGCATTTGTTAAGATTTTACAAGGTTAGGTCTTCTTGACCTTGCAAGACTTTTTCTTGACCTTGTAAGACCCAAATTTGCAATCTTTCTTTTCTTTGTCTCCATCTTCTAAGTCCGCCTTCTTTATCTTTCCATCTTGCCCTTTCACCCTCATTATTGCTTTCTTCCTCTGTCTATCCCTTCTGAGCTGTGTTGAGCTATGTTCACAAATTTAGTTATAGATTTAAGTATTCAAATAATACAGTGATGTTCAGTGAGAAGTGAATGGTGTGGTGATTCTCCCATGTATTGGTGTCAATTCATTGTGTAAAACCATCTTTTCCACAATATATTTTGTTTGGATTGTAGAGTGCAGTAGACGAGACACAAAAGCATGTTCCTGTTGCGCCATGATGCTCAGACATGTGAAGTAGGAGTCTATTTGTAAGCTTGCTTCATATGTACCCCATGAATGGAAAAGTTCACTGTGTGCTGCTTAAAACATTCTGGATCCATGTGCTTTTTTACTATTGAGGACTGCTCATTTTGACACTGCAGATGAATTACAAGATTGATGTGCTGTCACTTCGTTTTGTTATGCTGCTACAGAAGTATGCTCGGCCGTATCTCATCATTGCTAAACTCTCAATTTGAGATTGTTTTTTCTTCTCATGCATTTCGTCGGAGGGGTATTTCTTGCGAAGAACTCGTTCCAGTCGACAAGGACGAGCTAGTGATGCCAATTAAGTCTGACAATTCTTGTTTAACTAGATCTGGTGAAAAAAATTAAGTATAGGAACAGCTAGAGCTCGTGATTGGATATATATACCCATGACAAGAAAGAACTGAATAGATAGCTCCAAGAGGGTAGTACAATCCTGACCTAGCAGAATAGTTTCAGGTAGAGTCTATAAAGAGCGTAGTTTCAGTTAGATTCCAGGATAGAAATCATTACAAGTGTCAATCGATAGCTCTCGATCTGTCAGAGTAAGTAAATAGGGTACTCCATATCTCCCTCTGTCCAGCTTATAAGAAGATTAAAGTTAACTAAAGCATGATCATGCATGTTTATCCTAAGCATTCTTAACTTGAGGTTGGTCAACCGAAGGAGTATGTCACACACAGTCATATAGACATACTATTGCACTTACAAACAACAAAGAGAACACAAATACTGATCGTGTGATTGATGTTGTATCGATTTATTCTATAAAGAACTTCTATGTTTTAATTTGTTCCAGCACAGTAGGGAGGTCTGGAAATTATCCTTGAAATGTATGGTTATGAAAGATGATTAGTATCGGTTAAATACTTGTTCCGAAACTAAAAGAAGGGAGATGAACTGAGATGTGGATAACTTTAGGCAAGAACAAGGTACATAATAGACCAGCAATTAGGGGGGACAAACACACCCACCCACAGGACAGATCTTTAGGAAAAGAAGGGGCAAAAAGGTTGTGACTAGGTTGCTCCACAAGCAATTGAGTCAATTCATAAATCATTGACACCACTGACCTCTATAGGAAATGGGAACGTAGAGCAAAATGCCAAAAAGCATCATTTCTACATGCATGTTTGAACTTGTGTTAATCTTATTACCAAGTCATCTAAGCAATACTAGTCCATCTTCTGCTTGTAACAGCAGTACTACTCCATTCAAGCCTCGTATCATAGTGGCAGATCATGTTGGGTACGTCTATTTGGCACGCACTTACACACAATTATGTGTACAGTAAATGAGCCATTGAAAGGCATCAAATGAAGCAACCTAACCTTCTTGCACAACACAAGATGCCCACCTTTCTCTCTTCCATGCAAGCATGAATGAACGAGTAGGAGCAGAGTTAAGCAGGAGGCAGAATGCTCTAACACTAACCAGGCTTTATGGCCTGCACTGATCTAGTTGGTGCTCTTCACATGGGTGAGTTTGCACTGCAAGAGACTAAAAGGACAGTGGAGCTCAAAGGCTATCTGGGAATATCATTGCCTTAGACCTTTCCTTTGTGGAAGCCACCAAGCGCTGTCCAGACCTTAATCGAAAATTGGTAAAGGAAAGAGGAGGGAGGGGAACAAAAAGGAAGGAAACGCATTTCCCATGCACACAACAAAGGCGACAAGACAAAAGGGCTCCATTGATGCATATCTAGCGGCGCACCAGAGTGCAGATGCACATGCTATTGTCAAGGTACAGAAGAGGTTTTCATAGTCACCATGTGAGAAAACTAGGGTAGAATGCTCCCCACGTATGTGCTTCATAATCTAAGTTGGTACTACTGTGCCACACACATACATTTAGACTTGAGATCTTTCTATAAACGGATTGTTTCGCGAATTTTTATGATTTGAATACGAATCCAACCTATGCAAATGCCCTTATACATCTCATGGAAGTCAACTGAGATAGGTTCATAGAAAGAGTGAGTCTCTAATTGCAGAGAATCGAAATGGAAATTTCTGCGAGGACATCGCAGAACTCTGCCGTGAGTAAAGATCTTTTCCAAAAAAAGAAGGAAAGAGCAAGATATAGCTCTGACCACATGCATAAAGTGACTCAATGATTTTCGTTAGGAGAAGCCCTATCGTGCAAGTATCAAGTTATGTATCCATAGACATGGATTTTAGATTAAGGCAAGTATCAGAATGTGTATCTGTTGTATTACTAAGATGGGTACACATCGATTTTAGATTAAGATGCATAGTATTTGGCACCCAAGAAGCTCTCTAATATTTGTAATTTCCCCTTCTGCAATTCCACCATTCACAATGCCTTTGAGATGGACATTTATGAGGCCCCCACCACCTCCATCTGTCCCCTCTCCCCTCCAGAGATAAAAAAAAACAATATCCCCTTATATACCCTGTCAAAATTAAACAACTGATTCACACAGGGGGGTATAGTTTTGTCCTTAAATGCTCTCTCTCTCTCTCCCTCCCTCCCTCCCTCCCTCTCTACAGAATGGAGCATTTGAAGACGCATCCGCATTTGTGCCTCGATAGTCAATACTCTTCTCAAGGATGTCATGCATGCATGATTGTTACGACTGAGGTTTTTTCAACTCACAAGTTAGTGGTAAGTGGACAAAACGGATTCAATTCCAATAGTGAAGTGAAACCTCTTCTACGTATTCTAGAAAAAAATAGTGAAACGAAACAGCCACTGTGCACAAACAATAGATGGGCAAGGAATCCACGCCATGTCCAGAAACAGTAGCAAGAACAGAAGCAGCAACTAGCAGCAATAAAAAAAAAGATGAATATGTCGTGATATAGTAATAACATTACCTTTGCCCAACAGGGTGTCTCAGAACAGAACAGGCATTGAAAGCATGCGAGACTGCTGCGTATTGCTGCTGCAGCAACGCGACTAGTCAAAATCTAATGCGTGCATGCATGCAAACGGCTCCAGATTTAATGGCCATACCTTTTGCATCTTCCTTGAAAAGAGAACTTTTCTTGCCACACGGGTTCTTTCAGAAGATAGGTAGATGTAGCGGTCTTTCTCGTCAGTAGAAATCAATATGGTAGGTACATCATGAATTGCTTCAACTGGAGTACATAATTTAACAATGCAAGAATTTGAAATGTATGTCAATTCAAGACTGATCATGGACCATTTTTTATGCACCCTGAAGGGCAAAAATTTCAGTAATAAGTGTTGTTTCTAACTTTGATTACTAGAATAAATCTATTTAAAAACAAATAAATTTAGCTTGCACAAGTCAGCCTCTGAATGACTGAAATAACTGTTGCTACTTGCAAGTCATTTTTCCTGTAAGGTTTCTCCTTTTGAACTGTAGCTGATATATCAATTGCATGTTGCAATTGTTGTTCGGTATTTTCCCAGCAACTGGCAGCTCGGCGCCCAGCAAGAATTTCTTTTCCAGCCCAACGTGCAGCGTCCTAAGGAATTTCAACTGTCTATTAGTATTTGTTCTGGAAGACTTAATTTATTCGAAACTACTGAACTCTGATGTCCATCGTATTTTTCTAAAGGCTCGTCTGTTCTGGACCGCTGTAGGTACCACAACTCTGCAGGGCAGGGCAGTAATACATCCTGAAATGGCCATAAATGGGCAGCTTATAATCATAGAATTGCACCATAAATATTGCAGTTCCTAGAGCTGGTGTCATTCAGTCAAAACAACCAATTGCCAAGACAAAGATCTTCCCTGGATCGGAGACCTCGCAGTCCCAGGGACAGCCTGGCTCCTACCAAATGCTCACAAGACACAGCCGCAGGCTAGATAAGCAGGGCATCATCTGTGCCGCCCAGTGCATGTTGAAAGACGAGGCAGTGAAACCCTATCGCTAGTAGGCAAAGCCCATGATTGTGTTCTGGATTTCTGATCAACAAACAGTAACAAAACACCTACATAATAAGTAAAACTGTGCAACTGAAGCGCTTTAAAAAGTGGTCAGGCAGATTCAGTGGTCACCATTGTCAAGTCTGTTCGTCCAGAAGTTAAATGCTTTATGTGTGCAGCGGAGCAAAAATTTAAACCCATTACGTTCAAATAAATTAGAAGGTACAGCAGAAATTAGAATCGAGTACTTCAGATATGAAAATTTACCTGTTCTTGTAGGCGCCAAATGATGCATCAGTGCAACATCAATTTCAGATCTTGACTGCTCAGTGTTGCACAGGAAGCAAATATTACCTGGCCATGAAAGGAAACCTGAATATTGACAGTTTGACTCACTAGCCATGACTGTTTGCTCCTAGAAAACTTTGCTGGATGCAGTCATTTACAGGCATGTCTTGCACTCGTCACGTGCCGAGGTTCAGTCAGCTGAGCTGAAATAAGAACCACCAGCTATAGCAGGGGCAAGACCAAGACTGCAAGATATCGCCTTGTATTTCTCAATGCAGATCTTTAACAAGTGGTGATATTTACATGCTGTCTGTTTACAACGCTGCCAATCAACTTCGTTTAATTGGCACAGTACATAATGAACTCTTGATTTTGGCACAGTACATAATGAACTCTTGATTAAGTAAAATGTACATACAACAATGTATACTCTTGTATGAATTAATTAACCACAAACTCGCCAAAATAACCGGCTTAGGTGGTCGGTTGTCATCCTAATGAAGCAACTGGTGCCAACTCTGTGACGAAAAGTCCGACAAAATTGACGGAGCAGTGCAGTTCTTTGTGGTCAAGAACAGGCATGTAACTACACAAGGACCTGCGACTTGGCCGCACGACGCGAGCATTTGATGCGAGCGCTCTTGTTCACGCTGCAAGCACACCCTTCCAATAGCTCGAAGTCTTCCTCACATATAAGTATTGATGCCATCTCGGGACAGTCCAATAACATTTTGGAGCTAAGATATCCTGCAATGGTCCAGGTTTGATATAGCCGTGATTGTTTCCCAATAAACCTTCCTGTCCTGGTGTCATAATATTCCGGCCACTTGTCATTTGAGAGCCTCTTTTCTGCCACTTCAACAGCCCTCAATGCTAAGTCACGCCTACCCATCTTGATACATGCTAGGGTGAACTGAACAACGAAGATAAATAATTAAACAGCAATCTCTAAGAAAACTTACAAAGGCCCAGGCAAGGCATGAGAAGTTCCAAGTAGTGTAGCTTAAGTGTACCTGCCATAACAATGTAGGCCAAGAACCACCATTGTGATACGACCAGGGCCTGCAAGTAATCAAAAGTCTTATGAATAAAATCAGATAAAGGCAACTCAACTTGGTTAATGCCTTTGGACTCACTTCTAGGGAAGGCTTTGCATCATGGGGGCAAAAGTAGTAAAGTCTACTTTACCAAAATTTATGGCCTTAGATATTGATGATGTTCTCATGAAAAGCAAGATAGCATGTAACAATTTTTTTGTATCCCCGTGAAACATCTGAATATATAGAAGAAAACTAAAGGGAGTAGAAAAGTTCAGCTGCTCACGTGTTTTTGGGGTCACTGCCGGTAATGATACGCCACTCCTCATTCTCTAGTGCAGGGTAGCATATCTTGAGAGGCATATTTGCTACTATGTCATCCCATTTGGCTTCAATGAGGTTCAGAATACCCTCTGCTTGCCTTTGAGTAGCAAGAGATGAGACAATCGCCCAGAGATTCCCAAGAGAAAAAAACCTAAAATCCATGTGAGCTGGCTGTAGATTGCCTATAAGGTAACCACCTTTCTCAGGAATCCAGTCTGCAAGCCAAGAAGGAATCTGCTCTGGGTAGATGTTGAACTTATTAATAGCATCATAGGAGTACTCTTCAGTCTTGTAGCGATAAATTTCATTTATCTTCTTCATATCAACCCAATAATACTCTCTGATGTGAAATGATAAAGCACTGAGCCTGTTGTTGATAGCACGGATCAGGTTCTTCGATCCATCATTAACACCGATCATTTCACGGGCACAGCGCACAGCAGAATAGAACAGAGCCTGTGGAACAGATCCCATAAGATGACTGATGACAATTCTCTCTTTTATACAGGTTTTATCTACTAAGGAGCCCCAATATGCAACATTGCAAAGTAAAGGGTACTGTGATGCAAACACCAGTCAACAAAGGTCAAATTGAGTAGGGACTAGAATGCAAAGAATTGCAAGCGCTGAACAATACCATTATACTGCAACTACCTAAATATATGGCAATGCAAACACTGGTTAACAAAAGACAGATTGGATAGAAACAATGTGTTTGCCATTAGGGCTTAGCATACCATTATCCAAAAGCTACCCAATATGCTTGAGAATGTAAAGAGCAGTATCAATCAGCTTGCCTGGATTTCAAGAGGATGCCCATGGATTCCCATCCGCCGATCAATCATACATGATCCATCAGTTACTAGCAATGTAGGAAACATGTCAAATCCATCAGACAAGCATAAATTCAGGATTAATCTGATGCCTGTTTGCACATCAACCCTTTCTTGCAGAGCAAAGTCTCCAGTAATTTTGCCATATGCCCTCAACAGGATTATCCACCAAAGACCTTAGAAATAGAGAGCTTGATATATTAAAAAAATGAAAAGTAAATTTATCTTCAGAGGTACAATATGACTCCAAACAAATACTCACCAGAGTCAACTGGCGCTACACGTCCAATGGCTGACTCTCCAAAATCAGGATCGAGGACCTCCTCAAATGCTTCACTGTTTCCATCTAAAGGCACGGATCTAACTTTGAAACTAGCAGGCATCAACCCCTGACCAGGACTATAGCAATCCACTGTCTTCTCCCAACTCTGATAGATCCAAAAATGAGAATAAAAAAAACATTAGTTTTCTTTTCAAATACCATTTTACATAACCAGAGGGAGTGCTGAAACATCCATTTGAGCTAGCAGCATGATGCGATGAAACATTTTGAATGCAGCATATTAAGCTGGATCAACCGGAAAACACCTCAGCACTGGAGATTCATGGCAGGGCTAGGATTTGGTAATGGGTGTGCAAACAATAAAAGATATGTGAGACATTCCAAATAAAATTCAGAGTATGTCCTTCACTTTCAAATAATCAATACTTTCAACCAAACGTGAATAACTAAGCATACACATTTTGGATAATTTTTTTTAAAGGAAAACAGTAGGGGAGGGCCCCACTGTAGTAAATATATTATATAAAAAGGGGGAAAACTCACTCGGGGGATGTACAGGGAGACCTAGATTAGAAGAAAAGAGAGGAACTATACAAGTGAAGAGAACCAAGATGACATCAGGGAATTCAAAGGCCCATGGACCCTATTTAACTGTAAGAAAAAATCTGAGATGAAACAATCTTTCCATCCAAGAAAAGAAGGCCTGATATTTCTAAAAATATGATTATTTTGTTGCTTCTAGATACTCCAAGTCATAATGATGAATATGTCCATGAAGAATGGCTTCTGAAAATCCTTTGCAGCCTTCTGCATCATCATGAAGAACGGAAGATTGTGATCCCAAGGCATCTGGATGAAAAACCAGCAATTGGCTGCAAAGGGACATGTGAAAAAGAGGTGGAAAGCAGTTTCTTCGGTGTTGTTGGTACACATCACACAATTGTAATTATTTCCTTCAATCTTCAACCTCTTCCTTTTTAGGATGTTCCTTGTATTGAGTCTGTCCATTAGAAGTAACCATATGAACACTTTGAGCTTCCTGCTACAAGTAGACTTCCAAATCCAGCGTAGAGGGGGTGGAGGTTGAATGTTCCTAAAAGGGAAGTTATAAAACTTCTTGGCTGTGTATGAATCAGTGCCCCAAATGTAATGCCATTCATCATTCTGGCCTGAACGATTCTAATGAGAGTTCAACTTTGTATGTAACACTGTAAGCTCCTGGAAAGCCTGTTCAGAGAGTGGGATATGAAAATGTTTGTGAATGGACATGTCTTCTCTGAAAGAGGCCATTGAAACATTTTGGATAAAATGTTACCAAAGCACCACTCAGTAATATCTCAAGCAAGCGTAACAAGGTAAAGAAAGTTGAGGGGCTGGATGGTTTAATTAGGAGGGGCATTTGGGCAAAATATGCATCGAGGATAATGAAGTACCAAGTATTTGTGAGAAAAAAACTTCCGGCCAAGAGTGTCAATTATTTGAAAACAAAGGTAGTTACATAACATCGAAGTTCAAATGGGACAAACTACATATTGTTAGTACTGCAAAAAGTATCACAAAATATCGATGATGAGCGGCACCGAATGTTAAAACGGTAACATGATATCTCTATACTCTATCTTGACCTTAGGTCCATAGCCATCCATGCAGTACCACTTATGGTAGGCCATACCAACTGACATAAGTATGCCTATGGATGACAGTACACTTACTTTGAAATGCAGAAATTTTCTTCTTATTTTACGCTTAGAGTTGTGATGTTATGCATTTTATATGAATACATGCTTCAATTTATAACTTATGCCAAAGACACAAAGGAGGTCAACCTTATGGCCATATCACCAGAAAGTGTGCCAAATAAATTAGTACAAGAAACCCCAGGCCTAAGCAATATGACAAGAATTCTGATACAGGATGATCTTAGTAACGAAATGAAAAAAAAAAAGGTATAGAAAACACCACAATTATTAGCTCAAATCAGCTAAGTCAAAGGAATCATGGACAACTCTCAAACTCAGTTCAGAAGATAATCCTATGTTAATGGTATTGTGGCAAACAGATCGTATAGAGGAGGCATACATTATGAGTGCAAAATGAATTTTCCTTTTGAAAGTGCTTTTAGTTCAGTTCGATAAAACTTAAAACACATATGTTACAAGCACCAGTAGCAAATGTCACATCATACAAGACATTCGGATCCCTCAAAATTCTAAGGGTCTTAAGTGAACAATCACAAGCCAATCCTGCCAATTGAATTTTAGAGCAATACAGATACTTGACCGAATTGCAGGCACACTGTTTTTTCCATAATCTAATGATCTAGTGTTTGAAGTTTGTTGGCAGACGCTAGAAAGGACATTGTGAGGAATTCATGCCTTCTTTCCAATAAAATGGCAAGCATTTTGCAGTTTTGCAGGACTGGACGTAGGTGAAAATTAAAGCTCATAATTTTTTTCGCCTGGCTTGATCACACCTGCCCGATGCTTTCTACAGTTCAATTTGAAGGTAGAGGGGTCTAAATCCTAGTGTTCAACAACCTAGAGACTGCAGGACTATAATATGAATGACTGTTCTCCAGAAACTAAATTTTCATACTATTTGGGTTATTCTAGCAACTAAAATCCTGCAGAATTATGCAGCAACAATTTTAAGAAACAATATTATATCTTCAACTAAACTTGCACACCACACCACTACAGCACGAATGGAGTGCAATCTACTCCTCAAGTCCGCACGACTCACCTGGAGCTGCAAGGTGTGGAGCAGGAAGTTCTTCACGATATCGCTCTCCCCCTTGAGAAGGAACGCGATGGCCGACGGCACGAAGTCCCTGATGAACACCTGGTCGTAATTGAGCTGGTTAGACGTGGACGGGTCGTTCGCCGCCACCGTCCCGACGGCGCTACCGCAGTAGTTGACGACTGCGCGGCCGAGCAGCCACCACGCCTCCTTCTCCTCCGACGACCCCTCCCTTCTCCTCACCGCCTCCACCCCTGCCTTCAGGCCCTCCAGCTCCACCTCCTGGCACGCCAGCGTCGCCTGCTCGTGCGCCGCCTCGGACGCGGCCGCCTCCTCCGGTGGCGGCGGGCTGCTCGGGGGCGACTCAAGCGGCGGGGCCGAGGGCGATAGAGTGGCGGCGCGGAACGGGTCGAAGGGCGGGGGCTTGTAGCGCTCCCCGGATGAGGACGTGGCGGAGTCGGCCGTCGTGGAGAGGAGGCGCCGCGCGGCCGCAGTGAGCGGGGAAACCGCGGCGGCGGAGGAGGAGAAGCGGCGGCGCGAGAGCAAGAGGCATAGGAGCGCGTGGCGCCTCGCGCCGTGTCGGAGGTGGGCGATGGCGGCGGCCGCCATTGGAATTTGGATTGCGGAGGAAGAAAGGTTTCGTCGCTGAGATTGGATTCGCGATTGTGAATTCTTGGGAGGAGAGACGGGCCGAGGGGGGAATTGAAATTGACGCTTGGTTCGATCGCCGCGGTAATTAACAGCAGCGGGGAGCGATTAACTCGCTGATGACAGGGTAGCTTTTGGTTTGGGAAAGTGCAAAATATAGGCTCCGTGGGATCGTACGGCGCAGGACGCTACACGTTCGTGGCGCTTAATTGACACGAGCTTCGGATGAGGCGGTACGTGGGAAGAGAAAATTCCGTGCACGTATGTGTTATTTATACTGAGATTCGTATAAAAGATTGTGAAAAGAAATTAGAATTGTAAAATAATTAATAAATATAAAAGTATTAGGTAAGAGATGTACGAATGAGATAGATCGGATTATCTGGACCTTTGCCTTTTTCAGGTTATGTGACAGGTTATTCGTGGTTCACGTGATGGAGGTTTTTTTTTTCTTTGGGCTCTGTTTTGGGAAGGAGAAAGGTGATTTGTGTTGGAACTGTTGAGCAACGATGCATGGTTGTACCTACGTTCATCTGTCGAATCAGACCGTCAGGAATGCCCGTGGTGATTATTCATATGGGCTTTTTGTTTTTTGGCAAACATGTGGATCACTTTCTCGCTCAACTATGCAAGAGTGGGCATGCATAGCTGCTTATACGACGCTTCACTGATCCACCGTCTCCTCCATGCCTAGTGATCACCCACTAATGTTCAGTGCATTTTTCGATATAGGGGTTGCCTACCATCTTTGACACAATAACCTAACCCCTGACGGCAGCGCCGACCAACCGCCACTTGCATTTGTCGTATCGAAGCATGTTTTGAAGAGGTGAATGCTCTGAAAATTTTAAACATTAGTTCAGATTTATAACAAATCCTAATAATTCAGATCCCCAAGCTCCCTTTCTAAACAAGCCTGAAGTGTCCTTCCATTTGTAACGGGAGGATGTCATCCCGCTAGCCTATCCAAATGCATAGCGTCTTGTTCCCGGCCCAGCCCATCCAAACTCTCAAAATTCATCACACCGCTAGGCCGCTACTGGGCTTGATCCATCCTGCTAGCCTATCCAAATACATAGCGTCTTGTTCCCGGCCCAGCCTATCCAAACTCTCAAAATTCATTGCACCGCTAGGTCGCTACTGGGCTTGATCGCACTTGCCTTTTCCTGGACCAAGACACGATGGACAAGCGCGTCCTATTTCAGCTTATGGGTAGCACACTTTAAAATTTAGGAAAAAATCCATTTGATCTCCTACAACTATAAGCTCAGTCCAATTTACCTCCTTAAACCGCAAAATCAGTGATTGAGACTACCTTAACTATTTAAACTAGTTGTTTTTTCTCCTTGCGTGATTTTGACACTAGTTTTGTTTGAGCTAGCAACATGTGGCATACATATGGCAGTGGTCTTTGCCACATAGATTTATTTTCAATAAGAGGTGGCAACCCAGTCAGCAAATTGGAAAGAGACTGAGAGTTGGACCATACATCAACCTATATCCTCTTCTTACTCCAATTCTTTCTTCACTCTTTCTCTCTATTGGCCAGATCTAGGTTCGAGGACAACCCTGACATGATGGCGCGGAGAGCGGTGGGGTGGGAGCCTGCTCTTTTTCCTGCTAATCCATAATGATGTTTTGACTGCTCCTTCATCAATCACCAGCCTAGTCCTCATCT
The DNA here is from genome assembly GCF_958298935.1 of Phragmites australis. Lineage (NCBI taxonomy): Eukaryota > Viridiplantae > Streptophyta > Magnoliopsida > Poales > Poaceae > Phragmites > Phragmites australis. Next base: position 15,227,359 of record NC_084923.1, read on the forward strand.
CCTGTTGCGAACACATGCTGTCGGAGGATGAACTCCTGTCGCAGGGATCCCGAGAGACCCATTTTTTAAAGATTCGGCCGGGGGGATGATCCTGAACGAGCTCGTCGGGGAAATAAATGGAAACGGAAATAAATACAATGGCTGGTGGTGGGGGATGACCGACCTAGTGTAAAAAAGAGATAGATGCACCGGGGTTTAGACAGGTTCGGGCCACGCGAGGGCGTAACACCCTACTCCTGTGTGTGTGTGTAATATCTTTCCTTGAAGGGAATTCTTTAAGGATGTATCTGGTTACAAGGGGGTGCTGCCTACAGAGAGCTTGAGGCTCCCGTGTTCTAGCTCTGCTCGAGCTTGTTTGTGATGTTCTTGTTCTATCGTGTTGTATCGCCTCGTCTATGTCTTGTGCTGTATCTTGTATCGCCTCTTCTGAACTCCTTTTTTTTTAGCTTGGTCTTCATATGTTCTCCATCCTTTCCTTTTATAGGCGCGCGCCGACCTCGACTTATCCTGAACGGGAAAGAGGGGGCGCGAGAGCCAAGGCGCCACGGAGAAAGGCGTCATCATTCCGTCTTGGCGAAGTGACAGGGGCGGTGGGAAAATGCGGCGCGCATCCGACCACCCGCCACTGTGGGCGTCCTCCGGTGCCATTTGAGAGGGCCCACCGGGCAGCCAAAGAGGCGCTCGGTGCGCCCACCCTGTCTTGTTCTTCTGTCAGGGCAGGGTGGCAGGTGGAGCTCTTCGATCCTGGCAACGTTATCCCGAGGCACCCGGATGATACGGGACGGGACCCGTGCATTTAATGGACCCACGCCCCCCTGCCAAAGCATGGCAGGGTCTGACACTAGGGCGTGGGCAGCTGAGAATGTCAGGATGTCAGGATGTCAGGCCGCGCGTGCCTATTAAATGCGGCATTGGACCTTTGACTGGCTGACACCCCGCCGACGGGACCCTTCGGGTCGTCGGGCGATCCTGCGTGAACCTTCGGGAAACTAAGTGCTCGGGGGCTGCCACGTGCAGCCTTGAGCACTCTCTCCCGAGCACTCTTGTAGGGGCCTTCGGGGAACCGAGTCCTCGGGGGCTGCTACGTGCAGCCCCGAGCACTCTCTCCCGAGTACTTCTGTAGGGCCCTTCGGGGAACCGAGTCCTCGGGGGCTGCCACGTGCAGCCCCGAGCACTCTCTCCCGAGTACTTCGGTAAGACCTTCGGGGAACCGAGTCCTCAGGGACTGCCACGTGCAGCCCCGAGCACTCTCTCCCGAGCACTTTGGTAGGACCTTCGGGGAACCGAGTCCTCGGAGGCTGCCACGTGCAGCCCCGAGCACTCTCTCCCGAGCACTTGGCTGTTTGGATCATCGGGGGACTATGGTACTCGGGGGTGAGTGGGAATCCTTCGGAGCACTTTCTTCCCGGTACTTGGACTCTGCGGGTCATCGGGGAACTGGGGTGCTCGGGAACCAGAGGCTGCGGCCCCGAGCACCTTCTCCCGGAACTTAGATTCTTCTCATCCTGCAGGGGGGACCTCGCGGGATGGTGACACGTGGCGGACGGCCGGCCTGGTCTCGGGACTCAGGGACCCCTGGTTCCCGATACACCGACAGTAGCCCCCGGGCCCATTGGTAGGCGATGGCACGGAGACTGCGGATGGGCCCTTCGTCGCGGCCGAGGCCAAGGCTGGTGTCGACGCCACATGGCAGGCTTTCAGGAGGTGGCCCTTGCGGACCCAGACCTCAAGCACGACCCGACGGGAAAACGAGTGGACGCGTGTCCACACAACTTCCGAAGGGTATGACGACCGTACGGGCGGCACGCGCGGCCGCCGCGCAGATCGAGGAAAATACGCCTGGCAGCCGCTGATGCCGCACGATCGGCGGGAGATTCGCCTGGCGGTTGCGTCGATCGAGGCGACGTTTCGCCGAGCGAACCGTTGGGCGGCAATTTTTGAATTTTGAGATATAAAAAGGGGGAAAGGATCGGTCCGTCCCCCTCTTTACGCCTCCTTGCACTTCTGCTCTTGCTTTCTTCGCGCTCCGAAGCCCTTAGGAATTTCTCAGGCGACCGGAGCACTCTTCCTTCCCTTCCTCCATCACCAAAACACCTCCATTCCTGCCTAGATGACGAGGGTCGGAGGAGGCCGCCGAGACAAGGCTTCGGACAGCATCTTGCCGGAGTCTCGTCTGAGGAACGAGGAGGCAGCGGACAAGATCAGAAAACTGCTGGTGCCCGAGGGGCAAGCAGGAGCTGTGGTGGTGACGCCGGCGACGACCGTCCCTGGGTGGATCGTCCTCTTCACATCCTTTGTGGCGGCGGGATTGGTGCCGCCGTTCTTCACCTTCTTCTTGCAAGTGCTGGAGACCTACGGCATCCAATTGGTGCACCTGAGTCCCAACTCCGTCGTGGTGTTGGCGATCTTCGTGCACCTCTGCGAGAGGTTCATGGGGGTGGCGCCTTCGGCGACGCTGCTTTGACATTTCTTCGTCCTTCGGCCGGTGGGGAAGAAGAGGGGGCACTCCACGGCGGATGTCGTGGGGTGCTGCAACCTTCGGCTTCGGGATGGCCTGGGGGATCATTACATTCCCCAGGTGCTGCGCAGCAAGTGGGAGGAGTGGCGACGGGACTGGTTCTTCGTCGACGTCGACCCCCACGAGCGCCTCGAACTGCCCGAGGCGGCGGCAGAACCTCGGAGGTCGACATGGGAGGCGCCGCCGCCAGAAGACGCGAGGCTGAAGCCGGTGCTGGAGCACATCCAGGAGCTGCGCGAGTTCGGGCTGACCTCCGTCATGGTGGTGGTGGACTTCCTGCGCCGTCGGCTGGCGCCTCTGCGAGAGCGGGCCCGGCCGAGTTGGTTCTACACCGGGCCGGAGGACATCACCAAGACCCAGATCGGCGCGAGCTGGGACCTGGGCCCGGCAGAGTTGCGGGGCATGACGCGGGTGATTACCGGAGTGGAGGACATGGGCCGGGAGGAACTCCCATGGCCGGAGATGGCGCTCTGCGCCAATCCCGATCGGGTGGCAATCATGGCAAAGCTGCCGGATTTCGACGCCCAGGGGCCCGTGGACCGACCGAGGAGCCGGAGTCCCGAGGCCTCCGAACTCCCCGGGCTGGAGGAGCTGCTCGGCGAGGAGGCCACAAACAGCTCGGCACGGGCTGGCGACGGGGCCGCCGCAGGCAGCAGCCACCGTGCCAGAGAGGAGGGCGCCTCCGATATCGCGGTGGAGGTGGCGCCGGGGGACCGGGGAAAGCATCCCTGAGCCCTTATACTGGTGCCGGATTCTCCGCTGTCGCCACCGGCAGCGGCAGCATTCCCGGTGCTGGAGCCGCGGCTTGTGCAGATGGGGCCTGCGCCGGCGCCTGAGACTCGCGCAGTGGCCCCGCCGGCCCTACCGAGCCCCCAGCGGAAGAGGCGGCGGGAGGACTCCGGGCCGGCGCCGCCGGACCCGGACTTCAGGCTTCAAGCGGCCAAATGGCTGTACCGGTAAGTTTCCTTCCTCGCTCTTTCTTGGGCGTTTCTTGCCCGAACTGAGCCTTGACATTGATCTTCATCTATCTCCCGTAGGCCGGTCGCGGGCGCCACCGCGACTGAAGGGGCGCGGGCGCCGAGGCCAGAGCCGAGCCCGCCGGTCGCATCGACGCAGGCGGGCGCAGGGACGGCGGAGGCACCAATAGTCGTGGCGGCCACTGGGAGAGAGGCAGAGGTGGCGGCCGAGAGGAGGACAGAGCAACCGACTGAGTCCTCGGCGCCGGCGGAACCTACCCCAGGCGTGCAGAGCCCGGGGCGGACGACGGTGGAGGTAGAAGTCTTGCCGGGGCCGACGGACTTGGCGGCCGATGCGGGAACGCGGCCGCCGTCCGAGTCTTTGGCGCCGGCGGAGCCTACCCTGGGCGTGCAGAGCCCGGGGCGGATGACGGTGCGGGGCCCTGTGGAGACCTCGGACCCCCCGGAGGCAATCTGCTGGGAGGCCTGGGCCCCACCGGCGCCCGACCAACCCGCCGACCCCTTCCTGGCCGCCATCGAAGGCTTCCAGGTGGCGGTCGGGCGGCTGGGCGCGGCGGTGAACGCCAAGGAGGAGGAGCTTGAAGCCGAGCGCGCCCGCCTGGCTTCGGAGAAGGCGCAGCTGGTGGGCGCCCAGGCGGAGGCCCGCGTGGTGACCGCGCGGGAGCAGAAGCTCCTAGAAGACACCCGCGCGGAAGTCGCGCGGGAACAAGAAATTTTGAAGGCCGCGCGGGCCGAAGCCGCGCGGGAACGAGAAGACGCCGCCCGCCTGGCTGAGGCATCGAGGCAGCAGGCTGCTGAGGCCCTTGCCAGGATGGGGCAGGCGCAGGAGAGGGAGGCGGCAGTCGCAGCTCGCGAGCAGGCGGCGGAGGAGCTACGAGCCGAGCTGACCCGCCGGGAGGGCACGGCCGAGAAGACGCGCGCCGACCTCCAGCATTGGGAAGACGACCTCCGGAAAATCAGAGAAGAGATTTGCCGCTGGGAGGAGAACATCTCCCTTCGGGAGGTGGACAATGAGTTGTCAGCGGCAGATCTTGGTGCCCAGGAGGATTCGGTGGCCCAACAGGAGGACGCGCTAGCCCGGCGGGAGGGCGAGCTGAGTCGCCGAGACGGTGAACTGAGTCGTCGAGAGGGCGAGGCTGCTGCGGCGGCTGCGGCCGCTGCTACCAGGGCGGAGGAGAACGCGAAGCACGAGGCGGAATTGACCGCCCGTGAACGCGCCTCGTCCGAGATGGTGGCCAAGACGAAGCAGGCTGCCAGCCCCGCAGCAGATGGCGGTTCTTCTGGTCCGGCCGGGGACCAGGGACTTGAGGCGCAGATGCGGGCTGCCAAGGAGAAGCTTGAGACCGCATTTGTCTCGCGGGTCAATCTGCAGCACATGCTGGAGGATATACTCCGACGGATGCGGCGGGCCGTGGAGAAGGGCGGTCTCGGGCGGCTCGTTGAAGACCAGAATAGTGACAGCCCTGCATGACAAGTGTTAGGGCTTCAGCAGGTTTGCGAGCGCCTTGAGGCCCTACCTTGGGCTGTCCAAGAACTTGCCGCCCGGGAGGGACGTGGCTTGGCACATGCAGTGGCCGAGCACGTCCTGGCCTGCTACCGAAGCAGAGACCCGAACTTCCCACTGGAGCCGGCGCGGGAGGGAGTGGTCTAAGCTAAGGGAGAGGCCGCCCGGGAGGCGGTCCAGAGTACCGCCGCCGTGGTGGCGGCCGGCTTCAGGCGGGAGGTGCCGCCGCCGCCAGCCCCCGGGGACGACTCAGAAGACTCAGCTGCCGCCTCCGCCGCCGAATAGATCTTTTATAGTTGTTTCTTTCTTTTGTTGTCTTGATGAATGTAAATATTGGAGTGATCCCTCAGAAACGCTTTGTATATGCCTTGTGAATATAGTGGCAGCTTTTCTTTGGGCTCACAACTCCAATTTCTTTGAGTGCTTGATGTTCCTTCTGATGTTTTGCCTTGAAGTCCCGGGGAGTACTCAGTCGGGCCGTTCCCGACCTTCCCATCCCCGAGAACGAAGTTGTCCCAATTGCTGTTTGTTGGCGCAGTCAGCCCTCGAGCTCTCGCGAGTCCGCGTCGTCTGAGTTAAAAAACAAGGACACGAACTTCCTTGCCCGGGAGATAGATCGATCCAGCACGGAACACGCCGTGCTCGGTGAACACTTTTTCTCTTCGCGACCACTCAGTTAGTAGATGGGAGACGCGTGCGGGCGAAAATGTGACCAAGAGTCCTCGTGGTCCAGTGGTGCCCGGGCTTAAGATGGACCGGACCAAGCACCGACAGCCCGCCCCCAAGGCTTGAGCTCCGGACTACTCGAGCAGCTTGAGCGATAGGATTACCCAGAGTACCTGAGGACTCGGTAGTGCTCGGGGTCCTTAAAAGCGGACCGAACACCACGACCACCACGAAGGGCTTCGGTCAGTCATTACCGAACGTGCGGTACTCCTTTCTACAAACCGCTCTGTCGTTCCAGGAAGAAGTGGACACGCGGTAGGGTTTTGTGCGCGAGGAGATCACCTCGCCGAACAGATTAAAGTGCGAGAGCCCCCGAGGATGACTCGAGAACATAAATTTATTGAAAGCAAACTTGTCTGAATATAACCACTCACCGGACAGCTGTCGGCCTTCCGGCCAACCGATCCAGGAGGGGTGTGCTTCCGAGCTCGGGGTGCTCGGGGACTTGGTTCTTTCAGCGGAGCGCCCGAGCGCCCAGAGGCACACGAGGCTGCCGGGGTCGGGTGATCTCGACCACTAATGCCTAAGTGGTAGGACCACCCGAGGACCCTTGGGGCCGACCAGAGACCGGGGCATTGAAGCCCTCGCGGTCAAGCTGCTCTTGATTGTCGGCCTGTGACTTAAGAGAGAATATAGAATTTCTTTGTCTGGTGCGCTCTGTTAGTGCGGTACTTGTTATAGACTGCTCTCGTTTTCGACCCGAGACCTCTTGAATACCCAGACCGGCGGACAAGAGCGGACAGAGGCATAACCCAGAGGTCCTATGGTTCGGTGGCGCCCGGGTATGACAGACCAAACCGAGCACCGACAGCCCGCTCCGGGGGCCTGAGCTCCGGACTACTCGAGCAGCTCGAGCGATAGGATTACCCAGGGCGCCCCGGAACTCGGTAGTGCCCGAGAGCCTGCCACGACACCGAACACCACAGCCTACCATGCCGGACGTAAGTCAGCGGCAACTGCCCACATGCATACCGATTGGGCGACGGCAACTTACCCAAGGGGTGGAGCCCTCGGTCTGCTTGGGCGGGGGGAAGCCCCCGGCCTGGTTGACCTGAGGCGCGAGCGCGATCATCTACGGGTAGAACCTTCGGAGATGCTCGATGTTCCACGGGTTCGGGAGTGGCTGTCCTTCCTCTGTCGCCAACCTGAAAGAACCTGCTCGCGGGACCGCGATCACGGTGAAGGGACCTTCCCACACAGGGGACAGCTTATTCATTCCTTCGCGCGACTGGACGCGTCAGAGAACTAGGTCCCCCACCTCGAGAGATCAGGCCCGGACATGGCGCAGATGATAACGCCACAGACCCTGCTGGTACCGAGCTGCCCGGACGGCGGCACGCCGCCGGCGCTCTTCCAGGTAGTCCACGTCGTCGCGCCTTTGCTGCTCCTGCTCACCCTCAGAATATGCATGCACCCAAGGGGAGCCCAGAGTGAGCTCGGAGGGGAGGACCGCCTCGGCGCCGTAGACGAGGAAGAACGGAGTCTCCCCGGTGGCGCGGCTTGGCGTAGTCCGATTAGCCCATAGCACGGCTGGCAGCTCGTCCACCCATCCTTTCCCGTGCTTGGCGAGCACGTTATAGGTCCGGGTTTTGAGGCCCTTCAGTATCTCCGCGTTGGTGCGCTCGACCTGCCCGTTACTCCGAGGATGAGCGACGGAGGCAAAGCAGAGCTTGATGCCGAGGTCTTCGCAATAGTCTCCGAACAGGGCACTCGTGAAGTGGGTGCCGTTGTCGGTGATGATCCGGTTCGGGACGCCAAAGCGGCTGGTGATGCCGCGGATAAACTGGAGCGCCGTGTTCTTGGTCACCTTGATGACTGGGACCGCCTCCGGCCACTTGGTGAATTTGTCGATGGCGACATATAGGTATGCATAGCCCCCGATTGCTCGGGGGAATGGACTCAGAATGTCCAAACCCCAGACCGCGAAAGGCCATGACAGGGGAATGGTATGAAGAGCCTGCGCTGGCTGGTGAATCTGCTTTGCATGGAACTGGCACGCCCTGCAGCGCCGAACCAGCTCGGAAGCATCCTGGAGAGCTGTAGGCCAGTAGAAACCTTGCCGGAAGGCCTTCCCGACCAGCGTGCGGAACGATGAATGGCCACCGCACTCGCCCTCGTGGACCTCAGCGAGAAGATCGCCGCCTTCTGCCCGGGAGATGCATTTCAGGAGGACACCTCCTGCGCTACGCCGGTAGAGATCCCCATCTACTATGGCATAGCGTCTGGACTGCCGAGCAACTCTTTTGGCAGACGCCTCATCCCCGGGTAGGAACTTTTCTTTCAAGTACCCTCGAATGTCAGACATCCACGAGGCATCTTGAGAACATTCGGCGAGCGCAGCGCACTCGCCGGACGGTGGCGCCCTGACAGGGCTTCCCACTGAGGGCACCGTCGGGGTCCCCTGAATTGAGTTCGAGGTTTCCCCTTCATCCTGTTCGGCAGGCAGGACGGAAGGCCGTGTAAGTCTTTCTTCAAAGACTCCGGCAGGGACGCGCACACGGGAGGAGGCCAGGCGGGAGAGCTCATCAGCCATAGTGTTGTCACGGCGAGGGATGTGCCGCAACTCCAGGCCATCGAAGCGCCTCTCGAGCTTCCTGACCGCAGCCACGTACGCCGCAATTTGAGGATCCGTGCACTGGTACTCCTTGGATACCTGGTTGACGACCAGTTGGGAGTCCCCTTTGACTAGGAGGCGACGAATCCCGAGCCCCACCGCAGCCCGGAGGCCGGCGATGAGACCTTCATATTCCGTCATGTTGTTAGATGCGCGGAACTGCAACTGCACGACGTACCGGAGCTCTTCACCCGTTGGGGAGGTGAGAACCACTCCGGCCCCTGCGCCTTTCAGCGAGAGGTAGCCATCGAAGTGCATGACCCAGCACCCGGACGCGTCGTACCAGGGATAGGCAGAGATCTCCTCTGGGACGATGTAGGGGACGGGCGTCCACTCTGCCAAGAAGTCGGAGAGCGCCTAGCTTTTGATCGCCTGGCGACTGACGAAGTGTAGGTCGAACTCCGCCAGCTCCACTGCCCATTTGACAACGCGCCCGGTGCCTTCCCGGTTCTGGAGAATGGGTCCCAGTGGATACGTGGTAACCACCGAGACCTTGTGCGCCTGGAAGTAGTGGCGCAGCTTCCGGGAAGCGACGAGCACGGCATAGAGCAGCTTCTGAGCCTGGGGATATCTTGTCTTGGCTTCCCGGAGGACTTCACTGACGAAGTACACTGGTCGCTGCACCCGGCGGGCCCGGACGGTGGCTCTACCCGGGGGGCTGCAGCAGCCCCCAGGCTCGGCGGCATGGTCGGGACTGGCCGGGCACTCGGGCTCAACTCCCTGGCTGGGAGGAGCAGTGTGCTCGGGCTCGACGCCTTGCACAGGGGGAGCCGCGAGGACAGGTGAGTGCTCGGGGGCCTTTGGGAGCTGGGACCCAGCACCTGGCCCTGAACACTCGGCACGCTCTATCACCAGTACCATGCTCACGACCTGAGGAGTGGCCGAAATGTAGAGCAGTAGGGGCTCACCTTCGGAGGGAGCCACCAGCACGGGTGGCGAAGTGAGGTACTTCTTTAGATCGCGGAAGGCCTGCTCGGCCTCCGGCGTCCAGTCGAAACGACCGGATTTCTTCAGAAGCTTGAAGAGGGGGAGCCCTCGTTCCCCGAGCTTGGAGATGAAGCGCCCGAGGGCTGCCATGCAGCCGGCGAGACGTTGGACCTCCTTGAGTCGAGCCGGGGGTCACATCTGCTCGATGGCCCGGATCTTCTCTGGATTGACCTCGATTCCTCGGCCAGAAACCAAGAAACCAAGGAGCTTGCCCGCCGGCACCCCGAAGACACACTTCTCCGGGTTGAGCTTGAGGCGGGTAGTGCGGAGACTGTTGAAAGTCTCGGCAAGGTCCTCGAGCAAGGTGGCGCGGTCTCGGGTTTTGACCACGAGATCGTCGATGTAAGCTTCGACGTTGCGGCCCACCTGCGAGTCAAGGGTAATACGAATAGCGCACTGGAAGGAGGATCCAGCGTTGCGCAGGCCAAAAGGCATTGACATGTAGCAATAAGTCCCCACCGGAGTGGTAAAAGCAATTTTTTCCTCGTCCCCTACGGCCTTGCGAATCTGGTGATACCCAGAGTTTGCATCTAAAAAGCATAAAAGATCGCATCCCGCATTTGCATCTACAATTTGATCAATGCGAGGTAAGGGGAAGGGATCTTTAGGGCAAGCCTTATTCAGGTCGGTGTAGTCCACGCACATGCGGAGCTTGCCGTTGGCCTTCGGGACGATGACTGGGTTTGCCAGCCAGTCGGGGTGGAGGACTTCTCGGATAAATACGGCGTCGAGGAGCTTGCTGACCTGCTCGCGGATAAACTCCTGGCGCTCAGGCGCCTGCCGCCGGACCTTCTGCTTCACCGGGCGGGCGTCTGGACGCACCGCCAAGTGATGCTCGATCACCTCCCTAGGGATCCCGGGCATGTCAGACGGTTGCCAGGCAAATACGTCTGCGTTAGCCCGAAGGAAGGCGACGAGCGCGCTTTCCTATTTGCTGCCCAGGTCACCGCCGATCCGGACAACCTGGGTAGCACCTTCGCCCACCACGACCTCCTTCGTTGGAACAGAGGCGTCGGCGGTGAGTCGGGGTTTGGCTGAAGAGGGTCCCGCGCTGAGACCAGAGCCATGTATGACTGCTCAGCGCAGCAGACGGCGCCGCCAGAGTCGGCGGTCATGGAGATGCGGCCCGCGGGGCCCGGCATCTTAACCGTGAGGTATGCATAGTGCACGGCCATCATGAACTTGGCGAGCGTCGGACGCCCGAGGATGGCGTTGTAGGGGAGAGGGAGCTCCGCGACGTCGAAGAGGACGCACTCCGTGCGGAAGTTGTCCCGGCTCCCGAACGTCACGGGCAACTCGACCTGCCCGAGAGGCAGGGAGTGCCCGGGGGTCACTCCGCAGAAGGGGAGTGACGGCTTTAGGCGCCTGGAGTACACCTGCAGCTTCTCGAAAGCTTCCTTGGAGAGGAGGTTGAGGCCTGCACAACCGTCGATCAGCACTCTACCGACCTTAACATTGCAGACAGTGGGGGACACTACCAGGGGTAGTCGCCCCACGGCTGCAGTACTGGCGGGGTGATCAGCCATGCAGAACATGATCAGAGCGTCCGACCACCTCAAGGGCCTAGCGGCCTCCTCGCTCGGGGTTGCCGAGCACACCTCGCGTCGCATGACCTTGATGCCACGGCGCGAGGAAGGCGTGTACGCGCCTCCGTCGATGAAGGCAACGGTGTGCTCGGGCTCCAGGAAACAGAGCTCGGCGTTGTCGGGGGCGACCTCAGCATCGCCTCCTCCGCGGGACTCGTCGCGCTCCCTCTGGCGCTGCTCCACGAGTCCTTTGACCGTACGACACTCCGTGAGGTCGTGCCATCTGGTCTGGTGTATGGGACACCATTTGCCTAGCTCGGGCCCCGCGGGAGCGGGGGCCCTCGCTGGAGCAGGAGCCCGGTCGGGGGCCGGGGCTCTTGCGGGAGCCGGTGCCCTAGCTGGTGCCGGGGCCCTCGTGGGGGCGGGGGCCCGAGGAGGGGCCCTAGCAGGGGCCCTCGTGGGACGTCGGTCGGCGCCCGGCCGGCGCTCTTGCCGGCGGTCGGGCTCTTGCGGCGCCCTATGGGCGGGGCCCTGGGTCGGCTCGATGGGAGCGGCCTCGCGCTTCCTTCTCTTCTTTTCCGCTTGTCGGAACGGGAAGAACTTGGCTGGTCGGTGACGGGGCGAGGAGCATGCCACGCCCTGGCCTCCGCAGCCTTGGCGCACTTATCGGCCAGTGCGAAGAGCTCCGCAGTGGTCTCGATCTCGTGCGTACCTAGCTTTTCGAGCATCCGCTCGCCGCGGACGCCCTGCCGGAAAGCAACAATAACAGCATGGGGGGCCACTCGCGGGATAGTGTTGCGAACCTGGCTGAAACGCTGTATAAAGCGCTGCAGCGTCTCCCCTTCCTGCTGTTGGACGGCGTGGAGGTCGCACTCCAAGCGGGGGCGCGTAAACGTGCCCTGAAAATTGGCCACGAACTGATGGCAAAGGTCATCCCAGGAGCTGATAGATCCTGGGGGTAAGTTCATAAGCCAAGAGCGGGCAGAGCCCCTCAAGGCAACATGAAAATAGTTTGCCATCACCTTTTCGCTGCCTCCGGCCGCTTGAACGGCCGTTGTGTAGATCTGGAGGAACTCGACAGGGTCGATGGACCCGTCGTACTTCTCTGGCAGCTTGGGGCGGAACTTGGAAGGCCACCTGAACCGGCGGAGCTCGGCGGTGAAGGCACGACAGCCGGTGCCGTACCCCGCAGCACGAGCAGGGGTCCTCGGTGGTGAGTGGCGGCGGGCCGGGGATTCCCGGCGATCATGGGCCGGGAAAGAGGAAGCCTGGTCCTCTGCCCCGACCTCCTGCCGGGTTTCCCGCTGGCGCTCGAGAGTGACCCGGGCGTCCTCGTGGCCCCTCCGCTCGTCAAGGCACGCCAGCTGTCGGAGGATGAACTCCTGTCGCAGGGATCCCGAGAGACCCCTTTTTAAAGATTCGGCCGGGGGGATGATCCTGAACGAGCTCGTCGGGGAAATAAATGGAAACGGAAATAAATGCAACAGCTGGTGGTGGGGGATGACCGACCTAGTGCAAAAAAGAGATAGATGCACCGGGGTTTAGACAGGTTCGGGCCGCGCGGGGGCGTAACACCCTACTCCTGTGTGTGTGTAATATCTTTCCTTGAAGTGAATTCTTTAAGGATGTATCTGGTTACAAGGGGGTGCTGCCTACAGAGAGCTTGGGGCTCCCGTGTTCTAGCTCTGCTCGAGCTTGTTTGTGATGTTCTTGTTCTATCGTGTTGTATCGCTTGTTTGTGATGTTCTTGTTCTATCGTGTTGTATCGCCTCGTCTATGTCTTGTGCTGTATCTTGTATCGCCTCTTCTGAACTCCTTTTTTTTAGCTTGGTCTTCATATGTTCTCCATCCTTTCCTTTTATAGGCGCGCGCCGACCTCGACTTATCCTGAACGGGAAAGAGGGGGCACGAGAGCCAAGGCGCCACGGAGAAAGGCGTCATTATTCCGTCTTGGCGAAGTGACAGGGGCGGTGGGAAAATGCGGCACGCATCCGACCACCCGCCACTGTGGGCGTCCTCCGGTGCCATTTGAGAGGGCCCACCGGGCAGCCAAAGAGGCGCCCGGTGCACCCACCCTGTCTTGTTCTTCTGTTAGGGCAGGGTGGCAGGTGGAGCTCTTCGATCCTGGCAACGTTATCCCGAGGCACCCGGATGATACGGGACGGGACCCGTGCATTTAATGGACCCACGCCCCCCTGCCAAAGCATGGCAGGGTTTGACACTAGGGCGTGGGCAGCTGAGAATGTCAGGATGTCAGGATGTCAGGCCGCGCGTGCCTATTAAATGCGGCATTGGACCTTTGACTGGCTGACACCCCGCCGACGGGACCCTTCGGGTCGTCGGGCGATCCTGCGTGAACCTTCGGGGAACTAAGTGCTCGGGGGCTACCACGTGCAGTCTTGTGCACTCTCTTCCGAGCACTCCTGTAGGGCCCTTCGGGGAACCGAGTCCTCGGGGGCTACTACGTGCAGCCCCGAGCACTCTCTCCCGAGTACTTCTGTAGGGCCCTTCGGGGAACCGAGTCCTCGGGGGCTGCCACGTGCAGCCCCGAGCACTCTCTCCCGAGTACTTCGGTAAGACCTTCGGGGAACCGAGTCCTCGGGGACTTCCACGTGCAGCCCCGAGCACTCTCTCCCGAGCACTTTGGTAGGACCTTCGGGGAACCGAGTCCTCGGAGGCTGCCACGTGCAGCCCCGAGCACTCTCTCCCGAGCACTTGGCTGTTTGGATCATCGGGGGACTATGGTACTCGGGGGTGAGTGGGAACCCTTCGGAGCACTTTCTTCCCGGTACTTGGACTCTGCGGGTCATCGGGGAACTGGGGTGCTTGGGAACCAGAGGCTGCGGCCCCGAGCACCTTCTCCCGAAACTTAGATTCTTCTCATCCTGCTGGGGGGACCTCGCGGGATGGTGACACGTGGCGGACGGCCGGCCTGGTCTCGGGACTCAGGGACCCCTGGTTCCCGATACACCGACACATGCACTTACACAAGGAGGCCGAGACGACCGGATGCGCTCTGTATCGACGAGCTCCACTTCGTGCCACCATTGACAAGGTCTATATACTCCTTAAGGCCGTCAAGGGTGGCCCAGGAGGACAGAGGTGCCACACCCGAGCAGCAACTCATCCCCACCATCGCCACCTTTGTGCTTTTCATCCCCACAAAAGATCCAAGCTGAACTATTTGCGCGAGCTCCTCCTAACCACCACAAGAGACCCATATGAGGACATCGGACTAGTAGCTAGTTCTATATATTGTTTTGTGCGATTGTCATTGCACAATTCTTGGACGGTGGGTGTTTGAAGTTTTGTCGCACTTTAGGGCTACCATGGCAGAGTAGCTGGACGAGATGCAGGCCGTGAGTAGATCTTCGGCTCCGCTAGCACCTCTATCGTGCTTCACATGTTTGGCTTTGCACAAAACGTCCGCGACACGAGCCTCGCCATGCCGGCATGTTGCAGAATATCTTGAGCGGAGCCCAACTCCATCCCCATCTACACCGCCCTCACAGATGACATTGCCATATTTGGCCAGTGATTTGCCTTCCTAGTCTTAGTCCAAGCACCTATGGCCATGACCAATTGAGGAAAAAAAAAGCATCTCGATATCTGCTCTGGCATGAGGAAGATGGAGGTCTGGGCAGGTGATGTGGAGGCCAAGCGCAACCACCATGGTCTCTAGCATGATGACAGTGGAGGTCTAGGCACGAGGTGGAGGCAGAAGGTGATAAGTGGGCCTATGTCTTCTTTTTTTTCAATTTAGCGACTGAAATATCTACGTATGCAATTGAAAGGATAATGATGTTGCCTAAAGGGGTGAATAAGCATTTTTTTTAATTCGTCCCCTTTTACCGTTGATCTAAATTTGCAGCGGAATATAAACTAACGGATTTTTCACAAGTGAAAAACCTAAATATGATAGGCTCAACTAGTGCAAAAAAACCCTAAATAAGTGTGAAAGTTATAATCCTAAAGTAACAAAAATTATTCAATTCTAGCAAAAGATATTTGCAAGAAAATATTAATTAAAAACACTGTTCACTAGAGTATCCGAGTTCATCCGGATATTCCGGGTTGTACAGTTCCGAAAACTCTGGGTAAACAGAATCTCTGGGTCTGTACAGAAACGAGCTCGAAACTGAAATTAAACAGCGTCTAAAGAGTTCTAGCTCAAACCAAATAAAATTGTGTGTTCCAAATTATGATTCCAAGTAGATTCACGGAGAATCTACAATAAAAAACACACAAACGAGTAGATCGAACAATTCGAACAATATGCACAAATATTGAGCAAGAACTCAAATTTAAACAAATCAAAGTGGAGACACAAAGATTTGTTTCCTAAAGTTCAGATTTACCACCATGAATCCTACGTCTCTGTTGAGGAAGCTCCAACAAGCCGGGTCTCTTTCAACCGCTTTCCTCGATCCACTAGTTTTATCTCTTCCCTTGCGGAGGCGAGACTGACCTTCACAAACTTTCCTGCGACTCACCACATGCACGGGAGCTCACCGGGCAACACCTAGCTGTCTAGGAGGCTTCACCTCCAAGTGTAACAAATGCTTCACGAACTTTTTACCAATGAACTCAAGTGCTCAAGAATGGATTTTAGCTCACTTGCACTCAATCTTTCAATCTCTCAACCTAACTCATTTTTCTTCTCAAATCTCTCACTAAAAAGGAGTGAGAAAGAGTTATTTTGGCTCTAAAAGGTTTTTCTTCCGTGCCCTTGTAGCAGCACCAAAGGATGGGGTGAGGGGGTATAAATATCCAACCCCCCAAAACTAATCATTACAGCACTTTTTTTACGGACTCGGAGTCTCCGAGTAAACTAAAAAGGTCTAAACCGAGACCCCATCTCGGAACCTCACCCGGAATATCCGGGTAAACCAAAAAGGCACTAACAGACCACTCGGCTCAGAACCTCACTTGGAGACTTCGAACAACCCGGAGAATCCGAGTCAACCCGGAATATCCGGGTTCAGCACAGCTCGTCCTCTAAAAATGGCGATAACTTTTGATTCGAAGTCCGATTTCGACGATTTTAAACTCTATGGAAAAGCTTATTCAGAGGGCTACACATCCCAACTGAATTCATGACCTCAAAAAAATTGGATCAAATGAGAAACATTCCGAAACCCAATTCGGACACTTCCATATTTTTCGCACCAGGATTTCTAAAAAGAACTCTCACTTGGGTTTGGTTAGAAACTCTTGAGCACTGAGACACGACAATTAGTTCTACATTGTATCTCTCTTAATAGTGCGGCATACCTATACCCAAATTCAAATGTAAAACTCGTTTGAACCACTTTGAGCCTTTGAATAACTTTCAAGTATCGCTTCTTTCATTCAAACCTTGAGGGTTACCAACTTTCATATATTCTTCACTCCATCTCTTCTTAATTCTTCATATGATTGATGTGAATCACTCATGGCTTCCCATGACCTCACACGGTCTATTGACGCAAAGCCTTCACTAGCTCTTCACAATCGTCTTGGTACTTCGGCGTCAAGCCATTTGCTTGCCCTTTACCATCGGATGTTCCATCGCAGCGGAGTCTTTCTTGCCTTCACCGTCTTGCTATAGAAAACCACTTTGTATTCGACATCTTCAAGAATTCACTTTATCAAATATGGAGTCCACTCTTCTTCTTCACTCTTGGCATATATGATTTCAATTCAACATATGTCTTCTTATGGATTCTAACTCCAACTCACTCTCAAGCACAAAACACACGGGTTAGTCCATAAAACCTAATTAACAACTTTTGTACCTTAAGTTACTTGATCTCCACACGTAACTTATTAGCCTTCATGCATATTGTCAATGTTCATATAGAATCTAACCCCACTTATTTTCAAGTACATAGCATACGGGTTAGTCCATAAAATTCTATTGATAATGTCATACCTTTAGTTACTTGATCTCCGTAAGTAACTTAATCTTCAAATTTATTGTCAATTTTATTAAGCTTTTCCTTCTCCTTATGAGTATCACTAGGAGCTCAATAACAATGATGTATTTCTTTTGTTCTCATGTTATTTCTCAGGAAATCCATAATTCATCACTTATACATCTCCTACGAAATAACATAATAACAATTATTAACATAATTGTTAGTCCATAAGTATTGTCATCACTTACACGAGCATCACCTAGAGCTCATTCATCTTGATACATTTTCAATCTCCCCATTTACATAGAGCTCATGCATATCTCTCAATGCATTACCTATAGAACAATCTACTAACAAACTCAATACCATTGTTAGTCCACACGTATTATCATTAATTACCAAAACTACACATAATAGCTAGATGCACTTTCAGCAATAACTCATGCCACATGTCATCTATCATGTGGGCAGCAACTGTCACAGATAAGTCACGTAAGATAAAACTAGAGTTAAAACCATACGTGAAGGAGGAAAATCCAGTTTAGATAGTTAAGGGAGAAATAATATATAATTTTATAGTTAATGGAGAAAAATTAGACTCGAATGAGAGAGTTAAAATAAACCTTTTCCTAAAATTTATGCGCCAACCAAGCCAACGTACGAGATTTGTGTGGATGGGAGAGGAGTGGGCAGCAATGATGTTTGTGAGCTTCGGTTGGTCCGGGTGGGATGCGTGGGTGGAAAGTTTTAAATGTATTTTCTCTTAAAGTGTAAGTCTGTTCTAGAATCCGTTTGAATCATAGTATTATTTAAAATTAATGCAACAAAATGAGATATAATAAAAAATATTAATATTAATATTTTCAATATATTAAGGACATGCTTGCTTTTTTATTTTGATTATAAGTTCGAGCCCCCAAAAGTAAAATAAATAAATGGATCTAATATAAAAACTAATTCTCATAATCTATAAGTCAATTTTTACTAGAAAATATCACAATTCATAATTTGGTGAGAAAAAACTCTCACAAAATTCAGATTGTAACAATCCACGTAAAAACAAACAAACCTCTGAAAAGAAAAAACTTACTTTTTTTTAGATTAGAAGAAAAAACCTTACCTAAGCAGGTGGACCGTGGCCCTTTTGTTGCTAGGCCCCCGAAACTGGGTGGACTGGGGTTGGTGGGCCTTGGTGCGCTGAAGTTATGGTAGCGCGCCCCTGCTCCAGATCGAGAACCAACGAAGCCAAGCACAATTCCACAAAAATCATGCATGTTTGGACCCTGGGACTCCATTAACTAGCTGAGCTTGCTCACGAGGAGAGAGAGACACACACAAGTGATGTATATATAACCAATGACCTGGTACGTTCAAAATATAATCAGTCAACTTGTGATGCGATAACTCGTTCCTATCACTACTAGTGCATCAAAACGCAAGAGCACGCACGCATGTGTGGTCGTCGAACAGCTGATCGGACTTATCGAAGCCTTTAATTTTGCTCAAAAAATAGAAGCCCGTACGATCGACAAGTTGCCATCCTCCAGAAGATGCATGCTTCGCCGCTGATGCCCGGTGCCAAAGCTAGTTCTTGAGCACATTTAACTCGGTTAAGCGCTCGACGCATCGCATGCATGCATGCAGCCATGCAGGCGGCCCGGTAGGCAGGTAAGATATCGTTTTGCGGCGACCGTGCGCGGTGCCTGAATTGAAACCGATGGAAATATAGGAGAATCATCTCAGATAAGCTAGCTAGGCTAGTGGCCGAGCTTGCCAGGCCCGTGACTTCAACTGCTACAGTTTTATGGAACCCAGCCGAACTGAGATCTCGACTCGTGGCTCTCGATCGGAAGCAGCCGCGAAGCTGCCTGGCTGCCCTAGCTTGAAAAGCATATGCGTGTGTTGCTGAAATTCGCATGCTCTCGAGGAAGACGATCGAGCGGTCAAATTGCCGATACAATGGTCGATCACATCCATGGCCCATGGGTGGCAAGGTTATGTGTAACCGTATGAAGAGATATTTCCATGGCGTAGCGCCGTAGCATGAGCTTTTTGAGGAACAAGATTGCAGAGAGACTCTCTCGAACCTGCAGCAGCACTGAATGTCCGCATCACTGAGGTCTGCAAGCTGATCTCGCTGATTTTAGTTCGTAGGTCCCGATTAGGTTTATATACTACTGCCGCTAGATTAATGAATATAATGGCATAGTACGGGTTACCTAAATAGAATAGTAAAGCACATATATATCAGTACCATTTTCGGTCTTACTGCTTAATTTCACTCTTCAGAAGTGATACACTGTATTTCTTTCAGGAAAAAGAAGAACTGATATCTGTATGTAAGTACGTATGACCACTAAAATTAAGTTTAGTGCATGCCAACCACATTGCGAGTACTGCTTAGTGATCGAATACAACTGGCTCTATGCAGGAATGAGATTGACAAATAGAGAGATGAATGTACGTCTCAATATTTTTTTTATGAAGTTGATAGTCTTCTTCTATTTGGATCACTTAACGTATCTTAAAACTCAAGTGAAAACAAAAATAGAGAGAAATTTTAACAAAAAAAAATTAAGGCAACACGACTCCAGAGATAATATATAAACCACATGTTTCATTTAAGATCAATCCATGTATCTTAACACTCGAAAGATCATAACTTAAAAAAATAAAAAGAAGATGAACACCGAGCAACGAAACTCTCTAAGTTGATTGTCAAGAGGCAGGGAATTCAAGATCTCATCATATAAACGTGTATATGCAAATTTTATGTCTCTAGTAATAAGAACAATGACTTTATAAGGTGCTGAAATTTTAGCCCAAAAATCAAAACGAAAATCAAATCCGAATACCGAAAAATTTGTAAGGGAACCAATAAAGAAAAACTAAAAGGAGATGAGTACAATAACATGAAAAAAATAAACTTAATTACAACAGAGGTTAGTCGTCATATTTTAGACAGATTACAACGATTTTTTCTTACAAAGCTCTTACCTAATACATAATCTAATCACTCATTTTCCTCTCATCTAAAATTCTAACACAAGACTCTCATGTGGATGACACAAGAGAATTAAAAAAGCTAGTTTATCTCCTCCTATAGTCGTACCCATCTATTTATAAGTCTAGAATCATCTATTTATTAGTCATACCTCCATGTGTTTAACTAGGATCATCTTTGACTCTGCTCTGCCTCTTTGATCGTCCGACACCAAGTACTCCGTTTGGTCCCGATCAACCCGACATCGACTATCAAATTACATCTATCATCTGCGTACCATGAGACAAGCAAACATATATCTCCAACTCTAATTTCAATTAGTCAATAATCAATATGCTCAAATAAAATTCCAAATCAATTTTAAAGCTTATGCAAAACCGAAGATCATCAAACTAAATAAATACTAGTATCAATTACTAATCACAAATAAATCAAAACATATTTCAATTTAATTTCTCACCGTACCTCTTTTCGCCATATGTATTCTGCTGGCACGCATCAACATATCTGGATATAGTGGATAATATCACCCATAAGGCAAATTTAAGGTAACCATAAGGCTCGAGTACAACGTGTCGCTTTGACTAGGCACTCGCGATCGATCGCGTGAAGGAGCGAGGCCACCAAAAAATCAGGAGAGATCCGCAGTGCAACTTGCTCCACGAATTGTCGATTACACAACCTCACGGCGACTTTGCACCGATTTGTTGCGGACAACCATTGGACTTTCCCGTTTTTTCTTCCCCTTTCTTCTGTGCTTTCTGAAGTCTTTCAGTTTGCGAGGCAGACCCCTTTGTATTGACAGGGCAACACACTTTTTCTACTGGTGGAAGCCGATGGCCACAGCTCCTTAGGCAGTGCTAGCTATGAAACTGGCCGCTAGACCCCCACCCCAAATGGAAGATGTGATCTAGATGATTGTGAAATGTATGGTGCAGAAACACTAGCCCTATTGACATGCAAGGTCACACATATCGGCTAGCTAGGTCTCAATTTAATTAGGCTGCCGATTAGCAAATGGCGCCAACTGATGGCGATTAGACATATAAGATCATGCAGCGTGCTCTTTGTTTAGTGCTTCGCATGATTTCATGGCTGAAATTTGAGGGATCGCCGTGCTCTTTTAATCCGTAGCAACTAATATCTGGTATGGACGTATGGTACATGCGCTTTTCTGCTTTCTGATGCCACTGGCATTCACATAAGTAGGTTGCCTAGTGACTAATGTGCACTTACCACTGATGCCACTTTAAGCCAATCAAAACTCTCTGTTAAGCTTGAGAAGGAACTTTCAGTTATCTGTTTGGCTCTTTCGGTCTCCCTAAAACCTATAATTGCCTCATGCAATTTTGCGTCCAATCCGACTAACCAAGCTAGGCTTAATACCTGCAGTTTTCAGTGTTTGTGGACAATTGAGCAGTGTTACTGGGACACAACTGCGGGTGTTAGAGTCTGACTCGGGTGTGGGTGTTCGATTCGGCAAACTCTAGAAAAATAATTCGCGGATTCATCTAATTTAAATTAATTTTATATTAAAAAGTACATATGTGTAATTTTTAGTACTAAATAATATCAGTATATCTTAAATAACACATGTATTTATAGTTAAAATGTCTCAAAAGTCTAAAAAATATTTGAGTATCACTTAGTAGCACCATGCACCTTTCATCTAGAGATGATTAGAGAAGAAATAAGAAACAAAAAAGAGCTAAGCGAGGCGGGGAAAGGATGACTACTTAGGTCATCTAGCCTATAAAAATCCATCAACACGGAAGCCCAAGACAACCAACGCCTCTCCTTCCTCGCCACTACCTTCTCTCCTTTGACGCGGCCTGAGGTATCCGATCCACGTCGTACCATGTCGAACACAAGTCAACTCGTGAATACGTGTCAACAAACTGAATTTGGACACGTATGTCCAGGTAACACTGTAATTGAGTAGTGTGGTCTTGTTTAGCTTAGGGCTCACAACCCATAGATCACGGATTCACATCATAGATTTTGTTTATTTTCTATAATAATGATCGACCAAATTCATCTTGTCATGTAGAGACCGGTATATTTTCATTAGCTTAATGGAATAAACTCCATTTTATCTAACAAAACATCACATATTTTAACCACAGACATTAACCACAGAACATGGGCGCTTAACCAGCGGTAAGTGGGAATCAAACTCTTATCATTAGCTGGGGCAATCAAGGTGACACACTTGCATGTAAAGCTATGCAACAGTTGGCTTAAAAGACGTTTCTGTTTGACGCATAAGGACTAAAAGGCAAACGGGTAAGGTAACACTGCAATGGAGTAGCGTGGTTTCGTTTAGATTGGCTCACAGCCCGTAGGTCACGGGTTCACATCACAGAATTTTAACCACAGAACATGGGCCCTTAACCAGCGGTAAGTGGGAATCAAACTCTTGTCATTAGCTGGGGCAGTCAAGGTGTCACATTTGCATGTTGAGCTATGCAACAGTTGGCTTCAAAGACGTTTCTGTTTGACGCATAAGGACTAAAGCAAACGGGTAAGGTAATCGACACTCAGAAAGCGTGTTTACGTCAGAATTATCTCTCTAACTATAATGAACTACTAAAGTGGTTGCATCAAAATTGTGCATGCTTAGCAACAAATCTGATGGGCTGGGTTCAAGACTCTACTGTGTCATTGTCCTAAGCAAGCAAGCAAGCAAAAGCACCGTCAAAGTCCTCACAAGATGTACAGTACGGTACAGGTACCGGAGGTTACTGCCGTAGTCCAGCCGACGAGCACCAACCAGTCGCTAGCTAGCCAGCCAGGCGGCCAGCCACTGGGCAGAAGCGGAACAGGAGCACTTGGTGTTGGCGACGTTGGCGTCCACGAGCGACGAGAGGGTGGCGGTCCGGCCAGTAGGAACACGGGAGAAAACATAGAGCAGCAGTGTGAAGACCGCAAGGAGAAAAGGCGTCCCAGATCGGCACGAGGGTCTTGCGCGAGTCCACCCGCGCCGTTGACCCGTTCACAACCCGCGGCCTGGTCTCGGCCGCGGCGCTGGACCGACGTGGCACGAGGGCCCGCACGCACGCCACCGCGTCGTGCTCGCCAGCCTATCATCACAGCGGCTGCGGCGGCGGTGTGCGGATCCAATGCTCCCCGTGACCCTGTATCCATATCTAGGGTTGTAAAAAAAACTCTAGGCTCGCGAGCTACTTGAATTTGAACCACTGTAGGTTTGAGTTAAGTTCAATGGAAGAACTTAACCAGTCAAGCTCAAGTTTAGCTACAAGCTCAAGAGCCAGACGAGCTCGAATAGTTTGTCAAAAACTCGGCTAACTCTAACTACTGTCCGTCGAGATAAATCCGGTGTCCATTCACTTTAACCAAGTTTATTTTTTTAACCTCACTATCTAACCAAAAATTCAATCGTCCAACCTCAATACCACGTGACTATATACACATATGACTCATAGATAGGGCTATAAAAAAAACTCGAGACTCACGAACTACTCAAACTC
Source organism: Phragmites australis (assembly GCF_958298935.1). Lineage (NCBI taxonomy): Eukaryota > Viridiplantae > Streptophyta > Magnoliopsida > Poales > Poaceae > Phragmites > Phragmites australis. Next base: position 15,250,606 of record NC_084923.1, read on the forward strand.
AACTCACTCTAGGTTCTAGGCTTGACCAGATCTTTAATTCAGACTGAACTCGACTCGAGTTTCTATCAAACTCAAACTTGAGATGATGAGCTCGCTCGAGCTCAGCTCGTTGACAGCTAGTCCATCTCCCACGTACGTACACCGCACCGAGTCCCCCCTCCCCTTGCCGAGCACCGCACTGCATCGCGGTGCTACTTCCTTAACCGCATTAGAGTCCCCCTGTTTTACCGTTTCAGCGAGCGATCAGCGTGGTTATAGAGAAAATAGTCATATTAGACCATGATTGTGATTTTGATGTTTAACGATAATATAGTCTTTGAGACTGTCATGTTTATCAAAAGTATATATTAGTAGATCTCATGGATGTAATACATCAATAAGCCACCGCAGTCGGGACAAATTTTGATTGAAATGGAGAAGTTATAGGAGAATTGACCTCATCGGATAGTCTGGTGTTCAGAGGTTGAACTCACTAGAGTATTTTGTCTAGAGGCAAAGTGAAGACTAATGACTTCACCAGATGGTCCGGTATTCCATATGTTAAACTCACTGAAGTATTTCTGACAAAGTGGAGAAGGCTGAGGGCCTCACCCGATAGTCCGGTGATCTGCACTAGGTAACACCGGAGTATTTCCTGCAGAGAAGAATGCAAGCAGAAGATTGAAGATCAACCCACCGGATGGTCCGGTTCTTGGTTGTGCACATCGGATTATAGCACCGAGCATTTCTTGCAGAGGCGATTGCAAACGTGGAATAATGAAGAAAAACCCACTAGAAGGTTTGGTGATCTGAGGATAAATACACCTGAGCATTTTATACATAGAGGTTACAAAAGGCTCAGATGACTTAAGATAACTAACTAGAAGATCTGGTGATAGATTTGAAGGTACATTGGAGTGTCCAGTGTTCACAAAAGTATTAAGTGGAGTTCCAACGGCTAGTTTATAAGGTTGTACTTACTAGATGATCTGATATTAGTACTACTGTTTCACCAGATCATTCGATGTTAACAGCTTTTCTGAGTCATTAGAAAAATAGCTAGTTGACAAGTTTGAGGCTACGAATACCACTCTACTCAGTCATTTGAATGTTTGGCATGCTGCTGGAGTCTAGGGAATCTCATAGCCACCAAAGTTCTTAGAGTGATCATCCAAGGTAATTAAGCATAAGATTAGTACGTGATTAATGCTTATATGCCTAGAGAGTGTTGTTAGGTGATGGCTGCATAGAGAGTAGATCAATGAGTGATCCGAGCTTGTATTGATAGGTACGCTGACACCTTAGGGTCTTTGTGACTCATCAGCATCTTAGGTCTTGGTGTAGAGCAGTGGCAAGACATGTATACGGGGACGCAGAGACCCTTGCCTTAGTGGCTCATGCTCTGAAGTGATCACGGTGGTAATGATTGGAAGAGAGACTAATGGTGAGATCTTGACTTGGTGGCTTGGTAGCTAATACGAGCATATCTTTGGTGGAGCTCCAACATGGACTAGAGATTACATTCATGTCATCAATACCACGGGATAAAGATCTCTTGTACCAAGTTGTCTCTCTACCTTATTTACGTTTTCGCATTTACATACTTGCAATTTACCTTACTAGAGTAGATTGCAATCCTCTTAACGGTAAAGTAAACACACCAAATAAATCTAGAGCACATTTAGATAGAAATTAAGATAGGTTTATCTTGTGAAATTTTTGAAGCTATTAATTTCTAAGTGTTCTAATTTACTCCCTCTTAGGACGTTAGCGTTCCTCACAATGGTGCGCCAACTTCAGGATTAGGGAGTAGGGAAAATATTGGCGCAAGCGCTCAGCAAATCACCGATGAAAACCGGTAGTCACGAGTGGAGCTCGGCCATGTTGGCCGAGGCACGACAATAGCGCGAGAGGGCGGGACGGGCGGGAGGGGGGGCGCTTTTCTCAAGAGATGTCTTTACGTCCTCCTTGTCTGTTACATATATGAAAGGTCAAGAATTAGAGCAATTCTAGAGGTCAAGTTACTATAGTATTGTTTATATGAGTCTCACTTACGTGTATGTATATATATGGCTGTGTGCATATATATATATATATATATGTATACATAATTTTTTTTTGAAATTTCAGAAAAATAGCAAAAGGAATAATAGTGATATTAATAAATCAGCTAAAATAATCTAAAATACATAGAAAAATATCTAAAACTCAAAAAAAACAAATTAAGTTAAATTCGTATTACTGTCGTCTACATATTAAAATTATGCATGCATGAAAGTATTACTTTTTTCTATAATTAAATAAATATATTAAATATTAATAAATTCATAAATAAATATTGAAATGTCAAAAATGATGAATCTAATTTTCTAGTCTTTTTTTATCATGCTCTATGTAAAAAAAAAATATGCCACTTAGACGCACCACTCCGCCTATTTTTCATCAAGAAAGAGAGGGAAAATACAGTGTGAAAACAAGGCCTCGGAGGTAGAGAAACGTGGCTCCTCCTGAAAGAGGAACGCCATGCCTGCCCGGGCCGAGGGGCCCGAGCCCTATTCTTTTCACTTCCGCTGCTTCTGCTCTTTTCTTTACAGTATCTACTATCATTCAAGGCGATGCAGAGCACGGGCCCACTCCGCAGTTGCATGCAAGCGTTAGCAGTGGTGTTGCAGCAGTACCACGCTCGTCGTTCATACGCGCGCCATGCCCGTTAGTGCTGCAATTTAAAAGCATATCTGCTGGGCGTCCACTTCAAACTCACCAGGTTTTGCTGTTTGCTCTGCTTTGCTGCTCTCCGATCCAAATTATGCGAGCCTGACGAGTTGCGAAAACTACAAGTGTAATTCCGCGGGCTCGCAGATCACATCCGGGAACTGTTCGTGCTGACGCGACGGCGTTGCTCGCTCGCTCCATCGATCTGCGGGCGCTTAATAAACATCCATGTCGGCATAAACAAATCGATCAGTCAGGGTCGCCATCAGTATAATCATGACGATAACCAACCACTGCGACAGAAACAGAAAAAAAAAAAAGAATCGGCACTGAGAGGCGCACGAGGATCACAATTAGCGGCGAGAAATTGGCGGGGCGTACGTATGCTGGACCCTGGAGTAGTACTTGTAGACTACTTGATTGACGTCGGAGCTCCCTTGCTTTTATTACCGCTTCTAGAAGTACAATCCTGTATGTATGTATGTATGAACTTGAAACTACAACGGCTAAGCTTGTTAAACTTTTTGAGGGAAACTAAGCTTGTTAAACTTGTACATATATACCCTAGCAAATTAAAACGAGAAAAATAAATTAAGAAACGGAGAAGAACTGGAGTAGAATAGCCCCGGAGGAGTCCAAAAACTGCATCTTGAGCGGAATAATTAGTTCTTTCTTCTTCTAATCCTCCAAATATTCTCCTTCAAAGCCGTTCCTTAGCTCTTCTCTGCTGTGTGCGTCCCCGGCGGTTGATTGCGTCGATCCGCGGGTGTCCACCGCCGATGCCGTGGATTTCCATGCCGCCGTAATGACGTTCACAGGCCCTGCGTCTGCGTGTACCACAAGTTTTCGTCCATGCTCCAGATGCTCTCGACGTCGAAGCTGCCGATCTCGAAGTCAGCAACGCCGAGCTCCGGGAGCTCGGACGTCGACGTCTCTCCGAGCAGGTACGGTTGCTGCTGCTGCTGCTGGGCGATGAGGCCCGTGTCGTGCATGGCGGCGGCGCTGGAGGCGTCGCAGGCGGTGGTGAACCACTCGGCGCCGTGGGCCGGGGCGGGCCGGGGCTGTGCCCCCGCGCCAGAGTCCGAGGACGGAGAGGATGATCCGGCCGTGGTGCTCGACAGCTCCGGGAGGGCGGGGTTTGCCAGCTGCCCGGCGGCGGTTGCGCTGAACTCGGCGGGCCAGCAGGCGTCGGCGGGCAGTTCGGGCGACGCGTAGAGGCCGTCGTCGGCGCTGTTCTGCCACGACGACAGGGGCGTGTCTGCGGCGGCGAGCTGCATCTCCCCCGCAGCGGCGGAGGAGGCGGCGGCCTGGATGCGCTCGACGAGGCGGGGCATCCAGAGGTAGCGCATGACATCCTTGAACTGCTGGCTGTTGACGTCGCACTTGAGCTGCTTGGCGTGCTTCTGCACGCGCGTGCGCCAGTAGTTCTTGATCTCGTTGTCGGTGCGGCCCGGGAGGTGCTGCGCGATCTTGGACCAGCGGTTGCCCCACCTCGAGTGCAGCTCGAGGATGAGAAGCTGCTCCTGCGGCGTGATGTTGCCGCGCCGGAGGTCGGGGCGGAGGTAGTTGAGCCACCGGAGGCGGCAGCTCTTGCCGGTGCGCTTCAGCCCTGCATGACAGGAACACACAAAATTAATCCTCACGTCACATCACTCCATTGATAGCTGCTAATACATATACATATCAGTATATCACCAACTATTAATTAGGTATGCAGATACGAGTATATGATGACAGGATGCATGATGTAATGGAAGGGAGTAAGTAAATATCCCTACGGCTGGGAATGATGCTAACCACGAGAAATTCTCTTTCTCTCTTCCTCACTGTAGCCTCTGGTTAGCTGGATGGCTCCTAGCCTCCTAGGCACCTAGCTAGTCAGCTATCTGTTTCCATATTACTAGTAGCATGTAGATGCAAAGCGACAAGTTTGTCAAGGTTTCGCGTTCCGCAGTTGGGCAGGCTTGTACGGCACGCGGATAGAAAACGAAGCAAGCATCTGGCGATTAGAAGGTGATGTGATAGAATTCATTAATTGTGCCGATACTAAATGATGCGATTTTAAGACGTAATTGGCCCTTAATGGGATCCTATATATCCTACCTGCTGATCGGGCGAGCGAGTTCCAGCGGCCCTCGCCGTGCGTGGCGACGTAGTTGACCAGCAGGAGGTCCTCCTCCACCGTCCACGGCCCGCGCCGCAGCTCGCCGGCCATCACCTCCTCCTCGCTGCTCGCCTCTCTCTCGTGCGCCATGTCCATCAAATCAATCTCTTCTCTCCTGACTACCCCCCTTGATCCGACCAATCGATCGACCAAGCAGCTGGATCGTTGAACTGGTGTGTGCAAGCTTCAAACTGGATCGATCAGCGTGCGTGGAAGGATCGATTGAAGAGGAGGCAGCAACTTGGAGAGGAGAAGAGAAGGCAGGAAAATGAAGAAGAGTGTGATGAAGTGAGCGGGAGAGGAGGGGGGCGGGTTTATATAGACGGAGCCAGGAGTGGGGAGAGGTAGGCTGGTGGACTCGGAAAGAAAGAGGCATGTGGAGACATTAGTTTATGCCTTTTGATTTCTTTCCCTTTTAAAGCCAAAAGTTTAGGGCGTGCTGGGGTCAATCGAGGGCGATTAAGATTTTTTTCCGATTGGGGCGAGGTGGATTAATTACTGGATTAACGGCTAATTAACCAGCGTACACGGATTGGGGGTTCCGGCGAGTTTGACCAGTTGACTCCATCGCGCCTAGCTCACTCGCACTCGCACTCGCACCGCACCGCACCGCACCGAACCGCGGAGCTCGCTTGGCACGCGCTCGCCGCTAGCGATGTGGACCTCGCTTGACGAAAGCAGATCTCTTGATTCCAGCGTAGAAAATACGATCCAGCTAGTGTGGATGCATGCAAGGGACAGCTCTCCAATGCACGTGCAGAGGAGAGAGAGGGCGAAAAAGGGCCAGTACTAGCGTACTACTAGCGTGTGCAGGAGCGTTAGTCTCGCACGCGTCCCAAAACCAACCACAGGACCCACCACGCCCCTCCTATGAGACAGATGATCAGATACGGATGAGTAAAAAAAAATTACATGCGGGATCGTAGCAAAATGTTAAAAGTTGAATTGCTGAATATATAAATTTTTGTGCTATCTTTTAAATGAGGTGGCAGTGAGATGACACGTTATAGCTAACAGCTAACAGCTAGCAGATAGTTATAACTGTTGCAGATACTCTAGTGTGGAGCAATAGAAGCTGGGGATCAGTGGGTTTCTTGGTTGTATTCGTTGTACCCAAATGAAGCACATGAAAACATAGCCAAACCTAGCGAGAAGTATTGGAGCAACTCGGATGGAAGGGCACATTTATATATTTCTCTAGAAATCTGGCTCTACTTTAGTCGTATAATTTTGCGGAGATACACAATTGACAACAATAATATATACAGAAATAGTATACGAGAAGTATACTTAGTTGCAGTAGCAAACTATATGGAAGAGAACGGTTGGGATGAGAATAGAAATACCGGTACGGCGGTACCGGTGATCCAAGGAACGAACTTGGCATTGTATTCTTCCCGAAAATGTTTGGAACATGTTCATTTCAAAACCACCGTCAGTTTGGAGTTTTTCCAGGTCCTCTCCGCCAAATCATCACTGGTAAGATCCCGACAGATCTTATGAAAAGGCCCGCATACGATTCTTGAAAAAAATGAGCGAACGTACACCAGTAGCTGTTTCCTTGATCACCGGGACAGCGACTTGTAGCCCCTCGATCTGCATCACTGCATGCCAACGTCCAAGCACACTGTCCAATCTGTGCACCTGGCGGCAGCACCCGAGTCTGCTCTACGGTGTGAATCTGCCCGTGCAGCTATGGTCGAAAGGTACCTGCGTTGTTGTCTACCGAAGTAATTCTACTCCAAGCATACAGTGTGGTCTACAAACAGCAGCACGTACGCCGCCCGTCCGCTGAAACGCTCGCCCACATCGCGCGGCGAAACCGGGCAAAATTTGACCTTTTTGCTCGGATGTTTAGCTCCGACAGGTTACCCGGTCACCGCGTGATCGAGCTCACCAGCGTGCCTGCACGGCAAAAATGACAGACCCCGCAGGAACTACCAATTTCGTCACGGTAGGAAAGCGAACACTACGTTTTTATATTTTTCAACAAACGTTTTTCTAAACTAAAAAAAAGAGCCAGACGCTTATCTATATCTATACTCATATAAAATACAAGTTATAATAGATCTTAACGATCTTTACTGTTCACCCTATTAAATGAGCATGATACAAAATAGGATCATATTCATCTTTTCAAAAATATTTTGAACCTTCTTACCCACGAATCAAAGGATTAAATACACAATTACTCACATAATTAATCATTACCTTTCATATTTAGACATATATTATTTGTCTTACATACCTACATAGTCAGATTTCTCATGAATTTTCATGTGTGTAAAACACATGTGAACTTACTAGTGTATAAGTGTGGTATTATTAATTGGGGGAGTTGCCTCTAATTATTATTGGATGGATTTTTGCTCGAGTCAACTCCCAAGTGAGTGAGTTGAAACAGCGCTGCCAAGTCCTCTGCTGAACTCGAACTGTGTGAAATAGTTTAAAATCGCCAAGTTGACGCTTGTATATGCCGGAAAAAACATTTGGTTGCAGGAGAGGAGGGCGGTGTGGTCGGATTCCACGCCGGGAGTTGAAAATCTCGGCCACTTCGGCTGGATTCTTATGCGCTAGTTTTTCAAGACATGCTGGGCTGGGTGTTCATTTCTTCACCGATATGACATCTCTCCAGCTCGATTAGTACTAATTTATATCGTTTGCTTGCCTACTTGCCTGAGAATTTGATTTGATTCTTCAGCTCAGTTGACAGGCTGCTGCATTGTATTGTTGCTCGGGATTTGGATATGTCCAGGTTGACGAAGTGTAGAGGCAGTTTTGTATTGTTGCTCTGGATTTGGATTTGTCCGTGCCGTCAATTGGAATTGAATTTTTTTGAACGGATAATTGGAATTGGATTTAAACAAACCGGATGCGGTCAGCTGGAGTCCATGGTTTGGTTCGTGGCCAGCTTGGCGAGGTTTTTGTAATTGCAGAGCTGTGCTTGTTGGCTAGCGTCGTGCAACGAAAGGTCAAAGTGTTGACTGAGTTGGAGTGGCGTGCTCGTTGACCCCCGACTGCATGCGGCTGAGGCAGCCACTTGCATGCAGCGGCCTCTAAATTATGCGAGAGTTGTATGTCGATCGCTGTCTTCATGCGAACCCAAGCGCAGATGCATACAACAGTTCGTGTCCACTGATCAGTACACTGAACGTTGCTCATTTTTGCGGTTTATTCTCGTACAGCCATTCTATATATATTATATATAGCTAGTTTTGATTTTTTTCCCTTCCCCCAATCAGTTTCCATTCCAAGACTCAAAACAGTACTAGTAAATTAAAGATAACGAAAATATATATCTTGGAAATATTTTCATGTACTCTTTAATATATCAGTCGTCAAAGCTTTAGTATTTTGATTGGGTCGATCACGTCGACCTGCGTTCAGTGTAAGAAACGTTCAGTGTAAGAAAGAGTCTTTCAAAAATTGTAATGCAATATTTGAACCGGTGGCACTCCAGCCCAATACCCTTCACCACGGTTCAGGCTCTCGCGCCGCGCGCGTACGCACGTAGGAAAGCTGACACGAACGTAGAACCACGACGACGGCATCCGCCGCGCCCGGGGAGACGACGCCCCCTGTGCCTGCGAGGATTGTGGCGGCGTACGTGGTTTTGGGCTGCTTTCTTGGCTCCAGCCGTCCAGCGTGTGGAAGCCGCCGGTGGCTATCATTCCTTGCCGCCATGGGGTGGTGCTGATGTACTAGTTTGCTGGTGGTTTTGTTTTGTTTTGGCGCTGTCGTTTTTTTGGGCCAGATTGAATGATGGGTTTCACGACTTTGACTACGATAAGTGGCAACCGTCCGCAAGCTGTGCACGATGGTGAAACATTCGTTCTATATGGTCACGTGCAAAATCTGCGGAGAAAGAACATTAGTTAATCATTATATATGCATCAGTAGTTTGTTAAATTATACTCGTGATGCCTAAGTTCTCTAATTCTGTTTCCTCTCCGTTTTTCGGCATGGAGCACATCTTTCTGTTGGGTACGTGTGACTAGCGGGAATGATTACGCAATTGCGCGGCTATAATCATCTAAATGTGCATGTATCATTATATCATTCTAGAGTGTTTTTATTTTCTTAGGTCATCTCCAATAGAGATGGCATTTTTGCCGTATCTCTGTTCGGCCATACTTTTGCTGATCACATGCGCTAAACAACTCCAATAGAATCGACATTTTTGCTTTTTCCTGTGCTACAGGGAAGCAGGAGGAGGCATTGATCGGCAAGTTTGCCGATGGATACAAGAGTCGTATCACTGTTCCTTGAGTATGCATGTGGATCTGAGGAGAGGAGAAGAGTAATGGAATGTAGGAAATATGGTACCTGTTGGTATCTGTTGGAGATGGCCATAGACTGTCTTGGCAGATGCCTATAATCTTAATAGGAAGCATGTTTGGTTGGTGTTTGATTGTCTGTATATATTTTTTTCTGTCTGCATGAGCGGATGTAAATATATGATCTCATCCTAGATGAGTGGATCGCTCTGCATCCGCTCATGTAGGCGGATCCACTTATCAGTGTCACAAAATTATCTCAATGTAAGTAATCAGTCACAATCTCAACTCTTCCACCCGCTCATCAACCTCAAATTCAGTCAACCAAACAGAAAATCAGCTTAGCCTGTTCAGACAGGTACAACCAACCAAGCACTCCTCTTTTCAATACATATAACTCCACTCAATATGTTTCCCCTCAGCCTGTTTATACGATGCAGCTCTACAAAACTCTGTTCGAGTAACCAAACACACCCCTAGTTTTATCACTAATTTATTCTTTATCTTACCATTGCTTGTCATTCTACCACTATTATGCTTCCTCCTTGATAGATATAATTCGAATATGAAGCGATCATAATAATATTTTCATCTATTCGAGCACTATCGTTATCATTTTGCACTATTTCATGTAGATTCTGCTTCCACATATACTTATTCTCATTTTTCTTTGATATTCCAATCAGATAACTTTTGTTTTGGTTGGGACATCAAACTTCATCATCTACGTGGTCTGCAGACTACGCCTTTCCCTATCGTCTTCTTAATGTTGCAACCTTGAGCTACATGGTTGAAGCCTAGTGCAACATAACCCGTACCTTCCTTTACTGTTTCACTCTAGCGTATTCCAGCGTACTGCTTTACCAATGTTCTGTGTCGCTACCAGAGGTTGTGGTTTCACCATCAGTAATATGTAGGCTACGTCTTACTCTGGCACCTGACTAAAATCGTGACCTCGAGCTATGGGCTCCAAGACCGGTGTAGTTATGCATGTATCCTCCCCTACCGATGATGTCAGTGGCTGTACGAGTCGATGAGCTTCTCTCTTTTCGTTGCATCTGCCACGGTCATTCGCCATTGGATATGTGGTCTAAGTTCGTCTCTCGCTAAGCTTTGTGACATTCTTAGCGTCAACATCCTCCCACTCGATACCGCACTTATCCCCTTCGTTGTTGCAGAGCGGGCAATGGCGTCGGCCAGTAGAACAGCCAGTTTGTCTACGTCATCTAGGATTCTCCGGGTTCTGTACAGAAATGAACTCGAAACTGAATGTAAAGTACGCCTAAAGAGTTCTAGCTCAAACCAAATGATATCGTGTGTTCCAAGTGATGATTTCGAGTAGATCTACGGAGAACCTACAATCAAATACACACGAACAAGTAGATCGAGCAAAATGCACAAGAATTAAGCAAGAAATCAAATGAAAGGGAACAAGAGAGGAGACGCAAGATTTGTTTCTCGAAATTCGGATTCACCACCGTGAATCCTACGTATCCGTTGAGGAAGCTCCAATGAGCCAGGTCTCTTTCAACTACTCTCCTCTCCAAGCTTGGTCACACTTGATCTTGACTTTCACTCTTGATTTCTTCCCTTGCAGAGGCGAAATCGAAGTCTTCATAAACTTTCCCGTGGCTCATCACAAGCACGGGAGCTCACCGGCGACACCTAACTGGTTAGGAGCTCAAAGCTCCAAGAGTAACAAACACAATCGAACTTCTTGCCGATGAACTCAAGTGCTCAAGATTGGATTTAGCTCACTTGTACTCAATCTTTCAATCTGACAATCCAACTCACTTTTCTTCTCAAATCACACACTAGATTGGAGTGAAAATGAGTTCTTTTGGCTCTAAAAATATTTTCTTTCGTGCCCTTGCAGCAGCTCCACTGATGGGGGTGAGGGTATAAATAGCCCACATAAAAAAACTAGCCGTTACAACACTTTTTTTTACTGACCTCGAGTATCCGGGTAAGATAAAGAAGGCAAAACCGAGCACCCAGACTCGGAACCTCACCCGGGATATCCGGATTCACCAGAACTGCCCACTGAAAACGATGATAACTTTTAATCATGAAGTCCAATTTCGATAATTTTAGACTCTATGAAAAGATTATTCAGAGGGCTACACATCCCAACCGAATTCATGACCTAAAACATGTAGGGTCAAATTAGGAACACTCCGAAACCTAATTCGGATAATTCTACACTTTTCGCTCCAGATTTCTAAAAAGAAACTCTCACATGGGTTTGGTTAGAAACTCTTGAGCATTGAGACACGACAATTAGCTCACGTTGTATCCCTCTTAATAGTACGGCATACCTATACTCAAATTCAAAGATAAAACTCATTTGAATCACTTTGAGCATTTGAATACTTTCAAGTACCACTTCTTTCATTCAAACATTGAGAGTTGCCAACTTTCATATATTCTTCACTCCATCTTTTCTTGATTCTTCACATGATTAATGTGAATCACTCATAGCTTCCCATAGCCTCATACGGTTCATTGGCGTAAAGCCTTCACTCGTTCTTCACCACCACCTTGGTCCTTCGGCGTCAAGCTATTTGCTTGCCCTTCACCATGGATGATCCATCGTAGCCGAGTCTTGCTTTTCCTTCACCGTCTTGCCATAGAAAACCACTTTGTATTTGATATCTTCAAGGAATTCATTTTATCAAATATGAAGTCCACTTTTATTCTTCACTCTTGGCATATATGATTTCAATTCAACTTATGCATTCTTATAGATCCTAATCCTATCTCACTCTCAAGCACAGAACATATGAGTTAGTCCATAAAACCTAATTGACAACTTTTGTACCTTAAGTTACTTGAACTCCACACGTAATTTATTAGCCTTCATGTTTATTATCAATCTTATTGAGTTTTTTCTTCTCCTTGTGAGCATCATCTAGAGATCATTCATCTTGATGCATTTTCAATCTCCCCATACACCTAGAGCTCATGCATATATCTCAATGCATTACCTATAGAATAACATACTAACAAACTCAGCACCATTGTTAGTCCATAGATATTATCATTAATTATCAAAACCATACATAAGTGTTAGATGCACTTTCAGAACAACCGATGGTTGGTTCGTGAAACCTTATCGGGTGTAAATGAGGTAGTTGCAAGGGTAGATATGTTCTTATCAAGAAAAAGTGGAGCTCGGATAAGAAATATTTAATAGCAAGGAATATTAATAATTGAAATCAGAATAGCAAAGATGAATAAAAGTCCACAATACTCATCACATTTGCTAGACTGAACATGTTCCTAGAACTAGCTCAAGCAAGCTAAAAATAAAAAAGACACAAACACAATGGAACAAAACTCACAATACAGACTGAATTCTCTTTCTTGTTTTTTCTTTTTTTTGTCCTCTTTGGCACTTTTGCTTCTTGTTTTCTTCTCTTTCTCTTTCCCATGAATGTGACACAAACTCAAAACTCTTCTGCTACCTTTTCTAGGTCCAAAGAGGTGAGTGGGTCACAAACTTTTTCCGAAGGGCAAGGGTATAAAGGTAATAAAAATATACTCTCTCTGAACTTTGGCTAGCTCTGTAAGTGATTGAATTCGAGTGGATGGTCGAACCCGAGTAGATGGTCGAGGCAACTAGTGATCGAACCCGAGAGGTGGTTGAGGCGACTAGTGATCGAACCTGAGTGGATGGTCGAGGCGACTAATGATCAAACCAGAGGTGGTTGAAGTGATTAGTAGTCGAACTTGAGATGTGGTCGAAACGACTAGTGGTCGAACCAGAGTGGATGGTCGAATCTGGCTGGTGATCAAACCCGAGTAGGTGGTCAAACATAACTAGTGGTCGAACCCAAGTACGTGGCTGAACACGACTAGTTGTCGAACCCGAGTTGATGGTCGAATACGACGAGTGGTCGAAGCAGCTGGTTACACAATCTTGGCTATAGCAGACAAGGACAAGCTAAGATACTCAACGATTAAACTAGCAAAGACTCGACACTAGAAATTAGATCACGATGACTAAGACCAGCAACAAAGATACTGATAATGGACACAAACTCAATAACACGAAAGCTGAAAACAAAATTACGAAAGGCACAAAGTGGTTTCGATAGTGGAAAAAGTAAAATCTAAATCTTTTTGTGGGACAATTTTCTAGACTCTAGGTAATAGAACTTAACTAAACAAAAGGGATAACTGAGATTACCTAACGGGCAATCGAGGCTCTGATACCACTTGATGGGGGTGTGTCCGATCTTTTCATGCAAGATCATCAACGTCTTAGCACAGAAAGCTTTGTGGTTACCAACTGTACTAAGACGCGATTGACCTTGCCAAGAAAGCTTTTCATGCAATCAAATCGAGAACACAAATAAGAACATGTAGATATAATTTGAATATTACTAATTACCAATGAAGTATTCGGGTTGAGGTTCTACAAACCGATATATGACAAAATTGTCTAAAACAGAATAATATAAGAAAAATCTAAGCCTAAACTATGACGACTACTGTATATATATAGGTGAATGTGAGGAGGTTCACCTAGGGTTGTGCAGCCATGGATAGAGAGGTACACAACCTGAACTCTGACCCTGACACAATTACAAGACCCGACAAGGCACAAAACGGTGACACAACACCTTATTTTATCGACTCTAACTTAACTATAAGGAATATTTGGTCGATACTAGATCCATGGGAAAGGACTCGTCATACGCTTTCCAGCAAGTCCAAGAACGCCTCAAATGGACTTCGTATGCGAGAATTATGCCTATTTTATTGTCATGATATCTTGAGACTCCAAGTAGAATTTGAAGTTCGACTAGGGCTCAACTTTGAGTCCGAGTAAACTTGGTCTTCAAGTGTTGATATTCAGTGAGCTTGTGATGCTTCTCTCATATTCCTAAGCATTAAAACATCATAAGATTTTAGTAGTAATCCATTCAAGAAAATATAAACATTGAGGAACAAGTTTACCTGGTAGTTTAATTATCGCGCACGTGCTCGTGTAATTGGCCCTTATATGATTCAAGGATTATCAGCAGTGTTGCTTGTATCCGAAGGAGTGATGTCCTCATCGGAAATTTTAGAACATCCGATATCCACTTTGAAACATCTGATGTCACTAAGAAGGATTCAACTCGGTATTCAAGTTGTGAACTTATGTCGATTTTTAGACTTAGTGTAGATCTTTTTGAGCACTAAGATTAAAATCAAACCACATCATTGCACACCTTTTAATAGTACGGTGATCCTATACTCAATTTAAAAAACAAGAGAGTACTTTAAAGAGTAAATTGTTCGTCATATTCTTTCTTCAATTTTTGGAGGTTGCCAATGTCGTGTTGCTTCAAATAATAGGACTTTTACTTATTCAAATATTTATTGAATACATTAGTCTCTTAATCGTTCGTCAATCATCAAAACTCATATAGAAGGTCTATATGCACTTTCAATCTCTCGCATGGAGCTATGCTTCTATTTTTTCTTCTTCTTTTTTTTCCTATTAAAAGATTATTTGATTTGTAACTTTGATCTCTTAAATACATGTAGGGCACAACGAACTTATGCATCAACTAAATTATGTTGTTTTTTTTTATCCAGCACTTGGATTTCTTTTTTAATAATAGCATATGTGGGTAATAGAGAAGTATTTATAGGGGTATTTTGGGTTACTTTTTTTAATGCCAATGGTGGGTAATTTATAAACATGTATATAGACATTTTGTTTTCTTTTTTCTCTAATTAACATGGTAATTTCTATGCCTTGAGAGCAAAAGAAGATGCTCTTTTATTGGTTAATTACTAAGATAATAGATAGATAGATCACTGATTAGCCATTGCATCAGGGATCAGCATGGAAATTCAGGGGTTTTCTCTCTCTAAAAACACTGTTAGATAAACAAAATTATACGAAACAGGGCAAAGAATAAGATATTTCCAATCTACCATTCCAGCAGTGAATAACAACTCTCCACTCACCCTATTTTTTTGAGACAACTCTCCACTCACCTTTTTTTAGACAACTCTCCACACACCTAGTTGGTGTTACAATGAAGACGGCAATTTAAGGGAGTGGTTCTGACATGCGATCCACATTTAACCATAGTGGTGGTGAGGGGCTAGTGCTAGGTAGACCTGAGCATTTTGCGGGTTAGCCTGACCCTGTGAAAATCCTAAATCTTTTCCGTGCCTAAAATCTATACCTAGGCCTGCTTAGTAAACCCATCATGCTAGCAACAGGCGGGCCTAAATCGGACTGTGCCGCCTTTTTCAATTTAAAAATAATTAAAAATATTTTTTGGGCCTAGCTTGGGATGGCCTGGGCTTGATCTGCTCAAGTCTAGACTAGTGTACGTGCATAGCAAAAGTGGAGGTAGGGAATTGGTTGCGTGATGACGTTTTGATAATGTCACCGGCTGCCAATGATGGAAGAAGAGGCGATGGCGTGGTTGGCATCCAGTGGTGGGAGGCTGATGGTGGAGGGGGTTGTCGATGCTAAAGGAGAAAGGAGGGCGAGTAGGGGCAAGAAGAGAGGAAGGTGAACCACTCTAAGTGGTGAATAGGAAAGCTCAAAGGAACTTGCTATTTTTGAAACCTATATCGCTATGTTGTTACACGTTTTATATACTCTACAACGATTGCTAAAATATGACACATAACATAGCATCAAGAGATCTCCAATTCGCCATAATGTTCACAGGTCCAAGCTATTACTGCTAGACTTGTAACCTTAAACTAAGGGATGTATCATGTATGGCCTGCCTTTTGCACAACCTAGCTACTTGTTCCATAGGCAAGGAGGCAGCTCTTATCCCAAAAGCGCCCTCCAAAGAGGGGCACTGGTGTCTCTTCAAAAAAGAGAGAGAGGAGGGGCACTGGCCATCGAATAGGACATATCAAGCCATTAAAGTACTCCTACCACCATAACAAAAACCTAAGTAAATTTAACCATTCATATCAATCGCAACTGCACGTTTTCGAATCCAAGTATTCGCGAAAAGGCGCACCACACAGCAGGAAAAAATTAAAAAAACAATTAGTCATCGTCGTGGCCTCGTATAAATCAGACACGATCACGTTGGCGACGAGTAAAATAAGGTTGGTTGCATGGCTTTTCCATCGCCGTTGCGATTATGTTAGGACAACGAAACGCTAATGGCTGAGTGGGAGACACATAGGTTTGGTGTGCGAGGCGTGAGTGTAAAAGCGAAGGTATAAGCGTGTTAATGTTCGATCAGGGAAGCACTAGACGTGGGTCAGTATTTGTAGGCTTCAGAGGGCTCAGGGTACAAAAAGCTACCAGTATAATAACTTGTTTCAGATGGTTTCGGCCAAGTACTTTACGTGTTCCAATCCAGGAGGCGGCTGATTGAGCCAAAGTAGTAGTAGAACCAACCTGAGAGATGTCATAAGAAAATTCATGGTGCCTGTTATCGTTTCGACTTATATGTTTGGTATTCTGCATGAGCTGCAGCACCGTATATGAGTGCTAAATTCTGGTTTGAGATTTAAGAGTGTAGATCAGGATTAGGTGGTACGGTGCAAATTACGATAGAGCATATCCTAATTTTGGGCACTATATTTATAGGTAGAGCTTTATGGATGCTGAAATAAGGTTGATAGAAACAAAAAAGAAATCTAGATGAAAGGAACATCCCTGGGCTTAAGGACAGGCTCGGGAATATGTCCCTTAAAGCAAGCACCACTTGTTTGATACGCTTAACATCAGGTATGACATTAAGCTTTTAGAAAAGGGTTTCTATATGGGCATCAACATGGCTGTTCTGTCCATTTTTCCAGTTGACGTATAGTGTAACACCAACAAAATTGATCATACCATTTCTTTTCCTTGCTAGTTCCTTGATTCGAGCATTTTATATCATTGCAGTGAAACTAAGCAACCGTGTCGTCCGCGTCTAGCGCAGTACTATATGCAACAACTTTGTTGAAATCTAGAAGTTGTATCTCAAAGTCAGTACAGAACAAATTCCAAACTTTACAACACCGCTTTGGTGATGTGGAAATTGAACTTGAGCTTTGTTTTGTTTAGAGCTTCATTGCGTCGTCGTTGTTGTTGCAATGTGTCAGAATCATCAGAGCATCGGCCAAAAGAATTACTAAACAGAAGAATAAGAACATGGTGCGATGACTTTTATCCCTGCTGCTTGTACTAAATTGCTCCATCGAGCTATGTGACTTTATCAATCACAAAGCTGAACTGAACTTTGCATTGCATGGAACTTGCTGTTGCTACTTTTCAAGTTTTCAGCAGCAGTTCTACCACTGTTGGCGCCGATGGTATGTAAAGAAAGCTTAGAAAATTAGGGCTTCTCTTATCATGATGCCCAAGTTCAGATAAACAAGAAAAAAATTTACAACATGTGGTTGGATTAAATTCATACTTATTTGGATGAAGCATCTGGGACGTGGCTCTTTTCCTCTAGAGCTAAGCTGCTTGAGCTGTATAATGATTGGATATTCTGTACTAATTTTATCAATATTAACTGGGAAAAGAAAGTAGAGAGTTTGTGTACGTACAAAAGTATTAGTAAAATAGTTTAGCCGGCACTAACTTGAGCTGATTTTTTAAAACAAATTTGTATGGAAAGGTCTACTGTTTGCAGCAAACTTACAAGGTACTGGACAGTTATGCTGCAAGTATGATTAAAGAACCCCAATTTGGACATAATTTTGTGCCAGGAGGGAGGGTCCATCAAGAACCGTACATTACAATATTGTGTGAACAATAATCACTACCTACATGTTATAATATGTCGGCGTGATGACAAGTCAGCACAATATATAGGAAACTGGAACAAGAGAGGTGGCTATTAGCATAGTGACAAAAAGTTCCACAAAGGTCTTACCTAAATAAATCTTTGATGAACTCTCTAATTTAAATTATCATGAAGAATTCACAACTGAACAAAAACGTGTATGTATTCATTAGCTAATAACTTTATTTAATTCTAGCTGAATATGACAGAGATATTTCATCCATAAACCCGGCTTGCACCTTAGTGAGGAACACTCGGATGCACACCACGATTCACATCATTATTACAGTTACCAAATGCACAAGTGATTTCTTATTATATATGCTATATAGTCAAGCATGGGTTTCCCCTAACCTGGTGGATTAAAATGGATCAGAGCCGTGCCATAGGAAAAGGATATCACAAACACAAAGTTCTTATCCACTCGTCGTCAAGTTACGTACATGATCATTCTGCCCGCACTGCTGAAAATTACAGCCTTTCAAGTAAGTTACCAACTACCAACACCAAGGATATTTGCATCCTCCTCTTAGATGGCTGATGTATTTACTTTTACAAGTCGACGTCACCGTAGAAAGATCCACACATAGCAGTAATTTTTACTACTAACCTAGTTGGTTCCCTATCATGATGAGCACTTCATCTAGATCTTTAATTATTTTAATTAGGACTTTAGTAGATGCTATGCATGCTAATGCTCCTTAATCGATTTAGGATTATTTTAGTGTTTTTTTTTTTGCTGTGCATGCTAATGCTTGCCACGCCATTACCCAGGGCACTTCATCTACTTAATTAGTACGATTTCTCTCTTAAATTATTTCTTCCAAGTATGTCTGCAAATGGCCATATGGTCCATTGGTCCCTACAGCCTCAGGTTAATTAAGTGATCAACTGATAATGAGTTATTAAGATCCAAGGGCACGAGCGACCAAGTCTATGAGTTCTAGAAGCGCGCTGTTCTCATGGTGCGGGCGCGTGCAGCAGGCGGACAACGACGATCAAACCTCGTCGAACGCTGCTCGCCGGAGGCCGGCCGGCGGCTATGCGTGTGAGTGTTTCGTTGCTGAACTTTTGAACAAGTCAAACTGCATCGTCGACGGACGAGACACTGATAAGTGGGGCCGTGGGGGCATACGGAAAAACGGAAGGGAAGACTGTCAGTTTTGTTGACGGCGTATGAGCTTGTTTAGCTGGCAAACACAGTTCAAAAAAAAAAACTTTGGCAAAACATACAAATTACAGTTTTTACGACGAAGAAATTTCCAGTTACGCTAGCCTTGCTGTGATATTTTATCATGATAATAATTGATTAAAAATTAGTATTTTATTTTTTAGCTAGTTATTTAGTTACAAAACACATAAAATTAGAAGAAGAAATAAAAATTATATTAGTGAAAAAGAAAACTATTTATGCTCTAAACTTATACCTAAATCTTATACACGTATTGGTTCAATTCTAATACATTTTGATCAACCGCTAAAATCATATGTTAGGTGTAGGCAGTCCAACCAAAATCAAAATATATTTGCCTTACATGCGTGTTGTGCTTTGCCTGTTGTCTACTTGATGCGACGAACTTAAGCTACACAGTGCTTCTTAATCTATTATCTTAGTAAGATTTTTAAATTTTTTCATCATGTTTTATTATGAATTTTAGCTATTGAATAATTATATTTTACATGAACTCTTTATTTAGATATTTGATTTTTATAATAATTTAATTTTTTATAAGACTAAATTTGATATAGATCTTTATTTTTTTTTCTATTCTAGCCCTAATTTTAATTATTATTTATTTTATTTTATTTAGACTTTTTATTTAGATATTTTTCTTCTTAAATCGTATGGAAATCGACCCTTACCGCAAATAGTCATTTTGGTTAGCTGAGACAATGCAAATGCAATATTTCAGACACTCTGGAAGGAGACGATCCTTACCGCAAATGGAGCCAGCACAAACATCCCTCATTTTCGCCCAACTTTGTACCAAAATTGCCCACCAATTCACCATTTCAGGCTCGCACCGTCGCACGCCATTGAGCTAGCTCCATCGTTTGTTGGCATTTACACTTCCAATTGGTTGCAGTACCAACGCGGTCTAGGTAAATCTGTGTAACAATTCGGCATTGCACGCATGAACTCAACAGCACGCACTTCGCAACCTTTAGAAAAATACAAATAAACCTGTCAATAGGCAATAGGTGAACTGATAATTAAGACGCAGAAGAAACAGTCGTCTTGCTGCTCCATTCTAGCTAGTTCGCCTCACGGTCACGGACCCTTCCAGAGTTGCGGTTCCGGCCGTCAGGCGGAGACGCTGCCTCAGGCCCGTAACCATCGGACTCCAACTCCATTGCCGTGGAAGGCCGGCCGCGCATCGAGAAGAACAGCAACCGCTCGCACACAAACTGCGGCGACTTACCGGGAGGACTACTTACGGCTGGCATGTCGTCAACGACTCATGCATCAACGCTCGTGGTCGTCGCGATTCACCCCGTTCTGAACGGCGGGTGCCGGTAAGAAGTAAGAACACGCCGCGGATTACGTGGCCGATGTCGGTGGACATTTCAGCCTTCGATGTCGGTACCGGGAGAGCAAGATCGAGGAGTCTGTAGTTCCACATATTCATACGAGGTTTACCAGTCTCCCAACTTGCCGATTGTATTGTTTTCTGAGGTGAACGTGGCTTCGTCGTAGATCCAGACGTGAGTTCTCACTTAGAGGTCGGAGCCCGGCGAGAAGGTCGGTATGTCGAACGCGAAATTGCAGTCTTTGATAGAAGGATAATGACGCAAGGGATTAACGGTGAAACATTAGTTACATATATAGCCCAAAGGGTTACCATATCAACCAACACGCTTCTGCATGCATGCATCGAGCGAACCCGTAGTTACTGTCCGTTTGGTTATCCGTATGGTTTAGTCTGGCTGTATCACGTGAGTGAGACGGTTGTATGTAGTGTTATTTATTTGGTTAACTGTACGTGTTCAACTTAGTTAAGAAGATATTATGTTTATTTTTCCGTATAAGTATATATTATATAAGATTAAAATAAAAAAGCAAGTATCAATATGATATTTATTTTGTATAAATACACTTTATAATATTTAATTTATCATATTAAACTTTAATCTAATTTAAAATATATTAATATTAGTTAATACCTACTAATTATACACTAATTGCGTCATTAGCTGACCTCCCACCGGTTTGGCCCGTGGAAGCGGATTTCGAATCTGTTTTTGCTGGGCTAGGCTCGCTCACTGATTTTGCACGCACAGGACCAGACCTGCTCCAGCGCACAGGCAACCAAACGCGTCGGGCCTACACGTGATGGCCAGGCCAGCGCTAGAGCAACCAACCAAACAACGGGTAAATCGTTTCGTAGCGGGAGCTGAAAGCATGTGGTTATCCTGTTCGTTGGTGCACTTCGAGATTCGTGCGCACTCAGAAATTAGAGCCATACTCTCTCACCATTAAATGTCTGTGCAAATCTTCAAGCATCCATCGATGGTCACGATAAAGCCCTGAACTCAGGCCCCCTGCAAAAATCCACATTGCCAAACAACCCCTTAATACCTCCCCGCAACGCGGTGTGGAATGGGCCACCACGTGGGGAGGGGACAGCCGTATGTACTGTGCTCTGCACCGCATCACGTCCGGCGTGGGGCTGGGAAACGGCCGATGGATCAAGTGGTCTCTTTCGGGAAAGCAGTATGCGTCAATGTTTTAGGAGTCGGGACTCACTCGGTCACTCAGCAGGAACAACGTAGCGGCATTGCACGATTAAGCCTGGGCCCTAATTTATAATTCCAAAATTTAGATATTAATTAATCCTATCTGATAGGATTCTTTGTTTCCAAATTTACCTATTTATTAATCATATTTAATATGTGCATTTTGATTTCATCTGGATGTCAGATGTTTATAATAATAAGGGATCTAGATCATTTTTTTAGATTAATATGATAATTTCATAATCTTAAGAGTCAATGTGATGGTTTTTTTCTCCTCAAATAATAATATAATAGATGAGTACGGGCATGGTGAGTGCATGGATAAGAAAGTGTGGCATATCCCAACTATGTTGATAAGACGTGTCAACGAATGAAGTAAGATATACAACTAACCCTACATCATTCACGCGCAACTTTTCCTAGTCTTTGTCGAGGTGTAAATTTCAGCGCATGCATGCATGAACTCTCCACTGATTATACACGTAATGCAGAATCAACGATGGCTAATGCATGCAGTGTGGTCTGCTAATTGCTCGCTAGCTCTAGAGCTGAAGCGTCTTTGACCCAACTTGCTTTCTCCTAAGTATACTACCACTATGGTCCAAAAAAGAGAGTATACTACCACTAGTGGCACCAATCTTTAGACCCTTCAAATGCGTAGAGCCATGAGCGACTCAACCGTAGTTTAATACTCGTCGCATGTACCAGCCTGACGCAGCTTTTGGACCGGACGCGGAGCCCACAGCTTGGTCCTGCAGACCCTGGTCGATCGATGGCTTGAGAAGTTTCCAAGTTCCAAGCTAAGCGACCACTGGTCAAATGCAAAGCCATTATCCAAAGCTGCAACGATCAAAATTAATCGATCAATGTTTCAAGTTTTTATTCATGGCGAGAGAGACAAAAATGTTAGGACTGCATGTGGGCCCACAGTGAGCATTGGCACAGGGGCGATGTGCTGACTTTTGGAGGGGAGTTAGGTGCCAGCCGATGGATCCAGCCGATGGTGCTACAAAGTAAAAGACACGGCTGACACTTTGGTTTTGTTTGATGGTCGGAGCACACGCTCAATCATGCGCCGATTTTATGTTCTTTGGAGAGTGTTTTGTGCCAAAGCAAGTGGTCTAGAAAATAGAGACATGCTGGGAGCATGCATGGGCTTCCAGAAGATCAGGTAAGGTTTCTCTAAAATAAATAATTAACCAATAAGACTTAGGCTCTGTGTAGCATAATTTACGCTGGTGCAAAAACGGCTTGTGTAAGAAGCTGGTGGGAGGCAGCTTTTGCTCTCCAGTCCTATCTCAGCCTCTACTTACTTATAAGCTGCTGTAAAATACTAAGTTTTAGCATAGTTGAAGCTATATAAAACAAAACTTTATACATATGCCAGGGGTGTAAGATACAAGAGGTGAAATCAGACTCTTTTTGAGACTAAGTAGCATACATATTTCACACATGTAAAATCAATTTAGGATATAGCAATTTGAAAAAGTTAAAAAAAAAACATATCAGAAGAGAGATTTGTATATCGGACTTTCTAAAAACACACGAACCTAGTTGTTAAAAACATAGCACAATCACTATTAATTTATTGATTCGTGAGCAGTGAGATTGAAAGTATTTTTAGAAGAAGAAATATGGTCTAACTTTGTACAATGAACATTTGATTAATTTAGGTGGATGATAGATATCGTTTGGATCTGTTACAACTCGTTTATTTTATAGTAGTATAGAAGTATAGATAGAGATGTAGAAAACTGATTTTTTTTTAAAGGGGAAAAAACCGATGGATCTCTAAAGGAATCGTACATCTTCCTTTAAAATCCGTGGCTTCCAAACACGCCCTATATCAATAATTGGCGGTTGATCTGAGCCATTCAACAGGTTGATGGATGGATGGCACGGCAATAGTATTCACCTTATGAAGACATTATCACACAATATTTCTTTTTTCACATGGAACAGCCAAGCTTGCCATGATAGTATCACTACGTATAACCGCCATTTGAAAATAAATGTCACGAAATGTGTTCACTCAAATTTGTTTATACTTTGGGCAGTAGTAGCCGTAACAAGTTTCAGATTTAATTAACATCACATTGCAATGCGATTAGAGTTATTACACTACTACAATATCTATTATCACATAATTAGAAAATTATGGCCAAATTTGGAACCATGCTGGTATCAAAAGGATATCCATTTCTGACTGAGGCAGTATAGAAGATTTAAGGATTTCATTGGAACTGATTTGACTCGGGACAAAAAAGTTCAGACAAAACCTAGTTGATACTTGACACATCAGGTTGACTATTCTTCCTCAAGATCAAAGTATACAGAAGTACAGAAAAAGGTGAAAATTCTAGAAGTGTCAAATTACGAGGACATTATTAGTGGCAGCTTTGTCACTAAGTGATACCAATATTATATGGTATGACTAAAAAATTATTTATTTATTTTACTATTTAAATTTAAGATACTATTCACAATTAAAATAATGAGAAGCAATATTTATCGTAAACGCGAGACGGTGTAAGATATAAAACTAACTCGTCCTTAAAAATTACTATTCAGATACTATTCTACGTATAATTTTATATGCAAGAATTACTATTCAGATACTATTTTGATACTATTTAGTACTGTTTGCACACCGTGTAAACAGTAAAGACTTAATTTAATATTATTAAAATACTATTTTGAACAGTAACAATAATAATAAAATATTCAATATTGAAAGTGACTTTTTTTTATTCAGTGTTATTTAGTGATACTATTCAGGATCTTTGCAAGTCGGTGAAACTAATAATTCACTAAATATTTATTATTATTGTTACAGTTTAAAATAGCGTTTTAATAATATCAAATCAACTCTTTACTGTTCACACGGTATGCAAACAATACTAAATAGTATTATAATAGTACTAAATAGTAATTCTTAATATAGAATTGCACGGAGAATAATATCTTAATAGTAATTCTTGAGAACGAGTTAGTTTTATATCCTTCACCGTCTCGTGCTTACGATAAATATTGCTTATCATTATCTTAATTGTGAATAGTAACTCATATATATATATATGAGAGAGAGAGAGAGAGAGAGAGAGAGAGAGAGAGAGAGAGAGAGAGAGAGAGAGAGAGAGAGAGAGAGAGAGAGAGAATCCCAATTGCATCATTCTGGTCAAACTCGACAGTGCATACAACAAGCTGCAATAACTGACCGTTGATTAAGAATCGCCCGACCAATGTTCAATTGATAGCAGCAGTTAATTAGATTATCAGCTGGAAGAGAAGGAATGGGAGGATTAGATTTCTCTCCGGCCCGATCGAAGCAAACACTGACGACGCCACTCCCCTTTCATTCCCTGGAAGTATCCAGAAAGGTTGCAAACGTACCCAGGGTCAAATCTTCTTTATTTTGATGCAAGTTTTTAAAGTTTTCAAAGGTGCTTATTAAGTGACTGTTTAAAAAAACTCTGAAGAAACATGCTTTTGATTGCTAGAACTTTACTTCTGAAGGTTTCGAAACTTACGAGTTCGGATTAAACTGTTACAGACTTGCACAGTTGCATGAGGAGATAGTTACATTCCATTACGCAAATAGCCATGCAAAGTGTAGACTGAACAAACGCGAAGAAGAAAAACAAGAATTACGTCAGCAGCCTGCCTTGAAGCATAGCACTTACGATGGTGTTTCAGATCAGAATCACCCTCAAAGTGCGATAATCTCAACTTTCTGAGGTGCCCAATCGCATGTACGACGACGATCGTATCAACCATCATCCTTCAAATCACACACCACTACGAGTGAATGCTGGCAGCAGCAGAGAGCTAGTGTTCCTTGATCAAACATTAAAATAAATGAGATCTTTAGCATACCTATCAAACAGTTAGGATCACTAATAAGATATTTCCCGCGCGCTTGAATAACACAAACAGTTCATACCCTGCAGATACGCCCCTTTTGTCGCTCAACATGTACAAATATCTCTAAAAGCGTCATAGTACATGTACAAATATCTTGAGCGCAGTAGGATAAAAATGGGCAACTAAACACTACTGCTGCACTAGTAGCTGCTAGCACCTCATTTGTTCTCTCACAAAAAGCTAGCTATACCTCACTTCAGCCGCTGTCTTATCCGCTTACGCGAAATCCGGTTGCCGTCACTCATGACACAACGGATCAAGATCGGGTCACTAATTAGCTAGGGTTCAGTATCGCCCAAGCTAGGATTCTAGTAGATGCAAAGCCGCCGGCCGATCGAGAAGAGAAAATGAAACAGGGGACCTATCTACCTACTATAAGCCCGGGCACTGACTGATCCATCGAACCACGACGAACATAAAGCTAGCGGTGGAGGAATAATATATTAACATCGATCACAAAAAAGATGGTCGAGCAAGCTTGTGATCGATGCATGAACGGAACCATTGGCCAGAGCGATGCCCGGCCGGCCCCGGCATGTAGGCAGCAGCTAGGAAGCCAGGCTTGCCCATCCACTCGGATGAGACGCGCGTCGTCGTGCTTGCCGCTGTCTCTGCCTCTAGCTACCTGCAGGAAAGCGCAGGCGAGCGCGACCGTTTGGGCCGGCTGCCTGCGTGCCCCTGCTCTGGCCGGGCAGTGCTCGTAGGCGCCACTCACAATCGCAGCGCTTTCCTGCCGGGGCAAAAAAGCCCATATCTTGCTGCACCACCACTATGTGTGTCAGTGTGTCACTATGCCTTGGCACGGCGTGGCATGGCAGGAGCTGTCACGATCACTGGTTTTCCACAAGCTAGCTGTTGTTGTTTTGTGTTAGTAGTGTTATGCTAGCTGCTAGTACTGTTGCCTATGGCTATGGCTACAAACCGTTTAATTTGGACGGGCGTAATGGCTAAAGTGCAGGCGCGCACACGGCCGGGCACGGACCGTGTCCCGCGTTGCTCGTGTCACTCTCGTCTCGTGCGTCATGCACTAGCGTAGTAGCGTGTGCATGCGCGATCGAGCACTAGTGCACTAGCAGCTAGCTGCCTGGCGGCTTACTCGACGAATCTTGTCTCGGATTGCCCCGGACCGAACTGAACTTTCTGCTGCAACTTGAACGACGCGCGCGCGGTCGTGCGCTCGCGTACGCAGACAGGCGCGTGACCCGTGTTGCGATCAGACGTCGTACGCCGCAGCCCGCACGAACGTACGATCGATCGGCCGTTCGAGCTAGTTGCATGCCTCTCGATCGGTGCAGCGTCAAGCTGCTGGTGCATGATGGGTAGAAAGGCAACGAAGCAGGTAGCACGTGCTAGATAAATATGGCATGCGCCTATGTTTAGTCTGCATATCACGCCGGCCTCACCACTTTCCATCATCCTGGTAATTGTTTCTATAAACAGGATTGGATGGATACGTGTGTGCTTAGCCTATATATATGTACCCTTGTGTTACATCAAATTCATTGTGTGATTAAACCCAAATCCTACGCTTTCATGGTATCATGAGATGTCGCTCCTGTGACCTACCCTTCCGCAAACCCTAACCCTAGACACCCTAGTCGCCGCCGCCGCCGCCATCCATGGCAAGCCCTGAGAGCCCATCCACCGCCGCTGCACACCGCAAAGCCAAGGCCGCCGCCGTCCGCCGTGACGATGATGCCGCCGCCGCCCTGCGCATCGAGCAGGAGGCCGCTGCTCGTCGTGAGCAGGAGGCAGCCCTCGCCGCGCACTGCGAGCAGGAGGCACGCTTTGCCGAGGCCCGCCGTTGCCGGCACCCCTGGCGCCCTCGGCGCCCCCAGCGCCCTCGATGCTCCCGCACCTCTGGTGACCGACGCGGGTTGCCATGATGTGCGCCTGGAGGACGACGTGCGCGTCGCCGTGCTCCATGATCAGGAGACAGCTCGCGCCCTGGCCTTCTTCGAAGCCGTCGCGATCGCCTCCCTCCACGCGTAGGCGTACAACGTCCTCAACATTCAGACACTTGTTCTTGTCGTCCTCAACCGCGCCTCGTCGAACTTCACCAAGTGGCGTGGCCTCTTCCTCATCACCCTGGGCAAAGTATGCCTTGTCGGATCACGTGCTCGCCGACGCTACGTACCCCGACGTCCCTTCGTGGCTGCGCATGGAGTGCCTTGTCCTCTCTTGGCTGTTCGGCACCATCATTGCCGAGCTCCACGAGATCGTGTACAGCCCCAACTCCACCGCACGCCGCGTTTGGCTGGCCCTCGAACATCAGTTCATTGGCAACAAGGAGACGCGCGTGCTCTACCTCGACGCCAAGTTCCGCAACTTCGCGCAAGGTGATCTCTCCATCTCCGATTATTGTCGCAAATTAAAGGCCATGGCGGACGCTCTCGGTGATCTCGGTGAGCCCATGCACGATCGCACAGTCGTCTTGTCCGTCTTGCGTGGGCTCAACGAGAAGTTCTCCTACATGGCGGCACTCCTCAAGCGGCAGAAGCCATTTTTGTCGTTCATCGACATCCGCTCCGACCTGCTGTTGGAAGAGCTCACCATGGGGCCCTGATCGTCGACTCCTTCCACAGTCCTCATCGCCACCGCGCCCGCTACACCCAGGGGCTCCGGCGCTGGCACACCCTCTCCCTTGGGTGTGGGTGGTGTCAGCGGCAGCAGCTCCTCCCGCTGTCATCGCCGCAACGGCGGCGGCAATGGCTCCACCAACACCACCGGCGTGTCCCTTAGCTCCTCCGCCAACACAGTCGAGGCGCCCCTTGCCTAGCCACCCACGGTCTACAACCCGTGGATAGGAACTATTCAGCTGTGGCCCGCCAGCTTCACTCGAGCCAAGTGCCCCGCATGTGCCCACCTCAGCGCCAGGGCGCCGAGCCACTAGGAGGCGCGCCCTAGCCCCATGCGCTGACCGCGGCACACACCTACGGTGGCCTGCAGCAGCCCGCACTGCCTGCTGGTTACGCACCCCCACAGGCATGGTACCTAGCGCCTGGCGCTCTTGTTGCTCCGGTGGCACCATGCCCCATGCCAGCCCCGATGGCGGCCTCCTAGGATCAGCAGGCATTGGCCAACGCTTTCAGCACGATGACCCTCGCACCCCCATCGACGACGGATTAGTACATGGACTCGGGTGCCTCCTCATATATGACATCCGACACCGGTAACCTCTCACGTTCTCTCCCATCGACAACATCTACTCCTTCATCTATCGTTGTAGGTGACGGGTCACTGCTACATGTTGTCTCCACAGGCTCTACTTGTTTTGGTTCCCTTAACCTTAACAATGTCCTTGTCACTCCTAAATTGATTAAGAATCTTATTTCTGCGCGCCAATTTACTATTGATAACTCCGTTTCCGTCGAGTTTGACCCTTTTGGCCTCTCTGTGAAGGACCTCACCTCCAGGAACGAGATTGTTAGGTGCAATAGCTCCGAGCCGCTTTACCCTTTGCACCTTCCGGCGTCAGCGCCTCGCTTCACCGCTCTTCTCGCCGATGCCTCCTCGCTTTGGCATCGATGTCTCGGTCACCTCGGTCACGAGGCTCTTTCTAGGCTTGCTAGTGCTTCTGCTATTTCCTGTAATAAAAACACCAGTAGCACTATTTGTCATGCTTGCCAGCTAGGACTCCATGTGCACTTACCTTTTGGTACTTCCCAGTCGCGTGCTCTCAAGAATTTTGATTTAATTCACTGTGATCTTTGGACATCTTTCGTGCCTAGTGTGTCCGGTTAAAAGTATTATCTTGTCATTCTTGATGATTACTCGCATTACCTATGGATGTTTCCATTGCACCTTAAGTCCGATACTTTTGCAACTATCTCACACTTTTTCTCTTATGTTGCAACCCAGTTCGGCACCACCATCAAATGTGTCCAAAGCGACAACGGGTGTGAGTTTGACAACTCCAGCGCACACTCCTTCTTTCTCACCCATGGCGTTGTTCTTCACATGTCATGTCCATACACCTACCAACAGAACGGCAAGGCCGAACGCATTATTCGCTCCACCAACAATGTTGTTTGCTCTCTTATGTTTCAGGCGAGTCTTCCTTCATCCTATTGGGTTGAGGCGCTACACACTGCCACTTATCTCCTCAACCGCCAACCCTCCAAGACCCTGAATTTTGCCACGCCGTTCTTTGCTGTCTACGGAGTCAATCCCTCATACTCGCACCTACGGGTTTTTGGGTGTAAGTGCTACCCCAATCTTTCCGCCACCGCACCTCACAATCTTGCTCCTCCCTTCACCTTGTGCGTGTTCCTTGGCTACCCGTCGGAGCACAAGGGTTATCGATGCCTCGACCTCGCCACAAATAGAGTCATCATCTCCCGCCATGTCACTTTCAATGAGTCATCCTTTTCGTTCGCTGAACGTGATACCCCCGTCCCCTCAACTAACCTTGATTTTTTGATGGAGCTTGACTATGCACCAACGCCCATTGGGCCTGTGCGTCTTGCAGGTACAGGCAGTCCACCTGGCGCCCCTGTCGCATCCATTGTGCCCGCGCCCCTGGCCGTGCACCTGCCAGCAGCGTCTCGACGACGTGCTCGGTTCAGGCCGTGCCACGCACGCCTGTGGTCGTGGACCACGATGCCTCGTCACCCGGTGCGCCTGGTTCCCTACTGACCAGTGCTGGCTGTGATAGCCTCGTGTGCTCCAGCCGCAGGTCCTGCGCCTGCACTGGCCTCCCCTGCGGCTGTGGTAGCACCGTATGCTCCAGCCATAGGTCCTGTACCGGCGTCTCCCGTGCCCATGGCTGTGGCAGCTTCGGCTCTAGCTGCGGGTCTTCCTACTAGCACCGTGCCCATACCCCCTGTGACCAACAGCCACACTATGGTCACACGGGGTAAGCGTGGCTTTCAGCAGCCACTCAATAGACTCAACCTACATGTTGCCACCCTCTCGCCAGTACCCACGACTTATCGTGGGGCCCTTGCGGACCCCAACTGGCGAAAGGCTATGGAAGAGGAATTTCTGGCTCTGCAGTCCAACAACACTTTGACACTTGTTCCCCGACCACCCAATGCCAAGATCGCTACTAGCAAGTGGATTTTTTAGCACAAGCTCAACTCTGATGGCACCCTCGATCGCTACAAGGCCCACTGAGTTCTCTGGGGTTTCACTCAGCAACCGGGTGTTGATTTTGATGAGACTTTCAGTCCAGTTGTGAAGCCCACCACAGTCCGCACAGTCCTCACTTTGGCACTCTCCCAGGACTAGCCTATTCATCAACTGGATGTGAAAAATGCATTTCTTCATGGGACCTTGACTGAGACTGTTTACTGCTCACAGCCATCTGCTTTTGTTGATTCTTCCAAGTGAGAGTTTGTCTGCCGCCTCAACAAGTTTCTCTATGATCTGAAATAGGCGCCTTGTGCATGGTATAGCCGCTTCGCCTCCTACCTGCTGCAGCTTGGTTTTGTTGAAGCCAAGTCCAACACCTCACCGTTCATCTACCGCCATGAGGGTGAGACGATCTACTTGCTTCTCTATGTTGACTACATTGTGTTTACTGCCTCCTCCACCAGAGTTCTCTGCCGCACCATTGACGCACTGCAGTGTGAGTTCTCGATGAAGGACCTTGGCCCTTTGGAGCATTTTCTCGGCATCTCTGTCACTCGCAGTTCGGGTAGCATGTTTCTCTCTCAGCGGCAGTACACTCTTGAGATCTTGGAGCGTGCGGGCATGACTGCTTGCAAGCCGTGTAGCACTCTAGTTGACACTCAGTCCAAGGTCTTGTCTGATGGCGCTCCTGTTGAGGATGTGACTTTCTACCAGAGTTTGGTTGGCGCTCTCCAGTACCTCACGTTCATGAGATCTAACATTGCTTATGCTGTCCAGCAGGTCTGCCTCTACATGCACGATCCCAGGGAGCCGCACCTTGATGCTGTTAAGCGCATTATGCGCTACTTGTGCGGCACTGTTGACTACGGCCTTCGTCTTCACCGCGCCCCCGTGTCCGACTTAGTGGTCTACTCCGACGCCGGCTGGGTGGGTTGCCCCGATACACTCAAGTCCACCTCGGGCTATGCTGTGTTTCTAGGCGACAACCTCGTCTCCTGGTCCTCCAAGCGCTAACACACGGTATCACGTTCGAGTGTGGAGGCTGAATACCGGGCGGTGGCCAATGCCGTGGCCGAAGCCTCCTGGCTCCGACAGCTGCTACAGGAGCTCTATAGTCCCCTCCGCTGAGTCACTCTCGTTTATTGTGACAACATGAGTACAATCTACCTCTCGACAAACCCGGTGTAGCATCAACACACCAAATATGTTGAGATCTACTTGCATTTCTTCCGGGAACGAGTTGCTCTTGGCGAGGTTTGGGTTCTTCATGTTCATCTAATCCATTGCGTGATTAAGCCCAAATCCTACGCTTTCAGCACGAAGCAGTGGAAAGGCAGGTGGCACGAAGCAGCAAGGTGCCAGCAGCGCGCGCTGGCTGCTCCTCTTCCATGCGTAGAACGAGCTCGATGTCATCTCCGCGCGCGCACGTCGCCGTGAACTCGCTCGTGATCATCTGCCATATCCATCAATCCGTGTACCTTAATTCACGTGTCATGTCCACCGTCACAGACGCGGCCAGATCGGTCGTGGGATCGGCGGCCGGCGGCGCGGCCTCGATCGTGGCGTTCGTCTCCGGCCGAAATGTGGCGGCTAGCTTGGCGCATGCGTATGCCTATCCATCCGCCTGTATCTGTGTACCGGTCAGTGGAGGCAGAAAGCCATCGACCGGTGCCCGCGCGCGTACGCTGTTTGTGTTTGACATTTGAGTTCAAAAGGCGATCACAAAGGGATCCAAAAAGAAACAACTCTTGCAGCGAGAGGACTCGTACGTGCTGTTTAATTGGTCGACCTCGTGTCTCACCTCTCAACACGTACTTGTCTAGGTGCACCGGTTTAATTAACTCTCTGGAAGTCGGCAGCGTGACTGACTCTCGCGTCCTGCTTTTTTGAACTACTAATCTACTGTATAAGCATGCGTGTAAAATGGAGGAAAGGAAAAGACAGCTTGCCTTGAAAGTGTGTTGTGAGTGTGATTAATAACCTGCAAAGACTGTATTGCAATATTGTACAGTTGTACATGCCTCTGCATGCATGGTGCATGTACTGTCTTGTTATGCCATGCTACCTAATCCTCGATCTTCAGCTGCCGGCCGGTCACCGTACACTACATTTGTTCAAATGCTAATCATTTAGCGAGCAAGACGCAGTGAGCTATCCAAGTAGGCGGGGCCAGGCTAGATGCATGTTCATGGTCAAACACCACGCACCTAGCAGCACAGTGACCCCTGATGATGGCAACGAGATCAAGCAACAAGAAGTATACGTGCTGGATGAATTACGTACATGGGATTTCAGCTGATGATGGATCGATGCAGCTTGTGCTGACAGCTACATTGCGATGCAGAGCTCCACAACGACCGCTTTCCGCGCTGGTTCGGCGCGCGTCGTCGCCAACTTCTTTGCCCCCGTTGCAAGTTGCAGGGACGGGATGCTTATCCGCACTTGCGCCGAGACTGATCGGCGCACCGGCGGGCGAGCGATCGGTCGACGTGCATGAACAGTCGGTCCACCTGAAGATACCATACTGGGGAGAAAGCACTTGAGGCTAGCATTGTTCCGAAACTGGATTTGCATTTTGCAGTGGGTACAAGGGTTCAGAAAAAAACAAGTTATTGGAAAGGGACTGACACTAGCTGTTGACTCTTCTGCCTTGTTAGTTTGGTAGCTCTTCAGGTCTCTCTGCAGATGCCTAGATAGGTGACTCGATTCGATACGCGTGACTGAGCATCAGCAAAGCTAATCGACCCGGTAATTCAATGAATATGATCCAAATTAGCACAATGTGAAAGCCTTTTTTGAAGGAAATACTAAGCAGAGTTGACATGCACTGAAGGAGAAAAGGACCCATTCGATATATGTTTGGTATGTGAAAATAGTGGATGGCGCTATCAGTGAAACTAGTAAGGTTTGGCAGCTTGATATGTTTGAACGGAAGGAAAAGGGGAGCACAGTTGTAATGTACGATCAAACTATTTAAAAACCGTTTTCATCTGTCTAGTGGTCATGAGGAGGAACACTTCAGCTGCTCCAGGCACAATTGACTTCGATAGAAAAATAAGTTCATCCATTGTCAACCTGCGAAGTTGCAAAAATGACTTTGGCTCCCTCGTCTTTCTGGCACTGTTTCGGTGAAACAGCATAAACCATCTCTTATGGACACGTGTGGTGATCGACGCTGTGTTGATGGGGTTGTAGACAATTCAAACAAGTTTTCGATCTTTTTTACTATTTGCCTAGTGTTGTAAAACCATCCGATCCACCAAAGAGCAACAGCAAATTTGGCTTTCGTATGTTCATTTGCTGTTGACACATGTTTCCTCTTGGTTTTGAGTAAAACATGATGCCTAATTCGCAACACTTTTGCGTGTCCCCTGTTGAATACGCAGGAAATAGACAAATATAAGCTCACAGCCAAACTATACTTTGGGCCTTTGGGGAGTGGCTATACATACATGCACACCCTTTTCTGCAACAGTTGGATAGCTTCACAAGGGAGGTAAATTCCATTTCTTTTCGGCGTCCTCGGTACCTTACATTTCCAGATTTCCTACACAATGAGACAAGCACAACTGAAATGGAAAAAAATGATCTGAACTGAACAGGCCATTGTCATGCCTTCGCCCAAACAAAATGAGTATGATAAGCTGCGATTACGTCTGTCTACCGCTTCTATTCATTTGTCAATTCTTCTCCAGAATCCTCCGAAGGTGTGTCCGACGACAACGGTCCTAAGATTCCCTCTGAACTGAGGGTCAATCCACTCTGTGAATAGAAGACACGGGAAGACAATTCAATTAGCTCAGCAACATATCACTCATGAGCCGTGATTTACGCATAGTTGAAGTTAGATTAAATGTGTTTTGATATGGCGCTCTTAACAAGGTGATGCTAGCAATACCTCTGGCTGGAATCTCAACATGTCAGCACGTGCCATTGCCTCTGCTTGAGCTATTCTCTGCCTGAATATCTGGGCCATTTCATCAGCCTGATTTGAGCCAAAGAAACCAATTGTCAGTTTGATTGCTAAAGCATATTCAGCACATGAGAGAATACTGTTTTTTACTACTTACCTTCTCAAAAACAAGCTTGGGATTGCGGATCATGTCACCAGGTGTTGGCTCAAGTTTCTTTGTAGAAAGGCTAACCCGGCCTCTTTCACGGTCATGGCTCAGTATCATAACCTAAAAGCATCAAAACGCACTGGTGTTAGTTCTATAAAGTATAGATATAACATAATTCCCAAGTACCACAATGGCAATACCTTGAGGGTATCTCCTGGTTGCAGAACTGTTGAAATATCTGCAACACGGTCATGACTAATCTGGCTAACATGAAGAAGGCCATTGATTCCACCGATGTCAATAAAGGCACCATAAGGTTTTAGGCTCTCAACAGTTCCCAAGACAACAGAACCAATACCCAGCTGGGCTTGACTGTCTGCCATTGCCTTGCGATTACTGAGGACAAGCCTGCCTTGTTCCTCATCGACCTCTACAAACTTCAGAGGTAGTTCTTTTCCAAGCAGCTCTTCGGCAGTTGATTTCTGACCAAGATCAAGTGAAAATTTATCAAATAAGGAACAGTTACACCAATGTATAAATGTGATGAGTAGATGAAAGGCAGCTCATGCCATGCACCGAGCCATAGAATATAACAAACTTTTGTATCAAGGTCAAGAACCAACCGATGACACTTGCGAAAAAGGAACAAATGCCTTAAGCCCTTCTACAAGAGCTACCACACCTCCTTTGTTTCCGCTAATCACCTGCAGGCAACATTGCAAAATGAATAAGAGAAGGCAAATGACTAAAGCTACAGAAACCAAATTAACCCTACAAAGCTAAAAAATGGCATCAAGATGTCCCAAGGGAGATCAGCCATGCATAGAATAGTATCGACAGTAAACACAAATAGACAACAGAGACGAAGGGACTTGAAGCTCGACAATAACACCTTGAGACATGTTACCAGGAAAGTGGCTGATCTTAACTTCATAAATCATAAGTTCAATAGAGTGGTAGCACAGGAACAAACTAGAAAACAATGTAATAAGAATATGAACTAATGTGTTAGCAATTAATTTCAGAGAAAATCTACGATTTGCCATTGAATAAGTCTATGTTCTATGATTCGCCATCGAATAACTTCAATTTTCTTTTGTACCATTGAATAAGTCGTTTTTGTCTAAGTTATGCCATCGCTGTTAGTTTAGCTCGGTTAACAACATTTATTTTTCTCAATTGACAAGACTACCCCTAAGACTCCATCGAAGCAAGCCCCAATCTCGCTAGCTACTCTATCTCCTAGATTATACTAGACATCAGATCATGCTCGTTCCAGCAGTACAGCTGTCCCGCAGCCTCGTTGCCCCGGGCCAGAAGTTTGCGCACCCAGCGGCACGCATGGACATCGTTGTCTCGTCCACGTGTGTCCAACGTTCGCCATGGTATGGCCCAGCATGCACCCACCCAGCTCGAAGCGTCCCTACACTTGCATGACCGCCCAGCGCGCACACCCATGCCGCGCGCACGCTTGTTTGGCCATGTCCGAGATGCACCACCACGTCAGGCAGCCTAGAAGTGTGTTGGACACGTGCGCAGCAACGCCAGTTGCTAGACCATCACACTGTACGGGGAGGAGGAGGAGCAGAGGAGAGGGCGCACACGGAGACCAAGATGTAGAGAAACAGGGGCGTACCTGTCCTTTCACATGCTTTAACAGAGCTAAGCCGATGGCAATGGTATATCGTAGACAAAATGAGTTGTTCAATGGAATAAAAAGAAAGAGAACTTATTTGATGCCGAATCGTAGAACGAAGACTTATTTGGTGGCAAATCGTAGATTTTCTCTTTATTTCAATACCTGATAAGTAAGCCATAGCAAGTTAACTGGGAAAACACAGGAATTGTCACCAAAGGTAATATTCAAAGTGGATATACACCACAAAATACAGCTGCACCGGTATTATCTTTCTAAAGATTAAAGAACATGGCTGCTGTTATCAAGTAGGCATTAGAAAGGGAAAAATCTGATTGGTTCAACACAAACAAGGGGAAACAAGAGCCAATGCTCAACAAATAATTCAGTCCAGAGGTCAAAAATAGCAAGTTGTTTAAGGAGCATCAAAACTCAAAAAGCAATAGTAAGAACATGAAAAGAAATAGATGCTTCTGTAGGTCCTTTACTCACTTTACCCGTGACGACGACATCTTCTGCCTGAAGTTGTCGGCACCTTTCCCATGCAATATCTTGCTGAATTGCTTGCAAACTCAGAATCAAAGTTTCATCGCCAGGGTTCTCATCAATTATCATGAATTCTTCAACTAAACCCGGGCGGATTCCCACCTCTTCGACATTGCCAATATCAAGGAGGCATGCCTCATCTAAAGGCAAGAAGGCAGTAGACTTTGATTGAATATCAACATATGCACCATTTGAAGTAGTCATGAATATTGTTCCCTTAATCTGTAGATATCACAAGCAAGTAAAAAAAAAAGATGTTAAGAATACAAAAATAATAAAGCTTAGGGCATGTTTGTATAGGCTTCTGCTTTTGGGCTTTTCTAAAAAGCTGTGCTTTTGGCTTGTCTGAAAAACTGCTTTTGAAAATAGACTGTTGGTTTCTACAACAAATTTTTGGCTTCTCAGCACATAGCTTCTCAAAAAAACATCTCGCAGCAAGCTTCTCAGCTTTAATTCATTTTCCTCAGAAGCAAGCTTCTGGCTTCTCCAAAACCCTGTTTGTTCTGACTTCTTACAGCAGCAGAAGCAGAACCAAAAGCAGTAAACAAACAGGGCCTTAATGAGATCATTTGTCGTAATGTGACCGTAACCAAAACACCATAAAGAATTGAAATTCAAAAGCAAATAACAGTTGCAATAATACATAGATTCTAGAAAGGAGATTAGGAGTCATGCAAATACTGGTGACAAATGACAACCAAACCAAGATTGTGTACGCACATGTGCATTTGTAACAAATGATAGGTTGATAGCTCATTGTTGAACGTAATGGGGGCATAGTACGGATGTAACTGATTCATATACACATCTAATTAAAAGAAACAAAGTTTAGGGAAAACCAGCAGCAATCACAGTTACTGAAAATCCTTGTCAGGGCCATAACTATACCCTGCTTCCACTCCAGGCACACTGGGGGCAGCAGCCACCACGCTTCCTCCAGAACCTGACCAGGCTTATAACTATTTGAGATATTTTGTTTAGTTAAAAATAAGGTTAGTTTAAAGACTCCAGATTCTATTAGATACTGTGTCAGGGCCTATCTCATATTTAAGAGATAAGGTAATTCACACAATGAAGCAAGGGAGAAGTTAGCAATCCCTCTTCACTACCACATTCCGACCGAGACAAATAGAGTGGCAAGGTCTGGGTCCAGGACCTCCCATTACCCACTACTAGCAACAGTTCTAGCCAGATTAATCCAGGTTGCACTCGACAGTCAATTCTAGGCTTCTAGCTGATTCTACAACTTTCTCTTTGTTCTTTGATGTAAGAATGGTATTTCAATAATTTCGTCTTTAAGCATTTAGAAGCAACTGAAATGGTGATTACTATGTTATTTCAGTATGGTCCACATAAGTTACGACTAAAAGGAGGTTGGGAAAAGGAAAGAGATAAAATGGCCCGTTCAGGCAGCACATTGCACATATTCCGTGCAATACGAGAATAATGCTTCATTACGGGAATCATGAGGAACATAGCACAGTCCAATATTCTAAGATTGGCTCCTGTTTCGTACCAAGTCACAATCTGGGAGACTAACACTCCCTGAAAACCAAAATATAGCAGCCGTACGCAAAGCAAGTGTCATACAGAGAAACCAATTCCGCCGAAATCTCGCGAGATTCGGTTATTCTGCTGACTTCGAAAAAAATGGAGACGAGATTAATTTCCATGGTGTCAAACAGTCACACCCTACGCTACAGTTATCCAATTGAGTACCGAGTAGACTCTGGTGACTTAGTATACGAGGAACCTAAGCACCACTTAGTGGCATCTAATTTCAGACAACAAACAGCATCTTGTCCGCAGCAATTGCTACTGGAGTATCTATTTCTCATCAAATGGGCAAGCAAGGACAACAGGGTGGGGGACTGGGGGCGAGGGCGGGGGATTACGAGGGAGCCGATATCGGTGTCGATGTCGGTGGTTTCGACCGCGGTGTCGAGGTCCTCGGGGGAGAAGGCGACGCCCTCCATAGGCGCGGTGCGGCAGCGCTCGGAGGCCTCGTCGAACAGCTGCCGCATCCGCTCCCGCTCCCGCTCGTCCTTGGTCAGCGCGTATGTGCCGCACACCAGCGCCGACGGCGGCCGCCTCGGCGCCGCGGGGCGGCGGCGCGACGCGCCGGACAGCGGCGGGCACGCGAGCCCTGCGACGTGCTGCGCCAGGGACGCCATCCTCTCGCTCTCGCTCCTGTCCTGGGCTGGGTGCCGCCGCTTCGGTGTGTTCCACAGTTCGAGTGAGGACTGAGAAGACGGTGGGGATGGCGCTGTGTTATCCGGTGGGGTTTAGGATAGGCCGTCGGAGATGGTTGGTTTTGGGCCAGGCCAGGCCAGGTCAGAAACCTGGTTCCACTTCAACACTTCCAGGCTCTTCAGTATGTCAGGTTTTGGTCAGAAACGGTCAATCACGTTTGCAAATAAGCGGTGAATTTTGGGTGCCCCAAGCAGGCTTGTGACTTTAAGTTCATATTTGGTTTACTTTCACATAAGTTTTTAATTTTTTAAGGTCACTGGATCGATCCAAAATTTAAAAAAATTAACTATAGATCACCTCACCCGATTAAGTAATAAATAAATAAATTATGTATTGATCTAAGAACTACCTATTGAGTACCTATTTGCATCCCTCCATTTTTTCATACCATTTTGAGATGGGAATCAACTTAACTGCATGTTAACATAGATAAAGTTACAAGTTTGCTAAAGCTCCGTTGCCTGAACATTTTTGCTCGCATCTGAATCAGTCGGAGATTAAAAGTTTGGCTCGGGGAAGAGAAGATGTCATGGGTAGGCTTGGTTAAGCTTAGGGTTAAGGAAGGTCCTTTTTTAGATAATGTAGGGTTAAGGAAGCCACACATGTTATAGATTCATCATACCTTTGACAAACATTAGTCGCCACACAGGCAACTGAGCACTAGCAAATTCGTGTTACCATGCAGTTACTCTAATTCACATCTCCAAAATAAAAGGAAGTGGCCCATTTCATGAGCCAGGCTGCCCAGGCATATCAGCTTATGCCGTGCTTCGTGAAAAGAATATATAGAACGAGCGAACTTTTTTATTTTTTTATTTCTTAAATTACAAAAATAGGTATTTATTTTGAAAAATTGTATATCCTATTGTTACCTGTTGGAAGAGTGACAGGTACCTATCACCCTTCTAACGGGTGACAAAATTAAAAAATAAAACATGTCCCCTTCCAATGGACGATAAATTTTAAAATAAAAAAAAGTTGTGTTCCATTGTCTCAAAATTCAAAACACTATTAAAATTGTTATAAAAAATTATAAAAAAATATGCTGCAGAAGATGCTATAATCTATCTTAAAAATCAACTAAAACAATTACTTATACAATGAGAAACAAAGAAGACAAGTTTCATTGTACAGATTATGCTTATACATATCATATTTTTGTCTTAATTTTTTTAGCTAGATTATATCATCATCTACATCATACATTGTTTTTATAATTTTTCATGACTATTTTAATAGTATTTTGAATTTTGAGAGCAATAGAACATATCATTTTTTATTTTTAAACCTGTCACCAGTTGGAAGGGCGATGTCGCACTTCCAACGGGCGCTGTCGCACTTCCAACGGGCGCTGGTAGTTTAGATGTGCGATTTTTTTAAAACAGATATCCAATTTTGTAATTTTTTATTTAAGAAATATAAAAAGATCAAGCATACTGGGCTAACGACTTCCATTTTTCAGACAGAGAGGCCCACTGGATATTGAGCATACTAACGAGCACAAAAGCCGAAATAGTAACTTATCAGCCCACTTTACTTTTGAGATAAACCAGCCCACTTCATTAATAGGTGGGCTCGGGCCTTTGCTGTCTCCAAGTCTAACCGCCTGCCGCGGGCTCGGGCGTGGGATTTTTTTAATATATTATTTATTTTTAATATTTGCAATACTATATGCCTGTTTCAAAAATGGTAGGAATAGATCATCATCCTCCGTTTATGGGATGAGAATAAGATGTCACTCGATAAACGGGTGAGATCATGTAGGCTACAGAGATCAAGCGTTAAAAAAATCAGGCAACATGTTGTTTTGGTCGAATTAATTTTATCTGCGACATCTTTGCTTTGGCCGATTTAATTTAATTTGTGGTATAATAGATAGTGGGGTCTCCTCGCGGGTGGACCTATGCCAGTAAGATAACAGCAGGTGGTGTATGTCACGTTTTGTCCGGAACCATGGTCCTCCCACACGACCAGCCAGCAACCACACGATCAGCCAGCGATCATGCAACCAGGCTCTTCGACCGAGCTCCGTGATCAGTCCCCAGTCGCAGGAGCAAACCCCGCGACCAGTCTCCTCTGGTCGTGGGGCAGGTATATGTCTAAGTAATCTAATCACAATAAATGCTCTTTCACTTAAGTATTTTCCTTCCCCAGGTCCTCTTTCGGTCAGCCACGACGTGATCGGTATAGAGCGGCCGTGACCCTCGGGCGCAGGCGTGGTAGGAGTTCTTTTGCAGGTGCGCAGGCGGCGCGTGGGGACGGGACAGGGTAGTCCGAACGACCGGGATTGTATAGACGGTGGAGCGATGAGGCTGTAGAGCAAATAGGATACGTCTGCTCTTAGTAATGATGGGTCTAGGTGGGAGGCTCTAGCTAGGCCTGGGTCTATTTCTTGACTCACGTGTAAGTCCTCTCTCCCTCTGATATATAAAGGGAGGAGTACCAGGCTTGTAAAGGCGGGTTTTTCAGGCCAAACGAGGAGAAGACTGGGCAAGAACATCATCTGTACCTAATTTAGACCACAAGAAAAGAATACACAGTATGTAGGGCTATTACCCTGAGGGGGCCTGAACCTGGATAAACTCCGGTGTTCTTGAGTTGCACATACACAGCCAGATTCAGCAGACGCATTCCGAAAAAAGATCACGCACCCACTGTCCAATATTCCTCAGAATCACTGTCAGGGATTTACCCTTGACATTTGATGCACCAGGTAGAGGGGGCGCATTTCCGAGTTCGGGATTCAAATTGCTGTAAGGTGTTCTTCGTTGGGTATGACCCAAACGGAGCCAATATGTCCCAAACTCAGGACATCAGATCAGGATCCGAAGGCTCCGGGATGCAGCGGAGGCATCCATGCTCCCGGTGCCAAGGAGAGCTCACGGACCGCAAGCTTTGGGGGAACGGGTTTCTTCGGTGGCAGCCCCACTCGGAGGATTGCTCACCGTGCAAGGACTGCCACCCCCAGCCCCGTGATGTGAACCGAAACCATCGGGCAGGTATGATTCGATCCAAAAAAAGAATATCGGAGAACTAATCGTGTGTGTCGTTTCTCCGAGCAGGTTTAACCCCAGGATGAATTGAAGGGTCTACACCTCGAGCTTTGGGCACGAGTAACGACCACTCTCCATAGGGTACTAGTAAGGAAGGTAGCCTACCAGAGTCTCAGAAAGGTAACCCTCTCCTTTTCCCGATACTGACCACCCTTCGATCAGAAGGGATAATCCTTGTTCTACCTTGCAGGATTTCAAAGGGTCATGGACGCGGTACTGGTCACTAAGCGGGGCATGCTTCCCCCCCCCCGACCAGGAAGGAGCAAACATAGAACCATGCATCGTCACGTACATGGTTCAATTCCATTTTTTTCAGTTATTAAATATGAAGCGGAGTATGAGAGCCTCTTAACCGGAACACGAGCATCACCCACACGGGGAGAAACACCTAATAGCAATGAGGGACTTAGTACTAGGTGTAACCCCGTCACCAAGAGGTCTTCAGTGCTCGGACTGGATGATGGCGACATACCTCTCGGAAGTGAGAAAGCTAGAGCAACGCTCCATCGACCGGGAAGTCACACACATCCCTCACAAGGATTTATTACCTAGCCGATGGGCTAGCCCGTCTAGCCTCTTTTTGTGAACCAGTCCCGGTCGGAGTCTTTGAGAAAAAGATTCACATGGCCACCCGCTGCGGTCTCGGCCCGAAGCGGAAGGGATGCTCCACTTAGAAATGGAACACCAGAGGCAACACATTTTGAGGCAATGCCTCCCTCGGTGTCATCGACCTCGGGTGGCAATTATATGGTCACCCTACTCGATTCGGGTACGACCTGGATGAATCAGATCTCGAACTACCTTTAGAATCAAGCAACCCCTGACGATGATGAGTCGGCAGAAAAGGTCACGCGGGCTAACCGCGAGAATCCTCCTTAGTAGAGAGACGTCTCTATCACCAAGGGAGAAACAATCCTTTACTGAAGTACATCGCTCAGGATGGGGGAGCACAGCGCTCCCTAACATCCTCGGAGGTAGACGTGGAGGCCAGACCTCCCACCACCCTCCAAGATGCTCGCGAGCAGATGAAAAGGTGCGAGTCGTGCCAGCACCACGACCAGAATACCAACCTATCAGCCTGGGCACTGCAAACCATACCATTCTCTCAGCTTTTCGCTGTCTGGGGGCTGGACATCGTGGGACCATTCTCTAGAGCCCAGATCGCCCTAAATTCCTAACCTTCGGCACAGCCGTGACCACCACACACGAAATTGGTTGCAGGTCACTGATGACCTCCAGTTTCCCGGCCTCACACTATCGGGTTGGCCGGGGTGGTCGGCCGCCAATCATACAGCTCGCGGTGCACCAGCTCTATGTATGAGGCTACTCGAAGACGAGCCTGTTTGACTATTTTGCAGGACCTTTCGGACGAGCGTGGACATGACTTGTAGGTTTTTCCAAATTAAAGTAACCAAGCTCTTTATGTTGCAGGACTCCATGGACAAACGTGGTTTCCCGCCAAGTTCTGAGATTTGTTTAGCCCGCTCGCTTGTGTTAATTGGATGAGATCCAAAGCTAACACGCTCGCACGATGACAGGGTAAAGATGCCCGAGGGTTAACGAATTCATTGCTGCAAGTCCTAAATCGGGTCGTGCGCTGGCCGCCACCAAAAGACTCATCGTGCTAAGGGTCTCCCTCAGCACAAGGAATGTTGCTCACGAGCGGCTTAATGCGATCCTCCCTAAGCGATACAGGCACTCCGAAGGCTATTCATCATCCAAACACGGAGAAGACCCACATAAGGGCTAAATGCATGTCATTACAAAGCCCAGGGGCTGGTTCCAGAAAAGTCTACGACATTCCTCCTAGGACCCAAAAATACCACAGAGAGGGTTGAACCGGACGGCCAAAGACAGGAACGAACGGCATACAAAAATGAATCAGCTCGAGCGCCGAGTTCCTCCGCGGTCATCCGAGTACCTTCAAAACCGGCGCCAACTACCGGCAAGAGGTCCAGGTCGGGGAAGTGGTCGCTGACGTAGGCAAGGGTCAGGCAGGCACCGGAGACTCCGACCTCAAAAAGATGGTCTCCGACGGTCTCGTGAATCCTTTGCTCAAGGCCACCTGCCTCCTCAGAGGCTGCTAGAAACCACTCGTCATGACCGGTCACGGTGTTCCTAGGGGTTGGATGGACCTGGATGCCGGCGGACCTAAGCAACGAGTCGAAGGGGGTAAAAGCTCGGCTGAGTTAGTTGTAGAATGCCACTTGTCGCTCTCCTTGGTCAGTCGCTCGAGTTCCTTTTGCACCGCATGGAAATCTTCTCGGTAGTGGCAAAGGCGGTCGTATAACTCCTCCCTCTGCTGGGCGCTTTTCCCTGGTTGCCCGTTCCAGATCCCTATGCACCCCGAGTAACTCCTCCCGGCAGGCTAGTAAAAAAAACAGAGCGTAAGCCACACCAGTGTCAGCCGGTCGAACCCTACTTGTGTAACCTAGGACCATCACGCGGTGCGAGTGGTCGGTGCAACGCACCTTGAAGATCGCTCAAAGTACTCGCCCGCTCGGCCACAGACCCCCGCACACGTCTGGCCACCACCTCTAAGGATTGTCGGTCGGAAGGGTGGTCGACAGATATGGTCGGGGATTCGATGAGGGATGGGGGGCCAATCAGCGTGGGCGGCGGGTCAGTTCGGGCGGAAAGGCTTGGACACTCCAGGAACTCTACGACCACAACGACACAATCTTGTCAGGAAACGAAGGCGTAGGGGCTCCATTCAGAAAAAAATGTTACATAACAAAGGTTATAATTGAGTTTTTTACTCCTCGGCGGCCTTCACCTGGAAGATGGACATCAAGTAA
Source organism: Phragmites australis (assembly GCF_958298935.1). Lineage (NCBI taxonomy): Eukaryota > Viridiplantae > Streptophyta > Magnoliopsida > Poales > Poaceae > Phragmites > Phragmites australis. The sequence continues at coordinate 15,295,591 of NC_084923.1, forward strand.
CCCACCGCCCCCGGCACTCCCGCCAAAGTCTCTCCTCGGCTTCTGGACTGGCAACCGAGACCCCTTCCCAGACCAAGTTTAGGTTGAAGTTAGGGTCACGACTGCGGTAGCACCAGAAGATATACTCCGCGGTTGCCCTCACCGCTTGCAAAACATCCTCCGCCCCCCTTAACGCCAGGGTGGCAGGGAGCTCAGAGAAGTTCTCCACAAGGACCCAGAGGGCGTAGGACCTGGCTCGGGTGGTGCGGCCATCCTTCGGCTTGATCACCCCCATCCCGAGGCTACCCAGCGGATCCGTCAGCGCTCCGAAGGCTTCCCGAAGGATGTTGAGTGTAGTGCGCTCTTCCTCCTTGAGCTGGGAGCGCTCGGCGGCTAGCACGACTTTCTCTTGGGAGAGTTCACCGCACCTCCTCCGCATCTTGGCCAGCTGCTTCTCCAGCTCGTCGCATCTGCTGGTCGCTGTCTCCTTCTCTTCGACCAGCTGGTGGACAGTGGCCAGGAAATGGCTGACCCACGAGAGCAAGTCAGGAGTGGAAATAGACTCCTCGGCCAAGCCCGTGGGGCCTGAAAAGCTGTCGTCGATACGCCGAGGGGTAAAGCCAACGCTGGCAGGGGCGTCAGGGCATCAGGCCGGGGCACCGTCGGGGGGGGGGGGTGGTCATGGTGGTCACCGAGGGCCTACGACAAACCAACAAAGTTATGGAATCAAGAAAAAAAGAGCAGTTCAAAGTATCTACAACTGCCAAAAAAACTTACCTCACAAACCCGCCAGATCGGTCGGTCGAAGAGGACAACCCCGTGAGTGGGCCGCTGGTGCTCGGGGTCTCGCAGGGACGTTTTGACACCCCCGCATCCAACGATCTTTCCGCCTCCCTCTTCTCGCATCGTACAGATGCTAGGTCCCCAGCGGCGGGGTTGGACTGTGCTTGGCCAGGGCGGATCTGGTCGCGTTGCACCGGGTCGGTCCCGGACTGGTTGCGAGGCACCGAGTCGCTCTTGGACTGGTCGCGGGGTGCCAGATCGGTCCTGGTCTGGCCACGGAGCGCCGGGTTGGTCTCGGTCGGGCCGCGGGACGTCGGGTCAGTCCCGGTCTGGTCGCAGGACGCCAGGTCAGTCCCAGATCAGTCGCGGGGAGCCTGGTTGGCCTCTTGCTAACCGACATCACTCACGGGGCCACCACCGAACCTTGCGGAGGTTGCCCGCCTACTGGCCCAGTTGGGTGCGATGCGCAACTAGGACGAGGACGTTTGGGGCGAGGGCATACGCTTTCTGGTCGATCTCTCGAAGGGCCTCATCGACCTCATCGGTTATTGTTCTCAGGGCATCGACCTCGGGAAGATGTTGAAGATAGCGTGAAAAATAAAACTCTGGCCCAGAAGGAAAACTTGGAAAAGGGAAGTCGGGGAAATATCAAGCATACCAGCCTAACCTGCGCCCTCTCCACCGAAGGGAGCTCGCATAGAGGGATGCACGGAGGGCCTCCTTTCCTGGCGACTGCCACCATCAGCTATCTGACACGCAGATCGATGACCTCGTTAGGAAGATCTGAAGACAATAATAGTAAACCACTACTCGATCAAGCCTCTCGAGGCAAGTTGACGGTTGTAGCATTGCCTGCGGAACTCTCCCGGGTATCATCGTTGCTCCCGGTGTATAGGTAGGCCGGGTGTGCCCTTCGATGTAAGGGGTAGAGCCGGCGCTTGATGAAGTTGCGCACAACATCTGACCCCGACAGACCGGCTTTCGCTAGCCCCCTGAGGAGGTTGGCAAGGGATAGTAGCTTGGCGGTCAGCGTGGGAGAGCTCGCCTAGTTCTCTGCAAGTTGTGCCGGCACTTCGGGCACGCGAAGGTTGTCGAGGGAGTCGTCAGTCGTGAGGTTGAACCACTTCTCCCTCCAGCCCGACCACGATGATTTTAGGTTCATCTCCAAGTAGGAGCTGACGACACCGTCTCGGAGACGGAAACCGCAGCTCCTAGTGGCCAGCCCTGGTTGTAGTCGGGCCACATAAAAAATCTGAAGAGATCGAGACATGGCTCAACCCCTATGAAGTTCTCGCACATGTGAGCAAAGATGCTCAACATAATGATGGAGTTGGGGTTCAGATGAAGATGGAAGATGTCATAAAAGGAGATGACGGTGTAGGAGAACTCGGAGAAAGAGGGGACGAGACCAACCAAGAAAAATGAAGCAAATATTATGATCTCCCCCTGGCGGGGAGCAGGAACATCTCCCCCAGGGTGGTACCCGGAGGACAAATAGCACGGAAGTAAACTATTCTCGTACATCTACTTCAGCTTCGCAGCGGTGCACTTGGACTTGGGGAAGTCAGCCTCCTTTCCAGTGCGCTGCACTATGAGGATGCAGTGGTGGTTGTTTGAAAGGCTCTGGTGGGGGCTGAGGACGAGGGTCTCTAGCACAAGAGCTCGGGTGGCGAAGAGATTTCTGGGGCCTTTCGTCCTCCCATTTATAGGATCGGCTCGGTTCCGCCGCCCCAGCTCCTGAGGATCCGTCTAGGGAACCAAAATTCCCTCGAAATCTAGCATCTATTAAGGTTTCTCTCTCCCACTATCCTTTTCCTACGGGCGATTAACCTCCCATTGGGATGCGATTTTCTGGGGTGACCACGAAAATAGACCGTATTGCTGATCACTCCCCAGGTGAACTCATGTTCACCTAGGGCCCAAGTGGTTCGACTAAGTCTAGTCACGACCATCTGGCAGACTGTTCCATCCACCGCATCCTCGAAGGAGCTTGGGGGCTACTGTCGGTGTAAATAATAGCGGGGTCCCCTCGTAGGCGGACCCATACCGATAAGATACTAGCAGGTGCCACATGCCACATTTTGTCTGGAACCATGGTCCTCCCGCACGACCAGTCAGCAATCGCGTGACCAGCCAGTGACCATGCAGCCAGGCTCTCCAACCGAGCTCCGAGACCAGTCCCCAGTTGTAGGAGCAAACCCCTCGACTAGTCTCCTCTGGTCATGGGGCAAGTATGTGTCTAAGTAACTAATCACAATAAATGCTCTTTCACTTAAGTATTTCCCTTCCCCAAGTCCTCTTTCCGGTGGTCCACGGTGTGGTCGGCGCAGAGCGATCGTGACCCATCCCATAGCATTAAACGCTACGGGACGGCCTAGCAGGCGTGGCAGGAGTTCTTTTGCAAGTGCGCAGGAGGTGTGTGGGGACGGGACAGGGCAGTCTAGGCGACCAGGATGGTGCAGGCAGTGGAGCGATGGGACAGGCTCTGTAGTGCTGTAGAGCAAATGGGATACATCCGCTCTTAGTAATGATTGGCCTAGGTGGGAAGCTCTTGCTAGGCCTGGGTCTATGCCTTGACTCACGTGTAAGTTCTCTCTCCCTTTGATATATAAAGGGAGGAGTACCAGGCATGTAAAGGCGGGTTTTTCAGGCCAAACAAGGAGAAGGCTGGGCAAGAACATCATCTGTACCCAACTTAGACTACAAGAAAAGAATACACATGATATAGGGCTATTACCCTGAGGGGGACCTGAACATGGATAAACCCCAGTGTTCTTGAGTTGCACATACACAGCCAGATTCAGCAGACACATTCCGAACAAAGATCACGTACTCGCTGTCCAACATACCCCGGAATCACTGTCAGAGATTTACCCTCGACAAGATTTTTTTTTGTCGAATCGTCCAGTGCCATTAGATGTTTGTGTGATATTTTGGATAATCGAATTTGACGTAAACATATAGTTGAACATGGTGATTTTAATTGGAAACGCGATATACATGGATGTTGGCATATACGGTACATGATCATTATAATCTAAACCAGTATCGTGTCTAAACCTAACATGTCTTAGGGAATATAAACAACAGGATTATAATATCTGATCTATTGAGTGCAACGTTGATACTTTCTCTTCCTCGCCACTTGCGGTCCTGCCTCACGCGCTTCAACTCCCTCTCCACCTCACGAGTCTTCACCATTATACGGTTACGCTCTTCCATCATCTTATCATGCTCCTTCTAAATGAGCTTGCACGTAACATCCCTCTTCTCGTCAGCTTTCATCTCATAAAAGTGTCTCAAAGAGATGTGATACTTAGTGTGAAAAAGGAACACATCTGGTTTGTACTGCTCAGTATCTAGCTACTGTAAGAAGTCATACAATGGTGGTGACGACTGCAATAAGGAATGAAATGTTAGATGGTAAATCTTAGTTGTTTCTGAAGAGTTTGGCTAGAAGTTATTACCTGACAGTGGGAGCTAACATTAATGCGTCCTTAGAGTGGATAATACTCGTAATTGTGGCACATAAAGAACCTCCTTTCGTAGGTGTAGGAGAACTCGGATTTCATCACCCTTCAAAGGTCTCCACACTGGCACATGGGGACTTTGACCCCATCAAGCGTAATATCCAGTATATATTTATTTGGGAATGGATTGAACGCTATTCTCGTCAGAGTTTTGGAGATTGAGGCTACCGGCGTGGTTCTATATGTGGGCAGGAGATCATCTGTTTATACAACAGATTTATCCGGGCTCATGGACTAAGTCCACGAAAATTAACCTTGCAAAGCAGTTGATTTTGCAGTAAGGTGTGGTCTGGAGATACCCTTGTTTATTGATTGAAATACGGATAATACTACTTTTTTCGGACCATATAATATTTCACTCTCCCCATAAAAAATTCTAAACTACCACTTGTCAGACATACTCGACAACCATGAACAAAAATCCTAACATTATTGCGATATAACATAAAGATTTATGTAAAATAACATTTACAATAATGCAAAATTCATTACATACATGATCTAACATGTAATCTATACTGCAACAAAATATTTCCATATCGTTATATCAAACACCTCTAAATTTTACATTTACTACCTCAATTTTGGCTATACTATATCTAAATTCTACATCTAATGCCTAATCTATGTCTAAACTATAGCTAATTGCTAAAATATATGTACAAACATGATCTATTTACTAAACTACTCACTCCGTTCAGAAATAGTATTTGCATTTCTTTTAGACTCACTTTTCAAAGTTAAATTTTGCCTAAAATTTTCTCACAAAATATATCATTTATAGCTACAAAACCTATATAGTGTAAAATTATTTTGAATTATAAATATAATTGTATATTTTTATACACTAGACATTGTTATAATTTGACTAAATGTTAGTCAAAGTACATAAAATTTGATTTTTCTGAAAAGAAATATCCATACTATTTTTGAACAGAGGGAGTATATGTAACACCAATTTTAAACTTAGATTTACATTCTAACATCTAGTGTCTATTTTACCAGATTTATAAAAAACTTCTAAATCTAACATCTAACTTATATAGAAACATATTATTATTGGCTATCCTACCGTTTTTTAAGAAAAATAGAGAAAACAAACATACCTCCCTATTTTGACAGGACTTCGTCACAAATTTTCTCCTCCCCTCCCGTCTCCTCTCCCCCTCTCCTCCTTTCCTCTCTCTTGGCTGAGTTCGAAGCAAATGGGGGTGTTGACGTCGGGAGAGCCGTGCCGACTGAATTATATACCTAAAAGATCTCACTCACTATTCGGATGAGACCTTTTAGGTGGGCCCACGGCCATCGCAGCAATGAAGAACTCGTTCGCTGATAAGGCGAGATTTTGGGAAAAGCCATTTAATATGCTCTGATCGTCGGCTGAGACATCGTCCATTGATCTCACCTGATGAACAGACGATGATAATCCATTTCTGTAATTTCTTAAAACAGACTAGTAGTTTGCAAATATTAAATTAAATATATATATAAATTATCGGGCGTGGCCCGCTGCCGTGCGCGCCAGCGGGTGCCGCGCGGCAGATGGAGCCCCGGTGCCTTGCACCGCAGGTTTACCACCGTTTCCCAACTACTAACCGACCACACGCGTACAAACCGACCAACCAACCACCGTAACTGCCCTGATTTCGCCACGGAGAGCGACGCGAAGCCCCCCCCCCCCCAAAAAAAAGCCGGCCACACGGTACGCGGCCGGGAGCGTTTTCAAAGTAAACACGCCAGTCCCGCGCGGGCGGTCCGCGGCCGACCTTTCGCCGAGGTGTCCACCCCAACGTCGACGAGCGTTCGCACGTATAGCCCAGTCTCCTCACGTAAACCCCGCGCGGCGGAGGCGGCCACGTACGTCGCCCGAGCCCGGCCGGGTGGAAGCGACGGCCGATCGATCACGCGAGCGAGCGCGTCCCCGTCAGGTCACCCACCGGCCACCCTGCGCAGATAAACCGGGGACTCCGGGAGAATGACTAGTGTTATGCGGATAAGACCGCACGGCGCGTACGCGGCAACGTTGCGGGCTTGCGGCCGGTGACGGTGTCCGGGGTGTTGAGAAGTCGGTAGCTGTCTCTTACTATACTAGCTAAGTCCGGTACATTACCATAAAACTATAAATATTAAATATAATAATATTAAATATAAATTTAAGTACATAAATGTTAATGTATCGTGAAAGTAACATCGAATGAATATATTAGGATCGGTATCGTAATTTGATTTCAGATATAATTTAAAAAATGACTAGAAGATTATCTACTAATTTGCTTCTAATTTATTTATTTATTTTTATTAGTAAAACAGAGGAGGACGAATGATAAAATAAAGAAAAGATATAACATATAAACCACTCATATCTTATATTTTATATAATAGAGATTACGTATATCCAGTCTAGATGACTTTAGCCTATTGGTCAGGTTATCGGATCAGGAAACAGCCATTACCCGTTCGAATGTTGAAAGCGTGCCAACGAAAGTTCGTGAAACCTTTGCAGGTTCTTGGCTAATGTGTGGCTGAACTGTTGAATCAGTCTGTTCGCTATAATACACAGTTCATCAGTACGAGCTTACCGGTCACCAATTCAACGTAGTCCATTGTTCTCTTATTCTAGTATTCGCAGAGAATCGACGCCAGAAACGCGCGATTGTTAATTTAAACTCTGTTTATCCGAAGCGATATCCGGATAAAGTACAGCGTTGGGTTCTACTCGCATTTCCAGGGCAGTTTGAGGGAATAGTCCATCTGTTATAGCAGGGTTCACAAATGAGTTTGAGCACCAAAATACGTTTTCCAGCGCATTCTTTAAATATCATGAATATCAATCGAAATTCGTAAGGTTCTTTTGATTTTTTGAATTTAAATTCAAATTCAATCGATAAACGTTGGCTTTCTTAATACGACTGAGCATGAATATCGTTCGAATTTCCGAACCTGGTTGTACCTCGACTATTTGTAGTCCCTCAAAAGCCGAGGAAGAAAAAGATGTCCTCAACTCTAGAAACAGTTTAGATATCGTCGTTTCAAGAAGCAGAAAGGTGATTTTGACAAAATTTGACCCACGTGTCATGGTTGCTATGACCTAGAGGCACTTACGTGTGAGCCCAACTTCATTTTTATATTAAGAAGTTGAACAGAAAATTGTTCAAATGACACATGGGCCCAACGTACCCTACAAGCCGTTCATGGGCTTGGTCCACCATGGACATGCGGGCCCACCTTGCTATTACCAGCTGTTTATCCAATGTGTCATGGAACGTGGGTTAAACTCGTTTATAACTGCCTTTTGGTACCATAAGTGGCTAGTTTGAATGGCTTTGAGCGTTGAAGGTATGTTTTTTCCTTGTTTAGATCAAAGGCAAAAAAAAAAAGGACCATAAGACTATTTGAATAGGGTTGGTAATTGGATTCGTGGTTCTAAGTACCTGTGGGTTCGTATTCGGGTCTAAATTTTCATCCACAGATCTAGTAGGTTGGGTATTCGAAATGAATCGGGTCAGACTCGAGTTTCTGAACTCGTCCACAGGTCAGGTTGAGTACCGATAAAATCTTGTACGGATCATTCAATTTTCACTTTCCACCCAGTTGGTCAGCACATCTGGGCCATCTACCACTACGAGCCCAACATGCTAACACCCTCTCCATCTATTTTTCTCTCCCCGGTTTAGACTCTCGGCCAGATGGGCGTCGGACCCCTACGCTGCTACGAGCCACTATCGCCCCTCGCCGGCACCTCCCCACGCAACCACAGCCACCACGCACCCCCTATCTGCACCCCGTGCTGCCGTCACGTGTCCCGCGTAGCCCCACGCTACCGTCACCACCACACGTTGTCAACACCATCATGTGTCTTCGTCACCGCCATCACACGTCGTCGTCGTCGCCGTTGCCTCCCTACATGCCAGTGTTGCCACACGCATATGCAACCATCGCCTCGCGCCACCACGAGGCGGCGCGTCGTCACTGCCACTGCTATCCCACTCCGCTGTGCGCCAGCATTGCCACAGGACGCCGCCACGCGCAGATGTAGCCATCGCCCCGCGCCGCCTCCCTGCCCAGCCGCATCCTCCACGTGCTCCTGTCTCCATCCCGCACAACCTCTGCCGCCCTGTGTAGTCATCACCGCCCTTGTCTTCACCAACATACTGCTCAGAGATTGAAAACCCGATGGGCACCCACGGGTGCGGATTCGGATGCCATTTTCACCCGTTTTTTGTAGTAGGTTTAGGTCGGATCGAGACTGACGGGTTTCAGGTCGAACATAGTTTTGCTCTACCCAAATCTGATCCAACCCATTTTCAGCCCTATATTTGAGGGATAACAAATAGGGTTCTTTTTCTCTTTTTTTGTTTACTAGGGATCTACTTGGTCGAAATCAAGACTAGTTAATTAGCAGGGGAATTGTAAATTGATAAGAAGTGTATGGTATATTTACGAAAACATAGCACCAAGATAGCTATGACCAACAGTCGATGGTCGACTAGAGTAGTATTTTCTTTTGCAGTTTTGGAAACAACGCACCAAACTCATTTGCACTGCAAAATAACACAAATTTCTACGACACCAACTTGAGGTTTACAGCAATTAAAGTTCGCATAAACAAAAATAAAACACAACGCGCTACATTCTATTAGAGATGATCCACTGTTTGCTGCACTATGCGAAACCATGCATGGTCGACTTGTATTTCTATATTGTACCTTTGTTTTTGTTTAAAGGTGGTATATATAGGTATGTGTATTGCACTCTCGGACATATTAGTATATTACTAACCCTGCCGAAGAAAACACGCACTATTCCGTAACTCAAAGGGTCGAGATAGATGTATTTGTCATGGACCAGAAGCCCCTGATATTTTTTATCAATTGTAAAATATACGCACACCCACACACAACAATACAAACGCCGTGCATACGTGAGTCTGTCTCCTGTGACATGCCCTAAAGACATACGTGCATTAACGCACCCACGCGTGTGTAAACATACGTGGGCATCAAAATTTGAAGCCAAACGAGCGGCGTCGTATTCGCACAACTCCACCACAACACCAAGGTGGTTCTACGCTTGAAAATACCACTAATCATGTGATTGTGTTATTAAATAGACCCTTGATGATGGCATATTGTCTGACTTCAAGAGCATACTTGGTTGAGCTGAGTTTTTTTTAAAAGTTATTTTTAAAAACTATTTATAGAAAATCTGTTTTTAGTTGGTTTTAATGTTGATGAAATGTATAATATATGTAAAATACTTCTCAGAACATAATCACTCAGAAGCTATAAAAGTTCATCAAAAATAGCTTTTGGCTTCTATTAATAATAACAGTTTTTACCAGCTTTTACTTCTCAGAAGTATCATTTTCAGAAGCGAACTGTTTTGTTAAGTTTTCTGATTCTGAGTAGCAAAACCAGCAGAAACAGAACCAAACAAGATATAAGAGTCTATTTGTTTTAACTTTAGATTGTGAGAATACAGTCCAGTCTGTAGAATCCATAAAAGCTCCTTTCCACCATATTACGAATTGTATGATTTTGTAGTATAACTTGGCTTGTAAGTTGTGAGAATCAGCTTTTATATTATAATTGTTTATTTTTTATTTTTACTTTTTTTTGGCTAAAATTCATAATTAAAACAAAAAATAAACAGGGGCGTAAGTGCTACTTAGAAGACTTCTTTTTTACATTTCCCTAAAAATACCTTTTCACATTAAAGACACTATTATAAATGTTATTTTGGTTGCCAAGTTCGAGTACCCTCTTGGTAGTCCGGAAAAAAATTACCTATTATTTTTAAGACATGGCAGGGGTTTCCCCTCCGATTTCTGTGAGTAAAAACCAAGGTTCATTACTTAAGAGCATTTTTTTTTAAATGGAGGTTCCGCATAAATTGAAAGAAATTCTTCCTGCATTCCTGAGAAGTCTAACATCGTGAAATCGCTGTAGTTGGACATAAAAACATGTTTGATAGAGCTTTAACTCGTAGCTCCATATTAGATCTAACGTTTGTAGGCTAAGATTAAGTAGTTTTAAGTCAATATTTTTAGACTAAAATAGAAATAAAAAGGCTCACCTAAATATCCTTGTGTATCCATATCTCCAGCTCCACGAATTTTTGAAGTATAAATAACCAGCTAGAGTTTTGCCAAATAGACCCTAAATATTCGGATTTTGGAGCCTCTCTAACAATGTAGCTAGTTGTTATCTATTATTTCTTCCACGTCATTTACAGATGATGCAAAAATTTACCTCTCCAATGATTGGTCTATAGCACAATTAAAGTTTTAATCAGTCCACCAACCTTTATTCTCTATCAACCAATCACATGTATTGTCGAGGATTTAATACTCAATTATTTATTATTACAATATTGAAAATAAGGATACATTTGAAGTTGATGAAGTGTACCACAAATAGAGACATAAAATTTATACAAGTTCAAGCTTCTGAGTTAAGTAATAGCTCTACGTCATGTCTTACCTTAATTATTTATAGATCACAGAGTACAATGCAGATGTGGATGAGTCTAATTATTAAAATTATGTGAATCTTGGTGTGTCTAAGGCTTAAGACCTAGTTGACTAGGTGTCGAGGGATAATCCCTGATAATGAAGTTGGGTTATATTAGACGACGGATGCGTTGATCTACGTTTTCTTAGTCTATATCGTACTGGACTCAAGAACACCAAGATTTATCTAGGTCCAACCCTTCCGTAGGATAACAACTCTATGTCCAGTGTATTTTCTCATAATTTGGATAAACTTGTTTCCGAGAGTCCCCTTACAAGCAAAGTCTTGACCCCTTTATATACCAGGGGCAAAGACGCACAGACAAATATACCATGCCAACTTTATGGTAGACCTACCCCTGATGGAGCAAACTACCCCTAGCCCATCATGACGTCAGATAGGCATGTCTGCTTTGCTTTGGTCGTCCTATATCATTGCCGAACATCATCACGCTCTAGACCCATCCCACAACATTAATTGTTATGGAACGGGTCACTACACTCCACGCTGCCCCATAACCACGCCTCATCAAAAGCAAGTGCCTGCGGAAGGGAAAACCACTCGAGTATGTAGCATTAAATGAGACTTGATGGGGGGTATGTGAGTACCTGCTCTGTGACCAGCAAGGGTTGGTCGCAGGACCTCGCTTCGTGACCAGGGGGCTGGTCACGCGAGCCTCGTCCTAGTCGCGTGAGGCGGTTGTGGTCTTGATAATACCCGTTACTGACCAACATTTGGCGGTGCGGGACCCGCCACATGGGGCACCCCTTAGCTATCACACCGATAGTAGCCCCTAAGCTCCCTTGTGGATATGGTGGACTGAGTGGTTCACCACGGGGGTACGTGGTCATTGCATGCCATGTAGTCGTGGACGGGTCTGGTCCCATATCCTGGCCCCAGGTGATCATAAGTTTACCCAGGGAGTGGTCGCCGCATGCCACGTAGCCGTGGATGGGTCTGGTCGCACCACCTGGGTCCCAGGTGACCATAGGTTTGCCTAGGGAGTGGTCGCCGATGTAGTCCACATTAATGATCGACTTAGGAAATTGTATCCCGAGGGAGGTTGTGTCCAGAGAGAGAGACAAATGTGGGAGAGAGAGATGAAAAAGACATGGGAGAGAGAAACACTAATTGCCGACATGCCCGAGGGAATTTTGGTTCCCCACACACATCCTTTTAAATTTCGCACAAATCTGACACCATGACAGTTGAGGTACTATGATGGCCCTTTAAATTGGAGTACCCACAACTCCCCACGAATCATTTCGCCGTCTTCCATCGCCCCCAATCCTCTATGCGCTCAGAGCTCTTCGTCTCATCTACCATCTCTGTCTCTATCCTTGCCCTCACAGCATCTTCCACCACAATCCGATGGCACGTATCGGTAGCGATTCCACCTTCCCCATATCCAAGTGCAACATGGAGAGGCTAAAGATGTTGCACCAAATTAGCTTGTTCACCCTCCGTCTTTCCACTAGGTACCACGCTAGGGAGAGAGTGCCTGCCCCCCTCCCCGTCAAGGGGAGATCATGCTGTTTGTCTCGTTCTTCTTAGCTGGCCTTGTGCCACCACTCTTTGAGTTCTTTACCACCATCATCTTATTTTATGACATCTGCCACCTCCATCTCAATCCCAACTCCATTTCATGTTGAGCATTTTTTCCCATCTATGTGAGAACTTTGTTGGGGTCAAGCCATGCCTCAACCTCTTTCAGTTCTTCTACATAGCTCGGTCGCTGACCGAGCTGGCCACATGAGCTACGGGTTTCGCTCCGTGATGGCGCTGCAGAGTCCTACATCGAGGTGGGCCTCAAGTCATCGTGGTTAGCTTAGAGGGAGGATTGGTTCTACCTCACGTCCGATGATTCCTTGGACAACCTTTGCGTGCCAAGTGAGCTAGCGCAGGTCACAAAAAACTGGGGGAATTCACCCGCGATTCCCTAAGAGCTACTGACCCTAGCCAAACGGGTTGGCCAGCTTCGAAAAGCCAGACTGACAGGGCTAGACATCATCAGCGACTACATCAAGCGCCAGTTGTGTCCTATGCTGAAGTGAGCGCACCCGACGTTTATGTACTCTAGGTCGAATGATGAAACCCGGCCGAGCTTCATAGGTTACCCTACCGTCAATTCCCCGGTACCACCCTTTTTTCCAAAATGTGTGCGACCTCTCACACATCTTCTGTTATTCAGATCTTACTGACGATGTCGTCGACTCACGGGTTCGAATCCTAATGCTGGGCTCCCTGAGGCCAGACAGTCCTTCGGTCAGCACCCTTCTGTTGTGTGATCTCACCCCTCTAGATAGAGCACAACTTAGGAGGGAAAGTGGCATTTTCAAAATTCTCACCCTCGAGCCTTCCTTTGACTCGGACTTTCATATTTGATGCCATTGCAGGGTCTTTTAGAGGTCAGTCATCGACAAGATCCTAGAGGGCTTCGGTCAGGCCACCCCAGGGAGTGGAGTTGATCGGGATCTCCACCCGGGCACCCAACAGGGCACGACCCCACCTCCTCATGATCGATTTGGTCGCTCCTCTGACCCATCTGGTCATAGAGGCATCCAGACAGCCTTGGGCCAGATGTTGACCATAGGTGGAGATCTTACGCGTAGTACTAGTTAGCAGAGGGGTGATCATCCTCACCCTGAGCTAGCTGGGGATTAGACTGCCCCCAGTCAAAAGTCAACCATGGGCAGAGGTACGACGAGTAGTACCGACCATCAGGGGAGTGATCCGTCACTCCCCGAGTCAGCTAGGGCCAACCACTCTACTCGTCGAGTCTCCGCACAAGGGGAGAAAAGGCTAGCATAGGATTTGGCTTCCGTGGAAGCGTCCAAACGCGTATTTGAGGCGCCATCTACCCATGGCATGACGACAGATGTGGCCTACCCATCGAATCAACTTAGTGGTTTTACGAGGTCGAGAGTTGTGCTCACCCCTCCGACCACACAGTAAGTCCCCAATTTAAGTTTTGAGTTCTTTTCTTGACTCCACAACTTGTTGTCGCTACAAGTCCTCCATGCGGACAACGACTCCGGTAGACACTCCTCCGGTGCCTTAGCCGGACATTCTAGCCCATGAGCCAACTACGGTCCCAATGTCGCTTGAAGTGCTTGCCGTGATCCATGTGCCTTTAGAGCCTATTAGGGGCTCGCTTCGGGCTCCGACCTGCTCTCCCTGGTCGCTAGCCTCCCCACCTCCATCAGCCAGCGGATCACTGAGAAGGAGGCAACAGATCATAGATGCACCAAGCTAGAGAGGCTGGTGGCCGAAGAAAAGGAGGTGAAGCTCTCACTTCGGTGGGAGAATGCCACACTTCAAAGGAGAAAACTACATCTCAAGAGGAGAGGGCCGCACTCATCGCTCAATATTCCAAGCTGATGGAGGATGAGCAGACAACTTGTGGAATTCTTTGGACTGCCTTTATGGAGATGCAAGGGCCTCTGAGGAGCGTCGAGTTGGAATCCAATGAGCCGAAGGAAGCATCTGCGCAGAGTTGAGCCTACTCCATCAATGTCATGGTGGAGAAGTTCACCCAGCTCCCGGGCACACTAACAGTTAGGATAGCGGAGGATGTGGTGAAGACGGCTAAGACGATGGCAGGGTATGTTCTCTGATGCTACTGCAACCGCGACCTTGATTTCAACCTTGAGATAGTTCGGGAGGGGGTCGTGGCTGCCGGCCCTGAAGCTGAGGCAAAGTTGGAGGCGGAGTGCCAAGGGCCGCTGGAGTTCATAGGGTCTCTCTTCTAGGTGGAGACCGAGGAAGAGTAAACACTAGTTTGTAATTTAAGTTCATATGATATCCGATTGACCTTCTTCATTTCTTTGATAGCCTTGTGCCACTACTGTGTTAGTAGAGTCCCATAAATAACTGAATCACTTGCTCGCTCTGAGCCTCTAACTGCCATCATTGATGACACCAACGACCAGCGCAGTCTGGAGGTGGTGGCCGAGTGCGAGCTTGGGTTTGCAGTTGAGCGATAGATCCTTCATAGCGATCTTCGAGGTGTGCCAGTATTGTCACAGACTAAGCTGCGTGTAGTCTTAGGCTAGCCGAGTAATACCCGACCAGCTGACCCTTGCATTCTCTACGACTTGTTTCCAACCAGCTTATCAGCAGTAATTGCTCACGGTACAAATGGACTTGAAGCAGATGTCGAGGGAGAACAACCAGCGACATGCGTACTTCTATGAATGCCTTAGTCAGGTGTTCACCACTTTGACTCATTGCTCTGGGCTGCCGATGTTCATGTCTGCCCAACTCCTGGGGATAGCATGACCAGCCATATCGACTGGTTTTTGGCGGCCTCCGAGGAGGCATGTGACCTTGAGCAGAGGATTCACGCGACTATCGGTGACCACCTCTTTAAGGTCGGAATCCCCAACACCTGCCTTGCCCTTGCTCGCATCAGTAGTCTTTGCAGGCTTCGGCGGTGTTCAGCGGATCACGACAGAGCTCAGTGACCACGCATACTCATTTCTGTATGCAACATGCTCCCTCTTTGGACCATCTGGTTTGACCCGCTGAGGGGCATCTTTGGATCTTAGGGACACTTGAACCAAAGTCTTTAGAACTAGCCCTCGAGCCTCATCCGAGTGGTCACTTTGTAACCCCAGAACTAGTTTTTATATAACTTTTTCCCGTGTTCATGTGTTGAGTAGGATCTGATTGTTTGTTATCACTAGAGGGAGATGTGGCTATCCATACTGCTTGCTTTCTAGGCTTGTGGTGCCTAGGACAATCATTAGCACAATAAGCCCTTTGGTGGTGACCAGCACTTGACCCGAGCTTGGATTTGTGTCCTCGCCATCATTATCCTTCAGCAACCCATACCTCTGACACTAAGAGAGCGACGACTTTCAATCCTCCCCCAAATGATTTGGTATTCACCTCATGAGAGAATAGGCAACATAAACTAGCAGCATAAAAAAGGAATCCTAAAATGCTCCAGCTCCTGATCGTCTTGCTTGGATCCTGCAAAACAAAGAGTCCAGTTTTTGAATCGGAAAAACTCACATGTTATATTCTACGTTAGTCTGGAAGATCCTACAAAACAAAAAATGGCTCGGTTTTCGAGCAGCCTTACATAGAACTTGCACAACTAGGCTATGTTCTATGAGTTGTGCAATTCACGATCGTCATCTATGGCTAACTTGACCGCACCAGGTCAGGTAACATCGACCACTTTGTATGGCCCCTCCCACTTAGGGGAGAGGTTGTTTCGGCCTGCCTTATTCTGGACCTATCTAAGGATTAGGCCGCCAACAACCAGTGTCCACTCCCACATCTTGCGGTTGCGGTAGCACCTGAGGCTCTGTTTGTAACGGTGGTCTGCTTGAATTAGAGCGTGATCGTAGAACTCTTCGATCATGTTTATGCCATTCTCCCATCGCGCCACCTGGTCGTTGTCCGAGTAGCTGGTCACTCGGGGAGACTGAGGGTGATCTCGGAAGAGAGCATTGCTTAAGTGACGAAGACCAGGAAGACAGGAGTTTAGAACTGCTGGGGGTCTTTCACAATGACTAGAGTACCGTATGGAGTTCGTCCACCCATCGTCTTGAATAATTCTTAAGCCAATGAAAAACCTGGGTTTTGACCCCTTGTAGTATCATCCCATCTGCCCTTTCGATCTGTCGATTGCTTTGTGGGTGTACAACTGACGCGTAACAAACTTTGATCCTGATCTCTTCACAATAGTCTCTGAAAGTGCTGCTGGCGAACTAAACCCCGTTATCTGTAATTATACAGTTTGGACTGCCAAATCACACTACCAACCCTCGTATGATCTTTATCGCCGGTGCGGTGGTGATTTTCCTAACATGCTCGGCTTCGATCCACTTAGTGAACTTGTTAACTGCCACAAACATGAATTCAAAACCCCTGGGAGCCTTAGGGAACGGTCAAGAGAGTAGTATGGTTTGCAGTGCTTGGGATGGTTGGTTGGTCTGTCGGCCATGGTACTGACACAACTCGTACCGTTTCGCCAGCTTGCAAGTATCCTGGAGGGCCATGGGCCAATAGAATTCTTGCTGAAACCCTTTTTTGATCAGAGTGTGATATGAAGCGTGACTACCACATATGCCTCCATGGATATCAGAGAGCACTATACTCCCCTCTTCCTAAGTGATGCATTTCAGTAAAAGGCCATTACTCCCCCCGCGGTAAAGGCGTTCTTCTACCAGGGAGTATCTGCAGGCTTATCGCATCATCCTTTCTGCTAATGCATCATCATCAAGGATCGCTCGATTCTTAAGGTATGCCAAGATCTGATCCATCCAAGTCATAACCAAATCAAGTTGGGTGACCACATGATGGCCGCCGAGGACTGCACCAAGGGAGGCATTGCCTCCAAAGGTGTTACCTCGGGTGCTCCATTTTCAAGCGGAGTATCCCCTTCATGTTGGCCTGATACCACGGTGGATGGTCGTGTAAGTCTTTCTTTAAACACTCTGATCGTGACAAGTGTGCGAGAAGAAGCTAGTCGGGCCAACTCATCGACAAGGACATGCTTGACCTCAAAACTGATGAAGTGTCGCTCCAACTTTCTTACTTCAGCGAGGTATGCCATCATTATCGAGTCAGAGCACTGAAACTCCATTTGCACTTGGTTTATAACCAGTAGCGAGTCCCTTATAGCCGATAAGCGTTTTATACCAAGTGTAGATACTGCTCTGATTTCGGACAAGAGGCCCTCATATTCTGCAATATTGCTAGTAGCAGGAAAACATAATTGAACTACGTACCTGAGGGTGTCACCGGTAGGTAATGTCAGTACCACTCCAGCCCACACTCCCTTCAGTGAACGACCCATTGAAATACATGGTCCAGTGCTCATCTGTTTTTGGTCGCTGTTCCTACTCGGGCTCAACGGACAACCACTCGGTCACAAATCTACCAGTGCCTGAGACTTGATAGCCATTCGGGAGACAAACTAAATATTGAACTCTCGGAGCTCTACTGCCCACTTCACTGTTCTCCCTGCTGCATCCCTGTTGTGTAGGATTGCCCTAATTGAGAGCGAGGAGACTACCTTGACTGTGTGGGCCTGGAAGTAGTGCATGTGGGTACCTCCGCATCATGCAGGACTTCACTGATGTAGTACACTGGTCGCTGAAGCCCCTCACACTTGACGACCAAGACCGCGCTCGTGACTTGTGGAGTGGCTACAACATAGAGCAAGAGCTTGTCTAGTCGAGGTGCGGTTAGTATAGGAGGGGGAGAGGGTACCTTTTAAAATCTTGGAAGACAACCTATGCTTCTAGCATCCTCAGGAAGTGATAACTTTTCTTCAAGAGCTTGAAAAGCGATAGCTCCCTCTCCCCCATCCTTGAGATGAATCTGCTCAAAGCTGCTACACACCCTATTAGTTTCTGGCACTTCTTTAACCTGGTAGGGCATCCCATCTGGTTGATGGCTTTGATCTTGTCTGGGTTTGCCTCTATTCCCTGACTTGACACAAGAAAACCGAGTAATTTTCTTGATGGGACTCTGAACGTGCACTTCTCCGAGTTCAACTTTATGCAATACTTTTGAAGGTTGTCGAATGTTTTCTGGAGGTCTGCGACTAGGTTGTCCTTGGTCATGGTCTTTACGACCATGTCATCAATATTTCTCTCAACATTTCTACCAAGTTGTGGTCGAAGGATAAGCTGAATACATCACCAGTAAGTGGCACTGGCACTTTTTAGGCCAAAATGCATCTTTACATAGCAAAAGACCACAAAGGGTGTTACAAAAGTAGTTTTCTCATCATCTACCCTATTCATACTAATCTGATGTACCTCGAATAGGCATCTAGAAAGCTTAGCAAAATTGCTATCAGCCGTTGAGTCATCAAGCTGGTCGATTCAAGGTAGAAGGAAAAGATCCTTTAGGCATGCCTTGTTGAGGTCGATGAAGTCGACACACATCCTCCACTTACCGTTAGGCTTTCGGACCATGATAGGGTTAGTCAGCCATTCCGGGTATTATACCTCTGGGATGAAGCCCTCTTCTAAGAGCTTGTCAATCTCCCTGTGAAGTGCTTCTTTTTGTCACATGCAAACTGATGCATCTTTTGTTTTACTGGTCACCTTTGAGGTCGCATAAACTACTTGTGCTCGATCACATCCCTAAGGACTCGGGGGCATATCAGGCGGACTCCAAGAAAAGATATCTGCATTTGCCCATAGGAAAGTGATGAGCACGAGTTTCTATTTGGGGTCCAGGCTGGTCCCTATCATGTCTGTCTTGGATGGGTCAATGTTGTCTAGGCATACTACCTTGAACCACTCGTTGGCATTGGCGATGACGTTGACCTTCACTGAGCAACCACTAGGCTCGATGCTATCGGGCTGCGACTCGAGATTTGGATCGACCATGTTGAGGCTACTCTTCTCACAGTGCAGGACCATCTTTGGATTGCCCAAAATAGTGATGGCTCCTTTGGGATCAGGGATCTTAATCGCCTGGTATGCATAGTGGGCAACGACCGTGAACTGGGCCAAGACTGGTCGCCCCAGGATTGCATTATAAGCAATCCCAAAGTCCACCACATCGAGTAGGACCTTCTCGATCCTGAAATTAATCGGTGAGCCGAATGTGACGGGCAGCTCAATCTGCCCCAATGGCTTGGACGAAGAGTAAAGGGTGATTCTGAAGAAGGGAGGAGACAGTTTCAATGCACTCTTCAGGATTTGCAGGGCGTTCAGGGCGTTGGCAAAGAGGAGGTTGATGGAGCTCCCTCCATCAACCAGCATGCGCCCCATTTGGAGATCATACACTGTGGGCTCGACCATGATGGGGTAATGAGTAGGGCGCTTGATGTATGCGGGGTGGTCCGTCTGGCTGAAGGTGAGGTGTATGTTCGACCACTTAAGGGGCAGACTCAGGCTTGATGCGGTCTCACATACTTCACGAACCACTGACTTGTACTCCATATTAGAGGAATACATTATAGCACCCCTAAAGATATAGTGGATCATGTGCTCAGCTTGCTGGAAGCCTAGAGCCAACTGGTCAGGATTGGCCTCGTCCTCACCATCATCGTTGCGCATGGGCTTGCGCTCCCAAGCTCCTGATCGATGATGCCTCACGCGATCTTGTATTTGGTTAAGTCGTGGGTGTCGATACGGTGGATCAAGCAGTAGCCTCTGCCCTTCTTCTCAAAGTGTTAGCGTGGTTGGCTGGTTTTCTCAATAACCATGATGTCGGTAGGTCCATCCTTTCACTTGTTTTTATTTTTCTCCTTTCGGATGACTCCTTTGGAAGAAGCAGGCTGGTCGGAGATTGGCTGCAGCTTCACATCGATCTGGTGCTCTTAGGCCTCAGTGGCTTGTACGCATTTGTCTCTGTGCTTGAAGAGCTCGATTATGCTCCAGACTTCCTTAGTGGCCAGTTTTTTGACCATCTTATAGCATCTTACCCCCCCCCCCCCCTTCAGAACACTACAACCACAAACTCGCCTGTGATACATGGAATAGTATTCTGGCATTCGGTGAAACACCGGATGTAGTCTCACAGCGGCTCGCTATGCCATTGCTTGATCTGATACATGTCATCCTCGACCCTTAGTCAGGCATAGGTCCCCTGAAAGTTGGTGATGAATTGGTCGCACAAATCTTCCCAGGACCGAACTAACACACGGGGGAGATTCATTAGTCAGGACTATGTTGAAACAACTAGGGCGATCGGGAAATAATTTGCCATGACCTTCCCATCGCCTCCCATGACCTACTCCATAGTGGTGTAGATATGTTGGAACTCTCCTGGGTTGGTCGAGCCACCGTATTTTTCGGCTAGAATCTGTCAGAACTTGTCCAGCCAGAGAACCTATCACAGTCGAGTCGATTGTGTTGAGTGCCCTGCTGCTAACCGCACTTGAAGCTCAAGAAAGGACTAAAAGCTCAATTAGTTGACATCCTATCCCAAGTAGAGTTCAAAAAACCTTTTAAAATTTGAGTCGATGGGTATAGGCACATTTAATGCTTTGTAGAAGTTGGACGAGCATGCAGAGATTTGCACAATATCGTCACTCCGCCTTTCACACCAATTGAGGCGTCATAGAGATGTGAATGGTTACCGAAAGACAATAAGTTTTGGGCAATATACCCGTACTAGCTAGAACTATAGCGGTCATTCCTTGCCCTTATCGCCAGCCTTTTCGCACAAGCCTACATCTTTCTCCGCCCATACATTCACCGTCATCGGGAAACCATGGATTCTAGTTCTCCTTCGAAGACTCCCGCTCCCTTGTCACTAGAGGAGGATTCCGACGTGAAGTCTGTCGATGCCTCGCCCAAGTAGCTTGACGAGATAGAGCTCCTAATTGAGACATGGTCAGCCTCCCTGATGCAAGAATGAAGGCTGAGGGAGCTCGAGGCTGAAGGAATAACTTAACTTATCTATGAATGAAACTATCGGAGTTGATCGATGTGCCACGAGTTCTCTATTATCTCACCATTTGGAGTAGATAATCGTACTGATCCAGGTCGAGTAACTTCAACTACTATATAGAGTCCTTCCCACTTAGGTGATAACTTATGGTGTCAAGCCTGTTTCTACACCTTTTGTAGGACAAAACCTCCAGTAGCGAGTCTCCTAGGCTGGACTTTTTGACTATGATATCTACACAACACTTGTAGATACTTAGCCGCTCGAATGAATGCTCGATCATGGAGCTCCTCGAGTAAATTGATGTTGTCTACTCATAGCTGCTCTTACCCCTCCTCCGAGTAATTTTTCACCCGAGGTGATCCAAACTGCAATTTAGTTGGGAGCACTGCTTTTGCTCTGTAGACTGAAAAGAACGGAGTTTCACCAGTGACCCTGTTAGTCGAGGTACAAATGGCCCATAGTACCGAGGCAAGAAATTTCACCCATCGTTTGGAGTAGACCTTTAGCCTATTGAAAACTCAAGTTTTGAGACCCTGCAAGACTATACCATTGGCGCGCTCAATCTAACTGTTGCTCTAGGGGTGAGCTACAGAGGCGAAACAAGTTTTAATACCGAATTCTTTATAGAACACAATAAAAGTCTCGCTTTTGAACTGGCTACCGTTATCTATAATTATCTAATCTAGAATTACGAATTGGGTAATTATGTTCCTCATGAATTTCTTAGCTGCATCTGCGGTTATCTTCCCCACGAGTTTAGCCTCAATCCACTTAGTGAATATGTCGATAGCCATGAATAGGAACTTGTAACCGCCTTGGGCCCTTGGGAACGGTCACAAGATACCAAGCCCTAAATGGAGAAAGGCCAAGAAAGAGGAATTGTTTGCAGAACTTCGACCCATCGAGTGGTCTATCTAATATAAACAAGGGTTCCCGATCTTCCGAAAGGTTCTGGTAACTCTCGATTTGGTGGAAACGAGACACAAGTCGATCCGGCTTCCGAACAACACGATCCGAAACCCCGCAATCGCAGCACCACGTCTCCTCTGGTTATCAACCGGCGTTGCACGGTTGACCTCGCCAAGAAGGCTAAAATCCTTGCCTGCGAATCGAAGAACACAAGCAAGAACAAGGAAGAATGCAACCAAATTGCAGATGAATGATTAATCTCACGAGTTGGGGTCTCACAAACCGACGAAACGGCGAAACTGTTCTTGACAGAATAATCTAAGCAAAACCCAACCCTAATTAGGGCGGCGGCTACTGTATATAAAGGATTAGGGTCGGCCAAGGACCCCTAGACGCGTCCCTAATGGACTCCAACACGATACATGGCCCAACGGACCAAAAACGGTGACGCAGCACCGGGACAGATTCTGGACGCTGACTTGTTTCGACGTTTCCCGTTGACTCAGAAGGAATTTGGACCTCAAACCAACGCCATTGGTTTCCTTATGAAATTATCTTTCCAACCATATGTGAATCGTCGAAAACGGAGTCCGGATGCGTCCTGGGCATCCGTTTTATTGCTCGCTGGTCCTGGAGGCCGAGGCTGATTCGGACTCGAGTTGGACTGGACCTCCTGCTGTTGTTGGACGTCCTAGCTGCTCCTCCACGCCTCCAAGCCTTCCTCTATGTGTTTCCTTGTCCTCTTCATGATTCCTAAACAACACATAATCATTAGGTAGTAATCTATTCTCAAAATTATATAAAGAGTTGCTTAGGAACGAGCTCACCTCTAAATTTAATTGTCGTGCGCGAGCTCTTGTGATTGGACCTTGAAAGTTCAATGGAGGATCATTGTATGTATCCGAGGGAGTGATGTCCTTATCACTATCTTCCAAAAAATTATCAGGTCTCACACTTTTTGACCAACTCGGAAGCATACTAGAGGGTAGTTAGCCAATAGAATCCCTGGCGGAAAGCTTGTTTGACCAAGGTGCGATAAGACACATGATTACCACGCATGCCACTATGGATATCGAACAATAATTTATTGCCCTCTTCCAGAGTGATACACTTTATCAAGATTTTGTTACTCCCCTTTCGGTAGAGCTTATCGTCTACCAAAGCATATAGCTTGGACTTACGAGCAATTTCTCTGTAGACGCATCATCGTCAGGGACGTATTGACCTTTGAGATAGGCTTGGTATGGAGTCATCCAAGTCGACTTGTTTTCGAGTAGTGCAGCTACCGTGTCTGCGGTTTCTGCCTCGCTGACCTGGCCAAACTGCTAGTTCGGTTGGGCAGCATCTGTTCGCCGAACTGTTGGGACATATGGTCTGAGGAGTTTCTCAACAAAGACTCCTATGGGCATCGGTGCGCGAGAAGAATCTAGTCTAGCAAGTTCATCCGCACCAGAGTTATCACTCCTTCTGACGTGCCCTACTTCTAGGCCTTTGAACTTTTCCTCAAGCTTGTGCACCTTGTACAAGTAAGACACCATGTTTTCGTTCGAGCACTTATACTCATTTTGCACTTAGTTTACAACTAGCTATGAGTCCCGTTTCATGAGAAGTCGCCTGATTCCAAGTGACACAGCTACGCGGAGGCTATTTACTAATCCCTCATATTCTGCAACATTGTTGAAAGATTTATAATATAATTGAACAACGTACCTGAGTTCATCACTCGTTGGAGATTTCAATATGATGCCAGTCCCCGAGCCTTAATGTGTGAGCGATCCATTAAAGAAGAGCGTCCAGTGGTCCTCGACCATATTTGACTTAGTTTCGTCAACACTTGTCCATTCAGTGATGATTTTCACTAGTATTCCTGACTTCACGCTTGTGCGTAGTGCATAGTGTACGTTGAACTCATTGAGTTCAAGCGCCCATTGGGCGATTCATCCAGTAGCCTTCCTATTGCGTATTATGTCCTTCAGTGGATACGTCATCATGACAGTGACTTTATGCGCTTGAAAATAGTGTTGTAGCTTACGGGAAGACATCAAGACTGCATAAAGCAATTTCTGCACCTGCGGGTATCGTAGTTTCGCATCTTGTAGGACTTCGCTCACGTAGTAAACATGTTTCTGGACCTTGGTATTTTTCTTGGGGCATTCCCGTTCAATCACCAGAATTGTGCTTACAACTTGTAGGGTAGCTGTAATATACAAAAAGAGCTCCTCTGTTTCACTAGGCGGGGTAAGAATTGATGTAGAAGATAAATACCTTTTTAAGTCTTTGAAGCCGTTCTCCGCTTCTTCTGTCCACTCGAATCGGTCGTGTTTCAATAGCTTGAAGAATGGCATCCCTCGTTCGTCCATCCTAGAAATGAATCGACTAAGGGCTGTAATGCATCCTGTCAGTTTCTGAACCTTCTTCAGTGTTCGAGGTGACCGCATCTGGTCAAGAGCCTCGATTTTGCGTGGATTAGCCTCAATGCCTTGACTTGACACCAGGAAGCTGAGAAGCTTGCTAGACGGCATGCAGAAAATGCACTTTTTAGGGTTGAACATCATACGATACTTCCTAAGGTTGTAGAATGTTCCCTTGAGGTCGATAATTGATGCATCTTTGGTCCTAGACTTGACTAAAATATCATCAATATAAGCTTCTACATTGCGCCCAATCTGGGGTTGTAGACAATTCTAAATACATTTTTGATATGCAGCACCGTCATTCTTCAAACCAAACGACATCTTTATATAACAAAATACACTAAAAGGAGCAGTAAAAGCAGTTTTATCCTTGTCCTCAACTCCCATGCTAGTTTAGTGATACCCCAGACATATCAGACAGTTGCCATGCAAACACATCTTGGTTCGCCCGAAGGAAAGCAACGAGCTCGAGTTCCAATTTAGGATCGAGACCAACCCTAACCTTGTCCATTTTGGTTGGTTTAGATGGGTCGAGGGGCATTGCCTTGACACCACTATTAGTTCTTTTGTCCTTGGCTCCGTCGTTGGTCTCTTCCTTTACGGCATTATCGGACTGGGATGTGCCAACAAGACTTACGAGCTTGGGGTCACTGTGGCTTGATGCTTGTAGCGCTTGGACTATGCACATTTGAAGTAATTGACGATCGACTAAAGTGTTTGACCATATCCAAGCTCTACTTGTCACACTTGACTGCCGCTCATTGATCTCCTTTGACAGTTATGACCCCTTTAGGGCCCAGGATCTTGAGTGTCTGATACGTATAGTGCACGACAGCCATGAACTTACCCAACATTGGGTAGCCTAGGATCACATTGTACGCCATCTCAAAATCCACAATGTTGAAGGTAAGCTTCTCTGTGCAGAAGTTGTCATGCGTGCCAAACGTGACTGGCAACTTGATCTGGCCAAGGGGTATCATCGATGAATTGGGAGTTATGCTATGGAAAGGCTCAACACCCTTCTTGAGCTCCAACTTCTCAATCCCCATATTATCTAAAGTCTTGGCGAAGATGAGGTTAAGCAAACTACTCCCATCAACTAGTGTTCGAGAAACTTTAATATTGAGGATAGTTGGTTGTACCACAACTGGATATCGACCAGGATGTGGGGCCGTGGGAGGATGGTCAACTTGGTTGAAGGTAATTGGAACTTCTGACCACCTGAGATACTGAGTAGGCTTGGTGAGACCCGGGTTGACCTCTCGATCGACGATCTTGTATTGTCTTTTTAACTCGTACGCGGCGGATCCTCCGAAGATGTGTGCCAAACTTTGGTCAAGCTCGTGGAATTCGGGCTCATCACCTTTAGCGTCTGCTTAGTTTGTTTACCATGGTGCTTGACAATAGTGGCTTCGAGCTTTTCTTCGACCTTCTTTTTGAGGATGTAGCATTCGTCAAAGCCATGCTAATTGGTCTGATGAACGGGGCATCACTTCTTGCCACCTCAACTCAGGCCTTTACTGTCTGCGGTGTTGCGCAACTTTCTCCTATCGACCGCAGCTATGGTCATGTCCGGACCCTTGCATTTGTCACCAGGCTTTCCCTTCTTCCTCTTGTTCTTCGAGGAGTCGGGATTGTCCTTGCTAGGCTGAGGGTTTTTGGTATGTGCCTGAGCTTCGGCTTTCCTTGCAGATTTATTGGCCAACTCAAATAGCTCCTTGACCATCTAGATCTTCTGGGTAGCAAGCTTCTCGACTATATATGTGTTATTGATGCCTCTCTTTAAGGCGATGATGACCGATTTGTCAGAAATATTCGGGGTCATGTTTCACCTGCCACTGAATCATTAGATGAAGTCTCGAAGGGACTCGTCCTTTCCTTAGTTTAGTTGATGGAGATCGTTCTCTATTCCTGGGGGCTTAAAAGTACCCTAGAAGTTGGCTATGAAGTGAGCCTTTAACTCGACCTATGATCAGATCGAGTTGGGAGGCAGGTTCAAAAACCAGGACATTCCTGATCCATCAAGTGTGGTTAGTAGACAATTGGCCATTACCTTGTTATTTCCACCTGTTGCTCGGATAACTGTGGTATAGATCTATAATCACTCGTTGGGGTTGATCTTCTCGTCATACTTCTCGATTGGGCCCATCTTGAACTTCTCGGGCCACCATATCGAGTGGAGCTCTGGGACGAAGGCTTTGCAACCTAAGTCGAATTCGTCAGGAGGTGGAGGACAAGGATTGTCATGCCTGTCCCTTCAAATAGGGGAGTCATGTCGACCATTCCATCCTGGAGATCTATGATCGTTGTAGTGTCGATCATCCTTACGGTTCTCCTCATGGTTGTTGTTGATAACCTCCTGCAAGTCACATCTGTTATGAGGGATGAGATTTATTAGGTCTCTATGATTCCTGTGCTCGAGGAAGGGGCAATTGCAATTCGACCTATAGGTCTGTACTCAGAGTCGACCTCACAAGCTGCCGACTTACGATCCTTCTACTCAAGAGCGTCCGCGTCCGTAGCTCCTCGAACCAGCACCTTGCCGGCTGGGGGGCCTAGAGGCACTAGGATTATTTGCTCGGGCCACTTGGATCTGAGCCGCATCGAGTAGGATCCTGACCTGATTAACCATAGGGGTTAAAGGATTCGTTGGATCCAACTTTGGAAGGGATATAAGAATCAGATGAGCTCCCTGAAAATTAGCATCTGGAGTGCTAAAAATTGCCACTACCGAGGCTCAGCTGCGGTCGAGCCGGTGAAGCCTCGTGATGGCTGCCCTGAGGGAGTTCGTCCCTCAATATTGGGACTAGTGCTGGTGGAGGCGTGCCCATTGGAAGCTATTGTTGAAGACCAGGAGGCGCTGGTCCTCCTACAGTTCGTCGATGATCGATGGTGTTAGAAGCTTATAAAGCTCTTGCTGCAAATGTCCCCGGTGGTATATCTCTAGCATTGCTGGCATGGGTGGCCACTACGGCTGGATCCTTGAGGATTTTTGTGCCATCATCACCACTCGCGTCATTTTTGGTGTCCATGAACTGCAGAATATTGGGCTCCTTGGGATCCCATTCAATGTGTCCCACCTCGCGATACGTGTCCAATGGGCTAGACTCGAGAATACCAGTGTGGATCACTCCACCCTAATCGTCCTAGCGGAAAACCATAGTTCCGAACGTGATCTCCAATCCGACCGGGAGCGATTCAAATGCGATCGCTGGTGACTCGAAGCGATCAAAGAAGCCAGCATCGGAGAATCCAGTGTGAATATGCACTCGAGACATAGTCGAATCTGAAAAGCAGAAGACCCCTACCTGGCGTGCTAACTGTCGAGGGTTTTTCCCTGACAATATGTTCGTAAGAATAACGAGGTTATCTTCGTGATTAAGGAATCGAACAAGAGACGAGGCATACGCGATGTATACAGGTTCAGGCCCCTAATTGGAAATATTCTACGTCCTGTGTGGTCGATGATGTATCTGTATTCACTTGTGTATAAGTAAGGTGTCTAGATCTATTACAAGGAGTAGATGAGATCTAAACTAGACTAATGAGGAAGTCATCGAGTATCTCCTGTGGCCCTAGTGCTTGCGTCGAGTTGCAGATGAGTTGTCATTCTTTGGAAAAAAGAGAGTTTCCCCTTGGGGGTCTGGGTCCTCGCCTTATATATAGGGGTCTTGTACCACCTCCTATCTCACCATAGTCAATAGGGAATTCTTCATCTTGTCCAACAAGAGAGATCAGATAAATCTAACTGAGATGCTAGTTGTTCTTGTGTTAGGTAACTAATCGAGACATTCCTAGTATGCGCCTACTAGATCTCCGGGATATCCGTAATATCCGGAGTTGTTAAGTATGGACACGACATACCTTATCCATAAATGGTATGCTCTTTATACGTATATACCCTATAATTAGATATTCTATAGGTGTCCCATGCTCGTTTGGGTCGTACCCTATGACGAAAACCTCGCAACGGGCGAGGCCCTCAAAACGGGACTCAGTAGTCGGGGATTCAGACATGGGTAGGACAACCATAGTATAATACTTGCAAAAACATGAAGAAACACATACCCCTACCAGGCGCGCCAACTGTCCGGGGATAATTCCTAACAATGAATCTAGGTATACTGGATGCGGACGCGTTGATCTACATTTCTTGTGGGTGTATATCGTACTAGACTCAAGAATACAAAGATTTATCTAGGTTCAAGCCTCCTGTGAGATAGCAGCCCAACGTCTTGTGTATTTTTCTTATGACTTAGATCAACTTGTTTCCGAGAGTCCCCTTGCAAGCAAAGTCTTAACCCCTTTATATACTAGGGGCAAAGATACACAAACAAATGGATCATGCCAACTCTGTGGCATACCTACCCTTGACGGAGCCAACTACCCTTAGCCCATCATGACATTGGATAGGCATGTCTGCTCTGCTGTGGTCGTCTTGCGCATCGTGTACCATCACTGAACACTATCATACTCACCTATCAGACCCATCTCGCGACATTAAATGTTACGGGATGGGTCACTGCACTCCACGCCGCCCCACAACCATGTCTCACCGAAAGCAAGTGCCTGAGGAAGGGAAAACCACTCGAGTAGGTAGCATTAAATGAGACTCAACGGGATAGGTAAGTACCTGCTCTGTGACCAGCAAGGGCTGGTCATAGGACCTTGCTTTGCGACAAATGGGCTGGTCGCGGGAGCCTCGCCTTGGTCACATGAGCCTCGCTCTGGTCACGCGAGGCAGCCGTGGTCTTAATAATACCTACTGCTGGCTGACACTTGGCGGTGTGAGACCCGCAACATGGGGCACCCCTTTACCTATTACACCGACATTAGGGGCTGCTTCTGCCGTGAATTTTTGATGGGTGTTGGTCTTCTACTCAATTAGGTGTAAGGGTTTCACTACTTCGGATATTTGAAGGTGTGGTTTTCGATTATTGTCTGTGATTGTTTGATTGCTTACTCGATCTAACTTGCATTGTCTTGGATGTGCCTCTCTCCCTGTCTTATACTCGCAAGAATGTAGAGTGTGTTACTACTCGGATATCTTGCTCGGGTCCTCCTCGGATTGTTAGACCCTGTAGATCTAGATATCCTTCTCAGAGAGGGGATAACTTCCATATTCGTGATGATTATCTTATATGTATATCCTTTCCATATCTTACTCCGTGGCAACCACGACTAGCCCCTTATTGAAGAAGATGTATTCGATCCTCATATACCTTTTATAGATATACAATATATATATATATATATATATAATATATAATATTAATTATATATCCCCGTTATGTATCTAGTCTTATATTTAATAATCTCATGCGTTATAGTATATCTACAGATTAAGAGCTAGCTTTTTCTCTCTCTTATTCACCTCTCTCTTTTCGAAGAGAGGATAACTTTCAAATCCGGGATGAGTAGCTTACAAGTATATCCTTTCCAAATCTTACTCCGTGGCGACCACGACTAGACCTGTATCAAGTAAGATGTATTTGATCCTTATATATTTTTTTATAGATATACGGAATATATAGAATATATAATATTAATTATATATCCCTGTTATGTATCTTTAGTCTTATATTTAATGACTCATGCATTATGGTCTATATACAGATTAAGAGTTAGCTTTTCTCTCTCTTCGTTGCCTCTCTCCTCCATCTAAATAAAAATCTGATGTGAAAAATCTTATAATTAACTGGAATGAATTGTTGGTGCTTACTCGCAAATCAACCTAGAGCGGAGTACAACATGCTCAATTCTCTTGCCTTACGTAGTCTGACCTTGTTACTGTAGCTGGAAGATGTTAGCTGGTGAAGAAAAGCTAAATTGGCTCAGGAACTAAACTGGACAAGGGTAGCCAACATTCGTTTACCCCTTTTTAGCTTGTAGGACCGAGATTGATGAATGGAGAAGAGGTGAATAGGTACCTCAACATATTTCTTTCGAAACCGATGGTCTTCTTCTATTTGATCACCCAACGCATCTCAAAACCTCAGCGGAAGTAAAAAGACTAGATGGACTATTTAAAAAGAGAATTTACAAGACAACATGACTCTATAGATGGTATATTACTCATATATTCTATTCAAGACCATTTCATGTGTTTTTGTGCACAAAAGCTTGCAACTTTGAATCAACAAGAGCTATGTAGAGAATAAAACCCTCTCAAGTTGATGAAATAGAGGTAAGAGAATTCAATACCCACTTATACACATATGTGTGCGAATTTATGCCTTTAACAACAAGGAGAATAGCCTAACAAGATGAAAACATTCAGCTCAAATAGAAAAACGAAAATTAACTCGAAAGCCAGAAAAACTTGCATCCAAGCAAGAGAACCAAAAGGAGACTAGAAGGAGATGAACATGAGTAAATGCAAAAAAATAAACTTCGTTAAGCACATATATCGGCCCTATTTGGCAGATTACAAAGTATTTTCCTCTTACAAAATCTCTAACCTATTACAAAGATTAAGTTTATCATCTCCCCTCCTCCAAAACCTATCACTAGGCTCTCAAATGACTGGCCTAGGCTCCCCTATAGCTCTACCTATCTATTTATAGGCCTAAGGAGGTGCCTTAGCCCTTAAGTTTTCTTGTTCCAAAATACCTCTTGCTTACGATGGCCTCCTACATACCACTGGGGCAATTTGGTCTATTTTCCGCTCCATCCATCAAACGACCATGACACCTTCACGACTTAGTTTTGCCTCAACGTTTGTGTGAGGAACCGTCCAAATAGTATTCTAATTAATCATTAGGAGGATATTAAACATAATCACATCGTCGACGATTAACCAGAATACCATCCCGGTAGTCCCAGCACGTGTTTTATGTCTAAGATCGGAACACATACCTTTTCAACATACATATCACAACAAACCTTAAGAGAGAGCAAGTAATTAACATTATATTACAAGTTCTTAAGCATTCAACCATTTTCAACAATTTACAACCAAAGAGACAATTACGCAGCGAAAAAATAAACCTATACAACAAAAGAGGAAATAGAGTCATATGCCCTTAGACTCCATTCCCAAAAGCTCAAACTCCAAGAGTAGGATGCACTACTTTTGCCCACTACCGGCATCGGTAGGCATGAAGCAGCCAAAAACCATCTCTACCTCACCAGCAAAACCTGAAAACGCAGGCATGAGTACGAAAGTACTCGCAAGACTTAATCTATAAAGTTATGCATTTGATTTATAGCAAGAAAATAGCCACGTGGTTAAGTAACTTCATAAGTGAAAGCAAACTTTTGAGATAAACATGTGAGCATAATCTTTGACTCCGTCCGGCCTCTTTGATCATCTGACACCAAACTCCCCGCTTGGCCCTGATCATTTCACCGTCAACCACTAAGTTGCATCCATCACATATACAACATTAGAAAAGCAAACATGTTTCTCCAAATCCATGTAACTTCATCACAAGTTAGTCCAGATCAAATTCCTATTGAAAAAAGGTAGTCCAAAGAAAAACGTAAACACGAGATGTTCCGGTGTGTATCACCTCTGAACACCGAACTATCCGGTAGGTACAATGATTTCTTCTCTTAAAACATCTTAGAACCCCCGCTGGTGAGTACAAGGTCCATCACCAGATAATCCAGTGAGTACAACTGCATCAAACCTCATTTTTCATCATTTCTATTAAATAGTCCGGTGAAACCTCCAGTGTTCACTCTTGCACTTGCCAGATCATCTGATGAGGTGTTCCGTTTTTCCACTAAAAATCTCTTCTCTAAAGAAATAATCTGTCACTCACAACATATCATCACCGAATATCTGGTGAAGGCTTCCCTTTCTAATTCCACGCTGAAAAGCTCCAGTGCCTTTCAACCTACCAAACGCCGAACCATCCGGTGAAAGCAAAAATTAGAGCATCGGACTATCCGACACAGAAAAAATTGTCAATTCTATTTTTTCTCTCCAAATTTTGATTAGCAGCAAGTTATGTAACCTTATAAATCGATAAGCCAAAACAATAAATTTATCAATCACTTATCATATATAAATTAAAAATATATTTTAATTTAGTTTCTCGTAGCTGAACCAGACATACGTTGTGCGGTTAACGTTCCAACTGGTGAGATATCTGGTTATTTGGAGAAGATGTGTCGCGACTCGCGAGCTGTACCAAAATGGTGACCTCCATACCCCCACCATTCCCCTGGGCGGCGTCAGCAGGATCACGTACGTACTGGAGTGAGTACGAGTAGCATTTTTGGCCACGGCAAAGCTCCCCCCCACCCACCCCGAAGCATCTACGAAGCTGCAGTGCCAGCGGACGTGTCACCGCAGCGGCCTAGAGAAAGTTTTGTGGGTCCTACCCGGGCATACGTCTGCTCTCAGCGAACCGTAACCGTCCGTCTCGCAGGGTATCCAGAGCGCCGCCCTGAACCTACGTCCGTGCGGTGATCGACGAGATCGGAGGCTGGAGATGCGTTTGACTTCGGAGTTGTCCGGAGCCCAAGAATACTGTACGGGGTTCCGGAACCATCTTGGCCAGTGGCAGACTCGTATATAAGGTAAGAGTGCACAGGAAATTAGGTAGTTTTTATTTTTTTTAGGATTTATTGTGTATATCAGATTTATAAAATATTTCTTGTATTAATAAATAGAACACTAGGTCATCTGCACTAGGCTGCAGCCTGCAGTAGCCCATAAAACAGCCCGTAGTAGGCCTCTAACCTAGCTGGCTAACCATCCTAGCCGATACTTAGGCCAACAGTTTAGCCCATGTCCACCACCCTCAGCCTTCCTCAATAGCCAATCCGGCAATCACCTAATCCTCGATCGTCTCGTCTCCTGGCTTGCTATGTCGCCTACTCGGCTGCATGCCCGCGTCACCTACTACTCGATTACTCGCCTGCGCGCACCCTCACCACCTCAGCAGCTAGGTGGACCGTGGGCGGACGCGGAGTCGGGACGGCGCCCTCAGCGAGCCAGCGAACCACGAATGGCTGCATGCCCCCTCGACGGATGGCACCGTCGACGAGTTGGCGAACGGCTGTAGCATTGCACGTCGCCCATCAACCCCCCACCGTCCACTCATCCTCTGTGGTCTCCGGTGGTCCAGGTGTCCGACCAACCGAGTGTGAGACTTCAGTGTTTGAATTTGACTTCAATGTTTTGCTTTGTTCAATGTTTTGGTCCGGTCATCCATGGGTCAGATTGGGTCACTGCTTCAGACTTTAGTCTTTTACTTGCTACAAACAAACCGGTCGAGAGACTTCAAAATTGAGGCCAATTGTGTGTGAATTTGACAAACTGTTGGCAAAAACTGAGACATAGAAACAATGTCAAGTGAGTAATAATCCTTGCGGTTCAAATTAATTGCATTATAGTTGTAGGTTATTACTGTTCTTTGATTCTTTCTACAAATTGGAAAATGTAAGACAATTAAATATGGTGAGGTTTCTAAAAAGGAAAACACCACCAAAAGAAGATAATAATCCTCCATCACATGATCAGAATGTCGGTCTACCTCAAGGTCCTAATCTCACATCACATGATCAGAATGTTGCTCTGCCTCAAGATCCTAATCCCCATCAAATGATCAGAATGCTGCTCCACATGAAGGTACAAAACCCTTATCACATGATCAGAATGACACTAGAAATTCACCTCCCGAAGAGAAAAGTTGGGAAGAGGAGATTGTGTTTGATCCTAGGAAAAGGATAAGAATAGAGGAGTACCCTTCTAATGGAAAAGAATTGGTAAGAGGAAAGTATTTAGATAGCGGGCCTAGCTAACCTCACACTTTTGATTTTCCAATTATAGTTATTGGTAGTAAAGGTAGAAAGTTTAATGTTAATTGGTTTGATGAGTTTAGTAGCTGGCTCGAGTATAGTGAGTGCAAAGACAAAGCATATTGCTTTTGTTCTTTCCTGATTAGGAATCCAAACAACAAGGGAGCTAGATATGATGCATTTGTTGCAACCAATTGGTCTAGTTGGAACAAAATGTTCAGATTAAAAGAGCATGTAGGGGATGTCAATAGTGTTCACAATCAAGCAAAGAGAGATTGTGATGCCTTGTTGAATTGTGAACGACACATTTTTGTTGCACTTAATAGATAAAGTGATGCTAAAAAGATTGCTTATTATACTCCTCTAAATGGATCAGTTGATACTGTCATAGTGTTATTGAAGCAAGGGTTGGCTTTCAGTCCGATGATTCCTTAAATAAAGGAACTTTCAAGGAATTTGTTGCTTATATAGTACAACAAAATCCAGCATCAGGCAAGGTTGTAGCCCACAATGCTCTAGGTAATAATATGATGGGTTCTCCAAAGATTCAAAAAGACCTATTTCATTGTTTTGCAATGGAAATATTGGACTCTATTCTTGAAGAAATTGGAAATGATGTGTTTTGCTTGTTGATGAGTTAAGGGACGTGTCCGGTAAAGAACAAATGGCGGTGGCTTTACGTTACGTAGATAAATATGGAATTGACAAAGAAAGGTTTGTTGATCTTGTCCATGTGAAAGAGAGAACTTCAGCATCCCTCAAGTCTTACATTGATGCTTTGTTTGTGAAATATAATCTCAGCATGAAGCAACTTAAGCTAAGGATATGATGGTGCAAGCAACATGTGATGTTGATTATGAGAGAAAATAACTCATCATACTATGTTTATTGTTTTGCGCATAAGCTTCAATTGGATGTTGTGGCGGTTGTAAGGAAGCATACAGACATTGGTAATTTTTTTGATATGATTTCTGTCTTGTTGAATGTGGTGGGTGCATCTTCCAAAAGAAATGATATCAATCAAGAACATGTAAGAAAGACCTTAGATTGTGGTCAGTTTAAAATTGGGACATGTTTAAATCAAGAACTAAGTCTTCAAACACCCGGTGACATTCGTTGGAGTTCGCACTACGAGACTCTTAAGAGCTTGGTTTATTTGTTCCCAACAATTATCAATGTGCTAGAATATGTGGAAAAAGAAGACAAGGATGACAAAAAAAGAAGGCAAGCATTTGGTTTGTTAGTTTATTTCCAATCATTTGATTTTGTTTTCTATTTGCATCTTATGTTGATAGTTTTAATAATCACAAACTCCTTATCGTTAATTCTACAACAGAAAGATCAAGATATTGTAAATGCCATTGCATATGTCAACTCAACCAAAAGTTTTTTGGTGAACTTAGGAGGGATGGTTGGGAATCTGTGTTAGGTGATGCTTATGACTTCTGTGACAAGCATGACCTTTCCAAATTGGAAATAGGAGATGATTATGTGAATCCACAAAAGCGACGTCAAAAAACTAGAATTATCAACCAAAATCATTGTGAAGTTGATTGTTTCAATGATGTTCTTGATTGGCTACTGCAAGAGTTCGATACTCGCTTTAATGAGAAAACATCTAAGTTGCTTGTCTACGCTGCTGCTTTAAGTCCAAGAGCATCATTAGTGAATCTAATTTGGAGCATTTGGTGAGTCTTGCTAAACTTTATCCCAATGATTTTAGTGATGGGGAATTGATGGACCTTCAACATCATCTTCATATCTACGTTGCCGATGTGCAAGCCGATGCAAGATTCTCTCACGTAGAGTCTATTGATGTGCTTTCTCAAAAAATAGTGGAAAAAAGGAAATATATTTGCTATCATTTGGTTTATCGACTACTGAAACTTGTATTAGTTTTACCTGTTGCAACTGCTATAGTAGAGAGATGTTTTTCAACCATGAAAATTGTGAAATCACATTGCGCAATCACATTGGTGATGAATACTTGAGTGAAAGCCTTATTTGCTTTGTGGAGAAACGAGAATTGGAGAGAGTTACCAATGATGCTTTAATCACTCGCTTCCAAAATTATAAAAAACGTAGAGTCGAAGACTAAATATAATGTTTTTCTAACCAGAATTACTTACTTGTTATAGACATGGGATATTTACTAACTAATTTATTTATTTTTAGGATATTATAGCTAGATATTATATTTTTTGCTAATGGGGATCATCTACTGTATGTATTTTGAAACTTTATCTATCGTCCGTTCACTGTACTACAATTATTAATCTTTGTTTACGTAAGCGCTCTTATCGTTACATATTATCATCAGATACAACATTATCTGATGATTAGAGTATTAGATAGATATTTTATTCTGTATATAAGATATCAGAAATCTGCTACTGACCTTTGGCCCTCTCGTCTCAGCCCTGAGGTGTCGAGCCCTTCTGCCGGCTGCCAGCTGCCAGCTTGGCACGAGAGAGTAGCAACGTGAGGTCATGAGAGCTGCGTGCACAGCTGAAAACGTTTGTTAATCTGAACTGTGGAGACTCCCAGGAGACAACGTGGCAAATCGTTAGGACGACCGGAAGTCTGCTACGTACAGTACAAACTTGTTTTAGTCGTTTTGCTCGTCTAGTGATAGCACAAGCTTTTCCCTTCACATTTTCGTGGTGCACGGTGACAAGTGTAGGAGTAGTGATTATTAGCCTTGTACCAACCTCCGTTTCTATTTAACTGATCACTTCGACTAAGGCATAAACACCAAGGCAATCATAGTTGGATTAATTTGTAAGGATCCTGCTGATGTACAATTGTCAGAGTATTTCCATAGTTGGCTATTTGCCTGTGGATTTTCCATGAAAACGGAGAAGGATGGAGGATAAGAATCCTGTACTCGCAAAACAGATTGCACTGTGATTCTCAATTAGCTATTTAATCTGCTTAGGTATCGTGATCCCAGGTATCTGTTTCTCATTTTTTAGGTGAGATGTTAGTGAGATCTAAGGTGGGACGTCTCTGCAGAATAAAGCGTCCCTTGATCCGCTGACAAGAAAATAATAGCAATTAAATCCACAAATTAATTAGGAAGCTGGCTAAAATGGATCGGACATTACCTTCAGTCTTTGGCCTTTCTTCTAGCACCGAATCCACGATTCAGCTAGCACCAACGGACCCACGGATCTCCTGAGCAAAGGGTTGCCATGTATGCAAGTAAAAGCAGGATCAAAAATGGATTAAATAATTAATTAATGCACCAATCATGCCCTGATTAACGAGCACAAATCAATTGTAGCCATAAGCAAGCTCTCGGGCTCCACCAGGCCATAGAGAGGACGAAAGAACGTCCTAAACAGATCTCCGCATTTCTCGCTTGCTTCCTCCAAATCCCAGATTGCCCCCTCGAGAAGGTTCCGTCCACGGCGCGCCCGCCGTCCGATCATGAGATTCCGCCACACGTACGTTCCAGATCGCACGGCTCCTGCCCCGTGACGGACGCAGCCGGAGACCATTTCGCCCTCCGACTATCTATTTAAACCCTCGCCAACCCACTGCGGAAACCCCAAGCTCAAGCTCAAGCAAAACAGCCTTCAAATCCTAGGCACAGCTCATTCTTAGCCCGAAACCCGAAGCTCCTCCGACGAGATTGCTCCCGAGCTGGCCGGCAAGATGACCGCCAAGGCGGCCGCCGCCGCGGTGAAGCCCGCGACGAGAGCGTACGTGACGTTCCTGGCGGGCGACGGGGACTACTGGAAGGGCGTGGTGGGGCTGGCCAAGGGCCTGCGCAAGGCCGGCTCGGCCTACCCGCTGGTGGTGGCCGCGCTGCCCGACGTGCCGGAGTCCCACCGCCGCATTCTCATCTCCCAGGGCTGCATCGTCCGCGAGATCGAGCCGGTGTACCCTCCCGAGAACCAGACGCAGTTTGCCATGGCGTACTACGTCATCAACTACTCCAAGCTCCGCATCTGGGAGGTAACGATACACGAACAGAGCCACTACCATTCTCGCCCATAATTCTGTAATAATGGTGTGCTCACATGTTGACACGTTGGGTTCTAATTCGTGCAGTTCGTGGAGTACGAGAGGATGGTGTAC
Source organism: Phragmites australis (assembly GCF_958298935.1). NCBI lineage: Eukaryota > Viridiplantae > Streptophyta > Magnoliopsida > Poales > Poaceae > Phragmites > Phragmites australis. Next base: position 15,333,937 of record NC_084923.1, read on the forward strand.
CTGGACGCGGACATCCAGGTGTACGAGAACATCGACGAGCTGTTCGAGCTGGAGAAGGGGCACTTCTACGCGGTGATGGACTGCTTCTGCGAGAAGACGTGGAGCCACACCCCGCAGTACAAGATCGGCTACTGTCAGCAGTGTCCCGACAAGGTGGCATGGCCCACCGCCGAGCTCGGCCCGCCGCCGTCTCTCTACTTCAACGCCGGCATGTTCGTGCACGAGCCCAGCATGGCCACTGCCAAGGCCCTGCTCGATATCCTCCGCGTGACTCCACCCACCCCCTTCGCAGAGCAGGTGAGTGGGCTCGCCGTCGATGCGTGGCACAGGCGCACAAGCTCTTGACTTCGTGTGGCGGCATGCGTGCTTACGTTTTTTGCTTCCTTGAATCTTGCAGGATTTCCTGAACAAGTTCTTCAGGGACCAGTACAAGCCGATCCCGCTTGTGTACAACCTTGTTCTGGCCATGCTATGGAGGCATCCCGAGAACGTGCAGCTCGAGAAGGTCAAGGTTGTGCACTACTGCGCAGCGGTATGTAAATTAACGTCTCACATGTGGTTAATTTCGTTTTATTCTTCGACTTTCCTGTCGGTATGCTAACCGATCGTGGTAAAAATGGGTGCAGGGATCGAAGCCGTGGAGGTACACCGGCAAGGAGGCGAACATGGACAGGGAGGACATCAAGATGCTGGTCAAGAAGTGGTGGGACATCTACAACGACGAGACCCTCAACTTCACGGGCCTCCCCGTCGTGCCAGCCGACGCCGACGAGATCGAGGCGGTGGCCAAGAAGCCGCTACGCGCGGCGCTGGCGGAGGCCGGTACGGTCAAGTACGTCACCGCGCCCTCGGCCGCGTGAACCCGTTCTGGCGTCCCTCCAGTGGCCGTGCGTGCTGCAGTCGCTGCTGCTACGGTGGCCGTGCCGGCGTGGTCATCAAAACATAAAAATCTCACTATAAGACCTTAATTTGTATTTTGGTTTTTTGAGTGATTAGGGTGTCTAATTTGCTATCAGTTCTGTTCGCTCAGTGTTGAGTGTACATTTGAAGTGTAAGGGTTGATCTGAATGGGATTTCTGTGAATACCCCCTTGGGTCGGCTAGAGTATTTGTGATGTATGAATGAATTACCTGTATTTTGGTATAAATGATAAATCAATAGGAATTTGCAAAACTATGGTCGTCATGTTAGCATTTTTGTCACTTCCAAGTTTGGTGATTGGTAGCTATGCTTCTGCTTTTCTTTCCATTTCTGTCGTTTCCCTAAGCCTTAAAGAAGTGCGTGATCCTATAAAATAGAACAAGTAAGTGATCCTATAGAATAGAACAAGTGGGTGATATGGTGGAGTTTTTACTTTTTAGTCATTTTAAAATGTGTTTTTATAAATAGATCTTCCAAATAACATTGTTCAGAAATGGACCTTCTAGTACTATATGGTGGCATCGTGACGTCGTGCCATTTAACTATAGCGTCAACAGACCTGGTGTCTTGCGATGATCTTACGTGCCAATGCACGGCGCCAAATCATATAGCGCTTGCAATGGCGTCATGTGAAAGATTTATTTATGGACAACGTTATTTAGAGGATCTATTTGTAAAAAACGTTTCTAAAATGGCTAAAAAGTAAAGATTCCACCGTCATACACGGGCAGTTTCCCGCCGGTGCGTTGGTGCCGAGGGCTCTTGACGTTTCTGGATGGTTCGCACATTGTCCTGTAATGCTTGATTCGGAGTGTGACGTACTCGATGCCACGGCGGTGTGCTGCGGAACAAGAGCTTGGCTTGGCCTTCGGCTGGATAGATGCCCTGGATCCACGGCCCAGCGGCATCTGGGGTTCTTTGTTCGCGCCGCGGTCGACGTCTCGCGAGACGTTTCGCTCGATCTCGGTAGACTTGGATCGAGTGGGAGAGCACGTGCCTGTTGCCCTGAACGGAGGTCAGTGTGACGCTGGAAAAGGTCCGCGTCTGGGTTCTGGTGCTCCCATTCTGTTGCGGCGGGGCATCAGGCGGGCCCCTGGTTCTTTGCAAGTGGCACGGTATGTGTCGTGCGTGTGGTCCCTTGTCGAGAGGAGCTTGTCCGCGGCTCCTTTGCCACGGACGGACGGACGCTGCAGAGCTGCTGTCCCGTCCTACTCTCTCTCTCTCTCTCCTCGCAGTGTGCTACACGCTGTGATTCGAAATTCTGCGTGTGATCCGCGTGCCGCACTCGTGAGTTGTACCGTTCCTGTCCACTTTCAGGCGCATGTCAGGCTAACTGGCACTATTTACAATTTTTCAGTCCCTGCCACGGTCCCGATAATTCTGTGGTTCTGGAGGTCGAGCAATCGTTGGCGCGTGTGCACGTTTTGGGGGAGTACGAGATAATTAAGAATAGCTGTCAAAAGGAGTGATTATGAATACTCAGTTAACTCTTTCACTGTCATACGTAGGGCAGGAGCGGATCCATCATATGTTTATACAATGTATAGGATATCGGTTACTTTTTATTTTTTAATAATTAATCACATGTAGTAGTTCATGTGATTCATTTTACCTCAACAACGATATATTCAAACCCCTAGTAGATCAGTCCAGAAATCTCGGTTATTTTATTCTAAGTCTGTCACTGCTTAGCGTTCTGTGTGAGTACTTGAATACCCAGTTAAAGCAAAGGAAACGTAGGAGATCTGGCCGGTTCGCGGGGAAAATTGACTCCCCTCGGGCGTTTTTTCCTGTGGTAGCACCACGTGGAACTTTCCTGCGTATTACTCCTACCGAAGAGACCACAGGCTGTGGACTAGAAGCTTAGGTATCAAATCAGCAGCGTACGCGTGTCTCCACTCCCGTTTCCCTGCTGTGTAGGTAAATCCCCGATCAAACGGCAATTATGCCGATCCTCTGGAACCCGGAACAAACCAAACCTGACAGGATTGACCCGCAATTTCACAGAGCCGACGGCTTATCCAAACCGAAACCATGCCAGATCTGACCTCGGTAGCTTTCGGTGACTAGGTTGCAGCTGCCGCCTGCCACAGGCAAGCGTCTCGTCGTCTTCCGGATCGCTTGCAGAAGTCGTCCCATACACTGACATGACATGATTTTCGTGATTGCGTCGCTGGGCTCTGCACGTACACCGGCCGTGTGATTCCGATCCTCGGCCGCGCGCGGTTCTGGCCTATTGAAATCAGGTCGGTGCGCCGCCCAACGTACGTTCATACGCTGTGGTGCACTCGCGCCGTCGTCTTATTTGGCCTCGTCGTGTTATTTGGCCTCGTCGTGCATGCTAGGCTTCCGTGTGTTATCCGTATACAGGGATCGACACGGCAACCTTGCAGGTGCCAGGTAGCGTGACACAGCTCCAGTTCCCAAAGGGAGAAAAAAGGACGCCTGATCACGTAGCTTGGATCGGCGCTGTATGGGTTGAAGAATGGGCACGTACGCAAGCAGTAAATCAAGCAGCGCCCGTGTGGCGGCGGTATGTACCTACGCGCGCGTGACCGTGTGTGGGTCTCTGGCTCGCATCTCGGCGTCACGTGATCGATGTGTGTGACATACATGTAGCTTGGGTGGTTGTGGTGGCGCGACGCAACGGCCGTACACGCCGAGGCTCGCCACCTGTGTGTCGGGCCTCGCGGCAGCTGGGGGCTCCGTGCTTTCGTCCGCCCACCCTCCGGGTTGGAGTTGGAGGTCGTGGGCGCCAGCCATGCGCGCCCGCGCCCGCGCCCACGCATGATCCACCACGCGGCCCGCGGGTGCAGCAGCCACGCGCGCACCATGCACGCGCGGCTGGCACAGAGAAAATAAAGCGCCGGTGCGCGCATCGGACACCTGATTGATAGGTTCGTTATCCATCCGCCCTCATCCCCGGCAGGATAGCCTGCTGCCGGAACACCTGTCTTCTTTTTCATTTAAATTTCATTGGCCCCATGCCATATGTATTGGATGCTTTTGCGTGAGTTCAGTGTGACTCAGGAGCTCGTCAAAGATTTCTATTTCAACGTTAGCTGCTGTTGCAAGAACGTTTATGACCGTTCTTGCGAGGCTTAGTTCTCCGTCAGACCATTGGATGCATGCCCTGTGCATTACTCTTCAAATTGGTGAAATGGTTTGTATGCTTCATCTTTCAGTTATCAGTTCGATCCATCAGCATTCCTGCAATGCAAGTTTTTGCGCTATTTTTCATCCTACGACAATACAAATCATGACGTAGCGGCCCCTTGTCCTGTGCGGGATTGATTTCTTATCTTCCCTTGTCCTGTGCGGGATTGATTTCTTATCTTCTTCATCCTTTTAAATCGAGCCAATTCAGATAGTTATATCACCAGCTATCGTTTTGGTAGCCTGTATGCCATTGTTAGTAGTGCTCAGGGAAGAACACTTGACCTTACCTAAAGAAATCGGAACCGCGATAAATTGGCATGCTAACCAGATCACGTTAATGTTCTACCCGAAATTCGCTTGAGAAGACCGCGATGTACATGTTTGGTGTTGTTCAGATGCCAGTCCTAACTACAGAACATAACCAGGATAGTTTCATTTTAGGAGCACCTGTTTCTAAAGCTAGGTGCGCATGCTTTTCCGCAGCTAACGTTATCGCAGAACATAACCAAGATAGTTATCGCAGAACATAACTACACTAGGCTTTGATCCACCGTGATGCCAGTGCCTGCTTTTCCGCTCTTTTATGGTTCAACAACTAATTAGCCCGTCAAAGTTAATCCAATCAACATACAAAAAGTACTTCTAAGTTCTAACTACTCCCATGATTCATACGGTCAAAACTTTTCATTGATATATTCGAAGCATGGCACACATGCATGCACTCTGAACAATGAGCATATACTATATGTGTTATCCGATCCGGGGAGTAAAAAAGAGACTGAATTGCTTTTCCCCTGAAATACGTTATGCTATCTGATCCTCAGCGACGAACCTACCGAAACCGAAAAGGTATCGGACTTATCCTGCCACCTTTGAGATCGATCCTCTACTATCGTCCTGTGTTTTTAAGTACTGTGACCGGCCTGCCGGCAAGACAAAGGGATATGGAAAGGACAGCAAAGCAAAGGTCGACTGATCAACAGACAGGAATGCGAACCGGAGACATCTCCATGGGGACTGTGGCACGTAGACGCCACATAATTGGACCAGTATCGGCGAGTTAACTTTGAACAAGCGGCACGTACGGTGTGGTATAGCTTCCGAAGAACTAGTAAACCTGACCACATGGATATTGCGACTTGTATGCGTCGATGAAATTGAAATCGTCCCGAATGCATGGTATAGGCTCGTCGAGGCTCTGCGATTACGTAGCGAGAGTGACAGAAAGATCGTGATGTCGTGGATATATTTACGTAGCGAGAGTGACAGAACGATCGTGATGTCGTAGATATATTTACGTAGCGTGGATATATTTACATAGACTATTCGACGTGGACGGTGGACCGCTATACCTACCACTACTTTATAAATTCTCTTCACTGTTGATTTTAAAATTATCTTCACTGCCGACGTCAAAACCGGCAGTGGGCAACAGACAGTAATAATCCCTGATTATCATTGTTGATCTGGGGATCAACAGTGAATGAGTCATCACTGCCGGTTGAAGGCTTCAAATTGATGTTTTTAGCTAGTAGTGATAGTTGGGTGTCAAATCGATATTTTTTATCCGAAAAAATTGAAAAAAAAATTGCACTTGAGGAATCCCTACGCCCGCTCAAGTCACAAGTCACACAATTTTTTGCGCGAAATGCACGTGTGTGCGGTTCGTGGTACTCGAACCCGGAACTTCTCAGCTCGCGCAATATGTCCTTACCATACCACTATAGAAATACCAATGATATTATTAGCATATGCAATCCTTTTGACATCTTCTGTCTGAAACTTCAAATGATTATTTAGATATCTAAATGACATCAAATAAAAAAAATTAACTATAAAGTTGTAGATCTTGTTGAGGCTACAATTTTGATATAAAGTTTGTTCCCATTCGATTTTGTATGAAAAAATTATGAATATTTTAAAATAAATTGTCATCCACTATCACTGCTGGCTTTAGCCACGAGCCAGCAATGATACTAGAGCCGACAGTGAAACCTTGACTATCACTGCCGGATCTAGTCACCAACCGACAATGATGCTTGACAACTATCACTGCCGGCTCTAGCCGCCAACCAGCAGTGATATCAAGGTTTCACTGTCAGCTCTAACCACGAGCCGGCAGTGGTTCGTAGCTAGAGCCGGCAGTGATAATCAAGTTTTACTGCCGGTTCTTTTTGGATAGCTCTTTAGTGTTGGTCTTTGATACAAACCGGCAGTGATACTCTATTGCTGCCAGCTCGTAAAGAACCGACAGTGATAAGCCGGTATATAAACCTGGTTACGTAGTAATGTACTGGCTAGCTACGTGGACACGGGAGAGATCTGTAGCTGCTTGCATCAAATTTTTTCTAAACCAAGCTTGCATCCATGCTTCGCACCGCGTTAACTAAGATCGATTAGCCTCCGGCGTTTTCGCACGAGTAGTTTTGACGTCCCGATCGAGCGGCAATCGACGTGCCGGCGACCCGCGCCGGCCAGACACACTGGACAGTCAGATTAGTCAATCGGAGGCAACAGCGACCTGGATTAAATTTAACCCGTAAAGTTTACTCGTGATTTTCTTCTTTAGCGAGCAAATTTGACATTTGCGATTTAATTTGACAGCGGCGTGTGCCGGTGGATGTGGTGGACATATATTCTGTCGCCGTCACCGCGATCCAAGAAGGCGACACGGCGGAGCGCCGGGCGTGTGAACGAGGCTGACACGTCCGGTGGTCAGCGCCTGTGGTATACGTGATGGCAAATGGTATAACAAACGTGCGAGCGTGCACTGCTGCATCCCGTCCAGAGCTGGAAGAAGCATGTACGTACGTGCGCCGAGCGGCATGCTCGCATGGGCCGCGCACCGGGTGCCCGCGTCCGGCGGTCGGTGCCTGTGGTACGTATCGCGGAGTGGGTACGTACACGCACCGCCGGGCGCTGTCTGCCTTCCGGAGGAGCACACGATGGCCGGCCATGGCTGTCAGGAACCCAAGTGATGGCGCGGGAGCTGGAGAAGGAAGGCGAGCCTTAGGAGGCTGGGCGTGCAGAGGCGAACTAGGTTTGTGGCATGTTGGGCTGAACTCAGGAGCGTGCGTGAGCTGACGAGTTGGCCTGTGGGCCTATGGTCGCGGCGAATATAAGCCCGACATTGTAACAAAATCGGTGAATAGAAACAGAAAAGTTTTCCTCATCCTCACGATTTCACTGTGTTCTCCGCCTCTCCTCTATCTTCCTGTGCCGGATGCCTCAAGTTCCGCGTTCCGCAATCGTTAGGATCATGATAATCGGTATCACAGCCAATCGTCACCCTTCCAGCTGTCGTTGAAGAAACATACCAAGTTCGAAGCTTAGATGGCCACTAGATGGAGGGGTTGGCGAAGCAGTTCCGTGGATTTGAGTTCACTACATAAAAAAAATCTAGTAAAAAAGACATCATATTAGTGACTGCTATTTAATACGTATTATTAATATCCGATTAGTGACGGATCCAATAAAAATACGTCATTAATATTCCTTCTGATCAGGACCCGATATAGACCCGTTACTCATGAATGGTCATTAGTAACGAGTCGTAACATAACCCGTCACTGATGATAATAGTGGCGGGTCGTCCTAGATCACAGTAAGTAGTGACAGATCAAGTTGTGATTCGTCACTAATGATAAGATCATCAGTGACATGTTGTTCTATGCCAGTAATTAGTGACGGGTCAAATTGTGACTCGTCACTAATAATAAGATCATCAGTGATGGGTCATCCTAGGTCAGTCATTAGTGACAGGTCACAACTTGATCTATCACTAATGATCTACTCATTAGTGACAAGTTGTCCTATGCTAGTCATTAGTGATGAGTCAACTTGTAATCCGTCACTAATGACCAACTCCAGCCACTAATGACAGTATTCACAAATATTTTATTTTATTTTATTTTTCTCTTATTTTTTCTCACCTCAGCGGCAGTAGAATAGGAAATATTGTACATTTCTGCTCAAGTTTGATGTAAGGTGTAGATCTTATTCCAAAAACGGTGCAGAAACTTTCGGGATGAGAACTTAATCTTTCAAGTCATTTTTTACCTCAAAAAATTCTTCAAAACAGACGAAGTTGGAGAGAAATGGATGTAACTTTTTTTAGATGTCCGTAGAGTCAACAAACGTCGAAATCGGAGTCCATATGTAAAAGTTATGTCCGTTTTACCGAATACACTTCGGGTCACCTATTAAATTATAACCCTCGACGAAATTTGGCAAAATTAGTCATTAGTAACAGATCATGGTTATAACGCGTCACTAATGACATTCGACAAAGAAGGTTAAAATATCCAATTTTTATCATAACTACGTGATAGCAGAGATGGTAAGGTGGCTACACACGCGAGGATGAGTTCATAGGTTTGATTCCTATGGAACGCAAACTTGAAAACAATGTAAAAAAATGTGGCTTGTAAGGCATATGGGATGGGCCTGCGTTGGGATGGCTCGAGTGAAAAAATATATATATTTTTAAATTTTTTGTGTCAAAAAATACCAAAAAATCATGAGTCATTAGTGACGGGTCAAGATTACAACCCGTCACTATTGTTCAGTCAATAGTGACGGGTCACAGTTACAACCCGTCACTAATGACCTTTCATTAGTGACGCGATAAGAGTGACAGGTACGGGACCCGTTACTAATATTGGTTATCACTCGCCACTAATAACCTTTTTTTTCACGTAGTGGTTGATGATTCAACAAACCGTGGACAAGTTGAACGGGATCGAGTCATGGAGATCGACGACAGAGGAGTCTCTGGGTGCTTTGCTCTTGAAGACGGAGGAAGTCACTATTCTTGTGCTGCCATTGGAATAAAGGCTCCGTTCTTCTCTAACACTGGTGATTCCTGTTGACGTGACTCCTATGAGGATGACGTGCCCACTTGCGTCAACCTCGAGGTGGCCCCATAGGCACCGCATTGAGCATTTGAATCGGGAGGATGTCCTTAGGGTCCTCTGAATCCCACATCCACTCCCGGTCATAGGTGCATCTTCATCAAGTGTTCTAAGCCAGTTGGGGTTCACGATGATAAGAAGGGGTTGTGATCTCGTGTTGGTCTAAGTTGGAATTTCCAAAGTTTAATGGTGAGAATACACGACTCTGGAAGGATCGATGCGAGATGTACTTCGAAGTTTTCTGTGTAAGTGATAGTCTGAAAATGAGGTTCGCGGCTCTGAATTTCACCAAGGCCGTGACATCGTGGTTGCAAACCCTGGGGTTCCGAGAAGGGTGATGGATTGGGACGAAATGTGCAGAAGGGTGTGTGTCCGGTTTGGTAAGGATCACTATCAGGTTCATTTGTGTCAATTAGATAATCTCAAGCAAACATGGACGATATCTGAATATTACAATAGCTTTGAATAGTTGGTTCATAGTGTTTTGCTCTAAAACAATTCATACGACAATGTATATTTCGTCACTAGATTTCTGGGAGGATTGAGGGAAGAGATGCGATCTGCTATTGCTTTACACCATGCAAAAGATGTGGATATTATGTCTGCTCTTGGTTTGTTGTAGGAAGATATGGAGTCCTAGAAGAAAAAGCAGCTGAACAAGGATTTCCCCAGATCTAGTGGTCGGGTTTTCCCCACTAGTGATAAGAGAAAGAAGGAGTTTCCCAAGGATGAGGATGAGGATGAGGTGAAGCGATCTGACAAGTCAGTGGATGACGAATTGGAATCTCTGAAGTCTTACCGCCAAGCTAAAGGACTGTGCTTCACCTATGGGGAGAAATGGAGTAAAACCCACAAGTGTGCGAACCATGTTCCATTGCATGTCATAGAAGAGCTTCTGGAGGCCTTTCTGATTGGTGGGGACTGTATTGAGGAGATTGAACCACTAGATGAAGCACATGACAAGCGGATTTTTCTTTCAGGGAGCAAGTGGCTGTGGGCAGGAAGCCTCGCAAAACAATGCAATTCAGGGGTTTCATTGGGAAACAAGAAGTGACGATTCCAATAGATTCTGGAAGTGTAGGCACCTTTGTGAGTCATGACTTGGTTACTTGCTTACGACATCAATGTCAGACAGTTTCGGTTGAAAAAAATTTCAGCTGCTGATGGTGGTGTGATGACTTGTTTTTAGATGATTCCCAATCTCCAATGGTTCCTTAGGGATTCACTTTCTCTTGGGACACTAAGGTGCTACCTCTTCAATGCTTTGATCTCATTTTGGGGACTGACTAGTTGGAGGAGCATAGCCTGATGTAGGTTCACTGAAAGCTGAAACAAATGCGCTTCACTCATGGTGGACGCCACATTTTACTGCATAGGTTGAGTGAACAATATTCTGGTTGTGCCGAGGTTACTATTAACAAGTTGAACGGCTTACTCAAGCAAGGCACACTCTCCATCGGTGCGGAAGTGGTCTCACTGAACTCTCTATCAGCCGATAGTACTCAGGACTTTGCATTGTTGCCAAATAATATACAGTGCTTGCTCACAGAGTTTGTAGACCTCTTCTCAAAACTGAAGGCACTCCCTCAGCAACGGCCCTTCGATCATCACATTCCTTTGAGTCTATTTGCTTGTGTTGTCCTTTTGGTTAAGAAAAAAGATGGTGCCTGGCGATTTTGTTCGGATTATCACCATCTCAATGCAATTACGGTGAAAAACAAACACCCTATGTCTGTGGTGGATGAACTCATTGATGAATTAGCTAGTGCAAATTGGACTTCAAAGCTTGCTTCCACCAAATTCGGATAGCCGAAGGAGATGAATTTAAAACTGCTTTTCACACACACAATGGAATCTATGGATTCTTGGTTATGCCCTTTGGATTAATAGACATGCGTGCCACTCTCCAAAGTATTATGCATCACATCTTTGCTCATCTATTGCACAAATGCGTTCTGGTGTTATGGGCGATATATTGGTGTATAGGAAGTCTCTGATTGAGCATTTGGACCACCTCAGACAAGTTTTTGTGATATTGCAAAACAATAGTTTTCTAGAGAAACTGTCCAAATGTATTTCTGCTCAGTTTACAATTGAATATCTGGGTCACCACATCTCAGCTTCTGGCATTGCTAGTGATCCTTTTAAAATAGCTGTTGTGGAACTTGGCCAATTCCTTCTTTGGTCAAACAACTAAGGGGTTTTCTGGGGTTAACTGATTACTATAGACATTTAATCAAGCATTATGGACTCATTAGTCGGCCATTGACACAACTGCTTCGCAAAGGTGTTCCATTCTAATGGACTCCATACACTGCTCAGGCGTTTTAGCTGTTGAAGCATGCTCTTGCCACTTCACCAGTGTTGGTTGTACCTTATTTCACCAATTATTTTGTGGTTGAGATTGGTACGATGATATGGGCATTGGTGTTGTACTCATGCTATAGGGGCACCCCTATTTCCTACCTCAGTCCATCTTTGTGTGATAGAAATTGTGCTTTATCTACTTATGAAAAGGAATGTATGGCTATTATGTTGGCTCTAGAAAAATGGTGCCCATATTTAAAGGCAAAGCAATTCACTATTAGGACTGATCATTGAAGCCTCCTGTTTTTTCACGTAACCTATAAACATAATATAGTTAGTGAGCAACACTAATAACAAGTCGTATAAAACATTACATTAAAATGGTATAAACCTCAGGATCCAGCGCGCGTCAACCCACATAAGCTCATCCGGCACGCGGGTTCGTAGTAATGGTAGCTCCTCAGCTTGCACGACGATACGATATGAATGGTGCCTAACGTTGAACTGAGGGTCAAACAACTCTAGTTGCACCATAACTGCATTTTCACAAGTTATTTACAGTTACATAAGCAAAACAAACAAAGAGTAACAAGTAACTGTGCAATATATAAGATGAGATAATAGATTGTTCAAAGCGTACACAAATATGAGATAATTGATTATTCAAAGTGTACACAAATATGTTAATGAATCAAAATGTAACATGTTACAACCTCAAACATAGTGACAGGCTTAGTACTACAAGAGACAACTATAGTATTGTGCACATGAATATCCATGATAGCACAAATTACAATATTAATCAAACTCCATGAGTCGACGAAGCCAATGATCAACGAGGACGAGGATGTCTCTCATCTGTAGCAGACCCGGGAGGACCTGCTTTCACATGGTTCACATTTGGAACACCAACAGTGCATTTCTTGTAAGTGTGTCCTGTTTTGTTGCACTTGCTGCACCATTTCATGCGATTGCCGTCTTCTGCTTCATCCATGTCATTATGGAGCCTCGTGGTCCTGCGCCGTCACTTCTTCTACTTCATCTTGTCGGGATCAGAGATGAACAAACAATATGGCCCATGTTCCTTCATGAAAGAACCATAAATTCCAAAACCATAGATCTCATGGTTCCATGTGTTGAACAGAGCTTCTTTTTTTAAGTAGTTAGAGACGTACCTTTAAGTCCTCATTCCCGTCACACCACACACGATAATCACATGTGAGCATGGCTTGTGCAGTAGCATCGGCTTATAGCGGTTATAAACGCACCTGTCATTGAAGAGGGTACACTCTTAGATAACTCTCTCACGCTTGGCCCCTCACTCCTCTATCCCTGAATAGAACTTCGTATCGGTATCGTGCAGTTCCTATGTCCTTCACCCAGTGCATTTTTATCTTCTTCGTCTTGTCTTGAATGTGCTTAGTTATCTTCGGCCCATAAATTAGACGAACATCATTTAGCACCGGGTGCACTATTACATAGTGCTCCCTAAAATACTTATATAGCCTTGAAATATGAACTCTATAATCATCACCAGCAGCAACCCTCTCACACCTTTCATTACCCAGTTGTAAACCTCTGCTAAATTTATAGTCATAATATCGTACCTAGCCCTGTTTGTGTTGTAGAGTAAAGCCCACTTTTCCTTCGACTTATTCTCAATCCACTCAGTAAATGACCTGTTAGACAACCTGGTCCTCCATGTTATGCTAGCTTCATTATCCGTTGGCAAGGACTCGAGAGATACTGGTTTGTCCTCTAGTCCCCTTACGTGCCTCCGTGCACGCCCATGTGTTTGCTTCTTCGCCAGCTCATCCAGTGTCTTCCAAAAAGCATCAAACTTCTAGTGCTAGTTCTGACAGTACAACCTCTTGAACATATTCATGAGATCCTTATTCTTGAATTGGCGGAAGAATTTTGTACCCAAATACATCATGCACCACCTACTCTATAGATTTGACCACACAGGTCCCAGCACGCAATCGTTCGTCCCATTCTACAGATCCTGAATAGCCTTGAGCATCCATATATGCTGATCATGTATAAGACACACATTCACCCAAACACCCATAATTGTCATCCTGACATGGTATATGAATCAATACCAATTTTTTGTGTTCTCACTCTCCACAAATGCAAAGGCCAACGTTAGCACTTGGTTGTTCCCATCAACCTAAATAACAGTCAGGATCTATTCCCTTTTACATGCCAGTAAGGAAAATACCGACAATCCTCGAAAGCTTGATACATGATCCTAATGCAAAGAAGCATCGCTTCAGGACATACTTGACAAATTGGGACAACAATGGGCGCTTATCAATGTCGTAATACGTCCCTAGGATCCTTTTGAGCAATGGTATGCAACAACTATGGAAGATTGTCATATGACGTATTATAGGACCCAAACCTCATCTCAATTGCCTTCCTCTTTGCCCCCCCATACCTTGTTGTAGCTGATAGTGAACTTGTACTTCTCCTCAAATTTGTCTAAGCATAGAACTTGGTTCGTACTTCACATTGTTCGCAATCTAGACATACATCACATTAGTGACAAATGCCAAGGTGATATTCATGTGGCTGAGCTCAAATTCGTCTATCGGGCAAGGGTGGTCCATCACAATCGACATATCCCAATACTCAACCCACTTCCTCTTAAAGCCGTGCATCAGCCACGAACAACTCTCCTTCACACACTTCACATCATATTCCTTATTGCTTGATTTGGCAACATAAAATTGTTGTCGAAGCGATGTCGCCTATTGAGTCACAACATGTTTCATGGCCTAATTGGTATGATACCTAGCATACTCGGTCACCTCATTCTGCGTATACTCCCAAGACACTTGATTCCCCTTATTCACCACAAGGTTATTAAAGTTGGGATTTTTTTTCAGTCCGTAGGAATATGAGAATCATCCTCATCATCCAACATGTCATACTTAGGAGATTTGTTTGCCTCAAGATCATCCCGCTCCATCTGTTCAATTAGAGAAAGGATTTGTTCCCCCTCATTTTCCTCATCGGTCGGTTCATTCGGATAATCCGATGAATGTGCACCATCCAGACCAAAAATATCAATCATACTCTTTCTCATCACCCTCCTCCTCCGCGTACCCCCACCCTGCATCTCCCCAGCTACATTCTTATTCTTCCATTGCACAAGCAACATAGGATGTCAACCTCTATGCACAATATCCTGTAGGTACCTCCTCTAGACTTGATCTTCCCTGAGCGGGTACACCTCTCAGTACACACCATCTCTCATATGGTTGCCCACAATGCTAATGGTCATGTCTTGAACATCAGTGTCTATTTTGAAACCGCGCATCAATCAGGTGTACAAGTGTACGACACCTTTGTGCATATGTCTGAATATACCATTGTCCATTGATTGAAGTGCGGACATTACAATCCCTTACATACCATCTAATATTTCATGTCCTCATAAAAAATCCCAAACTACAATTGATCTGACATAGCTGGCAACTATCAATAAAAAACCATAACATTATTGCGACTGAATATACAAAATTACATAAAGCTACATCTACAATAATGTAAAATTTGTTAAAGTATGACCAACCAAATAATCTGTATTCAACAAAATATGCTTGGATCGCTAAATCAAATACATCTAATTTCTACATCTACTACCTCTGTTATGCCTACACTATGTCTAGATCCTATATCTAATATGTAACATATGTCTAAATATTACATCTAATTGCTAAAATATGCGTGCAAAAATGACCTAGTTCCTAAACTATGTCTAACCCTAATTCTAAACTTAGATCTATATTCTAACCTAAATCTAGTGACTATCCTACCGGGTTTATAAAAAAAATTTGTATATCTAACCTCTAACTTATATCAAAACCTAGCACTACTAGCTAACCTACCGGGTTTGTAAAAAAATAGATAAAAAAAACATACATCTTCCCTATGGCAGGGCTTCGTCTCCAATTTCTCCTCCTTCCCTTCCCCTCTCATGTCCTCATCTCCTCCTCTCCTCCCTCTCTCTCGGCTGGTGTTGAGGGTTAATTCATGACAATGATTCTGGGGTATACCAGTCGAGGAACGCATGAACAATGCTTGCAGTGTATATGTGTTTGTGTGTGTGATGAACTAAAAAATACATGAGTTATACAGTTTCAGGTCTCCCTAAGGATAACAACCCTACGTATCGTGTGTTTGGTTATGAGTGTTTTTTAATTGGTTACAGATTGGTCTCTCAGACTTATCGTTCTTCGTCCCACTACAAACTTAGTCCTCCTCTCTTTATATACTAGAGAGAAGGAGAACTTACAAGTGGGTCCCGTTTAGCAAACCTATGCCTAGCTAGATATTCTACTATTGGATCATCATTATAGAGAACTGGGTGATCCCAACTTGCTCTGAGAGCTCCGCGTGCACTTCCCATTTGTGGAACACCTCCCTTTGTGGACCCCGGACGCTCAGCCTGTCCCATCGCCGTGTGCTGCAAGATCGTCTAACAAACAGTCTCGTTCCTGTGCTCCGTAAGTCTACCTGCAAAAGTGTCCACTTGCTTGGTAATCTTGCGACCCTATCATGTTTGTCGTGTGGCGCCACGTCGGCTCGCAAAGCCTCATCCCGTAGCATTTAATGCTACGGGACCGGGCGATGCCCAACTACGTCGGCTATAACTTTTTTCATCGAATGGGGTGCCTGGGGAAGAAAAATACTTGAATAGATAACAATAAATACGATTAGACGGGTTAGGTAAGGGTTGGCCTTACGGCCAGCAAGGACTAGTCACAGGATCACACAATATCTCAAGGATACTTGTCACGGGATTGCATAATATCGCAAGGAGGCTGGTCGTGCAAGCCTTGCCCTAGTCGTGCAAGTCTCCACCTCATCGCGCAATGGGCCACGAGTCAGAAAATATCTCCTATCGGTTGCCATATGCCTCGTGGGTCCCATCAATCAAGATGCCCCCTCACATAATACTTTGATCGTAGCCCCTAAGCTTCCTCATGCCCGTGGTGAGGTCTGGTCATACCACTTAAGCCCCAAGGGAACATAGCCCCCCCACCCCCAGAGAGTAGTCGTTGACACCATTAGCTTTTAGCATTTGACTTTGAACTTCACGTCACGTGGAGAGGTTAAGCATCTTGAGAAAAAGAGAGAGAGAGAGAGAGATTGATTGCCGCCGGGCAAAAGGGACTTTTTTTTCCCCATGCACGCCCCCTTGGATTTCGAGCGGTTCTGATGTCACACCAGTTGAGGTTCCTTAATACTTCCGAGAGTGAGGTGTCATGATGAGATGTGTATAAAAAACTAAGGTGTTGGTGCCCGGACGCTGTCACGCATGCAGGGGTTTGACCAAGGTGTGGTCATGAGCCTCCTAGGGTAGTAAATGAAAGGTTCAAGGATATTTTCCACGGTGATTCTGCCTTCCACCCAAGGTGGGAATCAATGGCTCGTTGTGCTATAAAAGCAGAAGTTTACCTAGCCGACCACCCATTGAGGCCTTTTGCAAGACAAGAAGGGAACTCTTCTTATGGATCATGGAATCCTCCTCCCATTCTTCGTTGGGAAGATCGATGATTTTGGAGGATTTGGCAAGGGCCAAGTCGCCTCTGACGTCGGCTTCGCTTGTTGTAGTGCCCTTAAGGGAAGACAATCTCAAGGTCCTGCTTGCAGAATTGGAGCCGGTCCCCATCGCGCATCCCTTGCTACAGAGAGGGTCTCCCCTACCACTCCCGCTCGATCACTGGCCCGAGCGGTTGCTCCGATTGAGGTTATCGACATCTCTGACGATGAGGACGTGATCCATTGGGACCTTCTGAAGAAGGAGATTAACAAAGAGGAGAAGGTGGAGGAGGAGTAGAAGGCGGGTCAGCTAGGTTTGCCGTTGCCGATTAAAAGCTCCAGCAGGGTCTTCGCGCTGGCTACCCTCCCTAACCCCTACGCAGGCCATTGTACAATTCCCAAGGTGACCAGCTACCGCCCGAAGGAAGAGTACATGAGGTTCCTCAACTCATTCAAGGGCAAGTAGGGGTGCACATACTTCTGAACTCTTGGAGGTGATGGATCTTCACTACTTGTAAGAGTTAGACAAATCATTTCTATCCACATTGCGCTAGCCATGTGAGTCAAGAGGGAAAGAAAAAAACTGAAATAGGATATTTAGTCCAATTGAATGTAATCGACCCACATGTAACTTATCTTGTTTTTGAATGAAAATGTTAGGGTCTTATGATGTCCGCCCCTGTTCTGGCCCTTTTTGAAAGCCTCACTGATGGCCACGCAGGAGTCCTGTAGTTTTTGGACCGTCTGATTCGAACCACTATTCGAAGTGTTCAGAGAGTTTTCACTGTGTTGTCATCATAAGTAGGCTCTGATTGTTCCACCCTGCTCGTTAGTTAGACTTTCGAAGCACAGGATAACCCTTAGCACAACAAGTCCCTCGGTGGCGACAAGCGCCCAACCCGAATGGGGACTTATGGCCTTGTGGTCGTTATCTCGAGCCTTTCGTACCTTTGACATTGTGTGAGCAATGATCCCACATTGTTCAAGAGCTCTCTGGCATCTGGTCGCCATGTCCAGTAGTGGTTATCGAGCGTTGTCATGTGTTGTGGTTAGAGAGCCAATCTGGCAGGGGTCCGATGTTGGTCATGAAATCCTACAAAACATAGAGTCTGGTCTTTTGAACTTAAAAATTCACGCTCATCTAGAAGGTTCTACAAAATAGAGAAATAGGCCCATCTCCGAGCAACCCTACACATAGAACTTGCGCAACAGGGTGATGTTCTAGGAGTTGTGTAATTCACGACCGTCCTCCATGGCTAGCTTGACCGCACCAAGTCGGGTGACATTGACTACTTTGTAGGGCCCATCCCACTTGGGGAGAGTTTATTCCAACCGGCCTTATTCTGAATTTGTTTAAAGACGAGGTCGCTTACGACCAGTCGCCGCTCCCGTACCTTGCAGTTGTGATAGCGTTTGAGGCTTTACTGATATCAGGTAGCTCGAATTAGAGCACGCTCGTGGAACTCTTCGATCACGATTACATCATCCTCTCATCGTGCCACCTAGTCATCGTCTGAGTAGTTGGCCACTTGAGGCAACTGAAGAGCGACCTTAGAGGCAAGCATTGCTAGGAGTCAGCCGTAGCTCTGCTGGGAGTCGTTCGTAGCGACCAGAGTACTATGGGCAGTTCAGTCATCCAACATCTTGAATGGCTCTTAAGCCAAACAAATTCCCATGTTTTGATCCCTTGCAGTACCATCCCATTTTCCCTTTCGATCTATCCATTGCTTTGTGAGTGTGCAACCTACACAAAGAAAACCTTGGTCCCTATCTCTTTGCAGTAGTCCTAGAAAGCACTACTGGTGAACTGGGTCTTGTTGTCCATAATTATGCGATTTGGACAGCCAAACCATACTACTAGCCCCCGTACGAACTTAATCGTTGCTACGGTGGTTATCTTACTGATGGGCTCGGCCTCTATCCACTTGGTGAATTTGTCGATTGCCATGAACAGAAATTCAAAACTACCCAGGGCCTTAGGGAACAGTCCCACGATATTGAGCCTCCAGATAGCGAAACACCAAGAGACAGCGAAAGACTAGTGCTTGGGCTGATAAGTTGGTTTATCAGCCACTGTACTGATATGACTCGAACCGTTTCACCAGCTCACAAGCATCTTGGAGGGCAGTGGGCTAATAAAATCCTTGCCGGAACGCTTTTCCAGCCAGAGTGTGGTATGAAGCGTAGCTACCACATATGCCTCCATGGATATCAGAGAGCACCGTGCTTCCCTCTTCCTGAGTGATACACTTCAGTAAAAGGCCGTTGCTCCCCTGGCGGTAAAGGCGTCCCTCTACCAGGCAGTATCTGTGGACTTGCCGTAAGACCTTTTCTGCTGATGTATCATCGTCAAGGATTGCTCAATTCTGAAGGTAACCAAGATTTGATCCATTCAGATCATACCTAAATCGAGCAGAGCGACCACATGATGGCCACCCGAGGTCGACGACACCGAAGGAGGCATTGCCTCCAAAGAGGTTACCTCTGGTGCTCTATTTTCAAGCGTAGTTTCCCCTTTACCTTGGCTCGAAACCGCGGTGGATGGTCGTGTGAGTCGTTTTTCAAAGATTCCGACTGGGATAGGTTTGTGAGAAGAAGCTAGACGGGCCAACTCATCGGATAGGAAGTTGTCCTTGCGAGTGACATGCTTGACCTCGAAACAAAAAAACATCGCTCCAGTCTTCTCACTTTGGCGAGGTATGCAACCATTGTCGTATTAGATCACTGGAACTCCTTATGCACTTGGTTAACAACAAGTAGCGAGTCACCCTATCGCTAACATGCGTTTAATCCCAAGTGTGGAGGCTGCTCGCATTCTAGACAAGAGACCCTCGTATTATGCAATATTGTTAGTGGCTGGAAAATATAATTGAACTACGTACTGGAGGACGTCAGCGGTTGTTGAGGTCAGGACCACTCCAGCCCTTGCTCCCTTCAGTGTGAATGATCCGTCGAAGTGCATGGTCCAGTGCTCGTTTGCCTTTGGTTGTTGAACCTGCTCGGGCTCAAAGGATGACAAAATCAACCAGCACCTGGGACTTGATAGCCATTCAGGGGACGAACTGGAGATCAAACTCCCCAATCTCTACTGCCCACTTTGCTGTTCTTCCCACCGTATCCCTATTGTGTAGAATTTCTCTAATCAGGAGTGAGGAGATTGCCTTGATTTCGTGGGCCTGTAAGTAGTGTATGAGCTTACGAGAGGCCATCATAATGGCACATCAGCTTTGGAGCCGGTGGGTATCAAGCCTTCGTGTCGTGTAGGACCTCACTGATGTAGTACACTGGTCGCTGAAGACCTTCTCACTCGACAACCAGTACCGCGCTCGCAACCTGTAGGGTAGCTGCAATATAGAGCAAGAGCTCCTCATCTGGTCGAGGTGCAATCAGTACAAGAGGGCATGAGAGGTACCTTTTTATATCTTGGAGGGCCATTTCCACTTCTGGGGTCCACCTGAAGTGGTCACTCCTCTTCAGGAGCTTGAAGAGCGACAACCCCCTCTCTCCCAACCGTGAGAAGAAATTGTTCAATGCTGTCACATATCCTGTTAGTTTCTATATTTCTTTTAGCCTCGTCGAGGATTTTATCTGGTCGATGACTCTGATCTTGTTAGGGTTCGCCTCTATTCCTCGACTGAAAATGAGAAACTCGAGCAACATCCCCAATAGGACTCTAAACGTGCACTTCTCAGGGTTTAGTTTCATGCGGTACTTTCGAAGGTTGTCGAACATTTCATGGAGGTCCACTACTAGGTCGTCTTGATTCTACTTTTGACAACCACATCATCCACATACGCCTCGACATTTCTACCGAGCTATGGTCAAAGAATGATTTGAATACGATGCTGGTAAGTGCCTGGCACTTTTTAAATCAAAAGATATTTTTACATAGCAAAAGACCCCAAATGGTGTTACAAAAGCAGTCTTCTCCTCATCTTCCCTATACATGCTAATCTGGTGATACCCCGAACGGGCATCTAAGAAGCTTAGGCGATCGCTGCCAGCAGTTGAGTCAACAAGCTAGTCAATTTGAGGTAGAGGGAAGAGATCTTTTTGGCACGCTTTGTTGAGGTCAGTGAAATCGACACACATCCTTCTCATACCGTTGTGTTTTTGGATCATGACTGGGTTAGCCAGCAACTATGGATACTATATTTCTCGGACGAAGCCTGCTTCTAGGAGCTTGTTGATCTCCTCACGAAGTGCTTCCTTTCAGTCGACTGTGAACCAATGCGCCTTTTGTTTGACTGGTCACGCGTCAGGTCGTATTGATAACTTGTGCTTGATCACGTTCCTGAGGACTACAGGCATTTTAGATGGACTCCAAGAAAAGATGTCTGCGTTCGCTGGAGGAAAGTGATGGGTGCGAGTTCCTTTTTGGGGTCCATCCCGGTCCCTATCTCGACCGTTCTGGATGGGTCGTAATCATTTAGGCATACTGCCTTGAGCCGCACGTCCTGACTAGCAGTGACGTGGACCTTCACCAGGCGACTACTCGATGTAGTGTTCTCCGGCTACTACCTTGGAGTTAGTTTGACCATGTTGATGCTCCTCTTGTCGCAGTGCAAGGCCGTCTTTGTGTTGCCAAAGGTGGTGATGGCCCCGATCGGACCGGAGATCTTGATCGCCCGATACGTGTAGTGGGCAACGGTCATGGATTGGGCCATCACTGGTAGCCTTGGGATCGTGCTATAAGTGATCCATAAGTCCACCACATCAAATAAGACATTTTTGTTCCTGAAGTTTCTTGACAAGCCAAAAGTGACGGGCAGTTCAACCCGCCCCAAGGGCCTAGCCGAAGAGCCCGGGGTAATCCTGATGAAGGGGGGAGATAGTTTCAACGCGCTCCTTGGGATTTGCAGGGTGTCCAACGCGTTGGTGAAGAGAAGGTTGATGGAGCTCCCTTCATCAATCATCACGCGATCCAATCAGATTTTCTGAATGGTGGGTACAACCACAATAGGGTAGCGGCCAAGTTGCTTGACACTCGTGGGGTGGTTGGCATGACTGAAGCTAAGGGGCACCTCCGACCACTTCAGATGCGGGCTTGGGCCCGGTGTGGTCACCCACACTTTTCGGACCACCGACTTGTATTCCATGTTCGAGGAATATATCGTGGCACCCTCGAAGATGTGGTGGACTATGTGACCAGCCTGTTGGTACCCTAGTGCCAACTAGTCGGGGTTGGCCCCATCCTCGTTGTGCTTGGATTTACGTTCTACAAGCTCCTTGTCGATGATGACCTGCACAACTTTACACTCGGTCAGGTCGTGGGCATCTATGTGGTGGATCAAGTAGCAGCCACGACCCTTCTTCCCCTTCTTATTCTCGAAGCTCCAGCGTGGTTGGCCGGTCTGCTCAACCATCATGACGTTGGATAATCCTTCCTTTCGTTTGTTCCTCTTTTTCTCCTTCTGACCGATCCTTTTGGAGGAGGCAGGTGTCGAGATTAGTTCAAGTAACTTCATTGATGATAATCAGTACAATATCCATATTTAATCAAATTAATTGTCTTACAAAAGTAACCTTCAAGAGTCGAAGAACCAAATAAACTACAACGAAACTAAACGAACTACGAAGACTCTAATCCTTTATGACTCTTCCACATGTATCATCGACATAGAAAGCATCTTAGAACAATCCACCTTCAGCGTACTCCTCGATACCTTCTCCAACTGAGTGTTTGGTGATAGCAAGAGTGAACACTTGTCGTACTCAGTAAGTTGTGAAGAAATAGTATGCATATAAAGGTTTTAACAAGAAATAGATTGAATAGCTCCTTTGCATAAATCAACATTTAAGTAAAAATATTTGAAAGTAATAATAATTAAGCGAATAACAAACCACCTCAAAATTCTATCCATCTTGACTTGACCAACTAAGCAACACCTCAACCAAAGTTCTACCCACTAAGGTTGAACCCTCGATCATAGTTCCCACCACTATGATTGACTATCCTTAACTATGATTCTCACCATCATAGTTGACCCGACTAACCAAAACATCAAGTTATAATCATGGTAGGTTTTCAGTGTTGCTCATGATCATGAGCATGGCTGAATATTCAGTTTTAACTCTACAGAGGTTGTACTTTATTCATAAGACGTTTCATCCCTTTTTACCGAGCATCTGTTGGTTGACAGAGAACTCTTACACATTATGGAGGTGTGCGCTAGAAATCCACTACAAAGCCTTTACAATGCCCCATCTCAGCATATGTCTACCCGCTAAGGTTTTACTACCGTGTGATTCCACCTCAACAACATAAGCCCCCTCTTGCGCCTTTCAGATCCCAAGACATCGTCCATTCACCGCTCTTCTGCATTGTCTACACTATACTGAGAGTAAGAAAATAACTTAGCTAGACCCATCCCATACCAAGCTTGTGGTTGTACTATGAACATAGAAAGGTCACCCCACGAATCGGTCATTAGATTTGAGCAAGACACTTTCCCAACCATACATCTTATCATACCACCTGCTCAAATCGTTATATCATGTTGCTATAAAAATTATTCCATCATATTTTATTATTGTCGCATAGGACCAAGTGTGACTGAGCCCCTCAACGGAGACGTATGAACCTCTAGAGGAGGTGTCCGAATTTCGTAAAATAAATCTTGTGTCTCATCTCTTTGTTCTTGTTCTTGAGTTCTTGCTCAATATTTATGCATATTACTCGATCTACTTGCTCATGTGAAATTTATTGTAGGTTCTTCGTGGATCTACTTGGAATTATCACTTGGAACACATGACTTCATTTGGTTTGAGCTAGAGCTCTTTAGGCGTATTTTAATTTTAGTTTCAAGTTCATTATCTGCTGAACCTGGAAGTTCCGGATTTAACCTGGATACTCCGAATACTATACAATCAGCTTTAAACTCGAAGGTTCCAGAGTCAACTCGGAGTATCCAGTGAACAATATTTTTAGGATTTTCAACTAGGATTTTCTAACATATCTTTTGCTAGTTTTGAATAATCTTTGTCACCCTAGGATTATAACTTTTACACTTATTTAGCGTGATTGTGCACTATTGAGTCTAGCATATTTAGGATTTTCACTTGTGAAAAATCCTTAGTTTATTTTTCGTTGCAAGTTTATGTTAAGGGTAAAAGGGGATAAATCTTTGTAAAATCAACTATTCATCCTCTCCCCTTCTAGACAACATCATTGTCCTTTCACATTTAATGCTACGGGACAGGACAATGTCCAACTGCGTCGAGCATAACTTTGTTCACTGAATGAGGCCTAGAGAAGAAAAATACTTGAGTAGACAACAATAAATACGATTAGATGTGTTATTTAAAGACTTATCCTGCGACCAACAAGGACTTTTCATGGGATCACACAATATCTCAAGAAGACTAGTTGTAGGATCGCATAATATCGCAAGGAGGTTGCTCATGCAAGCCTTACTCTGGTATGTGCGAATCTCCACCTCGTCATGCAATAGACCACCGGTCAGGAAATATCTCCTATCGATTACCATATGCCTCATGGGTCCCATCAGTCAGAATGCTTGCTCACCCAATACTCCAACAGCTGGGTTGAAAGAAAATGACCGGCTGACGTGGGTAGGGCCAACACGACTGCTTTAAATACCCAAAAGATCTCACCCGCTAAACGGATGACATCATTTTGGTGGGCCCATTCGACAT
Source organism: Phragmites australis (assembly GCF_958298935.1). NCBI lineage: Eukaryota > Viridiplantae > Streptophyta > Magnoliopsida > Poales > Poaceae > Phragmites > Phragmites australis. The sequence continues at coordinate 15,358,452 of NC_084923.1, forward strand.
CGCAGCGAGCAAGATCTCCCTCGTTCAGCGGGCGAGAGAAAGGTCTCACCCGCTGAATGGACGAGACCCCATGTCACCGCATTTAATATTGTCTGGCAGTTGGGACTCACAAGGTTTCATCTGTTGGTCTCGCCCGATGAACAGGCAATGATAGACTATTGTTTCAATTTTTTGAAATAGCCACGTAACTTTGCTAATATTAAAAATATACTAGTTGAGCGCCCGTGCGTTGCAACGAAAACCAAAAAATTTCACAATGTACTATAGTTGAATGAGTGTCATACGACAAGCTACAATAGAAAGCTATCTTGCACCATACAATATTCATGTTCTGTAAGGCACAAATGACACATTGCCACTCGAGCAAAGTATTTCATTTTCGACTGAGCGTTTTCGTAACATCTGTCAAGTCCTTTTAGTGCTATGTCATAGTGCGATGATAATGGCCATACATTGTAATGGAGTCAAAAGTATTCATGAGATAACATAATTAATTAGGTAAAGTTAATACAAAATAACACAACACAACCGATCAATAGCGAACTCAACTCTTTCACGATAGGTGCATACTTCAGCGGAAAAAAGTAAGTAACTTTTCCTTCATCATACGTTGATCCATCGTTCTGTCCTTCCACCCTACCAAACAAAAAAAACCAACCTCTCCCTCCCAAACTAGAAACCGGTCTCCCTCTCCAAAAAAAAAAAAAAAAAAAATCTCGCCCCCTCCCTGATCCCCTCGCGTGGCCCTCTCTCCCTCCCTGATTCCCTCACGCCGCCCTCTCTCACTCCCTCCTCGATCCCCTCTTGGAGAAGAGTAGACACCTAGGCATAACTTCGATTTGAACACAAGCAGATAAAAATCATAAAACAACCAGAACAGACAAATATAAACAGCAGAAGGTAAAGGTATCCTCAAGTGCAGTAATCAGCAAAATTATCCATGGGAAGATAATGGCATACATTCAGAACTAACAACTACAGGAAAGACATGAGATTGGCCGTGCTTACCCCTCTCTGGAACTCCTGTTGTTTTTCTACTTGCTGCGGGACCAATGCATAGGTATGGATGAACAAAGCATTCCATTCATTTCAGTCATTGCACGAGCTTGTCCTGTAGGATCACCAAATTTCACAAATCCATAACCCTTTGAACGCATTGTCAATTTGTGCGTCACAAATCCAAATCCTGAATGTCTCTTGTAATAAGTAGTTCGTAACACCTGCAGCCAAATCTCCAACGAAAATAGTATAGTCTGGGGTATCAATCACGCTTTTCACCAGCACTGGTCCAGTTCAGCCGACAAGTCAACTTAACATTTGGCATCATTTGTCCATTGTATGTCTGAAGAACTAGCTCAGCAGCTGCACGGCTTGTAAACTCAACAAAACCATAACCCTGAAGCTGTCCTGATGACTTATCACGGATAAGCTTCACAGATTGAATGCTTTTCCGTGGCTACCATATATGCCTTCATGTATATCAGAGAGCACCATGCTTCTCTCTTCCTGAGTGATACATTTCAGTAAAAGACCGTTGCTCCCCTAACGATAAAGTCATCCCTCTACCAGGCAGTATCTGTGGACTTATTGCGAGATCTTTTCTGCTGATGTATCATCGTCAGGAATTACTCAATTTGAAGGTAGATCGAGATCCAATCCATCCAGATTATACCTGAACCGAGCAGAGCGACCACATGATGGCCACCTGAGATCGACGACACCAAAGGAGGCATTGCCTCCAAAAATGTTACCTCTGGTGCTCTGTTTCCAAGCGTAGCATCCCCTTCACCTTGGCGTGAAACTGCGGTAGATAGTCGTGTGAGTCTTTCTTCAAAGATTTCGACCAGGATAGGTTCGCGAGAAGAAACTATACGGCCCAGCTCATCGGATAAGAAGTTATTCTTGTGAGGGACGTGCTTGACTTCGAAACCGAAAAAACATCGCTCCAGTGTTCTCACTTTAGCGAGGTATGCAGTCATTGTCGGATCAGAGCACTGGAACTCCTTATGCACTTAGTTAACAACAAGTAGCGAGTCCCCCTATCGCTAACATGTGTTTAATCCTAAGTGCGGAGGTTGCTCGTATTTTGAGAAGAGACCCTCGTATTCTGTAATATTCTTAGTGACTGAAAAATATAATTGAACTATGTATCTAAAGAGTCGCCGGTTGATGAGGTCAGGACCACTCTAACCCTCGCTCCCTTCAGTTTGAACGGTCCGTCGAAGTGCATGGTCCAGTGCTCGTCTGCCTTTGAACGTTGAACTTGTTCGGGCTCAAAGGATGACCACTCGATCACAAAAACAACCAGCGCCTGAAACTTGATAGTCATTCAAGAGACGAACTGGAGATCAAACTCCCCGATCTCTACTGCCCACTTTGTTGTTCTCACCGATCAAACTAAAAACATCTCCCTCCCTCCTTGACTCCTCGCGTGGCCCTCTCTCCCTCCCTGATACCCTCACGCCACCCTCTCTCACTCCCTCCTCGATCCCCTCTTGGAGAAGAGTAGACACCTAGGCGTAGCTTCGATTTGAACACAAGCAGATAAAAATCATAAAACAACTAGAACAGACAAATATGAACAGCAAAAGATAAAGGTATCCTCAAGTGCAGCAATCAGCAAAATTATCCATGGGAAGATAATGGCATACATTCAGAACTAACAACTATAGGAAGGACATGAGATTGGCCGTGCTTACCCCTCTCTTGAACTCCTGTTGTTTTTCTACTTGCTGCGGGACCAATACGCATAGGCATGGATGAACAAAGCATTCCATTCATTTCAGTCATTGCACGAGCTTGCTCTGTAGGATCACCAAATTTCACAAATCTATAACCCTTTGAACGCATTGTCAATTTATCCGTTACAACTTTTGCACCCTTCACTGAAGGATAATGGATCCTGAATGTCTCTTGTAATAAGTAGGTCGTAACATCTGCGGCCAAATCTCCAACGAAAATAGTATAGTCTGGGGTATCATCACGCTTTTCACCAGCACTGGCTCAGTTCAGCCGATAAGTCAACTCAACATTTGGCATCATTTGTCCATTGTATGTTTGAAGAACACGCTCAGCAGCTGCACGGCTTGTAAACTCAACAAAACCATAACCCTGAAGCTGTCCTGATGACTTATCACGGATAAGCTTCACAGATGGAACCTGCAAATTAGTGTAAATTGTAAAGTAAATGGTCAGCAAATCATGGATGGGCCGACATAAGTTGTTATCTTTCAGCTATATACTTGTCATCTGTGCAATGGGACTAAGCACCGATAAGAAAACCAAAACTGATGCAGACAAATAGTATTTAGCAGTAGTTTGAATGCTACACAGTCTGCAGAAATTAACAGTTAACACCCATGTGTAAAAGATAACTAAGTACAAACAAAAGTTCAATTAACTTGAAAACAGATAACTTTAATGTTGTTTCACCATATACAGTCCTAACTATGCCATCATAACATACATCAAACCAAACTTATATTAATAGTTCAATAATCACAGCTGAATAAACCTAAAGCTTGAATTATAAAAAAGAATCTAGCACTGCAAAATGATTCGTGGCCCAAAGCTTCAATCGTTACCAGTTATATCATCACGATTCACAAAAAGATCAATCAAAAGTCATAACCTACATCTTAAAGCGAGACCTGTTAGCAGCAGCAAAGCGCACGTCACTAATTACGACAGGAGGACAGCTAGCTAAGGCTGTGTTTGATTGGGTTGAGGTTTTTAGAATTTAGGCTAAAAAGCTGGTTTCTGACTGATGGCTGATAGCTTTTTATTATTGGTTTTTTAATAAATTTTTAGCTTTCCAACACGTTAAAAAAAAGAAAAGCTTCTTTCAACCAACTTCTCAGCTTTTAGTTTATTTCCTCATAAACTAGCTTTTTAGCTTTTCAAACGTCAACTTCTCAGCAGTCTGTTTGGTTGGGCTTCTGGCTTCTGAAAAGCAGAAGCCAGGAAAAGCTCAACCAAATAGGACCTAAATCACGCGCAACCAAATCTCACGCCAAATGGGGCTCATACCTCTCCGGCGTTCGCGAAGCAGCTGTAGATGTAGTTCTAATCCATCCAATACTGCAGGTCCTCGATCCAGAGCGTCCTCACCTCGTCCTTCGCTGTGGGGGCGACCGATGCTGGCGCTGGTGGCACAGCGTAGTACTACTATTGAGGCGACGCCTGCTCGTAGTATGCCTATGGCGGCAGTTGCTTTTGCTGAGGCGGCCGCGCGGCGTACTGTTGCGTCATCGATGGAGGGATCCCGCCCAGTGCGGCGGCTACCCGCCTGCGCCCTGCACCTCGGCTGCTCTTTGTCCTTGGGTACGGCGAGATTTGTTCCTCCTCCTCAGGTACTAGGAGATCTACTCCTCAGCTTAGTCCTCGTCCTCCTCGGGTGAGTGAAAGGGAACGGAGAATCTGGCGGGGTTGCGCGGAGACGAAGCTTCGGCGAGAGGAGAGGACCGGCGTTGGGGCTGGAGGCACAGGGCAAGCGCGTGGTGCTGCTGGGGAAAGGGCCGCCACACGGGGATGGACTGGATGAGCGGGCGAGGGAGGTGCACGGTCGCGGGAGGCGGAGTAGTGGGTGGCACGCCAGAGGAGCAGGAGGAAGGACGGAATGGGAGAGCGAGATCTCTGGACACGTGGATCACGGACAGGGAGGGAGGAGCGTAACGAGCGGAACCGACGGAGGAGTGGAACGAGTGGAACCGACGGAGGAGCGGAACCATATCGTGGCAGAATGGATGGGAGCAAAACGCAAACCGCAGGGAGGGGAGTAATGCGGAACGGGAATCGGGGAGCGAAACGGGAATCGGGTGGAACGGGACGCTCAACGCCGATCTCGCGGAGGATCTCGGAGTGCCAGCGCTCTGCATCCGCAAGGTCGCGGCACTTGGAGGCGATCTGGGGCCGGCGCTCACGGTGCTTGCGCTTCTCCTCCTGCTTCATCGTGATGAAGCGGTTGAGCATCGACTACGCCTTCTCCTCGTTGCGAGCCATGGCGACCGGTCAGGGAGAGGCGGCGGTCGGCAACGAAGTTCTTGAGCAGGGCGAGAGGAGGGAGGAGGCGAAGGGAGGGAACAAATTTGTTTGCCGATGCGTGCGGGTGGGCGGATGAATCGCAGGCGGGCGGACGGGCAAAGGAGCGGGGCTAAGGGAGATGTGGTCATCCAGGCCGATCATGCCTCGATCGTTTGGACGGGCGGAGGAGGGCGATTGGATGGTATGAGCAACGACCGATACGTATTTTATAGATACAACTGCTACATATATTTTTTTAAGTAGTAAAGAAGTATAAATAAAAAAATTCGTGGAAAAGGCGGCAACGGGATGCAGCACGTGTAAAATGTTCTGGCCCAGTTGTATTCTTTTGTGGGCCGTTAACCTATGCATGCTGTGATGGTACATTTGTACTACTGCATGGACCAAAGCTTAAGGTCTAGACATGGCCCAACAATAGTGAGAGAACGAGGGAGTCCGTGGACTTAGGCCCATGACTGAAGGATCACAGAAAAACCACGTTGTTTGCATCGGCAGTATTTCATCGAAAAGTTACATTTAGGTAAAGTTCAATGAACCACTCACGGAGAATACCTACGAAAAAAAAACAAAGGCCAAATCAGAGTACCAATGTAGCGAAGCACGATTACAGAAGCTGAGTGACCAGAGAAGGGGAAAACGCCGGCTCTGCTTCCACGGATCTCATAGCAAGTCGCAGTTTGCTCATCTGTCCAGCGTAAGCATGTCATGGCTGATGATTCATGAACGGTGACCTGTTCGGAAAAGCAGATCCGACGAAAAGTAAAGGCGGACTCAGTCTAAAAATAAGTCCAGGTTTATTAGTGACGGAGTCTTTACAACTTTATAAAAAACTAAGTCTACTAAAAATAAGAATTTAAACGGAGACTTGTGCCTTAATGACTAAAGATCAGTTTGTTTAGGTTTTCACTTCTTCGAAGCTGGAAGTTCAAACAAACGAGATTACTGAAAAGTGATTTTTAGAGAAACTAAAAAGTTGTTTATAAGAAAATAAACTAGAAGCTGAGAAATTTGTTAAGATAAACTTTTTTTATTTTTATTTGATGAGAAGTTAAAAATTTATTAAAAAATCAACCGCTAGAATTTAAAAACAGTTTTTTAAAAAATCTAAAAAAATTCCAACTAAAAGCCGTAAACAAAAATCCAAACAAAACTATCGTGGGTCCGCCAATTACGCAAAGAGCTGCATGCGCATGCTGTACTTGCCCACAAATCACAGGCTAAAGCTGCAACACGTGGCCGAGTTCTGTCCTCGGGTTCGAATTCGGAGCTACGTCTCTTGCTGGGCCAGCCACCTACCGCAGCCCAACAATCGCGCCACGGAGCCTTGCAAATTGACCGACCCCTCACGCTTTTATAAAACTCTATCTAATTTTTTTTATAAGATTTCATCTATATTATTTATTTTATAATTCAGTTATATTAAAAAATAACACGTATCATCGATTAACAGATCTTATAAAATTTGCGTAGCACGCAACGCTTGTGTCGTCCTCCTCTCCACCACCCCACTAACACTCCTGCTCCTCCGGCCAACCCACCGCGGCTAGAGGCCCCAAACCCGGATGGCGCCAACGGTGGAGATCAGCCACCTCTCCTTCACCTACCCGGGCATCGACGGCCGCCCACCGCCCGGCGCGCCGCCGCTCATCGAGGACGTCTGCTTCTCCCTCGACGCCGGCCAGCGATGCCTCCTCCTCGGCTCCAACGGCGCAGGTGATCCCACTAAACTCGCCTTTCCTGCCTACCTTCGTTTTCCTCTCTGCCGTTTTGGTGTTGATTTGGATGCGGCGCCTGCGTCCTGTGCCAGGCAAGACGACGATACTGAAGATTCTGGGTGGGAAGCACATGGTGGATCCGAGCATGGTGCGGGTCCTGGGCAGGTCCGCCTTCCACGACACGGCTCTCACGTCCTCCGGTGACCTCTGTTACCTCGGCGGCGAGGTGAGCTGGCGATCCGAAGTTTCATCTCTCTCTCTCTCTCTCTCTCTCTCTCTCTCTCTCTCTCTCTCTCTCTCTCTCTGCAATTGTGAGCCTAGATATGTAATTGGCGTGCCGATTTCTGCTATGAGATGGCCGAGTGAATCTAACCTGTGTTAATGGATGCAGTGGAGGCGAGACGTGGCCTTTGCCGGCTACCAGGTGAATATTCAGATGGACATATCGGCGGAGAAGATGATTTTTGGTGTTGCGGGCGTTGATCCAATAAGGAGAGATGAACTTATCAAGGCAAGTTCACTCTCGTTTCAGTGAATCTATTTATAATCAATTCGTGGAAATATCCCCATTTTCAAGGAACATGAACTTGTCAATTTCGAGACACGATGTTTCAGAAAACTGTAGTTTGATACTTTGGGCTTGATTGTTCTGTGCATTTTTATTCTGTACCGACTGATTCACCATCCCCTGCCCCAACTTGTACATATAGTTTTGTCTAAAATGTGTGATATATGGTCATTCAAATTCTGTTGTTCTGGTCTTCTGGACCTAGTACTTCTACGTTATTCTTCCAGTATCCCAGTAACTGGAAATCCCCCATTTTTCATGGTCATGGTACAGTCGCATGTTCTCACCTGTCATCGCCAACTGGGAAACAATTTTTTGTAAGCTATTTGTGTACTGATTAGCATCCCGTATGATTTTCATTTTAGGGTCATCACTTAGTTGAAATAAGCATGTACATTGGGGTACTGTCTTCCTATAATGAGCGTATTATTTAGGAAAGCTAATCATCACCATGTTCAATAATCATCAGTCACATTCTGATGGCATGGTTGGCCTAGCTCATACTCTGATATAGTTGCAAGGGCTTTGGGGATGTCAAAGCACAGGGCTGCAAATACAAACTCATCCATTCGGACCTGGGGAAACAATAGGAAAACATTGGTTTTTCAAAAACAGGAAAACATAAAAATATTCATGTTTTGTTACCCATGTAAACCCGTGGGAATAAAACCTAACCCATGTAATCGACTTTGTTCTGCTACGTAAGGTGAAATGAGCTAACACTTATTTGTCCTTGATTAGAGTTACATTATATTTCAATTTGAGGTTATAGTTGTAGACAAGATAAATAGCCGAGCCTTAATAGATATTTTGTAAGATCAGTTTGCAAGTCTTTCATTCTTTGGAGAATGTGCTAGTTGATAATTTGATGCCGGCTTCAGCAAGCCTAAAAGCTAAGTCCATTGTGCCTTTAGATTGAAGTAGAGCCCCATTTGACTCAACTTCCAACTTCCTTGGTGTCATTTTACAGATTTTAGATATTGACATTGCCTGGCGCATGCACAAGGCATCAGATGGTCAGAGGAGACGAGTCCAGATTTGCATGGGACTTCTTAAACCCTTCAAGGTTTTCTTTCCCTTGTCATGTTATCAAAAGGATTTATCACGTGTACAACCACACCATGAGATGTTAATAAGAAAAGAAAGCAATGCAGGTTCTCCTTCTTGATGAAATCACAGTCGACCTGGATGTGTTGGCAAGAGCAAATCTGTTGACATACCTAAAGAAGGAATGTGAGGAACGAGGTGCACTAATCATCTATGCAACACATATTTTTGATGGCCTTGATGATTGGCCGACACACCTTGTAAGCTTTCGTGCTATATTTTGTAGTTTGTAAGCTCAACAAACTCATGTGGACTTGCAGATAATTGTTGTTGCTGGATTTCAGGTTTATATTGCTCATGGGAAGCTGCAATTGGCGCTTCCTTTGGAAAAGGTGAAAGAAATGAGCCAGTTATCTCTCATGGTAAGTAGCATCCATTTGACAAAGTATGTTTTAGCACATCATGTTCATTTATCAGTTTTGGTGCTTTTGTATTTCAGAGAACAGTGGAGACCTGGTTGAGGAAAGAAAGAGATGAGGATAGGAGGAAGCGAAAGGAGCGAAACGAGAAAGGCCTCCCGGAGTTCGACAAGGCTGTTGAGGGTAGCCGGGTTATAGGGAATCCAGCAAAGAGCGCTGCCAGAGTAGTAAACAACGGGTGGGCAGCAGGACGGCTCACCTCAACGATCGCGGGAGAGGAGAACTTCATTTTCAGCTCTAACAGCGTCCTTAGAAGATGATCGTGTTTTGTAGTTTGGCTCTTTTTTTGGATAAAGGAAACCAATATCGGCCTTTTTGTAGTTTGGCTCTTGAAATGATGAATAACAATCTTGTAGATCCAATTGATCACACCACAGGAGCTTTTGCATTAACAGCAAACATTCTTAAATTATAGGAGAAATGCTGCTTTGTTGTATTTACATATCCGTGCTTATGTATGTATGCGACAATATAATTGAATTCCACAAAGAAATGTTGCTTTTTTGGATTTGCATATATAGCACTTCTGTATGTATGTATGTATGTATATGTTACTTTATAATTGGATTCCACGTTACCAGGTATCAAGTTGTTGTTGTCACTACGATCAAATTTGCAACCAATGGCTACTTTTACTCTTCACCACTAACAGTGATGCTTCAAGTTATACGAAAACATAGAAGCATCCTCTCGTTGTAATATTGGTCCACCATTTTAACGAAATTCATTTGAAATCCACGTATTAAACAGGACTGTTGGAACAATGATTCACTGCCATCCACTTCGGCCTGGAAAGATGCAAAGGAAGACAAAGCTGACCCTTAAGTTCTTCCTAATTTTTTATTTATTTTTATTTGTAAAACAGGTTATATATTTATAGTTGGTAATGAAATAGTGAGACGGAAGAACGAAGGTGGATAGTAAAAATAAGTAAAATATTTAAAATTTAAGGTTTTTATTATAGGAAAGAAGAGCACCGGAATCAATTTATATCTTATATAATAGAGATTTCACGTGTGTAACAGTATGATTGCTAGTCATATACAGAGAGAACCATATGCTGAAATTCCGCAATCAGCCAGCGCACGCGCCGACTTCGTGCTGCTCGTTCACCGTCATGCGCCTCCGCCCCGTTCGCTTCCTGCCGTCGAGCGCGGCGCCGGCGGTGGTGGACGCAAACGCGCGCATCGCCCGGCTGGCCCGCGCGAGGAACATGGAGGGCGCCCGCGCGGCGTTCGAGGCCATGCCGCTCCGCACCACCGCCTCCTACAACGCCCTCCTCGCCGGCTACTTCCGCAACCAACTCCCCGACGCCGCGCTCAGCGTTTTCCACCGCATGCCCTCGCGCGACCTCGCCTCCTACAACGCTCTCATCTCCGGTCTCTCCCTGTGCCGTCAAACCCTCCCCGACGCCGTCGTGGCGCTCGCGTCCATTCCATACCCGCCCTCGGTCGTCTCCTACACCTCCCTCCTGCGCGGGTACGTGCGCCACGGCCTGCTGGCCGACGCTATCCAGCTGTTCCGCCAGATGCCCGAGCGCAACCACATATCCTACACGGTGCTGCTTGGTGGCTTCCTCGACGCCGGCCGTGTCGACGAGGCCCGCGAGTTGTTTGATGAAATGCCTGCAAAGGATGTTGTTGCGTGGACCGCCATGCTATCTGGGTACTGCCAGGCTGGCCGAACCGACGAGGCGCGCGCTCTGTTTGATGAAATGCCGAAGAGGAATGTTGTGTCATGGACTGCAATGGTCTCCGGCTACGCCCAAAACGGGCAGGTCAACCTTGCTCGGAAGCTGTTCGAGGTGATGCCTGAGCGCAATGAGGTGTCGTGGACTGCAATGTTGTTTGGGTATATACAAGCTGGCCTTGTAGAGGATGCTGAGAAGCTGTTTAATGCAATGTCAGAGCATCCAGTGGCAGTCTGCAATGCGATGATTGTTGGGTTTGGGCGGCGCGGGATGGTGGATGCTGCCAAGGCAGTCTTTGAGAGGATGCGTGAGAGAGATGATGGAACGTGGAGTGCAATCATCAAAGCATTTGAGCAGAATGAATTCTTGATGGAGGCATTGACTACCTTCCGTGGGATGTTGCGCAATGGTATCCGTCCAAACTACCCATCAGTCATCAGCATCCTCACTGTGTGTGCTGCGCTGGCTGTTCTTGATTATGGCAGGGAGGTGCATGCTGCAATGCTGAGGTGCTCCTTTCACATGGACATCTTTGCTGTATCAGCATTAATCACAATGTACATCAAATGTGGGAATTTGGATAAGGCCAAGAGGGTCTTCAACATGTTTGAGCCCAAAGATGTTGTGATGTGGAACTCGATGATCACCGGTTATGCTCAACATGGGTTGGGGGAGGAAGCACTCTGCATATTTGATGATATGAGGTTGGCTGGCCTGGTGCCAGATGGAATTACATATATAGGGGCCCTTACAGCTTGTAGCTACACAGGAAAAGTTAAAGAGGGGAGGGATATTTTTAATTCTATGGGTACAAATTCTGCCATCAGACCTGGAGCCGAGCATTATTCTTGCATGGTTGATTTGCTTGGTCGAGCAGGACTTGTGGAGGAAGCACTGGATTTGATAAAGACTATGCCGGTTGAACCAGATGCTGTCATCTGGGGAGCTCTGATGGGGGCCTGTAGGATGCACAAGAATGCTGAGATTGCTGAAGTTGCTGCTAAGAAGCTGTTAGATCTAGAGCCTGAAAATGCTGGGCCATATGTCTTGCTCTCTCACATTTATACATCCACCGGGAGGTGGGAGGATGCTTCCGAGATGCGGAAGTTCATTAGCTCAAGGAATTTGAGCAAGTCACCTGGCTGTAGTTGGATAGAATATGACAAGAGGGTGCATCTCTTCACATCGGGTGATGTATTAGCACATCCTGAGCATGCTATTATCCTTAAAATGTTGGAGAAGTTAGATGGGTTATTGATGGAATCTGGTTACTCAGCTGATGGAAGCTTTGTGCTTCATGATATAGACGAGGAGCAAAAAGCTCATAGCTTGCGGTACCACAGTGAGAGGCAGGCTGTGGCGTATGGACTTTTGAAAGTCCCGGAAGGAATGCCCATTCGTGTCATGAAGAACCTCAGAGTTTGTGGTGATTGCCACTCTGCAATAAAGTTGATTGCAAAGATAACTACTCGGGAAATCATACTGAGAGATGCAAATAGATTCCATCATTTCAAGGATGGTTTTTGCTCATGCAGGGACTATTGGTGAGGTGAATGGTGCAATAAATTTCTTGCTCCACATCTTCTCTTTGATGATCCTTTTATTTAGTATTCCCTCCAATCCAAAATAAGTGTCGTTTTGGGGTGAGTGCAGTCAACTGTTTCAAATTTTGACTATAAATTACTTTTTATGTATTGAGTTTGAATACTTGAAAATAACACGGGTAGATCTGTTTCAAAAAGTATTTTCATAATAGTATACTTTGTTATGTTTTATCAATATATTACAATAAAAAGTAGTAGTCAAAGTTGTATTTTAGCGACCGTCAACCGTGTCGATGTCTAAAATAACACTTATTTCAGACTGGAGGGAGTAAGTTTCAATATTTGAAGACAGTTGCCCTTGCTTTTTTCCAAATCATAGCTTAAGTTGGCTATTCGAAATGTGTCATATGAACTTCATCTTCAAAAGGCCTTTTTATACCTTGTTTAGTGATACCTTATTCTTTATAGGAAACACATTCAGGATTCAGGTTCCATCTGAACATGAAGTACATCATCCATTATCAGCACATGGTTAACTTGTTCCTTTAGTTATCTTTGCAGCTGGTAACAGTGTGATGCAGGTTGCTGCCCTTAGCCACTTCGCATCTTAGAGGTCAGAGTTAAGCTGAACTAGAACCTGGATAGACACTTGTTATCGTTGGAACAAACACAGTTATGAATCATTTTCCTATGCAGAGAGCCTCTGTTTTTTGAGAGGAGCATTTTATTTTTTTGAATTGGTACAATCTGACAAAGAATGAAATAAAGCTTTGAGGTGAAGGTTACTAGTATATGCTATCTGCTTAGTTCATATTTCACATGGAACCTATTGTACACACTCATTTATGTGCATGTTTTTCACGCATTAAACTTTTACCTCTGGAGATGTAGTACTGTCGGAGGATTAACTCCTGTCGCAGGGATCCCGAAAGACCCATTTTTAAAGATTCGGCCGGGGGATGATCCTGAATAAGTTCGTCGGAGAAATGAATGAGAGTAAATGCAACGGCCGGTGGTGGGGGACGACCTAGTGCAGAAAGAAGTAAATGCACTGGAGTTTAGACAGGTTCAGGCCGCACAGGGACGTAACACCCTACTCCTGTATGGATACAATAACTGTCCCGGGGGAGATCCCTCAGGGATGTAGCTGGTTACAAGAAATATGATCTATCTAAGAGCTTGAGGCTCCTTGTTCTTCGGTTGGAGCTATGCTCGAACTTGCTCACGATGTCTCTGTTTGCTCGCTTGGTTCGTCGTGGGGTTGGTCTTCTTCGTGAGTCAACTCGTGTCTAGCCCAGAGCTCTCTCTTTTCTTCTATGTTGCCGGCTCTTTTAAGCACTTGCCGGCTACGCCATGCCCCGAATGGGAAGGAGGGGCACAAGTTCCAAGACGCCACGGCTGAGAAAGGCGTCATCATTTTCTCTGGGTGAAGTGACTGGGGCGGTGAAAAAACGCGGCGCGCGTCCGGCCACTTGTCACTGTGAACGCCCTAGCAACGGGCGCTGTTGAGAGGGCCCACCAGGCAGCCACAGAGCCACCCGGCGTGCCCGCCCTGTCTTGTTCCTCTGCCACGGCAGGGTGGCAGGCGGAACGCCTTGATCCTAGCAATGTTATCCCGAGACACACCGGATGATACGGGACGGGACCCGTGCAATTAATAGCCTCACGCCCCTCTGCCAAAGCATGACAGGAACTGACGCTGCAGCGGGAGCAGTTGGATATGTCAGGTCACGCGCGCTCATTTAATGCGGCCTTGGACCTCTGACGGGCGGACACCTCATCGGTGGGCCCCTTGGGGGCCTCTCTGGGTCGTCGGGGAACCGAGTGCTCGGGGGTACCGTTCACCTCCCCGAGCACTCTCTCCTGGGAATGCCTATCTTTGTCTTCGGGGTACCGGGTGCTCGGGGTACTGTTCACCTCCCCGAGCACTCTCTCCCGGGAATGCTTATCCCTGTATGAACCTTCGGGGAACCGAGAGCCCGGGGGGCTGCCACGTGCAACCTCGAGCACTCTCTCCCGAGCACTTTTCGCATAGGTCTTTCGGGGAACCGAGAGCCCGGGGGGCTGCTACGTGCAGCCCCGAGCACTTTCTCCCGAGCACTTTCGCACTGGCCCTCGGGGAACCGTGCGCTCGGGGACTGCTGCGTGCAGTCCCCGAGCGCTCTCTCTCGGAACTTAGCCCTTCTGATCATTGGGGGACTAGGGTGCTCGGGGGTGACCTCCCCGAGTACTTTCTTCTCGGTACTTAGACTCTACGGGTCATCGGGGAACTGGGGTGCTCGGGGACCAGAGACTGTGGCCCCGAACACCTTTCTCCAGGAACTTGGACTTTCCTCATCCCGCAGGAGGGACCTCGCGGGATGGTGACACATGGCGGATGACTGGCCTAGCCTCGGGACTCAGGGACCCCTGGTTCCTGATACACCGACAAGTACCCAACAGGATGCTCGGAAGCACAGTGTGGAATATTAATAGGTCGAGGGCAGGAAGAAGGTGGTGTGCTTGCTGTTACTGCACCATGGGGGAAAATCAAGGGATCAAGCAGGTGCTTTAATATGGTGGAATTGCTTACTGCGAGAAAGGATGAGGTTTCATCCTCGAGCAAAGAAATTGTGCCCCATATAGAAATAGTTCGGAAGTTAGAATTGATGCCAAATGATATTAAATTGGAAGGCATCAAGAATTATTTGGCTTGGTCTAAGAGGGCATTGTTATTGTTGAAGGCAAAGAAACTTGAGGGTTTTGTCAATTGAGAGACGATTGAGCCAAGGGATAAATCGAGTAATGAATAGAAAACTTAGGATGTTATAAATTCTTTGATGACTGCATGGATGTTGAGCTTTATGATTCTGATCATTGCCAGCGTTGTTGATATAATTCAAAGTGCAACTGAAATATAGAAAGCTGTAGAAAAGATATAATCAGGGGCTGAAAATGTGATGTTGATGGTTGAAACAGAAGACTGCCTCTATGATCTCAAACAGGGGGAGCGGTCTGTGATGGACTACGTTGCTGAATTGAAGGGTTTGTGGGCTAATGCAGACCACTATGATCCTATCGAGTTGCCACGCTCCGATTGTGTGGCTTGGGTGAAAAGGTGGATAGAAAAAAAGAGTCCTTCAGTTTCTAAGAGGTCTAAACTTTGAATTTGAGGAATGACACGAATTTGAGGGAAGGTGTGCCACTGTTTCATCAATCCACTCTCCCTAGCTTAGAGGAGGCCATAGCGCAGGAGGAGTCTGAAAGGACAATAATGTCGCCTAGAGGGGGGTGAATAGGCGTTTTTACAAAAATTCAACCCTTTCTACCGTTGGCCTAAACTTGCAGCGGAATATAAACTAACGAGTTTTTCACAAGAGAAAAACATAAATATGCTAGGCTCAACTAGTGCACAATCACCCTAAAGAAGTGTGGAAATTGCAATCCTAAGGTGACAAAAATTACTCAATTCTAGCAAGAGATATGCAATAAAACTTAAATTGAAAAAGGCTGAAAATACTGTTCATATGACTGGAATTACTGTTCACCCCGGAGTCTCCGGTGCAGTCCGGATACTCCGGTGTGTACAGGTCCGGAAACTCCGGTAAAGTCCGGATTCTCCGATTTCTGTACAGAACAGAGCCCGAAACTGAATAAAATTAATGAGTGGAGAGTTCTAGCTCAAACCAAGTGATGTCGTGTGTTCCCGGAGATGATTCCAAGTAGATTCACGAAGAACCTACACTCAAATACACACAAACAAGTGGATTGAGCAATATGCACAAAGATTTGAGCAAGAACATAAATCAAAGGAAACAAGAGAGGAGACACAAAGATTTGTTTCCCGAAGTTCGAATTCACCACCGTGAATCCTACGTCTCCGTTGAGGAAGCTCCAACGAGCCGGGTCTCTTTCAACCGTTTTCCTCGATCCACTAGCTTTATCTCTTCCCTTTCGGAGGCGAGATCGACCTTCACAAACTTTCCCCGGCTCACCACACGCGCGGGAGCTCACCGGCGACACCTAGCCGGCTAGGAGGCTTCACCTCCAAAAGTAACAAACGCTTCGAGAACTTCTTGTCAAGAACTCAAGTGCTCAAGATTGGATTTTAGCTCACTCGCACTCAATCTTTCAATCTCTCAACCCAACTCACTTTTCTTCTCAAATCACACACTAAAATGGAGTGGAAGAGGTTCTTTTGGCTCTAGAGGATGTTCTTTTTGTGCCCTTGCAGCAGCCCCAAAGGATGGGGTGAGTGGGGTATAAATAGCCCACTCCAAACAACTAGCCGTTACTGTTTTTGACAGAACTGACCGGAGTATCCGGTGAACACCGGAGTATCCGGCCCTAAATCCAAATACGGCGTCAGAACGGTCACAAAACGTGTCAGAACTAGCCGTTATGCTCTTTTCTGGACTTTTACCGGAGTATCCGGCCTACACCGGAGTC
Organism: Phragmites australis; assembly: GCF_958298935.1. Taxonomy (NCBI): domain Eukaryota; kingdom Viridiplantae; phylum Streptophyta; class Magnoliopsida; order Poales; family Poaceae; genus Phragmites; species Phragmites australis. Next base: position 15,374,966 of record NC_084923.1, read on the forward strand.
TCCGGTCGGCACTTAACCCAGAAAACAGCCCCGGAGACTTCCCGGAGTCTCCGGCCACTCCAGGTACCAGAGTATCCGGACTTCACCGGAGTATCCGGACTTCACCGGAGTCTCCGGCCTTTCCAGGTACCGAAGTATCCGACCTATACCGGAGTCTCCGGCCACAGCACAGCTGACCTCCGAAAAACGACGATAACTTTTGATTCCGGAGTCCGATTTCGACGATTTTGGACTCTATGGAAAGCTTATTCAGAGGGCTACACATCCCAACTGAATTCATGACCTAAAACACATAGGATCAAATTAGGAACACTCCAAAACCCATTTTGGACACTTTCCCACTTTCCGCTCCGGACTCTTAACAACAAACTCTCACTTTGGGTTTGGTTGGGAACTCTTGAGCACTGAGACATGACAATTAGCTCACGTTGCATCCCTCTTAATAGTGCGGCATACCTAGACTCAATTTCAAAGATAAAACACATTTGAACCAATTTGAGCCTTTTGAAAACTTTCAAGTACCGCTTCTTTTTCTTTCAAACCTTGAGGTTTGCCAACTTCCATATATTCTTCACTCCATCTCTTCTTGATTCTTCATATGATTGATGTGAATCATCCATAGCTTCCCATAGCCTCGCACGGTCCATTGGCGCAAAGCCTTCACTCGCTCTTCACCACCGCCTTGGTCCTTCGGCGCCAAGCCATTTGCTTGCCCTTCACCACGGATGGTCCATCACAGCCGAGTCTTGCTTGCCCTTCACCGTCTTGCCATAGAAAACCACTTTGTATTTGACATCTTCAAGGAATTCACTTTTTCATATATGGAATCCACTCTTGTTCTTCACTCTTGGCATATATGATTTCAATTCAACTTATGCCTTTTTATGGATCCTAACCCCAACTCACTCTTAAGCACAAAGTACATGGGTTAGTCCATAAAACCTAAATGACAACATTTATACCTTAAGTTACTTGATCTCCACAAGTAACTAATTAGCCTTCATGCATATTGTCAATCTTCATATAGAACTTAACCCCACTCATTCTTAAACACATAGCACACGGGTTAGTTCATAAAACTCTATTAACAAGTCATACCTTTAGTTACTTGATCTCCACAAGTAACTTAGCATTCAAGCTTATTGCTAATCTTATTGAGCTTCTTCTTCTTCTTATGAGCATCACTAAAAGCTCATTTATTTAGATGCTCCATGCATCACATCCGAGCATCACCTAGAGTTCATGCATGTCTCTTCTCCATGCATCACCTATTGAACAACCTACTAACAATCTTAACAACATTGTTAGTCCATATGTATTGTCATTAATTACCAAAACCACACATAGGGGCTAGATGCACTTTCAGAGTTGCGACTAAAAGTGATGAGGGAAGCTACTTCACCTTCATCTTGTCTTACTTTTGCAGCTACAAGAATTAAAGAGATTAGAGAATGTTTCAATTGTGGTGAAAGGATGCTTGATTCGTGATTGTCCTAAACTATTCAAGTCCAACTATGGAAGAGGAAGCGGTGGTGGTAGAAGTGCTCCAAGAGGTGGCAGAGGTCGTGGAGGTAGAAGTGGCTACATAGCCAATGCAACAACCACAGAAGAGGAACATTCTAAGTTAGTTGTGGCTTCATAAGTGGAATTTGATAAGCGAAGACAGTTGAAAGAAAGGATTGAAAGCTCTAGAGATAAAGATCAAGAGGCTCACAGTGGTGACTTCATCAACTTTGCTTATACGGATGAAGGTAATTATGCCCATGCATCCATGCCCAATTAAATTGGATTTTAGACTCTGGAGCTTCAAGGCATGTCACATGTGCATCTAGTGAGTTTATATCATATACACAATAGCCCCCCTTCCCTCACACACGTAAAGAAATTATACAAACTACTGATGGTACACCACAATCCATTAGAGGTGTTGGGACAGTACAATGCACTCCATCTATTAGAGGTGTTTTGCATATGCTACTTTTTTCGATCAATCTTGTTTCATTAAGTGCTTAGTTAATCAACTGGATTTTTGGGTAATACTTGATAAAAAAAAATTGTTTAATTCAGGAGAAACGAATTAGGAGGAGCCGGAGTGCAACCAGGCATAGTGGATTGTGGTACATGGATCGTAAAGAAATAAATGATGCATTATTTACTATACTAGAAGCAATGGTCGAAAAGAAGGAAGCTACGGTGGTGCTCTTGTATTGTAGATTGATGTATCTTTCTTTTGATAAAATATGTAAAGTTTTTCATGATGTTATGTGTGGGGTGGATAAGAACAAACTATTTTGTGATGCTTATGAGTTTAGAAAACACACAAGGACATCTTATGTGAGTGACATCAGGAATGTGTCTTCTTTTATGCTAGTTTATTCGGATGTCTGGATATGTCCTAGGGTTTCTATTAATGGGATGAAGTATTTCGTTACTTTTATTGATTGTTTTTCTCGGATGACATAAGTATATCTTATGAAGCACAAAGATGAGGTTTTAAAATGCTTTCAAGATTTTTTGCTCTTGTGAAGACTCGGTTCAATGCTTAGGTTCAAACAATAAGAACAGACAATGTGACTAGGTATGTGAACAAGGAGTTTGATGCATTTCTATTGACAAGTGGTGTATTGCATTAGACTTCATGCCCAAACACCTCCATAGAATGGTGTGGCTAAAAGTAAAAATCGTCATATTTTGGAGGTTGCTCACTCTTTAATGTTTACTATGAATGTGCCTACATTTCTATGGAGTGAAACTATGTTAACAGCTACATATCTTATCATTCGTACCCCATCAAGAATACTTGGGATGAAAACCCCCTTTGACTCTATGAGATGCTACTAGGCGATAATAAATTTATGGTTCCACCTAAAGTTTTTGATGTACATGTTTGTGAGGGATCATAGACCCTCAGTGGGAAAGTTAGATCCACGAGGCGTAAAGTGTATTTTTGTGGGGTATTCTTTAGGGCAAAAGGGTTATAAATGTTGGAGCCCCAGTGAATGACATATGTTTGTAAGCATGGATGTGACTTTCAGGGAACCAGTGCCTAGAGAAGACTGATTTGGGTTTTATATTTGAATCTAATTATAATGGATCAAATGAGGTTAGTCGAGAGGGGGAGAACAATGGCGTGGTAAGTAATCATATTGAGCCAAATTTAAGGAGAATGGAAGCGATGATTAGTGATTCAACTCCTCAATCAAGAATGGAGGTAGTGGGTGGTGACTCAAATTCAACTCCTTGTCATGAGAACAACCCTATAGGTGAGGAGCATTGAGACAAATGAACCTTGAAAGTTATACAAGAAAGAAGTTTAGAACTCAAGCAGAGGCTCCAACAGTGACTCAATCATTGACCTCTGAACAAGGTTTACCAGTCTCAATGGAGATTGTTGATGTGTCATCAGCCTTTGAAATTGAGGTTGAAAATGACTCATCTGATGATTTTCACATTGCATTACGGAAAGGTGCGCGAGCTAAGGCCAAAGTGCCTCCACCAAGGTATAGGTTTGAGCATGACATTAGTAATTATATTTCTTATACATCCTTATCCCCCTGCATATAGAGCATTTGTTGCATCATTACAGAATGTAGAAATTCCCAAAGGCTAGAAAGAAGGGAAGCAAGACCCTAAGTGGTAAGAGGCCATGTTTGAGGAACTAAGAGCTCTTGGAAAGAATGAAACTTGAGAACTTGTAAAATTACCGATTAGGAAGAAAACTGTCAATTGCAAATGGGTCTTTGCTATAAAGCAAAAATCAGAAGGTAAATTGGAAAGATACAAAGCAAGATTGTTGCAAGGGGATATAGTCAGACACTCCGACATATGGTATTGACTATGATGAGACATTTGCATTGGTGGTAAAGATGAGCATGGTAAGAACGTTGATCTCTTGCGTGGCTAGCTTTGGTTGGCTCTTGCATCAATTGGATGTCAAGAATTCTTTCTTGCATGGAGATCTTCAGGAGGAAGTGTATATGGAAACTCCACCTAGTTTTTCTAATCCTGAAATAACGGGAAAGATATGCATATTGTAGAAGTCCTTGTATAGGCTTAACCAATCTCCACGAGCATAGTTTGACCGATTCAGACGTGCACTATGTGGCATGGGCTATAAACAGTGCAATAGGGATCATACTGTATTCTATTGACATTCGGGGCGTAAGATCACAGTTTTGGTTGTGTATATGGATGATATCATCATCACAGGTGATGATGAAATAAAGATTAAATGTCTAAAAGAGAATCTGAGTAAGGAATTTGAGATGAAGGATCTTGGTCCACTCAGGTACATTCTTGGCATTGAGATTGCTCGATCTCCAAAAGGTATTGTTCTCTCACAGTGGAAGTATGCACTATACTTACTTAGTGAGACTAGTATGCTTGGGTGTTAAGATCTGCATCAACACCTATTGATCCAAACCACAAGTTATGCGCTGAATCAGGCGATCCAGCGAATAAAGAGAGCTATCAAAGACTTGTTGGTCGGCTCATTTATTTGTGTCATACAAGGCCGAATATCTCCTATATTGTGAATGTTGTAAGCAGGTATATGTATGATCCTAGGAGTGTATATCTGGATGTTGTTTACCGGATCCTAAGATATTTAAAGAGTAGTCCTTGAAAGGGACTTTATTTCAAAAGCCATGGACATCTAAATATGGAAGGCTATTGTGATGCTGATTGGGCTAGCTGTCTTAGGGTGTGATTGGTTGCCTATATGGGTTTTGCCCGCATGGAAGGTATATGCAGGCCGAGTGGAGTCATATTTGTTGAAAACAAGAGTGTTTGGTTAGTTGTATTTGTCTGGTTAGGCTGAGCTAAGTTTCTGTTTGGTTGATCGAATATGATGCTGCATGAGCGGATGCAAGAGTTAAGATTGTGATTGGTTGCTCACATGAAGATGATTTTGTGACACTGACAAGTGGATCCTCCTGCAGGAGCGGATGCAGGAGCCTGCAAACGCCGGGCTAGGCTACATGCGTACATTGACATTTGCCGGGCTAGGCTGAAACAGTGCATACAAGCAACCAAACACGCTTCTCCCTGAGATTATACGCATCCGCCGAGTCAAGTTGCTCTCGTGCAGGCAACCAATCACACCCTTGATGATAGGGGATCCACATCAGGCTATTGTGTCTTTGTTGGAGAAAATTTGGTGTCATAGAGCAAGAAACAATCAGTTGTATCTCGTTTAACCACTGAAGCAGAGTGCATATATATGTCTCTTGTGGTGAGCGAGATGTTATGGGTAAGGGATCTCTTATCAGAACTGAATGTGCTAAGAAAATGCCCTTAAGAGTTTGGTGTAATAATAAGTCAGTTATCAATATCGTTAATAATCTAGTTCAGCATGAAAGAACAAAGCATGTGAAGATAGATCGCTTAAGTTGAATTATAGAATTCTTGAGTTAAGTTAGGTAAACTCAGGTAAGTAACATATTTTTTAACTAAAAGAATATAATTTAGCATGTAGCAAGATAAAAATAATAAATATCTATCATTCATCTTGAGGGGAGTGTTAGGCAGCAGTCTAGGTCATGAGACCCGTACGTGCATGTAATATATGTATGTATCCATAATATGAGTGATGGATTCCGGAGTTTTCTAAAACCAACCTCCTACGATTATTCGATTATTCAAAGTACTACTGCTGCGCTGGTCGGGACAACTCTGAAATGCTTGATGTTGCCTCCAACCTAGTATACTTACCGGTTGCCTCTTCCTCTTGTGTCTTTACTGAAGCCCAAGCTACACTACAGCAGGCTTCCATCCTGTCGTTGCTTTTCTGAAACAAGTAGACCGGCAAGCCGATCTTTTCCCCAAGGCAACAAAGAGATTGGCGAACCAATCGGATCCAAGGCAACAGGTAGATTGGCAAGCCAGTCGTTTTCCCGAGGCAGCATGTAAGTCAGTGAACCAATCTTTGTCCGAGGCAACGAGCAGTAGGGAGAGGAAGAGAAGGGTCAGAGTAGCGCTACCGCATGGCGGCGGCAAGGCATCTTGGAAGAGCAGCTTGGACAGAGACGAGTGATGTTGATGGGATGGGCAGGGTCGAAGAAAACTGTGCAGGAACAGTAGCAAGGCGTCGGCCTCCTCTAGATGCCTACGCCTTCTGGTCTCTCCCTGTCTACCTCTCGGTGCTGCCTTGTACAGGGGGCCGAGCGGGACGGCCGCCCAGGCCCCCAAAACGAAGGGCCCCTCCCCAGGAGTGTTACCACGGGCCACGGCGCGTGGCCTCGCTGCGGCCCAGTAAAGAGTCTATGCCTATTGGGCTGACGGAGTGTCCCAGTAAAGAGCCTATCCCACGGCTCTGTTCAAGATTTCCAACCGCCAGCTTGTTCGGCCCAGTTAGTAGCAGCACTGCAGGTCTGCAGCAGAAGGATCACAAATTCACAATAGGCCGGTTCGCTCGGTGGCCGCTGGGGGCTGGCCTGTTCACTGTTCGCCGAATCGTCCTAGTCCTGACGTCCTACCTTCTGCAGTGCTCGGCTGCTTGCGCTTGTTGATCAGTTTTTTCCCCCACCTCCTCGCCGTCTTCGTTTATCAGGTATTAAGGTCTTCTCCTTTTCAGGCTTCTGCCGTCATCGTAATCCCTTGTACTACAAGCAAGCAGCAATTTGATCAGGACCAGGGCGCGCAACTGGATGGATCAGTCTTTAGATTAGGGCCAAGTTAAGTACTCATACTAATATTCCATTATTTCCCGTTCGTTGCAGCAGGCCATTGATAATCGACTGATTGGACATTAGTAGGGATAGATATTATTGGGATTTTGCGAGTTCTTCGTGACTATCAGTAAGATTTTCTTAAGTTGATCTACTATTTTTATAGCTTTGCACTAGTTTTGAATCACTAATTTGTTCTTTTCTCAATTTTCAGCACGTGATGTTATCTAGAAAGCATGCATCTGGTAATGAGAAAAGGAAAAAGAGAAAATGAGTAAATGAGTTGATAAAATCACAGAAATGATCCATCGATAAATTTTTTAAGAGTAATACTGATACTTCAAGAAACCTAGATATTTAAAGGTATATTCAGGTTTTTACTGAGTTCAAACACTTTGAAGTCACTGATGATATTGAACTAACAGATTGCTACACTAAATTTACAAAAACTTTCTCTCACATGGCTCATCTGATGTGGAGTTAAATGATATAATATCTGAATTAAGGGTTATGCAATTGACTTACCAGATAGAAAAATACCTCTTATGGAGATTTTTAAGTTTGTTAGAGAATTGGACTGCTATCATAATGTTTCTATTGCTTATCGAATCTTGTTACTATGCTTGCGATCGTGGCATCGGCTGAAAGAAGCTTTTTAAAGTTGAAGTTATTGAAGGACTATTTGAGGTCAGCAGTGTCTCAAGAAATGTTAAATGGTTTGGTAACTTTATGTATTGAGAAGAATTTGCTGGATAAAATTGATATTGATATCATCATTAGTAACTTTGTTTTTGTAAATATTAGAAGAAATTGTTTCAGATAATCTCTACAGCTAAAGTGCTTTTTTAGTAGTCTATATGCTATAATTTCAATTTTTAATATATCATTGTTAGCAGCGGTAACAATTTTTTAATACTTAGAATACTATCTTTGTAATTGATATATAGATATTTTGAAGCATATTTAATGGGCCCTCTGGCCGGCCCAGTGCTTGTATGAGTCGCAGCAGAGCTTCGGCCTCCTGCTTCTGGTGTACCCTCCCTTGCGCGTGAGACAAACGAGAGGGCTTTTATAGGCAGTGGCTAGAGCACGCAAGGCGAGACTGATGTGGAGCGCAGTGCCATCACGCGTTCGTTGGCGAGCGCGCGCGTCATCTGGGCGAGATATCTGGGAGCAGTTCCATTATCTTGCATCTGCCTCGAGCATCAAGTTTGAAGTTTGAACTCATTACGCTGTTATCTTCTCGTACGTGCGTGCTCGATTCAACCGGTCTGGACGAAACATGCATACGCACGTCCTTCCGTCTCAAGCATGGACCTAGCTAAAGTATTGATAGGCCCGCCGTTTGAAGTAAGAGAACCACCATGAATGAGAGATAGATTAACATGCATGTACGTAGCGTTATATAATTGGCGACTGAGATATTTGCTGGCCGTTCGTGCCGAGGGCCGCGTCAGTCAAGAAGTTTCTAGATTGTAGACAGAACGGCTGCTTACGTACGCGCGTCAGACGAGCCATGCATGCAACCCAGACGATCATGTACACAGGTTAGTTCGTGGCCTCATCACTTGCATGTGTTGCTTATCTCATTTTCAAACCTTTGAATGTGATTAGCTGCTCGTCGAGATACGCGGCAGCCGTTTCTTTCCGAGAGGTGGATCCAGGCTGCTTTGAACTTGATTGAGCCATGCGTGAAAATCAAAGGTTATTAGCCGGCCGCTCTTCGTACGTCTCCACAGCATGCACGAGTACAACGCGAACTCAAGCACACACCCGTTGCCTGGGCCTGAACATACGTGCACTCGAAGAGAGGTCGGATAGATGTGTATACGTCGCTTCAGGGACCGTACAATACGTAGAGCTAACTTAGGGTAGCGATGTGCATGATGCGCGCATGCAGTAGGCATGCATGGAGCTGATGTTCACGTGAGCAACTAGCTAGCTCTAGTGCTTTGTTACTTGAACTAGTTCATACGGATCTAATCTCACGGCATTTATGCCTCGGTGTATATTCTCGTGAATAAACTAGCCCAACTGACAAATGACGACATTGATCATATTTATTTGGAATTTCTTAATAACAATTTGGATAACGCATAATTTAGGCATGACAAAATCTCATCGTACACTATGGAACTTTACACAAATATTTGAAAACAAACATTTGATTATTTGATAGCCATTCAGGCAGAGTTGCTTGTTTAGCAACTCTCCCCTTGATTAAGGTAGATAACGTGCATTAAGTTAGGAAGTATAATGTGTGCAATATCAGTTTCCTTTTTTATTGTAATGAATTAATGGTAGAAATTAATATATTTTCTGTTGTCCCAAATAAACTATCAATAATCAATGGCTAGGATTTAGCACAACTCTTTACCTCTAGGGAGGTAAGATGGCGTGCCACAAGATGATAGTGAACGTTTTTTTTTTTTGGGGGTGGGTGGGGGGGGGGACAGGTGGCTTATTCCTGATGAAGAAGTATGGGATCATCATTTCCAACTATATATGAACATGCATGATAGAAACTTGAAACCTGAGCGGATTATATGATTACCGAAACCAGATGGTACGTTGTGGTATTGGTTCATTATTCATTATTTTCTCTTTTGTTTTTTCGCATGGCACATGACGAAATAAGGGATAAATCCGTACTGACAAAAAGAAACTTTAATTACACAGATACTGAGCATTACCATAACGCTTCAGACTTGAGACTAAGTTTCGACGTTCAAGTTAGTTTACAACACAAAAAGTTTTTCAGAAAACATTGTCTTCCGTATGCGCTGCAGGGCACACACCCGTGTCTTTCACGACGTTGCAGTTATAAATAAAGAAGCTTCTAAAGAAGTATGGAGGTGTATAACATATTAAAATCCAGGATCAAAGAAGCTAGGAATAGAGCTGATGACCACACGATCCATATGCAGACCAAACTGCTTACACTATGGTCCCTATGATAAACTCCCTTTGGCAATGTGAGATCTTGTATTTATAGGTGAAAATAGAGTAGTTTAAGTCTCTATTTTTTATACTTAAATAAAAATAAAATTACTCACCCAAATGTTCTCGATATACTCGTAACTACAGCTTCATGACTTTCCGTGCAGCTCACCCATACCGACTCCGGCTGCGGCCTGACCCCCCGCGAGCTGCTGCAATGCATGGCGCTGCGCAGCAAGGCCCGCGCCGCGCGGTTCCTCTCCGGTTCATCAGCAAGTGCCCCAGTGACCCCAGGGCACAACGGCAGTGACCCCAGCACCTGGACGCAGTGCCGACCTTGCCCCTCCTGCTTCCACCAGGCACTGCCTTACTTCGATCTGTCTCTCTCCTCCACGTTTGCCGAGCTCCCTTGCGTCTCCTCCGTGTGTCAGGATCTGGTCGAGGACAGCAAAGTTCTTTAGCTTGGTCAGGTTGGTCCGGCGCCAAAATTGTTGTCAGCACTGAAGCAATTTCCTAAGAGTTCTGAGTTGAAAAATTGTTGAAGTCCACGCCGGATGGTCCGGCGTTCGAGCGGTGAGATCGCTGGAGCAATCTTTGCAGTGCAGTCTCGGCGTGATTCTACACGTCGGATGGTTCGGCATACTGAAGAGTATTCACTGGAGTTTCTTTTACACAGAGAGAGTCGGCTTATATGCACCGGATGGTCCGGCGTATGGTAGGCCGGATATTTTTATACAGAAATATTGCAAACGATCATCTGCCTGATTTCAATGCGTCGGATGATCCGGCGTTAGTCCGGATGAAACGCCGGAGCTTTAACGGCTAATGGAACAGTTAACGGCTATTCTGTCAGGGGTATTAGCACCGGATATTCCGGTGTGAAGAGAGTTATTCACACCGGACCTTCCGGCGTTAAGAAAAATTCTGGGTTGTTAGGCAACGGCTAATTCTTGATCCTTAGCCTATAAATACTTACTCATTTGGTCTCATATTGTGCTCTTGCGACCCTGTAGCAGCTCATATACTTGGTGTGTCATTTAGAAACAAGAGAGAGCATTTGTGTTAATTTTAAGTTCTTAGTTGAAGATTAAGGATATTTTTAGTGCTTGGAGAGTAACAAGTATGCATCTAGCTGTTGACTAAGCTTGGTCTTTGTCAAGTGAAGCTTAAAGCCTGTTACTCTTGGTGGTTGGCAACACCTAGACGGTTTTGGTGATCGAAGGTGTTTTCGGTGAGCTCTTGGAGGACTTGTGGGAGTCCCGGAAAGAGATGATGTACTTAGTTTGATGTCCGTCAATCTGAAGATGGAGAAAGAGCAATCAAGAGGGAGCACTTGAGTCTTAGTGACTCAAGAAGAAGCTACATCCTTGGTGGATGCTCTACGGCTTTGGCCGCAGCACCTTGTCTGTGCCGTCGCAACTCAAGGTCGACAACTTCTCCTACTGCTTCACCTCCATGACGGGATCGAGATCGGCAATCGGCCCCCAGTGTACGTTAGCGTTGTGCCTACATTTCCAATATTTCTATTCACTTCCGTAAATAAATTAATGTAGTTGGATAAGGGGCTGTTTGACCCCGTTGCTGTAATTTGCCACACTTGAGTTACACGAGTATATGGTTGATCTCAGACTTGTAACACGCTGGACTTTTTTAGTCTTGTATTTTCGTTTGATATTTATTTTGAAACGGTACCACATGAAAAGACCTTTTCAGCCTGTAGCCTCCACGTGTCATACATCATCGCTTGTCAAATAGTGCGCAAAACGATTTGTTCAATCTAAAATCATAGATCGCCACACTTTGGACACAAATTGTAGCATGGCCAGTGGTCACACAGGCAGGCAGACTTCTTATGTCCTGTTGCTACTGAGCGTAGTTCAACGGTTTCCTAAAAACGATTACAAAAGAAGATACAAGTGTATGGAAAAAAACTGTCTATTCTTTATTCATCTGTTTTCTGTATGTTACAACGAGAGGTCTCTCTCGTATATAAAAAACTAAAAACCCCTAAGAATTAGACTCCAATCCTACTAGGATTCGAGACAGATCCACTTCAATACGTAACCTGTTAGGTTTCCTAACACTCCCCCTTGGACACTTCTCGCGGAATGCATGTCTCATTAAAACTCCCCAAATACCTAGTGAAAAAAATTAGGAGAAAGAGTACATAGCTCGCGATATGGTCACACGAATTGCCTCATTAAAAACATTTTCATTAGAAACTTCAGGAAAACTCATATAAGAGAAAAAGAGTACAATTCACCCAAATGCTTCAAGTAATCTTCATGATTAACCTTGAGTACTTAATCTTCTTGACTAAGATTTAATTCTTCTTATCGCTGTTATGTGAAATATCTCCCCCTGAACTGTGCAACTCTCTAAGCCTCATCATCCCAATGCCACGAAAACATCTTTCAAAACTAGATGCAGGGAGAGACTTAGTGAACAAATCTGCAAGATTCTCACATGACTTGGTATGCATTACCTTTATTTCGTTCATTTTATGCAATTCATGAGCATAAAAGAACTTGGGGTTGATATGCTTGTCTGCACTTATGCAACACATGCAGTATTATCTTCATAGATAATGGTAGGGGTGTCAGTAGTGTTCAAGCCACATAACTGCTGGACGTGATTGATCACTCTTCTAAGCCATACGTATTCTCGTGCGGCTTCATATAGAGCTATTATTTCTGAGTGGTTCGTCGAAGTAGATACAAGACTTTGCTTTGACGATTTCCAGGATATTGTAGTTCCACCACATAAGAAAACATAGCCAGTCTGTGATTTCGTTGTATGCGGGTCTGACAGGTACCCAGCATCCGCGTATCCAACAAGATTTAGATCCTGATTTTTTTTTCTGTAGAACAGACCTAGATCTTTGCTACATTGCAAGTAACGTAGAATATCCTTCAAGCTCTTCCAGTGCCTTTTAGTGGGCTCTGCACTATATCGTGCAAAATGGTTTACTGCAAATGCTATGTCTGGCCTAGTGCAATTAGCCAGATACATCAGCGCACCTATTGCACTTAAGTATGGGAATTTCGGTCCCAATACTTCCCCCCCTCTTCTCTAGGTATATAAGGATCTTGATCTGCTTGTAATGATCTTTCGACCATGGGGGTTTTAGCGGGGAATGATTTATCAAAACCAAACCGCTCTAACACTTTCTAAGTATAGTTTGACTGATGTACAAAGATTCCATCTTCCATATGCTCTAGCTGCAGGCCCAAGTAGAATTTGGTTTTACCCAAATCTTTCATTTCGAATTCAGACTTCAGGTATGAACTTGCTTTTTCAATATCTTCTTCTGTACCGATGATATTCAGATCATCTACATATACAAATATTATGCAAAATCCATTCTGGGACCTTCTTATGAATACACAGGGACAATCTATGCTATTTGTGTAGCCTCGTTTTTCAAGAAATTTACTTAAACAATTGTATCACATCCTACCTGACTGTTTCAACCCATATAGTGACTTCTTCAACTGTACACTATAAAGATGTTTATTTCCTCTATCCTGATTTGGCCGTGGTATTCCTTCAGGTACCTTCATATAAATGTCCGAATCTAGGCTCCCATAAAGATATGCGGTCACAACATCCATTAACTTCATTTTCAATTCTAGGTTGACTGCCATCAAGATTAAATATCTAAAGGTAATTCCACCCATCACCGAGGAATATGTTTCTTCATAATCAACGCCTAGTCGTTGAGTGAAACCTTGTGCCACTAGTCGTGCTTTGTATTTCACAATTTCATTCCTTTCATTCCTCTTAAGAACAAAGACCCACTTTGTATCCCACTGGTTTGATGTGGGGAGGTGTGTGGCATACTGGCCAAAAGACCTCTCTTTTGTTCAGGGACAACAATTCAGCTGTTATTGCTTTCTGCCAGTCTTTCCAACCTGACCTCATTCTACATTCAGCGAGCGATGCAGGCTCAGGGTCATGATCTATGACTGTGGCAATTTTATTTGCGAAGTATGTGTCGACTATCATGGTTACTCTATTCCAGGATTCCCCTGAATTCACATAGTTTATTGCTATTTCATCATGGGCTGCACTTTCAGGTGCTTCTTCATCTTGCTCTTCATGATTTGGGGAAAGGGCCTTTAGTTTACCAGCGTCAATTTCAGTGCGCGCATTTTCGCTGGTTTCTTCCTGCGTGGGAAGATTCAAATCTGGTATGCCTACTTTCTGAGGTTCCATACCATCGCCAGGTCTCAACTTGCTCCCCTTCTTTTTCCTTTGGGGCACTTTTGTGATTGGCCGTGGTAAGCTCTCATTTCCCACTTTCGCCGGACGTCTCCGGCTATTTGGGACTTGAGTAACCGGATTTCTTGTCCTTTTATTATTTTTCAGAGCTCCTAGGACAAGATGAGGGGTACCTTCTTTTGGTACTTCCACCCTCTCCGGTGCATTGCGTGCAGGCACATGCGACTTAGTCACGCTCTTCAAAACATAAAAATGATTAAGCAGATTGTTTGCTAATTGCTGTAAGTCGATGATTTTCTGTACTTCATCATTTGCTTCACTAGTGCGAGGATCATGTGCCGCAATTCTTTCAGCCTACCATATAATTTCTCGGTATTTCTCATCTAAGGGTTTATTTCCTCCCCCTAATGACGAAAAATTATTTTCATCAAAAATGCAGTCAGCGAAACGGGCCGTATGCAGATTTTCAGTTGCTGGTTCTAAATATCGGATTATGGATGCAGTCTCATAACCGATATAGATTCCAACTTTCCGCAAAGGCCCCATAGCAGTCCGCTGTGGCGGCGGTATTGGCACAAACCATACATCCAGATTTGCGTAAATGGGAAATCTTCGGGATCACCCCTTGCACTAGTTGCATAGGTGAATGGATGTTGTAGGAGAAGGGTCTGTAATTAATGAGGGCTGCTGCATGCAAGACTGCGTGTCCCCAACATGTAGCACGCAAATTACAGTACTGCAACAACGGTCTAGCAATGAACTTTATTCTCTTGATTAGTGCTTCGGCTAGTCCATTCGGAGTGTGGACATGCGGTACAGAATGTTCAACTTTAATCCCATGCTAGTGCAATAATCATCGAACGCTTTCGAAGTAAATTCTCTATTGTTGTCCATTCTAATGGACTTCACTCGATGATTCGAAAAATTATTCCTGATTTGTATGATCTGCGAGATCAACTTTGCAAAGGCGTGGTTACGGGTAGATAATAAACATACATGCGACCACTTCGAGGACGCGTCTATTAACACCATAAAGTATCGAAACGGGCCAGAAAGCGGCTGAATAGGACCACAGATATCCCCTTGGATTCTGTCCAGGAATGCAGGGATTTCATCCTGTACCTTTAAAATAGATGGTCTCGCTATTAATTTCCCGATAGCACATGCAGGGCATACAAAATCTTCATGATTCGAGAAATTCTTCATATTTATCCCATGACCTTGTGAGTTAGTAATTATGTTCCTCATCATTCTAAGACCAGGGTGACATAATCTATCATGCCATAGAGAGAATAATTCCGCACTATGGAATACAGTCTTTAAGTTAGTAAACACTTCAGGTGCCCTAATACGAGTGTAGTACAAGCCACTGTTCATAGAGGGAAGCTTTTTCTAATATTCTTTCTTCACTATCACGCTTAGTGATGTATAGGTACTTCCTATCATTTTCTTCACCAGTTTCTACATCGAAACCGTTAGCGTGAATGTCTTTAAAACTTAAGAGATTCCTTGTAGATTCAGGGTACATCAATACTTCTTCAATGTGCAAAGTAGTTCCCATAGGTAGTGTGATTGTGGCTCTTCCAGATCTAACTATGCATTTATCACTACCAGTGACAGTCATCACTTTTTCAGAGCTATTTTTGATAGAATGGAAATACTTCTTTTCTTAAGATTGTATTTGTGGTTCCACTATCCACAATACACACTTCCTCCATGCGGGCGCCACACATATTCTATAAATAAAGCATTCAATCATTCACATGCAAGAAAGTAGCACAAAGACTAAATACTTTATATATACTATTGAAAAAATTATTTACAGGTAAGATCCGCTCTTCTAGAGCTTACATTTATTCAATCCTCCTAAATTCAGCAACTAACTAAATAAATGGCTAATTACTCTAATTCTAGATAGAGTCTGCAAAACATCTGGCCACTTCATCTTTAATGGCTTTGTTTTTCGCTTCATTCATTTCGGCATCTACTATGGCAGTAGAAGAGGGCAAAATGGAGGCCTCTGCATTATCCATTGGGAGGTCTTCCACTACCAGTGCTGAAGTGTTATCAACTTCCATGAGATATGCTTTCTCTTCAGAAACTGGTGCTTTGTCCACTTCCATCCCCACTGCTATGGTGAGGTGCGCTTCTGGTTGATCCTTCTTCTTCTTCCGGTATGCTTCCACAACATGCTTAGGTGCTTTGCAAATGCGGGACCAATGGCCCCAAACACCTCACTTAAAGCATGTCTGATTTTGCTCACCATAAGGCTTAACTTCTTTCTTTGTCTTGCCGTTATTATCACTAGACTTGACTTTGCCTGTCACCACTTTCTTTTCTCCCTTCTCCTGCTTCTTATTGCGGATCTTGCGCGCTTTGAAAGAGAGTTGATTGACTTCTAGTCCACTACTCCTTCCTTGCGGCTAGGATAAGAAGTTCTTGTTTATGACTTCGTCATGAATTTCATTGAGTTGCAACACATCAATCAATTCTGAATATTTCTTGTAATTTGATTGACGGTGATTGCGTGCGGATTCTGCCGCATTCGGGTGGAAAGTGGAGTCTTCTCAATTTTCTCCTCTTATGTGATCTCTTTCCCACAGAGACACAGTAGTGTGCATATACGGTGCAGCGCGGAGTTGTACTCTCTGACATGCTTAAAGTCACAGAAACAAAGCCGGACTTATTCTTGCTCTGCTAGAGGCTTGATGGTGTACTTAATGCGCTCAAAACGCTCCTTCAGTGCGTCCCATAGTGCCTTAGCGTTGGTCACTGCCATGTACTTATCCTTCAGAGTGGGAGAGAGATGATGACGGAGAAAATAAAGTGCTTGATCATTCTCATCCTCCGTGGGAACTGTTGCACTGCTTGTTCTCAGACCAATTACAGCGCGAAGCCTCTTCGCTCCAAGTACGATCCGAACATCCGATGCCCAAGTGAGATAGTTGCGGCCATCAGCACTCAGCTCATCGAAAACTCCTTGTTCGTGATGCCAGCCATCTACATTTTTTTTAATAACGCAAACATTACTACTAGTAAAGTTGTATTATGTTGCTAAATTGAATTAATGCAAATTTTCTGATATTTTCTATGCTATTATTCTAATTTACTGAATTTAAATACATAACAGACAATTTAAACAGTAAAACAATAATTAACAGCATAGAAAACATAATAAAGGAATTAAGTACTGCATAAAAACTAAAATAAGTACTAAATTCGAATTCTAGGGGATTTTCTATGCAAAAATATGGTTTTTGGGCAATTTTCAGAACTTAAAAAAACAAAAAATGCGCTTAAATACTAAAAAATCCGAGGGTTTAAATGCAAAATCTCTCTTTTTTTTCTTTTTCTTATCCCGCCAGTTACTGTAGCTTGGGCCGGGCCTTTATTTCTTTCATTTCGACCTAGTCCGGCCCGTCCCAAGCCGCATATAAGTCGGGCGGCTAGGGTTGGAAACGACCGCATTCATGTCCCGGGCGCCACCCTCGGTTTTGCCGACGAGCAAATGAACGGCCGCGGCGCCCGACAGCTTGCATCCGGAGGCAGCGCGTGCGGCGAGGCGTGACGGGGAGGCCCGCGGGGCCGGATGCGCGGCAGCTCCTTGCGGGGCCCGACGGGGAGGCCGGCGCTTTGCGGGGCGCGACGGGGAGGCCAGCGCCTTGCAGGGCGCGACGGGGAGGCTGGCGCGGCCGGATGCGCGGCGGCAGCGGCGCCTTGCGGGGCGCGATGCGCGGGGAGGCGAGTGCGTGACGGCGCCGACGTGGCTGATGCGGGGCGGCGCTGGTGGCCCACGGAGGCCTGCCGTGGCCGGAGCGGCGCACCGACGGGACTACAACGGCGTGCCAGCCCGGCGACGCCGCTTCGGGCGGTGCGCAGTTCAGGCGGCGGCTTGGCGGCGCCAGTTCGGGCGACGCGGGGGATCTACAGGGCTACGGTGGCGCAGCGTCCATCAGCCAAGGGACGTAGGCGGTGGCACGGCACCAAGCACGCAGCAGCTCGCGTGCAGGCGGCGCGGCGGCTTCGAGCGCACGGCAAGCGGTGGTTGCAATCGGCCGGTGCGGCGGCGGTGGTGCCGCTTCGGGTGGCGCCGTTTTCCTTTTTTTTTCGATGCGTGGCGGTGGCCTTCGAGCCACCGCGGTTTCTTGTAGGGGGAAAACCGCCGGTTTGCCAGTCAGCGGCGTGGTGGTCGGCGGCTGTGGGCCCCACCAATTCACGTAATGTTACTGTTCACACCGGGATGTTGTACAGATCCAACTCGCTTTGTTGCTGTTCATCGTGCTAGTTACAGATCATAATTCGATTCTACACAGTGACGATTCATATGGTACTCGCTACTGTTCATGCGAATTTATTACTGTTCATGCAATTCAGATCTACTTTGACGCAAGTAAACAGCAGCAACGAGTATACGTATCGAGTAGATCGTACTTTTCAATCCTTGCGAATGATTCGTGCCGCGTAGGGCATATAGGCTAGGCCAAAGACCTGCCCGCTTGACGACAATGTCGATGCAGTGCAGATCAGTCGTAGGCAGATTCGTTCCACTAGCTTGATCTTTGGCAGAGCTTCGTGCTGATAACGTGTTGAGGAACTGTTGCTACCGAACGTAGTCCAACAGTTCCCCGAGAGCAATTGCAAAAGAAGACAAAGTGTAGGGAAAAAACTGTCTATTCTTTATTCATCTGTTTTTTTATGTTACAATGAGGGATTGAAAAGTACCAAAAAACCAAAAACCCCTAAAAGTTGAACTCCAATCCTACTAGGATTCGAGACGGACCCACTTCAATACGTAACCTGTTATGTTTCCTAACAGTAACTACGGGCTTTTCATAGTGTTCAATATGACTACTGGAACCGGCGCTGTGCATTGTCTCTGCCGTGTCGCGGATCAAGGTCAACAACAACTTCTCCAACTGCTTCACCACAATGACGTGATCGACACCTAACTCCGAAAGCAAATTTTATAAAACCCAATCATACAAAAGACGATATCTCCTACGATAACGTATATTCACTAACTCTACCGATCCTACTTGGTACTCTGCCGGGTCAACGAGGCTACCGATCCCGAAGTCTTTGTCGATAACGTCCTTGCTGTTAACGCTGGGGGTGGTCACCTGACCATAATAGGCAGCTATCAGCAGCAGAACATGCACGTACTCTGTGACCTGGTCAATAACATGCCATCCTTCATGGTACCACATCGTCCTGCCTAGTGCGACAACCGACAAGGTTTACACTCGCTCATTCGCATCGTCCTGCCCCGTACATTTCGAAATTCTTTAATATAAATGTATCTGGATGCCATATATAAATTATGTAAGAATAAGGAGCCTTTTTAGCCCTAAATCTTAAAAACATGACATTGCTTGCCAAATATTGCCATGCTTCGCGAAAACTACGGCATATGATCTGTTGCAAAATGTGGCAAGCAAACAATCTATACCGTACTGTGCACGTGCATGTCTTTTTCATATATACTGGTCTGTGCTTAAGTTTTATATATATTTGCCAACTACGGACCGGAATCGACATTGCTACAGGTCGGTCTAAAAAACATTGCTGCAGACTAGGAAAGAAACCATTTTTGAATCTCCTAAAAATGTATAGATCAAGCCTTGTTACACATCATTCAACGCGATAAAACAAAAATGGAAGTGAATCTCACACATTGAGCAGTTGTGCCGGGTATCAACTCACCAGTCATCATCCCATCGTACCCCATGTTTAGCAGCAAGATAGTAAGCATTGATAGGTCCTTTATCCCCAACCTCGTAGAGCTCAGGAGCTACTCTGTTTTGATCGATCTCGTCGATTATTGGAGTTAAAACGTTCCATGCAGCAGCTAATTCATCACTGCGCATGAAAAGATGACTGTCTCCATCTAGCACATCCAGAAGAAGATGCTCATACGAATCTGGTACCTCAACCTTGTACCTACAAAACATAAATCATGATTTAGTTTCAGCAATCTAGATAGATCATAAGGTGATTCATGTGATCTCCATACTTGTCCCTGTAAAGTAGGTTGAGCTCTGAAGCATCCAGTTGGAGCCCAAGTCCTGGGACTTTATTGTTAACTTTCAACAGAATGGCTTCTTCAGGTTGATCACGTAAAACCAGCTCGTTTGTGTCAAGATCTATGTCATGGCCAAAGCGTTCACGGTAGATATTACCAGGGACATGGCGAAATTGAATTCGAATCTCAGCTCTGAAGAAAAAGAATGATTAACAACCTTCAGTTATGCATGATGGAGTTGTCAACTAATATTCTTTCATAAATGAATGGTAATCTTGCAAAATTTATTAATAAGGTGCTCAGAATAGGATGGAGTACTCAAAAATAGTTGATAGAGCAGTGCAAGTTCTATGCATATAAACCATTTTCTACTTCTACTTTTGGAAATTTAAAGGTATAGGAACGCAATAGTTTCATAATAACACAATGCTACAATGAGGTGACTGAAATCAGAAATGAACTAGTGAGACATTTGCTCAGAAATTATGGAACTCATTAACATTGGGTGTACCTATTCTTCATAAGCCCCATGCCTGTCCTGATCAAAAATGGTACCCCATCCCAGCGTGCATTGTCAATGTACATAGCAGCAGCAAAATAGGTTGGTGTCATGGACTTTGTATATCTGTCAACTTTACCGGAGGTGTCCTTGAGTTGACCAAGAACAAAATCCTCAAGGTCCACTTTCCGAATTGACCTGAGCACCTTCACCTGCACACATAAAGTTCTTATAATCCTGTAACAAGTGTCAGCATTTTCTAACTTCTAGGATAAGTAGTGCACGATTTCCTTTGTTAAGAGGATTATACTGCCTTACCTTTTCATCTCGGATATCCTCTCCTTCAAGACTTACAGGAGGTTCCATAGCAAATAGCGCTATTGTTTGAAGAATGTGACTGTGCACTATGTCACGGATTATCCCATAATTTCCAAAGTATCTGCAAGGGCATATGGTTGTGAATTAAATTATCCAAAATGAGAATGCCAAGAAATGAACACATTTTCAATAAAAAAACTAAGAGAAATGCCATCTTGCTATTACTAATTGGAGGCTCCTTTTCAAGCCTCCATGAGACGTGCTAGAAAAAAAAATCCTAGAAATTCTCCAAAAAAAAAAACATCCGACCAACAACTTGGGGGACTGTAATCATCATTGACAACACCTTTGCCATTACGAAAAAATTAACTCAAAGTACCCCTAATACATGCTTCTAAATTACCCACCTATGCCATTATGAAAAAATAACCCAAAGTACCATAATACCGACTTCTAAATTACCCACATCTGCCATTATGGAAAAAACTAACCAAAAGAACCTAAATACTTTCTTCTAAATTACCCACATCTACCATTATAACAAAATTAACCCAAAGTGTAGTTGTATTGCAACATTCCATATGCTTTTCACCTAAACATTAATTTAGGTCTCTCTCGATTATATTGTTAGGATAATCCTTGTGTTGTAGGCCGGTTGCTGGCCTATAAATATATGGTGTGAACCCCCCTATAAGGTGTGCCGAATGCACCAAATGGAAGCTCGGGATGAGCTTCATCCCTTTAGAGGTTGTCAGCAGTTATAGACTTTTGAATGTTGGAATAAACATCGGAAGTTGCTAGCAGCAACAAAAGCACCGAATGTGCTTCGTCGGATGTAATCCATCAGAAGTTGTTGGCAGCAAGAAAACTTCATGTGTTCAGTGTGTGCTCACATGTATGTTCTATCAACCCACCTCTCGCAGGATCCGAATCCAACAAATGGTATCAGAACCGACCCTTACGGTTACACGAGCTCGTGTGGGCCAGGGGCGCGGGCATAGGGTGCATGACGCGTGTAGGCCTTGAGTGGTCACACAGCATAGCATATGTGTCGGCACTGGACGTACGGATGTGTGCTAAGAGAGAATGTTCCTAGTCATTTGTCTAAGTGTGGGTATGTTTGTCTAAAGCCAGAGTTGATCAATCCCGGCGATGTCGGCTCCTACAAGTGGTGCGACTCTGAGTCCCAGGTGGCGCTTCAACCACCGTAGCTTCCCCATCGCTGCCGCAACGACGATTGCGACACTGAGACGTCAGTGGTCGCGATATGCTCGTCCAGCGGTGGTCAAAGAGGTTGGCGGTGCGTCGTACCAGATCCGCACACAAAGCAACTACGCCGACTGGAGCCTGCTCATGAAGGTCATGTTGCATGCTTGCGGCCTCTGGGATGCAATGGAGTTTGTCGATGCGGATTTTCAGGAAGATCGCATGGCGTTGGAGGCCATTCTCTGGGTTATGCCCCAGGAGATGATCGGCACTCTCGTTGTCAAAACAAGCATCAAGAGGGCTTGGATGCCATCACGTCGATGCGTGTCGACGACAATCGCGTCCACAAGGCCTCATCGCAACAGTTGCGAAAGGAATTTAAGGCAATTTCGTTCCGTGGCGATGGACGATCGTCTCTCTAGCCTCGTCACCAACCTCGCTCACGCTGGAGGAAGTGGCTGAAAGGCTGAATGCAGTGGAGGATCGTCTCTTCAGCCTCGTCACCAATCTCGCTCACGCTGGAAGAAGTGACTGGAAGGCTAAAGGCGGTGGAGGATCGTCCTTTCGATCTCGTCACCAATCTCGCTCACGCTAGAGGAAGTGACTGGAAGGCTAAAGGCGGTGGAGGATCATCTCTCCAGCCTCGTCACCAACCTCGCCACGCTCGAAGAAACAATGGAAGAACAGAAGGTGGTAGAAAGATATCTGCGAGTAGTCCCCAAGAGATTTTTGAGGATTGCTCTGTCCAGAGAGACTCTTTTCGATCTCTCGACGCTTACGCTGGAGGAAGTGACTAGGAGGCTAAAGGCAGTGGAAGATCGTCTCGATCCGGTAGAATTCCCTACCGTTGGTGGTAAACTCCTCACCAAGGAGCAATAGCTCACTCGCATGAAGGAGTGAAAGCAAGGCCAAGGGTCCTAGGTAGTGGAAATGCCCGTCGCCGTGCGCGAGCACCACGGAAGAGAAGGGGAGGCGACGGCTCGGATGGCAAGGAGGCCGCACGCAATCTCTCCCACAACAAGTGCTGCAATTGCGGGTGCTTTGGCCCAGCGAAAGGACGAAGAAGACGAGTCTGCGCTCCTGATGGAGCAGGTGTGCGCTCTTAGTGATGCACAGGTGCCACTGCCAAGCCACGTCCACCTCGACGAGCTGCGCACACAAATCCACCTTGGTACCAGCGACGACAGCGACCTCCTAGAGGGCTGATACTTCGACATCGGCACCACTAAACACATGATGGGTCGCCACTGTCTTCGCGAATCTCGATCGGTTATTGCTGCAAACAGTAAGTTGGCTGCTGTTGCGGACAGTAAGGTTACTGTTGCAGACAGTACATCGGCTACTGTCACGAACAGTACATCGGCTACTGTCGCGAACAGTACATCAGCTACTGTCGCAAACAGTACATCGGCTACTGTCGCGAACAATACGTCAAGGTGTCGTGGGCTCCGTCCATTTCGGAGATGGCTCGGTGGTCGACATCCGCGACTGTGGTACCATCCTGTTGGTTGGGAAGAACAGAGAGCAGAAGGCACTTTCTAGCGTCTACTTCATCCCACGGCTAAAGAACAACATCATCAGCGTGGGCCAGCTGGACGAGGATAGTTCCAAGGTGCTGATCGAGGCCAGCTTCTTGCGAATCAAGGCGATCCAAGTGGAGGCGGAGGTGGAGAGTAGTCGGGAGCTTCGCATCCTTCGCGCCAACAATGGCAGCAAATTCATGCGCCACTGTGTGGATCACATCGTCTAGCGACACTTCTCCGCACCGTACAACCCATAGCAAAACGGCGTGGTGGAGAGGTGCAATCAGTCAATCGTCATGACGGCATGCGTGCTCCTGAAACAGAGGAGCATGCTAGCAGAGTTTTAGGGAGCGGCGATGAGCACTACCGCCTTCCTGCTCAATCGCGTACCAACGAAAAGCCTAGATGGCATGATGCTGTTCAGCCAGAAGCCGACGGCGAACTTCTTGCGCATCTTTGGCTGTCTGGCATACGTCAAGGAGGTGCGACCGCATCTGCGGAAGCTTGATGACAGGAGCACGCCCTATGTCTCCATTGGCTACAAACATGGCGCGAAGGCGTACCGCCTCTACGACTCGAGCACCAAGTGCGTCCGCATGTCGCGAGGTGTGATCTTCAACGAGGACACTAGATGGAACTGGGAGGCAGATACCGCAGGGAGTGGCTCTGTCGAGCGACTTCACCGTGGAGTTCATGGTGAGTCAAGACCATCTCCCAGCGGCTAACAAGCTCACCTCAGCCGAAGGACGAACATCCAATGGTTCGCAGGGTCTGTGACAGCAGCGCCAGTGGATGTGGCATCGACGATGACGACGACCTAGTGGTACGGCGAGTGGTGAAGGAGATTGGCAAATTGGTTGCATACCCGACACTGATGCTTACTAGTCCCCCATGATGAAGGTCATGTTGCAGGCGCGAGATCTGTGGGACGCAATTGAGCACGACATCGACGAGATTGAGGAGCATGGGACATGGACGCTGGTGGAGCTACCGAGTGGACACCACTCAATCGGGCTCAAATTGGTGTACAAATTCAAGAAAGACGAAGCCAAGTTTGTGATCATGCACAAAGCCTGTCTCGTCGCCAAGGGCTATGTGTAGCAGCCAGACGTGAAGTTTGACGAGGTATTCTCACCTGAATGTGAAATCCGTGCTGGAGTCCGTCGAGAGTTCGTGCACCTGCTGCTGGTGCTAGTTGCCCAAGAGGTATGGCCGGTCCATCACATCGATGTGGAATCGGCATTTCTCAAACGGTGAATTGGAGGACAATGTGTATGTTGCACAAGCGCCGGGATTCGTCGTCGCTGGAGAAGAGCACATGGTCCTATGACTGCAGAAGGCGCTCTACGGCCTGCAACAAGTACCGCACGCATGGAATGCGAAGCTCGACAACACTTTGAGGGCTCTCGGCTTTGAGCAGAGCGCGCACGAACTTGCGACGTACCGACGCGGCCATGGTAACACGCTGCTGCTCCTTGGAGTCTACGTGGATGATCTGAACATCACGAGATCAACAGAGGAGGGACGGTTGGTCGACTACACACAAGGCTTAGGGGGAGTATTGTTAGGATAATCCTTATGTGGTACTGTTTGCAACAGTAACAAGGGTACTGTAACATAAGTATCTTGGTTACTGTAGCAAACCGACGTGCTGTATCCACAGTAGGCCGGTTGTTGGCCTATAAATATGAGGTGACCCCCCCCCCCTATAAGGTGTGCCGAATGCATCGGATGAAAGCTCGGGATGAGCTTCATCCCTTTAGAGACTGTCAGTAGCTATAGGCTTTTGGATGTTAGAATAAATATCAGAAGCTGCTGGCAGCAAGAAAATCATCGAATATGCTTCGTCGGATTGAAGCACCAAATGTGCTTCATCCGATGGAATCCATCAGAAGTTGTTGGTAGCGAGAAAACTTCATGTGCCCAGTGTGTGTTCTATCAACCCACCTCTTGCAGGATACGAGTCCAACATATGTCGTGGAGTCCAAAGACAAACTAAAAAAAGAAAGGAGATATTATATCATGGATGATCACACATATTAACGAATATCATGAACGTAAGGGAAAAAAAAACTTTGCGCAAGACTTTGATTCCGTAGAGGAATATAGTAAGAGAACATGTTCAATATATGCACATCAGTCGCCTCTAAATCCTAATTATATCATAGGTATTTCACTAAGTTCTATTTGTTATATATTTATTGTTGTGTAATATCCCTATAGTATAAGGGATTTTTTGCATATTGTCACATGTACATGTATATATACTGGTCTGAGACCTCCAGGGAATACAAGTTGTTATTCATAACATGGTATTAGAACTAGGTTTTTTTGAAGTTGCAACTTGTCCTTGTCTAGCCACCTGTCGTCTCTTCCGTCGGATTCCCATTGCCCGCCTCCCCCCCCCCCCCCCCCCCGTTGACGTCGCCGACTCTCGATCTCCAGTCGGCTGCTCTCTCTCCTCACCACCGCGGATTCCTGATCGGATCCGCTCCACTATGCTCATGTGGCGCTTTGATTCGGTGTCTCTTGATCTGCCCGCAACTGCTTCGGACTCCGCATGGCTGACGAGGGCCCAACACACCGTCGGATTCCCGTGCGCCTGCACCGGATCTGTGTTGCTTCTGTCTCACTGGCTGTCCGCGAGGACCCCCGCACCACTACGCCGCTTCGGTCTCAACCCAATGAGGACCCACACGCCGCCGCCCGCCCACATCCCTGTCCCCACTCGGGTAGCTCGAGTCATCTCCGAACCGCGCCTCCCCGACCTCTTCGCACCAACAGCCAATCCGGCTCGCCAACCACCACTATCGGCGCTTCCGCTTGTCTCACTGGCTGCCCGTGGGGTGGCTTGCCAACGCCTCCACCCGAATCGCCAGCCGCCCGCCGGCTAGCTCCCTCCACGCGCCTGTTCGCTCGATCTGTCTACGCTACAACTCATGTGTAGATAAGGCAATATCAAAAAAGAAAAAGAAAAAATTGCAGCAATTGCCACTTTTCTTTGCGCTATTGCCGCTTTTCTTTGCGCTCTCGCCATCGCTTGCCACTATTTCTTTGCGCTCTCGTCGTCATTCATCGCTACTAGCTATTGCTCACTGCTACTTTTGCACACCTACTGTCGCCCGCCGCTTTTTTTTTTTTTGCACTCTCGCTGTCGGTCGTCACTTCTTCGGATGTCATCGAGCATTATTTCAGTTCCTCGATGCTCGGTGATCTTTGATGGTGCCAACTAACAGGATTTCGTGCAGCATATGCGCATTCACATGCGTGGGCTTCGTCTTCGGGGTGTTCTCTCTGACAACGTTCGTTGTCAGCCTTTCCCTGATCTTCCGATGGAGCCCGTGCAGACTTCTATCGATAAAGGGGACAAAACAGCTATTGAAGCATCCACTGTTGCCTATGAGAAGGTTGTATTTGCCTATCAGGAAGCTTTGGAACTGTACCGTGATCAGTTGTCTACTTGTGCTTAGTGGATGGATGATGATGCTTGTGCCGCATCTATTCTGGTTGCTAGTGTGGAGCCCATGATTTCTTCTGAGATTGTGAAGTCCTCTACTGTCTTTCAGATGTAGACTTATTTTCATCAGACCTATAAGCCTTCAGGGATGCTCTCTATCTGTCTGTTATTCGCCACAAGCAGTCTCTTCAGCAGGGTGATGCCACAACTGATGTGTTCTACACTCAAATGTCGGCTATGTGGCGTCAGTTGGACTCCCTTTGTGTTGTTGGTTGCCGCTCTATCAGTGCTGCTTGGATGTACGTTCTGAACATGATTTTTGACGCTTTTACGAGTTCCTGACTCGTCTTTGTCTGGAGTTTGAGCAGTGTCGTGCTCAACTGCTTGCACATCATCCTCATGTCATGCTTGTGGATGCCATTACAGAGCTGCGCTCAGATGAGACTCGTCTGCGTGGTTCTGGATTGCTACCGCTTCCCTCAGTGTTGGCTGTTCGTTCACCTGCTGCGCTTACTCCGTCTACACAGCCACCTGCTCCTTGTTCGACTCCTTCACCTTCTATGGTCCCTTCAAGTGGTGGTTGTCTTCGACGATCCTCTGGTACTTTTACCTCGACTACCTCTTCGACCGACACTCAACGGGAGATTGTGACGCTGCTTCGCCGCCTAGTTGCTACCTCTGGCTCTGCACCGATAGGTTCTACTATCAATATTGCCCGAGATCCGGTGAAGCATGAGCTCACCAAACATATTGGTGTTGATGCCTCTTACACATGGACACAGGTACATGATTAGGTGATTTCTCTTCAGTATGTTCCTTCCGAGCTTTAGTCGGTTGATTTCTTCACGACGACACAGAGTATAGCTTAGCACAAGTTTTCTCTCTAAACTTAGTGTGGTTGATCCTCCATGAGTTTGGAGGGTGTTAGATATATATATGCTCTTTGTAATATCCTCAAGAGTATAAGAGGTTCTTTGCATATTGTCACTTGTACATGTATATATACTAGCATAAGGCCTCCAAGGAATACAAGTTGCTATTCCTAACCCTATTAACCATGTATTTTATATATTTCTAGCCCATGCAGGCACATGGGTTGACGGACTAGTAGCATTAACTCACCTCCCTTGTATTTCAGTTGCTGTTTCTTCAGAAAAAATGACCTGTAATAATTCACACACATAACTACACAAGCGATGTATATACAAAATTATAAAACATATGCTAAAATGAGCCTTGAGGTGTACCTGCACATTCCGTATGTAAGTCCGACTCCACAAAGGTTCGAACACCAAATTAGAAAATCTCAAGACAGTTAGATTTTCAATCAGATCCTTCCCTAAAAGGTGATCAATTCTGTGGGGTACAAAAACATGTAGCAATAACAATGTGTCGAGTACTTCAAAAATTGCAGTTAAGAAAAACAGTTACAAAGCTTAGTAATTTGACAATCCATTCATTCAGAAAAGGGAAGACCAGCTAAGATTAGAAGGATAAAAGATGAAATGTTACCTGTAAATTTGCTTCTCCTCGAATCTTGACAGCAGAGATTGTGTTACCCGGTGTGAGGACAAACCGGTAAAGCCAAATGGTTTCTCAATAATTATCCTATTCCAGCCTTTCTTCGTTTGGGCACGGTCAGCTAGTGACAATGCTACATCAAGAAGTGCCTCTTGGGGAACAGCAAGGTAGAATATCCTGTTTGCTGCATGAGTACCCTTTGTAACAGAAATGGAAACTAATAAACCTTTCTGTATGGAATTTCAAGTTCAAGTATAAAACATGAATATGCTCCAAATAATTCAAAAACAGTTATGTGATCAAGTTCTACCTCTATATGTGCCATCCTGGAATTTAATCTCATCATCCCATCTTTGTTGTCATGTCCGGCATCTATATAATATGTCCTTTTAAGGAACTCATTTAACTTGCCATCACAGTTTTCGCTGCATTTACAATAAAAATCAGCATACATTCTTCTTAGTTTTGCAAAGCCTTTTTTAAGGCAGAGAAGGTATGTTATCGTCAGGCACTAACATAACAGAAAAAGTAGCCAACATTATCATAGAAACAGACCAAGCTGAAGTGCCAATAATTGAGGTTGGGAATACAGTGAACAACATGTAGGAGGAACTACGTGTGCTATTAATAGAGCAGAAATAGGCCCAAAATTCGTGTCCGAGAGGACTCGAACCTAGGTGGTCTAGGCGTACATCCACCCATGACCAACTGAGCTAGGCTCCACAGTGAAAACTTTGGAAAACAAAATATATCAGCATGATGCATAAATCAATGCTTTGAAAATCTTGGAAGCATAACAAGTTGGATGCAAAGTCAGACCTCCAAGTTGAGGCGCTAATACGTTGAAAACTTCGGAAGGAAAATATATCAGCTATGCATAAATCATTACTACGAAAACTTTGGAAGAAGCAAAATGATCTTGGTGTCAAGTGCCAACCAAAACCAACAGACATGGCCTAGTCTTAAACCATATGTTAAAGCTTAAGGCATCACTAGAATAGTTTGGCCACAACAATTCTTTATACTAATTTCAAAGCTAAAAAGGGTAATACTCTAGATACTAAATCCAGAGCTGATGTTTTCTCCAGGCAACCATCATGAAAAAAAAATTATATGAAACGTTGCCAAAGAAACATACTGGTGATCAACCCGGCAGGTCAAATTGGCTTCAATCATAGCTCTTAACCCTTCGTCTGTTAATTTCTTCCTAGAATACCCAAATATACCAACATTCTGCAGTATAAAAGCTGAAAGGTGTAACATGACAATTGCAGTCGCACAGACAAGGTACAGAAAGTAATTGAATTCAATTCTCCAGTAGCAGAAGTTATGCTATGTTCATACCTGAGGAAGAAAACCACTGTAATACAGAGCAAATAGAGCTGGGAAGATTTTATTTCTTGCCAGCTCACCGGTAGCTCCAATAACAGAAATGCAAAGAGATGGTTCACTGTCGGAGTGGCCATCAAACAGAGCAGACTCTTCCTTTCGCACAGGAGGATGCGTTTCAGAGGGGTTGAGTCCCAGATGCATTGAATTTTTCTGAACGGTTGAACTATCCAAAGTATCAGAGCTTGTACTGGCCATTTCACCTCCAGAATCTGCATAAAGGGGGGAACGATAAGGTGTTCGTGAAAGCATGAAGACAGAAGAAAATGCCCAATGAGAACTTTGCAACGATAATAGTATGAGAAGTTTTCTCTTGAGCAATTTTTTTATCGACAATGCTAATGCAAATTGAATGTAACTATCAAAGGTATGATGCAAATTAGTGCCAGCTGAACTGAGGGAGTCATAAGGCATCGAGCCAACAGTGACCGAATTATGATATGCACATGCAAAGCAACGGCACAATACATAACTAATTTACTGATACCAACCATAAGCAAGATGCACGCTCCAATGAGTTAGCTTTTCAGTCAGAGATGAAACCTCCAAGTAATCAGGACTTTTATCATCCCCTCGAGCATCTAGCTTTCTTTGAAGTTGCCATCCATGACTTTTCAATGCCTTCCGGAGCTTCAGCTTTGCAGCAATCCAACATCTCAGTCCACAAACTTTCGTTCTAAAACTGGCAGTAGGTCCTGCAACCTAAGTGCAGAAGCATTAGGCAGCGATTGATCAGCATATGAATGCGTCAATGTGTAGATACCAATTTATTGCCACTGCCTACAAAACCAATCTGTGATAAAATCTGGATCAGCTACCAAATGTAAAGAAAATTGTCTAAGATTTCAGCAGACCAACGCTTGTGCCTGGTAGAAAAAGGACACAAGCTTTATTCATATAATGACACGACATAATCAAAACATAGCACTCACACCAACACATAACATGATCATGACCGCCCGAGTGACAGATTGATGCAGTGAGTGTTCCGTCAATCAAGTAATTGTGGCTTATTAATCCAACACAACTCTCTATGTGCGCATTCCGTCAAACAGGTGATGGAGCACGATGACAAGGTCAAGCAAATAGGCGACTGAACTACCCCGACCCACTCACCCCCAAGAAACAGAAAAGGCGCAAAAGCATCAACTGAGACCCGTGATGGACACGAGAGTATTTTGGCTGGCTCTAATTCCCCCCTGGCGCCCAGAGGGCCAGGCAGGGTCACAAGAATCACACGCTCGCACGGGCAAGGCAAGCGCTCCGCTTACTGCCTCCATGAGTCCACAGGGCAGCACAACCACAGGCACGAATCAGTGTACCACCACCAGCACGCCACCACACCAGCGCCCAGAGATTCGTTATAAGGCATTTCATCGAACAGCTTACGCCCACGGCGTCGGAGGGGGGAAACCACCAGCCGCCAACCAGGCAGCCATACCATACCACGGGCGCACGAGACGAGTACTCACAGGGCTGAAGCGCGAGGCCGCCAGCGAGGGCTGCAAGAAGAACGGCGCCGGAGCTGCGGGCGCCGCCGCGGCGAGCCCTGCCATCTCTTGTCTTGGTGGCTTGGTGCTGCTGATTGCCTCTTGGTCTTACCTGCCCCCTTTGTTAAGTCGCGTAGACGAGCGCTAGACTACGGAAGTAGAGGCTGTTACACGTGTCAGTTTGTGGCGTGCAAAGTGGATAGCGACAGTAGAAGCTGGGCCTTTCGCTGCCCTTGGTGTTGACTTTTTTTTAGCCTTCTTAAAATTAATATTTTAATAACAGCCCGTCGAAATCTAAATTTTGAGAAACTAGTCATTTTTGTCACGCTAAAGTATCTAGCGTGACTCTCCAACGTAGTCACACCATATTCATTGATGTGACCAAAGTGGTCACGCTGGCGGAAACCCTGGTGCCTTAACACGTGGGTTCGATGTGGCAGCCTGAGTCACGCCAAATTGGTTGGCGTGACTCGGATGAACAGTATTTTCATGGATGAACAATATTTTCAGCGGTTTCAATTGTTCTCTTTCCGCTTTCTCTATTTGAGCAGTGGGGTTGCTGTACTCTAAAATTCATGAAACTTTTTCTATATATCCTATAATTCATGATGAATCCATTTTAAAAGGATTCACCTCAATACCCCATCTAGATTTTAAAATAAAAAACTCCAAAAATAGTTACTTTTAGAAATTCATAGACTTGATTTTGTACTATTGGATCAAGAGGTATCCACAAATATTATGTACTTTAGAAAAAATAAAAGAGTATACATCATTTACAATAATTTTCTATGCAAATATATAGGGAAATGCAATGGAAGCTCAAGTGCTACAATGCCATGAAGATCAATTCAAGCCACACCTTATAGAAGGAGTTGTATATTTTATAAAGTTTTTCCAAGTGTTTCCAGCTAAGAATAATTATCGAGCAGTTGACCACATATACATGATAAAATTCACAGGTCACACTGAGGTAATTGAATTCCCTGGTGCTTCTCCAACGTTCCCCAAGTATGCATATACTCTAGCATCCTTTGATACATTAAGGATCAGAATTGATTACACTAGAGAAATATCAGGTAACTATATATTCATTTATATATTACATCTACCATTTCTAATATACATTTTATCTATTGTAATATCATCATATAACTTTAATAAAATAACATATAATCTAACATTATACAGACACAATAGGACAATGGGTCTCTATTGAACCTGCTACAACAACTTATATCAAAGGTATTAAGAAGACAATACGACACCTCTACATTTCGGATGGAAAGTATAACTACATAAAATAATTTATTGTTATTTATATACCAATCTTTACTCTTTTTCATTTATTCTTTCTCTTTAGTCTACTTATTTAAAGTTTATTAGTCCTCCTAAAAATCATGTGTGTGGTTTGGCTAAAACATATTTTGAACTATCCATACAATAAATTTGGTATGGTTTAGACCACAAATGGCAATTCTTTTTGGCTCCACAAGTCACCTAAGTATTATTGTTATAGAACAAATTGTAACATATACCAACATTCAAAATTGAATAATTCAAATTCTACGACTCTATTGGATGTGCATGTTTGCAAATAGTACATGTACATGTTGCATTAAGCGCTGGCAAAATTGTGAGGAAAACCGAACATAATTGCTAATTATTTAGAGGGCGTTTACAAGGTTAAATAGTATGAAATGATAAAAATGCATATAAATGGAGCATTGTAAAGGAACTCACTTTTTCACCAAGTAATCTAGGGTTGGAAATAATTTTAGAAATTATTACGCCATATGAGAGGAATATTAGTGAATTTTCTCAGATTTTTAGGAATTTATTTGAGGTCTTAAAAATTACTAGAATTTCTAAAAGTAACCATTTTTGGAGTTTTTATTTTAAAACCTAGATGGGGTATTGAGGTGAATCCTTCTAAAATAGATTCATCATGTATTATAGGACATACAGAAAAAGTTTCATGAATTTTAGAGTACGGCAACCCCACTGCTCAAATAGAGAAAGCGGAAAGAGAACAATTGAAACCCTGGAAAATAGCCATGTCGAACCCACGTGTAAAGGCGCCGGTGTTTCCTCCAGCGTGGTCACTTTGGTCACGCCAATGAATATGACGTGACTACGTTAGGCAGTCACGTCAGACACTTTGGCATGACAAAAGGGTTAGTTACTGAAAATTTAGGTTTCGACGAGCTGTTATTAAAATATTAGTTTAAAAAAAACTAAAATAAAAAAAAAGTCTTGTACTGACACTTGACTGCCAAGGCACAGTTTGGATTTTGGAATGCAAGAAAACGCAGAAAATCAAAGTCACATACAGTGAGCTCCACTTCCGAAAGTCCGTCCAACACGTGACAGCTTTCGTGTCACTTATGGCGATTTCGTGTGGATTCCACGGTCATCCTTGGCGGTAATTCTTGCCGCTCAAATCCAGGATTCAAAACCACAAAAACATGCCTATATACCTATTCCCATTAAAGTAGACAGAGTTTTCACCCATACGATTCCACTCTAGCGACCCATTTCAACTCAATCCTAAGTTTTACTCTGTTGTCAAATCTGAAACCTTTGGAAGCCAAAATCCCCATTTCTGGTTGGAATACTCACTAAATCTCCAAGCCTTTCACGTGTGCTAGGTGCGTGAATGTAAAATCTTGTATCCCTAGCCTGAGCGGAGTTTGGAGGAGGCTGTGTTGGCGGGGGGATGGAGGCGGTGGAAGGCCAACTGCAGAAGCTGCACTTATCGAAAGCAGAGAAGAGGGGTTTGAAGCTAAGCCGAGCAGGTGCAGCAAAAGGAGGGAAGATAAGTTTCTGGGCTATTGAAAAGTTGATATCGGAGAGACCAGCATATTTGGATGCCGCAACACGGACCCTGGGACTGATTTGGTGTCCCATGGGTGGATTGGAATGCAAGGATCTAGGTAAGAATCACTATATTTTTTACTTTTTCGCAATAAAGGAGTAAAAAAAGAGCTCTTAGGGATGGTCCTTGGAATTTTAATAAAGATCTACTAGTAATGGAAGATTTGTGTCGAGTAAAACACTAACAGAGTATGATTTCAAGTTTATTCTAATCTGGGTGAGAGTAGAAAGATTACCTTTGGGCATAATAGATAAAGAGTTTGTACAGTAATAGGGGAGCAGATCGGAGAAGTTCTAGATGTGGATACATATGAGAATAATTCAGCTAGAGGCCAATACTTGAGAATCAAGGTGAAGCTGGACATTACTAAACCCCTGATGAGAGGTTTTACCTTACACAGGGAGAGGGAGGAGGAAGAGGAACAAACCAGGATGATTGAAGAGAGAGATAAAGAGAATGGAGAAGAGGAAAAGGAGGCATTATGGTGCAATTTCTCCTATGAATATTTGCTGGACTTCTGTTATAACTACGACAATATTGGACATGGTGAAAAACATGTTCAGTTATGAGGGAAAAGGGAGAAAAAAAGACCCTTTGGACCAAACATGCGTGCTTTCCCAATGACAAAAAGGCTTAGTGATGAAAGGGAAAGAGAGTTCTAGAAGAGTAATAGTTCAGGGAGTCAGGGAAGCAAATTTGGCAATGATGCACTATCCTGGAGAAAGGAACCAGTGGAAAAGGTAGCAAAAGGGAAAGAAAACAGAGAAGAGGAGGAGAATGAAGTCACAAGCCCAATGAAGACATCAACAGAGAACCGGGAAGAGATGATCTATGGTAGGAAGCTACTGTTTGAGGAAACAAAACACCAAATGCAGAGGTATGAAAACAAGAAGAAGGAGAAAATTGAATCTGCAGTTCAGATTAGTGAACCAGAATCAGAAGAAAAGGGAATAAAGATTGAGAAGCAAAGGGCGATTCAAGGAGCTAAACACAATGAACATATCATGCAGGAACTGATAAATGAAATGAAGGTTAAGGCTCATGAGGAGATAGTAAATATCCAGAAAGAGGAAAAGGCTAAGACAATAAATAAAAATGATGAGAGCATACCAGAGGAGTCAAAGAAGGTTAAGGTAGGATACTAGAAAAAACGTGAGCGTCACAACATCAATCAAGAGCAAGGCATGGTGGGGAAGGTAATAAAGAAAAGAAGTGCTAGCAAAGTTGGCTTTAAAGAAGACAGAGATCTCACAAAGAAAACAAGAATGGAAGTAGATGGTCTAGAAGAGAGGGAAGATGAGGAACAAAAAATTGCAACTGAACTTGTGAACGTTAGGCTGCAGGGACAACCCGACGAATCCCAATGAAGATAATAGCATGGAACTACCGGGGATTGTGTAATGGCCCAGCAATTCGAGGGCTTCTGGATCTCCAGAAGCAGGAGGACCTAGATATCCTCTTCTTGTCTGAAACAAAGATGGATGAGAAGAAGATTAAGCATTTTAAATGGGGTGTTGGGAATGAAGGGAGTCATGATCAAGGATTGTCATGGGAATAGTGGAGGATTGGCTTTATTTTGGAAAAGGAATGTGGATCTGGAGCTGTAGAACTATTCCAAGTACCATATTGATGTGGAGGTGATCAAGAAAGACAAATTTAGATGGCGGTTCACTGGAGTTTATGGAGAACCAGCCAGCGACAAGAAGGAAAACACATGGAAACTTATGAATATCCTGAATGCACAACGTGATAGGCATTGGCTTTTAATGAGATTCTTCACAGTTATGAGAAAAGGAGGGGAATGCCGAAGAACCAAACCCACATGGATAATTTCAAGCATACTCTTGAATTGTGTGGTCTTCGAGATCTGGGGTATGAAGGTGACAAATACACTTGGAGAATAATAGTCATTCAGTTGAGAGATTTGTAAAAGAAAGGTTAGACAAAGATGTAGCTACTCAAAATTGGTGTGACAGATTTCCCCTTTTCAAAGTGGTGAATGGAAATCTGAGACACTCATACCACAGACCAGTCATTACCATAGATGAGAAAAAACTTACATGGAAGACAGGAGGGCCACGATTCAGATTTGAAGCAAAGTGGTTGGAGGAGGAAATTTGTGATATGATAGTGAATAACACCTGGAATGCAGCTATAAGTGATGGAGTGTGCAATCTTGCGCAAGGCCTCCAAAGGGTAGCAAGAGAACTCCAGGATTGGAATACAAATGTACTAGGGGATCTCGAGAGAAGAATTAAAAAAGCAAAGCAGGAACTAGAGGAAATCAGAAGGGAAGACATCTCTCAGCAGCAAGTGTCAGAGAATTTTTCCTTTGAGAAAAGCCAAATAACCTAGCAACGACTAGACACCTATTGGAGGCAACGCTCCCACGTCAACTAGCTTAAATCAAGTGATAGAAATATTAGTTATTTTCATGCTTTTGCCTCTGAAAGGAAAAAAAATACAATTCATAGTTTGAAAAATGATAATGGAGATTGGGTGGAAGGAGAGGAAAACCTCAAAAAGCTAATTTCTATTTATTTCTCCTCTCTGTTTGTAGCAAGTGCAAAGGGTAGCGACATGGAAGTTTTGAATTGTATTCATCCAAAGGTGGATAGACAGATGAATTCTATTGTATGTGCTGACTTTTCTGAAGATGAGGTGAAGGTCGCATTGGATGCCATTGGGGACCTAAAGGCTCCGAGTCCTGAGGGCATGCTAGCAATTTTTTTCAAGAAATTTTGGCACATAATTGGCAAGAAGGTCACTCAGGAAGTGCTCAACGTATTACGTGGAGGTGAAATACCAACGAGATGGAATGATACTTTGGTGGTCCTAATTCCCAAGATGAATAAACCAGAAAAGCTGAAAGATCTTTGGCCAATTAGTTTATGCAATGTGATATACAAGATCAACTCCAAGGTGCTTACAAATCGGCTGAAGGTGATTCTCCCTGAAATAATATCCCCTAATCAAAGCGCTTTTGTACCAGGGAGAATGATCTCCGATAATATTCTGCTAGCATATAAATTATCTCACTTTTTGCAGAACAAGAGAAATGGGAAAGTCTGTTATGCAGCACTCAAACTTGACATGAGTAAGACCTACGACAGGGTAGAATGGAACTTTCTCGAGAATATGATGTTAAAAATGGGTTTCCAAGAAAGATGGGCCAAGCTCATAATGAATTGTGTTATTACAGTGTGCTATCAGATAAAGGTTAATAATGACACAACATATATTATTACCCTAGGAAGAGGTTTGCACCAAGAAGATCCACTATCACCATATTTATTTTTGTTATGTATAGAGGGTTTCTCGGTAATGCTGCAAAGCAGAAGATCAAGGGAGATTACAGGGGAACAAAGTATGCAATAGAGCTCCAAGTGTAAATCATCTCCTGTTTGTTGATGATTCTTTACTTCTGCTCAAAGCAGATGAAGGAAATGCTATGGAAGTGAATCGCATCCAAGAATCATATATTGCGTGTTCAGGCCAGGTGATAAACAAAGATAAATCTATCATTATATTTAGTAAGAATACTCCTCTCCTAAAAAGCAAATTGTGATGTCAACTTTGCAGCTAACAAGTGAGGCTTGGACTGAAAAATATTTGGATCTACTGGTTTACTTAGGAAAATCAAAGTCAAAGGCTTTTGCATACTTAAAGGACAAAGTTTGGAGGAAAATACAAGGGTGCAAAGAGAAAAGGTTGTCAGCTGCAGGGAAAGAAATCCTAATAAAAGCAGTCGCCCAAGCAATGCCAATCTTTGCCATGGCATGTTTTGATTTAACAAAGTCTCTATGTGACCAAATGAGCAGGATAATATGCAGATACTGGTGGAGTCAAATAGAATAAGGAAATAAAATACACTGGATTGGTTGGTCTCAATTAACTCAGCCAAAAAAGATGGAGGGCTAGGATTTAGAGACTTGTATGCATTTAATCAAGCCATGTTGTCAAGACAGGCTTGGAGATTGATAAATTGCCCTGAATCCTTATGCGCTAGAGTTCTGTTTGCAAAATACTATCCTAAAGGTAATTTGATGCGGGTGAAGAAAACAATGGGCATGTCCTACTCATAAAGAAGTGTGGTGAAGGGAGTGAACCTGCTAAGAGAAGGAGTAATATGGAGGGTTGGCAATGGTGAAAACATAAACATATGGCGGGACCCTTGGACCAAAGGGCTCAACAAGAAGGCTAATCACAAACTGGGGGCACAACTTAATCCAGAAAGTTTTAGAACTAATAAACCCAGTTGAGGGAGATTGGGATATAGACCTGGTAAAGCAAACTTTTTGTGAAGAAGATGCAAATACTACCGTACAAATTCCATTACATGAAGACCATGATGATTTCATAGTTTGGCGCTATGATAAAAGGGGTCTCTTTTCTGTGAAATAAGCACACAAGGTGGCAATGGATGTAGAAGCTCATAAATCAAGCCGAGGAATGCCATCCTGTTCAAGTTCTTCAGATGGTCAGGCTATGTTCCCATGGAAGAAGATATGGGGGCTTTCCCTTCCAATAAGGTACTACACTTTCTGTGGAGAATGGCAAACCATAGCCTCCTTTTCAGACCCAATCTGAGAAGAAGAGGAGTAGAAGTTGATGAAAAATGTCCAGTATGCTATAGAGTTAGAAGATGGTGGTCACTATTTTTTCAAGTGTAAACCTGTTAAGCAACTTTGGCGTGCAGCACAAATGGATGATCTTCGTGCAAAATGGCTGATTGTATCCACCCAAAAGATGTGATTTTGAACATCTTAAACCTCGACAACAACTTATGTTCCAAGGTATGTATCTTAATATGGTTGTGGTGGTATGAGAGGAATAAAGCAAACAAAG
Organism: Phragmites australis; assembly: GCF_958298935.1. Taxonomy (NCBI): domain Eukaryota; kingdom Viridiplantae; phylum Streptophyta; class Magnoliopsida; order Poales; family Poaceae; genus Phragmites; species Phragmites australis. The sequence continues at coordinate 15,413,949 of NC_084923.1, forward strand.
GTGATAACATAAGAAATTTAGATGAACTTTTGAACTGTTTTGATACACATGTAAGAGAATTCTCAGATTTTTTGGAAAAAGAATAATCTGCAGAAACCGTTAGTGAAGTGCAGTCATTGGATACCCCCACCTCAAAAGTATATCAAAGTTAATCTAGATGATGCTTTTAATGAAAACTTGAATTCAGGAGGGTGGGGCTTTATCTTTAGAAATTCAGAAGGTGTTGTTGAAGCGGCGGGAGCAGGGAGATTACATTCCATTGCTGATGCAAGTTGAAGCTATAGCTCTCCTTCAGGCAATCAAAAAGGCAAATGATCTGGGTTGTACAAATGTCATCTTTGGGACGGATGTCATGACCCTGAAGCAGGCTATTAATGGAGATGATTATGATTCTTCGGTGAATGGTGCCCTTTTTAAGGAAGCAAAGTACTTGTTAAGCCTGCATTTTCTTTCAACTATGTAGTTTGGTGTCCCAGAAATTGTAATAACACTACACATGTTTTAGCTTCTTATGACACAGGCTTGATAAATGAAAGTCAATGTATGTGGCTTGCTGATGTACCAGACTTTGTTACAGTCACGAGTTCCAACGATTTACCTGGACCGTCAAAGTATGGAATCTATGTCGTTCCATTTAAAAAAAAAATCACATACAATGAACCTCGACCAGAAGCAAAAGCACAGGGATCACTCTTAAGAGCCGCTTGCATGCTTTAATGCAAAAGATATAAGAACTTTACTTGCGTTATTGCATAGATGATTGTTAGTAAGATGGAGAAGGGAGATCTCAAAACAATTCTTTTTAGAAATGTCAGATTTCCTCAGCTATGCTGTGTAGCAATCCTCAGTATCATGGTTCCTCCACCATAATGTGTAGCAAATTTTACTGTCACATGGGATTCTTTTGATTTAAAGCACAATCCAAGCATACGTCGTAGAATTGAGTAGATTTCTCCATCTTTCCTCCCAGATTTATATGTTATAGAGCTTGAAGAGACTTTGATCGATTAAACACCACAAGCTGCTTTTGCTCCTCATTTCCAACCATTACAAATGTTGGATATTCATCCATCCTTTATGTACTTCTATTTTATTCCTAATACAATTGTACAATATGTCAATCGTAAATTCATTATAACTTACAAGTTACAAGCTTTACCCTACTTGTACAACATCGAAGCACAATCTGAGACCAGAAGGTGTTAATACAACTTGTACAGAGAGGACTGGACCTTCAATCATCTGCAAATGCATTCAAGTTTGCAACCAGCAGTCCCACATTCACATATCATCAATCCATGGAGTGACACCAACACTGATGTTGTTACTCCCGTGGCCTAGCAAGCCAAAGAGAACTCAGGGCACGCAAACGTGAAAAGTAGTCATGAATTGCAAGGAGCGCACGAGCAGCTTGTTGGATTGTCAAAATCCGTTGCATTTGATGTAAGGTCTGCTGTCGTAGATTGTCAGCCTAGCACAAAAGGAACATAAGAACTCTTCAGTGCTAGAAACATTGAGAACTGCAAACATTGCTCAAAAGTTGCAAACACTTGAAGGGTAAATGTGCTGGATTCAAGCCTTGTCTGCTTTAAAAAATTTGTAACTCCCAAACAAACATCTTAACCCAACTGATCAGCAAATTAGTTTCAATTATTCTTTTACCTATTACAAGCAACAACAGCAAACTACATGTTTGCCAGAGTCAGGGTTAACAGAAAGTTTACCTGGCGAAGGAAATTCTCGAGGGTACCCAGCTTGCCCATGGCCATAGCCATTTGACCCATATAGTTTGCCACATTCCCAGAAGATCCAGATGGACCAAGGGACTCAGCCAACGTTTCTGCCAAGGATTGCTGCAATGCATCCATTACTTGTGACAATGCATCCTCAGCCTGCTGGGAGGATTGCTGGAGATTTGACAGCCCCAACAATTGCTACTCAGTTAGAGGCTCGAGCTGATTCACAAGGAGTTGCAATTTTAAAACAGTGTAAGGAATAGTTCATCTTGAAGTAGAAGTACCCACTCAAGATACAAATAAAAAACTCACACCCTACTAGCAGTAGGCTTTACACCCTTTAAATAACAAATGTAAGTTATTTTTGGGCATCTGCACAACATGTGCTAGCCAAGTCAGTAGTCAGTATTATCGCCAAGAGTTATAAATTGGAAAATACCACTAAATGTGAGGATGACATGTGGGGCCTCAAGCTACATGTCATTGACATATTGGTAGATACTTTTGGATTCTGATCTTTGCGATGATAAAGAACAGTATTGCCAAAAAAAGTTGCACACTATGAAAGTATCTGTCATGAGAAACATATGTGGTAAATATTGACTCTATAAATTACTGGTAAAAAATTAGAAGTTTGACCAGCACGGGTTTAGAACGACTTATATTCGCAATCAGATGCAATGTGATACAGTTTAATCTAGTATATGGTTTATGCACCTTTAGAAGCTCAGACGAACGGAAACCCCCAAGCCATAAGAAGCACCTTTCAGCATGTGTTTTCCACATGCCTGATAGTATACGAAACACATCAGCCTTCACAGCAACGCCCTTCTGCCTGAATATCTCATCATAATGTGCCATTATCCCATCTATGATAAGACGGAGGTCGCTATCACTTGCATGAGCATTTACTGCAGTCCTCAGCTCATTTATCTGTTTGTTTTGCTCCTCTTGCCATCGAGCATATTCTAAATCAAAGGTCATAGCCCCTGCAGAGATAAGCTTTACTTTTTTCAGTTATACTCCTAACAAGCACTCGGAAATTACAAATGGTGTAAGTTTGCAATAGCAATTAGAGAAAGTGCACCATTTCCACTCATAGCATGAGTTTGCTCTCCAGAGCTGGAAATAAAGATTCCCTACAATTCAGTATCCAAGTAACAAAATTGAAAGAACCCTCTGAGACAAGTCAGCAAAAAAAAATTAATCGATTGGACACCCAACAAACATCAACCAAATAAGCATTTACCTGTTGTTGAGCTTTCTTGCTCTAGACTAGAAAGTTTTAGCTTACTGCTCTCCAATTGCTGTACATATGCCTTTGAAAACAACAAGTATTAGAAAGGGCTATTAACAAATAAATAAACCCAAAAGTGAACCAAGAAAAGTTAGCAGATACACTTCAATTTACATAATTCAGTTGCTTATGCCCAAGTTGCAATTTTTTTAGGTTAGTAGTACATCATGAAACAAAGAGTACCTTGGTGTTGCACACTTTTTTTCTCAAAGCAAAGGTAACTTCGGTGTTTTTATAATTTCCATATAATATCATGGGAATATGATGGAACCAGAAGTGCTAAGTCACACATATTTGCAAGTTATCACAGTAACTGCACCATCATGCAATTTAGCTCTCTGATGCACAAATTCAAACTTATCCATACTACACTACTACAAACAGTGGTGGAAGCCAGAAATTGACACATGCTTGGGCTACCATATCTCTTGCTACCTAACCCATTACAACCCAGCACTGTGATGTGTGCAGTTGAAGAAAAAAAATCAATATGGACTTCTCATTTTCCATAAAGTGATTTTCAATGTGGAACTGTTTGACGTGGAAGCTCACAACAATGTCCGAGCATTGAACTACTAATAAAATAAATACAATACTGAATTCCAGGGGATTATATTAACTAATATTTTTAATCATAGTTGCAAGTTCTACCATCACATACAACACACATCGATTACAATTTACAAACTTTATACTAGAAACTAGACTTATGTAAGTATTAATATGAGTCAATGCATTAGTGTATCAAAAACCAAACTATTAGCCTAAGTGTAGTAAGTGTGGGACCAGTGGCAGGCTGAAGCTTGAATAGCATTGTCTATGGCTTCACCCCAATGGCAACTAGGCAACTACACTACTCGGTCCTGACCCACACACATGCATGCAATAGCCAGTCACCCACACAACAGCTTATACACAAAATGTTAAATCTAACTGCACCAACGTGTGGCAATAGCTCCCAGATGTAATCCCAATGTTAAATTAATCTACTGCAAGCCACTTTGCTCACCCATGTGTGTGCAGTAATGGTAATAGTACCTTTTTCTCAGCCAGCTTTTTCTTGCTGCCTCACGATTTTAGGCAAGACACCATAAGACCTGCAAAATAGCAAATTCCATTGTCTAAATATCATCGTCATGAAATGATAAGTAACACTACAGAAGACATTGGAGATAAAATTAGCACCTTTTGGTACATAGGCTTGTTAGATTTGTTAGATCGATCAGATGAATTAGAAGCCATGATAGCTCCACTCTATCCGTTTTCTAACTGTAGAAGTTGGTTAAGACAAATTAAAAATATACACTGTTTATGCATCAAACTATAACCTAAAGGAAAAGTTAGCATGCAGCAGTATATAGTAACATATAATGACTTCACGGGGACATGAGCACTTTACATGTATTTAGCTTCACCATTAGATGTTCTATTCTATGGTGTGAAGTTGAGAACTTGTAAAATCATCTAATAAGAGTTTTTTTTTATAAAAATAGGATATTATCAGTTATGCAGTAGCACCTAGTGCCTCCAAGTCCAAAAAATAACTTTGCTTTGTTCTATTAGTAATCAATTCATGGACAAAATTTACATCTAATATGTAGAAGATGTGCTTAGAGTGAACCAATGTTGCAATTCAACTAATGCTATGTTGAAATGTCAACTAATGCTTACAAATTCTAAAGTAAATTCAGCAAACATGGATAGGTATAAGCAAACAACGTGATGACCAAATCACAATACAAAATCTATACAGATAAAATAGAAAAAGTAGTGACAAAAGGAGGGGAGATATACAAGAAACAACCATTTTCATCTGTGCTTTCCTTGTTATGTAGGGATTTAGAGTATCTAATATCACCAAGGGGGTATTAACCAACTCATGAATCGTCCTTAGCTTTGTCAAAGTTTTCAAAGAGTGTCCAAGTGTCCACACTTCAAGGCATTTCAAATTTGATATTTTCACTTAATGAAACCAATAGTCTAATGTCTAACATTAGACTTTTCAACTTTGCAAGTTAAATATCTAATCCACATCTTATTTCTTCAGGTATTAGAGCATGATAAAGGCAAACTCATATTTTATCAGATACAGTGCAATTCTTCTCCTCCTATTTGATTATTGGTAATCTCAGACACAGCACCAATGTTATTTTCACTTTTCCCCCAATTCTTCATGAATGATCAATCATCAGGAACATAACATATAACAGAAACAAATGGGAGAAAGATAGGTTACCCTTTGATTCTTATCGTCAGTGTCGACAACAATTGATGTGTCAGTCCTCGAACTAGCATATGTCGTGTCGGTTCTCGCCAACTCCTAAGAATGAGACAACAAATTGCTTTGTTGTCTCTTTTTTTTTTCAATTTTCTTGTGATAGCATGATAAGCCTACTCGCAGTTGCCACAAAGTTACCTAGAGGACAGAGCCGCAACCTAAAACAAATATCCAGGTATATCAGAAACATAATAAAGAACATGCAGCTAGAAATGAAAAAAGTGATAGTCTAACTAAGCACATACATATCCATACTTTTACCAAAAACACTGATAGGTTAGAGTTAACTGCATGCACCAGATCTGAAAAGATCAAACAAAAGACATTTAGCTGTGGTTCATTAAGGAAATTAATGGTAGTAACACCTTTCCAAGTGCTACCTTCTCTCAAGCAGCTCGTAATTCCAAAAGCACTACTAGTACAGCACAACAGCACTAGGACACAAGGTGGGTTATAACAAAACAGCAAGGACAGATTTTTCCAATAGACGTTAATTATTAAGCTTAGGTTATCTTTACTGCCCATACCCTAGCTTGCAAAGCTTTTGCGAAAGCAGAGGCCAACCTAAGAATTTGTAACCGAGAGCTGTTGACAAGCAATAGCAAATTTGGACATAATCCAACCACTGTTGCAAGAATTGTACAAAATTAGGCAGTGCTAAGGAATACGGGGAAGCACTGAATACTGCTCACCAAACGAGCATGGAGGACCTAAGCGGGGAAGACGGTAGGGGAGGTTCCGCAGATGAAGGAGTTATAGCTATAGCACTAGTGCGGATTTGGAGGAGTTCGGCCAGCAGCTGACACCACATGAGGCCAAAGGGTGGTTTTCGATAGTTCATCACGGGAATTCAAGGAGGTGAAACACCTTCCCAAACGCTACCTTGTCTTAATAGTAGCACCTAGCTCCGTGGCAAGTTTGCAACAAGTACACAGCATGCCACCACTAGGACACAGGACACATCACTTAACATGGGGCATGGGGGTTTAGCTGCATAATTCCTTTTTTGGGAAATAAATGCACTCCCACCTTGGCTACTGAGAACAAGTCCCAAGGTGTCAACTGAGATTGATCTAGCACGCTAAAGTAGAAGAAACATGATAGAATCATGAATTGATAGCTCGGCAAACACATCTGCAACTAACTGAACAGAGAGGAAGAATGATTTGAATTTGATCGCACGCAATTCAACAAACAAAAGGAAAGAAAGCTAGGGTTACTTACGAACGAAAGAAGAAACAAACCAAGTCCGTACGGATCTTCACCCCAGGCAAGTCCAGTAACAGCATATGAGAGGAGGGGGAGCAGGAGGCTGACGCCTCTCGATGAGAGGAAAGACCTCGGCGGAAAGGGACCTGGCTTACTGTACCCGGTCGCCGATGATGACGCACGATAGATTGTGAGGGGAGAGAGGAACGGCAAATTTGAGACTAGGACAGGACGAAATTTGGGGGAGAAATCAGAGAAGAACGAAGAAGACAGGAGAGGGGAGGAGGAAGAAGGGTGCACGGGGATTTCTCCAGTATAGTGAATCAAGGTAGACGCCACCACTGCCTGACATCGCACAATACTTTTAGTACCTAAAGCTACGACACCATAAATTTTTAGAGCTAGAGCTTTGCTAAATAAGGTCTAAATTTAGCTTAAGCTCCTATAATTTTTATAGTTGGGTATTTCTAGCTTTAGAAATTTATAAAACTAAAGCTGTGAATACACTGATGATATTGAGATAAGTCGCCTTATTTACATTTTAAACTAAAAATAATAACTTATGCAACTTTATTATATCTTACAACCTTAAAATTTGATATAGAGCTGAAAACTAAAGCTCTATCAAATAAAGATACTAATGAGAAAAAAAAACTCCCATTATGCATTTTGGTCTAACTACAATATCTTGCGAAGAAGAAAAGTGACACAATTATAAATTTACTCAATGAACACCTTAAAAAAAGAGAATTGGCAAATCTAAGACATGGGAACACAAATCACAAACGCTTACCTAACTTTATGAAACTTGACTAAGAGAAATGTACAAAAATTGACTTTGAACATAACATGTTCCTCTCACTTTTGTGTGTGTGTTCATGCTTAGTAAATACCCACACTGAGTGTTCATAGATGCATTCGGGTGAAGAGAGGTATCTTCTTACTAAGAAGAATAAAGACATCCAAATTTAGGCCGATGACTACTTGAACATGTGCAGTGGGAGCGCATATCTGCGCCTCCATCAACTAAAGCAAACTTGTGAGTTACCTGAATCGGTCCTGAGAACTAAGTTGTCTAGTTTTGTTTGTCCCATTTCTTTCTCATGATCATCACGGTGCTCGTACCCAATATCTTTCGTATAAGAACAAGAATCTACTTCCTTCAAGGAAAAAAGAATAAGAATCTAGCCATACAGTTATAAGTTGCTCTTAGCTCACCTACAATCACTACTGACATTTATCCCGCTTGTTGGTCCCAAATTGGTCTCACTATGATGATCTGTGTGTTACTATAATTTATGGATGGCGACCAAAAAAAAAGATAATGATTGTAAAACCTTTCATCAAGTCGACAAGAATGGGGGTGTAGCTCATATGGTAGAGCGCTCGCTTCGCATGCGAGAGGCACGGGGTTCGATTCCCCGCACCTCCACTGAATTCCTTTTTTTCTTCTTGTATTTTTGCCCTTCAGGACGCGAATACAGACGGTCTTCAGTTTGGACTGTGGACGCAAGGTTTCGACGAACGGTTAGATCCACGGCATTGGCATTTTGAGACCTGGAGCTTCGTCTTCTACGCCTTTTGGCGGACGCGCGGCTGGCTACCTGAACCCGCAACCAATTTTGCCACCTACCAGCCGCGCTGCATCTGCCAGCATCGAACAAATCAACAGCAAAATGAGCCGGCCGGCGGCCATAGTTTTAACTTTGCAGAGGCGTCCAGTGTCCAGCACTTCAGGTGCGCCAGGTTTGCGCACACTGCACCGTTGCTCTTGCCGCCCGGCTCGCAGCGGCGGTGGCCGGATGGACGCTTGCTCCTGCACTGGTACTGGCTAGTCCGGACCTCCTATCCTTGCAAGGATCACATTTGACCTGCCGGTCCCCGGTCCCGGGGGCGGGGAATGGCGGCGGTGGTCAAGTCCGAAATGTGCGACCGTGGAAGGGACGAAGGCCAAACTACCGTCAGGCCTGACTGAAGCACCATGTTCGGTATTCGAACTACTTGAGATCATTCAGTTGTGCGGTTTCAACTAACAACTGCAGAAGGAAGGCCGAACTGAAACAATCGTCACTCGTCAGGCACGAAGCACGGGGAGTTTTTATATATATTTTTTTTCATTAAAAATTTAAATAAATAGATTTTTCATAGAAAAATTGTAAAATAAGCAGTTCCACGTTTATGAACAGTAACCCCGCGGTGAACAGTACTCCGAAGTTAAATCTCACATAATATCTTCACTATTCAAATGATGTTTTGTTACTCTAAAAATCCTAATTTTTTTTTACATGTTACATAATCCATGTGCAACCTATTTTAATTGAATTCACCTAAAAATCATGTGTAGAATTTAAACTAAAATTCTCCAAAAAGACTACTTTTATAACTTATAGCAATTGTTAGGGCCTCAAATAATTTAAAAAAAACTGGTAAAATTCACTAATATTCTTCTTATGTGATGTGATAATTTATAAAATTATTTTTAGCAGTAGGTTTATATATGTTTGAATTCAAATTAAGTTAAAAGAAGAATATCACATGTAATTATAAAAATACATATAAATGGTGCATTACAAAGGAATCCACTTTTTTACCATATAATATAGGGCTGAAAATAATTTTAAAAATTATCACATCACATAAGAAGAATATTATTGAATTTTACCAGATATTTAGAAATTTATTTGAGGTCCTAACAATTGATAGAAGTTATAAAAGTAGTTTTTTTTGGAGAATTTTAGTTTAAATTATACACTAGATTTTTGGGTGAATTCAATTAAAATGAGTTGCATATGAATTAGGAATATGTACAAAAAGTTTTAGAATTTTTTGAGTAACAGAACATCACTGTTTTGAATAGAGAAGATGCAGAGTAAATTGAACTTTGAAGCACTGTTCATCGTGGATTACTGTTCATAAGTCTGTAGGAATCCTTTAAAGGCCTAACCACCCCACGAGAGTGGTAGACGTTTAATTTTATAATTTTTTTCACGAGAAATTATTTATTTAAATTTTTAATCGAAAAAATATAAAAATAAAAAAAGCTCAAGCACGGGACTCCTGCAGGCTAGAATCGAGATGATGCGGAGCGCAACAAGCAAAGGCCTTTGGTAGCCGATGAACGGTGGGCCGGTCTGGATCCCCTGCTCACAGTCAATGGGCTCGAAATAATGCTCCCAGTTCTTTCCATGTGGATTGTGAGAGCTTTTTTATTTCTATATTTTCTTTTTCAATATCTAAAATATACATCATCATTTCAAAATATTGCATAACTAGATCACCATCGTTCATTAAAATGTCGATAGCAAGATATCTCCATCCAACAAGCAATACTTGTGACGTTAAGGATGTGTTTGGTCGGAGGACGAAATTAAATGGGATATAGCTATTCATATTTTTTTAGATGGGATGATCCAATTTTCTGTTTGATTGAGATAAATGAGATGAACCAGTTTTCTGTTTGATTGGTATGATTAGGTGGATATGATGAGCTAATTTTCTTATTTGTTTAGTGAGATTAGAGTGGATAGGATGATCTATTCATACTTATAGTACATCACATGAGAAGAATATTAGTGATTTTTAAAAAAAAAAATTTATTTGAGCATTAAAAATTACTAAAAGTTAAAAAATAAGCTTTTTTACATAATTTTAATTTAATATTGGTTCATATTTTTTTGGATCAAACCAATTTAAATGGGTTGTTAGTGAGTTCTGATTTGCTAATAAAAATATTTAGAATTTTTTTAACTATTCCTATACTTCGAAATAAAATTATGAGTTAAATAAAAAATCTTAACGCATATGTACACAAATGAGCACGTGACGCTGGATGGCTCTATCCAGCCGATTTGGCCGGACCGAGCCATCTACCATCTATAAGAATATTCTTACATACCCAGCCACCCTATCCGCTCTCTCTTACAACCAAACAGCAGATGAACTAGATAACCATGTCCTGAACGGACCCTAAAAGGTGGCTCATTCTGTCCCCTCCGGCTCAACTGCCCCCACTCGGTTAAAAGGCGGATCGAATTCCCTTTCCAGAGTTCGGTGCGAAAGGGTAGGATTATTATTCCTTCCCGCATGACATTAACGACCAGCACAGGACGCAGCCCTGCATCTAGAAGGTCAGGCGGGCACATAATTACCCATGCTCCAAGACTCTGACAAGGATGGATTAGAGGCTGATCACAGCTGCCCTCCAAAGCTTGCTAGATAGTATTTATTACTGACTGATGTGCCAGAGGACTGGGGATCAAGAATGCGTGCTGCTCCTCGAGTCATAGGCTGTTGACAAAAAATCTGGTCAGGGGAGGAGACATTTTCCCATCGGCCTGAAGCTTTGAACAGTTCTTGACCAACCATGGACTATGGAATGGTGGTTGATGCTACACGAGAGACCACCCGACAAGGATGAGATGAGACAAGGAAAGTACTCCCTTCGATTTTAAATATATAACGTTATGACTAAAATCTGATTGTCAATAACTTCTAAGATATTTATTTTGAAAACCTAAAAATTACCACACAAAAACCATCTATCGGCTGATTGGCACCGATGACGTGGAAATGGAAACGGGATCCGTCGCTGCAGATTCGCGCTGCAGATCGACACAAACTTGGATGCGCATGGTCAGCCTATCTCTTCGTCTTAGCTTGTGCGTGTACTGATTTGTGGCTCAGGATTGTCTTCGAGGACGCCGAGTATATGTACTAGTGACATTTCCGAGAAATTTACTGCTTCCTTTCTCCTCAAGGTACATACATACCCATAAAAAATGTGCAGCTTAAGTGTGAAATCGAGATCTCTAGAAAAAAGGAATAAGATCAAACCCTGCAATATCTGGCCAGACCGTGAAATGCTTGATTATTACAGCTGACGGGATATATAATTAATATTATATATTATATATAGTATGCATATCTATAAAAAAATGAGAATCAAATAAATTTTACTCAGTACAGGGTTAGTCAGACCATCACAAAGTAAGATATGGAAAGTATATAATTTGAAGCTACTCATCCCGAATATAGAAATTATCCTCTATTCAAGAAGTATTCTTAGATCTACGAGAGTCTAACAATTCGAATAGGACATGAATAAAGCGAGGAGATGGACACATATAAGACAACACAAGTCAAATTATCAAGTAATCAAATAATCATATCTAGCCCACAATCATGAATCACGCATTCATATTTTTAGAGTCTGGAACCCTACAAACTAGTTAAGTAGAAGATAAATACTCATCGAAGATCCACGACAGAAGCAGTCCCTAATTGACTAGATCTTAAGTCTCAAACATACCAAAATTTGCCTAGTTCTTAAGATTAAACTTATCAACATCCGTATTGTATTCTATGATAAAAGAATAATTAAGAAAAGATACGACACAACTTAAGAGTCTAAACTTATATAAATTATATATCTCTAATCACATAATACTTTGTTAACTTCACATTTATCACTACTTTCAATATTGTAACAATAGACAATCGAGAATCAAATCCTAGACAGCAGCTATCAATGAACCTTGACCGGTTGACCTACGATCGTATTGGGCGTAGATCTGGACCAAACCTGTCTCTTTCAGGCAGCTTCCTTCATTTGTTTACCTTCCTATAATTAGTAGTTAATCCGAGAATGTCTGACCAAGGTAATGACAATTAGCTTCGTGGACCTTTGGCTTTCAAGCTATCGGTTCAACGAGCGCTGTTCAAAGGCGGTGCCCTCCCAGCTGTAGTCGTGGAAATTCCAGGTGATTTGGTAGGCCGATCGATTTGGTGGTTAAGCAAGTTAACAAAAAGAAAAACAGTCGAACTGCCCGTTAATTAAACCATCGCTATGACTGAAGCTGTATCCAGCGACTCGATCATGGATCTGATCCAAATCGAAGTTAATTTAAGGCATCACGTCATGTCGTAACAAACCCCACTGCTGATTGATCGAAGGCATGGGCAAAATACGCTTACTTTGAAAAGCTAGGAACGTCTTCAGTTTATGTATTATCGATATGCATGATTTGAACTCTGAACTCAACCACCACATGTATTATCGATACTAGTCAGTTTGCGTAGGTCGTCTCTGAAGTCTGGACAAAGAAGTCAGTTTATAGAGGGAATGGGGGAGCACTATAGCAGAACATATTATCAGTCATGATTTAAAATCGTTATTAGGTGAGTTTTGAATCGTTATTATTACTTGACACTGGTAGTTAGTGATAGTGTTTCGTGGATAAAACTAGTAGTGATAGTGTTTTCTGCTCTTTTCAAATTTTGACCGTTGCCATTAATAGTGTATGGTATATTTATAGATACGTAAATATAAATTTAATTCACGAGACGTTAAGTTTTTATCACGGCATATATACACAAGTACATATAAATTTAAGTCATAAAATATCAAGTCTCATCACAATATATATACATCACATACATATCAAGTTTTGTTATAATAAGGATAAGAAGTTTAAGGTTTGTTGCTAATTGAAGGGTCTGAAATCTGTCTTTACTTGTTTGATGAAGATAACGAGATTGACCAAAGTTCATGGTACTCGCCGGTTAGTCTGATGACTTCGTCATTGATGAATCTGATAAGTTATTCTTGAAATACGTTAGTTTCAATAGGTAAGAGTCGATCTATAGCCAGCTTAAGGAGCTGTAATTTTAAGAATCAAAAAAATCAAACCTTATGAACCCATATCGAACCTAAAAATTAGTCATTGATATGTATACCATCTACCTCAACATCGTTCACCTAGAGCGGCATGTCTCTAGTGAATCCGTGCATGAATTCTACTACATAAAAAATATATAAATGGTTGCTCGAGCTCTAATTTCTACAAGAAAAGTTATATCAGACTATCCATTCTTTCGTATATGGTCAGTGTCTATCGTCTAACACTCTTCTTGATATATCTTGTGTACACTCTATATGTGTGATTATTATCGTAAGTAGATTTAGATTTATTTAAATTAAATATTACAATAATAATAATAAAATGATCGAGTTTACCTTTGTAGCAAGTTAATGACGGGTTAGTAGGTTTCTTTTGCATTATTTTGTGAGATCATCCTAATATCTGGCTAGATGATCAAGAGGATCTAGTGAAGATTGCACATAGGTCGCTATAGGTTAGTTGGTACTAATTTGTAACATCGTATTGCTAAAAAAAAGTAGAACATTTATGTAGTGAAACACATACGCAAAGTGGTAGGGTAAAAGTATATATTTTTTCAATTGTAGCTCTAGAATACACTCTAATGCATAGTCATCGGTTTCTTTTGGTATGCTTTTGATCGTTGTCGAAGTTACTTTATGTGGGTCAATGAATTCCACATGGTAGATGCCTTCCGTCTTGCATTTGTGTATCTATATTCTACATAAAAAATAAGTTAAGACATTCAATCTAATAGTACAAAAATATATACTATGAATTATATGTATATGACACTTACAGAGTCCAGCAACTCATGATAGACACGTTGATGACATTTTGCTAGTACACTCGATACATTTTCTCGAATAATATAAAAATAGTGTTGTTCTCGTGGAGGAAATCTCGATGCTTGTATCTAACCTTGAAAATGTTTACCCTACATCGACTCCTTCATGTACCACATATGAAATTTTTGAAATGTTAGGTCTTTCCACACATCTGCCATGGCCAACAGTTTGCCTAGCTTAAATTTTTATCTCCCAATTGCTTTTGGTGCCAAGAACTCATCTAGAAGTTGCTCTCTTGTCATTTTGGATTCTTCAAGAAATCTTTCCAAATTTTGTTCTTATAGTATTTGTTCGATCGTAGACTCCTTCAAGTATTTCTTATTACTGATATGCTCATAATCTGATTTACACTTAGGCTCAATAGGTTTTGCCATCTTCAAAGAAAAACTTCTGCGTTTTTGCATGGATTGATATTTTCTTCACGGGCTCTAGTTTTTGCAAGAATTTCTTAACACTGGTGTCCACTATTGCTCTGGTTTCCTCTGCAGTTTTTTCATAAAGCAACTTCTCAGGTGTTGCCACCTTCTTATGTGGCATTTGCTTTTGGGATGAAGTCGATTTCTGAGATGAACTCAAATTCTTAGATTGTGCATGTGATGTCGACTTCTGAGGGAGAGGAGTTGGCTCTTTTGATGACGGTGGTGGCGACTTTCGAGGGGAGGAGTTGACTCTCTCGTAATGTAGCAAGTTGTGGGAAGTTTCCTTTTGTCGTTGTCTAATTGTATGTAATATAGGTTATTCCTGAGGTTCATTTCTTCTGGTCCAACCGTGTATATAGTGTACCTTTTGTTTTGTCCGATATGTCCAGTAAGGTATCAATCAAGCTATCAAACACATTCTTCTCCACGTGCATGACGTTGATTGCATGTCAGACCATAAGATACTTCCAATAAGACAACAAACAAAATATTGATATATTTTTCCACATAGGAGCATGTTGCCTAACCGGGATTTTTTAACTGCCTGACCCCTTTCTAAGTACAACTTTAAGTATCTTTACCATCTTAAATATCTATTCTCTAGTGTGAATATTCGGAGCTTGACAAGATACCACTGTCCTATCAAAAACTCTTTTATTCTTGCGATATGGGTGATTCGGATGAAGGAACCTATGATAACCCATGAAGATCATTTTTTAACTATTCATCAGCCACCGCCCCTCTGTTTCCTCTAAGCAATAAATGCATCCATTGTACTCTTTTACAGTCTATCCTGATAGGTTACCAAGAGCATGCCAATCTGATTTTATTACGAACAACATTACGCGTAGGGTGAAATTCTTACATATGTACTTATCCCATACTCGTACGTCATCTTTCCATAGTATAAGAAGATCTTTAACAAATGGTTTAAGTTACACATCAACATCATTGCCTGGTTGATTCGGCCCACTAATCAACAAACGCATCATAAGGTACTTCCGCTTCATACATATTCAAGGTGTAAGGTTGTAGATACATAGTCACTGTCAAGTGCTATAAGTACTACTCGTGTTGTCGAATGGATTCATCACATCCTTACTTAACCTGGACCTTATATTCCTCACTTCATCTTTGAATTCCTTGCATTTTATATCAAATATTCTCAATTGCATACCATCAGCGGAGTGTCTAAGCATTCCATCTTTCTTTCGCTGTTCAGTATGCCATCGCATCAACTCGGTATTCACTTTGTTAGCAAGCAATCGCTTCAAATGAGAGATTATAGGGAAATACCAAACCACTTTAACATGGCTCTTTTCTTCTTTCACTTCACTCCCACGCCATCGCTCTCGATATCATCAATGTCATGCTTGTATCGTGGTGCATTGCAAACATGACACGCTTCCAAGTCTGCATCCTCGCTGCAAAACAACATGCAGTCATTTTCACATACATGTATTTTCTCTACTTCCAATGCCAACGGAAAACAACCTGTTTATCATGATACGTGTTCTCACGCAACACCTTCCCCTTTGAAAGCAATTCCTTCAAGAATTCTAACAATTTGTTGAACCCCTTATCGGCCTAACCATTACTAGCTTTTATTTGCATCAGTGTCAGCACCAGATGCAACTTGTTGTGCTCATCTTTATAGTTCAGTTAAACTAGTGTTTTAGAGTCATCTACCATGCGCTGAAAGTTTTGATGTTATCTTTCAATGGTGAAGTCTCCCTCTCCATCGCGCAACATTTGTTCTATATCATCTTCATTGTTGCTAACAAAAGTATCGCATCTATCATTCTCGATAAAGGTATCTTCGAATACCAACATATTGAAGTCTCCGTTAGCCGTCATATTATTGCATCCATCTTTTTTGGTTGTTGGTTGTCCTTCATGTTCACCATACTCAATCCAACAGGTATAGCCAGCTTTGAAACCCTTGCAAATCAAATGTGCAGGAATCTACTCTATATTTAAAAATTGTTTCTCATTCTTGCAATCGACATATGGATATCATATATATTGATCGATCAGCTTGTTTCCTTCTTGTCTTCTTGTACGCCGCGATAGCCTTAAAAAAAAGTCTCAATGCTGTTAAAGAACTCTAGCCCTCGATCTTATACATCTATGATCAGTCTATCTGTAAATCATTATAATTAAATTCATACAACTTATAATTATTAAACATTTCAAAATTTAGAACAAATTTATTGAATTACCTCACATCTTGATTGATCCCTATTTAAGAAAATTAGAGCTAGATTTTAGGGCATTTGTAAATACCTCGCTAGTTTTTATTTTATGCAAGGATGTCACTCGAATGACCGTTCTAGTGATATTTTTGTAATTTTTAATGGAAAAATTGCAATGACGTTTCAAGTGGTGAAAAATTTACAATTGTTCCTAGATTTTAACGTACGCACCCATATCTATTTACATGTGACTTTAATATACTCCTTAAATAATCTACAATGAAAAAATTATGATCTTTCTGTAAATTATAACTCAATTGGAGCTTTTGCTCCCTTCAAAATTCAACACTAAGGAACAACCAACTAAATTCAAAACTAGAGTAATCTAGCAACTAAATCTAATTATGAATGAAATATATATCATCTTTGTACATCTAACAATGAAATTTTTTTTTTCTAAATTAGATCTCAAAATTCATCACTATGGAACAAGCACTAACCATCAACCCTAGAACAATTTACTAAGTAAATTTATTTAAAAATAAAATATAGATCATCTTACTAACTTTAGAGTACTTTGACTCTCCAAATTTTGAATGCTCTAATTGCAACAACGGCAAAAATGGCGGTCGTCATTATTCTCGTGGGCTTGCGGTGGCTCTGTTCTAGTCGGATTTGAGGGAGAATGTAGTCTTTTATACTATAGCAAATATCAGTGTCAGTTGGTAGATAGAATCAACACTAAAAATGACTATCAATGCTGGTTCGTGGCTAGAACCGATACTGAAAAGGATTATCAGTGCCAGTTCTAGCCACAATTAAGTCGATACTGATAGTTCGTTTCAGTATCAGGTCTTAGCGGCTCAATCATGGTACACGCGCGAGAGATTAAGAACCGATACTAATATATTTTTAATCATAATTACTACTTAATCAGTATTTATAACTAGTTTTATAGTTGTAAATTGAAGGAAAATATCCGGTGTTACACGGCTCCAGATACATTAACAGTTTAACAGTGACACGAGGGACAGTCACACATCACACGAGGATTCATACGTGCAAGTGGGACACTATCCTGGCCTCCCAGTCGCTGTGCGGATCAGACGGGGACTGCGCCCTTGACTAAGAGTGGAAAAATGCTGAGATTGTATCGATCGATCGCTACAGGTTCGAAGAGGCTTCACCCACCCCACCCCGGCCGGTCAATTCAAGTTACCCTTTCCTCGTCTATTTCGCATAAATCCACAAATTGTTGCTAGCTACCGCCTTTCGTGTCTGTCGCTCGCGCCTCTTTACTCGTGTCTTCTTCCAACCGTGCCTTCCTGCCTGCTGCGTTTGCTCGCTACCTCCTTGCTGATCATTGCCTCGCCGAAATGATGGAAGACGGTGGCGTCATAGATTGAACAACTTTTACCGCGCTAGCCATTAGGGATGTAGGTTTTATATTTTTTAAATTGTTGGTTCGACTCAAAACTTAAAACATGAACTAAAAATTTGCTTCTACCTAATTAAGTTTAAAAAATAAACAAAATAGTGACTTAAAACTACTTATTAGATACCTACTTATATTTTACTGGCTAGCACTAGATGAGAACGGTGCATATCCATCAACAATGCACATTCTATTCAGCGTTATGTATATACGCGTATTGAAAGAGTTCCTAGTTGGGATTTCCAGTCTCGTATAAAACCATGCATGCGTTAACAGGCTTTCGCACGGTGTCGCCACTCAGAGAAGCATCGGAGACAATCGGTATTGAGCTTTTTTGACCTCGCGTTGCAGCTGGCCGGGACAGCATGCAGCAGAAGGTACCTCGCAGAGTCGCAGGCACGTAGCTGCTGCTTAACGAACAGACGATAGAATATGTGGCAACTTAAGAAGACGGAGACGCAATCTTGGACCAGAAATAGTTTGTTATGCGCGTGGCTGCAATTGATTATTGGAGGTGGCGTCCGTCGATCATCAGCCAATGCATCTGAACGATAGAGTGCCAGGCTTTTCGAATCCAAATCTATAATGGTCTCCTACGTGTTTGGTTGACTGGAATCCAAATCTATAATCATCTCCTACGTGTTTGGTTGACAAATATTTTTTATCCGTCACTTATGTCTATCACCTACGAATAATTAGGTTATCCGTCACTTAGATGTATATTATCATACTGCATTGATCTGCTTTTTGGTTGCATCCTAGAGCGTAGCCAAGATTTAACAGCTGTCTTCTCTCTGCAAATAACAGCAACACATTTAAATCCATACCGACAAATACTAGCTCGAATAGTATTGGTCACAGAATAGCAAAAGTTATAAAGTTTCAATCAATTTATTACTGAATCACAAATGTTATAAAGTTTCAATTAATTTATATTACATAAGACCTCACAACCTAGGAGTTCTATAGTAGAACTCATCGTGTGGGCTGATATCCTAAGAATGCCAACATATTGAAGAATTCTAAGCATACCCATTAAGATATTAACATATATAGTGCTCCTCTTCTGCTCTATGGTTTCTTAGAGGAAAGAAAAGAAACCAAGGTTAAGAACATGGTATATGATAAATATTAGTAGCTAGATCATAGAGATGTATGTATTGAATTGGAAAATGCCGAATCAGATTATGAAGATAATTATATATCGAGTGCAAGCTCGACTAAAAAAGTGAACAAACATGCAAGGTGCATGTGTAATAACCATCACAGTCGAGCTTTGCACTCCTATATATGGTAAATAGTTATCTCCTTTCATTATTTGCGGGACAGTTTCAAAAGCACAAGTATCTGTCGTTATGTTTAAAGCATCTAAGGACTATATATGGCTATTGTAAGTATAGTTGCTTTCAGAAGATGACAAACAATATGAGCATGGATCTCATCTTACATAAAAATAGATAAAGAAATAATAGAATAAATCAAATATACATGATCTTTGAAAGATATGAGTTTCCAAAATCATGTATACATAGTGTTCCAGACAGCAGATACATATTATGCATAATAGTGCCCTAAGAAAATGAACGACAAAAATCACATGCCACAATGCAGTTACAACAATATTGATACACAACACTGACGGTCCAATACACTAGCTTGTTTCAGTTTGCGAATGTGGTTCTTATTTCACAACAGGCCAAACGATTAATCATTCATTAGATTGTTTACGAGATGTAGGATATTGAGAATACACCTCTGACAAATACTTTTGATATAAATTAGCTTAATAAGCTCAGAATACTGGAAAAGAACGTCAATACACCGTGTAGCATGAATAGTGATTGAAAATTATTTATGAGAATTAGAAAGATTAGTCCAGCATATATATAAAGTGCAGAACATTTGGTATATTGCAATCCTCTGAAAACCACTATTGCTCATAATTAAGCTCTGAAATAGATCGAAATAGATGGTAAAAAGGACTTCAAAAGCTCCAACAAACTTTAACAACTGACAGAAGGACATCCTAAGCTGAAAAGTGGTAGAAGAAGACGTAGTTCAACCAAAAATATACGCAAATGCCAAAAGGTGGTGCTAATCTCATGAACATAACCCAAATGACACCAACACAATCTTAACCTGATAGCATTAACATGTTCAAGGTACTGCCTTAGTGGGTTTGTTTGTCCAATTTTTTTTTCTGTATCAGCCCAAACTAGCAAAAGCAAATCAACTTCCCAAAAGCTTCCAACATGAGTAAGTTGCAAAGCCAGCTACACAAGTACACATCATGATCTCATCATGATCAAATTAGATATTTTTTTGGGAAAAAAGTCAATCAAGAGGCTTACATTTGCAACAGAAAATCTACTTAGAAAGGGGAAAGCAAATCTTTCTTTGTCCCCCTCCCTCCATCCCCTCCCTTATGCAAGTTTCTTCAAAAACACACCTGCAAGACTACGACAGGATGCAAATTTGCAAGGGATACCTACTACAGTTGAAACATTCAACATCGATCAGAGATGGGGGAGGAGATGGAGGGGGAGGAGCAGGGGCGGGGGAGTACCTTGGTGTGTGGGAGATCGTGGTGCGCTCGGGGGCGACAGCGGTGCTACAAGTGTGGCGGGGCTCCAACGGGGGCGAAGAGGGTGTCGTCGGCGGGGGGCAACGACGGTATCGGGGGCGACGGTGGTGATGGCGAAGGGATCTGATGGTGGTGTCGGTGACAGGCTCGACGGCGATGGCGACGGGCTTGACGGAGGGTGACGACAAACCCTAGAGAGAAATGACTTAGATGATGCACGCGGGGATGCAACTAATATATACATACAACTAATAGGTGACAGGTGATACATTTTACCTTTCACTTATTTTAGAGCGTAGGTGATGGGTAATAACGTTAACCCGTCATCAACGATTCACTACTAAGCGGAATCCATGGGTATTGTATCATTGCGTTGTTTTTACGACTCTTCTTATACCAACGTACCAATTGGGCTTCATTTTTGTTGGCAAACAAACGTTTCAGACAGGGAATTATAGAAAAAATACCACACCACCTTCCTAGGAGACCCTTTACTTTTCTTTCCTCCATCCCCGTCACCACCGTCATTTCTAAGCTTATATCGATAGGTTCCATAAACGGGGCATTGATCCAGTTCTCATACTCTTCACGAAACAAGATATAATTCTTCTTACATGCATGTATTTTTTCTTTTTCCAGTCATAAAGGATAAATTATCTTCTTTGCGTCGTAGATGCCCTCGGGTACCAAGTTCTCCTACGGTAATATGTCCCTTAGCAGATACAATAATGCTTCGAAACTCTTGTCAGTCCAATCATGGGTTGCCTTCAATTGTAGAAGCTTTAGGTACTTCTCCTTACAGTTGGGATAAATAAGTGTCTTGGAATCCTGTATAAATTCTTAGAATTTAGCAAATTCACCGTTGTTATACTCATTGTGCTGCTCGACATCTTGCACCATCTGGTCTACATTCTCAACAAAATTCTAGAGATCATTATCATTGAAACCTAATATGTCATCATTTCTGAGATCATAATCATTTTCATTGGGTGTAAGTACTGGATCCACACTGTCGACATGAAAGGGCCGATCCATCTCTTCCTCATTAAGGTTTTCCTCATCATGTTTGTTTCAACATATGTAATTCTCTTTAAATTTATGCATGACCAAGTGTGTATAGATATTATCTGGTTTCGGAAACTTCTTATCATTCTTGCAGTCGCGACATGGATAATACATTGTCATTTTACCACGATCTTTCAGATCCACCAAGTCAACACTCATGAAATATTTCACCCCACTCAAGTACTCCAGACAAGTCCGGGTCTCAAGGTACATCCAACTTCTGTCCATCATCTATAATTAATGTAAAAATATTCATTGTTCATTAATAATTATCTTAATTTCGTGGTTAAGCATGCGATTAAAAATACCATATAAATACACTATATCTGTGGCATCTCGCGGTAGATCGAGCAAACCTAGTATCAAATCTAACATAAATACAACTCACTTGTACTAAGATTTTGAACAAAGATGCAAAATGATCGATTAAAACTCAAAGCACAACAAATTTACCAAATAGGGATTAGAGAAGGAGGAAAGGGGAAGATGCAAACCTTCAAAGACCTAGCACCAATTCAAACTTCAAATCAACAAGATATTAGAAAATCTCTAGCGAAGCCGGTGAAAATCGCCAGCACTGTCCGGATGGCACCGTTGAGTAACTATTCGCCCGGACAGTGACTGACGAGCTCTTAAAACAGATCTATGTAATAAGTGATAGATCTTACTATGACCCGTCACTTATGACTGGTGTAGAGAGACTCGTCACTTATGATCATATTATAAGTGACATATGTAGTCATTACCCGTCACTCATGCCATTGGTGACGAGTAATATTATGACCCGTCATCTTTTACCTAATATCTGTGACGGATCTATACCCTGTCGCGACTCAAAACGACATAAGTGACGGGTCGTGTAATGACCTGTTACTAAACTATATCTTCTTTATCTGCTTTTCACGTAATAATTATTCATGATACAAATTTGTAATTTATGGCTTCTTATCACGTACTATATATATACTGCGTTGCGTTGAATCTGATTAGGTCATATAGCTGGGGTATACGTACGTGCCGACGTAGGGACAAATTAAAAGACATTGGTTTGTCGTACCATTTCATCTCAGTATGCAGCTACTACGGTCTTTGACCTAGCTAGTTCACATAAATAATGGATGGTCGAGTGAATATATATATACACACTCTCATAATTTTTGGTCTAGCCAAACAGATGAATATGGATATATGTACTTATCATCATAAATTTAGCAGCAGCTTGCAGCAGGGACTATAAACTGCATGCATGGTGGTGAAAATGCCACATGCACCGCTGGAACAACAGACTCCACTAGCGGGCGAGAATAACATTTTGGCCTGCTCGAAGATGGTACACCTGGATGGTTGAGGTGTTGAATCAATCTTCAATAACTCAATAATTCAAATCCAGTATATAGGCACCGAGGGCATATATACATGGGCGGTCACAGATCACATGGGCGGACCAGTATATAGGCACCGAGGGCATATGTTTCCGTTTAAATTCTTAATTTTCAGTAAATTTTAATAGACTTAGTTTTTTTGTAAGTTACATAATACCAGACACGGGTATGTCATTGCTCAATTTTTAGACTAGGCGAGAGCACATGCATATGTATACACTTCAAACAGTTATGATCTCAGCACCGAGGTAGTCAGCCAATCAGCTCACTTCAATTCGAAGTAACTGCCTTCCTACACAGCAAGCAGGAAACTCATTCCAATGCATTCATGCATGGGAAATAAAACTCCATCCCTCTCATCCATTTGTTAATTTTTTTATATATTATAATTTTTTCACCTATCTCTTAAATAAAAATCTCAGCATAAATAAACAGTCTAAAAGTCCAAATGCGCAATGAAATTTCCGTGTTCATGAATGCATGGCTTCACGCATGCACTTCGATCCGGGGCTGCTTCTGGGGGGAAATCGCACCGCACGTGCACGTGCGCGTTTACGTTTCTGTGTGAACATACGCTGATGCGCGCACACAGGCACAGCGACATACGTCGATCGGGCGATGTCGCCTCGGAAGATTTGTCCCTTGGAGCCGTGCGTGAACTGGAAGACCAACGAGTCTTGTAGGGCTCCAACGCGACACGACTCTAATTCATCCAAGATTATGTGCTGCGGAAGTAAACTGTCCCGTGCAAAGAAAATAAAGTGATCAAACGAACCCATGCCCATCGGTGTCAAGATCTCCTGCGCCTCTTTTTCCAGGAACCTTCTCTCTCTCTTTCTCTCTTCCAGGTCGTATCTCACCAAGAACTCTCTCAAGTTAAGCTAAGCAAGAAACCGTCACACCTAATGACCGTACTGCCACTACCAAAACTAATGAAAACGCCATGTGCTCCAAATCCCTCCAAATACTAATATTCCGCGCGCAGATTCCGGGAACCTGCACGGGACAAGCCCATGGCCACAGAAGCACTAATCTTTAGGAACAAAAGCTACCCCCCTCCCTAACAATCTTGTGGCGCCACGCAGGAACGCAGCCTATATAAGGCGCGGGCAAACCCCCCTACCCCTCCTCAAGCTGAATCGGCTGCTTCGGTTTGATCTATCGATTGATTTGTTGCAAAAGCACGTACGCAAGAGATGGACAGCAAGCTGAGCGTGCAGCACGGGCACAACCACAACAACGGAATCTCCAAGCCGCCGGTGCACCACCACCACGGCGGCGGCAAGAGGAGCGGGAGGCAGCAGGGCGGCGGCGGGAAGGGGATCAAGGTGGTGTACATCTCCAGCCCCATGAAGCTCACCGCCAGCGCCGAGGAGTTCCGCGCCATCGTGCAGGAGTTCACCGGCCGCGACTCCAACGTCGCCGACCACGACCTCGCCGCTGCTGCCCACCTGGGCGCGTCCTCCTCCTCCTCTTCATCTTCGTCCTACTCCTCGTTCGGCCGTGCCTCGCCGACAGCGCCGAGTGCAGAAGGCGCCCACGCTCTGCGGCCGACGATAGCGACGGCCAGCGCCATCTCTGGACGGGCGCCGGCCGAGTACGCTGCCGACGTGGGCGCGCAGCCGATGTTCCAGGGTATGTATGATCGAACGGGGAGCTTGCTTTACGGCCAGGACTACTGGTAGGAACGGAATTTCCTCCTCTTACGTTTCCACATGTGCCATGCATACATATGAACATATGTATGCATCTCCGTCTACTTATGTTTACGCCGTGCATCTCCATATGGGTTGTGCGTTGTGCGTGCATGCTTCTTGTTGTTGGGTTGGTTCGATAGATCGATCATCTACCTTGTACTTGGTATAATTAATATGTCAATACTAGATGTATATATGTTTTGCCTTTACATGTCTTCGATCTGTTATGTTCTTCTTTCCGGCATCTGCATGTGGATCATCAGGGGACGCGCGTGAGCTGCCATAGTGCCATGAGCCCATATGGCATGCATGTAGCATCATACAATCTTGTTTGAGCGTGCATCTACGACATGCATATGTGCATTTATATATGAAAAGGAGGTAAATCAAGTGACAGATTCGCTATCTATTAAGTAATATAAATGCTATGCCTAGAGAGCGGTGAAACAGTCAGCGATAAACAAAGGACCAAAAGATTGCAACCTATGGATCACGGAAAATAATCCTACTAGACTTGGTCATACTCATTTGAGGGCTAGGCTCAATTCATGACGTGGATTTTAGTTCAATTTGTGCTTGTCGTGCTATGTTGCGAAATCGGACAGGGCTCATCTATGTGGATCTAGGTGTGCGAGGCTCATATGTCACTGACCGTGTCTCTCACGTTAGAGGAACCGGTTCCTGCGAGATCTAGTTTGTTGTGAGAATATTTACTTATTAAAGTATAATTTTGCCGTTATGCCTCAAATTTTGGTTCCAAGTAACCACTTCATCCGAATGTATAAAGAAATAAACACTTTCAGAAAATCACGATAATTCCAAACGGAGCCTTAGAGCCGAATGTTCTGGATCCTAACCTAGGAATCTACCGTGCCACGCTGCAACCTCCATCGCTCCGCAAGTCCGCAGCTTACGGAAAAGATGCTGTTGTTGCCATGGAACAGCCTGATCATACCTACCCTATTGTGAGGGAACATGTTCTGATGTGAGCAAAGTGATGTGCTTAGTTCGGCCCATGCTAAGTATGCTCGCATGGGTGCAGAGTATCTGGCCCACGTTTAGTTGGACGCAAGCTTTGATCCATTCTTGGGACTTCTGCTCCCAAAAGAACCTGACCCAGCTTGTACTACACAATTATTAGAATATTTTATTTTTATATTTTTAGATAAAAATTATAAATATATACATCTGTTTTAAAAAAGTACCGTTCGTTAGAAGAGCGGCAAAAATATTGTGTTCTAATGCTCTCAAAATTCAAAACACTATATATCAAAATAATCATGAAAAATTCTGTGGTGTAGAGAATATTATCATCTAGTTCTCAAAAGATTCCAATGGCGACAGGTGACGCCTTTCCAACAGATGATATGAGTTTAGATTTATAATTTTTCAAAATTGGCACATATATCTACAAATTTTTGATTTAAAAATATAAAGTTATTAGGTGCAGAAGGTGTCCAAACAGAGTGGTCACCATGCATTCCTATTTTCCAGCTAGCTAGTAGCTAGTGTACTATTACATTTCTGAAACAAACAAGCAGGTTAGAAGCTAGGATCAGATTTGTTTCTTAACAACAATGAAAATATTGGCTATATGCATCTTACGATGTAAAGGCCAGAAGTCTTTTCCATTATATAAACGAAAAAATGAAAATATGCAACGTCTTTTCTTCAACTGTCAGTTTGCTCAGTTTGGATTTTTAAGAATAATCCAAATAACTCTAGGTTTAAATCCTCCGAGAGTGTAACCCACATGTTTGGGGATTGATTTTTGGGAACGTGACCAAAAAGGTCGAATAAAAAATTTAGTTGAGGTTAACCGTCTATATTGGTCAATTTGATTTTGTCGATGTAATACTGTCTTGACAAACGGAAATTTACTACCCCGCTCCGTAAAATTTAGATGCTCCCTTTATACAGATGATGCAACAATCTTCGCGAACACGAACAGAGCAGAGCTTCTAGCATTGCAAGATGTTCTTAAGGATTTTGGAGAGTGCTCGGGCCTAGTGACAAACCCCATCAAAACTGAAATCTACACAATTCGATGTGATGATTCCTGATAGCCCAAATCCTAGAGGATTTCCCGGGCAAGGTTGCCTCTCTACCTTGCAAATACCTAGGTCTTCCCCTGCACAACAGAAGGGTGAGAAGAGTGGACGTCCAACCTCTCATCGATAAAATTAGAGATAGGCTCCCAGGATGGCAAGGGCATTTTTTCTCCATGGCCAATAGAGAAACTGTTGTCAAGTTGGTGCTTTCCTCTCAGCTAACTTACCTCTTAAGGGCCCGTTTGATAGAGCTCTCCCTGATCCAAATTCTCTGCGGGGAGTGATTCTCTGGAGGAAATGTGGCTGAAAGTGATTCTCTAAAATAA
Organism: Phragmites australis; assembly: GCF_958298935.1. Lineage (NCBI taxonomy): Eukaryota > Viridiplantae > Streptophyta > Magnoliopsida > Poales > Poaceae > Phragmites > Phragmites australis. The sequence goes on from NC_084923.1 coordinate 15,441,130, forward strand.
AATATATAGAGGAAGTGATTCTGTGTGGGAAGTGAATCAGGGGAAGCTGTTTTTTTCAGCTTCCCAGCTTCTAGTTTATTTCAGAGAATCACTCCCACGGATTCCACTCGGGGAGCTAAAAGCTGAAAGCTGCTGTTTGGCAGAACTCCCCCTGATTCCAACCGGGAAGCTGCTCTGGGAGCTCTGCCAAACAGGCCCTAAGTCTTAACTATCCTCCCCTTGCAAAAATGACTCCTTAAAAGGATTGACAGATTCCGAAGAAGTTTCCTTTGGAGAGAAGATGACCCGGATGAAGTTTCAGGGGGGCATTGCCTAGTTAATTGGTCGATGGTGACAAAGCCTAAAGCCCTGGGAGGCCTTGGTATTCTAGAGCTCGTTTCTTTGCTAAAGCGCTGCAGCTCAGGTGGTTGTGGTTCCAATGGAGAGATGACAGACCATGAAAGGGTTTCCCCGTACCCTGTGATCAAACTAACATTGACCTTTTTAATGCCTCGACAAGAGTTGTTATAGGAAATGGAGAGAAAACCTCCTTCTAGCACTCAAGTTGGCTCCATGGATAGGCGCCCAAGAATTTAGCACCTCTCGTCTATGCTCTTTCCTCAAGAAAAAAATTTACGGTGAAGCATGGGTTACCGGAACATCAATGGATTCGTTACATTTGTCACATTGATACTAAACATGAACTTATGCAAATCTCGCAAGTTTGGAGCTTGCTTAGAGACTAGCACCTCCAACCGGACTCCCAAGATGCCATAACTTTGTGATGGACTAACAATGGAATCTACACTACCCAAGTGCTTACAAAATATAATTTGTTAGGCCAAATGTGCAAATACAAGATGCAATCTGTTTGGAAGGTGCAAGTTGAGCCTAAGTGCAAGAATTTCTCATGGGTGCTTCTGCAAAACAAGATTCTAACCGCGGACAATCTTGCGAAAAGGGGTTGACCTTCAAACCAAACATGTCGCCTATGCGATCAAGAGGATGAAACACCTACTCACCTTTACAAAGATTGTGTCTTCACTCGATAGGTTTGGTCTCAGCTGTTGCTATGGTTACATCTACTCCCTTAACACAGTTTACTTTCTATCGTACCACTAGGGGATGGTGGGCCATGGCATCATGTCAAATTGACAAAGACCTACGAAGGTGTTTTAATGGTTTAGTGTTTGTCGTTTGGTGGAACATTTGGAAGCAAAGGAACAACAAAACCTTTCAAAGCAATGAAAACTACGTGGTTCAGGTTGCTGAGCGGATCAATGATCAAATTGAAGTTTTTCAAAATGCTATGTCTCTTTGATTTAGCTACTATTGCTTACGTCTGGTAGCATCGCCATTTTTTTCCTTTATAATTCAGGCCCCGGCTTTTGTTTTCCCGGATAGGTTGTTCTCGCGTAACCCTGTGTTTACTTGGGCATTTAGTTGTATTCCTTCTTTTGTCTTTTGACCTCTTTTATTCCTCTCTAATAAAATCGACAAGTCTCGGTGTCGCCCTTTTGGGAAAAAAAATAGTCCCAGCATGTTTGGGCTATGGAGTATACATAAAACTACCAAATGAGGTTGAGGATCCGTTGTCGCTCAGCCTGGGAGATCATTCTTGGCAGAGGGTCAATTGCAAGAATGAAAAGCATGGGTGATAGTGGATCGCCTTGGCAAGACCTTTGGCATGTTTGAACCTGGGCCCGACAGACTATTTAGAAGGAGCTACAAGGATGGAGCTGCAAGGATGATCCTAGATTTTCCATGACCTCGAGGAGGTACAACCAGCTGATTGAGTGAAACGCTTTGGAGATATCCAATTTAATGAAGAGCATAGGCCGCTTGGCTTTGTGTAGGCATCGAATGATATTCTGAGTGTAAATGAAATTATCGTGGATACTTCGTTCATTGATAAAAGCACTCTGCCCCTTTCGGAATAAGATCATCGAGGAAAGGTGCTAGCCTATTGGCCAGCAATTTTGTGAATATTTTTTATAGGCTACCGATCAAACTGATAGGTCTGAAATCTGACACAAGCTGAGCAAAATGATGTTTGCATTATTTATCAAGTGCAACTTGTCTGATTGCAGTCGAGAGAGATCATTGATAGCATCGATTAGATCTTCTTTGATCGTATGCCAGCAGTGTTTGAAGAAGAGACCAATATAACCATCAGGGCCCGGCGCCTTTACATGATGCATTGACTTGATTGTGTCCCATATGTCCTGTTCATCAAAAGGGGTTTTAAGAGAAGACATGTCTTTTGGTTGATAACCAAGAGCCGCCCCATTAAGACACAATTTTTGTGGACAGGGTGTACCATGCTGTTGCACAAAGTGATTGAAGATCATGGTTTCTTTCTCTTGGTGGGTTATGGCGAGGCTGGCCCGGGTGCGAATAGAATGAATGAACTTTTTTCTCCTCCTTGCATTTACCTTGATGTGAAAAAACTTTGTGTTTGTATCTAATTTTCTAACCCATGTGAGCCTTGAGTGTTGCCTTGTGCGACTCTTCTCAATGGCCGCAAGACCAGCTAACTTGGTTTTTAGGAAATGCTGCAACTGAAGCTCATCCGTTGTTAAAAACCTTGATTCTGGGCGGCGTCCAACTTGAGAATTACTTCTCAAGCAATCGCAATTCAGAGCTTGAGGTCACCAATACTGCTTTTTCCCCAACACTTAATGGCCTTCGCATTTCTATTGAGCTTGACGTGGAAGCGCAACACGGCGTCAGACACATTGACCGGTTGGGCCCAGGCTTTTTGGACGGCTTCAAGAAAATCGAGAACGGCTGTCCAGAAAGACTCGAAGCGTAAGGACGTTGAGCAGTGCACCAACACTTCCCCCATTAGAAGAAGTGGTGCATGGTCTGAGTTGTTGGAGGAAAGCGCTTGAAGGTGCATGGTAGGGAAGAGGAGGTCCTAGCTCATGGTACACAGGAATCTATCAATCCTGGTCATGATCGGTTGGTCCTGCTCATTACTCCAAGTGAATCTCCGGCCATGGAGTTCCATATCTTTCAGATCTGTGCCTCACCCTTCAGCAGTTGTGTCCCAAAACGAGCACGATCGTGAGCCAACACATCAAAAGCCTCCATCCTGACCTCCACATACGACAGTCAATCAGCAGCATGAATCGGAGTACCACTGCCGTCAAAACTGTCTAGCTTCATACCAACCCACTGCATGAGAGAAACACCGCTGACAAGACCATCTGCAACAGGAGCAACGCAAGCAGCAGTGCCAGTAGGGACTGCGCTAGCAGTAGAGGCAGCCTGCCTCAACGTCCTCAGCTCGTTCTGCATTGCCCGCATCGCGGCTACTAGCTCAGCCTGGCCATCACCATCTGGTCTAGCCGCAGCATGCCTCTTAGGTGGCATAACTACAGCCACCAAAACACAAAAATGACACAAACATCAATTCCAAGTAATTAAGCATAAGCACTAGACAGAACAAAACACAACACGATAGGAGCAAAGATATGCAAACTCTTACCCATCCTACATGTGCAAGTATGTCAAATTAAGTCTTATTTCACCTAGAATCTAAAGTCTAGGCTCTGGTACCAACTGTAACACCCCAGACTACAAATCCTGGGATGACACTAAACTACGCAACCTACAGCTTATCATAAAAAAAAACAGCATCTTCTCTGTAAATTTAAGCATCGCGGAAGCAATAATATAGATAAACAAGGTATGCAGAATATCACATTAGCAGATAAAAACATCCTGACATGAACCAAGAGCAAAATATTAAGTTTAGCATCACCAATATTCTTTAAACTTCCAACGAACAACCCTAAGGACTAGACTTTGTTTATTATTACAGCACAAGATAAAAAGTGTAGACATGAAGTGCAAAACGTGCTGCTACAACCCCATCCCCTCATGACATGCATCGAGTACCTGGAAAGAGTAATGCAAGGGTGAGATTAAAAATCTCAGCAAGCAAACTTGTTTTGACAAGCTATTTAAATCACAAGTTGATTAAGCATCGATTTAATATAGGACTTCTTAAGATATAAGGCATGTTAGTATAGTATTAACAATATTAAAGAATAACCTCGAATAAAGGTCACAACCACAAGTATAACTTCATATCCACAATAACATATAAATATTATTAACTTCCATGAATGCATATGAATGCAATGATATATCTTTTTTTACATCGCACCCATTCTCGGGCAACGTACTATGCGTACAGGTACTGTCATGATATTTACAACATAACTTCCAATGCATATGCAAATGCAAGTGCACATGACAGTAATATACTGCAATTGTACTAAGGTGTACCACCAATAATACCTCAACTTCATTCTTAAGTCGAACAGCAACATAGTTCAACAAGAATTGTAGCAACATAAAGATAGACATAAGACAATGATTAACTATGCTTAAAGGTAAAGAACAACATATAATTCATTTCATATTCATATTTTTCATGGTTCCGAAATAAAGGTGTAAGTAATGAAAATTTCAAGTCAAAATAGTAGCAACACCATAGCTACGTTTACTTGCCTTCAACCGACGATAACGGCGAACTTCAAGTATGAGACAAAGCACCACCACCTAAACACAATCATAACTCAGCACCAACACTCCTCATACAAGCAAATACATAAAACAAAGCGCTTCTACACCCGAAGCCCTCAATTAAGCAATACCGACCAAAAAAACAGCACACACGCATTAGATTGACAAGAGCAGCAGTACTTCTCTTTTTCTTATCTATTTTTCTACCACATATATGATAACAAATAAATACATTTTAGGAAACTACAGAACAAGGGCTACAACTTTCATTGTGGTGACATAATTGTTCCATGCCTCTAAAATCTCCTAAATGGCATAACAAAATAGCTCTAGAAACCTGTCGTCAATTTCAAACAGCAGCCACTCAAGACTGTTTATTTCCAGAAATACTCAACGACAAATTCTAAAATTTTGTGGACATGTAGATCATAACACAATATTCAACTTTTATATAATTTGGATCTACATAAAACGTATTTAACATGAACTAATTAAGCTTTGAACTTCGACACTGAAATCTGTTAACAATTGATTGCAGAAAATTTAGAACAGCGTAATTGGAGCTATAACCAACGAAAAATTGCATACTTCACACCATTGAAAAGCTTAACGAATCCTCTACAACTTCCTAGCTATTCTCGCCAGAATCTGATAGCTAAATTCAAAAATTCATAGCTACTAAACTACTTGGCCAAAACTTCTGAAATTTCACTGGTAGCTACCTTTCGCAGTTAACTACAACTTTGTCTATGGTGGAAAAAATTATTTCGGCCATTAACTTGCCCAAAAATGATGTTGAACAAAGACTGCACAAGCTGACAGATTTCAGAATGTGGACAAAATTGATTTCGACCAAACCTCCAACTAAATCCCCTCTAAACTCGTGATTAAAACCTCATAAATCGACCAAACGGATAGGATTAGGGTGGCGAATCTCACCTAGGAAACCATAGAGAGCACACCAACGTCCCCCGGGGTTCTCCTCCTCTTTCTTCTCCTTCTTCTCCCTCCCTTCTTCCCTTCTTACTTTCTCTTCTCTCTACTGCACAAGAGCAGCAGCAGGGGGGGACGTCCAGCAGGTGCAGGGTGGCAGCCAGGGAGGAAAAACAAGTCCTGGCTAGGGTTTTGGCTGGTGGAGGGGAAAAAGAAAGGGGAAGGGCGCCTGGGCCTTTGGGGAGGGGTTGGGCTAACCGGCCCAAGCTTAGGTTGGCTTAGCCCACTCCCAGGTTATTTTTTTTTAAAAAAGAAATTCACTGGTGCTATTTTGCTTCAATTCCTTTTCTCTCTTTTTCCCAACGAGAGCGATTCGACACCGGAAACCAAAAACGACAACTTCCAATTTTTCCCAAAATTTTAGGGCGTTACAATGGGAGTAAAGCTCTGAGATTTGGAAGGTGATTCAAATAAAAAAGATTTGAATTCAAATTAGATTTGAGCTGAATAGAATCTAAGAATAGATTTGAAATTAAGAGACATTCAATTTCAAATCTCCACACAAAGAACCATAAAAACTATAAACCAATGCATATGAACCAATTTAATGCAGAGATTATTTTGGATATAACTCTAGTGCATCTTGAATAACTAGTCAACTTAATACATTTGAATATATATTTTTCTTTGATTTTAGTAGGTTTAATTAATCACATACGGTTTTAATTTGGCATGAAATCTGTAATTAATTAGTATTCTAAAACTCAAGATGTTACATAGCTCCTCCGTACCACTGTTTGAAAAACTCATACACTTGGGTTCGCTTCATTCCGGCTTCTCGTATTTGACCAATTAGCAGTCAATTAGGATGTCATTAGGACCTCAACTTATGTGTCTTGTTTGGACTAGCTAAATAATGATTTTGTTCGAACACAACCTTTTGCACTATCTAAATTCCCTTTTGACAAATTCTAAACTGAACAGGGACATCACAAGACATCCTAGTAATAGCATTCTCTCAAGGGGTATTTCCTTATATGCCACCACAAAAACTCACAAATCCCTAATATGCCATCAGTGTGTCTATAATGTATGGGGCCACCTCAGTCACCGACAGTGGTATATCAGGGATTTATGTTTTATCTAGTAATATATGAGGAATTATCCCTTCTTTTAAAGTATCATGTGATGAGGGAGCACCTTGTTCCCCTTGTTTAATGCAAACTATATGCTTCTCATATATATTTTTTATCTCCTCTCATCCTTGTGTAGCTCTTTCTAATACTAAATCCAATCTTTTTGGCATAGAAGTTGTATATCTCATATGCATCGTCCTCTGATTCGAAACTCATTCTAACTTGAGAAACAATTAAAGTTTGATCAAGCTTATCATCAACCTATGGTATAACGGGATAAAAATTAAAATGATCTAACTACAATGAGAAAAACTATGTTAGACTCAACTTCGTTAGCTCTGGTTATCTCGCTTAGCGATTTCTTATGTCCCATGTCTTCGGGTATTTCTAAAACTGATGGCTTGGCAATTATGCTAAGATGATGCGAATTAGTGCAGGAAGAATTATTGGCAAGAACAGCACAGCAAATCAACTGGCATGAACATATTGACGTTTTTGTATAGCCTTGAGAACTGATCAGATGCATAGACATTCACTAAAGAAAGAAATAGTTGACAGACAACTGATACACTAAAGAAAGAACTAATTAGAAGCATAAACATTCACTAAAGAAGCCTTGCCATGTACTTGTCGACCACGCTGGAGCTTATATTCAATGTGTCCGATTCGTCCTCCACGTTCAGGTCGTCACTGATGTTGCCACCGCACGCAACCTCAGCTGATGGCAGCCCGTCGGGGACGGCCTGCTTGTCGTGGACGTCTGTTCGGCGATCTCGGCAGCATTGGACTACTCGTTGTGGGCGGATTGCTCGGCGATCTCATCCAGGAGCGCGGCCATGCATGAACAGACTGCAGATGGTTGCAGAAAGATCGACGATCTCGAACTGACAGGTTGCTTGGCGATCTTGTTTAAGAGCGCGACCAAGCACGGAAGAACTACATAATGGTTGCAGAAATGCCGATGATCCCATGCAGATGGTTTCCTTTTTTTGTTTGATCGGTGTCTTATTTTGTTCGATGCACGTATCATATCTATTTGACCGCTGACGGTTACTTTTTTGTTTGATCAGCATCCTATTCTGTTGATGGCTCGGCTCGCGGGAGCTGCGGCTCAGCTCATTTGACTCGGCTCGGCTCGGCTCGCTAGCTTTGAGATGTATGCTAGGACACGTGGCGAGCATCCGAGCTGTGCTGCAGGATTTGCAACATCCCTTCGTAGATTTTTTTTTGGATTCCCTCCCCTCCAACGTGCGAGCCGTGACTCGGCCCCACTCCACGTCACCCGGGCATATCAACACGCGCTCGCCCCTTGCTCCCCAACACCAAGTCCTCCTGCGCCACTTTGAAACCAAACGGCACGGGCCCCACGAGGCAGTGCCTCGGAGCTCACGAGCGCCGGGTGCACGTGTGGCGCCACGCTTCCCGGGCGAGGGCAGTGGCACACGCTTAATTACGAAAAGAGCGAGGCCCTATTATTACGAGCCCCGCAGCACCCCTTCCCTCCTCTTTTCCCCCCTTCCCAGCGGCACCAGGCCCGCCCGGGTGGCATCTCCGTAATTTCGCCGCCTCTTCGCCGCCGCGGGGGTGTGAGGGGGAGGCATGGGCAACGCGAGCGGCCGCGAGGAGGACACTGCGGCCGTGGAGGGCGACGGCGCTGACGTCGAGGACGGCGGCGGGGACTCGTCGGTCCGGTCGTCGGAGCGCGGCTTCCCGCCGTACGGCGGCGGGGGCGCCAACCACGTGCGGCCCGCGTGCTCGGTGGGGGTCGTCGGTGGCGGCGGCGGATCGCCGCCCGGGAGCCCCGGCCGATCCCTCTCGCCGCGGATGTTCGTGCCCCAGGTCAGATCACGAGATCCCGGGCCGCCGTCTCGGTTTGGTTGCTCATTCGGTTGATCCAGGGTTTGGTAGGGGCCAATGCGAGGAGTGGTCGTGATCTGGAGGTGACTTAGTGTTATCTCAATTCGCTTGTGATTAATGCGGACCTTCTTGTGGAGGTCACTTCTGAACCGATTTAGTGGCTATGCGCGCGTAATTACGTTACGTTATTTGCTTGATTTGTATAATTAGGTGCCCACTTCATAGTGTAACTTAATTTTCGCTAGCAATGCGGGGAAACTTTTTTTTTTTTTGGCTCCCGTTGGATCATGCAGGACAGCTTTGATTGGTTGTTCCTCAGCAGTAGATTTTGTCTGATTAGTTTCTTGATTCTTGGATTGGTAGACTGACTGTAGCTGAACAGGGAGCTTCCAGTGTACGCAAATTGTTGATTGGTCTTGTAATTCTAAAAAGAACTTTGTTTTGGCGTTTTATACTAACAGAGAGATTGCATTCTAGAGTTCTCACTAGTTTGTTGAATCGTTTATTAGATGGTGTTATTGTGATGTGAGAAGCTAGTGTTGAGATTGATGTTGATTGGACTCTGTCCAAGTAGTTTATTCTGTGAGCCTTTCTTTTCATCCTTTATACATATCAGCAATTAAATATTGCTCAGAAAGTCAGGCCTCTGGTGCATATTGACATTGATTCATACCTGCTATATGCCTATATCTTATGAAGAAGAACTTGAGTGCCCATTTAAAGCTACTTTCAGATGAGTATAACAACAAAGCATTTCAGTCCCAAGCAAGTTGGGGTAGACTAGAGATGAAGCCCAATAAGATCCAACAAAAAAAGATGATGAGAAAAAGAAATGGAGAAATAACAAAGGTATTATTAGTAGTAAAATATAGTAACAGTAATAAAGGTGAAAGTAACCTAATTCATGGTTCTGGCATGTGGATTGCTAATTTCCACTTGCTCCTATCCATGGAGAGTTTGGTCGACCCCTGTCTCGCTCTACATTACCGGTGTGCCTTAGTATTCCGCTAGGTGTCTCTGGAGGCCTCCGTTGGATATATCCAAACCATATCAACCGTTGTTGGACATGCTTTTCTTCAATTGGTGTCACCCCTATCCTATCACGTATATCATCATTTCAAATCCGATCCTTTCTCGTATGACCACAAATTCATTGTAACATACACATCTTCGTTATACTTAACTGTTAGACATGTCGCCTTTTAGTTGGCCAATATTTTGCGCCATACAACATTGCGGATTGAATCGTTGTCCTATGAAACTTACCTTTTACCTTTTGTGGCACCCTCTTGTCACAGAGTACACCAAAAGCTTGCATCGTTTCATCCATTTGATTTTGATTCTGTGACCAACATCTTCATCGATATCACATCCCTTTGTAGCATCAATCACAAATATCGAAAGGTATCCTTCTTGGGAACCACCTCTCCTATGAGAACCACCTCTCCTATGAGGCTAACATCTCCCTCCTCATGCCTACTAGCACTAAAATCGCACCTCATATACTTGGTTGTACGAGTCTAAAACCTTTTGATGATTAAATCTATCTCCACAACTCTAATTTCCTATTAACCCCTGTCTTACTCTCGTCAACTAGCACCGCATGGTCAGCAAAGAGCACACACCAAGGGATATCTCCTTGTATGTCCCTTGTGACCTCGCCTATCACCAAAGCAAATAAATAAGGGCTCAAAGCTGACCCTTGGTATAATCCTATTTTAATCAGAAAGTCAGTGGTGTCACCATCACTTGTTGGGACCCTTGTCACAACATTATTGATACTTTTCAAATTGAATTTGATATGTTTATCACGATCATATTTTAAACTGTGTCTAAGGATTCGAGTTCATGACTCATATATGAAAATACCTGAATGCTCTGTTCAATTAAGGCCTAGCTACCTAATGTATATATCATAATGTTACTGCTGAAGCTAGATTGATATTACAGTCAACATGCTTCTCCATTTTTGTTAGAGGTCATATCATCTGTTATGTCCAAAGAAGAATACGAATCCCTGCCCTTTTCAGACCAATATTTTTTGTTGCGTTTACTGGAATGTTGCTCTTATTTTTGGTGAAGTTTATATATCTACCGGTATGCTGACATGCCATCTAACATTTGCATCAAAATTCTGCTCATTCCCCCAAGTTTAGTTTTAGTTGGATTGGTTAAACCAAAACAAATGAGACAAGATAACCTCCAGTTACTACTCACTGCATTTGTTGCTCCATATTTGATGTTGTTCTCACTGATGCTGTTATGTTGCAATATTGTGTTAGTAGGAATGGCACATTTAATATGCAAAATAAGTATATCGAAGGATTTCGCAACATGGCTCTTCTGTCTAGCCTCGGAATGGCACAATATGGTGTTTCCTTTTCAGCAACCTCTTGATTTTTTTTTAATAGCACACAATTTTAACAGTGGTGTGGTGGGTATTCTGAACCACATGGACCACAGGTGGTGTGCGTATGGAAATGTGTAAAAATAAAGTATGTGAGGATTAACTGGTATAGGTCTTCAAAAAACCAGCGAGTTTATCAATGAAATGCTCACAGTAATTTATTAGAATATTATCTCAAACTGTTTCATTGTTAGAAGTCTATGCCATTAAGCATGGTGCTTCAGAACGGCACAAATGGTGTTCTTTTTCTTTGCATAATGTGTTTGCAAGTGTGGATTTTGGCAGCATCCTGCATAGATAGAAATAAGAAATGGGAAAGATCAATTACATGTGGTGTAACTTGTGGCGTTATGTATATCGGACTTCAAATAAAGACTAACTGTTTTTAACAATAATGCTGTTGGGCTTCAGCATGGGACAATTTTTCTTTTTTTCATAATGTGTTGCAAGTAGATCTATAGAGCATCTCCCTCTTTTTGTCACATGCTTCAACAGTGATGTGGTGTATAGCCTGAACTCTGAAGTCTGAACCCTGAAGTCTGAACCACAAGAATTATAGAGCATATACAGAACCGAGAAAGATAAGTACATGGAGTGTAATTTGCAAGTTAGGCAAGTTTAACCTTTCATTCCCAGTGTTTTGCTATAATATTAACCTTTTATTCCTGGTGTTTTGCTATGTGGCCCTATTTGAGGTCTGCCACATTTTTCTTAGCCTTGTGACCACCTGTTATAAGGCTTGTTTGGTTGCTTATCACAATTGTGGTTTCTGCTGCCACAACTAAATCAAAGTGCAGTTCACTTGATATATCATTGATATCTTCCTTTTATAAATTGTAATACCAATAATATTCAGCGGTATTATTAAGATATGGTTATCTTAGCATTGGTGGAGTTTCGTTGATGCCAGAATAGTATCATTCCTGATTCCTCTAATAATCTTGAATCTAGTATATGACTTCTTAGATACTCTTATTGTTCTCTCATTTTATTTTTGGTGAAAATTGGATTTACTTTCTTTTTGGAAACTGATTGCTTGTTTTTCCTTTCATGATGCAGCAATTCTTCTTTCAGCGAGTTGTTTTGCAAGAATGTGATATGTAGCATCCAAGCTCATGTTTTGTAATATCAATTACTCCATTGAATATCTTTATGTGGTCTTAAATATTTTGAGGGAACTGGGTATCTTGTCTTAGATTTTTTGGGCTGCACTTTCTCAAGGATAAAACGCTAGAAGCTGGGTATTAGTCTGTATCATGGAGGATGAATGTATTTGTCTAAAGTAAATGCAAGTGCAAGTAGTTAATACTCCCTCCGATCACAAATGTATGTTGTTTTGGACTTGGGCACAAGGATTAAGAAAGTAGCTCAAATAATCTTGTTGCCCGTCATTTATACTACATTGGGAAAGAGAGATCATTTATTCGTGAGAATGGTAGCATTATTTAGCAGGAGTAAGGATGGAAGAGAAAATTAAAGAGTGCATAGAAGTTCTAGGATGACATACATTTAGCAAAGAATTGGAGAGGCTAAAACGACATACATTTGTGATCGGGGGAAGTAGTTCCTATCAGTAAGGAATTCCTATCTTCTCTGCCTGACGATATTTCTCCCAGTTACCAATAGAGGGTGAAACCCATCAATACAGTGATCAAATATAATGGTCGACAATGATGTTTCTTGGCCTAGGATTTGGTTCGACAACTTTCTTATCCGTCTCCTCTAGTCTGTACTTACTCCTTTGTCCCTACTCCAAATGGTCTATCATACACTTGTCTAACATATATTTTGTAATCAGTTATTTCTTTGGAAAGGATGATTAAGCTTAAATGTGTGTAGTAGGAACATTGTCAGTATATTGACCTGTCCTGTATTGCAGACACCTGTACCTCCACTGCAAAGAGCTGCTGATGTAACCCCAGTGTTCAACCAGATACTAATGAGCGAACAAGAAGAAGAATATGATGGCCCCCCTCAAAAGGAAATTCCTGCTTTAATTGTGTGGTCCCTTGGAGGAAAGAATGTATATGTTGAAGGGTCATGGGATAATTGGAAATCAAGGTACATCAATTAATTTTTAATCCCTCTAAGCAGAACTGTAACTTCAGACCGTAACGATTGATTCTGAGGTTTTTCATATACATGTTGCAGGAAAGCCATGCAGAAATCTGGGAAAGATCATTCTCTTTTGCTGGTCCTCCCATCTGGAGTTTACCGTTACAGATTTGTTGTAGATGGAGAAAGGAGATGTCTTCCTGATCTTCCCTGTGAAACTGATGCAATGGGCAACGCGGTTAACCTTCTTGATGTTGATGTGAGTATTCTTTCTTTTGCACTGAGGACCTGAGCGCCGCCAGAAAAAAGTACTGGGAGAAATTACCACACCAAGCATGACTGCATGACATTGCTGTCAACAATATCTTTTTTTCCTTCCCTCGCATAAAAAGAAGAATGTTTTTGTCGGTGTTATGGGATCCGGAGGTTCCCGAGGCCCGAGGCCAGGACAGCGCAGTGCCACATGGCGCCTTCCCTCGGGGACCACCTCCCTGAGGGCTCGAGAGAAGCCAGGTCCGAGAGGGGGTGCTCGGGGTCAAGAACAGTTGGTCTCCGAGTACCCAGAGTGCCCCGAGAACCCGAGAATAGCCAGGTTCGGGAGTGGACGCTCGGGACCAAGAGCAGTTGGTCCCCGAGTACCCAGAGTTCCCCGAGGACCCGAGAGCAGTTGATCCCTGAGTACCCAGAGTGCCCCGAGAAGCCCCATGCTGATGGACCCCGTAGGGCCTCCACGATGAGGTGTTGATCGGTGGGAGGCCCGATGCTGCATTTAAGGGAGAGCGTGGACGGTCACATCCAACCATAATCCCTCTCGCCTGTCATATTGAATACGTCAGTCCCTACCACCGCCTGGTAGGAAGGTGTGGGAACAATTAATGCGGCGGGTTCCATCGCATGACCCTTCGCGGGGCCTATGAAGAAAGACGGCTTGAGGCTTATCGCCGATCGTCCTGTTGCATTAGACCGTGTCAGACCTACTCTGACCAGACGGGTACGAGGAAGTACTCAGAGGCTAGCCGGTGGGCCCCCCCTGCACCTGCTAAAGTTGGGATGTAAAAACCGACGGGACCATCCGAGGATTCAACCCTCTGTAACATCAACTGTAGAACCATGATGGTTGTTTTTCGTTTATTGTTTACGGGAACTTGTGCCCTCGTTCTGGGCATTCCCTGGAGGGCCTCCCCCCGGTAGATAAAAGTGGGGAGCACTTCGTAGAAAGACACCTGACCTACAGACGGAAAAAGGAAGCTCAAAACTTCACACAGGAATGCTAGAGATCCAGAGAAAGGCATTCAAAGAGCATTGATAATATACTAGACACACTAGAGTAGGGTATTACGTCTCCGTGCGGCCTGAACCTGTCTAAATCATTGGTGCATTCATTACTACTAGCCAACAATGATTCATCCCGCCTAAATCTCACACGCATTAACCCTACATACGAGGTAGATCCAGAACCAGCCCCTCAGCCGAATTTCAAAGAGGGTCCCTCAGGATCCCCGCTTGCGGTGTTTATCTACCGACAGTTTTCTTTTTCATCTTAGCTTAACTCATGCTGTGCATTTCAAAATGCATGGTTCAAGCTACAAACAAATGAGAAGGCACTATGTAGTTTGCTCCTTTAGTGCTTAAACTGCGATAATTTGTCCAGTTTTCTGGAAGGACTACCGTTCGGAACTTCATTGTAGTAATTCTGATGTTTAGTAGTTGTTTAGAATCACCTTAATTTTGCGGTAGGTTAAAAGGCTGACTGAGTTGAGGAATTTTATTAGTTGCACATGAGCCTATTAATGCAGTATACGAGCTTCATAAGTCATGTTCTGCTTTGTTCCTATGTTGATACTGTCCCTTATTCATTGTTTTTGAACATTCTTATCATGCATGCAGGATTTTGTCCCTGAAAGTGTTGAGAGTGTGGCAGAATTTGAGCCTCCTACATCTCCAGACTCCAGCTACAGTTTCCAGGCACCTGAGGACAAGGACTTCGCAAAGGAGCCTCCTGCTCTTCCATCCCAGCTCCATCTCGGTGTTCTTAACTCACAGAACTCGGAAGAAAGCTGTGCGCGGCCACAGCACATAGTCCTCAACCACCTCTTCATCGAGAAGGGCTGGGGCGCCCATCCGCTGGTGGCACTTGGTCTAACCCACAGGTTTGAGTCCAAATATGTAACGGTCGTCCTGTACAAGCCCATCGAACGATAGCACATGAAGTGGATGTTAATGCTTGACAACTCACTCCGAGCGAACATCAATGAACAGAAACGATCAAGGCCTTTCTTCCTTTAAGAGTGCTTTGAGGTTCGGGAGTATTTTTTCCATACATTTGACAGCTTGCAGGACCTTTTGTTAATGTTGTACATGCTGCACTACCATGATGATACTGGCCTCCTGATTTTATAGAGCCCACATGTCCGTGTGTCGTTGTTCCCTGCCCCCACCCAGGAATGAAATGTGTAGAGATGTCACTGAGGACCGTGGAAATCCACATAAATGTTAGGTGCCAGAGTTAGATCTTGTGATTCCTAGGATTTTAATTGTTTTGGACAGTGATGATGATGTTGTTATGTAATAAGAACCAGAGGAATTTACAAATGGGATATGTGTTTAGTCTTTGCTGTCTGCACTAGTGCTTTCAGACTCGAAATAAAAGTTCTGCTCTGTTAGATCATCTTTTAACTATATTCCTTTTATTTTGTTTTCTTTCCGATTCTTCTCTGTTTTTATTTCTTTTATTTTCTCTTATTTACAATAATTTTTCTTTAGAGAGATTCGTAAAGTAAAAGAAGAGAGAATCTTGTTCTGAAGAGGGTGATTTTGATAATCCTTTCGTGACAGGAATTATAAAGTGGAACCGTTGAAACGTTAAAAAGATAAAAATATCTTCACGAAGAAATTATGAGCTTGCAGAAAAACCGTTGAAATGAACTTATGTACCGGGCGGAGATCTGCCTAACCATTTGCTGCAAAGACGCGAAACACAACGCACGCCGGTAACAATGTGAGTTGGGCAGTGACTTGCACGCACGCATGTTATTCGGTTTCTGCCGCTTTGCAGCAGTTCATCAATCACTTGCAGTGCTGGAAATTCTAGAAGCGTATTCGCCGATCATTCGATCCGATCGCTTGGTGTTGGGAAACAGTTGGCCACGGTAAAAACGCCAGAAAAAGGGTAGCGAACGGGCATGAAACGTCAAATCTTTCCTCACATCACCTCCATTGGCATGGTGCATTGATGCCTGCGCTTGTGCCTGACTGCCTGCCTGTGCACGTTGAAACAAGCTGTTGGTTGAGAAAAGGCCCCGGACATCCACGTGAGGTGATGTGTACGGCACCAATCGGCTGGCTCCGCTCCAGAGTCCAGAGTCCAGACTCCTGCAAATGGAGCAGCACTCCAGTCGACTGGAACGGATCATTTTAGCCCTGCAGCGCCCCTGCGCGATTGCCTGAGTGAGTGGCTGGCTGGCCGCACGCCCTTCAATGATGCCTGTCTCCTCCACGCCCTCTCCCCCTGTCTCGAGCACGCCAAGGCAGCCGATGCAACTCTGAACTCTCTCTCTCTCTCTCATCACAGTGCTCGCCTCTCCCCTCCTCCATCTCTTTCACAATGATTCGGTCCAGTGTGGCGCGAGGTGAATCAACGAGCGTACTCACGTACTCGGCCGGGGTCGGGTCCCTTGGCTCTCACTGTCACCATCTGACGCGTGTGGTGGTGTTGATCCACGGGTCGGGCTGCGGACACGACAGACTAGCCAATAACATGCATGATGGGTCGGGCCAAACAGTGAAATTCCGCGCCAAATAAACGATCGAAGCTTGGCTCAAGACGATGAAATTCCGCGCGTGCTCCATCGAAAGGCCGGTCGCGCCATCGCTTCCGTGGACGCTTACAGCCAAACAGGCACAGGACCTGTGGAACGAGGGAGGCCCAGCCTCCACCGGGTCCCACGCAACGCACCTCGGCGAAAATCTCGGTGCACGGATCATAGAACCAGCAGCCTACGCTGCAATTATTGTTGCGCTCTTCCGTTGCTGCTGCAGGTCCCGTACACACACGCTCCGCTCTACTGAAGTACTAATGCTTTAGCAACAGCACTGCAGAGAGCTAGCGATAATTTTACTACGATCACTGATCAAGGGGCAGTAACAAACAAACTTTGTTAAACTAAGACGCGAGAGAGACGGGCGGGAATCATTAGGCAGCTGGCCCGGCACGTCCTTTCTGCTAACTGGGCCGTCACCGCCGAGCGCTTGCGGACAGCGCGGGCACGCTCTCGCTTGCTCGCCCCCAGACCACCCAGACGCGCGCTCCGCAGCCGTTTCCGGGCGCGGCAGGCCCTCGATCGTTCGCATCTCCATCCTCCCGCCGCCGGCGGCGCAAAACGATGCGGGTAGGTGGGCGAGCTTGATCGTGCGTGCCGTCGCGGACGCGCGCCCCGGCCACGAGACTCGCCTCCCCACGGAGCCCAACGCCCTATACTACTGTCCGCTACGCTGCGCCGCGCACGCAGGCACGTACGGCTCTGGCCCCTGCGTTTGTGTGTGCGCGCAGGTGCTACGGGGGCGCCGCGTGGGGTGTCTCCTACTCTCCTCTGGCGCGGAGCCTAGGATTCGACCTCGGAGTGATGGATGGAGCCTTTTCTTTTCCGCATGGCCTCTTTTGCTTTTGCCCACTGTATCTCCATTCCTCCGGCCCGGCCCGGCCCGGCCCGGCCCTCTTTAAATGTGGCGCTATTGCACGTACATTCTGCTTCTGCATGCATGCTGGCTTAGTGCCTGTTTGGATTGAGACCTGGTCGGCTTGCCTGGCTAGGCAGCGCTTCCAGGCGTTCGATTTCGATAGTGTGGGGCTAGGATCGCTGCTTGGCGGGTGAGCTACCTGTTAGGAGTCGAACCAAACACGTCTTTATTGCCTGCGCCCTGCTGCATGCTAGCCTCCTCTCCAGCGATTCACACTTTCACAGACATAAACACAACATGATCAAAGCTTTAACATCATAATCGCCATCAGCAGCAGCAATAGCAGTGGTATCGGATTAGAGCCGAATGATGGTTTAATCTGGAAAAGGGGTGAAGTGGCGATGAAGCTACCCGTTTGTTCTTGCGATTCCCGAGACGTTACTATTTGGAAGCAGACGGGAAACGGGAACGGCAGATCTGTGATTCTAGTCGGATCCAGTGTAAACTTGAAGCTAAAGCAACGAAAAGAAAATGTAGGTTGTGCCATTCTGGTGCGCTGGAAACGCGATCAGAACTATTGACTTTTACAATGTGCATCTGTCCAGATGGAAGAGAAAATTCCATAAGCCATGTTCGCATATGATTTTTTTTATTTGTATTCAGATTCATATTAAAAAAATAAGTAGAAAATTATAAGGTATATGAGAAAATCAATAAATATAGATAAATAAGTGCTAAAGAATATGCTCAGTTGCATTTCCCGAGACCCACAAGTCCAGAACCATGCGTCCCAAACAATACGTATCCCTGAATCGGTGATCCAAGCTGTTAGTTCCACGCTGACGACATGATTCCTTAATCTCCACACTGGCTAGGCTCTGCACTTCGCTGCAACTTTAGCTAATGACATCTTAATTACTAAAGCGGCACTGCCTGGTGCAATGCAGCTGCTGTTTGCAGCACTGGCTAGCAAAGCAGCGAAAGCACGCAGCTAGCGGCCACTGCGTGCAGGTGCAGTTTTTAACTCGGATACTGCCCTCCCCACCACCCCAGCTTTTGTCTCGTCTCCTAACAAAGCCCACACGAGCCGAAGCCCTAAACTGCCCTTCTAAGTGTTGGACGCGTGGGCGGAGGAACAGGGGCGGCGAGGTCATTTCTGCACTGCACGCGCGAACCTGACTCCAATTATAATGCCGCGACACGCCCCCACACGCCGTGTTTCGCTAGCTGCTCCCGCTTGACTGAACAAACGGCTCAAAGACGCGAAGGGGGCGCTATGCCGCCGGAGTCCGCCCAACGACGGGCCTCGTCCACGTGCTCCACCTCCCCGAGGCGGAGCATTGGATGCATGGCCGGCCTACTCCGCCTCATCTCCCCGTACCACCGCAGCCACCACCGGAAGCGCCTCACAGCCAAGCAGAACGCCACGCAGGCTTCGGCGCCGCCACCGTCCTCGCTGCCCAAGAAGGAGGAGGCAAACTCGCCTTCGCCTTCTACAGTGAAGCCGACGCAGGAGCCGAGTGCGGTCCGACGGCGGCGCTCCTGCGACGCGCCGCGGAGCCCGACGATCGCGCCGGAGCACCGGCGCGCCAGCTGCGACAGCCCTCGGCGGCCAGCCATCGTGGCGCGCCTGATGGGCCTGGAGGAGTCCGCACCGCCTTCGCCTACCGCGGCGGCGCCGCGGCCAGTCCCGACCCGTCCGCCTCCTCCCCCACCACCGGAGACGGCCGCGGAGAAGCGGCGGAAGCTTCTGGGCGCGCTGGAGAAGTGCGACGAGGATCTCAAGACGCTGCGGCGGATCATCGCTGCCGTCCGCACCGCCGAGATGCGCGCGGCCGCGGCGTCCGACGTCGTCCCGATGGCAGGGACGCCACCAGGCAAGAGCGCCAAGTGGATGGTCGGCCGCGACAAACAATCGCCGTCCCCGTCGCCGCCGATGCCGCAGCACAAGCCGCGCGCCGAGGAGCAGTTCCCCAGCCCGGACTCGGTGCTGGACGCCATCAGCTCCCCGAGATTCCCATGCAGGAAGCGGCCGTCTCCCTGCACGGATCTCGATGCGGGTAGCAAGGCCGGCTGCGGTAACGGCGCCGTGGCCCCCACCGTCGGATCGAAGATCGTGAAGCCCTCCCGCACCCTTGTTTTCTCCGGTACGTGCGCCGCTGCTGTCACGATACACACTCACACTGTGCACAAAACACACATGCTCGGTATCTTCTAGCTCAGCCACGTACAACACCTTCTACGTGTCACGTCACATTTGTGACAAATATTTTCTCGTGCCATACGTGCAGGCAACTACTGCAAGGTCAAAGCAGGCGACGAGTTGCAGCTGCACGCGGTCGTCGGCGCGCACCATCCCCCGGTGCCGCCGGTGGTGGCCATCGAGGCGTGCACACTACCCGCGCGGCTGCCGAGGGCGGCCGGGGCGGAGAGCTGGCGGCACCACCGGCGGCGTTGGGAGCTGCAGGCCGCCGCCGCGGGGCGGGTCATCAGCCGAGCGATGGTGGAGAGCGTGGGGGAGTTGTGGGGGCAGCAGGGCGCCAGCAAGCAGCGACGGGAGGGTGGCATGGTCGCGGCCGCGCTGGAGCGCGCCATCGTGCAGGACCTGGTGGCCGACATCGTGGCCGAGCTGCTCGCGCTGTCCGGCCACGGCCACGGCACCGGGTGCAGGAAGAGATTGTGCTTCTGATGATCGAGCGGGACTTTCGCGTCGTCTCCTGGGTTTCCTCGCGTGCGTCGCGTGTCGATAGATGTAGGACTGTGCGCTTTGGCAGGTCGAGAACTCGAGATGTGAGGTGTGAAGTACGAGAGGAATTTAGTCAATTTACTGCTGCTGCACCATGGATGTCAGTCGATCGCTAGCCCAGGCCAGCTACCCCCACCTGATAAAGCGATCGGTGATCGTAGATGCATTAAAAGAAGCGATTCGCCATGGCTTCGTTGTAGGTGAGAGTGACGAATAAAAGTGATGGCAAGCAGCTGCCCAAGTACGCAAACAAGGTCTTGGTTTAGTGAGTTTCACTCTGATCTGAAGACTGGCCGGGGCTAAGTCGAGTAGCAATTGATGCCGAAACCGGCACCACTGTGAAAGCTTGATGGCAGCTCTCCAGTAGTCTTCTCTGGATTTCGCGAATTTTAGAGGGAACCATGCCGCTTTTTTGCTTGAATTTTGTTTTGAATTACATTACTTTCTGATTGAAGTCTGAAATTTGGAGGACAGAGTGCGAGATGGACAAGAACGAGGAATGCTTGGAAGTTAGTGCGCACGCTGGCGCTCCTGCTAGGCCATCTCCTCTGTGCCTGTAGGCTGTAGGCATGCTGGCTTGACGCTGTTTGGCAATAACTTTGCACGCTGTCCGACGATTCAGGGACCATTTTTTTTTTTACCGTGACTTTGCCGCCAAAAACAACTATCGGTAGTAGGGAGTACGCTATGAATCTATGATAGAGAGGAATCGGCCAAACACTGTCCAGTCATCGCTGAACAGTTCCTGTAGAACTGATACCATATGGTTTAAAAAACGTGGAACTGCCAAGTGATGCTGCTGTTCTTTCGGTTATGTATACGTGGATCAAATGATTGTCGCAGCAAAGAAGAGGAGAAGACGGTTGTCAAGTGTGTAGGCTTGCAACTCTTGTCAGGGTTATTGAACGTGACGAGTAACGGCAGTGGGTTTTGCGACGAGTTTTGGGTTCCTCAGAATTGCTGCTTACAAGCGTGGTTCTTGTCTGGTGTGATATCTTCGACAAAAGAATGTGGTTTTGTGAAATCTACTCCAACTGTTTCACGGAACGTTTTAGGAAATAAATACAGTACAGGTTAAATAGACTATGGTATCCGATATATTCTTACGTCATGACGCGCCTTCAGCTCACACGATGATGGCGTGATGAATGATCATTTCAGGCGATGTGCATGCATGCATCATACGTCTGACTCCCTCTAGCAGTAAACCAGAGCAACTGGCCTCGACTTTTGATCGTCTCAAGCCCTTAAGCGAGTAAAAGAAGACGCTGCCTTGATACTGCAAGCAAAGCAAGGTGGATAGAATTTCGTACCCACGGTCTCTGGTCGTCCTCGTTTGCGGCAAAGCATGACCGATCTGGCGATCTAAGGTCTCTACATTCTAGGGTGAGGGCCCTGGTCTCAAATCCTAAAGAAACAAAGAAATGGAAAGCGAAAAGGGATGTATGTGTTGCGATATATGGCCTAGCCTATTTATTTTTAAGAATAATTCTCACTAAATCTAAAAGGCTCATTATGAAATTGAAAGTGGTAGGTCTAGTCTTATATTGCTGGTGGAATTAGAGGGAGACTAATTTGTAATGAGTTATGTCCTTCACTCCCTTAGTACATACGGATGAGAGGACTAGAAAGTCACACACGCTAGCTCACTCATCTCACCGTGGCTGTGTTGCAGGCGCAAGTAGGTGCAGAAAAATGGTCCACGATTATTTACATAAATCATATCAATTAAAAGTTTGATCGTGACACGTCTCAACCACGCGACCTCTATATATATCTACCGTTCGTCGTCACAAAAAATATATGCAATGTTCGTAGTCTTCTTCTTGTTCACCTTCACCTTCTGCATCGATATCGTAGGGATTTGTGTCTCTCGCTGATACCGATTGGTACGTTCGTTATGATCAACTTTTATTTAGTCATATTTATCATACTGAGCAGTACTTTGATGTTCTTGTTAGCGAGTATATTTGAGAGTTATATGTGCAATTATGTTACATACATATCTACTTTATACTGTCTCTACATCATGATGTTAGTCTATCAGTTTTTTCATAATTTATTAGAAATTAAATTAAATTCAAAAGTATGCATTTTTCCAACCGTATGTGCGGTCCGAGCCCAATTCAGGACTCCTCCCCAGCTATAACCGGGCCCATTTGGAACGCAGAAGAAAGGCAGGCAGGAGCAGGGCCCATGCTCATGCTCACTTTCGCAAAAGAAAGCTTCGTCTCGATTTACTCTGCCACTGGCCGCTTTCATGGAGTAAGCCGCCATGACTGGTGGCATCCGGAATCCGGATCTTTGAATCAGATTTCACCTTGACCAGATCCCAAGCTTCCTCCCTGACGCGGTGATGCCCAAGAAGCGATCCAAATCATGGCGGGATTTTTTACTTTCCCTAAAGGTAAAAGCAAGCTGATGATGCTGCCGACCGCCATGAATGGCGACTCCCTCTTCCAGTCTTCCTCTTCCTCAAAGCATGAGTGGAAGCTCGAAGCTATGTGCAGGTGGGCCCACGAGACAGGATAGTCTGAACAACTTGGGCCGCAGGCCCATAGCCCATCGGACCAGCAACGGTACGCGTACGTGACGTGGCACCGACATTTTAAACTGAGGGAATTCAAAAATGGAAAAAAGGGCACTCCGCGTCCGAACCGCGTCGGGGGTAGTACGGTAATCTCTGCTGCTTGGAAAACTGAAACATGCCGCCCCTCGTTGGAAGTCATGGGCAGTTGTACTGTACCACATGGCTGCATGTTCCAAGAATTCACAAACCTACCCTCCTGCTTCGTGATGCCAGCGTTTTTTCCTCTCTCCAAGCACCTAGTAATATTCTCTATCGTATAAACTACGAGTTGTCTCTTGTCTCTTACGCCGTATCTTTCCTTATTCTCTATATATCTAATGAAAATTTTTAAAATTTAAATAATTTGTTTATTTGTATCTTTCAGTCATGTTCTCTAACCTCCCTGTCTGTTACCGACTATAGATATAAAATTTATTTTAATAATAAAAATAAATAAAAAAAATATTAAAAATTAGCAGATAATGTTCTCTCCTTTTTCAGATATATCTAAAATCAAAATACAATATCACTCATGATATATTCGTTTGACAGTGCTATTATGCCATATCCACATCTTTATATCTTGAGTTTATACTTAATATTATCGTGTCTAATATTTATATTTATTTTACAACGCATGAGCACCTGACACACATACACCTATCTGCACGACTAAGTCTACTATGAGATTATCCTGCTGTATGATTTTTGCGTGGTGATACTATTCCCATGTTGTTTTCCAAAAGAAAAAATGCATTCCCATGTTTCCTATTTGCAATCGAGTAAAAGAAGAAAAAAAACAGAATCACAACCACAACCACACGTTTCTTCTCTGGAAGTTCACTCACGTATGTTCATAGAAGGGCAGTACAATTGAGTTGTAAACCCCATGGCACCGTCCTATCAAATGCGGAGAAGTAAATATACCGGTAGTGGTAATGCCAGTTGGGAAAACTCAACACGAAAAGGCTCTTTGATGTTCCAGTGATTAATATTTGCATTGAAATGGAATGCACCATCCGTGTTATATCAACTAGTACGGTGATACTCATATTAGAGATGTAAATTAATTAATATAAAAATATCTACCGAATCTCTTTAGTTCAATTAATTGTATTAATTTTTAAAAAAAAATTAACTTAAAAATAGTATTATTAATTAAACTAAAAAGAAGATTAATATTTTTTATTCACCAATTTACACCTCTAACCCGTATGCCTCTAGTAGCGGTGCTAAAGTTACGTGATGCCACACATAGAAAATCTCAAAGGCAACTGTATATCGTTATTGAGGTAAATCTTAAGACCATCTTCAGCAGCTACTTTATATTTTTATCCTCTAAAACATTATTACAACATCTTTTATTTTTTTCATCTCCAGCAGTTACTCTATTTTTTACGTTCTACTCCTCTTTTTTCTCTCTTCGGGCCCGCTGTCAACCTCTGTGAACAATACGGCTACAGTAACAGACATTGTTTTCCCATTCGGACCCACTGTCAGTCTTTTTAGTACTGTTGCTACAGTACTGTTACAGTATTACGGGTGCTACAGTAGGTCCGCAGATTTGCTGTTCCGTTTTCTCTCTCCGCAGTACTGTAGCGACACTATAGCGCGTTGTAGCGTCAGGTACCGACTCTGCTGGAGTTGCTACAGTGCACCGAAAAAGTACTGTACTAACCGGACTTAAAAATACCGATTCTGCTCGAGACGGTCTAAGCCACCCATTTTGGCAAGACCCTACAAATTTCAACTAAACTTGACATGCCAGCCTGGACAAGATCAACGTTGAGGGTTGATTCCTAACGTGATAGATGCGCGCGCGCACCAGCACACGACGTCGACAGCAAGTCGCCAGATCAGGCACGGTCCCAGCTCTCGAGGCCATGTCTCAATCGGCGACCGTTTCCGCGAGTCGCTTGCTGGCATCGTGTCCTTCCAGCCTGTGTGCGTGCCAAGGGGAGAGGCAGCATGATTAGGGGGAGAGAGGGGCAGTTTGGGGAATTCGCGGCGCGGCGTTAACGGGGAGGGCGTGGACGGCGGAACGGAGGCGACGGACGGAGTGCGTGCGCGTATAAAGCCCGGTCGGATTCCCCTCGACGCACCCCTTCCATCCTCGCTGCGACGCTGCCTGCCTGATCTCTCCAGCCAGCCCCGACCCCGTTCGTCCGCCCCCCCGCCCGCTGCTCGGCGCGAGGAGAGAAGCCTAGAAGAGGCCATGGCGGACCAGCTCACCGACGACCAGATCGCCGAGTTCAAGGAGGCCTTCAGCCTCTTCGACAAGGACGGCGACGGTAAAGGACACCTCCTTCCTGTTCTTGCTTCTGCTGTTTCTGCGATCTGTATATACGTGTTCCAGACTCGTAGCTGCCGAATACGTTCTCGGGAAAAGAAAAAAAAAACGTGTACCTCGCCTGTTCTTCAGTTTCGTATGAAACCCATGGACTCCGCATCTCGTACATGACCAGGTCCAGTGTCGAATGTTAAAGATCTCGTGTTACGCGTGCCCCCATCAAAATTTTACTCCGTCCCGGCGTCCGGTAGCCAGATTCTACCGGGCGGTAAATCTTTAGGAGCGTGAGCAGAAGACGAATCAGGCAGCGAAAAGCGCCGTTGGGAATCTAGATCGATGTGATTGGGGAACGCCTCGCCTCGGATCCAGATTTGGCGAGGCAGTTGGGCTTAGATCCGGCCCGGCCGTGGACCAAGTCAGGCAGGCTGGCTCCTCGCGGTCGTTTTATTTGTAGGCAGTAGGTAGGCTATATGTTGGGGTTGGTTTGGTCATGGCAGCAGCCTAGCAGGCAGGGACACCATGACTGGTCTACCATTACAATGCACACGACCTCTCTTTTGACTAACATTATTCGTTGTGCCTGTGGATTGGGGGCTTATATAGATCCAAGGATCTGAAGCAATGGAGAGAACTGTTTTTTTTTTTTTTTTTGGAAAAGAGATGGAGGGAACTGTTTAGGTTTTGGATAGTCCTGATAATGGGTTTCGGCATGTGCATATTTCAGTTCTGCCCTTTGGTACATGATGTGACTCGATGGTTATAACACCATGGTTTGGTTTCATGATTATGGATTTATGATAACCTCCATATTTTAGGCATGATGATTGTGACATCGCATTATAGATGTGTATAATCGAATAGGAATGATGCTCAGTTGGTCGGTATGAATTATGCTCGAAGAAGCTTGTTTAGTGACGATTTTTTTCCTTCCAACATCAAGTAAATCTATTTACTTCAGTCGAAAGACTCGGAGGGTCATGGCTTAGCTGTCAGCTTGGAGTTGGACAAATGGTTTGCTGACCATACACCTTATGAATCGTGTTCCACAGCTAGACACCGCGATTTTGAATCATTGTCTTCCTTTTTTTGTCTGATTTCAGTTGCTTCTGAGACTCTTCTTTCATGTATGATTTAGTTATGTTTGTTGTCACTTTGACTAAAAATGTGATAACTACTAAAATAGTCAAGCTGGTGACTTATTGAACTCTCACTGGTTTATGAATCGATCTGAAGTTGGTCTCTGTGGTCCATTGGACAGGTTGCATCACTACCAAGGAGCTGGGGACTGTCATGCGTTCTCTGGGTCAGAACCCAACCGAGGCTGAGCTCCAGGACATGATCAACGAGGTCGATGCTGACGGCAACGGCACCATCGACTTCCCCGAGTTCCTCAACCTCATGGCCCGCAAGATGAAGGACACCGACTCCGAGGAAGAGCTCAAGGAGGCCTTCAGGGTGTTCGACAAGGACCAGAACGGCTTCATCTCCGCTGCCGAGCTCCGCCACGTCATGACCAACCTTGGCGAGAAGCTAACCGACGAGGAGGTCGACGAGATGATCCGTGAGGCCGACGTCGACGGCGACGGCCAGATCAACTACGAGGAGTTCGTCAAGGTGATGATGGCCAAGTGAGCCGTGGTAATGGTATACCCCAACCGGGAGGAGGAAACCGTGCATTGCATATTAGTAAGGAATGCAGCTCTTGTTTCCTCCTCTTCCCTGAAGAACCGTACTAGCTGTAGCTGCTGAGCATTTAAGCCCGTCTGCCACCCTATCTCCACTGTGTCATCGAACCTCTTGCTTCCTGTGTGAATCTGTAAGGCTTTGCTTGTTCTGGACCCTGATTGCGGTTGAATCCAGTTTGTAGTTCTATTTGTTCATCATATCTGCTCGAATCCTTTGCTACCAGGACAGGTAGTTACTTTGCATTCTGTTGTCAGATGCTGCTGCTTGGTTTGTGAGGAAACATTATGTTCTCTCGAAGGATCAAATCATGCGGTCAGCACTCGGCAAGCATGTGGAATGCTGATCCGAAAAGTCTGGTCGCATGTGAAGCGTCCCTATTGAGTGCAATGTTTGGCGAAGTTAGACCGGGTTCTGGTATGCAACTTGCAAGGAAGATGCTGCCTGGTAGGTGATGTTCTTCCCAGACTACTCATTTCGTCGGGTTCTGGTTTGCAACTTGCGATGGAGATGCTGCCTGCCTGGTAGGTGATGTTCTTCAGCGGTGAGAGGAACGGGGTCCCCGTATTCCTCATGGATCTACTATTAAGACTCGATTTTCCTCCAATAAAGTTTAGGTTTTGCTAGAGTTTCCTATGGTGGTTGAGATGGTGTGGCGACTGTGTAAGATTTTCTCCACCTCTTCTCCGGCAACTATCAAGGTCATTGATAGTGGCAAGTGGCAACTCCGACGAAGCATGCAGGAGGTTAATTTTTCTCCATCTTTCTGTAATTGGGTTGAAGAACTCTATCATCCATTTGTGTGTAAGGATGGGAAAAAATTGAAAACCGAATATAGAAACCGAAACTGATTCGAAATAATCGATTTTTATAGTTTGTTCAGCATTCGGTTTATTGTTCAGTTTTCAAAGTCGTGTTGTTCGATTATCTGATTTAATTTTGGCTTCTAGACTTATAAACCAAACAAACTGTATAAACTGAAATATACATAGAACTCCATTCGTCAACTCCTAAGGCACACAAAATCCCGCCTAAACCGCCAAGGCCCAAGACACTCACGTACCTCCTCGCATGGCCTGGCTTAAGACTATTTGAATTAGTATGTTAGACTTATTATGATTTTTTTATGTCGTATGCCTTTATGGCTATATTTGTATTGCAATGATATCTCAGGTATGTCTCTACCGAGCTATGTAGAAATTTTGGTTTCAAACAAAAAACCGAAGAAATCAAACCAAAAGATATCAGTTATCTAGGTTTATGTTTGCTTTTTCTCTAAGGTATTTTGGTTTTTAGTTTCCAAAAACCGATTTTTAAAAAAATCAACAAACCGAACCGAACCGTAATAACTACATTAACAAATTTTGTTTCTAGGTACCGAATCCGTAGAGAAAGGTGACATTGAATTTGATCATTTACCTCCTCTAGCGATGATACCACCTATGATTTTTGATAAAATAGTAGGATTATCCTTTACTGGTTATATATTAAATAAAAGAAAAGAAAATACATAACAAAGTTAAATTACAAACCAAAGATAAAAAACAGAAAAAAAACTTCAACAGTTTATTCTGAAGAAACAAGTCATTGATATATAATATCCACTCTAGATGGTTTTGCTTTGTGAATAGCACGGACAAATTCCTTCGTGAATAGGGTCCAAACAGCTTCAATAGTGGGAGCAGATTTATTGAAAATTCAATCATTTTGGATGACCCAAATGCTCCAGCACATAAGAGTGATGACTTCCATTCCAAAAGGGATTGCAAGCTTCTTTCTGAATCTCCTGAAACTCTACATTAGAGTAAAGCTAGAAAGGAAACGAAGATGAAGCAAAGTCCAGCAGTTTGTTACAAAATTGCAAGAGAGGAAGATGTGGTATCTTGTTTCTTCCGTCCGCAAAATATAAAGATCACATGAATACAAAGGAAGATACATATTTTTATATCGGAGGAGTTCCCTTGTGTTAAGTCTGTCCTTTAGAAGCATCCAATAGAAAACTTTATACTTCATCTGACAACAAGATTTCCAATTCCATTTGAAGATAGAATGAATGGGCCTGTGTCCCATTAGAATTTTATAGGCTTTGCTAGCAGACTAAAAACTATTTCTCCTAATATAACTCCAAGTGTAATTCTGACTATTGAAATTTAAGATTGTCAAATGACCCTGAAGCTCTTAAAATTGTTCATAACCTTGAACCGAAAGGGGAAAATTAAAACCTTCCGCAAGAGTATTCAGATGGTAGGCCGCATGAAGCATGATTCTTCCATCTTTGGCAAAAGAGTATAGCTCCAAAAAAGATTGTTGGGCTACTAGTTCGCACCAATGTCTTCCAAAAAAAAAAAGAACAGAAGTACCATTTTCAATCAAGGGAGTGGCAATTCCTTTATAAACATCAAGCAATTTAACAGTATGTCTCCACCAAAAAGTTAATTTTCTAGGAGAAGAATGCAAAGTAACATTCTTATAATAACTATAAAAAAAGATATACCCAAGGCAAATCCTTCTTATTGTAGAACTCTATGAAGATTTTTAAGAAGAGCCTCATTTTGAGTTCTTAATTTTATGATCTTAAGATCACCTTTTTTTCTCGGTCTACAAACCATTTTCTACGAAGCTAAAACCGGCTTTTTACCATTAACATCAGAGCCTCGCCAGAGGCAATGTCTTCTATAACTGTCGATTTATTTTATAACGGCTGATGGAATCTTAAGAATACATATCTAATAGGATGGTAATGAAGACTGAGCAATATTCATCATCTCAAACTGACCAGCTTATGTTAGAAAGGTTGAAGTACAAATCAATCTCCTCTCAGACATTTTAATGAGAGGTATTAAATGTTCCAATCTAAGCTTAGTACTGTTCAAAGGGAGCTCAAGATAAGTGAAAGGTTAAACCTCTTTCTAACAATTAAAAGTTTTTGATAGAATTTTTATTTTCTCATCTATGACATTAATGGAACCATGACTGATTTACTGTAATTTATCTTTAAGCCTATAAAAACAACAAATACATTGAGCAAAGTTTTGAGAACAAATAATTACTTTTGATAAACTTAGAATATAAGAAGCGTGTCATTAACATATTGAATCACTCAAAAGTCAGAAACAACCTCAATTTAAATTGGCAAACAAAACAAACCAAGATTCTTAACTTTATTTAAAATACTCTACAACAAATTAGCAGCTAAGACAAAGATCCTTATCGTACTCCTCTTTTATAATAAAACATCTTTCCTAGCATTCCATTTAAAAGCACTGAAGAGATTTTACATTTCACAATATCTGATATTAAGAAATCCAGCGCTGACCAATTCGGAGGCCTTTTCAAAAGATGATACCACTTATGTTAGTTTAGAGTCTCAAATACGCCTTGACAGCGGATCCAACGTTTTGGCTGTTATGGCTATCTAAGGGTTGGTGTTTTTTTGTCAGAGTTTATACAAAGTTTGGACTCTAGTTTCTGACGGAGGTTACCGAAGGTGAAGAAGAGGACCATTCAGCCATTCAGCATCATCGACAAGGACCGGAGCACAATCTAACTAACATGTCCACGTATCTTCCAGAATAAAGAGAGGGGATTGAACTGACAAATAGGTACTCCCATACATCATCTGATTATACCATTACAACCCTAAAACACTACTACAGCTTTGTGGGTCCCATTCCATCTGCTTCCAGACCATAAATCGAACGAAATAACCGCATCAGTAAGCTCATCCACAACAGCCTTCACGGCGGTTATTTCATCAGAGCTTATCTGCCAACCAATCAAGGAAGGAACGAACGAACGAACTTGCTTGCAAAACTGACTCTGCAATGAACACTCATCATCTGGAGGAGGAACTATGTACAGGGAAAGCTAGCGCCGGCCTCTGAAAGCTCGGAAGAAGCCGCTTCACGCCGACGCGCTGTTGCTGTCGACCTCGCCGTCGCACTTCCACACGACATCCTTCAGCTGGGTCGACAGAGTTCTGTAGAACTGTTGCAAAGCACAATTGCTTTAGCTACTTGATTTACTCCTAGTAAACAGTGCTATGAAAGATAACTTAAATTCGTTAGGAAAATAACACAAAACCCAGGATCTGCAAAACTGATGTATAATCGAAGAAAAGCGAACGGTAATACAGCTTAACTATGCTATTTGGATTTCGCATGCATATTCATATTTAATGCTACGGCTTACTTTATAGAGAACTGCATAAAGAAGGATCATATGGCCAGAATTACTCGAGACTAGTACCTTTTGGAACTCCAGAGTATCCCCCTTTGCTTTCTTGAGTTCAACCACGTGTAGGGATGGGGCTATTTGGAAAACCTAAAGGTTGTCATACAAAAACAATCTGGATGAGTGTTTATTCTTCAATGCTTAAACTATTTTGTTAACGCGGTGTAACCACTTACTTCAGTTGCAACATTGAGATTGCCTTTTCTCCCTGCTTTTGGGTTCTCCATCCGCATCTGGAAAGAACAAAATACAAATTGATTAGGATTAAAATCTCTAGTAACTTCAACATTCTTGCCAGATTTTACACCATAAGTTGAAAGTAGTAAGAGAAATATTGTATATGTAAACAGTAATCAACAGGAATGTGTACCTTATAATTTTTCCTCTGAACGTCAAATCCGAGTGGTTTTGCAGCTTCTTCGATCTTTGAAATGATTTCTTTTGGAGGACATTGTGAGGTGAATCTTGTCTCTCTCTTATACTCCTGTCACCAAAAAAGAAGAAATAAGCTTATCGTAGTGATATGTAGTTTCTAAAATATGTCATCAGCAACATGCAGGTAATAGAATGTGAAAGCCTAACATTGACAAATCTAAGAAGATAACTATTTCTGACCTTCTTTGTCTCAAACAAATTGTCCAGATTCAGTGCCTGGTTCAGTGAAATCAGTTCAAATGCATTCATTGAGGTTGGCTGATCTTCAGTTTCCTCTTTCACATGCTTGTCCTGGTAAACGCATCAATTATGTAGAGTTAATCACTTAATTCCGACCACAAAAAGCTTAATACTTTAAACAAGAAACAGGTCACTTGACTCACTTCTGAGTCACCAAAAGCAGCGTCGACATCATCCAAGCTAGTTTCATATTTCTCGTCAAATACAGGCGGCTTGTATCCCTTTCTGAACCAAGGATCCTCCAGTATCTGAGGAATGGTGATCCGCTGTTCAATATTCGAAAGCAACAAAAGGCAGGTAAGTTGGAATTCCACAAATACATCTCACCATTCAAATATTAATGAAACGACTCGGTAAACAAAACAGATTCAAGGTTAGCCAGGAATTCGGTTTCCAGTCTGGAAGATCTGTTGAGTCCTAGCTGTATATTTAAAGTTATTGGTTGTGCATCATGCTTACAGTTTTGATAATTGGTTAGCTAATATATAATCCATTGCAAAAACTACGCTCCAAAGTTAAATGGTACTTACAGTTGTAGGATTGGGATCAAGAATTCTGGTAACCAGTTTCTTAGCTCCAGCGGAAAACCAAGAGGGACAGGTAAACTGAGCTTCTGAGATCTGTGATTGCAAAAGGAGTAATCAGAGGTAATAAATAATAATAACATCTTGGTTCTATCATGCTTCATTTTCATGTATGTTACCTTTTTATATAGGGCGATGATGTTTTCATCCTCAAAAGGTAAATACCCGGCAAGAAGAACAAAGAGGATTACTCCACAAGACCAGATATCTGCTGTTGCACCATCATAGCCTCCATCCTCGATCACCTACAGCGATCCAATACAAGTATTAGTTAGACAATCTTGTTTAATTCCAGAGTGCAATTAAAACACGATTATTCTATGATAATAATAAAAATTTACCTCAGGAGCGACATAGTTGGGAGTTCCACATGTCGTGTGAAGCAGACCGTCAGCCTTTAGAGTCAAAGGAATGAAATGCAGTCAACATAAGAACAAGATACAACTGTTATCGAGAATTTATCAGAAGTAATTTAGCCAATGGTACCTTCACTTGCTCAGTTAAAGCACTTAAACCAAAGTCAGATACTTTGAGATTTCCAGCACCATCAAGCAACAAATTCTCTAACTGCAAATGCAGGTTAAGCATAATTGTGTCACTTGTCTGCTCTTCTGTGCATAATTTATTATCGAAGAACACGGCAAGGAAATTAAGGCTTTACCTTCAAGTCTCTGTGATACACTCCCCTACTGTGGCAATAATCAACTGCATTGATCAGTTGCTGAAAGTATCTGCGTGCTTCATCCTCCTTCAACCTCCCACTAGTAGCCTGATTGCGAGGTTGTTGCATAATAGCAAATAGAATTAATCAAAACATGATCGTGCAACTTGAATAAATGGTCTGGCTTATGGCAATATAATTTTGAGCGCTTCAAACGGATAAATGATATAATGGCACCTACAATGATTTCAAAAAGCTCTCCACCAGTAACATATTCCAGAACAATGAAAATTCTTGCTTTACTTCCCATCACCTGAGACAGAAGGCAAAATTTCAGCCAAATAGTATCAGAGTATAGGCATGAATAGAACATATTTCTGGTCTACAAAGAAACACATTTACAGAAAGATGCAGTGATATATCTTGAAGCGTTGATAATTTTTCGGAGCTTACCTCATACAGTCGAACAACATTAGGATGCTTTACTAACTTCATGGTACATATTTCACGTCTAATCTGCATTGAATTTAGGACAGTATCAGCATAGAGATATCAAGTAGATAGTGGAGATCTTAAGGGGGGAAACACATACAGCATGAGGCATTCCCTATACGAGAAGCATATTAAAAAATACATATGATATTTCACCATGAACTTGTGGGCTAACGAAAGTATTTGTCCGATAATTATATGGTTATGAAGTCAATCATGGAAGAACTGAGGACATGGAAACCCAGGAGGGCACTGAGGGAAACATATGCTTAAGTGTACAAACTGAAGACACTGTATTTTGTATTCAATTTGCACAAAGTTCAGACAGCAATTGGAAACAGCACAAGGCACCAGGAGAACATACTGAGTTGGTAGTATGACTTCAACTGGAAGATCACCATGTAGATATATCTCGATGGCATGCAAATATGTAGACATAGAATCATTTCTTAATTGAAGTTACATCTTCCTATGCTCCCATGCTGACACGGCAACATCCAAGGAAGAAAATTCTTTCTCCACGTTGCTCCTTTGATACAAAGATGTAAGTGATGGTAGTGAAGTTTGACCAAAGAAAAGCACAGATTGCAATGGCGCACACGATCAACAAGTTATGAAATGTTAACTATTAGGAATGACGATAAGGTTGGCTGCATGGTAGACTGAACATTTCACAATGTATAGAAGTCATTACGGCTTACGGAGGGAGCACAAGACTTTTAACCACGGTATGTCTAATTAACTTTAGTTTGGCATATGAGTCATGATATGGACACATAAAAAGTAACTACTGCGTGGTCTTAGAAAGGAATTGCCTGATACTGACCTGTTCAACCAATCTGTGCTTCTGAACCTTCTCCTTGTCAAGGATTTTGATGGCAACAGGTTCCCCATTTTCAGTGTTCTTCGCAAACCGGACCTTCGCGAAGGTTCCTTCCCCAATGGTCCGTCCGAGCTCATACTTCCCAACACGGCGCTTCACCTTTGGTGATAATGCAGCTCTCTTAGCCCTGTACATCTTCCAAGAAACAAAAGTTCCTATGAACCTTCAAGCTATTCTTCAGACACCTGCTATTGTTCAATGAACCAATACTTGAATTAGTATCTTGAAAAATTAGCCATTCAAATATGTAAGAGACAAGCTCTCGCAAGCAAAAGGAAGAACACACAAGAAAGGAGCGGAATGAGATTATACGTGAAGTTTCATTTTGATTGAATCTGATGGCAGATTTGGAGAAAAGTGAGGTAACATGACAGATGACACAAAGCTCCCACACAAGATTATCCTCTTCAAAGCAAGAACTAGATCACGTTACGTATGTGAACATAGATCTGATCACACTAACACCATCTTGTACAAGATGAGGATCAAGCGCCAGTACTCAACAGATCTCCAAAAGAAATAAGTAGGAAATAAAAAATTATGAAAAATATTAAATGGCAGGTGGATAGTGCACTGATCCGAATGAACTCTAGAAGTTAGAACATAAACATCGTGGGCCCTTTCAATAAACAATAAAAATAGAAACTGACGGGCAATGACTCACAGACAAAATTAACAAAGGGTTCACGAGTTCTACACACATTTAATATACTGTTTCTCAGCATTAAGTGTTTCCGTTTAATAAAACCTTTCAATCCCTAACATTCGAGTAAACAGAGAAATATATTCTTATACCACCCTTCCAAGAAGCAGTTTTTGTGTTGTTTCCCAGAAAGCAAAAAGGAGAAGGGAAAGGGCGCAGCCTTCTTGAAATCGTAAATTTTCTCTAGGAATCTCGCGAACACTGATCAAAATGATATAAAATGAATAGACACTCCAAAAGACTAAACCAGAATGACTCGATCCACTATGACTTCCCCAATATAAAAAGGTGGTAAAGACAGAGGCACACAACCTGAAGATTTTACCCAGAGAAAACACATGTGCCTGCAACCAGAAGGCGCAAAAGCAGCACAAGGGAAGCCTGCAAAAGGCTCAAGCCTTTTTCCAAGTAAAGCATTCAAAGTTCAAACCCTGGAAAGCATATGCCAGCCAGAGGCACTAGCATGTTCGCAGGTATATGCCAGACAGGAAACAACCACCACTCGCTGATTGATATGGATGAATCAGAACCAAAAATGAAAACTCAGTCCAAAAGGCACTTTACAGATATTGAAGAAACTAAGAAAAAAAGCAAAAAGGAGATGCCAGCTTGGGGGGAAGGCCACATATGAGCTGGAAATGCAAAGAGCAAAGGGGGATGCATATCTTGGACATGACAAGTCAAATGCCGCAAGAAATGATAGCAATTCGCAGAAAGTAGTAGGACAGGACACCAACACCTACTCTTTGCCCCCCCCCCCCCCACCCCCCCTCCAAACCCGCACTTTCAGAACTGCATCTAAAAAAAGAAAAAGCAAATGCAAAAAATTGCTGCAGTACAAAGCCACACAAGAAACGGATTCGGGGCAGGGACGCTGAACCTCACCTCCAGCACAGAGCGCAAACTGATCGGCGGACGCGAGGCGCTCGCAAGAACTCAAGGAGCAGCGAGGAAGAGTACTCGGTTCTTGTTGGAGGACGGTGGGCAGGGGAAGGAGAGAAGAGAGGGGTGGTGCTAATAAAGCGGTGGGCGTGGGGCGGTGTGTCACGTGTTGTAGGCCTGTGGCAGCCCGCCAAGAAAGCGACAGGGTGGGGGTGAGCAACAAAAGTTCGTTTGATTGCGCTTGCCACTTCCCTGGCCCATTTCAGGTCCGAAGGGCCGGTTGCGTTCTATCCTATACATTTTTTTAAGTCACTATTAGTTTTTCTTCTACATTGAAGATTAGAGTAGAAGATATTCGTGCTCCGAAGGCAGAGATTGGTAACAGATCTTACGAAGTGGCTATTCCGCGTCTATACGCAGTTACTATTTATACTGCATATATTCCTTAGTTATAACTCGAAACACTGTGAGTTACAACTTGTTAGGTAGAACAGTTATAACTTTACGTCCAAAAATGCATAATTGTAACACGAGAAGCTAACATTGTGAGTTACAATTTGTTATTCGCACTACGCACATCCTCAGTTACAACTCGAAATATTGTGAGTTACAACTTATTAGGTAGACTAGTTACAACTTCACATAAATGAATAATTGCAACACGAGAGGCTAACACTATGAGTTACAACTTGTTATTCGCACTGCGTACATCCCCCAGTTACCACCCGAAACACTGTGAGTTACAACTTATGGGGTGTACGCAGACATGAACTACAGTGAGCATACCTGCAGAATATATATTGAAATGAACAGCATCCGACAGTGTTCGCTTTTATTGATATAGTAGAAAAATATATAAAAATATGAACCTAAAAAATCAGAAGAAAAAAATAATAAACACGAAAAATAAAACAAACAATCAATTGCAGCAACTAACTACATGGCCGTTTGGACATATGACCACAACAAGCGTCGACAACCAAAACGAACCACCATGATATCACCCGCAACATCGCCGAGAGCACGGCTGCCCATCACCGAACCGACCACCGGCAAGCAGGACCATCCACCATCGAGCCACCGTGCCCTACAAGGCTACCACCACCGCAACAACCGAACACCGGCCACCAATAACGGAGCACCATCTGACCACCAAAACACTAGATAGCCGAGCACCAAACTAGCTGCCGCCATGTGGGGCTACCCGCCACTGTGGTGCCAAGCCGCCACCAGTCCCAACACATCTCGATTCGCCCTCGCAATCGTCGAAACCCCGATCTTGACCGAGCGTAGAGGAAGCTGTTGCAAAGCTGACTGCATCGCACCAAGAAGGCCGTTGTTGTGCGGGATCCATTATCGTAGTGCCGCTGCATCACCGCACATACCCATTGACCAAAACATCGCACGAGATCCGGTCACCTCTGAGGCCACCTCAATCATCGCCTCGATCACAGCGCGTGGGCGCCGCCCACACCCGTCGCTGGAAACCACACTTCGGATCCAGTTTGCCTTACCATCAGAGGTGCGCAGCCCGCCCTGCAACTCGTACAAATACTCCTTCCATCGAGCTGCCACCAAAATCACGGTCGCACCACGCGGACATATGCTCAAATGCTGCCAGCAACACCGACCCAACTCCTTAGTGAACTCTAACCTCAAAACTCCTCCGCCGCCTCCACTCCTTGCGACCACCGAAATCGCTGTTGTCACAAGCGCCACACCGATCGTCGAGCTTGCCGCTGCAAAGCACGCCTCTAGCCACCGCCCGTTTTCACCGTCAGCGCATCCTCGACTGAATCTGGTTAGCTCCACGTGGATCCAGCTGGCCTAAACCGGATCTAGTTGTAGTCATCGATGCGACATCCCCAAGAAGCTCTACTGAGGGAGCCAACCGCGCACCCTATCACCGTCGTCACACCCCAGTCGACCGCTTGTCGTCATCTCTCCACGCGGAGTGCGCCCCGCAGCACGAGCTTGACTAGCTCTGCACCGCCTCCGTCCGACAGCTCCCACGCCTAATGAGAACTGATTGTCCTGGGCACGGTGATGCCAGATTTGGTCAAAACCACGCTCGTCGACGTCGGATCTAACTACCCTGGCTGTCATAGACGCCCCTACTACCGCCCCTTAAGACGCCACGAGGGAGAGGACAGCGATGCAGACAGAAAGCAGCCCCGTCGTCGTTGTCCTTGTGGCCTCACGGACTTTCGACGGCCCACTCAGACGACGGCAAGGGGGGACGCCGAGAGAAGGGCTGACGGAAAGACGGGTTTGGTGGCCGTCAACTCTCTCTCCGCTGGAGCGATGCGGGGCAGGGTCCTATAGTTTCATCATACAGTGGTATATTATAATTAGTTGCACTGTTGACTCTTGACCCATGCGTACATATATGGATGAGTAATCGTGTGCTCGTTCAGAAAAAAGAAAATGTTTAGTCGCTGAACAAGTTCTTGTCGTGGGAATTTTATTTTCTGCAGGTCGGTGCAACCAAAATGAGCGAATGATAGAACCAAACGGCATTGTCAATAAAGCTGCTGGACCCTCGTAGCATTGGTTTTGGTTGGGTTGTTGGCGACACCAAGGGAGCAAAGCAGCGATCACACAACCACCAAAATTTCAGAATTTTCTTTCGTTCTGCAGTTGCTCGAAATGGTTACTGCCTGCCGCTTGCTCTGACGGGATGTGTGGTCCGCGCAGGTGAAAGCCTGAAGCGTGGCGCCTCGGGATGCCAGAGAGTGGGAGAACGGAAATGGATAGTTTTTAGGACTAAAATGGATTAATTATAGACCGCTGAAGGCCATAAAAAATTGGTTAAATGGAAGGAAATTGTTTCTTTTTGAGGAAAAAAGATTACGCCAACTGGATCGACGAGACCGAACCGAGTGTTGTTTCTGAGCTTGATCGACGGGAGGCGAGGGGAATGTCTGATCTGGAGCATACCTGCAAGTCTGTGCTAACATCCAAACTCCTACGCATATATAGACCTCAAATTGAAACGAAAAGAAATTCCAAAAGAAACAAGTGACCTAGTTAGATCATTTGCGAGGAGAGAGAAGGAAAAAAGAAACAGAGAAATCTGAATGGAGAAGCTGCCTCAACAGTAACAAACAACAGTATAGCAGTAAACTAAAAGATTCCGCGCGGTAAACCTGCAAGACGGACAACCACAAACTGGGTGGAACCTGCATCACATGCATATATACTGTATCCACCACCGTTCACCGGGCGAAAGGTTTTCACATCGCCATCCGAGATGCCACTTTGGACCACGCCCACATGGCTATAGTTTCACTCCATCTAGCTGCACGCCTTTGATCGATTCAGTTGGGCACATATGTTTCTTCTACTTGGAAAGTTTGCGAGTCCGGAGCATGGGCCTGCTGCTGCCCCCTGGAGAAAGGGCTCTCCAGCACACA
Organism: Phragmites australis; assembly: GCF_958298935.1. Taxonomy (NCBI): domain Eukaryota; kingdom Viridiplantae; phylum Streptophyta; class Magnoliopsida; order Poales; family Poaceae; genus Phragmites; species Phragmites australis. Next base: position 15,480,530 of record NC_084923.1, read on the forward strand.
ATGTAGGGTCTGATGATCCCCGTGCTATTTCAGTACATGTTTAGGTGCGCTCGCGACTGTACGCGCCTAAAAGTTTCGTCATTTTGTTCGAGGCAGACGTGAGCTCGATCAGGCGGTGGTCTTCAGTTTCTCAATTCTAGCGCGCGCGCTATGATGGTTCTGCCTATCCATTGGCAGGTCCAGAGCTTCTGTCGTTGATCTCGGGGTGGAAGAAAACAATGGCCACTCGCACAAGCAAGATCTCCTGGCTATCATTGAGCCATGTCGCACAGAGAATAGTTGGAAATGCGCAGGGTTAAATCACGATATTTTGTTCCAGATCGCAGCCTTTTTCTACCTTTGCCATGTCTGCTAGGGTCTGGAAGTAGACTACTGACGAGCGTAAACTTACGCTTGACGTCGCAACCTGCTGCTACCAGCTGGACCGAATGCGTTCAACATAGAGTTCCCGTAGCACCGAGAACCAGGAGTCGGAGAGCCTGAACCTCGTCAGTCCCGTCCAGGGACTGTGCACAAGGAAGCTTCCTGGCAGCTTCATGCATGGCCTTTCATGCAACACAAGGCGTGGAGGTAGTTCGTACCGGACGAGTGAAAGCTCCATCGATCACCTGCTTTTTTTGTTAGCCAAAGTAAAGAGAAATACTAGTAACTGCTGCTACTAATGATTGTAAATGAATCTCAGGTGCTGGTAGCCACCACCTGGCCGTCGAGCATTAACTAATTCACAAAATCTAGCTCTCTGATTCGGCAAGCAGGGAGTAGATGCCAACACTGTATATATATATATATATATATATATATATATATATGTATATACATGTATATATATATATACATGTATACATATATACATGTATATGTATATACATATATATGTATATACATATATATGTATACATGTATACATATATATGTATATACATATATATATACATGTATACATATATATACATACATATATATATGTATACACATATATACATATATGTATATGTGTGATTTATATTTAATAATGAGATCTCATTTTTAATCTCGTTCCGGGTCACTGAAATGTCAGGGCCGAGCCTACCACCTTGTTGCCTCCAACTTTGAATGCTGGTACGAGGACACCGCTGTGCTGACGTGCGTGCAGAATTCGTTCCATCTTTAACGGCTAGCTCTAGGTAAGAAAACACTTATCAAAATTTATATATATTCCACTATTTACCATTTTCTATATCTCAAAATAGAGAGATGCTAGAGTGGGATCTAGCTTTATTATAAGTGTTCAATTACTCTTATCTTTAGTCACAAAGAGGTGCTGGAGGGTATTCAAGCCATCTTCCAATGTTAAGTCGTGCACTTTCCGATCAAGTACCTTGGTTCACCTTTATCGACCAAGAAGCTCCCGAAAACCCAACTTCAGCCGCTCGTGGAGTGCCTCGTAGGCAAGCTTCCTTCCTGGAAAGGGCCTCTGCTGCAAAAAAAGTGGCCGTCTTATATTAGTGAAGTCTGTCCTTTTGTCCATTCTTACATACACTCTTATGGCTGACAAACTGCCTGCATGGATAATCAAGGAGATCGATGCAATTCGTTGTAAGTTTCTTTGGTCGGGGACCGATGCGTCCGTGCGCGACAAGTGCGCTGTCGCGTGGGGTGCGGTTTGTAGGCTGTTGAAGTACGGCGGCCTCGGCGTTCCGAACCTCAAGCTTGCCGGATATGCTCTGCGTCTGCGCTAGCTTTGGCTGCAAAAAGTTGATCGTGATCGGGCTTGATCGGCCATGATCCTACAGGCCAAGTTAGATGTTCAAGCTCTGTTTAATGATTTTGTCTTTGTGCGCGTCGGTAATGGCGAGCATGCTCTTTTCTAGATGGATGCATGGCTCGGCGGGCAGTCGATTAAATCAATTGCTCCTGCAGTCTGGGCAATGATCAGTCATCGGGCAATCCGCACTCGAACGGTGGCTCAGGCTCTTCAAGGCCAGCATTGGATCCATGACATCAACGGGGCACTTTCTGCGCAGGCACTCATGGAATATATCCTGATCTGGTCTTGTCTTTCGGACTTTCAAATGGATGAGCATACTGAGGACGTCTTCATGTGGCAATGGTCCGCGGACAGGGTGTACTCGGCGCGCTCAGCATACGATTCTTCATCTCGGGGTTGTTGGCTTCCAAGGTGCCGACCGGATTTGGAGGACTTGGGCTCCACTCAGAATCAAGATTTTCATCTGGCTCGCTTCGCGGCGGCGCATGAGACATGGTCTAGATACTCACCCTACTTGTTGGCTTTGTGATGAGGCGTCTGAGACTACGGATCACATCTTGGTGGAGTGTTCTTTCTCTAAATCGTTCTAGTGGGAGACGCTCATGTGCGCTAGCCACACATGTGTGTTCCTCCCAAATGTCTTTCTACAAGATTGGTGGACACACATCGTCTCCCTGCACTCGACGACTATGCGGAGAGGAACCAACACACTCTTCATGCTTGTAGCTTGGCATCTGTGGAAGAAACACAACGCTGGGCTCTTCGATAGACCTCTACGGTGTCACAACTTCTAGACCGGATCATAGCGGAGGCTAAATTATAGATCTCGGCGGGCAGTACTCATCACTTAGGTTGCTTATTTGAGGAGTAGTCGGCTTAGGTGGGCAGCATCCGTATGTTGCTGGGCGAGGAGTTCTATTCTGCGCGTTGTCTTTTAATCTAACTTTATGTTCTTCTTCCTTTTAATATAATGATACGCATTCCTTTTACGTATTCCGAAAAAAAAAATAAGATCTTACTTATAGTATGGGCATGTCCTATTCTAACATATTTATCCTCCATAAGATATAAAAAAAATTATAAACGATAAGATTTATATAAAATTTAAGAAATATCCTCTCTCATCTAAATTTGGTGTTGTCTTTAATGGTTGGAGACGCCCTACAGGAAACGGAAACCGATTCGTAATGGACGAGCAGGCTGTCGTCAGCTCCTCGGCCGTACCCGACACCACGTACGTGCGCAGTACTGCCGCTGCTGAACCGCCCGTTGTTTTTCACTTTCACCAACGCGTCACGTGACGTCCCCCGGTCGCCTACGTGGCTGAATATTAGGACGAACCGGACCGGTCCAGTCAGCAAGCGACGTCACCCTCGGCCCCGGATAGGATGGGATTGGCAGGAGGAAGCTTCCTGGCAGCTGCGCGGGGCGGGGTGGGGGAGCGCTACCGGAAAGCGGCTGTGCGCCTGTGCCATCGGCAGGTGGGGAAAACGACGCGGGCCGTCGCTTGGCTGCCTGGCTGGCTGGCTGGCGCGCGGTGAAACGCAATCACCCAGCCACGGCGCGCCGATGCATATCCGGGAGTGGGGCCGATTCGTACGGCCCCATCTCGTGGGATGGGCGCCCCGCAGGCACGGCACGCTCTCCCAAGTCCCTATCGGTGGCCCGTGCTTATCTTGATTTCCCAGACTCCGCAGCGGGTGGCTGGCGCCGTGCCGGCCCGAGGTTTCTCGTTCTCTGCTTGGTGCCATGGTGTTGGGTGCGCGCCTCCTGGTCGCGCCGGGTTGGAAACACCGGACGGGCGGACGGACGTGCGTGCCCTGGGGCGGAATTCTGCGGCCTGTGGGTAGGAAAGAGATTTTATAAGACTCGCGTCAAAGATCTTATAAGATTTTATCTTTTGAAAGATAAGATTTTATATAATTTTCTTTCCGGTCAAAAAGGCCGGCCGACTGGCGGCGTGCAGTGCAGCCGCCGCCCGAGCTGTACGGTCGCGTTTCGGCTAAATGACGGCAGTGAGTGCGGTATTTTCTCATCATTGGGCGTCTCGGTGTGTCAGCCGCCTACGCTACGAGGAGCAGATTAGAATTCGCGTTTAAGTTCTCTGCTGCGCCTCGAAGGGCGTACGTTTCGGTCGTCGAGTGCTCTCGTGCATTCTGTGGGACGATGCCATCCTTTTTTCTGGTCGCACAAAGTGATTTGGCCTGTCCGGCAAGTGATAAGAATGTTAGAGAGACACAAACCAACCGAACCGTACGTTTCTGCCCGGTTATTTCATAGGAGCTACGTATATATTGTATCCAGTTTGTATAGTACGTCAAGTATGCCAAACTGCTCAACCTATATTGCTATATTGCTATAGTACTTCACTAGGCTCTGAGTCTCTGAGTCTCACACTTTAAACGGCTAAACGTTTCGTGGTCCTCGTGGATCTTGTCATACTATTTACTGTATTAAATATAAGTGATGTCGGGGCATATGCCATATAATAAGATCGAATCAAATACTCCGATTTACGTCTAGTCTGGATTAGAATAAAGAACTCGTGAATTCTGAATTGGAGGCCACATGACCAGAAATACGCCAGTCTGTGGCATGCACGTACGGGACTTCATGGCATTAAGGATTCTGTTTCTGAAAAGAAATGAGAGTGAAATTCAACGTTGAGTTGATCCGTCTCTCGCGGCTCCGCCCTGGGCACGCCGATCCTGTCTTTGAAAACAAAAAGGAAACCAGTGCAGTCTTCTATTTTTCTTTGCCCACTCGCAAGAATGGAGCTTCATTTTGTCTCAAGGCGTCGATAAATTCTTGTGAACAACCATGGTAACCTTTTCTCTTGACTTCACTTACGAATGGAGGCTGACCAGTGTATAGTTCAGTTTGTGTTCATGTAGGTTAGTCATATATCATGATATCAACCAACCAACTGCACCCCTCTAAAAATATATTAAAGCGGAGAAAAAATGTAATGTATTTTAAGCTGCACTATAGAAATCAATATCTACTCAACTGGTTGTAGGTAGCCTGGGAACCTTTTCCACATACTCCTACTAGCACTCTTGCCCGTACCTTTCATTTTTTTCCTAGAAGAATAATCACGCGTGTTTCTGTCTACTTCAGAGTTCTGGTATCACACCACGATTAAAAAACTCCACGCCGTACATGTTTAGTTAACCTATACTGCTCTTCTACTGCAAATATTTATATTTTCTCTCTCCTGCTTTCAAATTTTCTCACGACAGTTTGCCAATTCTACAGGACGATAAGAACCAGACCTAGGGACATGGTTCACAGGGACAGAATGAGTTGTTTGGAAGAGTGAATTACTGATGCATAAGCCTCCAAGCAACACGTCACGATGTAACCCATGCATATCATTAGCTTAAGATGAGACCTACAATTTAGACATCTCATTCCATTACTGATAACGTTAATATACTGATTAATGAAAATAATTTAGGATCTTACTATTTCTAATTGGAGGCTTATTTTAGAGAAATCTTAGAAATTTTAAAAAAGCAACACATCGGACTATCGATTTTTAAACCGTAACCATCATTGATAACCATAGCCATTAGATTGTCTAACACATTTTTAAATTATTCACCTTTATTATTATAAAAAAAATTAACCTTAAGTATCCCTAATACATGCTTCTAAATGACCTACCTACGCTATTCTGAAAAAACTAATCAAAAGAACCTAAATATCTGTTTTTAAATTACCACATCTAACATTATACCAAATTAACCCAAAACACACATGCCTTGCAACGTTCTATGTGCTTTTTATCTAAAGATTAATTTAGGTATCACTCTCAAAATTATGTTGTGGATTCCGAAGACAAACTAAATATATATATTATATCATAGATAACCACATATCTATTAACAAATATTGTGAACGTGGTATAGACCGTTTCATGATATTATTTCTATTGACCGATTCAGGATTGTATGTTTTATTTTAATTGTCTGATAGAAATCTCTTAGCTGAAAGGAAAAGGAAGAACCGATATAACTCTTTTTTTTATTTGAGAGGTATAAAAGATGCACACTATACACACGTCACACACTCTACATACACATGGGTGTATCCACATACTAGAAGAGATTGAGAAGACATCAGACCTCAAATACGCAGGAATACATAGTACCACTTAATACACATATGTATAGATATCATATCCTAATTTAATCTGAACTTAATGAGCTTCTGGGTCGAACCGAGCGAGAACACAAGCGGGCATCGTCGCACAGTACGCGACTTGCCAAACCAGCTACGGCTCGCTCTCGTAACCGACATAACTCATGGTCATGTAGCAGATAGTGGATCGGGATGTCTGAACTGGGCTGGTAGTGGCAGGTGAACGGCGTGGCCGCATGAGCTTGGTGTTTTTTTATTTTTATATTCTTTCAATTAAATATTTAAATAAATAGACTTATAGCAGTAAGATTTGTATAAATAGACGTCTACCGTCATCTAAAAAGGTTGCCCTTTCAGAAACTGGTAAGGATGGGTGGGTGGGGCTAACCGCCCTATCAGAGAGCGGGTAGAAGGTAACCGCCCTCCCGGGGGCAGGTAGACCCAAATATGACGAAATTGGTTTGTTTTTATAATTTTATATCAATATTGCTCAATATTTAAAATAGTGCATATTCGTTTGGTCGAAAATATTTGAAATTGATATGTTGCAAATTTTGGATCAAAATGGTAAAAAAGTGGCCATTCAGCATTATGGAGTAGTGATATTTTGGAAATTCTGGATCGTTGTAAATTTATCGATATTTGATGTAAAATTGTATCAATAATTTTTTAGTGACGTATTGTTGGGAGGATGCAAAATTAAATTTTGTAAACAAAATTATAGATATGAAGCACTCGTAGCATATTATCTGACACAGAGGTTACAAACGGTGACAAACATTACATGAAACATACGATGACAAATATTACATAGGACCCTAACCACGAAGACACAACGGGTGGCATGTACGGTACGCATAAAGACCTACTTAATAGTGTGCCGCTCCTAATCATAATATGCCTTAGTGAGTGAAAACATGTCGGGTTACATTAGATGCTCTCTATTAAATGCACCTAGGATATTTGCCCTTTCTCAGAGCATCAAGACCTGCTGCCTTAGCGCGACGGGCCCTCTCCCGCTTCCTTGCCCTCTCAGCTTCGCGGGCCTGAGCCGCAGTATGGTCCTGCGTTGCCTTCATCATGCGCTTCTCTTCCTGCTGCTTCAGCCGTAGTTCCTCTTGTTGTTGCTCGTACTCCTAGCATGTGTAAGCTTTCCTCTTCCACCGCATGGTCATGTTGACTCACCGTTTCTGGTCTTCATTTTTCTTAATGTCGAATCATTCGATGAAGTCACAGATAGGTGGAGGAGACTGGACAGATAAAACAAGATGAGAGATTAGTAAAATAATGCGTGAAATCGGGAACAAGATGTGGAAAGTGCCACATGACTGATCTATGTCGCTATATCGGTGGGTACTCATACAGTCTATATTGAGACTTGTCGTATTGGTAGTTAGCACACATGAAGAAGCATAGACCATAGGTATAGGAGATGTCCTAGCACTCGCGAAGCCTACAAAGGTCGCCACAGAAGCATATCGGTGATTCGATTTCATCCCTCAATGTTTGTTGAGTGGGTTTGGTGGAGATGAGGAAGACATTACAGTTGAGAGATCTGAGAAATGAGTGGTGTATCTATAGATGAAGGTGGGGTTATTTATGGTGACGGAGAGCAGGTGCATGGTGTGAGTGTATGGGCTTGACGGGGGGACAAGAGCATTGAATTCCCACCATCATGGTCCCGGTGCCGCTAGTTCACCCTCACGTACCCCCTGGAATAGGTCAGGGTGTCGGGTGGACTAACCTGTTTGGTAGGTCTAGTAAGGATCAAAGGTGTCGAGGTCTTCTCGTGGGTGTGCTATGTCCGAAGTGGAGCACTAGGCAGCTGAGACTGCGCGACGACGTCGTAGTTTGATATGCCCCCCGAAGAAGTCCCTCACAAGATCAAACGGGGGGTCTATTTCAGGCTCATCCTCCTAATTTAGGTATAACGATTTATATAGATTCTACTATTTACGAATTTCATGCACGTACCAGACTTCATGGCATTCAGGATTCTGTTTCTGAAAAGAAATGAAAGTGAAATTCAACGTAGAGTTGATCCGTCTCTCCGCGGCTCCGCCCTGGGCACGCCGATCCTGTCTTTGAAAACAAAAAGGAAACCAGTGCAGTCTTCTATTTTTCTTTGCCCACTCGCAAGAATGGAGCTTCATTTTGTCTCAAGGCGTTGAGAAATTCTTGCGAACAACCATGGTAACCTTTTCTCTTGACTTCACTTACGAATGGAGGCCGACCAGTGTCTAGTTCAGTTAGTGTTCATATAGGTTAGTCATATATCATGATATCAACCAACTGCACCCCTCTAAAAATAAATTAAAGCGGAGAAAAAATGTAATGTATTTTAAGCTACACTATAGAAATCAATATCTACTCAACTGGTTGTAGGTAGCCTGGGAACCTTTTCCACATACTCCTACTAGCACTCTTGCCCGTACCTTTCATTTTTTTCCTAGAAGAATAATCACGCGTGTTTCTGTCTACTTCAGAGTTCTGGTATCACACCACGATTAAAAAACTCCACGCCGTACATGTTTAGTTAACCTATACTGCTCTTCTACTGCAAATATTTATATTTTCTCTCTCCTGCTTTCAAATTTTCTCACGACAGTTTGCCAATTCTACAGGACGATAAGAACCAGACCTAGGGACATGGTTCACAGGGACAGAATAAGTTGTTTGGAAGAGTGAATTACTGATGCATAAGCCTCCAAGCAACACGTCACGATGTAACCCATGCATATCATTAGCTTAAGATGAGACCTACAATTTAAACATCTCATTCCATTACTGATAACGTTAATATACTGATTAATAAAATAATTTAGGATCTTACTATTTCTAATTAGAGGCTTATTTTAGAGAAATCCTAGAAATTAAAAAAAGCAACACATCCGACTATCGATTTTGTAGATTCTAACCATCATTGATAACCATAGCCATAGGATTGTCTAACACATTTTTAAATTATTCACCTATATCATTATAAAAAAAATTAACCTTAAGCATCCCTAGTGCATGCTCCTAAATGACCTACCTATGCTATTATGAAAAAAAACTAATCAAAGGAACTTAAATATCTGTTTCTAAATTAGACCATCTCCAATAACTATCTTAAATTTTCATCCTAAAAATACTATTACAGCATCCCCTATCACTATTACAACATCTCCTATTTTTTCATCTCCAGTAGCTATCTCATTTTCTACCTTCTACTCCTCTTTTTCTCTATCGGGACCGCTGGCAGCCTCTGTAAACAATACTACTACAGTACCCAATAGTGTTTTCTCTATCTGGACCCACTGGCAGACTCTGTGAACAGTGCTGCTACAATACTTCTACAGTATTCACGGATGATACAGTAACTTCACAGATTTACAAATCCATACCCTCTCCATAACACTGTAGCAATATTGTAGCACCGAATATGTAAATTTGAAAGGTCTGCTGGAATTGGCCTTACCACATCAAACATATACCAAAATTAACCCAAAACACATATGCCCTGTAACGTTCCATGTGCTTTTCATCTAAAGATTAATTTAGGTATCACTATCAAAAGGAAAAAAATATATATTATACCATAAATAACCACACACGTATTAACAAATATCGTGAATGCAAAATATTATACCATGGAAGACCGTTTCATGATATTATTTATATTGGCCGATTTGGTATTGTATGTTTTATTTTAATTGTCTGATAGATATCTCTCACCCGGAAGAAAAAGGAAGAACCGAGATAACTCTTTTTTTTATTTGAGAGGTATAAAAGATGCACACTATACCCACGTCAGACACTCTACATACACACGTGTGTGCGTCCACATACTAGAAGGGATTGAGAAGACACTAGCCCTCAAATACTCAGGAATACATAGTACCACTTAATACACACATGTATAGATATCATATCCTAATTTAATCTGAACTTAATGAGCATCTGGGTCGAACGGAGCGAGAACACGAGCAGGCATCGTCGCACAGCACGCGACTTGCCAAACCGGCTACGGCTCGCTCTCATAACCGACATAGCTCATTGTCATGTAGCAGATAGTGGATCGGGATGTCTGAACTGGGCTGGCAGTGTCAGGCGAACGGCGTGGCCGCATGAGCTTCTCCACTTGCCTTTCAGGGTCCACGCGCCCTGAAGAAAGGAGTCAAGTCACATGGACTTAGACCCATACAAATGGTCCCATTCGTTTTTCTTGGGACCAATGGGCCCATGCGTTAGATCGTTGGGGCCGGGTATTGTTCGTCAGTTCATGCGGAGAGTCGGAGCGCTCTTGATCCTTAAAATACATAACTTAATACTCAACCCAAACAAACCCCACGGATGAGAGTTTTTTTTATTTATATTTTTTTAGTTTAAATTTAAATAAATAGATTCCCGGCGAAAAGATTTGTAAAAGTAGGCACCCACCGCCCTCTCAGAGGGCTGCAGCCCTCTAAGAGTGCGGGTACGGGTGCTAACCGCCTCCTGAGAGGGCGGTAGGCCTTCCCGCCCGGGCCCCACAGGCTTACCACCCCTGAGGGGGTGTGTAGAGCTCGGGGCGGTAAGGGCTCCTCCCGCCCGCCGCCCCGCGCCGGCCCCCCGCGCCCTGGAGTCTATAAAAACCCCGAAAAATAGAGAGAAAACCATAAAATTTGGAAAAAAAGAAAAGTTGAGAAGAGAGAGGAGAAGAGAGGAGAGGAGAGAGGAGGAAGAGAGATCGGCGAAGCCCTGCTGCATTTGGGCTGATGATTTGGAAAAAAATTTCAGGTAAATCTTTTTATCCTTTTTATTGTTGTTAATTAGTGCAGTAGTAGTATATGACATAGATTTTAGATATTTATGATCTAGGGTTTAGAAAATTGTTAAATTTAGTTAGAAAATTGTACGATAATAGTTGAATATAGAATATTATTTTTAGTATATTATTTTCAATTTGTTACCTGTAGTATATTATTTTCAGTATGTTATTTGTAGTATATAGTTTATAGTATATTACTTGTACATGCGGACGTATGAGTCAACAGTAGATGATAATTTGTGAACCTAGGGTAGCATTTAAAAACTATTTTATCCGATAATCAGAAATATAGTTTGTTGTCTTAACATGTGTTATGTTTGCGGGTGTTTCTAGGAATGACAGATAAATTAATTTTTCAGATATATTATGGTGAGGGTGAAATTATGTACGGTCCCAACGGTGTAGATCTCTCTGAATTTCGCCATGTTATGAAGGGGCTTAGTAAGGCTAATGAGAGGACTATCGTGGGGGTGTGCAAATGGCTCATGCGGTTTTTTCAACTGGATCTGCAGCAATATGAGCTGAAGTTGAAAGGTGTTCTGAGCCGTGCTAGTTATGGATACTTTGGTGAGCTTGTTCCCATCGAAGCCACATCAACTTGGAGGCAGTATGTAGATATATGCTGTGAATGTGGCATGCCGCTTGTTTTATTAGCTGAGGCGTACCTGAAAGATCAAAATGAGGTGAACTCTGCAGAAGCAGTAGCAGGACCAAGTGAAGCAGTGGAAGATGAGTCAGAGGCGGCTAATATAGGGTCCAGAGAGGAGGTTGGTGATGTTCCAGAGCTGCTGCCGATGGGTGTAGCTGATGAAGGGAAGCACATCCCTAGCATCATTGAAGATATGAATTTGGAGGATGAAGAGTTGGAGGAAGGCCTTGCCGATGGGGATTCTTCTGATGAGGAGGGTAATGCTGCAGTTCCTGCAGAGTGGCGGGATCAAGAATTTTCGAAGTTGGTGGTTAGCGAGGCTGACCAGACACCGTGACAATACCATGAGAATGAGGTGTCACAGGGTGCTATGTACCCTACAAAAGAGGCAGTTATTGATGCAGTGAAATTCTGGTCGTTGTCTCTTCGTAGGCAATTCAAGGTTGTTAAATCAAGTAAAAGAGAGTACGATGTGAAGTGCTTGGTTCCTCAGTGTCCTTGGCGGGTGCACGCATTCAGAGGGAAATGGGCAGACTACTGGCAATGCTCAATAGTTAAGGAACATAATTGTCATATTGAGGAAATAGAGTTCGCCCACCGGAACCTGTCTTCTGCTTTCATTGCAAATGTTATGTATGGAGAGATTGTGGACAACCTAAGGTATGAGCCACGATCAATAATTCGTGCTATTGAGCAAAGGTTCCAGTACACAATAAATTATGCGAAGGTATGGAGGGCGAAACAAAAGGCTATTGAGATGAGGTTCGGTACATATGAAGATTCGTATCACAATCTACCTCGTCAATTAGCCACAATTTGTGCAAGAAATCCAGGCAGCTACTATGATATCAAGTATTACCCCTCTACTGATATGGAGTACAGCGGAAAAAGAGTGTTGCAGCGTGCTTTCTTTGCATTCGGTGCAACTATCAAAGCATTTAGATATTGCTGACCCATCATATGCCTAGATGGAACATTCCTAATTGTGAAGTACAAAGGACAGATATTGTCTGCAACAGGGGTCGACGGTAACAACCAAGTCCTGCCACTAGGGTTTGCGTTCGTGAAGAGTGAGAATGGGGACAACTGGTATTGATTCCTAGAGCGGGTGAAGCATGCAATTGTTCTTGACCGACCAGATGTGTCTCATTCATGATAGACATGCAGGATTGTTGCAGGCTTTGCTGGATATGCAACACGGTAGCGTGCGATTGGGTGTACCAGTACAGTGGCCAGATCTCAAAAGCATGTGGTGCATGCGCCATATGGGTGCGAACTTCTACAGACAATTTAAAAACAAAGAGTTAATGAAGCTCTTCAAGAAGTTGTGCAGTCAGAACCAGCAACGTAAGTTCAATGCATTATGGGCAAGACTTGATGAACTGACTCTTAAACAAACTGCGGAGGCTGCACCTAACCGTGAGGAACCAATAGCTCTCGGTCGGCTCCCAACCGATACTCCGCAGATTGTAAGGAGATCATGCTCATCTATTAGGAGCTTTTCACAGTGGATACGCAATGAGCCGAATGAAAAATGGGCTCTGCTGTACGACATTGGTGGTGCCAGGTATGGAGTAATGACTACAAACCTTGCAGAGGTTTATAACTGGGTCATGCGAGGATTGAGGTCCCTACCACTAGTTGGAATTGTAGAAGGCATTTTGCATGGCACTTGCAAGTACTTCATTGATCGGTATGCAGCTGCTAAGGTTGTAATGGAGGACAATCGTATGCTTTATGGCCGGATACTATGTGAGTACATGGAGAAGGCAAATAGGAAGGCTCACATGCATCGCGCAAATCAAGAGGGCACAGCAGAGCACAGGTTCAGTGTCCTGTGTCGGGATAAGGGTCGGAGGGGGGGTAGACGTGAGCGGCATGTTCAAAAGTATGTGCTAAGGAGTGGGACATGCATATGTAGTTGTCAGAAGCCACAATTATTCCACAAACCTTGTACACACGTCATAGCTGCGTGCGCGGAGCACCATATGCTTCCAAGGCAATATGTGTCACAATATTTCATGAAAGATCAAGTACTGAACACCTGGAACTAGGAGCTGTATGGTTACGGTATTGTTGACACTTTTACAAGTAACCCAGGGCCTTCAAGAATATATGTGCCTGATTTGGGAAATATGAAGAACGCACCGGGCCGAAGACAATCTCGGCGGATTCGTAACGATATGGATGAATCCGAGGCTAGCCCTAGGATTAAGCGATGCAGTCAGTGCAATGAAATAGGTCACACTTACAAATATTGTCCCAAAAGTGCAGGCGGTGATGCACCTGTTGTCTAGGTCAGCTAGTTTTGTACCATTTTAATATGTGTTAATTTCGCATATGGTTAATTTGCATTCGAAGTATATTATTCTTGTATTTATTTTTTAATGTATTAATGTACATGTCTTTCAAATACAGAGATGGCTCAGCCTTCGACCCCGGAGCTTTTGGACCCTGCCGTGGACAAGAAGCATCGCAGCTTCTTATCCGCCGAGCACCAGATGGAGCTAGGAGTGTTTCGCCCACGAGGCCCTGGAGAGCTGCTGACGGTAGACGAGCGCTGGACCCACAGGTACTTAGAAAAGTTGATGGTGTTACATATCATTTCACTGCTGTTGTTACATATTATTGATGTACTGCAATACTTATAGGTTGGGAGCGGCCGGACTCCTACCGCTTTGCCAGTTGGTCGAGGCCCGAGCGACGGAGAACCCCGAGGTTGCAGCCCGTCGTTTCTACTTCGATCGGTCGCTGATAGCAGCACTGGTCGACCGTTGGAGGCCGGAGACACATACGTTCCACCTACCGTGCGGAGAGATGACCCCGACCCTGCAGGACGTCTCCTACCTCTTAGGCCTTCCTTGCGCGGGAGCTGCGGTTGGGGTGATTGATATGCAGGCTGACAGGATGAACGACATGCACCAGCAATTTGGGCCGGTGGAGCGAAAGGCGGATGCACCCCCCTACGTGCCTGAGTTCTTAGCCGATGCACGAGGGCTAACAAAGAAGTGGATCCTACAGTTCTAGGTACGGTAACATGCAACCTATCGATTACTAACAAATTATGTCGTAATGATACTTTCTGACACCAGTCATATATGCAGCCGGCGTACATCCACCCACAAGCCAACGCATACGCGGTCTCGAGACATTTGGAGGCCTACCTCCTTTGGATGTTTGGGTGGGTGATGTTCACTAGTGGCCAAGGCCACCTGGTTACGAGGACCCTTGTGCCGTATGCCCGGTCGATAGCGGACGCTCATGCAGAGGACGTACCGCAGTTCAGCTGGGCATCAGCTGTTCTTGCTGCGACGTATCGGGTGCTCTGCGACGCATGCACGAAGAAGGAGGCGCTAGCCACTTTTGCCGGGTGTCCACTTCTTCTTCAGCTATGGTCGCACGAGCATTTTGCCATAGGTAGGCCGGTGGTGGATCGCTCCCCGTACCTAGAGGAGTGGTACGGCGAGATGGACGAGGACGCGCCGACAATGGCCTCGCTGTGGTGTCATCGACGGGTACGTAATTTACATTAACAGTTTCGTTCATACTATGTTAGTCTCTAAATATCTGTATTGATGTTTGTCACTCAGCCACACTGGGCCCACGAGCAGCCTCGCAGCGCGTACGAGCATTTTCGTACCCAGTTTGACAGGCTATGTCCTAACGATGTGGTATGGGAGCCATACAACGCTCGGTCCGTTCATACACGTGCAGGGTTGGGATTGTCACCCTTGTGCACCTGCGACGAGGAGTACTGGCTCACCAAGACGCCCCTTGTCTTCGACATCTACGTCGAAGAGTACTCACCGCAGCGCGTCATGCGGCAGTTTAGCCGTCACCAGGCATTCCCGCTCGTCCCCATCCGTACAGTCCCTTTGCACGTCCACAGGTACATTTGAAAATTTTTAGTTTGAGCAACCTTCGTTTCAGTTTGACTTACATTTACCGTGGTTTGAATGCAGGTACACACAGAAAGGCCAGCCAGCTGGCCACCTCTAGGCGGACCGCTTGGCCCCTTACGTGGCAACATGGGCCCAAGCGCTACAGGACGTCGTTGATGAGGCGCATCCCCACACCGAGGGAAACTTCAGGGAGTACCTACGGTGGTACGTACCTCGTACGCGGACTCGTATCACCTACACCCCTGATGATGTCCGGGGCCACGTCGCATCGACAACGGAGACATACCCGGTGCATTGGGACGAGGACGCCGCTTTAGCAGTAAGTCATTTTTTGAAGTCCGTACTCCTTATTGAATGAACATAACCGTATACTTTAATTGTTCACTTTTTTTCGTATCTGCAGACAAATATCATTTATGATGTAAATAGGGATGCAGCTGCTGCCATGGACCGCGTCCGGCAAGGGCATCACCTAAGTGCGTCGGATGTTGCAAGCTTCATTAGACGGGTTTTCGACAAGACGACGCGCGCCCTGAAGCTCACCTCCTGCCGATCTACCACAGATGTAGCAAGGCCGCCTCCCAGGACGAGTGGTGTACACGCCGAGTCGTCTCGGCAGTCAGACGTGCACCGACATTCTTCAGTGTCGGCACCCACACGACCCCTTCTATCACGTCTTGGAGGGTCCGAGCAACATGGTACGAATTATACTTTTGAATAATATTGATCAATATCCTTTAATTTTTGTTATTAAACATTCATTAGGTTCGTCTGCACAAGTCTCGACGCAGCCTCGCAGATTGAGCCCTGTACATCCACAGTCAGGTACTCCGGGAACCCTTCTTCCTAATTTCTAGTACTTTCAGCAAAATAAGTTACAACTGTGCTCAGGTTACTTCGGTGACGAGGCCGGTCCGTCTTCGGTGGCCCCACACCCTACCCCCCCGCAACGTACTACGGCACGTCAGCGTGGCCTTCTTTTGCTGCACCGTCGTACCACGCAGGTACAGTTATACATTTCTTACTACTACTTTCAATACCATATTGTTCGTATCTAACGTGATTATTTGTTCACAGGCCCCTCCAGCCAGTATACATGGACGCCTGCCGAGCCTTCACAGTCCTCCTACCCTAGTCAGGAGGATGAGGCTGGCCCCGACACCGCATACGACATCGTTCGTGACTTCTTCGGGGGCACACCTGACTACGACGTCCTTCAGCGGTCCCAGGTTTCCAGTGCACCGCTTCGAACCCAGCCCACGCACGACGAGCCCTCGACACCGGTGGTCCCTACTAGGCCTACCAGACACGTCGGCCCACCTGACCCCCTCACCTACTCCAGGGGTCACATGAGGGTTAACCAGCGGCATCGGGACCACGTTGGGGCGCACGGACGACGGCAACGAGGGAGGCATGAGTAGCATTTTACATTTTTTGTAACTAACATATGCATATTCGCTTCGTGATGTGCTCATATGTATTAAGACACGTTCACTTTGTATGGTCGACTTAGCATTTCGTAAATGCATTTCATATTCAGACACGTTCAATGAACAAGTGACCACAACACTAAACTTTAACCATGACTTGACAACACTTGCCTACTGCCGCAGGCTTTAAACAAGATGTGACAACACTACCTAGCTTTTTCAAATCAGTAAATGACAACACGGGTACCAATAAACGTGGAATCTCTGACCATGGGCAACGACAAAACTGTCCCATTCTTCAAGATGGAATCCGATGCTCCTCCCGCCAGCTACGCCCATGCCCTCATTCCTTTCTTTACGAGTGAATCCAATGCTCCAGCCTCCCCCAACTATAAATAGCCAAACCTCCTTACGGAGAAGCATCGCTCATTTTTCATATCTCTCAAGTGCAATCTCTTCCTCAGCTCCATCGAGCCCACCAAAGAAACATTGGGGGACTACCATACCTGAAGGTCTCAAACCACCAATGTGCTTCTGTGGTGACATTTGTAAGCTTCGCGAGTCGCAGGACATCTCATACACCTATGGACTACGCTTCTTCATGTGTGCCAACTACGAGTATGACAAGTCTCGCAATGCAACAACTAGTTATCGACCGGTACGGTAACAGATGTCCGCCTCATCTCTTCCGATTACGCACCCTCTTTTTCTAACCGCTCATCTTGTTCTATTTGTTCAGTCCCCTCCACCGCTCTGTGATTTTATTCAGTGGCTCGACAATGAGCAAAATGACTCACAGAAGCTGTGGGTCGACATGAACATGAGGTGGAGAAGGGAAGCGTACGCACGTCGGGAGTACGAGCAACAGCAAGAGGAACTTCGTCTCAAGCGGGAGGAAGAAGAGCGCATGAGGAAGGCGGCGCACGACCGTACCGTGGCTTAGGCTCGAGAGGCTGAGAGGGAAAGGAAGCGGGAGAGAGCCCGCCGTGCTAAGGCGGCAGGTCCCGATGCCCTCCGAAAGGGAAAGTATCCTAGATGCACGCAGTAGAGAGTACCTAATGTAACCTGACATACTTTCCTTTCCTAAGGCATGTTATGATTAGGATCGGCGCACTAATAAGGTCTTAGTGCGAACCGTACATGCCACCTTTATTTCCTCATCGTGTCGTCGCGGTTACAGTGTATTGTAATGTTTTCACCATGTGTTCAATACTATGTTTGTCCTCGTTCGCACCCCATACCCACGTAAAATGCTGCAACTACTAATTACTGATTTTTTCCTCCCGTTATTACATAACCTACTCCAAATTTAATTTCTTAATTTCCTTACACCCCTTCTTTTTTTTCTTCAATTACAAAAATAATACATTTTTATAGGATAAAATGGAAAAAAAATTAATTTTACATGAAAAAAGCCCCTAACCGCCCTCTGAGAGGGCGGCTAGGGGCTAACCGCCCTCTGAGAGGGCGGCTAGGGGCTAACCGCCCCCAGGGCCTAACCGCCCCCTGAGAGGGCGGTTAGCCCCTCTTGCCGCCCTCTGAGGGGGCGGTTAGGCCTACCGCCCTCTTAGGGGGCGGTTAGCACCCGTACCCGCCCTCCCAGAGGGCTGCAGCCCTCTGAGAGGGTGGTGGGCGCCTACTTTTATAAATCTTTTCACCGGAAATCTATTTATTTAAATTTAAACTCAAAAAAATATAAAAAAAAACTCCACGGATGATAGGTAAAAACGATGCTCTAAGTACTATCAGAATTGCTGCGAATACACATGTAGAAGGTTGGCAAATCTATCTAAGCAAATAGTTATAAAATCGGGGATACCCAAGCTTCCAACTATTCATATGGTAGAGAGCTTGATGAACACAGAGGTTAGATAGGTTCAGATCTCTTTAGGGTAATAGCCCTATATTTTATTGTTACTTTCATCTTTTATTATCTCACGAGTCATATAATACAAGGGGATGTCTAGATCTACTCCTAAGCCACTTAGCAAGTTTTTTTCGTGGTTTTGATCTTGCGCAGAGTTACATTGTCGAACTCTTGTGTGTTGCTTGTTCCATCGAAAGAATCATATCCACTTGAACGTGCTCCCTACCCCTCCGTATATAGCTTTGGAGATGGTAGTTGTAACATCCTAAAAATTAGGATGTAGTTTTTAGGTTAATTTATTGTCACTAACGTGAGTTCTTAGGATTTAATTTTGTCATCTTTGAGTATTAAGAAAAAATGGAGGTTTCATTGGAGTTCCTTGTACATAATATGAATTTACCACTAAAATTCGAGGTGCATTGTTAAAAGGTTTCAAGTGAATTGTTTTGATAAATTTAAATGTAGCAACTGATTGTTTTGGTGTTCTTGGATTTATTTGAATGTTTGGAGTTTCCTAAATTTTAGTGCATTCAAAGATCATGCTTTGAAAATGTAAACATTAGCATTGGATATTTTTTGAAATAAAATATGGTAAGCCAAGGATTACTAATACTAACCAGAGCCTCTACACTGCCTATAGAATTTATGAGTATTTTTGGAGCACTTTTGAATTTGTAGAAAAAAAAAGTTTAAATCAGCCTAAATAGAAAAGATCGAGCAAAGCACAAAAGCAAGCTTGTTTCTTTTTTCTCTCTCTTCCTCCCTGCCTACCATACTGACCCAGGCGCACATCCACCTTATGGACACCGCATCGCATCGTCATCTTTCTCTGTTCGCTTGACGTGATGGCCACTACCCAAGGACGAGCGCCACGCTGAGCCCTGCTCAGCCCCATCCCGCATAGTGCCTCCTCCTGTACATTGTCCTCCTTATCCTCATCCATTTCTCAGCAGCCAATCCAAATACACAAGTAGTTAGGTGGTGTGTCTGCCAAGAAAGCATCCACATCGGCTTGATGCCATCATCGTTAACTCTGTGGCCACCCTGCGCTGTGGGCACCAGCGTGGTGCGCCACTGGCCTGGGAAACATCACAAAGGATAGAGGCAAGAAATCCCTCGATCATTTTGGACCCATTGTTCAAATTTAATTTATGCATTGATTATGAAAAATTATTATGCATGCGTAGATGTTTTATAAAACTGCTGATTGAGATAGTAGTCATGACTTAATTGAATCAATGTCAACTCTCCTTGAACTTGTTAACCTTACCATTGTTACCTTAGGCTATGGATTGACATGATAATCTCACTTGGGGAGAACCGGACTAAGGTGCGATAGAAATGCTTAGCCCCACTATCTACCGGTAATTTATTTGGTTGTCACACCTATCACTTGGGGCACGAAAAGAATTGTTAAAATAGTTAAGTCATTGTTATTGAGAAACTTGAGTTGTTGTTTAAATTGGGGCAGGTTTATGTCAATGTGTCACAGAAGATGAGCATCGTCTCACAGAAGAATGTATAGGTGGAGACCTGCTCGTATTGTATAAGGACTGGTACCTCATACCTTGAACTAAGGGAACAATACAACCACACCGGTATGGATGACAGTCCTAACTTATTAACCTGGTTAGTTCTACCCTTACTTCTTGGAGTTAGATCTGCATGTGCGAATAATCCACGAGGTGGGTGTATCCAAAGGGGCTCCCATGGCTATACGCGTGGGACCAAAGTATGCCGACATAATGATTAATATCCTTTGGACTAGTGGGACCCAACATAAAGGAGGGCTAGCCTTTGGGGTACTTAGTTTAAAAGGTAAATGAGGGAATAATATTATTTAGGAGGAGCAAGGGTTAAAACTAAGCGGTGTAACAGCTTTGCCATGACACCCTATGTACACCAACATGTAGAGTCACTACTACAGAACAAACCATAAATAGCGACTCATCAATATCGGTTGTGCAAAAACCACCATTAAAAATATATCACTACCGGTTCTTAATCTCCCGTGCCCGAACTATAATGAAGCTGCTAAGAACTGGCACTGATACCGACTATCAGTGCTGGTTCTAGGTACGAGCCGACACTAATGATTGCCATAGTAGACTGGACCCAAATTTTTCATCGGATCCAATTTTTTTGTTCGCAGCTCACGTCCGATCGCTCGAAATGCCTCAAGTCCCCATCGTTCCACACCATTCTCTCTCTCACGTTCCCCACCTACCGCACCCTTATTCTCTCCCTGTTCTTTCTCCTCCACTCGCACCTGATCTCGCTACGGTGAGAGGAGAGCTAGATAGATGAGGGCAAGAGAGAAGGGAGTCTGAGGGCAGAGGAAGATGAGGGTTGCAGATAGACAAGAAGCAGGGCTTCTTCTCAACGCTGTGGGAGGAGGTGGCACGTGGGCTGTCATCGGCGTGAGTGCGGGCTCAATGGAGGTTGCGTCCAACACGGCGGAGGTGGTGGCGTTGGCGCTGCGTGGGGGAGGGGAGGTGCTGGCGCTGCTCATGGAGGGCCCATATCCGAAGGGCGCCACCGGCGAGTACGACGTGCGAAGGTAAGGGTGGGTGCACGACCAGCTCCAGCTCGCGCGCGTGCCATTGGTGACTCGGGTGGACGTGGGCGATGGCGGTGCCGTGAGGCGGAATGACCTGAGGCTGCTTCTCGGTGTCATGAGCACGCTGCTCGCGTCGGTGCACATCTGCACCGTCGGGCCATTGCCACTGGCTTGCTGCTACTTCTTACTCGCCTTGCTTGCTTGGTCATGCTGTAGATTGAGCTCAAACGGGTTCATGGGGAAATTCTCAAGCCAAAAAATTATGCATTTTGTACTAGCTCAAACAGGTCATGCTATTTTGATGTTTTTTAGATGGCGTGGTACTAGCTTTTGATTGCTCTGTTTGATGTTTAATTTCTTTGATTAGATTTTGATTGCTCAGTTGTCTGCAACATGCAAAAATGGAGCTAATATGACTCATAGTAATCATTGTGAAAATGTTCTATGCATCTGATTTGTGTTTTTGATCATCGGATTTAGTCTGTGCATCTGATGTGCATCTGATTTCTGTTTATGCTCTGTAAGATAATTGTAATATTTACTGTTGTGAGGAGATTGGAATGAAGGTGGCTCCAGCTCGATGCATCAAGCCAGCTCATTTCCGGTAGATTTTTCTTTTTTTCTTCTTTTTGGAAAATGGCAACACTTGGTTGGAGTCATGAACCGGTAGTAATAGAAACTTTTAGTGCTAGTTCTAGAACCGGCATTGATAGTCACTAACTATCAGTGCCGAGTAATCAGTGGTGGTTCAAAACCAACCATTGATGGTGATTTTGAACCGCCACTGAAGACCGGTTCTATAGTAGTGAATGTACGGTATCGACGAGTATCACCAAAGGGAGGTTCATGTCTTATGAGTAAAGTGCACAAACTCTGCAAAGTAATAAATCTATTCGAATAGCCGTGCTCGCGGTCGTGAGCCCCTTAGGAATGGCTGCATCGTTTCGATTATTTGTTTTGGGATGTCGTGTTTCACTTATATGCACTAATGTAAGTGCTGTGTATGTTTATATGGAGAAACAATCTTCATGGTCTATGGTGGAAATGAAGTTATTGTTGTTTATTTATTTACATTGTCATTTACTTATATTCCTTAAATTACGTTGTCGAATATATTATTATGTGTACCTTCCAAATTGTAATTGCATTTCTACAAAACTATATATGTTGGCCATCCTTCAATTCAACCTACAATTTTTTTGTATCTTTGCAATACATATGGCTTGCCTCATGAAATGGGTTATTTAGAAATAATGCCAGGAAATCATAGAAATGATGATACCGGGTCTTTCTCAGATTCAACTCCTAGTCAGTTTCTAGTGGGCAGGATTGAGGCACACCCGCTAGATATTTGAATCTATTTTGTTGTATTTTTCTGCTGCAAATTCTTTTATCTTGTAGGCCGGTTAGTCCCAATGTTGTAAATTTAATTCAATTAAACATATTCACCTTTGTAAAATGTATGGATGTGATATCACTATTGTAACTGTGTGTACTTGCTACTGATCATGGGACAAGTACAATGAAAACATGGAGTTTCGGGTAATCTAATTACCCGGAGCGTTACAGTAGTCGTGCCTCACCTGGAGTTTTGGTTCAAATCCACTGAATCTTCTTGTAGTACAAGATAAACTATTGATAATAGATTCTTGCTTATTCTATCCCATGACAGCCATAGATATGCCAATTGGGTATATAACATGTGATTTAATGGGTATTCCATTCTTAGTCCCACCATTCTGTTAGGTAGTATATGTATTTATTAATTATCCAACCCCAACAGCTAGCCCCTAAACTCTACTTAAAGTAAAATGACCGAAAATAGGCTGAACCAAACCTTAGCAAGGTAGTTGAGGAAAGTCTTCTCACCTAACATACCTTATTTGAGAAAGAATCGTCGACTAGTAAGTCTAGAGGACTAATTAAGTAGTCCTTCAGTGAATACTGCCAAATACTTCTATAGTCATCTATTCTCCCTTTTATCCTTCTGCGACAAGCGAATCTTCATTTAATATACCCTGCCTCTAAGTGGAGTTTTCACTACTATTGCACACAACTAATTCTGGTGACTTGAAAAGACGTGCCTAGAAGTTGAGGTAATGGACATCAGAAATAAACAAACGCACAATGATGGATATTGAGTATTCTTTTTCAGATCATGACAATTCCAATCCATATCTTAATGTCTTGGACTGTTACAACCGGACATGCTTCCTTGCCTATATAAATTAGGGGAGGAATGGGCTCAACACTCATCTTCTGCCTTGGGTCCTTAGCAATCCTTGCAGCCTAGATCTCCCTGCACCTTAGGGTTTCCAGCTGCCAAGATCAATGGCAACAACACCTCCTCTTGCTCTGGAGTCCCCATCACTTTCGCCAATCTCTCTTGCCATCATCCCTCTCATCATCGAGATTTCTTCCGACAAGGAGGAGCTGGAGGGCACCACACAAGGTGATGAAACCCACACTCATGTCACGTGAGTGGAGCGCAATGATGAAGAAGGGGAAGATAACGACTACAAGGACAACATCGATTGAGGAACCTTGGAGAAGGAAGCTGAGGTGGAGGGCTCCTGGAAGCAGGGAGAAGAAGATGAAGCTCAAGAAGCTAGTATGAAGAAGGATGCTGGGAACACCTCCTGTATCACCCCTCCAAGGTCATCGTCACCAAGAGGGGGCTCGACAAACGGGACGTGCATACAATCCTCTTCCAACGGTGACAACAACTGTTGGGGTCAGCTTCGCTACGCTGCTTCCATGCCATTAGCTCCGCCACCGTTGGTGGGGAGAAGAACATGAGACGCAGGATGGTGTAGATCTACTAGATCCGCAGAACCTCATTATTCTCTAGAAGGTTAGCTATAGCTCTAGCTCTCCGTTTCTTACCCTAGTCTTCATAAGGTAGAACTGAGTAGTCAAGATAAGCCCTTCTATAATCTACCTTCCTGTTGCATGTTATGTGAATTAGTTGTTGAAATCCTTAACTATGCACTTTCGAGTAATGCTTTCTTAGTCGACATGATCCTTTGAGTAAAAATCCTTCCCTTAGTCGAGAACTAGTTGAGAACTCACTTGCTTTAATCTTGCCCACTGGTCTGGCTTTGATTCATTTTGTAAACATATCGATTGCGACTAGCAAATGGGTAAATCCTCCAAGAGCCTTTTTGGGAAAGGTCCTAGAAGGTCTAAACCCCAAGTAGAAAGAGGAATAGTCTGCACTACTTGAGTTGGTTGGTGGATTTGTCAGTTTTGAAATTGACATCTTTCACATTTCCTCACTAGCTCACTCGCATCATTAAGGGCTATGGGCCAATAAAATCCCTTCCGAAAGGCCTTCTCGACTAAAGTGTACAAAGATGCATGGGCACCACAGATCTGTCCATGGATTTCCTCGAGTAATTTCATACCTTGCTTCTGAGATATGCACTTCATCAAGACTATTGATTCCCCTTCGATAAAGAGCAACATATACTTGAGAATACATTCTAGCTTTGTGAGAAATTCTTTCATATGTGGCTGCATCCTTAGGTGTAACTCAATCATGAAGAAAAGCCCGGATGGGATCCACCCATGATTCTTTAAACTCGGGTGGTGTCATGACATCTATCAAGGTATTGACTTCCATTGACTCCTCGAGCACTTGTCCCTTCTCAGGGCTGGCCATTTCATCATCTATGTTGGTGCTCTGCCACAGATGGATTTGAGACCCCTTCAAGAAAGACTCCAGAGGGCACTGGGAATCGAGAAGATGCTATGCGAGCAAGACTATTAGCTTGACAATTACCCTTCATCTGGATCTACTGTACCTCAAGGCCAATGAAAGAACGCTCCAGATTTCTGACCTCCTCAAGATATGTGTCCATAGTTAAGTTAGAACACTTGTATTGCTTCTTATCCTGATTCGCTACCAGCTGCAAATCTCCTTTCATTTGAAATTGGCGAATTCCAAGCACAATGGCTGCTTGGAGACCCGCTAGTAGCCCATTCGTACCCAGTCATATTGTTTATAATCGAAAAATCAATATGAAGGGTGTACTTTAAGGCTTCTCTTGTTGGTGATATCAACACGACTCGAACCCCCGAGCTTTGCAATGTGAGGGAGTTGTCAAAAAACATGGTCAAAATGCTCTGGGGCCTCAATCAAAGCCTAATACTTAATGGTCGTACGAGAGATAAAGTAGACATCAAACTCCTCAAGCTCACCGGCCCACTTTGTTGTCCGCCCGACTACATCACGATTATGCAATATACTTGGGGCCATGCAACACCTCGATTGTGTAGTACACCAGTCTATGCTCCTTCTAGTATTTATCTGCTACCTTCTATTCAATGATTAGCACTGTGTTGATGGCTTGCGGTGTTGCTGCCACGTATAACAGCAGATGATGAGGACATCACTCCTTCAAATACACAATATATGAACTCATTCCTCATTGTTTATACTTTCTTGGTAAAGAATAGGATGCTATTAATTTTTTGTGATGTTTTTTTGTTTAGGAATATGGAAGAAGCACCATAACATCACCTGGACATCACCCTTGAAGGCCAAGTCTACTCGGACTCAAAGTCGAGCTCAAGTCGGACTCTAAATTCGGTTCGGAGTCTCAGGAAAGCACGTTAATAAATTTTGCATATGGAGTCCAATTGATGTGTTCTTGTACTTGATGGAAAGCTTATGATGAGTCACTTCCAATGAAGCTAGTCTCACACTTATATTCTTTATAGATTAGTTAGAGTCAATGAAATAAGGTATTGTGTCATTGTTGTGAGCCTTGTCGGGTCTTGTAAGCATACCAGGTTCAGAGTCCAGGTTGTGTACGCATCTACCCACGGCCGCACAACCCTAGTCGATCTCCTCACATCACCCTATATATATACAATAGCCATCATAGTTTAGGTTTGGGTTTTGCATAGATTATTTTGTTTTAGACAGTTTTGCCATTTGTTCGGTTTGTGTTCTCGATTCACTTGGAGGAAAAACTTTCTTGGTGAGGTCAACCGCACTTTGGCACGGTTGATAACTACAAAGTAGTGATGCAGTGGTTGTGAGGGTTTCTGATATGTTCTAGTTAGAGCCTTTGGATCATCAACGTTGAAACTTCATCAAATCGACTTATCACATAACTTCTCGGGAGATTGGACCATACTCCCATCAAGTGGTACCAGAGCTTTGGTTGCCTATTAGGTAATCTCTTTATCCCCCTTTGTTTAGTCGCGTTCCGTCACCTAAAGTCCAGAAAATTACCCGACAAAAAGATTTAGATCTAAGTTCTTTCATTGTCCAAACCATTTTGTGCCTTTAACAATTTTGATTGAAGTTTTCACATTGTTGAATTTGAGCCCATTGTCGGTATCTTTGTTGATGGTTATTTATTGTGTACATGATTCTAAATCTGCAAGTTTCCACCACCAATTTAGAGTTTAAGTCAATTCGGACGAGAATTCAATTCGGAGTTAGACTGATAGTCCCACCTTTGCTCGGTCATATTTCTCACATCTGAATTCGGTTCGAGTTGTTTAAGTACAGATTGGAAAGCGTGCATCATGTTCTTTCCAACCAATCTGATCCCATTAACAGAGTCATTGTGAGCACTTTAGAATTGTCAAAACAAACTGACGCTATTAGTAGTTAGAGATAGAGTCGGATTTTCCTTCGGCTTTGCTACGCATATTTCAGAGTTGGAAAGCTTTGCCAACAATTGTTTGCACAAGTTGCTTGCTGCATAGTTACTAATTAGCTAGAAGCTTTGCTAGCTTATAAATTTGTTGCAGCCAAAGAAATATTTATTGAGTTATATTCAACTGTTGCTATAGTTTGAAAAAAAAAATCAGAAAAGAAAGAAGCAAAGAGTGCCAACATAAAGAGTAAAAAAGAAGAAGCAAAGATGCCAAAAGAAAGACTAAAAAATATCAAAAAAAGGAGCAAAAAAAAAAAAGAAAAATAGAAAGAAATTTCAGATTTGCATTGCAAGCCTTTTGTTCCATTGCGCTTGTCTTGTAACTTCAGCTTGCTTGAATTAGTTCTAGGAACACGTTCTGGCTAGCAACTATGACGAGTAATGTTGACTTTTATTTAGTTTTGCTAATCTGACTTTATTATTGTTATTCATTGCTACTAAATATTGCATGTCTGAGATCCATCTTCTGTTGATTAGAACATGTTTCCCCTTGCAATCGTCTCACTCGCACCCGATAAGGTATCACGAACCAACTACTGGTTGTGTCATCTGTTGTGATTGTTAAGAATACTTGCAAGAGCTTGGTTAGATGCTTGAGAGTGTATGATTCCACCTACACCACCTAGTAGTTGATAGGGATAATATATTTTTATTGTCTCATATTTGCTACTAACCATGGCAGGTAAAATGTTTGAGGAGGAGATGCGGGAGCTCATAAGGATCCAAGAACAGAATATGGATAAGTTGCTTCAAATCATGCCTTCGAAGGAGAGCTACAGTGCGTTGAGCCATGACGTGTTGATGAGTAGGAATGTTGTGATATTCAGCTTTTTCACTCTCGCTGAATAGTGGAGGAGACATCTATTGGATTCTCCATTGATGACAAGACCTCGATTAACACTGCTAGTATCGACCTTGTCAAGAAGTTGAAGCTAGAGATGATGCCCCATCCTCAACCATACTAGCTGTTATGGTACAATCGTGTCATCCAGATCAATTTTAAGGTGAAAGTATTATTTTTGTTGGGATCGTACTCTTGTGAGGTGTCTTGTGATTTAATTCTAGTTCTTATGATTTATTGTCATCTTTTGTTGGGAGAGCCATGGTGTAAGAAACAAGCTGTTGTACAAGATTTGCACACCATGCAATATTGTTTCCGCTGGAAAAGGAAACAATTCTATTTTGTGCTTTGGACACACAACTATTTGTTGTTGACCGTGAGAAAAGATTGTTGGAGAGGAAAATATATGAAGAAGCCAAAAATCAAGCACTCAAGTCTCTTATTAGCAAGTTGAAGGAGCTTCTAAAGCAACCATGAAGTGGAGTACGGCTTCATTTCAAATGAACTCTACTTATACCATTGTTTTATCTACTCATGTGGTTCTAGCTAACCTTTTGTAGGATAAGAAAGTCAACAAAACAATGGATAAAGAGAAGGAGAACAAAGAGAAAGAGGAGGCATCTGCTACACTATGCATATTACAAAAAGGTACAAGTGCTAATGCACCTACATTAGCTGAGTAAGAGAACAAAGGTAATGAAAAAGATGTTACAATCACTCAAGGTGAGAATTATTTTGATATACAGAAATCGTCCATCGATGATGCTAATGTAGAATAAATATTAATGGAACTAATTCTTAATTTATCTTTTTCAAAATATGATTTGTTTGTTGTTCCTTGTAATAAAAAAGAGTTGTGTGGTAATGCTTTACTTATATCACAACCACAACTTGTGCATGAATGTGTTAATTTTGTTTACAAATGAATAGTTGTTCTGAGATTAAACATGTTCAATGCATTGCTAGTGAACAAGAAAAACTAAAATTGCTATGTTCTCTAAATACTTTAGGTTCTATTGAATTTTATGTTCTTTGTGATCTGAATGGTTTAGAGGAGAAATTAAAACTTAACTCTGACTCGTCATGCTTGTCACCAAATACTTTTCATGTTATTGACAAATACAATGATAAATTAGAATGTATGATGCATCGAGTTTATATTTGTTTAAATTTGAAACCTTCTATTATTAGGCCACAGAGTGACATTTAGAGGACTGTAGTAGCACTATTAATGCCATGTCAAGTTTATCTAGTTCTATTTACAGACTACAGAATAGTTCTCTAGAATGTGAGCGTTGTTGGCTGCGACCATACACTGCAACTATTGCTTTACCTTTCTTTGTACATAAGATGCAAATTGATATCGGGTTGCAATGCAATATCACCTCTTTTAAAGAAAGGGAGCAAGAAGTGACACATGCATGCATTGTGCCAATGTTGTCTAATATGGCCAATTATGATCAAGTACAATCATTTCAAAGAGAACAATTGTTTGATCAAGAACTTATGATATTACAAACGAGAGTTCCTTGCGCATTTTGCTTTGTGTAGAAGTTTATAACAAGATAATACTATACGCATACCGATGATGGTTTGTTGTAAAGAAGGGGAGGATGATAAGGATATCACTCTTTTGGATACACACAAGGTGATGAATAAGATGGTACTAAATTTCTTGGTAATGAATAATATGGTACTAAATTTTTATGATGTTTTTTTTGTTTAGAAATATAGAAGAAGCACCACAACTTCACCTAGACATCACCCTCGAAGGCCAAGTCTACTCAGAGTCAAAGTCGAGCTCAAGTCAAACCCTAAATTCAGTTTAGACTTCGGAGTCTGAGGACAACACGTCAATAAAACTTGCACAATTTTTGTATACGAAGTCCAATTATGGTGTTCTTGGATTTTATGGAAAGCTTATGATAAGCTCTTTCCAATGGATCTAGTCCCACCCTTAGATTCCTTATAAGTTAATCAGAATTGATGAAATAAGGTGCTACATTATCGTTATGGGTCTTGTCAGGTCTTGTAAGCATGTCGGGGTCGGATTCCAGGTTGTGTACACCTCTACCCACGACCACACAACCCTAGGTCGACCTCCTCATGTCACCCCAATATATATACAGTGGCCGTTATAGTTTAGACTTGAGTTTTACTTAGATTATTCTGTTTTACATAGTTCACCGTTTGTTCAATTTGTGGAACCCCAACTCATGTTCTTCATTGGTAATTAGCAATATTTAGATTGCATTTACCATGTTCTTGCTTGTGTTCTCAATTCACTTGTAGAAAAAACCTTCTTGGCGAGGTCAACCGCGTTTTGGGATAATTGATAACCATAGAGTAGTGGTGTAGTGGTTACGAGGATTTTTGATCCGTTTTGATCAAAACCTTTAGATCATCAACATCAAAACTCTACCAATTGACTTATCACATAACCTCTCAGAAGATGGGGCCATACTCCCATCAGCAGATCCTCTCCGGGTTCTAGTGTGGTTAGCACCTGCACAGTGGAGAGATACTTCTTAAGCGCTTAGAATGTTGCTTCAGCCTGTTCTGTCCACTCGAAATCGTCATGATTCTTGGGAAGGTTAAAAAAGGGCAATCCGTTCTCACCCAACCACAGAATAAAATGGTTCAAGGTAGCCATAGATCCAGTTAGCTTCTAGACCTCCTTCATCATGCTCAGGGAGCGCATGTCTGCGATAGCTTTGATCTTCTTAGGATTTGCCTCAATGCCATGACTAGAGACTAGAAACCCTAGTAGATTTCCTAAGGCTACCACGAACACACATTTCTCATAATTATGCATCATCCATATTCTTCTAAGGTTACCAAAGGTTTCACGCAAGTCCTCAAGTAAGCTGGTCTTCTTTTTGCTCTTCACGACTATATCATCTACATAAGCCTCAAGGTTTCTTCTAATATGTGAGTTGAATCCAATCTTGTTCATTGGAAGGTGGAACCAACACTCTTTAAACCGAAAGGAATCTTTACATAACAATACACCCCCAACGGAGTGATGAAGGAAGTCTTCTCTTCATCCTCCTTACAAATGCTAATCTAATGGCAATCAGAATATGCATCTAAAAAGAAGAGTAATTAGCACCCGAAAGTTAAGTTGACCAACTGGTTGATCCTCGAGACTAGAAAGGGGTCTTTCGGACAAGTCTTGTTTAAGTCAGTAAAATCCACACACATTCTCCACTTGCCATTGACCTTCTTTACCATTATCGGGTTGGCTAGTCACTCCGGGTGGAATACTTCTCTGATGAATGTTGCTTGTAAAAGCTTGGTCACTTCTTCTTGGATGGCTTTATTATGGTCTTCCACGAATTGTTAGCGTTTCTGCTTCACATGTTTAGCATCAAGCCAGACTTCTAGCCTATGCTTGATCACCTCCTTGGGGATTCCAAGAATGTTAGAGGTTGGCAAGCGAACACATCTACATTTGCCCAAAACAAGGTAACGAGTGCGAGTTCCTATTTGTTATCCACTTTCAAGCATATCTGAACAATCTTGGATGACTCAACTGGATCAAGCAGAATGGTCTTGACATCATCGTTAGGCGGGGGAAGGGGCTTTAAGTCTTGAATGCTTAGGGGAGCCTTGCTGCACGGCATTAACATCGTGTAGAGGCATCTGCTCAACCATGTCCAGTCTTCGCTTGGCACATTTGAAGGCCATGGACTTGTCATCCTACACTGCAACCTTAGGCCCAGGCATGTTCATGCATTGATAGGTGTAGTGAGTCCCCAACATGAACTTGGCCAACACTAGTCGACCAAGGATATCATTGTACACCATTTCGAAGTTGGCCACATCAAATGTGACCTTCTCCATCCAAAAATTGTTGGGCTTCCTGAAAGTCACTGGGAGTTTGCTTTGCCCTAACGGGTCAGAGGAGGAACCATGGATGATTTCTATGGAATGACCTTATTACTGCCTCGATCTAAGTTCTTAGTATCTGCATGGCATCTAGATTACCGATGAACAGAATATTCAAAGAACTCTCACCGTTGACAAGTACATGACTAACCTTGAAGTTGTTGATAGTGGGTCCAACCATGATAGGGAACCTTCCTGGTCGTGAGATAAACTCGGGGCAATCCCCTTGATTGAATGTTGTCATGGAATCCGACCACTTAGTTACCTTATGGATGGGAGCGATAGTAGCACAGACCTCCTGCTCTACAATCTTGTACCCCCTCTTCAAGCGGTAAGACAAGGACCTTCCAAAAATATGATTGACTTTGTGATCCGTCTTCAGAAAAAGCTACTCATCATCTTTTGAATTATCATCATGCTGTTGTCCAGCCTTCTAGTTGGGTATCACGTCGACGGGATTCCCCCTTTTGTGCTTCTCGAATTCTTTCAAGAAGACCCGACAATTAGCTAAGTCCTAAGTATCCAACTTGTGGATGGGGCACCGTCTCTCCTTTTGGGGTCCCGCTTCTCCCTTCTAGAATGCAGCCGCAATGACTTCAACACCACCTTCTTTTTTTTTTGTTAGCCTGGTTACCGTTTTGGTTGTTCTTCCTATTCTTGGCACCTTTAGACGACCCTGGGTCAGTCCCTAGCCAAGACAACATGGCACCCTTATCGGTGGAGTGTTGCAACCCAATAGTTTCAGCTACCGCGAAGCAACCATCAACTAATTTGAAAAGTTCTCTAACCGTCTTTGGTCGCTTTATCACTAAGTCTTCTGACAACCTCTAGTCATGTACACCTTCTCGGAGGGCATTGACCACCATTTTTCATATTGGGAATTGTGTTGTGGACAACCGCAAACCTCTTAACAAAGCTGCAGAGGCTCACATCCTCGCTGTGGCGAAGGTGTCTCAGATCATCAGTCGTGCTAGGTTGATCATTTGTTCCTTGAAAATTTCCAATGAACTTCGTGTATAGGTTTAAACCTTTAGGTAGATTGATTAACCATGATCTAGTGGAACTCAAGAGTAAAGTAGGTAGGTAATTTGCCATGAATTTCTCACCTCCTTCTGCCGCCTAGATGGCACTAGTGTGAACCTAGAAGAACTCAATAGGGTTATACTCCCTTCGTACCTTTCTTGTAGACTTGGCTTGAACCTTAATGGCCAATGCACGTCACAAAGTCTGGACGAGAAGGCCGGGCACCCCATGATCACACCAGACAATTTATGATACCTTGGGGAAGGACTCATGTCATCGAAAGCTGACTCATGGACGTCAAAGCCAGAACTAACCTTCACTGGTGACTTGCTATGCCTTCCCATTTGTTTGTGGCAAGCATCAAGCTTGTGGTGCAAATCCCACCTATCTCGACTTCTAGGCAATGCAAATCGTCATGAAGGATGCCCTCGCCCCTCTGTACGAGTTTGTCAGTGTTGATGCTGCCAATCTTGAGATTTGGAATGAGAAACTGATGTCTTAGAGGTGGTTGTGTAGCTCTTGGCCATGTGTGAGGCCTCCACCACTAGTTGGGCACCATATGCATATGTGTCCATGCCGCATGGCCACTCGAGGACTTTACATCTGAATTTTTGACATTCAGGGGAGGATAACTGAGTAAGGTCCCGACGCTACGCATGCAAATCACAATGCTAGACTTAAACTTGCGATCTTTGTCGCCTCCATCCCCCGTATCAAATAACCTCCGATTAAGAGGAGTTTCGTCTTTGTTATGAGAATTTTGCAGAGGTTCACAATTTTCTTCTCTTCTCTGGGTTTTGGAGGGCAACTGTCACGTCCCAAAAATGCTAATTTTGTAATTAATCATGCGTAATTGTTATCGCATGTGCTTACACGTGTTTGCCTATCAAAGACTAGTTAAACATATTTCAAATACCTTAGAGATGGTTTAGAGCGCTTTGGAGAATCCCTAAATACCTTGGAGAAGAAAAAGAATAGAAGGAGGTTGATGTGGGGAGACTTAGAAAAATTTCAGTAAAAGAACCCCCTCGCGGTCTGACCGGGGTCCCCCGTAGTCTGACCGCCAGGTACGTTGTCACGTGGGCTGCCACATGGATTTCCCACGGTCCAATTAGAGCCAATCACGGTCTGACAGCCAACACACATAGGCTCAGGTTAAGTAGATCGATCACTTTCTTTTGATCTCCCCCTCCCCACGTGCACACTCTCTCACACCCTGTCCCTCATTTCCCCCCCAACTAGCCAAGAGAGTTGGTGGAGAGGAGGAGCAAGGAGGGGAGGCCTAGGAGGAGGTCTCCGGTGAGCTTCCCCACTGGAGGTGGATTTCCCCGTCGAGCCCGAGCTCCTCGGCAACGTCTTCTTCCTCCTCAAGCCGTCCACCACCTCCCCAACGGTGATTTCGAGCTCCGACCATTCCTCAACCTCCACGACTGGACCACAGACTTGCTAGGATGTGGTGAGCACCCTAAACCCCCTCCCATTCCTTTCCCATGGCTAGATCGACCGGATTTGAGCTCATCGAGCTCAACAATGGCCTCCACCACCATTAGAGACAATAACCGAGTTTCAATCGTTTTTGGCGTGTGCTTGTTATCCTACGTAGTAGAGGAAGTAAAAATGATGCTTTAGGTCCAAAATCCCCACCCAAAAGCCATCGGAATCATCGACGGTGAGCTCACCACACAACGGTCTGATCATCGTTCCAGGAGTCGGACCGCCTCCGAGCCGGTCTAACCGCCAGACCCCACATCTCTCTACACGCCAACTGTCTGATTGCATTTGCCCACTATCTGACCACCACTCCCGACTGTCTGACCACCTATGTTGGTGGTCTGACCGTGGTCAACTCAGATAATACCGTTTCAGCGGAGTTCACTGTTTGCTGAAACTTGTAAAATTCATAATAAATTCTTCGTAGCTCCAAAAATTATGAAACCAATTTTATCGGCTTCATAATATCCTAATATACCTATTAAAAATATTCCCAACTATGAAATAATTAATTAATTTTCTGAGATAAATTAATTAGGTTGAGGCTTCATTAATTCATCGTTAATTCTTTACAAGTCCAAAAATTGTGAAACCAATTTTGTTAGTCTTCTTATTACTTTTTCTAGCTAGGAAAAATGTTTTCATGCATTATAAAGTATATGTTATGGTATTTCATCATATGCATATTGTAGCAT
The DNA here is from genome assembly GCF_958298935.1 of Phragmites australis. Lineage (NCBI taxonomy): Eukaryota > Viridiplantae > Streptophyta > Magnoliopsida > Poales > Poaceae > Phragmites > Phragmites australis. Next base: position 15,515,242 of record NC_084923.1, read on the forward strand.
GCATTGTTGCATTTCATTCATGCTCATCATTGAATGCATTCTTCTTTAATGAATGAAGAACCGGAGCGTGGAGCGATCGTGGTTGAAGGCGACGCCAATTCCCAGAGTTTCGTGAGTGTTGTACAGGGAGCATCAAGCAATCACCAGAGCAACAAGTTAAGCATCTAAGCATATTGTACCCGTTGAATTGAAGTGTGGAGTCTAAAATTGATAAGATATGCTCTATTTATGTTTGTATGTGTAGCGAGTCAATATCGGATTTATGTGGGTAGAAACTATGTTGATTGCATTACCTCTACGTTGAGTTGTTGAATATCCACATCCTTATAGCCTTGGCGATATTGTTGATGTCTAATTTATAAGGTCATTCGAAATGCTTAGCGATGCATAGGTCACTGGTAGATGTCGAGTGGTGGAGTGTTCCATCGCTCGCAAGCTATAGGTTTTATTACGGTTCACTATGATAATATTGATGATGTTGGTTGGGTGAGTTGTGAGGATGAGACGAGATGTGGGCAGTATTAGGTGTGTCTTCTGCCCAGGAGGAGTTCCTTGGGGTAGTTCGGGAGAGGAGCCCGGGCACCATATACCGCTTTGTATCGTTTAAGCACCTTTCGTCGGTGCTGTAGGCTTTAGCACTTTCCGTATTTACTACAGGTCGTATTATGGGAATGACAAGCCGAATACCTTTGTAGCTATGGCCTTTTGGCATGCGAGTCGATGGTGTGAGCGGGCGGGCTTGTAAGAGTATCCAGATTGCTCCGAGAGAAGTTCTGGATGACTCCGACACCTATCGGCGCATGAGCAAATGATTGAGGCTTATTGGGAAAGGTTGACTCGAGTACTCCCTTGCGTGAGCCTGTGTGGGCACGTGAGCTGTATGGTCCTCAAGTCGTGTAGGTAAAGGAGTACCCTCTGCAGGGTGTAAAAATAATTAAAATTACACGCTCTCGATCATGAGCATGCTTCTGTCCATCCGCATCGGTCGTAGAGTTACGAGTGTGGGATGATGGTATGGATGGTCTGTTGGGAAATATTGATGTTGGCTATTGATGTATTGCTATGTTTCCATTTACATTTATGTGCAAGTTGTTGGTTACATGGTATGTTAGTTAAGCATAGATGCTCACACATATGTGTCTAGGTTGCTTAAGCATATGAATGTACTTAATCTTGTGATCTTTTTCTTGCTAATGGCTCAATGCATGATCCTTGGAGTCGGGTTATTTATATGTACCCTATATGGATTAAGTCTTGCTAGTACCTTCGTACTAAGCTGCTCTACAGGTTTTGCAGGTGAGGAAGAGGCGGTGTTTGGCTACTTCACACCTGCTGAGGGTGGCGGGCATGAGTAGGCAATGGTCGCGCTTTTGGGATGAAGCCTAAGGGCATATGGATTCACCCACCTTTTGTGGTCTATAGCTTTTGTTTCCGCTGCGTAGTTCTCTTTTGGCTAGGAGTTGATCAGTTTTAGTTTCCTCCTAGATCTCTTTTGTTGTAAATTGTTAAACTTGTTAATCCTTAAGAACTTATAATATAATTTAATTACTCACTCTTTATTAAGCTTGATTGTGATGGCTTATGTTGGAAAGGCATGTGTTCCGATCTTGAGCACAAAATATGTGCCGATACTACTGGGATAGTATTCTGGTTAATCTTTGAAGTCGTGATTGAGTAAATGATCAACTTAATGATTAATTAGAATACTGTTTGGACGGTTTCTCACAGTGTGGTATCAGAGTTTGGTTTAATAAAGTAGCCTAAATAATGCTTAGGGTGTGGGTTAGTAAAGTGTCAAATCCACTAAGTAACCCACTAAAGTTTTTTTTATGCCTCTCCATGATTAATATGTATAAAACTACTATATTATGCCCCTAAGTGTAATACGTTGATGTTTGTTGCGGAGAGACGCGTTTGAGAAAGAAACATATAGATAGGAATCGAGCATACGTTAATTTTCTGTAACTCATATGCATGTTTTTTTTTCCAAGTATAGGGTATTATGAGATCCAAGTAATGATATCCGGCTAATGCTATTATACTAAGTTAAAATTTGATGTTCCCTCTTCTATCTTGTCGTCATTAACAGGATGAAAACCGACGGCAGTTTGGTTGAGCTTTCTGAGGCCTCGAATGATAATAATCCAGTGCCGCCTCCACCGTCGAGCATGGCAAAGGTACTCATCCAAATTGAGTAGAACCGTCAGGCCCAGACGGTGCTCCTCGAGGCTCTCGTGTGCAACACGGCCCCTCATGGAGGAGGTGGGGCCAGGCGCTATGATGACTTCGCTGATTTTCTATGGACTCAACCACCCACCTTCAAGCGGGCTAAGGATCCTCTGGATGCCAACCACTGGCTCCGGACTATCGAGCAGAAGCTCGCTCTCCTTTGATGCGAGGACCACGAGAAGGTGCTCTTCGCCGCCCATCAGCTTCAGGGTGCAGCGGGCGTGTGGTGGTCCAACTTTCTGGCCATGCACCCCGCTAATCACTGGGTGTCTTGGACGGAGTTTCGCCAGGCATGCAATGAAAGAGGCTCCACAGTGTATGACACAGTGGAGATGTAATGTTTCACGAGGTGAGTTTAAATCATTAAGGATTTTCCTTAATTTAAATTACTGTTAAACATTTAATAATTTATGCATTAAATTAAGCTTTAAACTAAGCTTAATTCTAATTAGAAAGTTAATTATGTTTAACATGAGTGTGAGTATTTTTAATGAATAGGATATAATTAATAAGATTTACAAAATTGGTTTCACCAATTTTGGAGTTACCAATAATTAATTATGAATTGATGAAGCTTAAACATATTTTATTAATCAAAGAAAACTCAACACATATTTCATGGCTCCTAGTATTTTTAACATGAAGAGAATAATCATACCAAGATAACAAAATTGGTTTCATAATCTTTGGAGCAATATTCAATTTTCTATGCATTTTACAAGTTTTGGGCGATTTAATAGTTGAACAAATATTCTATTTTGCATTTTCCCGAATTAATCGAATAATGAAATGCCATAAATACTTTTTGCACCGGGGAACTCTAGCCACAGCGGCTGACAGTAGGCCTAGGCACTTGACTCCGGTCAAAATGGCTCGAGCCATTGCCGCACAGTGCACCGCCGGTTCAACTGGCTTGACCAGCACTTCACTAGCTATCCGCCCAGCCAAGGGCACCAACAAGATTAGCACGCCATGGCGAACCTGACTGAGGCACGTGTGGTTGACAGCAATGACCGGAGGGTAGCCAATGACGGTGCACAACAGCGACAGCACGACGGCGCATGCACGGGGACAGGGCAGAAGAGCGCGCTCTTCGTCTGAACGAGGGCATGGGGAGCTACGGAGTGCTAAGAGGAAGCTGGCCAGCAGGTCCCCAGGCTGACGGCCTGGCCGTGGCAAGGCTGACGACAAGCCCAGGAGCAACGGCGGTGGGTGGCTCACACAGAACCGCGCGCCGGCGACGGGCCAAGACGAAAAGGGCGCGTGCAAAAAGGTAGAGAGGAGCTTGGGGAGCTCACCGCGGGTTCAGTTGGGCTGGAGAGGCTGTGGTGAGGCAGCCAATGTTGAGGGTCAAAACAACTTGGCCGGTGTCGAGGAAGATAGCGGTACGACGTTGATTTGGAGGGGAAAATGACAGGATTCGCGTGGAAGACTATCGGCGAGGCTCCCAACGTTCTCCCACTTGCTCCTTATGGTTCGGGCTTGACAGAATAGTGTGTGGGCTCGTCGGATTTGGTCGACGGTGGCGGTGTTTTGCTGCTCTGCTCGTATGTGATAGAGAAAAGTGAGGGAGAGCGAGAGACCAAGGGAGGGGGAGGTGGATATAGGCGACGGCCGATCCCCCTCAAAGCTGCTCAGAGGTGTGACTCAACGGCGTGGCTCGGTTGCCGACCTCATAGTCAACAACGGCGGTTGCCCTCTCAAAGCCACTCAACTTGGTGAGAGGATGGAGGGGATGACGAGTTGGGCCTCGGTGAACAGTGATCGATCAGAAGAAAAAAATCTCCGCCACTTCTTTAATCCAAAAGAAAGCCTTCCCAAGCTCCAAAATTTGTCTTGTGAAACTATAATTCATGTGCAATTCATTTTAACTTGTTTGACCCAAAAAGCCTAAGCAAGTTTCAAATTAAAATTCCTCAAAATTGCAACATTTTCTAAATTGCTCTAATATTTAAGGCTTCAAAATAATTCCCAAAAATTTGAGAAAAATCACTAATAATCTTTTCATGCCATGGAATAATTTCTAAAATTATTTCTAACCCTATGTTGAATAGCAAAAATGTGAGTTGCTTCACAAGGCATCAATTATTATTAAACTTAACCATTTTTGTTTAATTCTTTAATTGCATTAATTACTTACTCAAAACTTCAATTATAGTGCTTATAATGATCGTGAATGGTTAATGACTTAATTAAGGACTTTGGGACTTTGGACTGTCACAGGAATCAAGCAAGAAGAATTCAGCAAAACGCTTTTGCCCAAATGGTTGGATCATAGCATCTTCTCGACGAGAGAAGGCCGGACGATCTGCCCTTGGTATCGACTAGAGCCTCGAGTCTACGGAAGAAACCTGAGATATCTGCCCTATCCTACCCCTTGTATCTAATGTTTCCTCTTATTACCATAATATTTACAAGCATTACGAAAACTGCATCAGCCAAGTTGTATCGATGTTATGTTGATATATGGTAAAAATAGGTACACTTGTTAAAGTAGTTAAGAGATAACCATGTAACATAACGAGTCATAGTGATTGCTCCGTCTCTGGTGAGTTCCGTACCTAGGTACAGAGTTCATCACTTTCTCATGAATGTAATCAACAAAATTACCAGATAGTGTTGTAAGTTTCACAAGGAAATGCACCATAGTATGTATATGAATCCACCAGACAGAACGATGACATACACCGCAGTTTATCGGGAAATCACCTGGGCAGGGATCCGCACGAAACCGTTGAACAGGTAGACGGCGGGTCCGCCGCGTGAGGCTAGGGCAGCGGCGAGGACGGTGAGTGGGTTGTAGGAGGCGCCGCCCGTGGCGGCCTCGAGCCAGGCGAAGACGAACATGTAGACGACGGAGAGCGCGATTTTGGCGACCTCGCCCTCGGGCCGCCCGCCGAGGCCGAGTGTGTCGTACACGGCCAACTGCACCCACAGCGCCGCCAGCACCAGGTCGCCCGCCACCAGCCACGGCCGGATGCGGCCGCGCGACGGCGCGAGAGACGGATCCGGATCCCCTGACTTCAGGGGTGAAGTCACGAGTGGACAGTAATTTGTGAGTAGATGAACAGTTCTCTGACATCAATTTACTGTAGCAAAAATACTGTGGCAACAGTTCCGTTAATTTACTGTGCACATTTTACTGTCCCGTTACACTGTAGCAGTGCATCTGATCCATCCATCCATGATCCAACGGTCTACAGACGTTTGAAGTCACCTGACTTCACCCACTGGTGAAGTCAGAGGATCCGATTCCGCGGGAGACATGGGTGCTGGTGTCGGACTCGGAGGTGGGACTGCCAGACAGGGGCGCCGTGCGCGCGCGGCGGTGGCGGTTGGATTCCTCCCGCGAGGGATTAGGAGGAAGGCGAGCGAGTGAGGAATTTGGAGGAAGCTTAATGCGTTTTAGCCCTCCGTTGAAAGTGGAATTCAAAATGAGTAAGCCAAGATTCCCCATGTGATTAGCGGTAACTTGATGACAAGGAAACCAGCACTTCATCTTGTCGTCGTTAGATACAACTTCACATGTTTTTACATATACATGATCTGTGAGCTATCTCTTTTATCTAACTAGTCATTGGGTCCGTCTATATACGGGTGTCAGCTGTGGGAGGATGTTGAAGTGCATGGCGCGTAGCGTGTTGGGCAGGTGGACGCGCGAGCTACAGGCGAAATGTGGGAGTGAGATATACAGGAGCAGAAGACATATGAGCGGAGTAATAGGGATTAAGTGACATAAGATAGATAATTTCTGCGAAGTTTAGGGGTAATCTACAGAACTAGAGGCATGATGGAAAAATCACTACGTATTTTTTAAATAGTAGAGATACTCATATATTTATTGGTTTTTCATCTACTTAATAATTATTTTCATCTACCACTTTAATACGAATCTCAACATTGATGAATCATCCCATAATACGTGTCCGCATGCTAAAAATTTTGTATTCCTTATCGTCTCGTGTATTGAACAAAAACATAGTCTATGAAGATGTTGGTCGGTACTTGCTTCATTTAAACGGATTCCAGGAACTTAGGCAAAATGTCTTAAATTAGAAGAAAAATAAAAAAGGATTGGATCTAAACGCTCTTTACCTACGTTTGTTCAGTGCATCGTATTTTAGTTATCTTCTAAGGAAGAGGGGAAATGTCAGAACGGAAAAAATGCAAAACAGATTCCGTTGCCGGGATTCGAACCCGGGTCTCTCGGGTGAGAGCCGAGTATCCTAACCAGCTAGACTACAACGGATGTCTGAGCCTGATAGCTTAGTTATCATATAATTTATTTGGCTTGATGACTTTCACGTACAAATAAACGGCTGTACTTCATATTTATCCACATATATTGAATTTTCTATTGGAGGAGCCCTATCGTGGCCACATTACACAATGTATTCACATGCTTGGATGCAAGCTCGACCTCGAGACCAAGAGGAGATCAAATGAGGTGAGGGAGTACGAATCCAGCACAACACCCATCTGCTCTCGCGCGTTGGTTATCGGGCTTGCCACCGGCACCACCTAGAACATTTCACACCAAATTTTAGACATTACAAGCACTAAAACTACTAAATCCCAGGCATAATCACTATCATGTTGTATTTTGTTGGGAATGCATTGATTCAAGTTGATGTACCAAACCTTGTCTGGTTGTTGGAAGGAGTTCTCATCCCGCAGCCAACCAGACGTAAGAACCGTCTTTATGGATCCAAATGTCTGAATATCAGTTTCCAGCCCGGTTACAGATATATTAAGATTAACAGCTTTGCTACCGAAATTTACAACCTGCAAAAGAAAATATTTTGCCAAGTTATTTTTTTATTTGCATTAGCTCAGCTAAGTTACTCAATGAGAGAATAAAATCACCTTTATTTTCAGGTAAGTGTTCCCATCTTGCGGATTCTTCCAAGTGATAGCAGACGTGACCAATTGATCATAGTTTGACAGTTGAATAGTCGGATGGAGTGTTGCACCACTTGAATCCTTGAAGAAGTGTAGCATCCAGTAATTTGGACATCCATAATGTTGCCATGAGTTAAAGACTATGGCATCTGGATTCCACCTATGAAGGAGAACAGCATATTTTATCGATGAATCATTAAGTAGAAACACAGTTATCATGCAGAAGTAAACATCCATTATCAAGTGGAAACACAGCTATCATACAGAAGTATATTTCCTTATCCAGAAAACTTCCCATTTAACTGATAATCCAAAATGTAGTTTGTCTTCTGTACATGAAAGGTGGGACAAGAAATTTTAACTGATTGCCCAGTGTGAAGCATATATATCATTTACCTGCGATCATTGTCATTTACAAAGAGTGGGGCACAGCTTGCCATCTCAACCACATCGCTGCATAGAAACAGTTGCAAAACAAATAAGCCTTAACAAAATCTACTATCACCCAAGAGCCAAACCAGAAATAGCATTAAGAAACCTGTTTCTTTCTAATCCAATGAGAAATGCAGCTTCAGCTAAAGCAGCTATGAGTGTTCCTCGGCCAGCATCGTTTCCAGTCACAGCATATTCACTGACAATTGCCTGCAGATTACACTGGGCATTACCAGCAAGTTGTAAGGATGACAATTGAGGTAGAAATTTCAAAGCAATTACCTTGGGTCCATTACGGGCAGAGTTATCAAACATTGTAGATTTGGAAAACATATCACTAGATGAGGTATAGACCTGTAACATAGCAGATGTCAGACTCTCCTAAAAAGATAAAATAAATTATTCTAAGTGAAGACCGAGCAAAACAGTCATTACATGAACATCATATAGATCAGCAGGGTTGACTGGTGAAATAGCAGATCTATCACAGCTTGATATGATTTTGACGTCTGGGTAGGATGCTTTTATCGCAGAATAGAACTTCACGTAGTTCTCTACAAAATGAGACAATTGGTTTCTTGGCATAGCAATAAAACTAAAACCTAAGGAATTTAATGTTTCTTTGAAAAAGAACGTTCCTACGAAGCCAGACAGGAAGAAAATGGAACTGTCTGAAAACCTTTATAGTAGTACTTCGAACATTCTTGATTCCCTATTGAAACATAATAAAGCTGAAAGGGATCTGGATGCCCCATTGCTGCACGAACTGAACCCCATGCAGTCTGGGGGTCTCCCCTGGCAAAATCAATTCCATTAACAACATCCTGCAACATGCAAGCACGAAGAGATTTGAAGGAGAACACAGTGTGTATTAAGTAATTAAGGATATTCCAATCAGAAAATTTCTAAGAATGGAACCATATACTCTAGAAAACTTCATAGCACCTAAGAGTAGGGATTTTCCCTACTGTAATTCCTTAAAAAAACGTATGTGTGACCTTTTTTCTTAGCATAACGAGGAAGTGGTGGAAATCCTAATTAACAATATTACATGGAAATCCTAATTAACATATTACAAGCCTCATGCCCATGCCAGCATTTGACTTTCTTTTTCCTCATTTCCAGCATATTTAGACATGAAGCGCAACCATTGCCTGAGCAATGCTTGTGTGGTAAGTAAGTACATTATGCTAGTCCAAAGTTGTTAGAACAGATGAAAATAAAGTATATAAGTTTAAAGACCCAACAATCTTAGACTAGAAATCAAAAGTCACTTACAATGTCAGTAGTATTGGACTAAGGATGCAGAACCCCACAATTTGAATTCACCAGTTAGCATACTTGCTATTAGCTCTGTAGCATTTTTATTTCGCAGTTCTCGTTGAACAAGCTTATGCTTGTTTCTTTTTTTCTGTTGCCATTGGTTCTTTCCTGGGATAACCCTTGACAAATAAATTAAGGGATAGTTTTCATACCACATTTTTCTGATTACTAGATGTTAAATTAAGGAAAAAGAGTTAATAGGTAACCCATAACCATATTTTTTTCAGTTTAATGCTGAGAAAACTTGCTAAGGGAAGAACTCAATACAGATAAATGCACTTTGTGAATCATAGAGTTTAAGCACCTTCAGTTCATTCATCAGCTCTATTCTTTTTTGGACCAAAGGATCATTTTCAAATTAAACATTCAAAAACAAACCTTTACAAAAGCAGCAATTGTTGCAGATGGAACTTCTTCATTGAGGCTGGCCCCTGTCACATTGGAAGGAATTCCACCAAACCTATCAGGGTAAGTTATCTCTCCAAATATGTGAAGGCTTTTTATGCCTTTTTCTTTTTTACTTTCTTGATATAGCAATTACCATCATTGACCACCCAAACTGGGTAAGCACCAAGGTCTTCTGCTAGCTGCATTAACGAAATAGCAAATCTCAGCTTCAACAGAGTTTTTGTCCACAATATGTGAACTTTCAGTTCAGAGACAAGCAGCAGTATTTTACTCACTTGGAGGAACTCCAAAAATCCAAGTCCATCATCAGTCCAGTAGCCCCAAGCATCATTAAAATGACCAGGTCTCTCTTCCCATGGTCCAACAGTTTCACTCCAGCGGAATGCATTTAATAAATAATTCCCCATTACATAGTTGCCACCTAAAGTAACAAATGTACTGTCAATTCCCAGCAATCTCAATGTCTAACTAGGAGTCTACAAAGGAGATCATGATTTATTTTCTTAGTTGACCATTCTGGATTAATTCATATAATGAAAACACAAACACAAAATATATCATGCATATACAAACTGATGCATCTTGTATTCAGTAAAAGAGTGATACTAAATGTAGTACTCAACGAGTGATACTACATCTAGGAAGTTTCTTCTTTATTTTTCTTGAAATGCTCTTACAAAGTTATAGAAACGTTGATATCGATTCCTTTTACATTTCAGATCAGGATTAGATTTGCCAAAAGTACAGGTAAGCTATCATTTACAGATTCTGTAGCATAAATTGTGTATGGATGGAAATATATAAGTTCTGTGTCAAACCACAAGAGTCGGTAACAAAACAATTTTGGTAAATAACATACTAATAATCATGGTTGCAGGGCACATATTTTCAACATATCTTTTTTTTCGAGATAGAGAGAGTACACGGCACATCTTTTAAACATATCATCCAATTCTTGCACATACAGAAATGGAGGGAAAATTTTGCATGCTGCAATCATGATTACTGGTTTGTTACTCTGAGACCGAAGGTGTACTCTTTTACATAAATCATAGACATACATGATTGACAATGATAAACGAATCAAGAGTATGTGCAAGGTATATGCATCTAAAGCTCTACCGGACTGCTAGCCATATAATCAGCAAGTACTTGCACATTATTCACAACATCGTATTACTTTGTCTGCTCTTATGGTGAAATAAATCCAGGCTCTTCCCTCACATGTTGGGTGGTACTGAGGCATAATACCTTCACCTCTATATATGAAGAATCTCATGTAAGATAAAATGAAAAGTGACAAAACCTGGAAATTTTAGAAATCGAGGCTTCAGGTTTGCCAGCATAGAGACAAGATCTTTACGAAAACCATGCCCCTGAGAAAAAAAAATGATAAATAAAGGTCACTGTTAGATCAAGAAATGGAAATTCCTTGACACCTTAGTTAACTACAGATAAGATATTTTCCTTTCTTGTGCTTAGACCATTTTCTAAACGTGAATAGGTATTAAATTTTCAATGAAACAATATAATTGCATATAAAAAATTTATAGTTTAGCAGGCATTTCAAGGGGTAAAAACATCATCACACAATGCAATTCTGATTATCCATGGACAACATAGTTAGACGAAGATCTGTTAACATTATCTGAACCAAGAATAATTCTTTTCAGCAGCAGAAATTAAATTTAACGAAAATTATGATTCAGGATATGATGTGTTTGGATATGTGACAAGATATATAAAATAGTTGGTGATTGTAAAACGGCCTATACAATGATTTTGTGCTTCTCACATACTCTTTTGGCGGAAATATGCATCAAAGGATAAAAGGGAACTTGGAAATTAATTACCATGTAAGTATCTGATGGCATAAGTGATACTTGATCAAACCAAATTATGCCACTTTTGCTGGTTGTAAGCTCAAGTCTTGAATTAGTATTTCTTTCATTTGATTGCAAATCAAATTCAACCTTCGTCCACTCGGCAAAATCTTCCTTGTCAGCTCTACAATAAATATTGCACATGTTGTTATTTCACTGAAAAGGACACAACGGTAACAAATACACTGTATTCTTGATAATTTGAACCATGAGATGTTGCTTACGTGATGGTATGAGCAGCTAGATTTTGTAGACCATCTGAACTTGTCAAGGAAACTGCCAATTCCACCGAGTCTGATGACTTAATGTACATGCTAACTCTATAAACCTTTGTCTTCTCAATATTCTGCAACAATTGTAGCAAAATTATTTCTTATTGTTATACCAGCGAGAAGTTTATCTTATGAATTTATCAAGTCTGAAAGGGAGAAGAAATGAACATGTTTTGTATTTGCGTTGATTCAGATATCCGTACTGAGAAGTGAATACAGAGGACCTTAAGTAATCTAACAAACACCTAAGTGGAAATTGCTGACAAAGATATACATCAGGCAGATGAAAAATGATAAAAACTTCAAATTATGTTAAATGCATAAAGGTCATACCATGCCCCAGAAACCAGGATTGTAGATTCCAACACCTCCTGACGGGCAGGCATTAGTTCCACTAGCTTCACAAAGTACTTCCATTCGAAGTGCAATTGGGTTACCAGCAAAACAGGATGACCTATCTGTTGCCACAACAATATTTGATTCATCTCCAATAATCAACCATGGGTCAATGTTTGAAGGAGTATTAGGACCACCAGCTTCAAAACCTGTAACTTAAATTGTTAGATATTTGCGCACATAAAGGAAAACTTATAAGGAACCTGAAAATTGTAGGACTAAATCTTTAGCCCAATATCTACATCCTAGCCCTTGTGACTTCCAAACAAAGAATTAGCTATAAATGTTTGCTAGCTGCGATGATGGAGATATTGAACAGAATGAGGTCTGAGCAACTAATCTACACAAACCAGTATGGTTATCAGTTATCACAAACAAAGAGCATCATAGCCATAGTGAAATAAATTCCCTGACTATTAACCATGAGTTATTACAGATAAAAAGTACCACTCTGATGATGAAACATTTAAACTGTTTTTCAGTAATAGATAAAAAGGGGGTCACATGATGAGCACGAATTTCTTCAGATAAACCAAAGTGCCGGGTTTTTTTTTTCAACACCGGGCCCCCTTCCCGGAGCTTTCATTGGAGGCTTTTTGACCGGGCATGCGAGACCGGGGGCTCGAGCCCCCGACCAGCTCCCTCCACCCTTGGAGGTTTGCCACCGGGCTACAAGCCCATCCGCAAACCAAAGTGCCGGTTAAACTCAGACATTGAATCCCATTACCTCTGTTGCTTACAAGCTCTGCCCACAATCCACCAGCCCCGGCATGGTTGATCTCCTACAAGTACAACCAAGAATTACTGGCATTCCTCACCTTAAAAGTAAAATAACTAAGCAAACTATAACACTAGTGTACTACTCTACAAGGTTCAGCTGCTATGATATGAAGAGTTGAAAGGAAATGATGTAATCAAGAAACAGCGTTTATGGACTAGTATCACCATAGGTAACTTTTCCCATGCAATTATATAGGATTACATTTCACAGAAAAAGCAAACACCAACTGAACTCCTGAAGAACCATGCATGCAGATGTGATAGCCTGGCTAAGCAAGTAGGTTATGTAAGCTGCAGTTGACTGTATATGGCCATTTAGCACAAATATAGATAGCTAATCATTTTAGACATGTGTACGGGAGTTGATTGAGTAGGCATAGTAAGTGGCCCAACATTATCAAGGCATTGCCATAGTGTCTCCAAAGGGCATGGTATTGGTAGGGTAGATACTCTGGGAATGGTGAAAGGAAAGAAGCCGCAGGATTTTTCAAGACGAGGAGCTGACGGAACAGGCGCTACTGAAATGCATGCAAGAAGAGGTCATGGATTGGGGCATGGCCGGCGTGAAGGCACACAGCAATTCGAGATAGCAGAGAGAATGTCACTTAATGCTGTGTAATTTTTACTTATGTCGCTAATTTTCTTTCAACTGACCCCTGGCATGTAACTGAACCTTCGGCACCTCTGGTGCCTTGCTCTCCTCTCTAATGTAATCACCCACATGGTGGCTTTAAAAAAAACTGACTTACTACAGGTCATTGAAATGACTACTTAAACTCAATGTATGAACATCAATCAAACATTAGGCTCACCTCAAAGAAGATGCCAAACATATTTCCAGGGATCATCTGAACATTCTGAGGTGAAGCATCCACACTCAATTGAGCAGTTTGTGCGGCCACTGATCCAGCAAAAAGAATCTGGCGCAAGGTGCAAACAAGAACCAGCACGTGGAGCAACCGCCAGACCGAACTGGGCCGTAGGATGCCCATTGCGACCTATTACAGCTTGAATCAAAGCACCAACTAACTGCAAGCTCTATGCGCTCAAATATACATGCTGCAATCCCAGAAACGTACAACAATAGCAACCTGCAAGGATAGGAAACAACAACTGGCTCAGTGCCCCAGAGCAGTAGTGTACGAGTAAAAGTAAAGCCAAAAGAAAATATCAGAGAAGAAGATAGCAACATCGGCTATATGTAATCCTGTCTGAAGATTACTTCTCACACTTGCACTCCGTCGCGGGCAAGCAACACAGAAGCGTCGTTTTCTCCTTATCCATCCAGGAAAGCAATGCCACGTAAGAACTAAGGTACACTCTCCGAAATCTGCATTTCACTGTAACTAGTTTTTGCTGCCCAGGACAAGTAATTTTCCTTCCTCAAAAGTGTATTTACCTTTCCAATGTAAATTCTGCAACAGTAACCCCTCTACATAATCGCATATTGCATTTTCTAAAACTATTAAACTGGAAAAGTACTACTGCTATCGTTTGGCCGAACATGGAACGGTGCCAGATTTGCACAGTATATCACAATCCACAAAATGTTTGCCAAAAAGGGGCGGACTAAAAGTGGGCTCAATTGAACCTCCCAACAATTTTGGAAAGCAAACCAACTGCTCTAGTCCTCCACGCAGTAAAGAAATTTCCCAACAAACTGGACGGATTGATCCGTCCCCGAAAGAAAGGTTGGGAATTGAGGGCTCGCAGCAAAGAAAAACCCTGCAGAACAAAAACGAGCGACCCATCCAGGCGAGCTAGGGCTTCCTTACCGAGCGAGGCGTGCTTTGCTTCTGCGGAGAGGGTTCGATGCTCGTGTGAGGCTCCCGGGGACAAGGCGAGAGGGCGTCGACTGATCGGTGGCGTCGCCGCGGCCGGCGACGAGCAGGCGAAAGGATGATTAGTTAGAGCTGGATGTGCGGACGTGGCAGTGATTAAGTAGTGTTCGGTCGAGATTGAGTTGGGATGAGATGATTTTATTTGTGTATTAAAGGAAGAATAGAATTATTTAAAATTAAATAATTGTTTAGTTGATGGGATAAAACGAGTTTATTTTAGTATTCGATTTACTGTCAGCGTCACAATTGAATGGGATAGTTGTGTTTAGTTTTTTTTTAATGATTTTGTTCTAAATCTTTAAATAATATTTCCTAATTAAAAATATTATATCTTACTAAATTCCACTAAATAGTTTTAAAACGAAATAGATTCACTCCGTCTCACCCACCAAACGCCGACGCGTGAGCTGTTCTCCGATCCAAAAACAATGGTGGGGCCCACTGGAGCCGATGGAGCCTGTCAACGCCGTCAGTGATGCAAGGCAAAGGCGCCGCCACCGCCTCTTCCTCGTCGGGTTGCCGGCGGCGTCTCGGTAACCACTAACCAGTGGTGTGGCCGACGAGGAGGCACTCGTAGGCCGTAGCTTCCACTGGTTATTCCTCGGCGAGAAGCCATGCCGCTATGGTAAAGCTGACGTTTACTCATTACTCGGCTGTGCCTCTTGCTTATCCCGGCTCCGCAATGGATGCGACTTGACAAATCCGACCATTGGTGATGCATACCGGGACCTCGTTGGCATGGAGGGTCGGTTCACGGCTTCACGCACCGGATCGGGGGTGGCAGACTGGCAGCATTCAGGCAAGATGGAGAGGGGAGGGCACAACAAGAAAGAAACTTGCCTTTTCGGGTTTACTTTCTGTTCATGCTTCCTTTAACACGTACTCTGATTCACTTGAATCTCGTCTCAGCGTATCAGTCCATACTCCATACTTCGGGTTTGGCGGAAAATCCTCTCAAAATGGGCTTTCTGAATTAGAGTTTGCAAATCGCCTTGGAAGTTGGAACAGAGTTTGAATGTCTTAAGTATTGGCTTTCCATCTCTGGCAGTTAAACATCATAAACCTTACATGACATTGGTGATATGATTTATGTTTGCGCACTCTCAGCACAAGTCATGCATCATGAATCTTACATTTGCAATCACGCATCAGTATTGACATGCAACAATGCATTAACTGCTCATTCATCTGGGGACTCGTCACCGTCTTCATCAACAACATCTAAGGGCCTGAAAAACTTGCCGTCCAGCAGGTACGTGCCGACGGCGAGCCGCACGGCCCAGACGTCCTTCGGCTTCCGCGCCATGACCCTGCTCAACCGAACGAGGTTGCACGAACGTCAGTACCAAAGCCATTGTAGATTGCACACAGTTTATAACACCAGAAGAGCATATCAAGTTCACATGTCGCTGTCAAGTAGAAGTCCTACTACCTTCCGACGTCGCCGGCCTTGACTTGGCCACTGTTGTGCCGGAGCGACGGCACCGACGCGGCGGTCTTCAGCATCGTAGGCGCCTCCAGGATGACGATCGGCGAGCCTACCTTGAGCTTCGATTTCTTGTCGCCTGCAGGTGCGCCGCCGCCGCCGCCGCCGCCGCCGCTCGGCGCGCACCGGACGGCGACGCCACCGGGACGTCGGCGCACCGGAGAAGCCGGGACTTGTGCTGGCGAGGCGTGGGACGAATACACGGCAGCGGTTGCTGCCGCAAGAATTTGGCGTAGCATTCTACCAACTAAAAACACATAGAGAGGCAAGTATTCGATTCTATGCAGGGGAGGACTTGTGAACGACAGAGGAAGTGAACGGTTGCTGTGCGCTGCGCCCTGTTGCTCCCTTATCCATTTCGTGTGCTATCTAATCCGTAACCTGCATAAAAACTGGCCGGTAGAAATGAAGCCTCAAAACAACAGCACATCATCTCACCATTTCTCTGATGTTATAACTTGTAAGAGAACCATCACGTCATGTCGCGGCCTCACTCATAGACTTTTACCACAATATTCTACATATGTCTCCCTCTCCCACAAAATTCATGGTGACCAAGCCCCGGCTACATGCTTAGGTTTCACTGACATGGTGCAGTTTTTTTTACTGCCCGGAGCTGTTGACATTTTTTACCAAGAAAAGTTTCATGCGGCGGCTATGGTTCAGACCTTCTCAACAGTTTTGAGGCAGTTGCTGATCAGTTGCCCTGTTCGTTCCATGCCAGCGAACCGGGTGTCTCGGATCAAAGTTACCCAGCCTAGCTATTTCCATGGCCAAAAAAAAACTCTAGCTTCGATATTATGTTAGAAATAATAATTTATATTCAATATTAGTCTCTATAAACAATATATAAAATACACAAGTACAAGATAGGAACTCTTGTAATATAACATATACCTAATGGATAAAGAGTATGTATTACTAACAAGGACACGTCTCTGTTCTCCAACGGTTGCCTTGGCAGTTTGTACCGAATGACAGGCTCAGATAATTCAGATCAAGTGTATTGTAGCCTCATAGGATTCAGTCCTATCCTAAAACGAGTGCGTCGTCACTCGTAACGGCATTTGCTATGTGAACGGGGCGTGTGGTCTTACGAAGAAGTCGCAAGTGAAAAGAAACGGATGCGATCACTGTCGCAAAAGAGGAGCAAATTAAAAAAGGCGCGTTTTGTTCTTTTTGGATTGCCCATTTTCCTGCTCTTTTCAACTCCCATGGAAAGTCTCTGTACCATAAAGCAGATGAATACAAGACCAGGCCACGCGCCAATGAAGTGAGTGGAACATGAAATCTTAGCGTTGAACTTGTAAACCTCTTCAAAAGTTCGAGATTTTTCGCACCAATATATGGGAAAAAAATGGCTGTGTTGCAATTTGGAAAGCTGCTTTGGCTGGATGATTTTGATGCGCAGCATGGCAAAATCACAAGTAGAACAAAGATGAAAAAAATAGCATTGTTTTGTTTCGAAATAAAGAGAGTAAAATATCGAGTTTTGTGGTAGGATGTTAAATTTGGAGTTTTGAAAGCAGAGAAGGGTAAATTGGATTTTTTTTTTCAGAAGCTATTTAGTAACCAATGCAAAATCAATTACGGGTGGTGCCCTATGATCTCAAAGACATAAACTTACCAGTACAGGGATAGAATTTTGACAATGCCACATTTTTACACAAGTAGCAGGGAGCTCACATTGACTGGAGGCTTATGCAAGTGCAAGTGCAACTACTGACATCGCGAGAGAGAAGCGTGAGCGCCTGATTTTCTGAGTAGCACCACTAGGCTACATCCCTGGTTCCCTACACCACTCATGGTCACCCCAAACTGTAAATATGTGATGTACAGCTTCTCCGCGACCAGGGAGAAGAAGCCAAGGTAAGGGATGATCAACTGATCATCCATGCTGCTGCACATGAACACATTCGATGGCCTCGAACGGCCGGACAAACGAACACGACGTTATCAGTGGATCATCAAAGTTCAGAGTTCAGACCACCTCGTTCTTCCCGTACATGACGTCCCACGAGTCCAGCGTCGGGAAGAGCGGCTGCTGCTCCGCTACGGTTGCCGCGGCGGTGGGTGCGAGCGTATACGCTGCAGCGACGTGGGCCGCGGTGGCCGCAGAGTCCGCCGGAAGAAACTGTTCGACAGCCTCGAGGCCGAAGTGTGGCAGGAAGAGGCCAAGGCCCGCGGCGTCCTGCTGCGGCTCGGCCTCGCCGATGCCAGTGACGCGCTGCACCATGATGCGGAAGGTGGCGGCGTCGGTGCTGATGTACGTGGTGGGCACGCGCTTCGACGGCCGCGGTCGCCGCCGCTTACCCGCGTGCCCGCCCGCTGGCCCCAGCCGAAGGCACCGGGCGGACGGCGGCGACGGCGCCGCGCCCATCGGCGGGTGACCCCCGGCCCCGGCGCCGTGCATCGGCACCGCCTCGGGAGATGCATTCGTCGTGGCCGTGGCCGCGGCGCGGGCGCCGAGGTCGGTGGCGGGCACGGACGGCTCGGGGGCGTCGGAGAGGGAAAAGTGGAGGGCGCGGGCGATGGCCGCGTCGGTGAAGGAGCGGGAGAGGAGCCCGGTCGGCGGCGGCACGCTCACGCAGGACACGGCGTCCATGGCGTTGGCCTCGCTGACTCGGTGTGCGTGCTAGACTCAGGTTCTCGGCTTTCTAAGCTGCAAGCGGAGTAGGAGGGGGCTAGCGACTCGACCGGCGATGGGAGTGGGGGCGGGGGAGTGAGCGAGCGACTGAGCGGCAAACGGGCTTATAAAAGGAGGCGGCTTGGCTGGAAGAGCAGCGTGGTGGGGGCGGCCGGGCCTCGGTATTGCGTCGGGGTCGGACGGACGGACGGACGGATGCGGAGGCGTCGGCGCGTGGGCGGTTTTGCGTCCTCACAGCAGCCAACGGCGGGTCACGGGGGACGACGGGATGTGGACGCGTCGTGCGGTGCGTGATGGACTGATGGCAGCATGGTCGCATGATTCTGAAATGGACTCCGGCCAAACTGTTGTACGGTATCGCCGATCGGGTAGGTGCCGTGCGTACGTCCCTGCGATCAAAATCCGGTTGTGTCAAGCGTCTAGAGAAGTAGAGTGGCAAAGTCCCGTCGCGACTATGCGTACGCCCTCCCTTTCCCCCCGACTGCTCATGATAATCTGCGAGGCTTTTCCTTCCCCCTTTTCTCCTGGGAATGTGAGAGAACTTTTTTTATTTTAGTCTTTTTTATACTAATAAAACTAAATTTACAGAAACTACCCTATTTTATTAGGTTAAAGTCTTTGGCGTGATTTTCTAACCTGATCACATTAATATATATAGTGTGATCAAAATGACCATGGTATAGTCCATCATAACACCTCTACATATGGGATCAACGTGGCAGTCTCGAGCACTTGACTAGTAAAGAATGAACAGTACCAACATGATTCTAACCTTTTCTCTTTCCTCTTTCTCTATTTGATCGGTGGGGTTGTTGTATTTCAAAATTTTCGTAACTTTTTTTTTAGGTTATATAATTCATATTGAATCCATTTAAAAAAGATTCAGCTCAATACCCCGTGTAGGTTTCAAAATAAAAAAACTCCAAATAGGATTACTTTAAAAATTTCTAGAAATTTTTTAGGTCTCAAAGAAATTCTCGAAAATCTGAGAAAATCAATAATATTCCTCTCATATGGCTTAATAATTTCTAAAATTATTTCAACCCTAGGTTACTTGGTGAAAAAGTGAGTTACTTTGCAATTCTCTATTTATATGCATTTCTATCATTTAATGTGATATTCTCTTTTAGTTCAAACACTCTTTGAGAACTTGTCCACGACTCTTATAGTTGAAGTACTAAATTTCACTGCTCCTAGCAATAGAACCAACTGAGGAATTTGTTAATGTTGTAGGTTTGTTCTTCTGATTTGGAGTAGATGCTTCCTTTCTACTTAAAGACGAGCTAATATTTGCATGTAAACCTCCACCAAAATTATTACTAAGATCATGTCCGATATTGAACTGGGGTGCAAATTTGCTGCCACTTGCAGTAAATCGTGAGTTAGTTATTGAAGCTCGACTTGATTTTCTATCTTTTTGTAGTTGACGCTTGGCTTTGGACGCTTGATGCACCAACTCAATAAGAGGCTATTGCAACCTTCTTTTCTTCAGAGTAATTGTGCACATGAAAAATCTTGTCAACCTTTAACTTCCATGTGAAATATGTTTCCGGGTCAGTTCCACCTTCACACTTAGGCATGGTAAATTTTAGCTTGCCAAACCTTTCCTCCTGTTCATGGTCGCGATAGTTCCAAGGTTGATGCTTTGTATATATGGGGAAAACATGATTATCTTCATCAAATTCTTCTTAGAAGTCATCATGGTTCTCATCACCACATCCACGACCTCTTCCTGCACCACGACCAACAGCAGCACCGCCATAACCACAACTAGGGCCATGAGGCCTCATGGCATAAGCAACAACTCTATGTCTTCTTGCTTGAACTTCTCGAGCCATTCTAGCATCAGCTTCTTCATCCGTCTCGTCTAGTTCTTCAACATGTACACTTGCATCTTCAGCAGGAGGTTGGAGACCTTGAATATGTACAATAAGATTTTGAAGTTCTTGTGAAATCCTTTCTTGTGAGGACATGTCCAAATTAAATTTGAATTAATCATTAGGACAATTATTTAATAAGATGAGAGCTAGCTCGCACCCGTCTCTCGACGAACCACGTACTAACCATACCTCACCACAACAATCGTAGACACTAATGATTACAACGAATCTAATTTCGGCAGTCCCGGTATGTATAATATGGTAATTCTCAAGAAAGCTATTACCAGCACATACCTTTATAACATGAATACCACAATATAGCAACAAACTAAAGTTCAAATATTACAAGTTGATACATTAAAAAAAACAAGATTTCATTTAGCATAACATACAAACATCGCAGCGAAAGACATATCTAACAAAATAAAGAACCGGTGGAGCCATTTACCCACAAGGCAACCAACTAGGGTTAGAGTAGCATAACGACTGCTCGCTAGTATACCGCTTCTGGTGGGATTAAAGTAGCTGGCACCTAACTTCATCTGAAATAAGCAACGTGAGTACGAAGGTACTCACAAGACTTAATCCATATTAGGTACATATATATAACCCGACTTCAAGGATTATACATTTGGATATTAGCAAGAATACGGCCACATGGTTAAATAAATTCATATGTGAAAGCAAATTTGATACGAACATGTGTGAGCATCTATACTAGACTAAAGTGACATTCTAGTCCATAAACATTAACTAAATATACATGTAAAAGGAACTATAGTAAGCTTGTAGCTCGACCGTAGGAGTTGGGAAGGGCCGGAGCTCGAGATGACGTTGGGGAGGGTAGTGGCCGGCTTGAGGAGGAAGAAGAGGTGGCCAAGGTGCTTGAGCTCGGCAGCGAGGACGACCTTCGGTGGGCTGCGGTGGGGGAGCTCGCTAGGGACCTCCTCCATGGCCTCCTCTTGCTTCTCTTTCTTCTCTTGGCTCGGTTGGGGAGGGAGAGAGCAGGTGGAAGAGGGAGCGAGTGAGAATGAGATAGAGAGGGAGTGGGTGGGCGAGTGAGGGGGAGAGAGCATGGGTGGGGGAGGGGGATGCTGCTGTGGAGAGAGGGAGGTGAGGTGGTGGGGCTGGCAAGCTAGGTGGGCCCCACATGTTAGAGAAATAAGGTACAAATTCAATTTTTTCTCTCCCGAATTTTCTTTCTCTTACTAGATTGACTCAAAGCGAGGTGTTCTCGTACTCTAAAATAAAATTGCTCAAAAACACATTCCTCCGGATTAGAGGCAACCATCTTTTCTACATGGTTAGTAAAACAAGTAGTTAGAAAAACAAATATGTGCTATAGGACAATTTATGGAATCTAACAACCTCACCTTCCCTTATCAATCAAATCTCTTATGTTTCCTTGCAGATTACAGAAATATATGTGTGGTGGTCTAAGTGATGGTTAAGCAAATACAAGACCAGAAATACGTACACAATGGTTTTTTTTTTTTGAGCTCGATGGGGATTAATGCACAAGGAGCGATCTGAAATCTACTTGTTGTAAAGATAAGTAACAGGACAAACTAGAAGTTCAATGCCTAGTTCTGATCTCAAGATACAAGTGAAGTGTTTGAAGCAACTCACACACAAAGAAATTTTAGATTTGATGCAAACAGGGACTATGCTCGGGGTGCAAGTGTTGCAATAAGATCCAAACAAAAATTTCACCAAAGAAAGATAACAAACTATTTGCCCACTTGATATACGATTTACACTCTTGCACACTTTGACAAAAAGGATTACACTTAGTTGTACAACTTGATTCAAGGTTTACGCACTTGTGCAAACAAATCTTTCTTACTTGTTTCTCAAGTTTCCCTTTTTTGCAGCAACTTTCTTTCTCTTTTTCTTGACACTTTTTAACTCCAACACAACAAGACCAGATATATGACTAGCACAATTAGAAGATAAAACCTAACACGCAGCTAAAACTTGATGGGATCAAAATTTTCGCAAAGGACAACTTTGGCTACGACTTTTTTATTTGTGAGATTTTCACTTATAGATATGAAACGACACAAGAATATAGAATGACACAAAGAATACACAAAAGATGGATGATCAATGACTAAAACAAATACTCTAATGGATAGAAACTTAACCAAACTCATCAAAATAACAGATGCAAGCAAAGAGCTTTGTCATTTTTTTTTTTGCTTTTTAGTGGATAGGGCGAACACAAAATATATAAAGATAGGGGTAAATGATCCTACTATGGCAACAGAGGTTCTGATAATAGATAAAATGACATCAAATAAAAATTACATGTTTGAATTCAAATTGAATTAAAAAGAGAATATCACATGAAATGATAGAAATACATATAAATAGAGTATTTCAAAGGAACTCACTTTTTTACTAAGTAAACTAGGTTTGCAAATAATTTTAGAAATTATTATGCCACATGAGAGGAATATTGGTGAATTTTTTTAGATTTTTGAAAATTTTCTTTGAGGCCTTAAAAATTAATAGAAGTTCTAAAAGTACTCCTTTTGTAGTTTTTTTTTAATTTTGAAACCTACAGGGTATTGAGGTGAATCTTTTTAAAACAGATTTATCATGAATTAAAGAACGTACAGAAAAAGTTTCATAAATTTTAGAGTATGGCAAACCCACAGTTCAAATAGAGAAAGAGATAAAGAAAAAAAATAGGAATCCTGATGGATACTGTTCATCTGACACTTAATGTCGCTACTAAAGACTGTCGTCTCAGTGCCACATATAAAGGTGTCAGGACAGACGCTAACGTGATCACTTTAATCATATCATATGTATTTATATGACTAAGTTGAGAGTCACACTAAAAACTTCGGTACGACAAAAGCAGCTAGTTTCTAAAAATTTAATTTCTCACATGCTATTATTATATATTAGTTTAAATAAGGCTAAAATAAAAAATCGGAACGTGAGCAATGCGCGTGGTATTTTCCTCTTTGTTATTTGGAGACCAACATGAAGTTAGTTAGCCGTGCCGACTGCCGACCCAGTATGCTGTTCTGGCTGTCGTCACAAGGAAACAAGGAAGCGTTGAAGAGTTCAAACAAGATCTAGAAGATATCTCTCCTATGCGCTCTTTTGGAAAGCTTACCGTGCATTTTGGTCGGCTTTTCGAGATGCCCCCGTCGGCTCTCTTTAGTTAGTGCGCCTTTTGGCCTCTCAACGTAATTCCACTGCTGTTACCTCGGAGCATATGAACATGCGAGCAACTGCACGCTGAGAACGACACAAGAACCTTCCGCGACACCAAGCTACTAAGTTAGCTTCAAGTTTTTCTAAACTCGCCTTTTTATCACCCCATCTTGGTTATTAAAGCGAATAATGAATCTTACGTGCTTGTCATGCATCTGATCTTATGCATCCTGGGCGAAGTAAAGCATCACCCAAAGGCGCAACATGCGTGGCAAGTGAAACTCTCCAAGAGTACTCAGCTAGAACACAAAAAATCCACTATAGTATGCAGGTTCGTATCAGGATTGTTTATTGAGGTTAAGATTCGTACGGAAGATATTTGTGAAAAAAATATAAAAAGAATGGGAGAATTAATAGATAAACGAAGTGGGAGAGATGAATAGCTAAGATAGACTATACTTATACAAAGACATTCAGAGTTGTAGAGTTGCAGGCTTACTTGCGCAGAGTTACAGACTTGCAGCATTTATGAGCCGGAAGAGCAGTGGAATCCAGCCCCAAACTGCTCAACAACTGGAACAGGTATGAAGATTCCGGACGCTCGTCAGCGTTGATCTTTAAGGAGTCCAACTGCTTCATGATAGGCCACTTCACTAGGCAATACTGGAACTGTTGCGGCCGTCATGTTTCTTGGTTTTTTCTTGCGCTAGGCATGACGAATTATGGTAGTATCACAGGTTCCCAAGTCCTAACCTCCGACTATGGCTTAGTTTAGCCATCACTAATATGCAATCAGCCTTGTTCCACGGTGGAACTTGATGGAGTGGTTTGGATGTCACAGCACTTGATCACTCCCACTAACACACGTACGACAGTAGTCAAATGGATAGAACCAGCGTTCACTTAAAAGTTGCAATTTACTTAAAAATAATAATTGCAACGTACATTGACACGAAACAAAATCTTCAGCAATCAATCCAAATAGCGTCCCGCCGGGGAAGAGCCGAAGAGGAAGTGCCTGAACAATGAGTGACCAGTGAGAGTACATTGCTCACTAAGTATTTGGTTTCCCATATTTCACAAATGAGTTTGATCTTGAAAATTTACTGGTATATAAAACATGACATCCCCGTTATCTGACAGTTTTTTTTTCAACTAAAGTAAAACGCACCTGATTTTTTTAGGGATATGCACTATTTAGCCCATTTTTACATGAGTGAGGACATCATGATATCAGTATGTGGTAATCAATCACTGCCGCGACATTTCTTTACTTGGACTTTCAGGCACGTCAAGGCACTAGGCGCCACCTTAGAATACTCCTTATGTAATTCGCCCTGCTTTGACATTGCTGCGTATGCGTCTCGTCCGCTTGTCCTTTCTTTTGAATTGTGACTGCGAGCCTGGGGGTATTCTAATCCAATGCCCACAAAGGCCACAAACTGAATATTTATAGTGCATACAATATATGTACGAAGGTAGAAGGTACCAATCATGCTGATGGAAAGGAAATGAATATTATTTAAAGCCTGCTATGACACTAGGTAAACGTTAATTCTAGATGATATTTCATCGTCTCTTTTGATATTTATAGGCTGCTTAAGAGTTAAGAACATCCTACCCTTATTCCCTAGCTACTGCCAAGGTTAATGGCTGATGGCACCTAACATGGAAGACAGGGAGAGTTGTTTCGGTCAGCCGGATATCAACAAGGGAGCCATGTTCCAACAGATATACTCTGTTTCTTCTTCTTATCACTATTTTTTTATTGCATGTCTGTTGCTTATTCCTTCTTATTTCAGTTTTCTAACCCCCTGGTGTTGGTTAATGCTTCTAGTTTCAATGCATGATCCTTCAACGTACGCAGAATCTTGTAAAGTAATTGCTGTTTCTTTTTCATATACCGTTGCTTTTATGCCGCAAACAACGCAAGGCATCATGCCCTAACCAGATTTGACGTGTCTACTCCTAACAAGCAGCAGTACTATATTTGTGCGTTGTACAATACTGCAGCCTACAGTAGGACTACGACTTGTCCCGTTACTGTTAATAGGTAACCTGTTGGGCACGCTGTGCCCAACCACGCAACCACAGCCAACCCGGGCCAATTATTCTACTTGTCATTGTCAAGTTTATAAAGGTATCACTAGTGTTTGTGCCAAAAGTCGCCTTAAGGCGATGTGATCTGCCCAAACGGGTTTTAAGGCCTCGAGTATATAAAGCCCAAGCAGGCCTTAAGGTGGGGCCTAATTCTACATAAAAAATCATGTCCACACCAACGAACTCCCCCCCCCCCCCACTCCCGATCAAGGATCAACACCGTCCTCCCGTCCTCCACTACTCCTCTCACCTGAGAACCCGACTCTTTCCATGGCCACTCTGCCCTCATCCTCAGCCGCCTTACCCTCCTCTCCATCGTTGTAACATTGCGTAGTAGTGAGTTGGCCTATATGATCCAGATCATGGTATGTAGCGAATATGATTTTATTGATGTATGTATATAATTTTAGTGATTAATAATAATATAGTCAATGCGACTATCATATTTTTTAAATATATATTTTAGTAAGTTTTATGAATATAAGATATAAAAAAGTTATCGAAGTTGGAACAAAGTTTGGACTGAATTGAATAAGTTCTAAGAAAAATGACTATACCGGATGGTCTAACGCTCAAGACATTGTACACATCAGAGTATTCCTCCCGGGTATATTATACTCACCGGATAATTCGATGATTAGAGTGCTACACATCGGATGCCTACACCAGAGCATTTAACAGATACTGTGCAAATAAGGGAAGCAAATATTTTAACTCACCGGATGATCTAGTGATGAAAAAGTTAATACACCGGAGTGTTTTTCAGCAAGATGTCAAAGCCTCAGTAGAAGATGAAGGTCAACACACCGAAAGATCCAGTGATCAAAAGGATCTACACATCAGACTAATGCACAAAGAAGAAGTGGCTCGACTTGGCTCAAGACTACACACTGGATTGTCTGGTGATGGAAGTGAAGGAAACACCGGACATCAGGTGTTCATAATATGTTTGAGTGGGGTTCCAACGGCTAGTTGCTGATGCTACTCACCGGATAGTCTGATACTTGTACTACTGTTGTCACCAGATCATTCGGTGTTCATAGTAAAGTTGAGTCGTTAGAGCAATAGTTAGTTATCGGGTTTGAGACTATAAATACCCAGCCACTCGGCCATTTGAAGGTGTTGGAGTCCAGAGAAGCCTATATACACTTGAGAAGACATTCAAGCTATGAAAGTGCTAAAAACGATCATCCAATGTGATTAAACACAAGATTAGAGAGTGATTAGTGCTTATAGGTCTAAAAAGAGGTGTTGCTAGGTGCTGCAACCTAGAGAGTGGATCAAAAAGTGATCCAACCTTATACCGAGAGGTACGCTGACGTCTTAGAGTCTTGGTGACTCGCTGAAAACTTAAGTATTGGTGGCTCAAGCTTGTTAACCCTTCGACTTGGTGTGGAGTGGTGTCAAAAAATGTGTACGTGGATGCGGAGGCCCTTGCCTTAGTTGCTAAGACTCTGAAGTGAGGACGATGTACAAGTGACCGGAAGAGAGGTTAGTTGTGAGATCTCGTCTTAGTGGCTTGGTTGCTCATCGTGCTTGAGGCCTTGCCTTGGTAGCTTGATAGCTCAAGAGCTGTGACCAGAAGAGTCTTGGCGATTGAAAGCATATCCTTTGTGGAGCTCCAACATGGACTAGGGGTGACTTGTGTGCCACCGATACCATGGGATAAAAATCTTTTGTTCCGAGTTTGCTCTCTCTACCTTATTTACGTTTCTGCATTTACATACTTGCAATTTATCTTCCTAAAGTATATTGCGAATATTTTTGAACGGTAGAGTAGACACACTAGATAAATCTAGAGTACATTTAGATAGAAATTGATATATGTTTATCTTGTGAAGCTTTTGGAGCTATTAGTTTTTAAGTGTCATAATTTATCTTCTTCTTAGTATGTCACCATTCCTCATAATGGTGTCTTGGGATTAGTCATATCTTGTGTGTATTAGGTAGGTGAGGGTCAGCATATAAGATATTATGCTCTAAATATATCACTGATGGGTTAACTCTTTTACACGAAATGATGACAAAAATGTAAGCGGGGTGCTATGTATATGCGAGTTCACTCCCGTGGGGCTAGGCTGTAAGAGGGTTTTGAAGGCGGGATGTTACAACCTCTTATCAATCTGCTAGCAATGGTGTTGGCTCATGTGACACAGGTGTTGGTGTGGTGTGATTAATGCTACCATGGGTGTTTAAGTGGGTAAGAGCCAGCATATAAGCTATTGTGCTCCAAACACATCACCTATGAGTTAGCCATTTTACACAAAGGGCAAGGACGAAAGTATAAGCGATGTGTTGTGCATACACGGCCACACAAGTCCGCCCTCACGTGGGGGTTGAGCAGATTTTAGAGACGGGGTGTTACAAGTGGTATCAAGGCATCAACCTTTGTTGCATGTGCATATGGATCGGCCCGCGTCACGGCCTTGGTACTGTGGGGAGATTCCGGGTATTTGCTTGCCGTGTATGCGATGTGTTGCCAGGGCATCAATCCTTAAGAATAGTGATAATTGTAACACCCTGGTTTGTTAGTAGTGATATTGGCTCAGGTGTTGGTGTAGTGGGATTAGTGTCACCTTGGGTGTTTAGGTGGGCAAGGGCCAGCATACGCATTTTATGTGCTATTCATACACGTATCCATCTCACGTGAAGGCTAGGATGTAAATGGATTTTAGAAGCGGGGTGTTACAATCACGCCATGCCTAGTGGTGGAATTCCACCTCCCACCATTCAAATCTACGAACGGTGTGGTGGATCTCCACAATTAGCAGCATGGGATGCACCCGGTCTATAAGCGAAGGCCTGATCTATTGTCGCGACAGGCCTTGCGGGTCCACTTCTCCAATGGACGAGTTGAAGACGAGGCTCGCCGTCTAGATCTAGGAGCGGCCGAGGTTGGGGATGATGCTCGCCGGCAGGATTAAGGGGTGGCCAAGGTCGGAGACGATGCTCACCGACTGGATAATATGGTGGCATCAACAATCCTCTCCGCATTAAAGAACCCTCCTCTTCCCTTGGTTTACATTTGTTTTATTGCTTGAGACCAGGTCCGAAGCTTGAGGTTCAACCTTAAGCCTTTTTTCCTTATGGCCGACTTGTTTAGTGCATGAGGTCGACCTAAAACCCACCAAGTCATCCTTAAGACCTCCATTTTCACACACTACCAGTACCCTAAGATTGGTTATGATGTCATGTTGAGATAGCTACAAGCACATAAAGCCAACCTGTAAGTATATATATTTAGGATCACTTGTAAGTGTAATTCATCGATTTGTAATGTTCGATAAATAAAATTTACCAGACCTCCAATAGATGAATTTCCATTAACAGGAATAGGCTTAGCTTGAACTGACCTGGTTCCCTCACAAAAAAGGAAAAAAAAGGAGGAAGAAAAAGAATAAGACCTAGTTCATTTCTGGCTAACTTCTTTATGTCTTGGCCCAACCCAAACTGGCTATCGGGCTACAATAAAAAGACCAGCTTTGTTTCTTTTTTTACGAACGAGTCCCCCCCCAACCCAGCAACCTCCACAGAGTTTTTTTTCTAGGTAACGGTGATCCTATAGACCTATATGGCTATATCCATCTGGCACGACACATGTACTCCTAGTCCAAGATATTGTATACAAATACAAATAATTCCTGGTGCTGATAAGTTCCGTCTACATGGACTACTGAACAGCAGGAAATGGTGTGGTTGGATCGTCACCTTTGCACCATTTTCATAACTAATAACATGCACATGCGACACGCACACTTAATTTTTGTACACGCATGTATATGTACTCAACATTTAGTACATTGCATGGAAGCCATGTTTCTAAAAATAAAACAATGTGTACTATAACCTTTCTGCCAAACAGTTTTGAGCATCCCATTATATCCTGGAGAGATCTATCAAGTCTTTCAACAACTTGACATTTGGTCATGGCAGCTTCGTCCCAGATTATCAAGTGTGACATGCGAAGAAACTCGACGTTACCACCCTATTTGGTGAAATTACATATGATGTTATCAGAAAGCTATATGGGTTTGCATACACAATTCTCCCAAATTGTGGCATCTTTACTCTTGACTGCCAACGCTTGTCGGACCTGATCCACCAGAAGTGCTTCGGGAATTCTCTGTATAACATATGTGACGTGCTATCAACCCGGTTCATCTTGAAATACTTAGTAAGCGTTGACCTTTTAGATTTCTTGTGATTGGCAACATCATTCAGGTTATCAGAAGCTTTGTATGCTACAAATTGCATGTTTGGCTGATGAAGTTGGAGTTACAAAACAGAAGGAGACACGACATACAAAGGGAAACCAAATATTCGATACAAAACCTCATGGGGAGTTATGAACCTTGCATCCATGTATTGTCAAATCTCGTTGATTGCTGCACCATTTTGATGGTGTATCGACCGAGAAGGTTGCACGGTCATTGCCTTTATAGACATATTTGTAGAGGTATTTAACTACCTTGATGCTTGAACAAACTTTGACATTAACATGGTAGTTATACCGCATAAGTAGTTTGGGGTTGTTCGAAACATCCCATCTATTATCCAAAATGGCACCCCAGATCTCTACTTAGCGGCCATATTCTCTTCTCCTATATATAAGATAAGAGTCATTTTCTTGTTGTATATCTGAATAGAACTATTGAGGATAACAAAAATGACAATGTCCGTCTATCATGCAGTGGCGATTTTGTTGAAAGAACCACATGATCCATGTAGCTCTCACCCCCTCCCCCACCTATGTCTAATAAAAAATTGGACAAAACTGGCCTCCCACTTAATTAAAAAACTAAAAAAATCACAAAAAGAAAAAATCGACAAAACCGATAACCTAAACCTCCCACCCCCGCCCCACCCTCCCCTCCCCTCATGCCCAGACGCACCTCTATTGTAGGGAGATACATAATGTGGAGCTAGTATAATAGCTTATGCAAGGCACCATTAGAAAAAAAATCATGATGTCGAGCTAGTAGAATAGCTAAATGAGCAAATTATGAGGAAACACCATAGTAATTGTAGCTCAGAGTTCAGAATTCGTTTCACGACAGATGAGCTAGGATGTCTTAAGTAAATGTCAATTGCTAAAATGCAGTCACTGCAATACATACAACATGGGGACACATAGAATCATCTTAGATAGACTGTTTTTTAAAGAAAGCACACAATTGCAACATGCACATGAGTCACATACTCATATAGATATAGTTACATCTCACAGGAACAAAAGGGATACATCAAATAAATTACACTACTCTCATATATACTGATAAGTTATCATCACGCTTACTATATAGACATATGTACATATACAAACATAGTTATCACATAAAAAATGAAGTCATATACAGCAGTTTTTACCTATTGAAAACTGTGAAATTGATACAACTCATATAGATATAGTTACATCTCATAGGAACAAAAGGGATACTTTAAATGATGTACATATTGTTGGTGATTAATCAAGTATTGGACACCTAAGCTTATGAGCTAGCAGCAAAAAACACGGTACAACATATTCAACCAATGTGTGTGGGTGAGAATCCAAAGCTAAGTGCTAGGAAGACCTGCTAGCAAATCAAGTTACTCCATGGCATTTTTGGGAGAGTGTACGGCTTCAACACTCTGCTCTATTTCTTCTCCATGCAATTTTTGCAAACATATGAGCTGTAGCTCGCTCCCTGCAAGGATTCTACACATTTTTGCTTTGGTGAAGTCTTACCCAAATAGCCAAGAATCCCTGCATAGTGTTAGAGTATATGGCATAGGATACACAAGGATCCAAAAACCAGCAGTAGGTCAGGCAGCTAGCGGTGCGTGCAGCCGACGGCATGACACGCATGAGCGACGATGGCTCGGCCCACACACGGCACATAGATCAGCACCTGTCGGCACGACCACGCAGATCGGCACCTGTTGGCACAACCACACCCTAAACCCCGCGGATATACCTGCGTACTTCTTCTGTTGATGACACATGACGAGCGACGGAAGAGTGGGCGATCAAGCAGAACGACCACGTGAGTGACGAAGACGTGACTAGGGATGGCAATTGGGTATGACGTGTACGAGTAGTGCTCACCAATACTTGTACCCATCAGTTTTTACCCACCCGTGGATATACCCGTTAACGCTCACAGGCAAAGAGCGGACGCTAAACCCATCTCCCGCGGGTATACCCGTTTACTCACCGACCATTTACACTCATGTGAATACAACAGTCAACAATACAACACATATAGCAACACATAAGGTCTGAAATATGGTTCTGAATATAACACATACGATTATGAAATCTGAACACAATTTACAGACAACACAATACTCAAACATCATACTCAGTACTAGGATTCATACTTAGACATGGGGTTCATTACTTACAAAATAACATGACATGTTAGGTAAAATTGATGCCCAAGCTTGCAGTGGCCCTGGTCCTAGAAACTGATACTCTAGTGTCATGGTCCATTATTCCATTTCATCAGTCCTTCACCTAAAAGAAGACTTGATTTTTCTTTCTATCAATGTGCACGTGATCAGAAGGAGTTGAACTTGTGCAAAGGCACGAGGCATACAAAGTATTATGTCGCTGGGTGGTGATGCATCTATATACCAACAACTAATGAATCGATTCCTTCTACCCACTACATGAATAGATCCACGCACACATAGAGAGATTCCATCATTAACCTAATAAGGAGCATTGATGTAGGTACAAATGTGTGATGATTGTGCATCTTCCAGCCGACGACGTGGAGGAAGCCAAGGAAGGAGTCGATGGCGGGTGCGAAGCTGGTGCGCAACTCAAACGAGACGTGGCTGAAGAGCTCTATGACCACGTCAGCGTGCTTGCTGAGTGCCAACCGCACCTCATCCACCATGCGCCCAACCACCAACGATGACCCCACCGCCTCCTCGTCCATCTCTTTGTAGATGTCCCTAGGCTTCACTTTTATTTTGATCTTATCCACTTTGCTTTGCTTTTTTTGCTAGGTTTCATACTCAGACAAGGGCAAAGTTAGGATTCATACTCAGACAAGGGCGGGGCTGGTGGCGACGGCTTAGGGCAGAGCTGGGACTGGGAGGCGGCGGCTTGGGGTGGGGTGGGGCTAGGTCGCTAGGAGGAGGCGGCGAGGTGGGGCTAGGTCGCTAGGAGGAGGTGGCGAGGTGGGTGGGGCAGCGATGCGGTGTGGCTAGTTGGGATTGGGATGCTGGGAGGTGGCAGTATGAGTTGGCCGAGTGGGGTTGGGTCACTAGGAGGTGGCTGCGAGATAGGTGGATCGGGGTTCGGGGAGAGGGAGGTGGCGATGAGCTGCTGGATAGGGGTCTAGGGAGGGGAGGGGGAGAGAGGGGACTGGAGAGGGAGGTGACAGCGGACACGGACTCATGCTACGGGAGAGACTGAGTTTGAGACATTGAGGCCAGCTGCGTTTGGATTTGGAGATTAGGGTTTGAACTTTTGATAATTAGGCCCACATGTTAGACTAGTTTCATGGGTAAACGAGTTTCATGGGTATGGGTACGTCTTACCCATACCCATACCTGTTTACCCGTTGGGTAGTATTATTTGCCCATGAACATACCCGTGGGTATCAAATGCTATCTATACCCTACCCTATTCGGGTATTTACCCGCTAGTAAATGGGTAGTCGGGATAAATTGCCATCCCTAGATGTGACTTGTCAACATGACCATGTCAGCGAGGACCATGACATGAACGACCACGTGAGCGGCAACCACGCGGCAGATCGGCGAGCTCAGGCGTGGGCGCAGTGCAAACATGGGCACCCATCGGCACGACCATGTGGGCGCATGAGAGATAGAAGAGCGGGCCCAAGCACGATCCTGTTGATGGCGTGACATGTCACGAGTGACGATGCAGATGTGCGTCCGACGGACCGAGCCATCCACGAAGGAACATGTGGCCAACGAGCAGAGCGTTCCAACGGGAGAAACGCACGCATGGAGGAGTCCTTCTGCTGATGGATGACACGAAGATGGTGGCGGATCAATAGGATTGACCACGAGACTGGTTGTGCAGCCCCAGGCAGAGATCATGGAGATCAATCTCCCTGGGGGCGGGGCGACAGAAGCGGAAGCGGTTTAGGGCTATGACCGAAACTTAAACTGATACCATGTATGAAGAATAGATTGCATAGGATGTTGATTGTATTGCATTGAGCCTCGAGGGTGGAATATATAGAGTACGTGTACCTTGGATATCAAGCAACCTAGAGATAAGATTGAATCTAATCCTATCCTACCATAACAATTGGATCCTTGTGTATCCTATACTATATACTCTAACACATAGCAGCAATAGTGCAATTAATATTTAGATAAAGGGTTACACAACATGAAAAGAAGTAATACAACATTGCAATTTAAATAACAGAGCTCCACATGTTCCCATCCCTTTTCACTTTTTCAATGTTGAATGACCATGTTGTATTAAAGTGTTTTCTATATATAAAGGGATTCATGTGTGAATCTTATCATCCATGTGAGATCACAGAAATAGCCTTTGTTACTTCCAGTTCACATAACGCAATACTATATTTCTACAACTAGAGCGATAGCATAAACCTAAATTTTCCAATCTTATCTGAGAAGCATCAAGATTACTCATAAGCAACCTTAGATCAATGATCATTTTTGAAATCTACAGAGTGATAATCTAAAGTTAAGCCCAGGAATTGAGAAAACACATTGAAGAAAAAGATTAGTGTAGGAAATCAGTATATTTTCTCCAAAGAAAATCTTTGATCGGAAAGTGATCCAATGAACCTCGGTTGATAGGTGTATGTCAAAGACTATGTTCCTCTGTTTCCATCAAGATCATGGATAGCCCAAAACAATAGTTAGAAGAGGTCCATGAGTAGGACAAATAGGAAAACAAATGGTAATTGTCACGTCCCGAAATCCATAATTGTGTGTTTTAATCCTAAAACATGCAATTTCAGCTTCATGTTCCAGTTTGGGTCACTGGAGCACTTCACTTTGAGTCAATGAGGTGGGAGAAGGAAAAACTAAGAGAAATAAAGGAGCTGGAAGCAAGTCTGGACTTTCCTCTAGGTAAATGGGGCCCACTTGGGTGGAAAATATCTCTCCATAAGTGGGCAACAGCTCTCTCTCCCCTCAAACTTGCCCATACGTACTCCTCACCCACTCCACCATATAAGGCTTTTTGAGGAAGCAAGTTGGAGTTGGCTGTCTCTCTCACTCTCTCTCTTAGGCTCCCTTTTTCCCCTTTGGATCCCTACCTCTGGGAGCAAGATCAAGGTACGTATGTGGTACTCACGAGACCACCAGCTCAAGGACTACTCGTCCATCCAATTCATTTTCAGTTTCCCCGAAGGAATTCGAGCTGGTTCTGAACTTGTTTGGTGTTCTTTGGGAGAAGCAAGGAAGCAGCAGTTTTTCCTCTCTTCTCCAAGCCATTTTCCGTCGTTTCCTCCTTCAACTGGCGGTCACCAACCTCAGCAAAGGACCTTAGGTGAGTCTGCTAGGCTCCCATGGCAAGTATGCTCATTTTTGGTTGGATAGATCTTGAATCTGGAACTAGGGTTGCAAAGTTCTTAAAGTTCTGCAGTCTGGGAACAAATGAGGATTTATGTGGATTTGAGTTAGGAATCATGTTACTAGGCGGTTGAGCAAAGTCTAGACCCTGTACACCCTTCTAGGCATTTTTACTTTTGATTTAGAGAGACTCCCAGGTTAGTTTAGCCCAGTTTTTCCCTTCGTAATGGTTGCTGTTCTGGAGCTGCGCGAGGCTGATTTTACTGTAGCGCCGGGTACTGTTCACCCGAGCACCCCGGGTACTGTTCACCCCGAGCACCCCCGGGTACTGTTCACCCCGGGTACCCGTGAGTACTGTTCATCCCGGGCACCCCGAGCACGGTTTATCAGGCTTTCCTGATAGCTGATAGCTTGTAAAATTCGTAGTTAATTCGTAGGAACTCCAAACTTTTTGAGACCACTTGGAAAATTCTGGTTTGGACAGTACGATCTTGGAATAATGTTGTCATGTATTGTGGAGCATATTTTTCTTACATGATCGCATTTCATACATGCTCATTACATTGCACGCGTTGCTCTCTGTAGTGAACGTCGATCCGTCGATCCCGGAGGCCGTGGGCGATCGTGAGGCGTCCCACCTTTCTGATTCAGGGCAGCAAGGCAAGCATCGTTCATATTGCACCGTGTCTACTTGAAATTTTAATATGTTATCTACGCTTATGTATACATTGCATGTGTCGGGTACTGAGTTGGGTAGAACCTATACCGATGCATTATCCCATTTCGGTCACGTGTCATGTGTTGTTCCTAGGAGCCTAGTGGTGTCATCGAGGTCTAATTTTAGTTCGCTATGCTTAGTGGTACTTAGGCTTTCCGGTAGAAGTCGACGACGGCGTCCACCGTTGTCGCGAGCCTAGGACTTATTACTTGTTCGCACTTATGGTTGTGTTGATGATGAGTCGGTTTGGTGAGTGGTGAGTTGAGACGAGGTGTGGGCGGTGTTAGGGGTGTCATCTGCTCACGAGGAGTCCTCAGGCAGTTCGGGGAGGGAACCCGGACACCGTAGACCGCTTGCACCGGTTAAGCACCGATTATCGGTGTAGTCGGCTTTAGCACATACCTTACTCACCACATGCTGATATAATGGTAGGCGAGCCGATTACCTTCGCAGACGTGGTCATGTGGGCCTCGTCATAGACGGTGTGAGTCCGGTTTGAGTCCGGGCTTTTAGCGGTATTAGTTTGCTCGGGGAGTAGTTCTAATACCGCCGTGCCGAGCTATGGTTGATCCACATGGTTGGGCCTGGTTGGGAAAGGTTGTCACGGGTACCCCCTTGTGCGCATCTTAGCGGGTGGCACAAGCCGTATGGTCCCTGTGTCGTGTGGGTCCAGGAGTATCCCCCTGCAGGGTGTATTATCAGTTCGAACTGCCGCGCTCTCGGTTATGAGCATCGCTATCGCTTATCTCCACCGAGCGACCATGTTTTGGTCGTAGAGTTTCGATGTGGGTTGTGGCACGGTTGGATTGGGGTAGCTTGGTCGGTATGTGGTTGGTGGTTTGGTGGGAATGGTTTGCTTTTATACACTTGTTGTTATATATCTGTTTTGATCAGTTGGTTGGCAGGGTTTGAGTCGGTGGTTGGTTAAGTCAGTGGCTTTCACCTAGAGTCTAGGTTGCTTACTGCTTAATAAACTTAAACATGTCTTAATCCTTGCTACAGCTTTAAATGCATGATCCTTGGAGTCGAGAATATATATACTCATACTGTGTAAGACTTGCTAGTACCTTCGTACTAAGGGTGCTGCCCTTAAGTTGCTTCCAGGTTCGCAGGTCGGCGAAGAAGAGGCAGTGTTCGGCTACTTTGTGCCTGCCGATCAGGGTGGCGGGCAGGAGTAGCACCTTCTACTCCAAACTCCGGCGCTTTTGGTATGGAGCCTAAGGGCATACGGCTCCATACTCTTTTGTTGTATAGGTTTTTCTTCCGCTGCGTAGTAGTTGTTGTTGTTCCTATTTTGTTGTAAATTGTGGAAGCAGTTGCTTGTTTAACAATGGTAATCCAGTTTAATTATTTGCTCTCTATTAAACTGTGTTGTGATATCTGAGTTGGAAGGCATGTGTTCCGATCCTGGGCACAAAACACGTGCCGGGACTACCGGAATGGTATTCTGGTTAATCGTCGAGGTTGTGATTATGAATAATGATCCTCCTGATGATTAATTAGAATACTATTTGGACGGTTCCTCACAGTAATGCTATCTCTTGCTGCTCGGTGGTGATCAATACCAATGTATAGAAGTTACCTTGCAACGAGGAAGGCGAATTGGTGGAGGATTTGACAAATCCCCAAAATTCCCCTTCCTCTCTTATTCTTCTTCCTTCTTTCTCTTGATGCTCTTCCTTCCATGCTCTCCTCACCTTCTCTCTCATGTTCCAATCGGCCATACAACAGTAGTAGCAGGGCACAACAGCACACACAATAGTCGCAGCACAGAACAGCAGCAACACGCAGGCGCATAGACCTAACTATGAGATAAGTTTTATATTCAAATAAAAAGTTGAAATAATAACTTGAATCAGGTCTCGTATGCAATTTATATACGACCTAACAAAGTACATAAAAGGTTATCATGAAAAATGGTCAAGAATTCATCTCTATAATGCCTTTAATTTGTGATCTAACAAAACAGAGAAAGACATTTTAACACAAACCAGCTCTAATGGCCAAATGAAACAAAAAATGTATCAGCCCTTATTACAACACTAACACACGTGTTTAAACATATATAGCATATTCGCATGCCTTCCAAAAAAAGTGTATCAATAGGAATAGCATGATTCTGATCGAGGAAGGACAGGGCAATGCAGGCATCAACCTTTGGACCAACACCTGGCAGAGTGCAAAGAGCCTTAATCACCTCCAGAAGTTCCCTCTCACGTAGTGAGGCAAGCCATTTTTCACCTCCACCAGGCTTGGCCTGCAATTCTTTAGCCGTGCCAACAATGTACTTTGTCCTGTTGATTTGTCATGAAAGGAACATAGAATTTGCCCAAATCAGTGTATTATGAATAAAACACAATTGCAGAGGAATAACTAATGTTTGTAGCAAACACAATTGCAGTTCGAATGAGAAAAGGCACCAAGAATTGACTTGTACCCAAACCCGGCCTCCCGAAGCTCCTGCTCTAACAGACGTGTGAGCCACTCGATCATGGGGAACTGGTGGAACACGAACCCACCAACCCCACCGAGCCGCTCCCCATAGCCAGCGAGCACCACACCATTTTCTCGATCCTCTTAATGTTGTTGGAGGAGCAGAGGAACCGGAAGACGCACTTGACCTCGGCATAGCTGCTCCCCAAAGTCGACGACCTCGGCGAAGTGCTCGTTGACGGTGGCGAACTGGCGCCTGACGTCGGCGAACTGGCGCCTGACGTCGGCGAGCGGGATGGCCACGTTTAGGTAATTGCACAGCGCGGCGCAGACCGCAGGGACCAAGTAGGAGGCTGGGTGGCCGCCATCGGTGAGGAGGGGGAAGGCGAAGCTGCATTCTAGGAGGTGTGAGAGGGAGAGGAGGTGGGGCCCCATGGCGCCAGTGAAGCGGAGCGGGGAGAGGGAGGTGCAGCGCCAGAGGAAGGTCTGGCCGGTGAGGAAGGTGAGTGAGAGGGAGAGGTTGGTGGCGAAGAGCGGGAGCGCGTGCCACTCTTCTTGAGTCTACTCATCGGCAGCAGCGGAGGTGAGGGGGCAGCGGCGACCGGTGGGAGGGTCATGGTCGTCGGGGGCTCCTGGATTAAGGACCTCTATGGGCGGTGTTGGCAGTGGCATCGAGGAGAGGTGGGAAGGGGAAAGCAAGATGGGCAGCGGTATGACGACGACACGGCGGTGGCGGCGATGAGGCATGGCAATTGTTGCGGCGACGATGGTATGGGACCGTGAGAGAAGCGGTAGGGCATGGGAAAGCGAGGGTAGATGGCAAAAGGATAGAAATGTGACGCATTGCGGTTGGGGGAGAGAGGGCCATTGTATAAAATTTACTAGACGTCCAATAGATCAATTTCCGTTAACAGGGATATGCTCGGCTTGAACTGGCCTGGTTCCCCCGAAAAGAAGAAGAAGAAGAAGAAGAAGAAGAAGAAGAAGAAGAAGAAGAAGAAGAAGAAGAAGAAGAAGAAGAAGAAGACCTGGTTCATTTCTAGCTACCTTCTTTCTGTCTAGGCCCAGACTAAACTGGCTATCGGGCTACGATAAAGCAGACCATTTTTTTTTCTTTACAGACGAGTCCGCACGCCCCGCCCAACAACCTCC
This sequence comes from Phragmites australis, assembly GCF_958298935.1. Taxonomy (NCBI): domain Eukaryota; kingdom Viridiplantae; phylum Streptophyta; class Magnoliopsida; order Poales; family Poaceae; genus Phragmites; species Phragmites australis. The sequence goes on from NC_084923.1 coordinate 15,554,823, forward strand.
AGAGAGTCTTTTTTTTTCAGGTAACCGTGCTCCTGTAGACCTATATGGTTATATCCATGTGGCATGACATATGTACTCCTAGTCCAAGATACTGTACGAAAATACAAACAGTTCCTGGTGCTGACAAGTTCCATAGACATGGACTGCTGCACCGCAGGAAAGGGTCCGGTTGGATCGCCATCTTTGCACCATTTCCATAATCAGAATGGCAACGCCAAACTACCTTTATCACAGCTCTACTTTGCCTTTTCCAGCCGCAGCTTACTGTCTTAGACCAACTCCAGCGGCGCCCTTATCCGAGCCGCAAACTACTGTAGCGGCTGATTTTTCCCCCGAACGCGCCCGCATCCGTCTACCGCTGGGTGAACAGGGAAGCGGGGCAGCCATTCGCGTCGGCAAATTTGCGGGGAGATGCGGGCGCCGCAACACTGTGCGCGAGGGGAATCCAGCACCGGCCGTTGCTCCCGCGGAGAGGAGGAAGTTGAGCTGGCGAGTGGTTGCGGCGACGAGGTGGGGACGTTCGGGGGACATCGCAAGCGAGCTGCTTCCGGCAAGCCGGGCGACGACGCGGAATCGGCGGCTTCCCCACCATCTATCTGCTCGGCCGCCGGCGCCCTAGCGACACCGTGGTCGACCCCAAAGCTCTGGTAAGCCTCACGCGCCGAGATCCATGGGTATTCGTCGAGGTTGGGCTGGTGCTGCGGTGGGTTGCCGTGGGCAATGTCGGGGATAGGCCGATGTAGCTGGTGTAGGGATTCTTCGTCCCGAAGATCCTGTGATTTCCAATGTTTTGGCTGTGGATTTGTCAAATTGTTTGGTTAGGTGAACGGATCTGAGGGGGTGGCACTCGTAACATTCTAATCTAGCATGCAATTTGTTGTTGTGCAAGGATTTGCAGTGTAATTTCATTTTGTGCATGGAAACCGAACTGAAGATGTGCCGCAAAATGGTAGGGTGGTAGGATATTGTACCAACTCGGGTTGCAGCATTGCGTTGACATGAAATGTGGTCAAATTGATCAGGGTTTGAGATTGAATCGAGTTCATTTGCAGATTGGAGCGTTTAGATTGATATAGGGTGCTCTGATATGGTTTGGGCATGCCAAATCCCATTTGTTCGTGCTGTGTATGTGCCTAGGATTTTTGTACCTGCTCTGTTGGTTCATAGTGGTGTGGTGTGGTGTTGTATAAAGGATGTCTGTTGCTCTGAGCCATGAAGAAATCAAAATGCAGGTTGACCTAAAATTTGGTGCTGCAATGTAGGACCCTTGAGTGCAAATGAAGTAGAAGAATGTCAGGTAGTGTGGTGACAAATTGATACCTATGGGTTTGTGGGTTTCATACAATTGATTGGGTCTATAGGCAGTGCTGGGAGGTGTACAATTGAAGTAGCTGGCCTCTGTTTAAATGGAATGGTGCCAAATTCATAACCTAACCTGCACCTGTTACATGTAGTTTCAGTGGAAGTGCATCTCACTGATATAATTGGAATGTTTTTGTTTTGAGGTACTGCTTTTGAAAGCTGGATCTTACTCATGACTTAACTAAAGGTTGAGTTCATGTATGCATAATGTGAAATAAGGGGTCATTTGACAGGGGAGGCATGAAACCTTGTGCAATTCTTTGTTTTGAATGGACAATCATGCTGATCAGGCTGTGTTCATACATGTTTTTGTGTCCAATGTTGATGCACCTGATGCTTGATACTTGTAGGATCAGTGAAAGTGCAATTCACTGAGACATTGGCATTGAGTGTGATGCAAATGAAGTATTCGGTTCTGCTGACTTAAGTGCAATTAATGTGTGGAACTCTTGATGCTAGTGAGAGCTTTACCTAAGGGGGGACAGTACTAAGAGTGGACCATATACTAGAGGTCTGTTCTGTTTATGTATCCTAACTTCATGACATTTGTAGTTTGTCGCTTTAGTCTTCCCTCTCCTTGGTTGTAGATGGACACCGCCGAGCTAGCCGATCTTGTGTCGAAGATGCAAGGCTGTGTGCAGGTGGCGGTTGATGCTTTGCAGAAGGTGGTTAGCGATAACCTGAGCCCGGATAGCACCCCTGGTGCCGTGGACCTGAACATGGCACTTCTGCAGGTCGACACCATTGCGGCGGACCTTCAACAACTTGGGTTCGAAGTAGAAGATGCATTGAACCGTGTTGGTCACGCCGATAATGGGACCGACGAGGAGGTACAGGAAGGTTCAGCATCATTGGACGTTGACGACGATGACGTGGTTCCCGTTGACTGGAGCCCGGATGAGTTACTTTGTTCAGATGATAGTATGCCCTATGAATCCGATCGTTCTGGTAGCATTTAGTCGGGGAGGGTGCAACCTTAGATGTTGGCAATGTGCCGTAATGTATGTGTTCCAGTAGTAATGTGTTATGCATGTGTCATTGCCTTAGGCGTACCAATTTGTGTGTGAACTCATGAGCTACGTTATGTGTCAATGTACCAATTTGTGTGTGAACTCCTTATGGCAGGTTGAACTTTGTTGCTTCCTGTGCTACATTATGTGTCAATGTACCGATCAAAATCTGTTGGACCATACTGATTTCATTACAATGCATGTCCATTTGCTGATGTTGTTGTGTTCAGGGAATTGATGGAGTATGCCGGGCTCCTTCGTGGCGACAGCGAAGACATGAATTGGGCCGATGTTACGCCGCTAACCCAAGACAGCATTTTCGGTAGCCAGATCCCGACGGCAGATGTCCAGAGTGGGGAGGCTACTGGAGATGTCGCTCCTGGGGGTGGCCGTGGAGCCAGTTACAGGATTGAGGAGGACCTTCTACTGGTGGGGGCATGGCTGCAAGTGAGCATGGATCCCGTGGTAGGGAGCAACCAGACGTTGGGTGCTTTCTGGCAGCGGGTGGAGACTTTCTACCACGAGAACAAAAAATTCGCGTCTACCCGCAATCGGAAGTCGCTGCAGGGGAGATGGACTTTCATCAACGGTATGGTGCAGAAGTTCTGCGGCCATTATGCTAGGGCGCAGCGCAACAGGAGGAGCGGAACAACCGAGGCAGAGATGGTACGTCGTTAGTTCTGTATTTGTTTCCATTCAGCAATGTCTTGCAACCACAGTTTCGATTGTAGCACCATGCAATGCTTCGGTTTCAAACATACCTCTTTGCCTAGGCTTGCACCATTTTTCACATGGCTACTATGCAATACATTTGCATCTCGTAATCTGATGGCTGCTATTTTTTTACACATTCTAGGTCGTGGAGGCGTGCACGATGTTTCAAGCCGCCGAGCACAAGGAGTTCACCTTGCTGCCATGTTGGAGGGAGTTGAGGGATCATCCCAAGTGGCAGGTAGAAAGCTCGCGCAAAAGGCAGAAGGTCTCCGCCGCGGGAAGCCCCTCATCGACCCCCAATGTAGGCTCGTCTGCCGGCTTGAATGGAGCAGAGGATGTGGATGCAACTCCATCCAATGCCGGTGAACGTGGCAAACGGCCACCAGGTCGCACTCGGTCGAAGGAAGCCCGCGGTAATTCGTCGTCGAGTTCAGCCTCAGGGCCCATGACAGACTTATTCGATCGGCAGTTGGCAATGAAAGACAAGATTGAAAAGGAAAGAGCTGAGAGGTTTGCAGAGTTGATGGATGTTGAGCGGCAAAGGCTAAGGCTCGAGGAGGAACGAATGAAAATGGAACTTGAAAAGGAGCAGCAGAGGCTGAGGCTCGAGGCGGAGCGTATGCAAATGGAAAAGGACAAGGAGGAGAGGCACATAATGAGCATGTACCTTTCTCAAATGGATGAGGACCAGCAGTCCTACTACAAGAGCCTCAGGCAGAGCATCATTGCCGCTAGGCGCGTCACCGGAGGCCCATCTTTGTGAACTCCTTATGGCCGAATTTCAGTTTATGGTTACATTGTTGTCCAGTTTGAGGTGTCGCATCTGAACCATGGTCTTGTTCATTGTTTCTTTCAGTTCGGTGTGGAGTTTATGTAGAGTAGCTGTCCAGTTCGATTTATGTTCGGTCTTGTTCCTGGTGTTGGCATAAGGTACAAATGTTGCTTGAATTTCAGACGGCTTGATGCCTGTGCTTGTCTAGAGTATGATGGGAAATTACTGGTGTACACCTGTATGAATAAGCTAGTGTAATGGCTATGCTGCATTTGAACTGATCCTTGCAGTTCCAGTCAGTCTTCACTACGAGGACATACATTCGTGCGAAGTGCCAAAGAGCATGGCAATTTTTATTGCACATAATACGCAGTACCCTCACACTAGCTGCCAAAGGACGGGTGACAAATTACTAAACATAATACACAATACCAAAGTACACACGACCAATTATTTAACGTAATACTGACTACCAAAGGACACGTGACGAATTACTCGACTCCGTGGAACTGCCACAGATGCTCGACAAGATCCTCACGGAGCTGGTGATGCCCCTGCCTGCTAGTTATCATCCCATACCTTTGGGCAAATGCTTCTAGTGTGGCGGATGGGGTGTGTGATGGCTCCACAGGATCACCAGCACCCTCGTACACATGCTCGACGTCCCCATCAGGTCTCTCATCTTCGATTATCATGTTATGCATGACAATGCAGGCGGTCATGATGTTGTGAAGTGTTTCCTCATCCCGTAGCCTCGTTGCCCCCCTCACTATGGGAAACTGAGATTGTAGGACCCCGAAGGCCCTTTCGACATCCTTCCGTAACGCCGCCTGCTGAACGACGAAGTGCTGCCGCTTCCTCCCAACTGGACAAGGAATTGGCTTCACGAAGGTGGCCCATTCCGGATAGATACCATCTGCAAGGAAGTACCCCATGGTGTAACCGTGATCGTTAACGGAGTAATGTACCTGGGGGCCCACGCCAGCGGCAAGATTGTCGAGGAGATGCGAGCGGTGCAGAACGTTGATGTCGTTTAGCGAACCAGGCATGCCGAAGAAAGCATGCCAAATCCACAGGTCCTGTGACGCCACTGCCTCTAGAATGATCGTCGGAGAGTTCACATGTCCCGTGTAGGAACCGGACCACGCTGTGGGACAGTTCTTCCACCTCCAGTGCATACAATCGATGCTTCCGAGCATCCCGGGGAACCCTCTTCGCTCGTTTGTAGCAATCAAGCGCGCGGTGTCCTCGTCGTTCGGAGCGCGGAGGTACTGGTCGCCAAACACCCCGACGACGGCTCGCACAAACCGCCTCATACTCTCAATGATAGTTGCCTCCCCTAGCCGGAGGCACTCATCGAGAGAATCGGCGGGATCATCGTACGCGAGCATGCGAAACGCCGCACTGACTTTTTGCAACGCCGACAGGCCGAGATCTCCTGCAGCATTCCTCCTCTGTTGGAACCACGGATCGTGGTCCGCAACTGCCTGAACAATCTTGAGATACAGGTCACGTTTCATCCTAAACCTGCAGGAGTGACGAGCATAAGACGTTTCATCATAATACTGTGACAACACACTTCCTTTTAATAACATTACCTGCGACGAAAGATGTAATCTGGGTACACCGGGTGATCGGCGAAGTAGTCATTAAACAACCTATGATGACCCTCCAGGCGATTCCGCTCGATACGCTGATGGCCCGGCACTGAACCACCCCAAGGTCCCCACTGTGATGCCTCCGACTCATGCAAGGCGCTCACAGTGGCAAGGAACAAATTAGCTTCCTCATCGGAAGAGTCATTTCCGAAACACAACTCCCTCACGGTCTCCTTCCAAGCTTCACGACGATCCATTTGTTGGTGGCTTGCCAATTGTGAGTACCTCACCCGTGTATATATAGGGACCTCATGAGCCTTCTGACGGAAGACACCGCCCCTCCTTCCCCGAGAAGCCAGTTCTCGTGAGGTTTCTAGGGGAAGACTCGCCACATTCTTCCAGGATACATTCCATCAGGTCATGTTCGAATGCTTACTTGCAGGTGCAGCGATACTGATTTATCCCTCAAAATTTAATGCAAATATATTGTCCGCAAAATTATTTTCTAACAAAATATAATTCGACACACTAATTTGTAACGTGCGTTTCAATGGCCGCTGCAACGGGATCATACGACAAAACATTGCCCCTCAGACGGTTATGGCGGTTGGGAAATAATCATTTTAATAGAGGGGAGAGAAGATAGTGGATGAGATATAGAGTATCTGCTGGAGATGGATAGATTGAGGGATGCTGTAATAGTGATAGGGGATGCTGTAATAGTGTTTTTAGGATGAAAATTTAAGGTAACTAATGGAGATATCCTTACAATTTCACACGTACGCTCTAGAAAATGACTAATAATGTGAGGTCTTACTGGGCTAACGACGGTCTCGTAAACCAAAAGAAATCACTTGTACACTAATAAACGCTCAACTTAATGAGCTTATACAGTAGCCTAGTACCGTTCAGGCAAAGCCGCATGCAACTCAGCCGACCCATGTCTCTCTCGGCGACAGGAACGCGAAGACGTCGCCGGAATAACCGATGCTGTTTACTGCTACGTGCCACGGTACCACCGCGCTTCGCGCTTGGGCTGTTATTGGGGGGGGGGGGGTAATAAGACTAGCCCAACAGCTTTCCTTCATGTCATATTCTTGTTAAGAAGAGATTTTTTTTTCCTTCAGCATCCTAATAATTTCCTTTTACGGTTCCTATCATGGCGGGATTTTCAGATCATTACTTTCAGGATGGAACTCTCTTTTTTCTCTTCGCGATTCCTTTCGAAAGAAAGCTGTTAAAGATAAGAGAAAATAAAAGGAATAGGAACGAGAAAGAGAATCGGGAAGATAACGAAATGAAGGGAATATAGTTTGAGATGATCTAATGTGTGTTTGGTTTATGACCCAGTGAGTCGAACTGAAATTTGGTCATAATTACAATTGGAGGAGTGTTAACATTAAACTATAGAGATGGTGTTTGGTTTAACATCAAACCAAATTTAGATAGTGTTAATGTTAAAACTATTAATATGATATATGAGTCCATATGTTACTATTATTTTTTATTTTTAAATATAGCCAACATAGGTCTTGTTGTATATTAAATAGTGAGGAGTGCAAAAATTCAAATGGATCATATATCGGATGCATGGTTTAGAAAATATGGCTGTTTAAATATCATAAATCCAAAATACAAAGCATTTATTAGAACCAATCAGTAGCTGACACATAAGCAAATCACCATGCCCAGCCAAGCCAAATCCCCAGGCAGCCGCTTTGCTGGCCGGAATTTTGCCCACCTCCACAGTTAACTATAGCTGGGCATGAGCAATTGTTTTAGGCATGGCTAAAGTTGGGCTACAATCCAAATGGAGGCCAAAATTTAGCTTGGCACACCCGTTCACTAAACCAAACAGCCTCTAAATCTACCTGTTTGTGTCCTCACCATCGCTGAAGGAGACAATGAGATCCGGAGCGTGTTTGGATGCCCGTATCATGATATCAGGTTGTCTCTACGTATATTTTTGTGGAGAATATCTTTTTTTCAAACACGTAGGAGAATTGTGCATTATTGTATTAAGAAAGAGTGATCTAGTTTATAAGAGAAACCGGATCCAAAAATCTTAACAAGTATTGTATTATAACCTGCAGAGTGCAGCTCATGCGCAAGAAAAGGAGAAAAAAAGAAACCCCAAACCCCTATAACAACCGAACGATGAAGATATGTAAAAGCAACATACAACCCAACAACCACATAATAAGCAGCAACCACACCAAGCAATGCTACACTGTAAGCGACTATGCTCTGCTAGCACCTCGACCAGGATAGTCCGACAACTCAACAGGGAGCCCTACTCCCACGTCTGACTACCCGACTCGGTTGGCGGTCACACCAAACCACAAACTCGAAGGCAGGTCCTACTGCCACGAAGCGTCGAAAGGTGATGAGAAGCTCCACCGAACAGGAGAACGAGGGGTCGGAGCAACCGTAGAGGATGGTGTGCTTTGCAAGGAGTGCCGGCTATAGTAACATCAAGTAACAGAGGGATTCTCTGATGCCACACAAGCCAAAGATACTACTAGACTACTCTACAAACACACCGAACTAGCAAAATTTTAGCAGCAACTCAGAACAGAGGCTACACAGAAGCAACTAACAAACACAGATATATATTATGAACAAACCAGCACACTAACATTTTAAAACATCCTAGCAATAAATGAACAAGAGCTTAACTGCTCTAGAACATTAATAAAACGGTCAAGCAACGACACCAGCAACTATTACTTTATTATTATAGCACCACTCTATATTATTTGTGATGGTGCAAAAGTGGATGATGTGTTACTAACCCATTCCTTCCACGCTAGCTTCCATAAAAGCAACCTAGGGAGAGAGAAATACAAGAGTGAGATTGAAAAATCTCAGCAAGTAAACTGGTTTTACCAAGCTATTTAAACCACAAGTACATTATACATCAATTTAATAAATGACATGTAAGAAAGGTGTTAGCATCAATTTGGTTCATCCTAAAGCAACTAAATATTTAATTTCTCTGTGCTTAAGTAAAATGTGGTCATCATCCCACTACATCAAACTCATCATAGCACATAACAAGAACTAGATATCATGTGAGACAGGATACGATCTTTAAAACCAAAATTTAAACTTCCAGACACAAACAAATATAACATGTGGGATAAATCTATCTAGACATGATGGATAAATATTCTAAGTTGTGCAAACAAAGAAAAACATAAGGTTACACAAATCATAACACATGGTATGACATCAACAACATTAAACTATAGGATTCTCACAAATATCATAGCTACAAGTATAATTTTATATCCACAAGAGCATATAAACTTTAATATATTCCATAAATGCATATGAATGTAATGCAAAACCACATATACATATCTTTATAATTTCATAAGCCACACCACAATACAAATCACCACTGAGAAGCATCACTTCCCATCATAACTTCGAACACAAATCCAACAATCTTCTATGCAACAAAGCATATGAATGCATAAGAATGCAATGACGCGTCTTCTTTTGCATCGCACCCCTCCTTGGGCAATATACGATGTACGGTACAGTCATAATCATAAGATCACGGTATAACTTTCAATGCATATGTAAATGCAATGCAGTGGAAATGATGCACTTCAAATGTCATCTGACATTCACATACACCACACTCATCAATATGCATAACATAGATATGATATTTCACGTAAGGCAACATATAAACATGTGCCACTGATATCAACATATAAGTGAAACTTCAAAGATAAATAACATGGATCATGATCTTTCGTATATAGCAGCATATATAACATATTTCTATTGAACTAAAAGATGCTCGTATGGATGACTGTTCCCATGAAACTCATCAATAAGTTAAGTGCTACACTTATATTAGCTCATGATTTCACTTCTTTCATCTATGACATTATGTGTATGATAACAAGATTGCATTAACAAATCTTATAGCAATTAAAATACCAAAGATAGGAACTTTCTTTAGACAACTACCCGAATGCTACAAAGACATAGGTACAACCTACATCTATAAATGAGAGAAACTAAAGATCAAACCTTTTACCTTCCATTTAGCATGACTTACCAAATCTCACTTCTCTAACCCAACAAAGGCCATAGCACGATGGCTCAATCATCATCTACATATATCCAAGAATTTCAACCATTGGGAAACATAAGATGTCAATTTGCTATAAACGACTAAATCCCATCATCAGTTTCCTTTCTACCGCACTACATTCCTCATATATGTAATCAATGAGGATTTCAAAAATACATCATCGGCAGACCCTAGCACAATTAATTTATGATGCATGGGCCAATTGAGCATTTCAAAATTACCCACAAAGTATAACCATGTGAACAACTTATTCTTGCTAAAAAACACAGTACCATACTATCATCCTACTCACATGGCCAACATAAAGGCATAAGTCTCCATGAGCAAATAAAGCAAGAACTCCAACATTTAAGACATTTAGGGCATACCTTAACCTGAATCATATCACAACATGAATGAAGCATGGTTTACATAGGTTATATAAGTTTGGTATTTGTATTGAAATTTAATGTTTAGGCAGAATAAATAACAAGATAAAATTGTAGCAACCACCGCTACGTTTACTTAGCTTCAACTAGCGATGAGGATAAGATGTTCAACACAATAAGAAGCACTACCACCTGCTATCAAACACCCACTCAATACAAACTACTCATACAAGCACCATACAATAGTAGGTAAAGCGCTTTTGTGACCCAACTCGACAAAAGAGCGAAAATAATATTCAACGCGATCGGTTGAAACAGCAATAGTAAACAAATACACTTCTGGAAACTAGAGAATAATACCTACAACTTTTATGCAGATATCCCATTTTAATTTTGAATTTGTTCAAGGCTAAGCTACCGTTGAAAACTGACTCCATAAACTGCCTAAAATTTCATACAATCACATTCAAACATCCATAGCTGCTAATCCACGAATCCAAAAATTCTTAAATTTCACCAGTACATGCATCTATAGATTCTCTACAACTTTCTAATCATCACTGTTACCATTAGAAGAATTTAAGGTCACCAAAAAAAAGGTCTGAAGCTCTACTGCATAATCTGCCCCTTTCGTAGATCAGCTAAATTTGACAGATTATAACTGACAATCTACCCAATCAAAAATTATGAATGTGTATAATCTAGAAATCTTATGAATTTCTCTGCAACTTCCTCCAAAATAACTCAGATCAGTTATACCTCTAAGGCCTCCAAACCTTGAGTAGATCTATTACTGACCAAACATCAACAGCTCATTTCAAAGGGCCATATCTCCTAAACCACCAAAGAAATTCTTATGAAATTTTTACAGTAGGTTCTAATATTAATTATCTACAGAAAACTTCATAGTGGAAAAACCTAATTCGGCCACTATTTTTCCCTAAAAACTAATGGATCCTTTGTTGTCCAGATTCTTGACCATAACACAACAGTCATCTTCAAAACACGATATCTCCCAAACCAAATCTCCTAAACTTCTGAAATTTTGACAATATCTACTACTCTGAATTATCTAAAATTTTCAAATACAAACTTTCCTCGGGAAAAATAATTAAGGCCACGAAAACAGCCACTGAATCGGGACTGCACCGATCAAACATTACTGCAGCTTGACCAAAACCCTAATCCTCTAGATCCACCATTAGAATCCCTAATCCCCTGGTCTAACTCATCCAAAAACAACACAAAAAATGGGGATACAGTGGATCCATGTCTCACCTTGCTTTTCCCCAAAGAATCTAGGGCATCCCGTCATCGATTCCCTTTTCCTTCTTTCTCCCTCCTTCTTCCTAAGCCCTTTCTTCTTTCTTCCTTCTCTCTTTCTTTGCAGCAGCCATAGAGGAATAGGGACAAGGATCCCCTGACGATCGCGTGCTGTCGCTAACACGTGAGGCCGGGCCCATACATCAGCGTCGAAGTCACCGTGATGTCAATGTCAAGGATCCGGATCCAGAGGAATAGAGGAGGGCGCCAAGCACCTGTAGCAGGCCAATGGTGGAGGAGAGGGGTGTGAGTGTTGGGGGTTGCTCGTTGGGGCCTGGTTGGAGTGTGGGGAGGTGCTGGCAGTCTTTAGGATCAGCCCACAAGTGGCCCAGCCTACTCTAAACTGAATATTTATTCTTTATTTTCTTTTCTTCCTTTTTGCTGTGACTTAAAAAAACAAAGTCAACAATTATGCCAGATATTACAGTTAGAGCATGATCTGATGGATACGTTCGAATCAAGTTTATCTATGGAGCCTAACTTGATGAATACATTACATCTGTTACAATCTTGCAACAAGCTCAGTCATTAGTTTCGGTACAGAATCATTACATCTACTTATTCAGATAATCAAATACTCTATTTTTTATAATCACAACATTAACTCAGTCTATTTTTACTCCTTCCGAATTTTTGTGGCTGCTTACGGAAACAACCAAACCCATTCTAGGGCTATGAGCTACCTCGCCTTACCTGCACCGTAGCGACACGTGGCCACCCCTGCCCGGCAGGCACGCAGGCATGTGCAATAAAGGTCATCCATGCACTCTCTTGTACCAGCACGTACACGCCGTGCCGCGAGGTTACTATAGGCGGTGGCAAGCTGCACCGGCCGGCCCTATGGCAGTAAGCATGGAGGATGTGTTACGACCATCTTTCTATCGATCCGTTGGCTTTTCGCGCGCGTCTTTTGCCACGCCGCGTTGTCCTATCAATGCCGGTACCAGCGAACCTAGTGCCGCCTGATCGAGGCCAAAAGGGTATGACCATTCGCGTACGAATATGCTTCTATCGTTATGCTTCTGTGTGTTGGGACTCCGGAACTCGCGAAGTGCCCACCCATATCATCAGGTTGTATTGACACCGGTCGGTTCCACCATCGTAGCGCTTCGAGTGTTCGATTTATCAGGTCCTTATCTATTGCTATCGGACTTGTTTTCAAAACCCATTGCTTTCAAATATTGATGTGCTGAATTAGGTCCGTTTAGATAGGTTATGATTTTAGAGTTTTTGTTAGCTGAGAAAGCTGTTATGGTTGTTGAATTTTGATTTTTAGTTTTTATAATAAATTTTTGGCTTCTCAGCACACCTAAAAGCTAGAAAAGTTAGCCAGAACTTGTTTCTCAGCTTTTAGTTTATTTCAGACACAGTCGCTTCCTCAGCTAGTCAAAAGACACTAGAAATTGGGACCAGAAGTCAGCTATTTGCAAAATAAGAATTAGGACCAGAGCTACACATTACGGTAAAAATCCAAAAATAGACAACATATCGAACCGTATTTACCAAAATATACAACATGATATTATATATATAGCATGTGTATTCAGCACCTTATTCACCGAAAATAGGTTTTTTTTACACCATGCACCGAAAAAGGGTAGGCCCGACTATTTTCAATAGATGAGGTGTTGAATACAGTGCACAGTATTGTATTCAATATCTCTTGTGCTGAATATAGCCGAGCCCCCATTTGTCAGTGCTTTCGGCGCCGATCTCGTCCATGTGCTCTATCCCCACGTGTTGTTGTCCCCTGCTGCTGTTGTCCCGTACTTTCAGTGTTTTGAATCGGTGCTATAAAATGAGAGCGCCATCAGTTGAGGAAGCAGAAGCGTGAGAAGAGATCAGCAGCGCGAGGAGAAGAGGAGCAACGCGAGAAGAGGAGGAGGAGGAGCACGAGGAAAGGAGCGGCGGCATGAGCAAACGAGGAGCAGCAACAGAGGAGCAACACAAGTAGCAGTAGCACGAGTTGAACACTTCAAGAGCGTTTCCTTCAATTATAGTACTTAGATTACGTATTTAATTAACAGTTAGATTAGTAGTAGTAATTAGAGTAAATAGATTATTTAATCCATTCGATTAAATTTGTTTAATTATATTAAGTTGATAAATTAGAGTAATTAGATTATTTACTTAGTTTGATTACATTAATTTGATTAGTCAGTGTAATTACATTATTTACTTAGTTTAATAATATGAATTTTTATTAATCAGTGTAATTAGATTATTTTATTAGTATAATTATATAAATATTATTAACTAAGTATAATTAGAGTATTTACGTAATTTATTCATAGTTATTACAGTTACATGATTAATCGAATTAATTAGTTTAATTCAACTAATTTGATTAACTAGCTTAATCACTAAGGTTAAGTAGAGTAGTATGATTAATCGGATTATTTAAATAGGGTATTGCGAATTTATTTAATGGCTGTGAAATAATTATAACACGTAACTTTAAATAGTAATTGTGATTATTAATAGACGTTTATTATTTATTAATTATTCCAGAACTTTTGCTGTTTAATGTTTATGTAATAGTTATTCAGTAAATATTTATTATTACTTTTAATATTTATTAAATATTTAATCACAATATTTGTGTATTAATACTTAGTTAATGTTTATTAAATATTTTAATTCAATGCTAAATATTAATTGTTTCATTTGAATTTAATATTGATAATTTAATTAGTATTATTAATTACTCAAATATTCTAGTGATATTGAAGTTTCATTGACCCTCTGCATCTCGCATGTTTTGTATGCAATATGATATGAAGGATGTTAGATTCTTCATGTCCTAGATTTATAGGCATCCACAGTTCGATCCATGTTCACCGGATATAGACTATGCTACAGTTATGCAGCATTATAAGGTGTACATATGTATCTTGCTGGGAGATATCATGTTCTGCAACACCACAGATGATTATGCCCTCTCTAATATTGTATAGTTAGCGGGTCAGCTCGCGTCACGTCTTTATGAGCCGACATCTTACAGTTAGGGATCTGATGTGTTTGCTGCAACCTATAGAGGATTGTGTGCTACAACCCAGTGGTCAAACAAGAAGGGCTCTATTGCAAGCTTCTTATACCTCTTGCAGCTATGAAGTTGGGAGCACCTCTCGATTTTGTTGGTCTTGTGTGAGCAAGAGCTACTATCCAGTTCTCATCTCCGATGACATTGCAAATGACAAGAGACCTACGATAGGGTATCGATGGATTCATGTTTGGTTGAGATGGAGTAAACAACAAAACCATGGTAGCTACTCCCGGGTGATTAGTGATATTGTCGGAGGGTTAACTCCTGTCGCAGGGATCCTGAGGGACCCCTTTTTAGAGATTCGGCCGGGGGGATGATTTTGACTATGTTCACCGGAGAAATAAATGGGTATGAATGCGATGACCGGTGGGGTGGAATGATCTAATGCGGAACGGAGTAAATGCGCTGGTGTTTAGATAGGTTCGGGCCGCACGGAGGCGTAACACCCTACTCCTATATGGATACTATAAATGCCTTGATAATGTCCCTCAAGGATATTGCTGGTTACAAGAATATTTATCTATCTTAGAGCCTGGGGCTCCTTGTTCTTGGGTCTGTGAGTATCTGCTGGCTTTGGGTGCTCTCGATCTTCTCTTCGCTACCTTGAAAACTTCTTCAGAAAGAAAAACTCTCTATCCTGTCCGTGCTGCCGGCGGCTTTAAATACCCGCCGGCAGTAGCGTGCCTCGAACGGGAGGGGGGCACGAGTTCTGAGACACCATAAATGAAAAGGGCGTCATCACAGCCTCTGTGCGAAGTGACCGGGAGTGGAAAATGCGTCCCACGCCCGGTCATCCGTCACCATAAATGCACTGGCAACGGGCGCCGTGGAGAGGGCCCACCGGGCAGCTGCGGAGCGGCCCGGCGTGCCCGCCCTGTCTTGTTCTCCTGCCACAGCAGCGCGGCAGACGGAACGCCTCGGCCCTTACGACGTTATCCCAAGACGGGCCGGATGGCACGAGATGGGACCCGTGCATTCAATGACCCCACGCCCTTCTGCCAGAATGTGGCAGGAACTGACACCGAGCATGGCGGGAGCAGTTGGGGATGACAGGCCATGCGCGCTCTTTAAATGCGGCATTGGGCCTTTGACTGGCTGACACCTCATCAGTGGGCCCCTCGGGGGCCACTGTCGGGGGGCTTTCTGAGTTGTCGGGGAATCGAGTGCTCGGGGGTCACTGCTCACCTCCCCGAGTACTCTCTCCCGAGAATGCCCTTTTTTATCCTCGGGGAACCGAGTGCTCGGGGGTACTGTTCACCTCCCCGAGCACTCTCTCCCAGGCACGCTTGTACGGATCCTCGGGGGACCGAGTGCTCGGGGGCCGCTGCACGCAGCCCCAAGCACTCTCTCCCGGAGCTTCCTTCTGTGGGTCCTCCGGATACTTGGGCGCCTATGGGGCCACCCCTTGTGGCCCCGGACACATTTCTCCCGATACTTAGCTTTCCTGATCGTCGGGGGACTCGGGTGCTCAGGGGCCACCGTACACCTTCCCGAACATTTTCTTCCCGGCACTTAGACTTCGTAGATCATCGGGGAACTTGGGTACTTGGGGACCACTGACTGTGGCCCCGAGCGCCCTCTCCCGGGACTTTATCTTTTTTACCTCGCGGAGGAGACTCCGCGGGATGGCACCATGTGGCGGATTGCTGGCCTGGCCTCGGGATTCGGGGACCCCCGGTTCCTGATTCACCGACAGATATGGACGTCCTCAGTGTCGATCTCATGGAGTGAGATCGATGGCGTATGACATGAGTGACCGAAATTACGATTGAATGGCACATTGCATCCTCTTGTTTGCGTGATTCAGACATATGGATGACCACGTGCTTCTTGTTGTACATGAACAACGTCAAAGTATATTCTACTAAGCTACTAAGCGTGTACAGAGGCAGTTCATATACCGACATGTGGTGCTAGTACCTCCCTCATGAGACACCGGACGAGCGAATGAGTAAATGTGTTATTGTACATAGCATTAGTATATTAGGTGATCCATGTTAAGAAATTATAACTATTTACGTCATGCACAGGAGGAGCGCACATGGGAGAGAAGGCATCCGTGAATGCCGAGCACATACAGAGGTGGATGGAGTCAGCCGCTGTGGATGTCATAATTCCTCCTGGACAATACAATGATACCATGTACTAGGAGTACCTTTCGTGGTACTGTCCGTGAACATGTGCCACGTTACTCAGCGAACTTGTAGAGTCTGCCCATACCCTTCCTTTAGAATCATGCCTACCTTTTTCATATTGTGGTAAGTGATGCGGTACTTCTAATAATTTTTATTAGTTAAATATCTATATTACTGACATGACCCTCATCCTATACAGACCAAAGAGGCACACCAGATGCATACACAAGTGGAGCTAGTTTGCGAGGAAGTAAGCATGTCATCAACGCGGAGGGATCAGAACTCTCTCAAGGACTACATGAGGATGAGAGGGTCTCACTTGCTATCCGTTATACGTGGTCTAAGTGATTGTGCCCCGCGTTGGAGGGCGTACGACCTACCAGCCATGGACCCGTCTCGTGCCTTCCACAGCAAGCGCTTATCCAGTGCCCGTGGGCAACCTGTTTGGGCACAGTTGCGAGAGGCACCTTTGGATGCTGAGCAACGTGTGTCACGTTCCGGTGCTATGGTAGAGGAGTGCACGCATGCTCCTGAGCTCGAATAGTGTACATTGGGTTCACAACCCCTGCAATGAACATAGCCTCCTCAGACTACAATGACATCTCTGCCTGCAACATTGACTCATCAAGAGGATGTCATTGATTGCACGCAACATACGCCTGAATGGAGCGGCACGCAATATTTTGACCGACCTGCTGCAATACAGGCCGCTAGCTTCACCAAGCTCCTCAGCGAACAGTACCCTCACTATTCTGATGCACCTAGGGGTTCACAGTGTTACTAGCAGGGTGAGCCTTCGATGCAGCAGACTCTGTCGGAGCACATACTAGAGGCGTCCACACTTTCATATGAGGATCCTTCATCATGTTACATGCAGGACCGAGTCAACGGATCTGGATACACGTTTGGTGGGAGTCCCATAGGGTAGGATAATGAAGATGACGAGCAAATACACACATGGCAGGGGCTAGAGCAGGGCCGCTGGGATGAGTGCCACATCCTCGCTAGACGCTTACACTCCTGGAGATTGTGTGGGACGTCATCCTCGTTGAGTAGCCCGTACAGTTGTTCGGTACACTTGTACTTGTTCATGACACATGTATTATTCATCTTATTATCGTAGTCATCTCTATTATGTCTTATTCACTGTATTGTTAATCTAACTACTTTTAATTTATTTAATGTTTATCAAATAAGTATGGCTCATAACTTTATTTAGTAGTTATATTTAAAGCATTGTTACATATTAGTTATGATATTTAATACTTGTTTAATGTTTCTTAAATAATCAGGGATTCGTGCTTTGTTACAGAGCCACAAAGTTGCGGTCAAGGATCAATAAATCTATGGTGGAATCTTGTAGTACAGACTTTCTATAGACACCTATAACGATCAATATAGCACTTAATGTCTCCTTGCGGGTTGTGCGTGAAGGGAAGGATGATCCCTTCAAGGAGAACAATCTAATCCAAGTCGTGTCCAAATTGCATGCAAGACCCTTCTGTTCTGCGTTATCCGCTTCGCTCCAACATATAGCCACCAACGCCCTTAGGGCCCTCTTGCACGAGCGGCGTCAAAGGTATCTCAGGATGTGCAAATTAGCTGACCATCCTTCTGTGTCATGTTTCTTTAGGAGGGAAAGAAGGATAGTGATGTTACCCAACCAGTATGTATCACACATTCAGATTCGTTATTTTCTATTTGGTCACCCTACTTATCTTTTTTTCATTGATTCGAATACTCCTCTTTTGCATTAGGTGTTCCTGGAAGACGTAGAGTTCATGAACAAAGACATCCCAAACTTCTTGGTGATGTATATGCTCTTCGGCGGGGGTGTGATGCGTGGTTTGCGTGGAAGACGACAAAGATCAACAAACCTAAGGGGTACAGGGGTGCACTCTACCATTTAACCAGAAAATGATGAGGACGATCAGGATGATGATTTCATATCACCAATCCCTCGATGTTCTAGCAGCAATACAGGAGAAGGTTCAATGAATACTGCAAGAGGGCATGCTTATACCGTGATAGCTCAAGATGATGATGATGGTTTCATGCCTCCATCTCCAAAGGACACTAATGACCCTAAAGATGATGGTGGATTTACTAGTACCCATCCTTAAAACATGACATCACCACCTCGGAGACGACAATCATCTTACCCTGATAGCATAGACTGGCACAATTGGCATTCTTCCGCTAATTTGCTGCCACTTTCCACCGTCATCTTGAGAATATCTAAGTATTCAACAGTTATGCACTATGTATCTTGAGATCAATAATACAAGGGGGAATATTGCCACACCATTCGATACTTTAGCAACATGGATAAGGTCACGGGTCCCAGTAACAATAATTGATTCATACATGTTCATCTGCCAATTTTGTTGCCTGCGAATGAAAAGTGTTAGTAAGCGATTGTCGAACGCGTCCCTGCTTGGATCTTTTGGTGGATGACCTTCAAATAGTTGCATAGCCCTTCTCAATCTACCACACACACAATTTTTAGGAAGAGTACAATACTTTGTGAGATATGTTCATACATATGTCCTGACCCAGCTTAAGATACAAAGTGACCACACGACAGAGCTTGAAGCATAAAATGACAACACGACTCTTTTTCTCTCTGTCGGTGGACGCAACAGGATTCCCTGAGACTCACACTAACATCGCAATAACTCTCCCTCGAATGTGCATTGTCTTTGAGTAACAAAAACTCAACTAGCATATGCTTTTGTCCGATGCAACGGGTGTAATCAGGGCTAAAAGCAACATAGTACTGATCTAATGTGAGTTGCAGGTGGTATGTACATAGCCCTCGCATGCAACTGGATTGATTGCAGAGCCCTCGCACTGTAGGCGGCAGAGGGGGTCCGACTATATTTGGCACATGAGATGCCGAAAATAGCCTAGGTCCGCTATTTTTTAGTGCGTGGTGTACCCAAAATCTGTATTTGGTGAATGAGGCATTGAATACACATGCTACATTTATAAATACGATATCATGTTGTCTTTTTTTATAAATATGGTCTGATATGTTGTCTATTTTTGGAATTTTGCCAATACACATCCCATTTGCATAATGAATTGCAGTCTACGTACTCTACTCCATGTGTCAATTGAAAACTTACTGAGGGCCCCTTTGGAACACAGGATTCTCGAAACGTAGGAATAGGGAAAATGTAGAATTAAAATTACCTAGCATCTTAATTCCTATGGAATAAAAAACCACAAGAATTACTCACACGAAATGTTTGGATGCTTCACACAAAAAGTAAAGAAAATTTGGAAGTTAATTGTTCATTAGCAAGAGAGAGAGAGAGAGAGAGAGAGAGAGAGAGAAGACGCATTGAAACTTTTAAAAGAATTGGGAAATTGAGGATAGAGCTCATGCTAGAATTCCTCTAAAATATGTGTTGGCACGGAATTGGGCAACACCTCACCATCACGGTTCCATCAAGGATACTTGTCGCTTTTCGCAGTGACTCGTGACTTGTTTACAAGCAAACAAGCAAAGGTTTTGACCAGCAACCTTGGGGATCGCCGCCCGGATGATTTACGAGCAAATCGATAAAGAACTATCACCTGTACCATAGAGATTCGAAGTAGCAGCGAAAAACTAACCCTAAATTGTAGGAAAGTAAAGGCAAAATGAAAAGTAGATGTAATAGATGCGATTGACTGATGGATATGCAATCAGCCTCCACCCCTCGACTATTTATAAGGGGGGTATGGTCTTGACCCTAGTGAATCGAAGTAGGACTCTATTCCAACCCTAAACACACCCTGTTCAGCCAAAATCGTGAAAGAGATCTGAACAAATCCACGAATCCACTTCTATTCGGTTTCGGACTGAACACCGGATGATCTGGTGAGAACAAACTCCAGAACACCGGACCATCCGGTGAGTTCACTCGGCCGAAACTCTAAGACTCGGTCTTACACACACCAGATATTTCGACGTCACATTTATACTCACCAGAGTATGTCACTGGACCAATATTTGCAGAGAGCAATTTTTTTGCAAAGTGTTCCTTTTGAACGCACCGGATGATCCGGCGATCATCAAAGACCTCACCGGACAATTTTCACCAGAGATCATTTTTTGGCTAAAAACCTTCTTCTCATCGGATAGTCTGATCATATCCTGGAATCTCCATCAGACCATTTCTTCCAGAGAGCAAGTTTTCGGCTCAAATTGACTTTCTACACACCGGATAGTCCGGCGTTTTCACCGGATCATTCACCGGACTATTTTATACAGAGAGCATGATTTGCTACACCAAATCCTCATCCCACTCTCTGGATAGTCCGGTGTTCAATGAGCCCCTCACTGGAATATTTTTTCCAGAAAGTATGTCTTCTGGGCGAAATCGAACTACAAACACCGGATAGTCCGACAATGACACGGCATTGATCACCGAACTATCCTGTGTATACAAAAAATCTGGCCGTGCCATCTCTAAGAATTGGAGAGTCTCCTAGCATATCATCTTCATCATCACTAGTGTCGGTGTATCGGGAACCAGGGGTCCCTGAGTCCCGAGACCAGGCCGGCCGCCCGCCACGTGTCGCCATCCCGCGAGGTCCCTCCCTGCAGGATGAGGAAAATCTAAGTTTCGGGAGAAGGTACTCGGGGCCACAGCCTCTGGTTCCCGAGCACCCCAGTTCCCCGATGACCCACAGAGTCCAAGTACCGGGAAGAAAGTTCTCGGAAGGGTTCCCCCTCGCCCCCAAGTACCATGGTCCCCCGATGGGCCGAACAACCAAGTGCTCGGGAGAGAGTGCTCGGGGCTGCACGTGACAGTCCCCGAGGACTCGGTTCCCTGAAGGGTCTAAAGGAGTGCTCGGGGGAGAGTGCTCGGGGCTGCACGTGGCAGCCCCCGAGGACTCGGTTCCCCGAGAGGTCCTACAGAAGTGCTCGGGAGAGAGTGCTCGGGGCTGCACGTGGCAGCCCCCGAGCACTCGGTTCCCCGAAGGGTCCTACAGGAGTGCTCGGGAGAGAGTGCTCAGGGCTGCACGTGGCAGCCCCCGAGCACTCAGTTCCCCGAAGGTTCGCGCAAGATCGCCTGACGCCCCGATGACCCGAAGGAACCCGTCGGCGGGGTGTCAGCTAGTCAAAGGTCCAATGCCGCATTTAATGGGCACGCGCAGCCTGACATCCTGACATCCTGACATTCTCAGCTGCCCATGCCATGGTGTCAGTCCCTGCCATGCTTTGGCAGGGAGGTGTGGGTCCATTAATTGCACAGATCCCGTCTCGTATCATCCGGGGTACCTCGGGATAACGTTGCCAGGATCAAAGCGTTCCGCCTGCCACCCTGCCCTAACAGAAGAACAAGACAGGGTGGGCGCATCGGGCGCCCCTCTGGCCGCCCGGTGGGCCCTCTCAACGGCGCCGGAGGACGTCCACAGTGGCGGGTGGTCGGATGCGCGCCGCATTTTTCCACCGCCCCTGTCACTTCGCCGAGACAGAATGATGATGCCTTTCTCCATGGCGCCTTGGCACTCGCGCCCCCTTTTTCCCATTTGGGGTAAGCCGAGGTCGGCGTGTGTATAAAAGGAAAGGATGGAGAACACATGAAAGCAGCGAAGCCAAGAAACAACTAAGCCAGAGAAGACGAGATCAAGAGAACAAACCACAAGAGACAAAGAACATCACAAGCAAGCTCGAGCAGAGCTAGAGCACGGGAGCCTCAAGCTCTCTGTAGACAATACACCCTTGTAACCAGACACATCCTTGAATAATTCCCTTCAAGGAAAGATATTGCACTCACACAGGAGTAGGGTATTACGCCCCCGTGCGGCCCGAACCTGTCTAAACCCCGGTGCATTTATCTCTTTCTTTTTTGCACTAGGTCGATCATCCCCCACCACCGGCCGTTGCATTTCCTTCCGTTTCCATTTATTTCCCTGACGAGCTCGTTCAGGATCATCCCCCTGGCCGAATCTTTAAAAAAGGGGTCTCTCGGGATCCCTGCGACAGGAGTTCCTCCTCCGACAACTAGATGTCACAATAGGCTCTATAACTTACTTTATTCTCCATTCTTACCGAATAGGCACCATCGGCTTGATTTCATTGAATACTTGATCTCTCACCTTTTCAGCTTGAGCTTCTCCCAACTCTTGCTTTCATAACATTTGTAGCCTCCACTTTTGGGAATGTGAGAGACATCTAGGACACCACTGTGGCTGCGGCATAGTCCTGGGCAGCAAGGACTTCTCCGTTTCAACCTTCCGATCGTCTGAACTAGTGATCAACTATGAACTAGAAGTGGCTTCTTGAACATTTGGTGTCATGGGTTGTTGTACTTCTGTAGGTAGTGCCTCCTTAAGCTCAATATCAGTACCAACCACTCCTACAACTTCCCCTTTGTTGCTATCACTTGATCTGTCATTAGCCGATTGCTTTTGCACTTTGCTTTCATCAACAACCGACTGTTTTTTTTTTGTTCCAAATCTGATTTCTCATTAGAAACACTCGTGTTCTTCACACAATAGACCTTATTAACATGTCTCGTATCCCTCCTATCTTTGGACTGATTTTTTGGATCAAACTGGTCTTGTCTAAGACGAGATAGTCTGTCAAACGCCAAACAAGATAGTCTGTTGAACGCCAAAGGTAATGGTGCTGTCCAACTCGGGTGAAATAGTGCAAATGGCATAGAAGGTGGTGCCCAAGGTGCACACCAACCCTATGGCAGACATAGAGGACAAACCATCGGAGGAGACCCCCACATCATAGGTATTGACGGCCTGAAAGGAGGGAATGGAGCTGCTGCAATATTATCCTCCCATTGCCTCCTCCTCCCTTCAAACTAACGCTTCAGAGGTGATCTTGGACGTTTAAGAGCATCGGGCTGGCTGCCCCTTTTTTGGCCAGCCTTGCCACTATTATACTTAGCCAAAAGTATATTAAATGTAAGTTTTGTCTTCTCATGCTTATTAATAGCTTTGTTCTTATCCTCATTCACTTTCCAATGACCAATTTCTGGACTTTTAGGTTTGATCATCTTTGTCCTTACTTTATTATCACCAATGATCACATTCTTGCCTAGTTAATTCGGCTTGAGACGGTCGAACAAGACCTTCTTTCCTTCAAAGTTCATCATGTTAACGGGAAATGGATCATTATCTAGCTTCATCTTGGAATTTTCAGCAAACTTCAATCGCCCTTCCTTAATGGCCGATTGAATCTGTCGACAGGAAACATTGCAATCATTAGTAGCGTGAGAATATGAATTATGCCATTTACAATATGCACGTTTCTTAATCTCCTCAAGTGATGGAATAACATGATTAGGAGAAAAACTAATTTGTTTTTCTTGTAACAAGAGATCAAATATCCTATCACATTTAGTGACATTGAATGTGAATTTTATCTCTTCTTGCCGATTCTTTTGTGGAGTCGGCTTCAATGCGGAGCATATGAACGGTTTAGATTTGGACTTTCATGTCCATTTGGCTACACAAACGTCTATGCTATCATCATCTGACGAATCGTCCTCATATTCAACTACATTAACACTCGGACAATCCACCTTGCGTTTTTCACTAAACCTTTGAATCTTTCTATGTTCTTTGGCTTCTCGAGCTAGAGCCCGCTGCAAAACTTGGTTCACATATGAAAATTCTTGCCCCTCTAACGTCTCTTTGATGTGTGCATGCAACCCGGTAAAAGCTACTCTGCTAGATCTCTATCGGAGAGCGAAACATTGAAACATTGATTTTTAGTATCTCTAAATCTTCTAATGTATTTAGAAACAGACTCATTATACTTTTGTGTAACCGATGTCAAATGAATTAACCTCAACTCCGTGTCTCCAGTATAAAAGTATTCATGAAACTTTTGCTCAAGTGGCGCCCATGTATAAATAGAATTAGGTGCAACCAAAGTAAACCAAGTAAATGCATTGCCGGAAAGTGATAAAGAAAATAAACGTAAACAACAAGCATCGCTACAACTGGCTTCACCATATTGTGCAAGAAATTTTCCTATGTGTTCCGTTGTGGTTCTACTATCCTCCCTATTAAACTTGACAAAATCAGGAACCTTAAACCCATAGGGATATGAAATCGTATCATAATAATCAGGATGTGATTTTTGATAAACACGTGCCTTCCCTTTAGGTTCCACCCCAAAGTGCTCCTTCAAAAGACTAGCCATCTCCTCTCTAAAGCTCTCACGTCTCATAGGTTGTTCGGCCATAGGCCAAATAGGATTTGCACTACTTTGTGGAATGCTTTGCGGAGGCACTACAGGCTGCGTATGTGTAGTATCTGGTGGAGACACATTGAAGTAAGTATCCGGTAATGGACCATAAGGGATGCCGGTACCTTGTGGAGGTAAAGGATGTGTGCTATACGCCACGATATTGTATGGAACCAGCGGCATGCTTGCTAAAATTTCAGTAGCTCGGTTATTAGCTATGTGTGGAACCGAACTAGTTATGATAGATGAAGTTCTTGGAACCGAAAAAACCAATGATGAAACCTCCGGTTTACTAGTATTCACTGTATTAAACAGAGGTGTCATCGCATTAGCCGAACCCACATTGGTCCAGCTTTGAATCGGCATGTTTTGTTGCATAGGTGTGGGTGTTAGAGACTGTGCCGATGAACTAAACGAGACATGCTGAAATTTGCCATAGTTATTAGGATTCGAAGCGCTAGCATCAAATGACAAAGGCTATTTCAATATGTCCTTAATGCTTTGCACGTCAAAAGCTAGAATCACAGCCTCTATTAAGAGATTGATCTAAACCCTGAGCTAAAGCATCAATTTTATTAATCACTGCAGCTCCTAAGGACTGATCAACCGTATGCACAATGTATTCTTGCAAAGCATGGGGAACATCACTTACATTGGCTTTACCTGAACTTGGTCGGCGGGGGGTGGAGAGTCTTCTTTCTTGAACATGCCTTGCTGAGTCTTCACATAGCACGAAAAGAGTTGTTGCCGATGTCGTTCCACATCGGCGTTGAGCGCCAAACGCACCTCTTCCGGCAACTCATCGTAGGACACCGTTATGATGTTGTCTTTGTCGATTTCCGAAGTAGACATGGCTAGGGTTTCAGAATTCGACCAAGAGGTAGCCGAAAAAACTTTGTCCCCAGCGGAGTCGCCAATTTGTGTTGGTGCAGAATTGGGCAACACCTCGCCAACACGGGTCCGTCAAGGATACTTGTCGCTTTTCGCAACGACGCGTGACTTGTTTACAAGCAAACAAGCAAAGGTTTCGACCGGTAACCTTGGGGATCACCGTCCGGACGATTTACGAGCAAATCGACAAAGAACTGCCACCCGAACCATAGGGATTCAATGTAGCAGCGAAGAACTAACCCTAAATTGCAGGAAAGTAAAGGCAAAACGAAAAGTAGATGTAGTAGATGCGATTGACTGATGGATATGCAATCGGCCTCCACCCCTCGACTATTTATAAGGGGGTATGGTCTTGACCCTAGAGAATCGAAGTAGAACTCTATTCCAACTCTAAACACGTCCTTTTCGACCAAAATCGCGAAAGAGATCCAAACAAATCCATGAATCTACTTTGATTCGGTTTCGAACTGAACACCGGATGGTCCAATGAGAACAAACTCCAGAACACCAGACCATCCGGCGAGTTCACTCGGCCGAAACTCTAAGACTCGGTTTTACACACATCGGATATTCCGACGTCACATTTATACTCACCAGAGTATATCACTGGACCAATACTTGCAGAGAGCAAATGTTTTCAAAGTTTTCCGTTTGAATGTACCAGATGATCTGGTGATCATCAAAGACCTCACTGAACAATTTTCACTAGAGAACATTTTTTCGGCTAAAAACATTCTTCTTCTCACCAGATAGTCAGGTGATACCCTGGAATATCCACCGGACTATTTCTTCCAGAGAGCAAATTTTCGGCGCAAATTAACCTTCTACACACCGGATAGTCCGGCGTTTTCACCGGATCATTCGTCGGACTATTTTATACATAGAGCATGATTTGTTGCACCAAATTTTCATCCCACTCTCCGGATAGTCCGGTGTTCAATAAGCCCCTTACCGGACTATTTTTTTTCCAAAAAGTATATCTTCTAGCCGAAATCGAACTACAAACACCGAAGAGTCTTACGATGACATGGTATTGATCGTCGGACTATCCGGTGTGAAAAAAAATCTGACCGTGCTATTTTTTTCTATCAAGAATATGGATGAAATATTCCTATCTTATGAAATTCCTTTGCACCAATCCTATCATCCAAATGGCACTATAGGAGTTTTTCCTTTGATTTGATTCCTCTATTTTTCCTTCACAATTTATTTGTTCGAAAGAGGCCTGCCGCCTGACTGAAAAACAACTTGCCTGCTCATGGACAATCAATCAATCAGTGCCTGGCTGCCTTCAGTACCGTGCAATGATGAGTGGGCGAGCGATCGGCGAAATCCGTAGAGCTCCTCGGCCCACGCCCTAGATGTGCGTGCGAGCTAAAATTAGGTGTCACCTGAGCCTTCCATCATTGAGCGTGTGCAAAAGCCGATCTACCGGATCTCCATGCTCAAAATATAGGGGGCGCGTTTGGTAGTTTTGCTATAGCTTGTTTTGGATGCTTTGTTAGCTGTCTCTTTGTCTGTGTTCGTCTTGCCAGTGTGAGAGAGTCAAATTCGCTCTCCAGTGTTAGCAAGGCTAGTTTTGCTGGGCAAAGTGAGCAGGCAAAAGAAACAAACACCTATAATACTCTTTTCGTTTAGATATAGTAGACATATTTTTTTTTAAGCTCGGTCTTTAAAATTGATTTTTAATTAAGATTTTTTCATAACATATATCATTTATAGCTACAAAACATATACAGTATAAAATTATTTTGAATTATAAAGTTAACTGTATAATTTTTATACACTAAATATTTTTATAATTTAATTAAATATTAAATAAAATATATAAAATTTGATTTTTTTAAAAAATATCTATTATTTCTGAAAGGAGTAAGTAGGACCAGGGTTAAAAAATCTTCGGTAACCGCCTAAAAATCGTGGTTACCGACCTTCCCGGTCCGGTCCGGTTTCAGAAACCGAACGGTAACCGAAATTTGAATTCAAAAAATTCAAAAAAATAAAAAAATTTAAAAAAAATCTTAAAAAAAACTAGAAACAATTCTAAGACCTTCTGTGAATTGTTTTTTCAAAAATAATGTCGTTTGCATCATATTCTATAGGGAGAAAGTTTGAAAAAAATTGAAGCGTGCGACTCAATTATTAACTCACGTTAAGGAAAAGTGTAACATGCAAACACATATTTTTCTTGTATAAAACGTATTTTAAGAGAATATTTAAAATTGATTTCACTTTATTTAGAGTTTTATTAAATTCTCTATGATTTTTACAAAGTTCACAAGCATAAAGTGAATATGTTAAGAAACAGCACTGTAATTAACCTTTTCATGTCTAGTATTATTTTTTCTACGTAAATAATAATATAAATAAGCTAATGAAAGTGGTTTCACTAATTTTTGAGATGTGATGGGTCAGTTATGAATTAATCTAGTCGCAACATATTTACACAATCATGCATGTTACAATAACTAATTCATGAGTTCATATATTTTTATAAGATATAGGATCATGTAAGAAGACTAACAAAATTAGTTTCATGATTTTTGGATTAGCAAAGAGTAAACTATGCATTTAACTTGGTTTAACAAATAAAATTTCTCACAGAAAATTTTGAACTTTTTTATGAGTATAAATACTTTTATCATGTAGATCATGTTACAAGGAAACCAACAAAATTTGTTTTACTTGATTTGAAGCTCAGATGAATTAGTTATTGATTTTACAAGATTGAACCCTTTTTTAGGTTTTTTGTTGAACTGTGCTGAAATTCGATAAAACAGCTCGATAAATCGAGAAAACCGAGCGGTTACCGACCCAAACTGCTCGGTAACCGACCAAATCAAAAATGCGAGAAAATTGCTCGGTAACCGACCAAAACCGAGCGGTTACCGAGAGGGCAAAAATACGATTTTTTCGCAAAAATTCAAAATTTGTCGAATAAATTTTCTCTAAATTTTTTTGAATTTTTAACCGGGAATTACGGTTATCGCGATTTTTCAATTACCGCCAGAGGTCGGTAACGTGAACCTTAAGTAGGACTACTCTACTCGCCCAACCCGCACCGCAGGCGCAGAGCACTGGCAGATGAATCAGCAAAGAAAAGTTACGGCCCTACGGAGAAAAGCGAGGGTCCCTCGATCGCCAGATGCTCGCTCCCGCAAGCGGCGCGCAGCTTGTCGCGAGCCCGTTCCCTCGTCAGGCAGGCCGCAGGGCTATGGACAGCTGAGCTCAGCTGCGCGGCAGTTTTTGCTAAGCCATTACTCACTCACGCTTCGCGCGCATGCAGGTGCCCCGGGAGAGGCGAGGCGAAGGCGCTGTTGTTGTTTAATGGGGTGCTACTTGGACACTGCTGTAAAATGTTGCATTGTGAGTAGGGTGTGGCAGGTTAGCTAGTAGGCGTGGTAGGTGTTGTATTGATTGCGGCCAAGATTACTTAATTAGGGGAAGACTGCGGTGGTACCGTTGGATTAGAGGATGATTACTTAACTATGGGAAAGTTGTTGTAATATCGTTGAATAAGATGATGTGTAGCTAAATTATGATCTTACGAAGATCTTTTATATAAATTTTTTATAAAATTTACTTCCGTAGATGTAAATATGAGTGTGATACTAGAGTTCTGTTCCGAGTGGTGCCATCGATGCTACTAGCCTGTAAAAAAGTTGTGCCTGCTCGATGCTCAGTGATTTGTCCTGATTGCGCCCATTAGCCTGTGCTAATTGCTGCAATGATTTGTCCGCCCAATGACTGTCCTGATTGCGTCCACTAGCTTGCAATGATTTGTACTACCACAGTTCCCGGCACCACTGCTAGTAGTTTGTTCCTTTTCTATACGAGATTTGTTTGTTCTTAGGCGACCGAGATCGTCTAAATCCCTCTGCCACCCCAATCTGAATTAGAAATTGAGATTAGAGATAGAGATTTAGGATTTGGGGATCGGAATTTAGGGTTTGAGGGGGGCTACTTTGCCCTGGCATCTTTAGAGGGATGGCTGGGGAAGGCAAGCGGGACCAGCGGTGGTGGTGAGCGGCAAGCGGGACGGCAAGGCGGTGGAGGGCCGCAGTGGTGGAAGACAGTTGATGGCGGTGAAGGCTCGGGGGGTATCGCATGTTGTTGTGTTAGCGAGGCGATGACAGATCCAGCAGGCGGGAGCCTGGAGATGGAGGAGGAAGGGGCAAGGGAGTGTCGAGATTAGTAAAATGACAATGTAGTATTTGTATGGGATAGAGATGACCTAGCCGACACTATCAACCGTTAGACTGTAAAGATGGTCACACAATGTAGATATGTTCGGGTCTATCGGAGAATAATAGCCATACGTCATATGTGTTGCTTTGAGCCTTATATTAACTCGAGAAGAGAATTATAATGTAAAGTGTCTAGATCTAAATCCCAAGTTATTCGACGAGTTCTTTGAGCTTGTTGAGTTCTTTTCTTGGGCTTGAAGGCTTAGAATCAGATTGAGTTCCCTCGAGTTGAATTGGATTATCTTGATTGTACCCCATACTTTGGTTTATATATTCAGGCGGAGAGGGTTATGTCCTACTCGGAGTTCTGAGCATAACCGACTATAGTTGTGCCTCTTGGAGTATTCAGAGTATTTGTTTCCTTATCTAAGATTCTTTCCAAATACTTGTAGATATGATACCAGGAGAACAAGATCGTGTCGTACCTACCAAAAAGGATTCTAGAAATCCATAACATGGTAACTTGACACATGTATAATGGATATTTCATCCCGAGAGTATATTGTATTTATAGTAATATCCTGGATTATTAATTATCTATTCGTCATCACTCATCTTAGGGCCTCACCGGAGACGATGAAGAACGGGGCACGCCGATGGTGAAAGAGGGAGAAATCATGCTGAAAGAGGGTGGAGTTGCGCTGGTGGGCCTCGCTAGTGTTGGTGATGTGCTAGCGAGGTTGCGGGAGGTGGTTGGTGGTGGCGCGCGACAGGGGTGTAGGTGGCGACGGCATCAGGGATGGGATCAGGAGAAAGAGAATGAATAAGAGAGGAGAGGAGGGGTCTAGGGTTAAAAAAAGGAACAAATGTGGATATCCGTGTCTATATTAAATGGCTAAAAAATTGACTGAGGGGTATGGAAAATCTAAGGTGATTGATATAGAGATAAATTCTTTCTATAAGATGTACTTACTACCCTCTGCGATCATAAATAAATATTATTTTAGACATTGATATGGTGAACAAAACATATTTTGACTACTACTTTTTATTGTTATGTTTATAGAATATAGCAAAATTATATTATTATAAAACTACCTTTTAAGATAAATCTATCCCACATTATTTTCAAATATTCAAACCAATACATAAAAAATCATTTATAACTAAAGTTTGAAAATGTGATAGTATGTAACTCAAAATAACACTTTTTTTAAATGTCTAACTAAGGCCATCTCTAACAAAGCCAGCAAACCCATCCTCTATCACTGTTTGACTACTGTGCCGCCAGATTTGAGGTTTGGGAGCTGCCGCATCTATCTCCAGCAGAGCCCGTATCTAGTGATATAGTGTTGCATAAACTATAGTACCCGCGATCCGAAGAGATGAGGAGAGCAATGAAAAGTGGAAAGTATGATAGTTGCTGGAGCTGAAAAAAGTAAATAGTACTATAATAATATTAGATGATACTATAAAAATACTATGAAGAATGAATTTTCAAAATATATACTATAGAAAAGAGTGGAAAAGAATGGCCACACGTTTCGTACCCTCCACAAGGGAATGGTCTGACTGTCATAGACAAGGATCACACGTTGATGAACAGAGCCGTGTGTTCCCTTCAGAACTGACTTACCATAGCCTTGATTCGTGGTAAGTACCCCGTAAAATATATACTGTTTATAGAAGTTGGCTGTGGGTACGAAGAGATGAGGAGAGCAATAAAAAGTGAAAAATATGATAGTTGCTGGAGCTAAAAAAAATAGTATTATAATAATATTAAATGATGCTATAATAACATTACGAAAGATTTAAATTTTTAAAATATGTACAATAAAAAGGGGTGGAAAAGAACGGCCACACGTTTGGTACCCTCCACGATGGAATGGTCTGACTGTCATCGACAAGGACCAGACGCTGACGATCAGAGCCGTGTGTTCCCTCCGGGAACTGACTTACCACGGCCTTGGATCCGGCTGCGACTGTCTGCAAGTCGATACCGCGCAAGGCAACAAAGCCGTAAATCAGCGCCATCGCACTGACGAGAAGAAAACAAAACGCCACAAAGACACGTCCTTCCGAATGCTACCGCGCACGGAGAAGCAAACAAGCGCGCTTTCGTCGGTGTCGTTTTGTAGCCTTCGGAAGGACCTCCCTGCTCCTGGCTCAGACTGAGGCGGAGGAAAAGAAAGCCTGCTGGTGAATCTGTAGAAGAAGAGCTTCGTTTTTTTTTTATTGATGAAAAAAAGCTTTTGCTATGCCCTATGTGACCATGAGTTTTCTCTAAAGGGGAGATCTAAGCACAGCATAACAATACAATACGTCAGGTGGGTTTCGATTTGTCCCATTGATCCACTTGTAGATAACTAATTGCACCAAAGCTGGTCGATTTGCTACAGAAACATAGATAGCGTGTCTCCCGCTGTATTTAAAAGTCAGCTCTGCTTTTTCATCACAAAACATACGTCAAAGTTGCTCTTTTTAGGAAGAAATATACAACTAAATTCGAGTGAAAAAAGACTAGACATGTATTGACTCATGTAGTTTCCGTTTGTACCCTACATCCCTAACTTAGCACACGGCATATTTGGTGACACCGTATTAATATTTGAGTCTGCAAGAGATAGTTATCGGATTCAGGATTATAGTCGAGAGTGATCCAACTTAATATAATTTAACATATCAATATAATTAAATCTAAAATTTATCTAAAACACTTAGATATCTACATAGATATAGATTAGTGCAAATTTTTAAAGTAATCTATGACCCACCATGTCACGTAGCTGAATCCGCCACGGGCAAGGGGATGCAATGGGTTAGCACCTGATGCCGATTTCCTCGTCTCAACCCAAATCATGCCCAAGTGAATAATCTTCACGTGCTAAACTTCAAGTCGTAGGACCCATGACGATAAAGTAGCACTCGACTGCTCATTGGAAGAGGAGGGAGGATACACAGTGTTGTCTCGGATAAGAGTACGCGTGCGTCGAAAAGGTAAATGCATGTCCTCCCTCCTGTGCTACCTGTAGTAACTTTCGTTTCAATTTCGGTTTTCGCAACACTTCTCACGAAAGGAATTCCGATCCTGTTTTTGCACTGTCACACTTTTTGGTTGACAGTGTCAGTGAAATGCCTCGAATCGTGTCTCAAAGGATGCGGTCAGCGGAGCCTTTCCAGCTGCCGATTGAGATCCCCTGACTTCACTCAAATGTGAAGTCAGGTGATTTCAAGTAGATCTGAGCCATTAGATCATAGATGAACAGTTCAGATTTAGTGCTACAGTATTCGGTGAACAGTGAACTCGTGCTACAGTATTGGTGAACAGTACCTGCGATACAGTAACCGACTGCAAAATACTGTTCACTCAGACTCAGTTTACTGTGCGTCTCTGACTTCACGATGCTGAAGTTAGAGGATCTGGATCCTCCAGCTGCTGCTCTTCTCTCCCCGCCTTCCCCCTCTCTCTCTAGTCCACTAGGACAGTACCAACAGTCCAACAGTGTGGTCTCTCTCTGACTCTCTCTAGCGCTCACCATCTCTCTCTCTCTCTCTCTCACTACACTCGCCAAGGCCAAGCACACGGAGACAAACACCATTGCTGCGTTTCCTCTTCCTAACCCCGAGAGGAGGCGGCTACATTCCGTTTTTACCTCCGTAGAGCGCACGCACTCGCGGCCTTCTGGAGTCCCACTCTCGCTCCTCCACGGACACGAGGGAAGCTCCCTCACTCTCGCCGCCGAGCACAACTTCGCCGGTCCCTCCCCTCTCCGCCAGATCCTCCACCTGCCAAGGCCGCCGCTCCTCTCTCGGTCTAGTGGCGGTGGAGATCCGTCCAGGAGAGGACGTTCATTCACGTGTTGGTTAGTAATCCTCCCTTGCTTGGATGAGGCGACTGGCACAACGTCATTGCTTGCTTGGATGACGAATTGCAGCTTGGCCAGTTCACATCTGTAGCAGTATCCGTTTCTTGACGTACCGGTTCTTGGCTCCATTCTTCCTATTTGCTCCTCTTTCGCGCCGAAATCCTCAAAGTTTGCATCTTTAATCTGCTCTCTCGTTCCAAGGAGCTTAAACCCTACCTACCTGCATCATCTCGCGCTCAGTGTTTGGAAAAATCATCTCATTTGCATGAACAGTACTGCAATTGTTTGCTGCAAAGAAGGATCTTGCAATGCGGCTCATCTTCTTGTGCCTCTCGATCTGGGCGGTGTCTGCTGCCGCCGCGGGGGCCGGTTCAGACATGGAGGCATTGCTGGAGTTCAGCAGAGGCATCCGGCAAGACCCATCCGGCCGTGAGGCCAGCCCCTGGAACCCCACCAGCGCTCTGGACTCCAACGGCTGCCCCGTCGATTGGCACGGCGTGCAGTGCAGCGGCGGCCAGATTCTTTCGATTGCACTTGATGGCATTGGGCTTGTTGGGAATGCTAGCTTGTCAGCTCTTGCAAGGATGCCGATGCTTCGGAACTTGTCCCTGTCAGGCAACAAATTGGAAGGGGTCTTGCCCCGTGAGCTGGGGTCTATAGCTTCGTTGCAGCTGCTGGATCTGTCGAACAACATGTTCTCTGGTTCAATTCCCTCTGAATTGACCAAGCTTGCTGGTTTGGGGTATCTCAACCTCTCTTCCAATGGTTTTGGTGGCGCTTTGCCGCTGGGTTTCCGGAACTTGAGGAAATTGAAGTACTTGGACCTCCACGGCAATGGCTTCACGGATAAATTGGACGACATATTTGCGCAGCTGCAGAGTCCAGTCCATGTTGATTTGAGCTGCAATCAGTTCTCAGGGTCCCTGACATCAGTCTCTGACAACTCATCTGCGGTCATCACGCTGCAGTACTTGAATGTTAGCCACAATATGCTATCGGGGACACTATTTGAGAGTGATCCAATGCCTTTGTTCGACAGCCTGGAGGTGTTTGATGCAAGTTCTAATATACTCAGTGGCAATATCCCGCCATTCAACTTTGTGATTTCCCTCAAGGTGTTGCGCCTGCAGAACAACAATTTTTCAGGCTCCATCCCAGAAGCACTCTTTCGGGAGACCTCTATGGTGCTGACTGAACTTGACCTTAGCTGCAATCAACTTACAGGTCAAATAATTTTCTTGCTCTGTCTCATGCTTATGTCAAATATTGCATTCAACTAATTCTTAGACATGCAGCTTTCCGCACACCGTTTTCTTAATGCTTAAAACATTGGGGTTTGTGTCATTATTCTGCCACCCTCTTCTTTTTTCCGTAGACAATGTATACATTCTTTTTGCGAGTAGACAATGTATATAAATTTAAAGCACACAAACGGTGTAGATCTGCTGAAACAACTAATACACGTGAAGGGAAAATTGTCATTTCGTTCTTCTATAGTCTGCACGAATGTTTCTAACCCTAATTTACTGGCTACTGTTGTGTTAATCGCCATTATTACTGAGATACATTTCTTGCCATTAATTGCTCACTTTTGAGGAATGCATGCGGCTTAAGCGATGATGTTTTGTTAGCTAGTTGTCCCACATTTTTGTATGAATCCTTTCTTTTTATCAACACAGCAAACAAAGTGACAATAGTATTCGACAATCAAGTTTGTTCATTTCTGAGCTGTCTAATTAATTGATATGGAAAATGGCAGTTGGAAATTTAAGTTCTTAACAATGTTTTATCTGTGGTAGTTGATTGCAAGTTTAAAAAAAGTGATTCATTGATTGCAAAATTCGTAAACTTGTCCATTAAAAAGGAGGACTGAAGCAATTCCCTAAAACACTTTCTGCATTTCCATATGCAAATTTGCACTGGCATATATGCAATGTTTTAACCGTTTTGTTCTATATGATGTATAGAATTTGCCAATCATTATGTTGATTACCTCAAGTTTTTTTTCTGAACATTGTCTTACACAGGTCCAATTAGGCGTGTAACAGCGATGAATTTGAAGTACCTAAACCTTTCATGCAATAACCTTCAAGGAACTCTACCAATCACATTTGGAAGCTGTTCAGCCGTTGATCTGAGTAGAAACATGCTTTCAGGGAACTTATCAGTTGTCCGAACATGGGGAAATTATCTTCAGATGATTGATTTGAGCTCAAATAGATTAATGGGAACTTGGCCAGATGAGACAACCCAGTTTTTGAGGCTGACATCATTGAGGATTTCCAACAACTTGCTAGCAGGAGAACTGCCAGCTGTCCTTGGAACTTATCCGGAGTTGATTGCCATTGACCTTAGTCTCAATCAGCTACGTGGGCCTTTGCCTGGAAATCTGTTTACAGCAGTTAAGCTGACTTATTTAAATCTTTCAGGAAACAGCTTTTCAGGGACGCTTCCCCTTCCCAATTCTGATACCAAGAACTCGACTTCTGTAGACTTGTCTATTCACCCCATGCAAACTTCAAACCTGTCATTTGTTGATCTTTCAAACAATTCTTTGAGTAGCTCACTGCCTTCAGGCATTGGTGACTTGAGTGCATTGTCATTGCTGAACCTTCATCAGAACAACTTTACTGGGCAAATCCCAAAAGCAATCACCAAGCTTAAGCATTTGCTGTACATTGACTTAGGAGGCAATCAGTTCAATGGCAGCATACCTGATGGCCTCCCTGATGGACTACTCGAGTTCAATGTCTCCTACAACAACCTGTCTGGCTCTGTTCCAAGCAATTTGCTGAAATTCTCTGATTCATCTTTCCATCCAGGGAATGATTTACTTGTTCGTCCACGCTCTGAATCACTAAATGGCCCTGACAAATCAGCTGAGGGGATACACGGTATGAAGCGTGGAATTCTATATGCATTGATTGTATGTGCTGTTCTATTTGTTATCGGGATCATTGTGCTATTGCTTGTTCATTGGAAGATCAATAGCTGGAAGAGTAGCGAAAAAGGTACTGGCCAAAGTAAACAACCTGTAACTCAAGGCCAGAGTGCTCAGAGAAGTGCAGAAGCTCCAACAACTGAAATGCATGATGTATCATTAGGATCATCGCCAACTGCAGAATATGGAGCTGTTTCATTGCCTGGCAAGGAAAGAGAGCATGAATCCCAAGATGTACCAGTGGATTCTGCTTATTCCAATGAGCCAGCAGGTAGTAGCTTGGCCTTGAAAGACAGCACCAAGTCTTCGATGCCTTCTTTGTCATCATCACCTCCTGATGCACATGGCCAGCATCATCACTCTATCCTTAGAGTGCACTCTCCTGACAAATTGGTTGGAGATTTACATCTCTTTGACAATTCAATTGTGTTCACGGCAGAAGAGCTCGCTCGCGCTCCTGCTGAGGTAATTGGTAGGAGTTGCCATGGGACTTCCTACAGGGCTACCCTGGACAATGGGTACATGCTGACAGTGAAGTGGCTGAAGGAGGGCTTTGCTAAGAGTAAGAAAGATTTTTCCCGTGAAATAAAGAAGCTTGGTAGTGTTAAACATCCCAATCTTGTCTCCTTGCGAGGCTACTACTGGGGCCCCAAAGAGCATGAGAGGATCATCATATCAGACTATGTAGATGCCACATCTCTGTCTACCTACTTGGCTGGTAAGATGCTTTTTGTTTTCACTCCTTTACTCTCATTAAATTCTTTCAGCGGTTAATATGACATTTTCTGATGCATATTTCATCTGTCCAGAATTTGAAGAGCGCAATCTCCCACCTCTATCAGTGGGCCAGCGGCTGGACATCGCGATTGACATTGCCCGCTGTCTAGATTACCTTCACAATGAGTGGCTGATCCCGCATGGCAACATTAAGTCGTCGAATGTCCTGATTCAGAATTCCACTCCATCTGCCCTGGTAACGGACTACAGCCTCCACAGGCTGATGGCTCCGATTGGTATGGCAGAGCAGGTCCTAAATGCTGGTGCCCTGGGGTATTCCCCACCTGAGTTTTCGAGCACTAGCAAGCCATACCCATCTCTGAAGAGCGACGTGTACGCCTTTGGTGTCATTCTGCTCGAGCTGCTGACCGGGAATATTGCCAGTGAGATCATCTGTGTGAATGATGGCGTGGTTGACCTGACGGACTGGGTGAGGATGCTGGCACTGGAGGAGCGTGTTTCGGAGTGCTATGACAGGCACATTTCGGAAGCTGAAAGCTCAGAAGGTGCCCCAAAGGCGCTGAATGACATGCTGCGCATCGCAATCCGGTGTATCCGGCCTGCGTCAGAGAGGCCGGAGATAAGGACGGTGTTTGAGGACCTCTCGTCCCTGTTATCATGACTGGAGTTCATGGTACTGTACATCTCGTACTTACATCAGCTTGTGAAAACTTGGAGAGGGTATACTAACAATTGTTAGGATTTTGTGGCGAAGTGTGTAGTCTCCTTGAGCATTCATTGTTTGGGTTGCTCTTCCAGGGAAGAGTTGATTCATTTTTAGTTAGTCCACAATTTTAGCGGTAGATGATTGTGAGAGTGAGTTTGTGCATTGTGATTTCAGACATCAGAAAGGGAAATAAAGAAAGTTGTTCTGATTTTGTTGTTCTCCCATGGTATGCTATGCAACTTCTGGGACTTTCTACACCTAGATGTATGATCAGTAACTAGTTGTCCAAAAATCTACAGCTATATGTTCCAAGATGCTCATTCAATGACATGAATTGAAGGAAAATCGATTTGCTGCTGCAGTGCGGCACTTGTAACAGAATAGCCAGCAACTTTCTCTGAGAGTGGAATACAGTTTTCTGACGCCATGCTGATTCTTCAGCTGGAGGAATGAGGCCATGAGGGAAGATTATCTTAACATTGCTTTTTGTTCTGATGGTATCTGATTCATGGAGAAATGCGGCACGATTCTTACTTCATAGATAAGCAGCGCCATCCAGAGGACCTCACGGCAAGTACATATGCTTTGTCAATAGAGAGAGGGAGGTGGGGTAAAGGCATATGTGATGTGATACAAGTCTTCACTTGAAAACTAGAGTTTATTAGGCAGAGCTCTCAGAACAGCTTTTAGAGTGAAATTAGTTGGAGCTCTGCTAAACGATAGCTTTGCAGTTTTCAGCTTTTAGAGTGATTCCGTGGAGACGATTCCCTGAAATGAGCTAGATGTTAGAAACTGAAAAAATCATCATCCATTATTCACTTTCCCACATAATCACTTCCACTATAGTTTATTTTAGATAATCACTTTCAACCACAGAATCACTTGACTATGGAATTCAATTTCTCAGAGAATTTAGATCAAGGGGAGTTCTACCAAACATGACCTTAGATAACACTGAATAAATATTTAGATCAGTAATTTGTCATCCAGTTGACAATCGAGAAAATTCCTTGTATGCCACTAAAAATTATACTTTTTTCTTTATTTGTCATCAAAATTTTCACTTTCCTTACAATGCCACTGATTCAAATTTGACATCTCTTGCATGCCACTTTCGTTAGTTGACCATTAGAATGGTATGAAATAGCGATGGAAAAGACGATTTTGCTCCTCTAGATGGGATGAACCTGATTTTGGCTAGATCCCTTTCATGCCATTGCTCTGAGTTATGTACCTATGTTTCACGATGTTGCATTTACCATACTTTATGTCGTTGAGGGACATGTCATGGATGCCTCTCAAGGCTGGCTAACACTCTAGCTCACTTTCAGCCCATGCCACCCATCCTCCGCGCCACTCCCAACAACGTTGCCCTCCTCTATCTCTTACTCTCTTCTCCCACCAACGTTGTTTGCCTGTTTCTGCTGCCTTGGTCGCCTGTGGGGATGAGATCGAGCGAGGATCAAATTAGGGTTCTATCAAGCAAAGGATTTGGGAATGGACTTGTTAGGTCTTGGAAGGGAATGTAGGTTAAGGGCATATTTGAATCAGCTAGAGATTATAAAAATCAGTTAAAACAATATGTAACTGATCCAAATTGCTCAGATTATGGTTTAGATAATAAAAATCCAACAACCTAGATTTCTATAATCCTATAATTTGGCTCCATCTACCTAATAGCAGATAATAGATTCAAAAAATACATTTTTGCCCCTGCACAAGAGACTTAGCGCCAAACTAAAGGGCAACAGGAGATAAGCGAGGACATTATGAATAATTATAATCCAACCACATATAA
Source organism: Phragmites australis (assembly GCF_958298935.1). NCBI lineage: Eukaryota > Viridiplantae > Streptophyta > Magnoliopsida > Poales > Poaceae > Phragmites > Phragmites australis. The sequence goes on from NC_084923.1 coordinate 15,594,607, forward strand.
TCTAAGTGTCCAACCAGCTCATAGATTATTATTAGCTAGCTTTTTACTATCTAGATTTTTATAATCTCTAGCTATAATCTAAATTATTATAATCTCTAGACGGTCCAAACATACTCTAAGTCTCAAAAGTGAGTCCTCAGATGAGTCAACATAGGAGCAAAACGGGCAAAACTACGAAAATCTGACAAGATTTAAGGCTCTAATGATGGCCTTTCCTAACGGCGAGTAGCATGGAAAGGATAAAAAATTTGAACGAGTGGTATGGAAGGGAAGTGATGTTTTCCGATGGCACATAAGGAAAAGTATACTTTCCGGTGTCATACAAGAAATTCCTCTTGACAATTTATTTCCCATTTATATTCGTATTGAAACCTGCAAAAACAACATGGATACGAGCGTGGTATGAGTTTTTACATCTGAAACGTTAGTTTAGGTAAAATGTCTTACATAACTTAATGTCATGCAAGTTTTCATCTTATTCCTATACAACCGGATCGAGTACATATTCGTTTTGAATTTAAACTTATTTGTATTTACATTCACTTAGGATCTGTTTAATAGAGTTTCAGCTTAAAAAAATTAGCTCTAAAAATTAGTGAAATTGGAGTTGTAGATATACTGAAAATATTTAGATGAACTATCTAATTTTTATTTTAAATTAAAAATAATGATTTAAATCTAACATAAAACCCGAAATAATAGCTAAAAAACCTAAACCCCTTCGACATCCCTCCTATTCCAATTCTTACACACTTAAAAGCAAATTCTATAAGACTTCTACGAAAAAGATTCTCATAAAATTACTATTTATACTATATTTTATATTCAAAAGCTCATACATATTTATACGATAAAAGACACATCTCACACAACAGGGTTTATATGTGAAGCCGGTCATTAGCTTCCCACACCCTCCCCTCCACCGGTCCACCCTCCTATTCCCTCTCCTCTCGTTCGTTCCGGAACCTTCTCGATGCTTCTCTGCCGAAGGTTCGCCTCCGTCCTCGCCCGCACCCCCTCCCTTGCGAGGGGCCCCCTTCCGCCGCGCGCCGCCCCTCCGGCCCCCCGCCCCCCGCCCCGCCGCCTCATGTCCTCCTCCTCCGCCGGGTGGCAGCACTCCTCCCGCCCCCCGCCGCCGCCGCCTCCGCCTCCGCCTCCGCCTCCTCACCCCGGCTCCGACAAGGTATTGGTTCGTGTGTTCCAGGTTTTCTCGCCAGCTAACACGTCCTGAGGCGTGTGCTGTGCCACTGCAGGATCAGTTGTACCGGGGGCTGGAGGCGGCGCTGGGAACGACGTTCAGCTCCGAGCCGCTGGCGCCGCCGCCGCAGCCGATGATCCTCGTCATCAGTGGACCCAGCGGCGTCGGCAAGGACGCCGTCGTCAAGGTGATACCCTGCGACCCCTAAACCTGCCTTTGATGCAGTGTTGGTCCATGTTTGGTTTCACGCTTGGTTTTACAATGCCGGGTGTGGATTGTTCTCCAGAGGCTGCAGGAGGAGAGGGAAGGAATCCATTTCGTCGTGACCGCAACGAGTAGGGCCAAGCGGCCAGGTGAAGTTGACGGGAAAGACTATTACTTTGTTAGTAAGGAGGACTTCCTGACGATGATTGAGAGGGAAGAGTTGCTTGAGTACGCGCTTGTTTATGGGGAGTACAAGGGGATCCCCAAGCAGCAGGTATGCTATCGTGGTTATTTGTTTACACCAAAATTGTTTATGTCCTGCAAATGGTGTTTATACACATGGGTTTTTTAGACCAAAGTTTATACCCATGTTAGATAAGTTAAGATTTACTATTGCCAAAATACACTAACAATGGTTTGCTTGTGCACTTGCGCTGTTATGCGTATTCAATACATGTGTATATCTTGTATCATTGCTGAAAATCGTGTTGCATATGTAGAACAGGAGAGTGGCGAAGCTAACATTTTGCCGATGGCGTTGTAAACTTAAGTGATGCAAATAAACGTAGAGGTTCGAGTAAACAGTACAAAAGTCTGTTGATAAACTATCCTATGGGTATTCCCTTTTTTATTTTCCCAAAACATAGATGCTAATGAGTTGCACTGTTGATCTAAAATCTAATGAAAATGTAACTAATAGCACACAATAAGTAAAGATTTGCAAATATTTACAGCAGTGTAACTTTAATATTTTTGTAGAATGTTGGAGGCTAATGGATGTTGAAACCACCTATCAACCTTTTCAATTATGTACTCGATTGATGCGTTGCTAGGTTGGTCTGTACATGTATACATAATTAGTCACAGGATATGTGTGAGTTGTCTAGATTCGACTCCCTCTGTCTAACCCAAGCTCAGCCCCTAAAAAAGCAAAGAACAGAACTCACTCCACTTTATTTGCAAAGCAGGGTAGCTTAAACAGTGTAGCTCACAAATCTTACAATATAGCATATGATTGCAAACGAGAGCTACCATATTTGCTGCATACTTCAAATTAATTTGGGTTACGTGGTACATCTGTGCTGTTGGATTTGTTGATGGGGAAAACATACTGTGACCTGGGCATGTCACCTTCCTGGTGACTGTTAAAGGACGAGGGTGTTATTTTTTGTGAATAATGATTGGTTTAGTCCAAAAGCTAGTTCTAATATGTTAGTCACTTATTTTTTTGCTTTTGGAAACTGATTACTTGAATATCCCCTGTGATGCTTGATTGAAGTTTAGAAATCCCAACATGTAATAGATTATTACTTTAGATCTATGAATTTCTTCTAAATCTATCTTTCGAGTTTCATCGTCTCCAGCATTCGATAGTACTGTATTTTTTTTCCATGATAGTTTTGTTAATTGATTGAAAGATTTTGTAAGCATTTATCGACATTCATTCATAGAACGGTAGAACCTAACAAATGATGTTTGCGTATTTTTCGGTAAAATAAATAGATACATAGCAGAACCTAAGAAATTATATATGGCTCTTTTTGGGTAAAATACTAGACAGGTCTGATGGAGTTGTCTATCTACATAAACTTCTCATACATATTACTTTTGGCATCCAGATTCGCGACTACATGGCTAAAGGCTGTGACATTGTCTTGAGAGTGGATATTCAAGGAGCAGCAACTTTGAGACAGATACTTGGTGAATCCGCAATTTTCATATTTTTAGTAGCAGAGAGCGAAGAGGCACTTGTTAAAAGGCTAATCCACCGAAAAACAGAAACATCAGACATGCTTCTTGTCAGAATTGCAACAGCCAGGGAGGAGGTGAAACGCATGCAGAATTTTGACTACGTGGTTGTAAATGCTGAAGGGAAGCTCGAGGAGGCTGTTAAACAAGTGGAGTCTATCATTGATGCTGAGAAGGCTAAAATTCATAAGCGCAGTGTCAATATCTAAGCTAAAGCTCGTGTGACCTAGGCCTAATATATTCGTCTGTTTGAAGGAAAACCATCTGTGCGATTTAATCCGTTCAAGTTTGATGAAATGTGAAGGAAATTCGTTTTGACAATTTGACTTAGATTCAAGTTTCAGTAGTCAGAAAGTTCAATACATTGCTGGGTCACAATAATTTAAAATACTATCTTAATTAGTTTACCTTATAATAGTTTTCTTTCACGTTAAATACTAGCACAATGCACTTAATATTTCCAGGAACCTAAATTTGATCCACATTTTGCAATTTTTTTGGTCATAAATCCCACTTTTCGTTATTTGTCTCTGTATTTTCACTATGTTGCTAGTTCTTACACAAGAACTCCGAACAGCTGTACTAAACTAGTTGTTCTGGATGAAATCTTAAGTGATGAATATTTTCTTTTCTTTTTCGTTCTGACCAGTATTTTGCTGGGCCATGTACAAGAAAAGGATGCCCCTGCAATAGCATAATTGCCATTTTGGCTGCAAAATATGAATTTTTGTGATTGAGCATCTGTTTGCTCTTTCCAATGCTAGAATGGATCTTGTTAAAATTCCTACACTTGCTCAACGCATCTTTAAAATCCTTAATCTCTTCGCAGATTTTTGATGTATGTAGAATATGCATACCTTTGTGGAGAAATTGCATTTGTGGAAAGTTTTGCTGTTTGGTATCCGGGAGGCTTCAAATATTTGATACTATTTTAACTTTAGATGTTTCTTTTTTCATGATCGTTTACATCTTTGCCTCTGATTTGGCAAGATTTGCTCAAGGCGGTACAAGCTTTACAGGCTTTGATTGCAGTCAACCTTGAGGCCATCTACAAGAGGTAGATCTGTCTGCTCCGTGCGTTGTAGCAGCCTCAGGTTTGAGAAATGATTTTTTCCCAGAAGGTTATTGATTCCATTCGTTTGTTTTGCTAAGCCTTGTCGCTTGGAAAGTAGGAATCACATTATATAGATTGCTCTGATAAGAAATTAATGTTTGTTTTTTTTATTGTGGATTGTCATAATTTAGATTATGTGAAGACGTTTTTTTCCCATTAGATTATGAATTGTAATATTTCTTAGCATAAGTTGGCTCGTGGATTATGAAAATCAGCTTTTATATTGAGACTATTTGTTTTTATTTTTTGCTTTTATGGCTATAATCTGTAATCGAAATAAAAAGGGTTAATTAGATTGGTGTCATACACTTTTGCCAGATTCGAAAAATGCCATTATAATTCACGAAATTGTGCATGTGCCATTACAATTTCGCTCTTATTTAAAATATACCAATGATATACATATTTTGCATGCATTTTGCACATATTAGACATAACTACCCCTGTCTTCTCCAACTCCAGCCCGCAAACTTCTCTACTTCGCTGACCATGCCCCGACCATCTCCGTGGCGCTCGTGACCACGCTGCCCTCTCCCTCCCCGGTGAGCATCTATGCCACCCACACCCCTCCTCTCCTTTCTCTCTTTCCGCTTCCCCTTAGGCCCAGGCCGCCATCGTGCGCGCGTCGCTCCGTCGCCTCCCAACTCAGGCTCCCTCCGAGCCCCCTCGGTGAGGGGACCGAGGCGGTTCTCGTGCATGCGCCGCTTTGGCTAAGGAAGCGCTGGAGCAGGGTGGCCACCGATTTGGAACGTCGACGCCCTCTTCCTTGATGTGGTCAGTCTTCTCCGCTGCTCACTGTCGCGCCATCTCTTCGTTGCTCTGTCTCCCAAATCCTTACCTTGGTGAGTTTCCTCGCGACCCATTGAAGCTTTTGCGCACGCCGCTTTTGCTCTGGCCCATAACTGGCGAAGCTGTTCGCGCGAGCTAGGCCTCGTCGCACCACGGTGCTCGCCGCTGGCCCGGTTTCGGCCGGGCCCATTGGTCAAGAGGCACAGAGTAGAGTTCGTATGCACGTGTAGATGCTTTAGATGCCCTCGGTCAGCTGAGCTATGCCGCTGTCTGCCGGCGACGAGGTACATGCCATGGCCGCCTCTGAGCTCGCTGCCGACCACTGACGACGCTGCGACTACCTTAAATGGAACCTCGGTGACACGCGTGTTGCTTTTGCCGCTGTTCAATGTCCACGTCGTCGTTCACCGTCGGTGAGAGTTCGCTGTGCCGGTCAGCCATGGGTTATGTTTCCACCAAGGGTCGGTGGCAGTCATGGAAGATGGGGAAGGAGATAGAGATGTGTGAGTTAGAGAAGAAGACAATGATATTGTTGTCCAAATTTGTACATAATGATATCTTTCAAATAAGAGCGAAATTGTAATGACATATATGCCCGATTTCATAAATTATAATATTATTTTTGAATCAAACAAAAGTATAATGACATCAATCTAATTAACCAATAAAAAACAAGCCGTGCCTAAGACGCATCCTGGCGCGATAGTCCCGCACCTGAGGTCCAACCTGGGGCCTTTCCAGGAGAAGAAGCCCAATAAACTTGTGAGGCCATCTCATTTTACACGCCGCCGCAGCACCACTTTTCCGCCGCCTGCTGCGTACGGGGAGCCGCTTTTGCGCTGCCACTCGCTAGCTTGGTGGCCTGGCCACCCCCGGCTGCCGAGCCAGACCAGCGGAACCAACCTTTCCCCTTCTTCCCCGTAAGCGAAGTCGTCCGTCCAGTCAACAACAACCGGCACCGGCAGCACCGACCCCGACTCCTCCCAGAGGTCCAGAACACAGGCAAGCTCGCTCTCGCGGCGGCGAACCCTAATGGTGGCGTAGGGGATCGTAGACGTCGTGCAGGCCTACACGGGCCTCTCGCCCGCGGCCGCAACCACCATCCTCGCCCTCATGCTCGCCACCTACCTCCTCGTCTCCTCCCTCTTCGTAGCCCCCTCGCTCGTCCCCATTGCGCCTCCGAAGCAGTCGCCACCGCTGCAGCAGCAGCAGGAGCCGGCGGTGCCGTTCGTGTTCCCCGACCCCGTGGAGGTGGGCAAGGTCACGCTCGAGCAGCTCAGGGCCTACGACGGCAAGGACCCCGCCAAGTAGATCCTCATCGCCATCCGCGACCATGTCTATGTCGTCTCGAGCGGGAGGTGAGGATTACACTCGATTCTGCTCCCTCCGATTTGGTCGCGGTGCAACCCATTCAGCTGATTTTGCAACTGTAAATCATACTTTGCTGAAACAATTAAGAGGAAACGAACATGTAGCACTAGTTGCACAAGCAGACTATGGAGTGGCAATAACTGATCTATGCTGGAGTGTCAAACTGATTTTTAGCAGTGGCGTCAAGTAAGTAGGTTGTAATTTGCTAAACTGGTCATGTGGATAGTTCATTTGTGTCACCCTATATAACTAGGCCAAATCAGATGTAAATTACGATCGGATCAATTTCATCATACATATAGTGATATTATTAGTGATAATAGTATTATATCATATAAAATAACTTTATTAAAATAAATACCAGAGTCTTAAACAGTAGCAGAAGAACACAACGGAAGAATACAAGAACAGTCCAACGAAAACTTCAGGCCACACCACAGTCAATCGACTGGGGGCAACACGACCAAAGACACTGTATTCCTTGTATTCTTCAGTTTCATTGATCTCTGTGCAGTCTTCTTCAATTGAACAACATTTATTATTGGAAATAGCAAAGGTGAGGACACACCATACTCAACAAGTGTGAAAAGGCATGACACGAGGGTTTAAGAAAAGAAAGGCTTGATTCAGGTTTATTGCATCTATGCTATCCTAACCTAGGACTTGAAATAAATACAACTTCCTATTTACTATGTGTAACGACACTGACTTCATATGAATAACTTATTGGATTCCATCCGACTACCAAACTCACTAGGTTTCTCATTATCTGGCTACCAACTTATCGGGTTATCATCACCCAACTACTAGAACCAACCATCCAAGATCTATCACTAATCATGAAGAAGTCAAAACCCATTCTTGACCGTGAGCATGATTGATATATCAGTTTTACACTCTGCAGATGTTACACACTTTATCCACGAGTCGTAATTTTCATGTTGCTTCACACTTTCGATGTATAGAGCCAAGGTCTCACTACAAGGACTTTACAAAGTGCCTCCTAATTTGTGTACACCAACTAAGGTTACATTGCTAATAGTGATTTCATCAACTGCAGAGTTAGCCAGGTTGTATTCATATAAGCCTCGTGGTTTTGTTGTGTCAGGTTACATGTCCATGAACTCACCAAAAATAGGTACAATACCTAATATGCGCACAACAGTCATACCAACCAAACCAACCTGTCTAGATCCCTGCGATCCATGTTGCTACAAAAGATTATCAAATCCGGTTCATATTGAATAGACAGTTAATCAGGTTATTAAGTAATCCACCCATATCCATGACAGTGAAGCTAAGCAAGTCTACCCTTGACATCCCAACTTCAACACAGGTGACGAGAATAATCTAGAAAGCACTAGTAAACCCTAAACATGAGATTCATATTGAGAAGCATGCGATTGAATAAATAAATGACACACTTTCCTACAATTGTATCAAAGTGGTCAAAGACACTTGCTTTCTCTGAAATGCTACTCAAAGTGTTGTCAAAATATTTGTCTTAAAGTCCCTCGAACTATTCCAGACGTTATTGACTAATTGCGACAACTACCGACAACAACACAAAGGAAAACACTAAGAGTAGCATACCAAACATCATCAAAACACTTTAAAAACACTATGGTTGGATATGTTATGATTTTAGAAAATTTAGACGCAAGAATTGCCTAAATCGGAGTTAGGATGAAGAAGAACGGCCTTTCGAGAGATAGATTAAGCTAAAAATAAAGGGCTGGTTTACTGGAATTATCTTTCTATGGGAAAAGACTTTATTACGCAATCATTACGTCAGGCTTGATAACATCATTGCACAAGGTTTAAGAAGTATATGTCTGACTAGACTTCGCTGACTAGGCTAAGGAGGATAATGCGACGCTGACTTGGCATGCCTGTAAGCGTCGCCTTGGATTAAAGAAGGGGTACGCTGAGGCCTAGTCTCAATCGCCCATGATGGATCAAATGGCCGGAGGTTGCGCTGCTGGGTTAAGGTTACTTCCGACGACTCTGCATAGCGGCGGCGGCTCGGGTTTCGTCATGGACGACGATTGGGTGTGTGGCCACTGACATCAATGTTAGGCTTCGGTGGTGTTCAGCGAAACGTGGGAAGCATGGTGTAGAACATGGAAAGGCTAACTCAGTGGTATGGTTGGTTTTGAAAAGGGTATTCCAAGGCATCGGCAAAGTAGCGACGACTGCTCTTAGATTCAACTGTGGCCGTGTCCAGCACGTTTCCAGAGATTGACTATGTAATTTAAGAAACCGTATGAACAGAAATGTTCATATTTCCTAGAACAACACAATTCTATGGCATGAATTTTGGTAGATCATCCCCTGAGAGGCTGATCGATCAGCGGAGATGAGATGAGTGACGGCTGCGGCATGCTACGATTGACAACCATGTTCCGATCGTGTCGCTGCACAACCGATGAATGACTCCTAGGGTCATGTAGAAGACTCCGTAGGGCACGTCATGACGCAGTTGGCACATCCATATGGAATCTGGATTGACAGGGAATGCGAATGCAAACCCGATGCGCGTGCACAACGCATCCAGACACTGAATGACGGGCATGGCGACTTTGATCCCGGCGGCTTAGGTGTTCTACTGGTCGACATATTTTGTGTGGTGGTTAAGGGCTACCAGGGGCACACGTTAGTGAAAAGGCATGGTGATTGTTGCCCCAGTTGGCCAGGAACACCGATGCCAATCAGCGGTCGCGCTGCTGAAAAGACTTGGACCAAGGAACGGCGTTTTACGACATGTTAGATGCAAGGGGATCCCTCTAGAGTTGTGTAACATGATAAAGCAAACAATATACCGGTGGTCGGGACCGAGGAAACTCACCGACAGTGACGAGATCTAAGATCCAAATCGGCGGCAACGCTGGAATTGGCGCTCGCGTTCCAGTTTCTTGATGCAGATCCGATCACTCCCTTTGGTTATCGTGAAGGTCTACATGGTGACGCGGGTGGCGTAGCCTGATCTCCTCTGAAGCATCAGGAACGTCGACGAGATCATCGGTTCGTGCACTAGGCGCAACCAGAAACATAGTAGAACGCACGACGGCGATCAGATCTGCAGGTACGATGCAACTTTGGACGAGATGCTTTGGGACATCATGGAGGATGGCCAGGAGCACGTTCTTGTGAAAGGGCTCGGCGTTTAGTGCTCTGGACCGCCGGGAATTTGGCTATCTACTGGGGGTCTTGTGGTTGCATGTGACTAACGGTTGCGGTGACAGGGATGACAGCCGGGTCCGGCTCGTCAGCGAGAGAAAGAGAGAGAGGGAGCGGGCTGGGCCTCGGCTTCGACCGAAGAGTTGAGCGCGCGTGCGGTAGCTTGGCCAGCCCGATGGGAAAAAAAGAGGGTGTTACAATTTGATTCCAAAAACTTTTAGCACACTAGTCCTGTATAACAACATAGGCCTGAGCTTATTATTTTGAAGGGGTCCTATGTATATGTTGAGCTTTTGTTACGGTTAAATTGGTGCAAGCGGGGACATTTAATGATATTGGATAGTACTAAGGCCTGTCAGTCTAAGGTTCTTAAGGGTGCATTTGATTTTCTGTTTGGTTGGATGAATAGGATAAGCTAGTTTTCTGTTTGGTTGATGGTATTAGAGTGGATAGAATGAGCTAGTTTTCTATTTGGTTAGATAAATTGGATGAGCTGAGTGCAACATGTAGATGAATTTATGCATGTTTGAATTTGTTTGAATTCAAATTGAATTTAAAATATATATCACATGAAATGATAAAAATGCATATAAATGGAGCGTTACAAATGAATTCACTTTTTCACCAAATAACCTAGGGTTGGAAATATTTTTATAAATTAGTACATCACATGAGAAGAATATTAGTGAATTTTTCTTGATTTTGGGGAATTTATTTGAGGCATTAAAAATTTCTAGAAGTTATAAAAGTATGCTTTTTGGAGAATTTTAATTAAATATTGGCTCAGGTTTTTTCGATCAAATTAATTAAAACAGATTGCTAGGGAGCTCTAGTTTGTTCATGAAAACATTTAGAATTTTTGGAGAACTTTTGTACTTCTAAATAAAATTGAGATTTAAATAAAAAACAAAGAGCACACCTACAAGCATCACGGATGAGCACATACCTGGATGGTGTCGTTCGACTCTTTTCCCGGGATGAGCTCATCCAGGATTCGAAGCAATATTGGATGACCCTGTCCGGCCTCGTCCGCGAACCAAACAGCGGCCAGTGTAAAAAGTTGGACGGGCCCACCCCATCCAACACTAGTACTGTATAAGTGCATCGTGCGTACGAGCACATGTTCAAATGGTTTGGCTACCAGCAACTGAGACATAGATACTATGTTCAATGGCCACTGTTGTTGCTCAATTTTTGTTATGGAATGGCATACAGTGACGGACTAGTATCTAGATGCCTCATGTTTGATGCACAAGACTTCTCAGGTCCAGTATAACTACCTATAACGTCATGTTGGTTTCCTTGTTCATAATACTCATAGTTCATAAATATTTGAGTTACCCAACTTAATGGAAATTTTCAGTTCAAAATGTTACTGGTTAATTAGTAATACAATGAGAGATGACAGATCCTTTTTTGGCTTCAGTATAACGAAAATGAAATGCCTAACAAAAATTAAGCATTATGCTTACCTTGTTGAACCACTTTTGGGAGCTGTGAAGCTTAACTTCGTATTTACGTAAGAGCTATCTATTATTGTAACTCGTAATGATTTGATAAAGTTTTCGTCTAAACTAAGGGTACTTTGATTTGAAATTATTAGGTTGAAAATTATCTTATTTGATGTGTCTTGTGTTTCAAGTCTGTATTTGTTTCTATGGTCTCTTGGTGCACCTAATTAGCCTTACTGTTTCTTTTTCTTTATCTTCTGGTTCTTGCAAGTTTTCAACCAATATTAATATTTCTGATTGCTTTGTCCACCTTGTTTCTTCACCTTTACATTTGTTTGCTGTCTAAGTGATCATAACTTATCATGTGCCATCCCTCCTTGTTTAGCTCCACATTTGTCTGAGAACTAGTATATTAGTTTGTGAAATCATATATTACTGTAGCTTAGTCAGTATTGTTTATCCTGCAGTCTGCAGTCAGTAGTGTATAGCTCCGTCGGCTACCCTTAATGCCTTGCTTTGTATAACTATTATTCATCTTCCTAGTCTGCTGCTTCAACAGGCAGCAAGCATATTCTTATTTGTTGAGACCGTCTAGATTCTGGAACCCACACTGTAGTTTTCTTGTTGGATGTTCATTTGACCCATATACTGCCAAGGAATTAGGTATATAGGCCCGGATCCTTCAAATAATCTTCCACGAGATGCGTTTGTTTGGAACTGATTCTGAGATGGAACTTGGTAATGTGACTACTGTTAATGCCTGTATCGGATGTTGCTATATGATATTGTAAGATCTGTTTATCTATCACTTTATGCATGAGAAATTTAGAATGATCTGTTTATCTATCACTTAAACAAAACATTTGCATTGTATCAGATTTTGCAATTCTATTTGATGCTATCATACATGCTATGCCCTTGAGCAGTAGGCCTCTGTTGGAATAAGACCTTTGCCTGTGTCATTATGGATATATAATGTGGCTTTTTACCTTGTTCATGATTGTGTTCCCTGATCTTTTCCTCTCAGGCTCTTTTATGGACCTCAGGGACCATATTGTTTGCCGGGCGGGATGCAACTCGGGCCCTGGCATTGATGTCATTTGACCCTAATGACCTGACCGGAGATTTGGAAGGCCTGAGTCCGGATGACCTGGAGGTCTTACAAGATTGGGAAGAGAAATTCAAGGAGAGGTACCCGATGGTGGGTCACCTTGCTTGTGAAAACCCCAACAGGCAGTAATCACCAGAACGCTGGTCAGCTTGATCACGAGGAAGCGAATGCCTAACTCCATCGGTTTGTCGTGCCCTCTGTTTTCTTTTTACTGGATTGCAAGCGGTAGATCTGATGCGCTGGTAGGTGACGTTGCTTTCGTCGTCGTGTGCTGTATGCCAATGACTAATATACCCGCTTTGTCTGGGATGCAGTGGACAGGGGGGATTTTGAGTGAGAAAATAAACCTGTGGCTTGAGGAACCACCCATGTTCAGCTCATGTGTATATGCGTGATTTGTGTCATGATTCATGGCTTTGTTCCTGTAACAGCGATCAAGCTGTCAGCTAAAGTGCCATAATCTGCCACCCATACATAGCTTGATTACTTTTAGCGATGTCGGAGAACAGCATCACCATCATGGCCATTCTTCATCAGGTTCTTCGCTTTTGCACACATGATGCGTCTACGATTACTTTCCGCTCTAGCGCTGGAATCTCGATCCTGCCTTTTGTCCCAGATTGCAGCAGTGCACACCAACCTTTGTCCGGTCCTGATATTCTCTGGCACGAAGAGGAGAGGAGAGGACTTTGCTGTTCTTTGCCATGGCTGGCAGGTTTGGACGATATTACACCAATCTTAAACCACCGTAACCGCCATAGGATGATCAGCACGACGACGGGACGGGACGGGACGGGGCAGGGCGTGTCCGCCCGCTTCTGCCAATCCGCCGTGGCTAATAATTGTCTCCTCTCCTCACATGGCGTGTCCCGGAGAGCACGGGGCCCTCCTTCCCTCGCCTTGGCGCGTACCACAGGGCTATCCATCGTGTGCTCATGTGGAGCCAGGCAGGCAGCCAGGCTCCCCCTCCCCATAACCACGCACGCTGTGGCGCTGTGCTGCTGTGCCGGTGGCGCCGCCACCACACCACCCGATCGCTCAACCACCGCTCGTCTCGGTCCTCCCCCTGTTTTCTTTCCCCCCGCGGAACCAAGCGGAGGACCAGGTAGCCGGCCGGGCCGCACCGGGAATTTACGCCGATCTGCTCGTGCCTTCCGTAGGCCGACCTACCAGCCGTACTTTCTGGGCATTTCTGATGAAGCATTTCAACCTCCCAGCTTGGCTGGATCAGGGGGCCAGGATTTTCACTGCTGCCACAAAATACCGTGACAGGCATCGACTGTTTGGCATAAATGCCTCGGCCCTACCCTCCATCTAGTTTGGGATCCGTATCAGGCTTGGACTGTGTGATTCTGACACGGACTCTGTACTAAACTTGGGTTCACCGCAAATGTTCCAAAATTTCCTGGACAATTCTCATGTGAAGAATGTCTTTTTTTTCCGGGCTCTACTCCAACTCACACGGCACCCACACACCCATGGGACATGCATACACACGACACCCACACACTCGTACAAACTCACACGGCTTCTACACACGCTTTTTTTTTACAGCTGGATCGAAAGGTCAGTACGTCTGTACGTCTTGTAAGCCGTTCGCTCACTTCTACACTCATGCTATATCTACACACTCGTGTTGTTCAGGAGATCCACGAAGTCGCCAAAAGCTTCACAAGCGGCAAGCGCGCCATACTAGCACTGTGGCTCACACGCCGTACACAGGTCAACGGAGAGCACCCACTCACTCTCTCTATTCTCCAAGGCAATGTCTTTAGTGGCATGCATATTTGTTCACGCAGAGAAATACCATTCGATTTACAATGGAGTCATATACCCATAGTTCCACGTGTCAGTTTGGGTTCACCTATCCAACGCTCACTTGTCCCGCGGCATGTATCCTTTTCTTTTCTTTCTTTCTTTCGAGAAGTGCCCTTCACAATGCTTGTCCATAGCCAGGGACAGACCCTCCCTATAGGCAAGGTGGGGCGGCCGCCCCAGCTACTGGCGGCTGATAACAGCCCCACCTTCCTAGTTCCTTCCCTCTATCTAGACGATCAGGGATGTGATCGACTCGTCGAGCCAATAGACAACACTCATGGCATCCATTCAGGTGTTGAGGAAGAAAGGCAAAGATTGAAGGGGTATGTAGGCTAGTGGTGGTGGGCTGACAACTGAGACTGAGGGAGAGATGAAAGGCCCAACCTAGCTTGCTACGCTCCCTCGTGCCTGGCTGCTTTGCTACGATTTCAGGATCTCGTATCCGATTGTATTCGGTGTACAGGTTGTTACCACTTACCAAAGCGTGTCATAGCTAATTTAAGTGGAGTATCATAGCCCTGATTTTGTTGCTATAGATAGAGTTTCTTGCCATGTATATATTCTGTTGAACCTCTCTCTGTATACACTTCAATGTATATCAATGGAATTATTGCCAGGAACTATTCCTCTTTCAAGTTATTATTCATCAATTTTCTAGATATTTGATCACTTAATTGTCACTCATTGATCTATTTTTCAAATTGACATATTGTTCTTTTACCTTTTGTTGTATTTAAGTTACATGATACAAAATTGTTTTTTTAATCCTCGTCCGAGAGGTACCATCTTGAAACTTCTTCTATGACGTTCAAATTACTATTTATACTCTAATTTGTATGATTTTAACGTAAATATGGCATATGTATGTGGATTATTTTTGCCATTTGTTAAGTGCATTGTTCGTCTGCGCCCCAGCTCAAATTTAGAGCTGGGTCCGCCACTGTCCATAGCAAATATTTTTCAATAAATGCTGAAAGATTATAACGTGCTGTTAGCATTTTTTATATTAGAGATATGTAACACTTTTTTTCTTAGATTTAATGCTTGCTTCGCCGTTATGCATGGCGAGCTTGATTGTCTGAACAACCAGAACAGCATAGCTTCCATCAAAACGCATCAAAGTGCACTCGAACAACCATCGAAACGCCATCTGCATACCCGAATCTGAAGTAGGTGCACTGCCAGCCGAGTGAAAGCAATGCAGGCTCTCAAACGCCATTAAAAAAAAGCATGCCTAGACAAGAATGATCCATCAATAAGTGGTCTACACTACAGACCTGATTGGTGTCGATATATTCCCGTCGATGATGAGCTCGACACGCGCCTTTTCCCTGGTCTTTCGTGAGAGATCCCGTCCCCTTCTCCCTCGCTTCCCTGCTGCTGGCTTTGGGAGACACCACGCATGATTTGGGCGAGCCTCGTTGGCAACATGGCATCAAGGGGCTCGAGCCACCTACCGTTTCGTAGTCAGTGGAAGCCCCCTGAGCCCTTCTAACAATTATTTTTATCATAGACGAGAGAGGAAGAAGAAAATGGACAGTGAGGTTGATGAGCAAGAAAAAAATTCAAAAATAAATAATATATTGATGTATTTGTAAATTTAGCATGTCTATTTGGCATCTTGTTTATAAAAACCCGATTTCGTTACGTGAGGCACCGAAAAAAGAGTGGGCCCAGCAGTTTTTGCGACGACAGGAATTACGGGAAGAAAGCTAGCCGTCATGTACACGAGTGTTTATTTTTTTATTTAATTCTTGATTTTATTTAAGAGTATAAAAATAGTCTAAATTTTTTAAATGTTTTTATGAGCAAACTAGAGTTCACTAACAACATGTTTTAATTGGTTTGATCTACAAAACCTAAGCCAATATTTAATTAAAATTCTCTAAATAATCCTACTTTTATAAATTCTAGCAATTTTTAATGCTCAAATAAATTTGAAAGATCTAGATAAATTCACTAATATTCTTCTCACGTGATGTACTAATTTATAAAAATATTTTCAACCCTAGGTTATTGATGAAAAAATAAGTTTCTTTATAATGCTCCATTTATATTTTGGCCCTGAGCAAGCCCATGCATGCAGATTTTTTTAAAAAAAAACATACACTGATTAATCGATCAGCTGGTGCTAGCACGAGCACGGACAGTTCATGGCTAATCATAGTTCGCATAAGTATATAACTGAGTGTTGCGTGATGCCTCCCCTTCGATGGTTCCAATCATAGCAGAGTGAGAGTACCGTGTGCGTATGTACAACCCAACTCAGTGAGCGAACGCATGATGATGCTACCTCGACCGCCATTATTTGGCGGTTGGATGTCTTGCGTGCAGAGCAGGTCACGGGACGGGAGCACGGGCACACGTACACGGCCTCGCTCGCTCGTGTGCACGCTGTGTTCCAAGGGAGGAGTCGTTGTGTGGTGCGCGCGCGCATACGGAATTCGATCATATCCAAAACCCACATGCATTGCCAACATAATATTCTTTCAGGAGTGGGTTAGTTGTGCATGAACCTCAGTCTGGATCAACCCGCCTAGTAACATTATTAATATATACTTTAAAACCATAAGCCAGGCTAAGCTAGGTTAAAACCATATTTAATATATACTTTAAAAATTCGTTCTATGTAACATTATTATTATATCTTTTAATACTATTATAATACTATTTATTTTTCTATCTTTAATAATCATTTTATTTCCTATTTTTTATTATTTTTTGTCTTTTTTAATCTATATTTATCCTGTAAACAGTATTACAGCCTCCGATTTCTATCGGCAAAGATGCGGCCTCCCTCCGTCCGCTTCATTGTAGCATCGAATGTGTGCTGGAAACGGTCTCGGCTGGAGCGCTTTGCGGGCGAGCCGAGTTGCATCTTCTACTGTAGCAGCAAAAAAAAAAGTCTAAGTAGCTGCACACTAGTTACCAATATCATGTCTTAGCAACTTCTACTTTATCTCTTAGCTGCACACTAGATGCAGACTTGATAGTTGATACAATGTCGTTTCTCATAGTTACGGTACAGGAGGACGAGGCAAGTACATCAAAGCTAGACGCAGCTGCGAAACACTCCGATGGAGGACACCGGCAACCTTGATCTTCTGTCAGGCGCAGGTTTACTGGTTGCTTCGTGTACAACTGCACAAGGCAGTGGCATTCGATTGTGTGCATGGCCGTGCGTGCACGGTACGAGCTCCAACGGTGTATCCGCCGAGTAAACTGCTCACGAGAAACGCAGGTCGCTCGCATCTGTTCGTGCGGCGTGATACTCTGAGCTGATCCGAGCTGAGCCAGCAACGAAATGAGCTGACAGCTGCACAATTTTCGTGGTGCATGATACCAGAACTAGAATAAGCCTTCTTTTCAGCGGCAGTTACGTAGTACTGGTTTTGATGGATAAAGCTGCAAAGGTTGTATTTTTAAACTGCTTAGATCGTAAAATTAAAGGATCTGTACCTGGTCCATATTCTTCAGGGCAGGGCAGTGCAGAATGAGCACTAAACTGATTTTGATTATGTGATATGATTAGTGCGAGGGGGGCTTTATCCCGGAAAGGCTGTACATTCGATCTCATAGATCTTGCTGCCGGCCTTTCGCAGCTGAAGGCGCCTCGGTCTGTTTGCGCTTTTGGTGTTATCAAATCAGAACACCTCTCTTCTCCGTTCCTAAAAGATTAAGGTCTGGAATGAAATGGACGAATGGTTGAGAGGCGCTGACAACCCGGAACACCTCTCTTCTCCGTGGTAGATTCCTGAAGAAGATGATCTCCATGAATCTGCAGTCGAGAAATTGAAGTATATGAGCAACAAATTTTCGAGAACGCGCAGCAGAACTAAGCGCCGATGGTAATGTAGTGATAATGGAGTGTACCGTTGCCCAGTGGCTGCAGAGAAAGGATCTGTCAAGTGTCAAGTGAGGAGAGTAGGAGGATTAAACAAAGCTCGCAGGAGCAGAGCAGGAGAGAGAACCCAATGGTAGAAAAGAAATCGCCCGATCGTATCTCCCCTCGCTCTAACGGTATGATTAGGGGGGCGCCCCGACAGCGAGCCATGTGGATGGCCATTCACATTTTTTAGCTATTTGGTTAGTGGTGGGTATATGAGGTCATTCTATATTTAGGAATATTTTTAAACATACTGAATGATTCATTCATTTTAATCGGATAAAACCGTCCAACTTAACTAATTATATTCATTAATAAAATAATTAGTAATAATTAGTATGTTATATTGCTAATTAGTATTTATTATTATGAAATTATAGTTGTTAAGTGTTAGTGTGTTTATTAATATATTATTGGTGTGTTGATTAGAGTATGATTAGTGATAATTAGTATATTTTATTGTTAATTATTAATTACTACGATAAAATTAACGTTGATAAGTATTAGTGCGTGTGGATTAATATATGATTAATTATTATTATTTAAAATTAAAAAATAATTTTATTAATTACTCTCATCTCATCTACTGGTATTCCTTCGACAAAAAAAACTAAATTCAAATAACTTAAATAAATATATAAAAAACAAAAATAACCGTATTCCATCCATACTTATCTTTCAACCAAACTCGCCCTGACCCACAGTCGCTCTCAGCCTCCGGCCGGCCATCCGCTCCCCTCTTTATAAGCGCCTCTCCCTCGCCTTCACTCGCCACCACCACCCTCCTCCTACCTCACCTCCGCCTCCTCCTCCTCATCATCATTGGTGCTCCATTGCCACCTCTCCCTCCCTGCGCACGCGCTGGCGCCATCTCTGAGTTGAGCAGAGCAGGGGGTTCTTCTCTGCTCTCGGGTGGGAGGGAATCGAAGGCAAGAAGGATCAAGAAACGTATCGGAGGATGCAGTCCAAGCACCGGATCTTCGCGGAGGACCTGCTCCTGGCGGCGGAGGGGGAGGACCACTTCGACCAGGTCCCGGACTCGCTGGTGCTCCTCATCTTCAACAAGCTAGCCGACGCGCGCTCGCTGGGGCGGTGCTCCGTGGTGTCGCGCCGCTTCAACGCGCTCGTCCCGCTCGTCGACGACGCCTGCCTCCGCATCGACCGCGTCATCCCCGCCGACGCCGACGACGCGCTCGGCCTGGCGGGGCCGCGCCCGCGGGGCGTGCTCTCGCACCTCCTCAAGGCCATGCTCCTCGCCGTGCTCAAGCCGTTCTCCCACTGCGACGCCGGGGGCAAGTCCGCCGGCGCGGGCCACGGCAAGCACGCGCAGCAGCAGCACCACTCGCCGGCGCAGGTGCTCAAGAACTTCAGCAGCATCCGCAACCTCCGCATGGAGCTCCCCGTCTCCGACGTCGGCACCGACGATGGCGTCCTCCTCAAGTGGAAGGCTGTCTTCGGCAGCACCCTCCAGAGCTGCGTCATCCTCGGAGGCACCAAGGTTGACCGGGCCGGTGCGGCCACCGCGGCCGCCGCCGACGACCACGAGTCGGAAGACGACAGCGGCAGCATACCGGAGTCGTTCTACACCAACGGCGGGCTCAAGCTGCGCGTCGTGTGGACCATCAGCTCCCTCATCGCCGCGGGCACACGGCACTACCTCCTCCGCGAGATCGTCAAGGAACACCCCACCCTGGAGCGCGTCGCGCTCACGGACGCTCACGGGCAGGGCACGCTCGCCATGGACCGCGACCAGCTCAAGGAGTTCACGGACAAGCCGTTCGCCGCGGCCGCGGCCGCCAACCGCACGCAGGTGCCCGCCTGCAACATGAAGCTCCGGTACGCACCACTGCTGGAGCTCTCGGACGGCACGAGGATCCACGGCGCCACGCTCGTGGTGATCAAGCCCGTCGGCGAGGTCGGTGGCATCGGCGGCGGCAGGAAGGAGCTCGACGAGTTCGTCGCCGGCGCGTTCGACGGGCCCTTCCGGGAGGCCGTGGGCGCGCTCAGCAAGCGCCGCGCGTACCTACTCGAGATGAACGGTTTCTAGTCTAGCGAGCGTGTGCAACAGCAATACCACCACAGCACACCAATCGCAGTGGGCAATGGCCATTAGATTGCCCTGCTCCTGCTCGCATCAGCTCAGCTCAGCTCAGTTCTGATCAGTGGCATAGTGAGGTGTTCCTCCTTGTAACAATCAACGCTAATGCCTCCTCGATTTCTCTTTACTGCCTTGGTGATACGATAAATGGATGAGTCGGTGAATGGAATGAAGCAATCACATTTTCATTCAAGTGTTGTCCAGAGCACTGTAAAATTCTTGAATGAAATGGCATCCATATGGCAACTCAAAAGTGTTTGTATGCTTTGCTGGAAGTAAAAACTTCGCCTTTTGTAAAAGAAATTAATCCATTTTTAGTCCCTTAACTATGATCATCATTCGATTTTCATCTCTCAGCTTGAAAACCATAAATCTTACGTCCTCAATCTATCAAAACTGTTTACCACTTATCCTAGAGCCCTCTGAACGGCTATTTTGCACACATAGTTGGCTGACTAGGAACTGAGTCAGCACCCCTTTAATACGCCTCCACCTCTATCCCTCTCTCACGCTCCTCAGTTATTCCCTACTGTCCACCTCAAATCCATCATCGCTCTCCTATTGAAAACACTAGCGCCACCCTAAACAAACCCAAGATCCGCTGCCCTATCGGCCTCGCTCGACCACCACTCATCCGCGTTCAAGGTGGAGCATGGCAGGAAGACGGCCGTGACACGTGCAGATCGACATTGCCCCACACTGATTGAGATTGGAAGGTTAGTTCTTTTTCCATGTAATTGGTGTTAGTTGAGTCAGTTTTTCTAGTTATAGTAGTATTCTTTACAGAAGATCAATTCTTCTATTTGTTTATTAGTAGTGTGGAGTAATCGATTTAGTATATGCTTTCATCTTGTGAACTTGCTCGTATGCATGTAGGTGCTGGTGAGGTGTGGCAAATGGATTTCTTTGACAAGCTTGCAGTTAGATTTCACTACAATGGAGAGTTTTATAATGATGGAAAGAGAGTTGTGTATTATGGTGGTTTGGAGGGCATATCATATATGGATAGAGATAAGATGTTACTGCTAGAGATCCGTGGACACCTTGAAGACCATCATAAGGGATTAGACATGGTGAATATGCATTGGTTGTTCTCGGGCAAGCAACTTTTTAATAGATTGAGGATGCTTAGTGATGACAAGGCATGTCAGACAATGGCTGATTTACATAACTGATGCTGGGGTGGTTGATATATATGTGGAATAATTTGTTATTGATGATGGCTGTGATGGTGAAGCTGAGGGTGATGGTGAGGAACAAAGTGACAATGACTAGGATAATGAGAGTGATGCTCTTGAGGCCACAGAAGAAAATGCTGACATTATTGTTGCACCACCGATGTCTCCAGAAGAAGTAGCAAATGCTATATCCTTTCTGAAGTCTTGGTATTCCCCTGCATCAGGATCTAAAGGCAGTGAAACTTCATATTTTTCTAACAGTGAAGATGAGGATAGCTATGATAAAGCAGG
Organism: Phragmites australis; assembly: GCF_958298935.1. Lineage (NCBI taxonomy): Eukaryota > Viridiplantae > Streptophyta > Magnoliopsida > Poales > Poaceae > Phragmites > Phragmites australis. Next base: position 15,616,045 of record NC_084923.1, read on the forward strand.
AAGTGATGGTGAACTGATAAGAAGAAAGCTAAAGTTTCCCATATTTGACAAAAGGCGATCAGTCCTACTTTTAGGCTAGCAATGATATTTACAAGTAAGGATGAGTTCATAAAGACAACCAAGAAATATGGCCTTGCTACATTCAAGGTCATCAAGTTTGCCAAGAATGACCTAAAGAAAGTCAGGGCAAAATATGACTGGCCCAATTGCCCTCGGATCATTCTGTTATCAAATACAACCAGTACAAATGGATGGCAAGTGAGCACTTATAAAAACCGGCACACTGTCCACCAAGGAGGGATAACTCTCTTGTGACTGTCAGAAGTATAGCTGATCTGTTTAAGACATCCATCATGACTAATCTTGTTTGGAAGGTAGATCATATGAGGCAAATTGTGTAAGAGCAGATGAAAGCTAATGTTATTATTTTCAAGTGCAAGAGAGCAAAGTCAATAGTGATGAATGAGTTGCTGGATTCCATGAAGGGGCAATATGTTAGGATATTTGATTATCAAGAAGAGTTGTTGAGGACATTCTCACAACAAAGCTCTTGTAGAACAGATTTTGCAAACTTACCAATTGAACTGCTTGTGCAAAATTACTTGTGATAATTCATTACAGGTTCCTGTAACCAGTTCACAACAAATCACAACTAAATTGAGCAAGAGGATGAGGAAAGACTTTGACAACAGTCCATCTGGACAGAGGAAGAAGATATACAGTGGGTTGGATATATTGTACTTGGATGGTACTGCTAACACTTTATAGAATATAAGCACTATTATGCAAGTTTGACTCTTTTTACATCATCATGTTTGAATATTATAGTTTGACTCCTTTACCTGTGAATTTGTATAGCCTGGCATGATAAATGAGAGGATTATCAAAACTACTGCGAGGACCAAGGTGAGCACACATGAAGTAGGGAATGATGCCATTAACCTAGAGGTGACTACAGGAAAAATATCTTATTCTAAAGCCAACATCATTGTCACAGTTGGTTCTGCTTCTTCTAAAGTTCAAGCACAGAGACCATGCATCAAGCCCCAGAAATTTAGACCAAGCAAGCAAACCAAGGCCCCTCCAAAGCTTCTGAAGTTTTCTAATACTCAATGATGTCTCTGCTGATATGTGCCATAAAATGTATGTGCCAAACAATGGCTTAATTATACTATGAATTATGCTAGGTCTGGGTTTAATGTTGCTAATGTAATAGCGAAACTGTGGTCTACTTATGTCTACATGTGCGCAATACCATTAGCTTATTGTGCAATACCATTAGCTTATTGTGCAATACTATGTCTTCCTTTCATTGCTCACACACAGAAATTAGGTATCAACATGCATACATTCATTCACTGATTCTTGCATTGGTAATAGACTGCAAATTCTAGAAAATGATAAGCATAAATACTTTCATTCACTAATTCTTGCATTGCTAACAGACTGCAAATTGCAGAAAATGATCAGCATGCATACATTCATTTCTTGCTCACAGGTTACATGTCTCAGGATTACAAATTAAAATTTCTTACAACCATCACTACACAAGCAACAACAACATACATCAATATTTTTCTTTGTTTCTCTAGTTTCTGAATCCTAGCAACATTTTCAGCATCACATTCATTCTTCAAGCTTAGGCACCTTATAAGAGCAACAACCTCTTCTTTATTCCTCAAATTCAACTTCTGGATCTCTACATTTGCAACATTGACAACACCTCTAAGTTCTTGGTTCTCCTTCGTCAAAGATCTGATCGCATCTCGCATGTCAACCAACACGTGTCTAATAAATTCAGATGCCCTACCATCATACCATCTCCATAACTTGCAACCTCCAATATTATTTGCATACGAATAGTACATTACATGAGACCAAATCCACAGAAAGAAGGGAATTAGTCGAAACAAAAATCAAAGGAACTGCTTTTGCTTGGGTGAAAAAGGACTTTCACTGTCGATCCTGCTACTAGATTAGGAACTTACTCGAGCTTAGCACATTTCAGGTACATCCTTGCTAGATTGTTGTCGCTCAAAGAGATCCATCGTGCAGCCTTAGCACCACACTCACAGTACACCACCGGCGAGTAGTCGAACAGTCCCTCTCTATATGAGATCGGGGAGGAGAACTCACCATCCCCTCCGCCAGTACTCATCATCGAGCGCACCGATCTAAAGCTTGTCGGGCTTGCCATGGCAGTTGAGTGGGGCTGACAGTGCTGCAGATCTTGGGTCCGTTTAGGGGCAGCACTAGGGTTTTCGACGGAAGAGCGGTGGCGGATTTGGGGCGGGTGGCGGAGAACGATTGAGGAGTGAGAAAGAGGGGGAGAGAGAGACATATTAAAGGGTGCTGACTCAGTGCCTAGTTAGCTAGCTATGTGTGCAAAACAACTGTTCAGATGGTCCAGGGACGAGTTATAAACGGTTTTGATAGATTGGAGACGTTAAGATTTCTGATTTTCAGGTTGAGGGACGAAAATCGAACGATAGCCATAATTGAGGGACCAAAAATGGATTAATTTCTTTGTAAAACGGAAACTGAGGTAAATACACAGATTGCACACTTAACGAGGAATTGAGGGACTGACTATTGAACCATTTGCGCTCTTGGAGTTTCACAATTTTCTGTATGATGTGGCCTCCCATATCAAGCCTGTTTGGTTAAGAGGGATCGGGGTCCAAATGGTAAAGATCGATCAGGTCCTCATCCAAACAGGGTTGAACTGAAAATTCCTGGAGCGATCCTCCTCCTAAAAATGGTCAGCTCTTGGAATGCCTTTTTGTGGCTTGTTCCTTGCTTCACCTATGATTGGTGAACTAAGCAGTAACCACGAAGCTTTGTTCCCTTTGCTACATTTTGAGTACTGTGAACTGGCCATTTTTGTTCCCTTCGCTACGTTTGCATTGCTGAATTCAGTTTATCTGAATGGAAGGTTTTTAAAAATGTGTGCTGCTGCTGTTCCTACCCAATTGTCAAGAATTGTAACGCTATGGTTGATATCTATCACCAGCTGCAGTCTTTTGTGGCATGCTTCTTTCTTGCACGCTCCCCATTGGAACATCACCGCCAACTTGGAATCACTTAGTATTTCGGAATTGGAATTAGGATTAGCTTTCTTAATCCACACCGCAATACAGTAAGCGCAATTACACGACATTCTGGATCAACTTTCTTAATCTATACCGCACATTGCGTGCATCTACACGCTAGACTAAGTCTATTCCGGAGCGCATACTGTATAATCCATTCCATTCCACTCAATTATTGAATCTGACGAAGAAGGCGATGTCAAAATGTTGAAAGGCAGTTGAGACGCCCTTATCTGAACTGTCTCCCTAATGCTGGAAACATGTGAAATGACACTCACTCCAATACCTGTCAATTTGCTGCCCTACCAACGGCTACGAGCACTGTTGTCCTTGACTTTGCACCCGTTTAACGTACCGGAAACGGATTAAGAGACATGCTCTGCTGGGTTGGCATGGATCATTCTGAGCTAGATGACATGTGTGCAGCAATTAGAGAGGTGATTAGCAAGACAAACACGTCTCCAGCTATTTGATTCCTTAGCTTATTAAGCTTGTACGCTTCTCGTCCACGGTTACCAACTACTGCTAGTGATTAGAGGCGGTAAGACACCGTCAGATTTCGCGTTAGGTGAAGGATGAACTGTACTCATAACAAATTGCTTGTTCAGTCACCATTTCCATTTCTTGGTGCAATGGGGCAGCTATAATCCTGGACTTGAAAAATTCTGTGTTTAGTAGGAGCTGGTAGGATGTGACATGAGATAAATTATGACGAAAGAAAAGGTAATTGAGAGTGCACGCTGCTTATATCTATTAATATATTTCATGTCGCAATGTACTAATGACTGTGCTGTTTCTTTGCTGGTAGGGATTAGTTTTGTTGAAGTGTGAGGGGAATGAAAAGAAATGGCTTTTCGACGGTGGTTCGGTTAACGGCCAGTCCCTTTGCTGATGTCTGTCCTTTGATGTGATCTTTGATGGAGTCCATTTCATGGGTGACGACAAAACTGCCGCTTTGAGTCGGCTCAGATATCAGAATCGGAACCAGACGGCACACCGTCATGGATGCAAAAGTGTTGGTATCAATTGAGAGGTGACTATCAAGAGATCAGGTTCAGAACTCATGTCTCCTTAAAATGAGAGAATGTACTTTGCTCAGGGAAAAAAAAAGTAAATTAGAGAATACGAGGGACTATTTGGGACGCATGAATTTCATAGGGAACCATTCAGTTCCCGCAAACGAAAGAAATTCCCGCGTTGTTCCATCGAAAAGAAAGAAAGAAATTCCCATGTTCCTCACAAGTCCTAAATGTACGATGCAAACTATCTGCTTAGCTTGAGAGCTAGATGACATGCTACACCCTTGCAATTTTTTGAAGTTCTTGAGGCACCAAGCACCAGGAATGTACAGATTTACCGTCGCAACGGCCACGAAACGGGATCTCTCGTTGACGAAGAACAAACTGACAGGTTCGATCAACTAGGCGTTGCAGCAGAATCTCTTCTGGAGTTCTGGATCCAAGGTAATTGATCGCTCAACGGTCGTTTCGTCTTCGATGTTCATGTGACGATGCGAGGTTATCCGGACATGTTCAGGTCTCTAACACCTCAAGAGTCAACGCTAATCTTTTTTAAACCAGTACGCCTGCATTGGTAGGAAGGACGAGGGAATACCAGTCTACATGGATATCAATTTGCCTATTATATTATCCCTTATTGCTGTAAAGTATTGTCCTTAGTCTTCAACCAATGCACTAGAAAAATTGCATCCGTCTCTTCAGAGCGCAAAAAACTATTGCGCCCAGCCTAGTACACGTTTGCTGGTGATGCGATGTCAATGTTCTTACCGTTGGCGTTAACTACGGCTACTGTTCTTATTGCCGTTGCGTTGTCCAGTGCTCAGGGGTTGCTTCCTTGGGTTGAGTTGAGAGTCTGCTTTAGTTTGTTGAAAGGGCTGAGCATACCTTGGTGATTCATCAACATTTGGTCTTCTTTTCGTTCGTTGCAAGAGTCGTTCTGCTTTGCCTTTTGAGAGTAGAAACCCTTCTGATTTCTGAAGAGTGAAGGCATGAGCAATGCAAAGGACAAAAGGGAGCAAATGGATCAACACTCAACAGGACGAAGAGAAGATACTTGCAGTGACATGGGCAGTATGCAGATTGCTTGTGATCACAAAGGAGTGTGTCACTAATGAGAGTCTAGAATATGTACTGGGAATGTTTAAAAGATGGACTAGGGAGAAAGGCGTCCAGTCAGTTGCGGGAATCTTAACCTTTTCTATTTTTTGTTTGCGTAGGGAAAATCTTAATTGATATCCTCGTGATTTGCCTATGTTAAATTGTGATCCCTTTTTCTTATAAGATCTTGAGTTCTTTTTGAAAATTCCACTATCCAGAAAGGTAAGATCTTGATCTTGGAAAAGCATTACAAATGATTATGCAAACCTTGATACATATCTGTTGTTCATCCACCAACATATTCTCACTAAAAGAAATATCTATAATCTAGCATTAACAATTATACTACCACTTGCGAGTCCAAAAGGAATGGATAAATCCTACATAGTTGTCTGTGAACCTGTCCTTGATATCAACCTGTTCTCTATTAAAGCAGGAACATTAGCAGGGACAGAGAATATCGAACAAACCGTCTTGTCCACTAACGGGGACAAGATCATGGCCCGCAATAGCTATTCCCGGGCCTGCCTGGCCTTTTTTTTATTTACAAGTTTTTACAAAGAACATTACCCATTTCTAATGTATTCTCTTGTACTATTGGTGTTACTTAAACACCAGATGTTGCCATCAAGGAAAAGATCTTTTCTTTTGATTAGCCTTTAGCTTCGACACGGAACTAATTTGCAGACATTTCGCACTCATCACCCATATGTGGTACGAAATGGCCTTGAGATAGATCACATGCTTAAGTGGGCATGTGAGTATGTGTGTAAGTGTGGTGTGCGTAAATGGGTGAGGTTAATTTTACTTAAAAAAAAAGATAGGTCACAGAAGTATGGAATAAGTTTTATTCAATGCACATAGATCTATTAACTTTATATGGATATTACTTATTAGTAATAGCTATTGAGTTGCACGTACCAATAGTAGATGAAGAGAGACAATCCACTTCAACAATTCCCTTCACATTGTGTGGTTCCACTGGATCTATGACATGTAAGATGAACGGTTAATACAATTGGGTTACATGTACCAATTAGTTCATCTAATACTTATGCCAAGAAGGAAATATGTACAGAAAAATATTGACATCAACATCTTGTGATCGAAGATCATTACCGAATACACCCTCGATGCCATGGTCGAGTAATCTGCCCCGTATTTGAACCAAATGCCAAGAAGACATCAACCCTAAGAAACAGCCAATGGCATCGGACCATGCACACCCCTGTCACGACAATTACTCGACCTCATTTACATCATAGTCTCTACTGTCACGAAATGGAGACGCGGAAACAAACTACAACATTCATTTCATGGAGGACTTGCATTACGGGATAGCACTTTCAGGCAAGCTATTAAATAGCGCTCGCAGCGGCCGCTATTGCGCCTGCTATTGTGGTAGCAGACTTGTACTGCTATCATGTTGAGGTAGCACTGCTATCGCGTTAACGTAGCAGACCAAATGTAGCGGTTTGTAATTTAGCAACCGCAATAGCATTTAGCGTCCACAATTGTGTGCTACAATAGCACTTAGCGAGCAATTACGTCGCGTTGCAAAACCTAGTGGACTAACTCTACTCTGCAGCCCAGCCTGCACTCCAACTGCCACTCGCCATACACCTAGGGCCCAAACCATGCTTGCCATACCTCACTCCAGCGGCCAATTATGTTGAGTTGTAAAAACTAGCAGCCCAACTCAACTCTTCAGCCCAGCCTGCACTTCAGCCGCCACTCGCCATACGCTTAGGCCCTAAACTATGCTCGGTTGCTGCCACCCTTGCCCGACCGCCCCTGCTTCGGGCCTTGGCCTTTGCTACGACCTACCAGCGCCAACCTGCTCCGGTCGCCACCTACGGCCTACCAACGTCGCTTTCCCTGGCCGTCGTCACCCCTGTCTGCTAGTGTTGTCACAGCCCTAGCCCGACCACCATGGCACCACGTGTGCCCTACCAGACTACTTGTGCCCTGTCTGCTCGGTTGTGCATCGGCCCCTAGTTGCTAGACCGCCACTTGTGTCACAGCTGCACGGCTGCTCCCAGCCTGCCTCAAAATTATGAGTATTTTTATAATTCCGCTATTGTAACTTAGCATCCGCAATATCGCCCGTTATTCGCAATCCGCTACCCTAACACCAATCCGCTACTATCCCACTATTTGCTATTTATTTTTGCTTTCAAGGGAAGAGAAAATAATTGGTATTGCAAAAACCGGACGTAGCAGTATCTCATACCACGAGCATGTGCTCTCACATTTGGGAGCTTATCGTTATTTGATATTTCTCCATCACTAGATATATCTCCTCTCTTTCATGATCTTCAATGCTAGAACTTGACCATGTCACTAGCAACCAATGATTTCCATATATAAATTAAAGATCAACGCTTATACATTTTGGCCTACATGTTCATACTTCAATGATGGATGGAGCAGTTGACACACCATTGCCACGTTTTTAAAAAAAAGCATTTGGAAAACATGCAACTATTTCCAGAAAATAATACTCCTAGCCCTTTCCAATTAAACTCTTCCATTGATAATTCAGCAGCCAATCGATACAAGCATACATTGAACTGATAGAGCTAGGACCGAGTGATGAGTCCTATCCTTCATCATGTCCAGAAACATCCTTTTGCCCATTAAACGGGCAGACCGAGACGGCTCACCTACGCCGCCTTGTCGGAGCAGTTCGTCGCCTCGCCCGACAGGTCACTCGGCGGCGTCGATCATTGATGGGCAGACCAGCCCTTTTGTGATAGATTCCTCCTGTCGGGGGGGACCTTCGTTGGCTAGGCACATCACCGTCCCGTGCACGGCCTCTCCTTTTGGGTTGGGCGATCACCCATCTCCCTATCTGGTTGATGGGGAAAAAGGGCATCGACGACGACGACGGGTGGCCAGACCGCTGCCACGAACAGCATTGCCATCGGCCCACGTGAAAAGGGGTCTCGCGATCGCCTAGCATGAGCGCATCACGGCTCGTTCTTGGCGCTCGCGAGGCATCATGGCGCGAGAGGAGCCGCAGGACCTGTCGCGCTCGGAATCTTGGACGGGATCGCGACGGGCAGATCGGCGGGCGGCGACGACAAGCGCCCGCCCTGGCCGCGCCCTTGCCTCTCGCTGCCTAGCTTATCCGAGTGCACCGGACCGGGCGGCTGCTGGAACGGCAACGTGCCAAACCGCGTGTTCGCGTGGCCGCCGCTGCATGTACTTGCGTGCCGGAAAAAGTTTTGGCCTCATCCGAGAGTGACGCAGAGAGCGACCAAGCAAAACAATACGGAGCATGGAGCAAAAGTACAGTTTTTTTTAACAGGGTTTTGAGTCTGTTACAATAGATCTATAACACAAACATTGGAGATGATGTTGTAACCACTTACACATGAAATGCATATGCTCCAGGCTCAGAAATTAGCAAGTCTGAGTGCTACGGATGCATTAGAATCTTGACCAAAATCCCTGCTGAATTCTCCTCGCCGACATTTCGAGGCAGCATAAGTTAACTCGTTTTGGCTATGCTCCTAGTGGAAATATGCTAAAAATGTGATTATCCAAGCTTTCCGATCTCCATCTTTTTCTTTATAGCGCGGTGACCATGGTACACGAAAGAATCAATGATGCCAGCAACCGTGAAAATACCTGCGAAATGTGTTAGAAAATCGTTTATCATGTTCAGTGATTATGCATTCTGGAAAGCACCAATATAGTTTTAAGTTATGACAAACCTCCAACAATAGCACATATGTTTGTCAGGAAGTGAAGAAGCGATGTGTTTTCTTCAGTAAAATCAACCTGTCAAGGAACAGTCAAACTAGTGAATTTAATGTTAGAATGACCGATACCTGTACAGATGGTGATCTTCACATGTTATCTAAAAGCGACCAACATGATAAGAAAACTGAAGTATCAATTCTAAGAAATAAATGCAGTGCATGCTTTTTGCTTTTAGAGGAAAAGGCTGATTGAATAACAAAAGTTGCACGCTATCAATAGATGAACCGCACAAAACAAAACAAAAAAGCTAGTTAGCGCTTTTGACTACATAAAATCACGTAGGTATCCTTCATCACCTTAATCGGTGAAAATTCGTAGAAGAAATATACACCAGGTGGAGGCCTTGGGTAGCCTATTGCCTCTCTAAAGTGCTCCGTTACAGAAAACTGCAAAAGAAAAAGAATTAACCACAAACTTAGGCTTCAGAGTATAGTAGATATTAAAATTATATTATTTACCTGGTTCGAGTGAATCTTCCGTCCCGTAATATCTGTGTAGATTGTAGGAACAACCTGTACAAGAGATGGTTAGCAAATTGAAGCAGACAGGATCGACATTTACATGCTCCCAACAGCTTAAGAATAAGGAATCGTATTAAAGAATATCACCAGTAGTTACTAAAATTTTACCTTCACAAAATACTGGTACATCCCCGTTAACCCATTGGAGTGATCCTGTGTCCACTCCACTCTGGAATACTCAGGAAATCAGGCCATGTAAAATTTGTACAGCAAAGCGAGATACAAATTATGATCTGAAGTGTAGTCTAAGTTCCCAAGCATACCCATCAAGAGGATTGACAACACCAGGGAACTCTTTCCCAAAGGACAGTTTGTTTATCTTGTGACTTATCTGTTGCCAGAAAGTGGGGATGGACCATTATCAGTTTACGGTTATGAATACATTTGAAAAAAGAAGGAAACTTTATGGTTATGATTAACATTGGAAGTGCTTCGATAAGGATAAAGATAACATAGTTCTACTTGCATTGTAAGTTTCTGGTTGGATGTTCAACAGATCTTGCAGGAAGTTGAATGACTGGTCCAAGCTTTTCCCAGGGGCAAAGTGAAAGTTGCCGGCTACTTTATTCACATCTACAAATCCATGGATGTTGCAACCTTCCCCTTGTTCATCTTTTAACCTTTGAACGAAACCCTCTCTCTTGCACTGGAATGTGAATCAACTATGATTAGGGAAACCATAACAACTAAGTAAAACCCAATAACCAAAAAACATCTGCATGCATCAGTTGCACACAGCACAAACTCTTAGCTCAGTCCCTTAAGAAAACAAGGCAGTATGCACAAACAAATTAAGGTGATTCATACATTCATGTAGCTTTCGGAGAAATGAACACCAAGTATACGTTCAAAGAAGTCGTTCAATCAGAATCAATATGGATGTGATCATGTGAGTCATAATTCCTAAGGTTATTTCAGTATCCTCACAATAGTAAAAACAGATAATGATCACGTCATCAGGAGGTAGTAGCCTCACAATAATTTGTTAGATGATAAAAAGACAACCTATATAAAACATATCGGGTACACGATACACATAAATCATCTCATGCTCTAACACACAAGGTCTACCAGAAAATATTATTGTAGAAGCTAATTGCTATTGCTTTAATAAATAATTTATTGTACAAGCTATTGCTTTAATAAATAATAAAAGACTCCCTGTGTACAAGATAACCAGACCAAGGACCTGAGGACCGATCACACATCACAATTCACAATAGGGTGCTACACTTATGCGTTTTGCTAAGACCCATGTGAACAAAAACAAAAGAAGCACACAATACCTGATCAATTAATTCTACATTTGTGAGTGCCCACCCTTTCTTCCGATAGGCATCACGAACTTCTTCACAGGAGTTGCAGCACTGGTCATCTGACTGGTAAAGTTGTGAATGCAAGATTAGGGCTCCTTAGAGAATGCAATGAAATTGTAAAGGAGAAAACTATTGGTGTTTATTGACTGAGGGGGGAGATCATGGGACAAATAAGATAGACATGAAAGCGTTGCATCTTGCATGTATAAAAACAAGTGTCAGATATACCTCCTCAGAACCATAACAAGACCCACAGTAAACTTCATTGTGGTCAAGCCTACCACCATGCTTCTGCAATGGTCTTTCAATCTATAGAAGAGAGAAAGAGTGGGGAAAGAGTTACTTCAAGGAAGAACACCGTCCTGTAATATAAATAAGCTGCCACATATTTCACATTTGACAATCATTGAAGGAAGATACCAGTCCCTTCATGCCACCACTGAGCCTGAAATTGCTAATATAATATTGGATTCTTTATAGTGGTTTCCAACATGTAATATGAAGTTATGAACATCAGTTTTACAAACCAAACTGGTTGTTGAACCAGGCTGGCTACTGGTTCCCCAGCTCAGTAGCCAGTCCACCGGTCAGACCGATGGTTCTTTCAATATTAATATTTAATGTATTTATATTGTTAAGGATTCCTTTTCCTATTCATATTAGTCTTTTTCCCTATTCCTAGTGTTGCACTCATGCACTCTACATATTGCTCCCCATGGGGATATTATCCGATACAAGTGCTATTCATAACATATACTGCTGTTAGTTTTATCTAAAAAAATATTTGGACATTGTTAACTCACTGTGTACACGTACAGTAAACGATGAAAGCTGCAATGAATCAGACTAGCAATCAAAAGGCAAAAGAAATGGAGAATTAATGCTGCACAAAAAGGGAGCCATGGACGCTGCCACAAGAGGGAAGGAATCTCTACGCAAAGGCTTCATCTTCCTTGCAGCCACGGTGTTTGATTTCATTTACGTGCAAATTGGGACCATAATCGACACCACGGCAGTAGCCCCCGAGATTGGGGCACAGATGGCGAAGGATGATGACTGCTGGATGAATTAGGGACTAGATCTTAGATCAGGAGGCAGAGATTCGAAACAGGGGGACAAGGATGATTTGGTTAGGGAGAATAAGAGGGAGACGGGGAGACTGGAAGCATGGAGAGTCATAAGCTCGAGGGGCATTTGTTGACGGCACCAAGTTGGCAAGTCACCACTCCAAACAGAGTTTTCTTCAGCTTTCCTTCACTTAAAAAAAGGCTCACTTTGCTCAACACATCCGGTCATTGGTCTCTCTCTCAAAAGAAGACAAAAACAGAAGGGAAAAACACCCAGCTTGTCCAATTTTCCTGATTAAAATGCGTGAGCAGTCTATGAGATAAACCGAGCTGCTAAAGTCAACGGTTCTAGCTTTTTCCTATTGAAATACTTGCCTGGCCCTGTTTTCAGAACCAGAATATAACAACCTAAGCAGGAGTGGAACTAAGGAAAGGTCAGCCCAGGCAGCCACCCGAATGCAGGCAGCCCATGTTCTATCACTACAAGCCCCAATGGAGTATCCACTGTTGGGGATCAGCTCAACCTCGGACTCGGAATTGCTCTCGGGATCTCAGGCACTCACCAGTCTCTTTCTCTCTCTGCTGACGAAAACAGCCCGTTGTGTGACAAAGTTCAGAGAAGTTCAGAACTTCAGTGCGCGAGAGAGAATTTTGGTGCTGCCGGACTTAGCGACTTTTTCATTGATTAAGCTGCAATTTAAAGAAGATTACAGACCGATTTATGTGGCCTTAATGGCCGGACACTTACTGTCACGCCCGTTTTCCCCCTTCCTTTGATCCCTCTCTGTTCTCTCTCTGCCTTGTGGGACCTGTCTGTTAGCTCCTTCCCTCTCCTCCCGAATCCCCTCCTTCCATCTAAAGAACATCCACCTGTTTTGAATTCCATCATCCTCGCGCTCGAGTTAAGGAAGGGGAGCACCCATGCAAGGTAACCGGCACCCGTGTTGAAGACCATCATCAAGACGGGGTCAATTCGCGAAGGAAAGATGATAATAGAGGAAAGTGAGCCCTAAACCTCCACCTGCCATTAATCCCCGCCAGCCAATTCGAACCCTCCTCCTCCCTCTATAAAACTCAAATCAAACCCATGGCCAAGCTCCTGTTTTCATCACCGTGGCCAAGCCCCCAATTCTCATCGGATTTCTTCACCCATGAGCTCTTGTGCCGCCACCGAACTCCGCCTAGCCACCCTCACCATCGTCGTGCGCCCACAAGCCTCCCCGACGTCGTCCGAGCCTACAATAGTGTTCACCGTCAGCATCTCTTCGTCATCCGCCATTCGCCATTGAGTTTTCGCCACCGCACCGAGCTCTCTTCGTCACCAAGCCTCCGCTATTGAAGTCCGCCACCACCAAGCCTCTCTGGTCTTCCCTGACGCCCGCAACCCCATCAAATGAGCTCACCATCGTCGTATGGTCGCGCTCCACCGTTCGCCATCAACTCCCAAGCATCACAACGTCGTCTCCGCTCTTCTCCGGCCATCCTCCACTGTCCCTGACTCGTCACTGTCGCTTTCCAAGCCGGAGCCAAGGTAGCCCCGCCCTCCCACCGTATGATCTTAGATGCATGGCTAGGATTAGTTAGAATAGATACCCCTTCACATGTTTGATCCGAACCATTAGATCGAAAATTGGTGCTCACGATTTAAATAGTCTTCAGCTTAGTCAGCGTGCCACGTTAGCAAGCAACATAGGCGTTTTTATCCTACATGGCGGTTCAGTCAGCGCTTTCTAGCTGAGTCAGCAACCCAGTTAGAGCGATAGCATTGCACAGTAAAAAGAAAATTTCTTGTTAGAAAATAATTCACGATAATTGAATAAATAAGAAAATAGGTTTTCTTTTATTAGAAAAAATCCAGAAAATAGAGATGTTTTAGTTAAATGTTTTAATATGTTTTAGCTTAGTTTTTATTTCTATAAATGTTGTTTAATGTTTTTCTAGTGTAAAAATTATAGCAAACATGTTAGAATAAATGTTTTATTTTGGAAAATGGTTTAGGAAACATATATTAATTCTGATAATGTTTAAAAATATTTTCTTTGTAAAATAAATGCTTTTAATATGTTTCATTGCATATAAAATTAGTTTTATTCAGTTTATGCTATAAAATACTCTGGTCCTCAGTGTTTAGGCCGGAGTCTCCGAGAAAGACTCCGCCAGAAGAGCCTCGGTTCCGAATATTTTTTATTTGTCCGGAGTCTCCGGTGTTCACCGGATACTCCACCGGAGACTCCGGTAGTTGGTGTATTTTTGGCTAGAGGTCGCTCGGTTAAGCATATATTTTTTGATAGAAAAATGCCAGAGTCTCCAATGTTCACCGGACACTCCGGTAGGAAAATGTTTTTGGCCGGAGTTTCCGAGAGAGACTCCGCCAAGGGTCGCTCTGTTAGCATTTAATTTTAAAAGACCGGAGTCTCCGGTGTTCACCGGATACTCCGGTACCTAGAGAGGCCGGAGAGTCCGGCAAGTCTCCAGACTTTCTCTCTGTGGTGCCTAAGTCTGGGCCGAAGACTCCGGTGTTCACCGGAGACTCCGGCAGTTCAACAGAACCGTAACGGCTAGTTCTGACACCGTTCTGATGCCGTTTTGGATTTCAGGCCGGAGACTCCGGTGTTCATCGGATACTCTGGGGTAGGTATGTCAGAACAATAACGGTTAGTTTTTAGGATGAGCTATATATATACCCCACACCCCTAGCATTTATTGCTTGCTGTTTCTGCTGAGCTCCACTTTCACAAAGCTTCCCAAGAGCATTTAAAAGCCTTCCAAACATCTCTAGTGCCTAGTTTGCACCAAATTTGAGAGATTGTGTTTTGAGTGAAGTTGAGTCAATTGAGCATTAAGTTCATCATCGAGCATACATTGTGATCATTTCTCTTGGAGCCTTGTGCTCCTAGACGGCAATGCGTCGCTCGTAGGGCACCCAATCATTGTGGAGTGCCACAGGAAGTTTGTAATCGACATCGACTTGAGTAAGGAAATTCTAGCTTGATCTTTGTGGTCGCTAGAAGAGGATATGATTGGAAAAGACCTGGCTCTTTGTGAGCTCCTCAACGGAGACGTAGGCACTTCTTTGTGAGGTGGCCGAACTCTGGGATAATCTCTTGTCTCATCAATTATGCAATTTTTACTAGTTGTGTAGTTTTGAGATTTTCCCCATATAATTAGTTTTTGTGATCATCTTGCTAGTATCTCTTGTTGTTTAAGCATTGTGTTGATATTAGAACTAGTGTCACCTTTTAGACCTTAGTTGTACTTGCTTAACTTCAGTTGTTCTCGAGTTCCCGTATAGACCGGATAATCTGGACTAGACCGGATACTCCGGACAGACCGAAGTATCCGGCATCTGTTTAATCCGCTGTTTAGTTTTAATTTTCAGAAAAGCCTATTCACCCCCCCCCCTCTAGGCAACTTTAAGTACATTCAGTAAGGTACCGACGGGTACCGGCAAAAGAGCTGATCACGATTCGTGGGTAAAGTGTACAATCTCTGCATAGTAAAAACTGATATATCAGTCGTGTTCACGATCTTGAGCGGCATGGACTCCTCACATGATTAGTCAAGTGTTTCGAGTTAGTTTTGGGTTGAGTCTGGTGGATCACAGTGGTCAGAACTATGATTCGAGTTAGCTTTGTTTATAGGTGGTTGAAACCTTAGTTGCGAAGCAAGGTGATTGAAACCATGGCTTAGGTCTTAAGAATAATTCACCTAATAAGTAGGTTGCTTTTATAAAAGAGACTATAAAATGACATTTATGCAAATAAACCCCTGAGTTAAGTCTATCTTGACTTTAGCCTACATGTCATATTTTCCCACACTTGCTAAGTATTCCATATACTCACGCTTGCTCTCTGTCCCATAATCTTGTTGCTGCTCAGAAGGCGAAGACTACAAGGATTTCCCAGAAGACGGAGATAAGTTCTAGGCGGGTGCGGCTTTTCGATCAATTGCCTGTGGAGTTGGACGCTGTGTTAAGTTTATTCCACTGCTTTGTAATTTCCTTTTAGACCATTGGATCATTGATGTAATAAAGTAACATTGTAATAATGGATGATGTATCTGCTACTCACTTATGACGTCACTACATGTATGTAATTTGATCCTGATCCTACCGCCACTACCTGAACATGCGCTAAACTAGCTATTGACCAAACAAAAATATTGCTACAAACTGAAAACGACGCGCTCTGAACGAGCTCTGAATGTGAACATGCAAGAGTTATTGAACAAACTCCCCTTAAATCTCGCAATGTTCACTTGACGTTGATCACGTCGATTCTTCCGTGCAGCTCCCCGAATCTGGCACGCCCAAGAGGCTTGGTCAGAATATCAGCCAGTTGCTCTTTAGTCTTGGCACATTCAACGTTGATCTTCCCGTTGTCTATGCACCCCCGAATGAAATGAAATTTTGTATCTGTGCGTTTGATTCGGTCGTGGAAGGCAGGATTTTGGCACAAGGATATGGCTGCCTTGTTGTCAATCTTTAGTGTTGTTGTGCCTATCTCGGCACCAAGGATATCAGTCAGGAGCCGAGATAGCCAAATGCTCTGACAGGCCGCGGTAGCTGCAGCGATGTACTCAGCCTCGCACGATGAAAGCGCCACCACCTTCTACTTCTGAGACTGCCAGGTCATCGGGCTCCCCCCAAGAAAGAATAGGACACCCGAGGTACTCCTTCAATCATTAACATCTCCAGCCATATCACTGTCGCTAAATCCGAGCAGGATGGGCCGTGTGCTACCTACCTCCTTTGTCGAAGTGGACACCGAAAGAACTTGTTCCAGCGATGTACCTCGGCATGTGCTTGACGGCAAGAGGATGGTCTTGCCAAGGATCCTCCATAATCCGGCTAACACAGCCAACGGAGTAGTCCAAGACAAGGTGTACGCACTAGTTAGCGCAAGCTTCCCACCATGCTTCGAAATTGAGTTGTGTCCAATGCCGGTTCTGAACTCCTTTTACACAATTTGAGCCTGGCCTCCACTGGGGTCCGACGCAAATTGCAATATGCCGTTTGACAAATTTTGATCCTTTCTAGACCTTGATTGACTTTGATGCCCAAATAATACGACAACAAGCCGAGATCACTCATCTTAAACATCTTCATCTCCATCTTGAACTTGTGAATGTCACATGGAATTGATCTAGTGATCACTAAGTCGTCGACGTACATGCCAACCGCCAATTGGGTTGTTCTAGTGTGGCGTGTGTACACGGCATGTTCTACCTCGCTCAAATCGAAGTCCAGTGAGAGGAGGTCATTAAACTTCTCGTTCCATGCCTGTGGAGCTTGTCGGGGCCCATATAGTGCTTTGTTCAATTTAAGAACCTTGTGCTGGTGCTTGCTGTTGACAAAACCTTGAGGTTGCACGACAAAGATGTCCTCCTTGAGTTCTCCATTGAGGAAGGCGGACTTGACGTCCATATGGTGTACCTCCCAGTCATTGTGCGCTGCCACCGCCAGTAGCAACCGAACGAACTTAATGCACGCCACTGGAGCAAATACTTAGTCGAAGTCGATGCACGCGCTTGACGCCTATCAATCGATGACCCGATGGCAAGTCAATGAGCTCCTAGGTCTTGTTTTCCTCAATCGAGTGTATCTCGTCTAGCATTGCCTTTCGCCAGCACTCATGTCGTTGTGCCTCATCGAAGGAGGCTGATTCTTCACTAGTGGAAAGATGCAACTTGCCGAAGGCTTGATCAATTTCCAAGGGTGCGAAACCGCGCGGCATGGCCGGGCCAAGGACGTCACCCATTGAGCGAAGCCAAAGAGGAGCATTGTGGTGATCAGCGTCGAGCACCTGTATTGGGCTATATGCTCATCCAGAGGAGTGCGCAATGCTAAGTCTGAATTGGCTTCACCTGTGGTTCCGCCTTCTCCTGCGATGAATTGGGTGGCATACTCAACTATGAATGGCTCCCTCAAATCTGGCGCACCTTGATCTGCTTAGGCGCCCTAGTCCCATTGTGAGTCCTCGTCGAAGATGATATCACGGGATGCATGAACTCGGCTGTTGGTGGGGTTGAACAGACGATATGCCGTGGCACCAGGTTCATAGCCGAGAAAGATCATGGGGGTGGATCGATCCTCCAGTTTCTTTAGATGTGGCCGGTTTTTCTTCACGTAGGTCATGCATCCAAATGTGCGAAGAAAATGGACAAGGTCGAGGCGTTCCTTTGCGTGGTATTTGGCTTGCACCGAGAACAGAGATGATCGTTGCTTCCCAATTACACAGCAATCACATATCTGATTGAGCTGGTCAAGTTGGGGAAGGCCACGGACCATGTTGTGTTGCGCGAGCCGCCGGAGTGCCTTGAAGTTGAGATGGGCGTATTTGGTGTGCCAGCGCTAGGCCTGCTTGGAGCTGCGCGTTGAGAGGCATACGGGCTTGGCGGTGTCGAGGTTAAGCGCGTCAATTAGGTGATCTCTTGATATTTGCCAGTAGATCGCACCGTTGGTCGTAGATGAACAACATCCCATTGTCTATGATCACCTTACACCCGGTCTCGTCCAATTGGTCGAGGCTAACGTTGTTCGCCGTCAACTTGGGTATGTAATAAACTCCGGTGAGGACATGGTGTTCTTCTGTCTTGCACGTGAAGAACACGTTGTCGCGCCCCTCAATTTCAACCACGGATTTGTTGCCGAACTTCACATTTCCGATGATGCCCATGTCGAGCTCGGTAAAGGAGGGCCTCGAATCGGTCATGTGATTGGTGGCCCCGGTGTCTAGGACCCACTGCCGGTGATCTTCTTCCTTGTTCTCGAGTTGCAGGAATACCTTGTCTTCGTTCACGTTGACGATGTTGGTTAGCAGCGGCGAGGTTATCAGTGCTCGCAGAGAGTACGTCGATGCCACGCTGGCCATCAACAGTGTCGGCTCATCTCATTTCTTTTGACGTGGTGTGCTTGATCACACCTTGGCTTGGAGTGGCAATCTTTTGCCCAATGATCGTCCAATGATAGCACTGGTCTCTTGGGGTGTCATGACCACCGGCTTAGGAGCCATTGCTGGCGCCGTTGTCCCGCGACCTAGTGCCTCGTCCTTGCCCGCGTCGCCCTCTGCCTCGTCACCGGCCTGAGCCTGAGCCATTGCTATCGTTGCACTTGCGAAGCCTAGTCTGCCACTCCTCTTCAGTGAGGAGCAGATGGCCACTTGAGTTCATATGGTTGCCGAAGCTAGGGCTCGAGCCGAGTTTGTATCGCTGTTATGCCGCACGAAGTCGGCCGATGCACTCCTCGATGCTCAGCATGTTCAGGTCCAACAGTGTCTCAATTGAGATGGCCACCTATGAGAGACGATCAGGGGCAACCAACAGGAGCTTCTTGATGACCTCCATGTCGGTGATGTTGTTCACCAGACTTGACTGTCTCATCGAGAAGTCGTTGATCGACTTGCCATCCTTGAACACGATGTCGTTGAACTCGTGCCGAAGTTGCTAAGCGTTTGCCTCACGAACTCGCTCAACACCAATGCGCATGGTCTTTATGGCGTCCCAGGATTCCTTGGCGGTATCTTTGACAGCGAGGGCTAACAACAGATCAGATGGTACGACATGAAGGATGGCGGCCAATGCCAGCCGATCATCGTGGAAGTCGTCGTTGTCGTGCTAGATGACATCTCAGAGTCCCTGCGCCTACAAGTTCACACGCATAACCAGAGCCTAATCTGTATAGTTGGACCTGGTGAGAGTGACCATGGAGCTCGCTGCTTCCCTGACAACGTATTGTGTAGTTGGCTTGCGAACCCTGGCGTCCCGGTGTCACTGTTGGCGCCGTGACGGTGAAAGAGAGTTGCGGCGTTCCCGGCATGGAGGCGTGCGAGAATGCATGTCCGTCAATACTGAGCTCATCGCCAGGATCGACAACACGGCTCTGATACTAGTTGTTGGGGATCAGCTCAACCTCAGGTTTGAAATTGCTCTAGGGATCTCAGGCGCTCACCGGTCTCTCTCTCTCGGCTAACAAAAACAGCCCGTTGTTAGACAACGTTCAGATAAGTTTAGAACTTCAATACGCGAGAGGATTTTGGTACCACTGGACTCAGCGACTTTTTCATTGATTAAGCTGCAATTTAAAGATTATTACAGACCGATTTACGTGGCCTTCATGGCTAGACACTTAGCGGCATGATGGATGATCATGTGCTCTCCCACACGGCCATAACTTTCAATCCTGCCACCACTACTTGAACATGCGCTAAACTAGCTACTGACCCAAGCGAAAATATCACTACAAACTGAAAACGATGCGGTCTGAACAAGCTCTGAACGTAAGCATGCAAGAGTTATTCAACATCCACTTGATCAAAGCTGGGCCTAGGTGCGGCCATTGGGTAGTCCATCTGTGTTATGTGCAGGAATTACTGCATGCGCACCACTCGCATGCATGAACAGTACTTGGACACCTGTGGGTACTATACCAACAGGCTCACATGGAGAATGGCTTCTTTTAGGACATGGATTAGTTGATCTAAGGATCATAAAAAATTGGGCTTGTTGCAGCCTGCCTTTTACTTAGCAAATTCCAGAAGGCGAACAGCCTTGCTTAGAAACAAAAGCAAGTTTTACCTCATCTTCACTATGATCAGTTATTAGGAATGGCAGTATTTTTGCTGATTAAGTCAAGAGAGCTTGATGTGGAAAACAGATGTGAAGTTAGATGCAGAGTTTGTTGTGGTATACGGAATTAATTGAGATTGCCAAATGTTTATCGTTCAATTATACTGCGAGTTATTACATGTCTTCCCATTTGATGATTCCTCTACTGAGCCTAATGGTTTTTCCTGCAAGCTCTGTATACTGTGCATAAGCGCAACAAGAACAGTCACTACTCTAGGAAGCTCTAAAACATGGCCACTAGAACAATGTTGACGCCCAAAAATTTTAACACAAGAATCAGCTGTCTTCCAGAGTAAAGACATTAAGTCACAGAATTTGCTAAAAGCAGGCCCAATTATGGAAAACATTCGGGTAAAACCAGAAAAATTTCACACATACACTAGTTTAGGTAAAAAAAAGGACGGCGTACCTTAGGGGCACCAACTCCATCTTTTCTTGATTCAATTACATTACCAAGATGACCAATTCTTTTCTTTATTATGTCATGTCTCTGCAAAATGGATGTTCAACCCCTCAGGCAACAGATATATGCAGTAGAGATCGGGAAACAATTTAGAAGATGTAAAAAAGAGCACAAAAGAAGAAACTGATGGAAACTATTTGCACATACTATATCATAATGTTGCTCTCCACTGACATCCATCGTATCAACAGCAACTAGAGAACAAGGAAGAGCTGGGAATGTAATATCAAACTGCAAAAGTGGTCAAGAATATTAACAATCCAAAAGATAAGAAGCCTCTTCACATACAGCAGAAATGACATATATGTTCTGAAAATTCGCCAAATTATGAACATTCTCAGCTAGCTGACAATCAATTGTTCCTGACTTGTTTCATATATCAGCCATACAAACTCTAAGAAGATTTCATTCACTAGTTGCTAAGTTGTAATGCTCCAAAAACATAATATGATGAGGATCTGAGGTTTATCAAGCTTTAAGCAAATAACTCTGAAATTTGCTGAACTAGGTGTCATAGATTAAATTGAAGTGGATGAAAGATGACAAATAACATGAAAATTTAGCATTATTTTCGCCTCCTGCTTTCTAAATAGGGTAAGAGCAACTAGAAAGTAAAATTAAATCGGAAGGTTTGGAGGGGGGGATAGCATTTGCACTAACATTGATATGCAGTCTTTCGCCTCTTGAAGTATCAACAGTGAGCTTACTCTCTGTAGCAGAATATAGATACAGACCTACAGGAAAGGTATCACACAGTAATATGCATAGTCCGTGAACTAACTAGTGATACAGAGGCAAGGAACAAACAGAGCAAGAAAGGTGATCAGATAGCCACATTATGGGAAAAGGGACTCACAGCATCTAACAAGTTAAACCATCTCTCTATTCGATTTTAGAATGCTAAAATAAAGGGGATCAGTGAGGATATGGGCAAAGGTGATCACACATAGCACCATATGATCATGCTTGCAGAAGGCACCAATAATTTGCGGAGTAGCATCAAGCATAAACAACAAAACAATGGTGACATTCTGAAGTCTTATTGAAATCTATACAGGTCTAATGCAGCTCCATTCTAAAGTAAATAATATAATGGCCCACAGGTGTTAAATGAACACTAAGTTTTTGGCAAAAACTCACACTAATTATCCAAATCATCACAAAAAGGGTATAAGAACACGCCCGCTAGCACTCTGATGACATCAACTAGGACACAGCACCGAAACCGAAACAAAACTATCACGAGATAAATCCTTCCACTCCCAAATCAATCCATGTACTATCTTACGCCTCCTAATATTGGTGCTGTGTCACAGGATTTTACTTCCGCGCCCGAATTCTGGTGCATGTAAACGGGGCTTCGAATTTTAGCCAACTACTACTTCGAATTCACACCATTGATATGAAAAGGCGCAGAATCAATTCCACCTGAGACGACTCTCGTTTCGCATCCGAACACACGTATCTATCAAACCGTACGCAAAGCCACCGAGATGGGATGGCGAGATCAAGCTGTGCCGCAGCTAGGTGCGGCGAAATTAGAAGGGATCTGAGGCGAAGATGTGGGCAGAGAGAAAGAGAAGGGTGACGATACGTACGGATCTCGGAGAAGAAGAGGAGGAGGATGGCGAGGGAGGAGAGGACGGTGATGAGACCGCCGGAGAGGGTGCGGCTGTAGAAGTCCTCGTTCACCTTCGGGTAGGCGTCCAGGTTCCGCAGCTTGCTCCAGAGCTCCATCGCTTCGGCTCACACCGCCGGCGAGACCGCCGGAGCTCAGGGTCGAGGGGGAGAGATCTACGGCGTCGGCGTGGCCGCCCCGAGGAATCGGGAGGGTATCTCTGGAATTTGTCAGGGTAATTGGCGTTTTTGTTGGAAGAGAGGTAACAGTACCGTGACTTAGGCAAACGTGAGACGTTGGATTGGAAGCGGACAGATAAGATTTAGTGTTACAGCGATGATACAGTATCCGCGGTTACTGTAGCGCACCTCACAAAACCCTGCTCCTCTCTGCCTTTATCTTCATCTCCAGCAGCTATCTTAAATTTTTATCCTCAAAAACACTATTACAACATCCCTTATCACTATTATAGCATCCTTTATTTTTTCATCTCCAGCAGTTACTCTATTTCCTACTTTCTACTCCTCTTTTTCTCTCTCCGATCCCGCTGTCAACCTCTACGGTACTTTGCGGAGTACTGTAGCACCAGATAACTCCACTACTGGAGTTGGTCTAAAGGGAGGAATCGGATCCCTTTTTGTTGGGCTTCATGTTTGGGGCGGGCGCTAGAGCAGCTGCTGATGCTGAGATTTTTATTTTATTTTTGCTGCGGATGGATATTAGTTTACCTCAATCAACTAATTAATTATTTGAACTAGATCAAAATAATTAATTAATTAATTAAATTATACTAGCGTGTATCCATGGGTATTTATGGGTGCTTACGCTCATCCCTTACAGCTTCATCAATGCAATAACCCCAGAGATGGTTACTCCAGTTTTTTTTTTGTTATAAACCAAAATGATTGGGCCTAATCCTCTACAGTGGTGGTATAGGAAACATTTGTCCATGTACCTTACATATTTTTTGTATATTTTATGGCATATAAATATATAGCATTGTTTTAGCATCTCTTGTACTCTCTCGGTCTTCAAATTGAACTGGCTTTCCGAAGAAAAAAAAAATAACTTTGACTAGTAATTTCTTTTATAGAATACTTATAAAAACAGAGCAAAACTATAAGATTATGGTATTGCTTTTCAAGACAACTCCACTCCTATCATTTGAAGTGCTCAAACTTAATATAGAAAAGGTAATTGACAACCAACGTTTAAATTGGTTGATTGCACCCGATCCAAAACATCGTTGTTCTTTTGCTGGCGGGAGTACCAAATAAATTTACTTAGTCTTACTCGGATGTGGTAAATACATGAAATGAGCTTGATATTATTCAAATTTAGATCCTCACGCGGGACGAAGTCTCACGCAGAAGCTAAATATATAAACAAGTTCCGATTTCAATTCCTCAGGCTTCCAAACATATATAAACAAAATAAACAATTTCAACTCTCCGATTCCAGAAACCAAAGACTCCTGATCAATCCATTCATAGCAGTCCAGGTGTTCAAGCTGGCCTTGTGCAGTCTGTCTACGTAAGTGCTCCATGATACGTTAGCTGGTTCATTTCTTTAATTACAGTAATCCAAAGATAAGTATTAGCAGAGACAAGGCGTAATGACAATGCATTTTCCAGCACACATATTGCATCGATCAAGTACAGAACCATAGCTCAAATTGCATACGCATTACAAATATAGCATGGCTCCATCATAAAATGGCAAACGAGATGAGAATAACATTGCATGGCACTGCATGTATACGTACTTCTCATTGTAGGAAAGTTTCACGGAGATGGAGAATATGTTACCTTATGTACTACTGATATAACCCCAGAACGAATGTACATCTTACATCCCCGCAACTTGCAATTGGCTACCACCACCTCACATTTACAACCCCAGATTAAGGCGGCACCGCACTAACCAAAAATCTACAATTTTTTATCCTCTCCCACCTAGACTTATCTTGCAACTTACAAAAAGAAAAGTAACAGTAATTTATGCATGTTATTTAAATAAACAAATATACACCTGGCCGATTTACTTATCCATCTCTTAAATTAGAGCCACTGATCTGCCTGCGCAGAAGTTGCTTCTATTTCTCATAATCCACCTTCGCATCGTCAATTTCCTTTTTGAGTTTAATATACTTATCCAATGAAACATCTGAGAAGGCTTCAAGCTTCCCTAGGAATGTCTCCAAACTTGATTGTAAATCCATAGGAGGATCATTTCTATGGATTCCACCCTTCTCACCGTTTAACCCCCCACTATGGGATAATGAGAAAGTCAGCTTTGAACTACCGCGCCGCTTCTCTTGGCGTGGCATGGAACGATTTATATTTGCAGCAAGACCTCTAATAGCATCCTCCAAGTCCTTGTTTGGTAACTTATCCAATAACTTTATCCAGTTCTCACACGTTTTAAAGATGGGCGCAACAGCATAATTTGTTATCGGAATATCGGCTTCCTTCTTCTTCCTGGATTTCTTCCTCCTCCTTAGTGACTTCACACACTTGAGTAGCCATGAATTTAGGCTATGCAAGTATGATCTATGGGATGCTATCCATTTCTGGAAGTTCGAACATAAGGTGCTTAGCTCAACCTGGAGGAGTAGAGTTGCTTGGAACTGTGATTCTGACCGAATTAAGACCTTCGTGTTGCCACTGTTGGATACTAGCTTAATAATCTCGTGTTGATGCCGATGACACTCAAGCATTGTTGTCCACATGCAAGTTAAACTGAAAATCAGACAAATATTTATATATTCAATACAGCTACCAGAAAAAACTTATGAAAAATACATTGCACTAGTACACTACATTAGCACAAAACCATAGATTCGTTTCATCCTATAAAAAAGCTCTCAAGCATCATTACATGAAATTTTAGTCATCGCTGCAACATAAACAGTAAGTCGTTCACAAGCAGTCATCCAATGATAACTAGTAACTTATCATCTATTAATGTAGACCTGAACAACACCAGCACCAGGCCAGAGCTGGGCGCAGTTTCATTCAGGCCATAGTTACTTGTCATCTATTAAGTAGACCTAAACAACACCAGGACCAGGACCATTTATTTTTTGGGCCCAGACCACAGTCTAAGTGCCCACTTGGTTTCAAAACAGATCGTGATCCTGTGAGCCAAAAAAGTTCAGGACTACAAGAAAATGCCAATTAAATTAGTCTAGTAGAAACTGAAGGGAGAAACATACCTTCCAATTAATTCTTCTAGCTGTGGTTGAAGCTCTTTGTCCCTTAGATCCTCTATTTTCTTAGAAATCATGTCTATTCTCTGAATGGCCACTAAAATTCTGGAGTGCAAATCTTTCACAACAGCACGGGTTTTATCAATACTCATTTGGCTTTCTCCTCTTGATTCCTGGTGTCTTAGTTGATTACATTTCTCATCATATTTCCTGCAAATTGCACTGCTCGCCTGAAGGAATAGGAATTAAAAAATATGAAATCAACATGTTTTGGCAAAGTAAAAGGAAAGAGTACATGGTTCTAGAATGTACAGCGATCATCTTATTACACCAGATGCCACATTAAGTTGAAACTTGTTTAAACATTCCACAAATGGAGATACTTGGATAATGGCCACTACATAGCTGTATCATTCTGTAAAGTTGCAGCACAGTCGTAGCTTTCTATGTCCAAGCAGCGGTTCAGTACAAAACATTTTAGGTTTTTGTATGATCTGTTTGTTCCATGATCCAGTCATCTTCAATTCGAATCTTTACAAGACTATCAGCGCAGAAAAAAAAAATCCCAAATCCCAATACAAGATAAATTATTTTCCTTCAGTGTTGATTAACTCCATGTTTTGAAGATATAGGTATATAGCCAAGCAAGTCGCCCCTGCTATATATGCTCTACATTGGATAGAACAGAAAACAAAAAAGGAGATCTTTACCTTAACTTCATCATAAAGCTTTCTCTCCCATGCATACAACCTGTCCAGTGTGGAGGCGTGACTGCCAGCATTCATGTATACACCACTGAAAATATTTCCAGTGAGACCATCAGTGTCATCTTTTGATGTTGTACCAAGAGGATTTCTAGATGACGAAGAAAGTGAAGACATTGATCTATGCCAGGTAAGGTACTTCACTTCAGCCTGAGGAGGAGCTGCATTAAAACATGAGAAATTTTTATGTCATGGTTGGTGAAAATACTAGCTCTACTGCTCACAGCACAAGGTATAAGCTGAAATAAATAATACTGGGTTATATAAACACATTCCTTGCTAACTTACACTAGCTGTTTCAACTTAATAAAGATTGACCAATGACCACATGATAATGATGCTTATATATTATTGATTTGTTGTCAAAACTACTTCCAACATAGCGCTGTATAACACTACTATAGTTTGACCAACATATTATTACAATCAATGACCAAAATTATATATATGAAATTGCAAACATATCATTTCTCCATAATTACAAAAACAAGTGGCCTTAAACAAGGATCTCATAGGGTTGAAATAACATCATACTATGCTAGAAAAATTCACAGAAACTTGTATTGTATCCTGGAAAATGGAAAGAAGAGTACTTAGAACAAAATAACTTACGTTGAGGAATAGGGACTTCCTCCCCCCTGCAACAAGCAAAGAATGTTGCAAAAAACCCTGATGCTGTCAATCCAGGCGCTGCATCAAAGTATCAAGATAACCCAAATAGTAAGGAAACTAGATAAAGATGTTGGAGTGACAAAAGTTAATGGCCACGGGCTTAAGTTATATCAATGGTAACTAGAAAAAAACAGACAAATTTTTCATCATAATGTAGCATCCAAAACCTTTCTAGTTCCTATCATTCGTTTTTAAGCAAAACTCCAATGCAAGTATTATGGAACAATAATGTAAATCTACTAAGATGTAACCTTTTTCTTCCGGTAGTAAAGGGCGGAAATGAACTTTATCTGCTTCAAGCATCTTTGGGACTTCTTTTCCAGAATCAAACGCCTTCATAAATAAGATTTCAACCTCCTTCATGCATGAATTTAAGTCCCTCACCACATTTCTTTCATCACGAAAAGGTTCCTTTAATTTCCCATTCATAGAAAGAACAGCAACTGAGGATGCAACTTCTTTCACAGGGCTCGTCACAGGAGTTTCATCAGTTTCATACATGCTAATATCCAGTACCCTCGTGTCATTTCTTGGCCTTTGAGTTTGAGAATCAATAGTTTCAGAAGCAGCCTGTTCTGAAGTTTCGGAAGCTGCCTTTTCTGAAGCAAGATGTGCAGGTGACTGACTTGTTGCAGTATTTGCAACAGGCATATCATTGCGATTCTTGAATACCCGCACTAAAGATTCAGACGTTGGATTATCGAAGTCATCTTCTGACAATGCAAGATCATCCTCTACTCCATTCATAGCAGATTTCTCAACATCTTTGAAATCTGGAGCTTTCTCCTCTCCTAGGTGCTTAATATTATCAGGAGACTTTTCCACTTCCTCTTCAAGCTCTGGGATCCCCTCCTTCTCTCTAAGACGCCTAATATCATCAGCATCCTCAAAGTCATGACCAAGTTCCTTCTCATCATGAAATGAGATCTGGTTCTCAACAGGTCGAAAAAGGCCAAAGTAGTCCCATGGTGGTGTCCCAGGAGGAGCTTCGAATGTGAAACTATCATCCAGATCATGGACAGATTGTCTACGAACAGGGGATGATGTTTGCAGAGTTGCTGTCACAGGAACAGGAACCTTCTCCTCAACAGTTGTCACTGAGTTCCCCCTGGCTTTCATATGATTGACATGGAAACGTCCTGAAGATAAAGGGGATGGAACTGGGGAGAAAGAGTCACTAGCATGATGTGAAAGGGATGGAGATAGGTTCATCGATTTCTGCCGAATGATTGGAGGCTCCGGTGTGGCAGATGTTGATGTGTACAGTGAGGAATCTGTTGGCACTTCAGGCTCAACGAATTTTCTCAGAGCAAATCCTGTGTGCCGCAGTGACTGAATATAAGCAAAATGAGCAGCTGCGAAAGCACATCTTCCATCAAGAGCTTCTCTAACAAATCGTTTTCTTTCCTGACACAAGACAAGGGCTGTGTCATCTTCGTTCTTTGATCGTGAACCCATTGTAAAGTGCACCAACCTCAATGCCAAACAAAGTTTACAGAAGCATCCAAAGCTAGGGCCATGCACTGTAGATCAATGCTAGAATTGAGGAAAGCTGTTTTGGTAGGAATGATGCCAAGGACGTATAACTTTGTGCCTGCACTCAAAAGTATTCAAGAATTTTGCTATTAGATCATATCCTAAATTGAGTGAAGCTGACATTAAAGAAAAATAAGCTGTCATTCAGCAACCCTGTATACCCATTAGAGTCTATTCCAAGAGAAATGAAAATTTCACATGCTAAATGTTGCAAAATTAACTTCCACATGTAATGCTCGAATTAACCACATCAAAATTCAAAACAGAGGATATACTATTATCTGTGTCACAACTCAAACAACTGCAGTGGCATAGTATGTGGTAAACATGGACAGGTAACTCCCAGCAGTAGATCAAAGTGGCGGTTGAAGTTGCCTTAGTTGGATTTTGTAAGTTACGAAGGTTTGGATAGGATTTAATTGGTTAAGATTAGGAGTCTGTATTCAGGTCGGCAAGTAGAGATAAGATTGGAAGGTTTGGATTGCAGTCCAATTCAGTTAGGAGTTTGAGTCGGTTGGGAGTTGTAATCGGTTGTGAGCCGAGTAGGAGATGTATTTGGCCAGGCTTTATATATAAAGAGTAGTAGGGCCTCTAGGAAATCAAGCAATAAAACAATCATTTATCTCATCCCAGATTCTCTACTTCTCACCTCCATGTTGTTTGGTTATCATTGCAACCTGACGCCTCCAGGAACTCATCATCCTCCATGACGGGCAAGAAGCCGACCAAGGAGAGGTTGGCCACCTCCCATAGTTACCCAATCAGATCATTGCAGCGGGTTGTGACAACTTGGTATCGGAGCCCGTGGTTTCCAGCACTGATCAGGAGCAATTCAAGGCGTTGCTCGCTGCTCAGGAAGATGTGTTGCGAATGAAGTACCAGGAGGGGTTCTCAACCATCAATAGCACCCTGGCCGGCATGAATCGGTAGCTCAGCCTCCTGAGTGACAACCAAAACCCCCTGTCCACCCTCACACGCGCAATGACATGCCTCATAAGTCGTGTCACCGCACTGGAGAAGGCTACCTGCATGGATCAAGCTCTGATCACGAGTGATTCCGTCTCATTGGTTGCTGATCCTTCCAAACTAGGCAACCAGCAGCCCCCTCTGCAACTGTTGTTTCCCCCTTTGGGTGGTGCTGGCATCCTACAGGCCCACGACAGTACCCCTATCCCATCACTTGCCTCCCAACCTCATCTATACAGCAGCGGCGGCCCTTATAGGACCGACATCAGGACAAATATTGGCGACAACAGCTCAGGGGTTAAGCCCTGTTTCTTCAAATTGGGATTCCCTCGTTATGATGGCAAAGAAGACCCCCTCTACCTTGGCTGACCAGATGCGAGCAATTTTTTCGCGAACAAAAGACGAAAGAACAACACAAGGTCTGACTGGCGTCATACATATGGATGGCAATGCGTATCATTGGTATTTCCACTTGGAGCGCAGCTGCAACAAGCCACCATGGGACGAATTCAAGACACTCTGCAACACTCGTTTCGGCCCCCCAATCCGCAGCGACCCGCTTGGCAAACTCCGTCATCTTAGGCAAACAGGGATCTTCGAGGACTATCAGAGTCGATCCTTGGCGCTTCTCAGCCGTGCTGATCCCATGATGGAACATCGGGAGCATCAGCTATTCACATCTACACTCCAATGGATGTGGAGCACCAAGATCCGGTTGACCTAGAGGAGGCCATGAATCTAGCACGTGCCTATGAGAAAAAAGCTGCCCAGCTACCTCCCTACATCGGGCCACGCCAACAGCCAGGGCAGCGCACAGCGTCAGTCGCCACCACGACGTGACTCTCCTAGCATTGGTGGACTTTGGCTCATCACACAAGTTCATATCGAAGGATCTTGCTTGCAACCTGAACTTTCGGCTACATCCTACCCAAGCTGGCTTGCGGGTGATGGTGCCTAATGGAGACCACCTCCATACGACAAGTCTGCAAAGGCCTACCAATCACTACAACAGGCGACCATGAGGTGTTTGCCGTCGACTATTATGCGGTGCCTTTGAGTGGCTACGACGTCATCCTCGACACGCAATGGCTCCGAACGCTCGAGCCGATTCTTTGGGACTTTGACCAGCTGATACATGTCCTACCATCGTCAAGGTCGGGCGATGACGTGGCATGGGGTGCCTAGAACGGGTGGCCCGCGGATGTATGCCATTGATGACCAAGATAGCCTGTTGCATCACCTCTTGCATGACTTCGAGGATGTGTTCGCCGAGCCACGAGGCCTACCCCAAGTGTGCGACCATGATCACCGCATCCACTTGGACCAAGGCGCGCAACCAATGGCAGTCAGACCTTACCGTTATCCTTAGCTGCAGAAGGATGAGTTAGAACGACAGTGTGTGAACATGCTGGCCTAGGGTATTATTCAGATCAGCACATCGGGTTCCTGGCGAATCTGCATTGATTATCGCGCCTTCAACGCCTAGATCATCAAAGACAAGTTCCCAATTCCGATGGTGGAGGAGCTCCTCAACAAGCTGCACGACGCCAAGTATTTCACCAAGCTTGACCTCCACTCAGGCTATCACCAGGTTCGCATGAACAATGACATTGAAACGATGGCATTCCGAACACATCAGGGCCACTACGAGTTTTTGGTCATGCCTTTTGGTCTGACGAACGCGCCTACCACTTTCCAGGCTCTCATGAACATCCTTCGCTAGTATTTGTGTCATTTTCGTGGTTGTCTTTTTTGATGATATTATTATCTACATTGCATCATGGGTGGATCACCTGCGGCATGCGCGTCTAGTGCTCGAGACTCTTCGTCAACACAAGCTCTTCATCAAGCGTTCCAAGTGCACGTTTGGGACATCAACCTTGTCTTACCTCAGGCACGTCATGTCAGCCACATGTGTCGCCATGGAACAGCAGAAGGTGCAGTCCGTCGCTAACTGGCCCAAGTCACACAGTTCAGGTAGTATGGCGCCCTCACGACTCCTCTTACCCACCTCTTGAAGAAAGAGGGCTTCGGCTGCCGGACTCCCGCAAAATGTTCATCGTTGAGTGTGACGAATTCGGGACTGGCATGGGTGCGGTTCTCCATCAAGGTCACAGGCCAATGGCGGTCTTCAGCCATGCCATGGCGCCCCGTCAGGGTCTGGTGGCTTACGAACGGGAGCTCATTGGTTTGGCCCAGGCCATTAAACATTGGCAGCCATAGTTATGGGGTCGGCGATTCATCGTCCGGATAGATCAATATAGCCTAAAATTTCTTCTGGATCAATGTCTCTCCACCACCTTGCAACACAAATGGATCAATAAGCCGATGGGTTTGATTTTGAGGTCCAATACAAGCCGGGACACACCAATGTCGTGGCTGATGCATTATCCCGTCGAGATGCTGAACTGGCCGCGCCACCTTTGCACTATCCACTCCGTTGTTTGATGTGTTTAACACCTTGCGCAAAGAGGTCACTACTGATCAAACATTGCAGAAATTGAGCACCAACATAACTACTGGGTGCAAGGGTCGGCTTGGGCTGTTCATGTTGATTTGATCACAGTCGGATGCAAGGTTTATGTTCCGACCGACTCACCTACAGTATCCCATATGCTTGATCAAGCACATGACACGTGCCATGAGGGAGTACAGCGCACACGGCAGCACCTACGTGCTGATTTCCGCATTCCCGGTGACAAATCTTTGGTACAGGCCTACATGCAGGATTGCGCTATCTGTCAACAGAATAAAGTCAGCCACTTGCAACCAACTGGATTATTACAACCTTTGCAAATTCCCACAAAGATCTGGAGTGATATCTCGATGGTTTTTATTGAAGGCCTTCCCCAAGTCAACAATAAATCGGTAATTCTTATAGTGGTGGACCGTCTTTCTAAGTTCGCTCATTTTATTCCATTGGACATCCTTACACTGCTAGTTCTGTCGCCTAGGTTTTTTTTATGAGGTGGTAAGACTCCATGTGCTGCCAGAGTCTATTGTTAGTGACCGAGATGTGGTTTTTACTAGCAATTTGTGGAAGGAATTATTTCGCTTATCGGGGACCAAATTGCACATGAGTTCTGCTTTTCATCCTCAAAGAGATGGGCAGTCCGAGGCTACTCATAAGGTAATTATCATGTATCTTTGCTGCTTAACGGGGGATCATCCTAAGCAGTGGTTGCGCTGGCTTCCGTGGGCAGAATATTGCTATAATACATCTTATCATTCTACATTACGAGATACGCCTTTCCAGGTGGTATATGGCTGGCATCCCCCTTCCTTGCAGGCCTATGAAAAAGGTGAAGCTTGGGTGTCAGCTGTAGAACAATCCCTAACTGAACGGGATGAGTTTCTTCAGGATATGTGTGAACGATTGCCGCAGGCTCAAGAACATGCCAAGATTTATTATGATGCAAATCACACAAAGGTTTCTTTTGGTGTCAGTAATTGGGTGTGGCTCGAGTTGCTTAATAGGCTTGCGGCGTCATTATCTTCTCATATCAAAGGCAAGTTGTCCCCGCGGTTTTATGAGCCTTTTCAAGTGATAGAACGTATTGGTGACGTGGCTTACCGCCTTCACCTTCCAGTCGGTGCCAAGATTCATGATGTATTTCACGTCGGAGTTCTGAAAAAGTTCTATGGATGGCCGCCTACTAAACTTCCTCACTTGCCACCGGTGTTGAATGGGCGTGCCTTGCCTAAACCAGCACATGTGGTGCGCAGCAAGTTTGCCCGGGGCATCTGGCAAGTGCTTGTGCATTGGAAGGTCCCATAGCTGCTGATGCTACGTGGGAAGATGTGCCGACTTTCAAGCAGCAGTATCCAGATTTTTAACTTGAGGACGAGCTGTTTCCGAAGGAGGGGAGAGATGTTATGGTTGGCAAGACATATAGTAGGTGTTGGCCAAAGGTAGCAATAGATCAAAGTGACGGTTGAAGTTGCCTTAGTTGGATTATGTAAGTTAGGAAGATTTGGATAGGATTTAGTAAGTTAATATTAGGAGTCCGTATTCAGGTCGTCAGGTAGAGATAAGATTGTAAGGTTTGGATTGCAATCCAATTCGGTTAGGAGATTGAGTCGGTTGGGAGTTGTAATCGGCTGTGAGCCGAGTAGGAGATGTAATTGGTTAGGCTCTATATATAAAGAGCAGTAGGACTTTTAGGAAATCAAGCAATAAAGCAATCCTTTATCTCATCCCAGATTTTCTACTTCTCACCACCCTGCTGTTCAGTTATCATTGCAACCCGACGCCTCCAGGCGCTCATCGTCCTCCATCACGGGCAAGAAGCCGGCCAAGGAGAGGCCAGCCAACTCCCATAGCTACCCAATCAGATCATGGCAGCAGGGCTGTCACGTACCCGATAATCAAGCACCGATCAACACAAGCATAAGAGTTGTATTGCCAAAATCCCAACTGGATACATGTTTTAGGATACAGTTTGGGGGAAATGGAAGCATGGACTAGGAATTAGCAAATAGACTGGGAAGAAGAAGTGGGACTGGGAAGAAGAAGTGGGACTGGGAACAAAGGAAGCAGCAGGGGAATAGGGGAAAGCTTGAGGAGGAAGAGGAAGTCGTGAGGTAGAAGAAGCTAATGTTCTGCTGTTCATCGATGCCCTGTCCTTCATTAGTTTTGCTTCATATATTCCTGCTGAGTGGGCCATACCAGCACAATGCAGTCCAAATCGAGCAGCCCATGCCCGGGGCCCAAGCCCACGTCCATGACAAGGGGACAACTTAGAGCAAAAAATTATAAGGTCTCTCAATGGCCACTAATTTATACTGCACCTAAATTTAAAAGATATAAGGAAAGTGAAACCCACGTGATGGGGACAAAATCAGAAATTTAATCTTCTGTTATCGTCCTGAACTATCAAGATACTGCATCACAGACCATACTGATATGCAACAGAAATCTGGATAAATAAGCATCTACTAAGAACAGGGAATTAGATATGGCCACCTCCAATCAAACAATTAAGCAGGGTGCATTTTCAAGTTTTTTTATTCTCCAAAATCCTCAAAGCAATTAAAGCACAGAGCCAGCAAGTTCCTTTAGTCGTCTCAAACTTAAAACATAAAATCCACGGAGAAGTCCAAGTTCTACAACGAACACAAACCTAACTCATAAGGCAATACAATCCACCATACAAATTCATGAAACTCCAAGTGTACCTACTCCAACTTTGGCAAGCTACTATGGCCATCCGTTCAGTCTCATTCGGAATTCTTTAATTGTCTCATCAGAATTTTCTAATAGCACCAGACTAATCTCAACTGAGTTAATGCCAGGCACGCTCAATTCTCCAACCAAACCGCCACATAGACCAAGAGATTCAAACTACACGAGCTCAAATTGAATGAAAGGTGAAGGCGATGAAGAACACGCGTCGAACCACAACAGTTGGAGCCTTACCATCCAGCCAGACAGTGAGAAAAACTAAATTTTCAGTTGGTCCACTGTCTACAACCTAATTCCCCAAATTCCTCCCCGCGCAGAACCAGACATCCACTCCACTTTGCACTAATAGCCTAACAGGACGCAGTACTATTACCACTAAATCAAAAGAAGATGAAGTAGTCTTCTCATCAACGCGTACTACCTGCAGAGACGGACAACCTCCTTCAGAAACCGGAAAGATCCGATTTTCCGCTCACAGCAACCAACAAGAACCCGACTTGTAGCCCCAAATCACCCACCTCCGAGCAGGGAGCACCGCAATTCGCCTAGAAACGCAGGGCAACGGCAACCATCTCAAGAGATCAATCCGGGGAGAGTACGAGAGAGAATCACCTCGCTGGGCCTCGAACTGGGCTGGGGGGCAGGTACAACTCGTCGCGGGTCTCGGCGGCTCGAACTTGGAAGCTCGCCACTGGGGAGGGAGGAGGGGAGGAGGCGAGAAGAGTAGGGAAGCTTCTAAGACAGTGGGCAGGTGCGGTGCCGGCCGCAAGCACTAGGCGATGGATGCAGATGGATGGATGCGTGTCGCTGTTGCCACTGACCACTGGCGCGTGGGTCCGCGGGGGAAGAACGGCGGCGCGTGCGTGGCCACAGCCGCGCCGGCCCGAGAGGAACGAGACGAAAGCGAAATCGCTGGCATTTGTTCGTTTCTTTTCCTCTTTTCGTGTTGTTTTCTGAGGGCTATACTAATGACGTCCCACCCTCAGGATTAACGCGATCTTTTCGACGTGTCTTAGATTTTTTTTTTAATCGTGATCGGCAGGGAGGAGAGAAGAATTTGCCTTTGAGATCCTTAATCCTATGCTAATTGTTAGTTTTGGAGTTTTCTTTAGGGACAATGTATCGAACTACAGATTCACCAGACTATTAAAGAACTGGAAATTCAGTGAAAAAATTATCAGGTCCATATATATGAATGACTTTGGTAGATAACTCCAGCTCTGGCAACAAATTTATCAAAAAACTGTATATATCCTCCAAAACATGTTGGCCCTTGATTTGGCTTTTTTAATAAAAAAAAGTACAATTTTCAACCTCTATAATAATATAATAATGATATATCAAAATGCCAATCATATACTATGTTTGTTTGGTTCATCTACAAATTCTAGATTATGCTAGGTTTAGAGTTTGTATAATAAAATAAAATGATGTAAACATTTTTTTCAAAATAAAAATTAGATAACTCAACCAAATGCCTCTAATCCAACTACAATTTCATATCTAGATTTCTTGAAGCTATTCATCCGTGCTAAACGTCACTATATAGCCATAATTATGAGCACACGTATGGAATCTAGGACTCTGTCTGAATGGACAAGTTCTGAGCTGTCTAGATGTCTCTCTGTCTGCGGCGGTGCGCCAAAGCAATTTGGCAAGGTTATATAACGAGAAACGATGTCGGCTTGTGAGTTTCTCCTTGTGCAAAATGGGACTTATAAATGGACCTTGGAACGTAGGACCTATAAATCTGTGGTTTTACTAGACCTGTTACTCTCCAGTAAAATCCGAACATTGTATAGTTTTTCGGTTGTTTGGGCAATCTAATGTAGTTTTGCGAATTCTTTTTTTTAATCACACATGCCAGCACCACACGTTAGTTGCATTCAGTTTGGATTCTGAATTGGGTGTTGAGCCTGTTTAGATCAATCCCGAAATTGACAATGGTTTTATATCCAATATAAAATATGATTGCCATGCGCTCACAATATTTGTTCTAATTAAAGCCACAACTAATTTACAAAACTTCCTACTCCTCTGAATGTGACAAGTGGGATTTAGACGGCACAATGACTACGTGTTAGAGTCGTAGGTCGCAAAACCAAGCAGTCAACTCGGCAGGGTAGACTTCTATGAATCATTTCGTTTTCAGCTGCTCTACGTAGGCAGCACGCCATCGGTCTTCTCGGGACCATGAACTACTATTTTTTTTCTATTTCCTGGCTCCAAATGGCTGTAAAGAAATCAAAACAAGCTTCAACGACCCGCACCCTGAGTTGTGTGAGATGTGACTTCCAAATGATCTTACTTCCTAAACCATAATGCAAGCCCATTCCGCTGTAGGCGCACAGGATTCGTTCTATTCTAGCTCATGCATCATGTTATTCGGGAATAGGTTCGTCCGATCGAACAACCAAACAGTTCCTATGGCTAGAAGGCGCCGAACTACCGAAAGCCGCTAGCTAGCCTGCGATCAATATCAATTGACCATGCCGCGTGCGTGAGCTATAGCGCGCAACAACCGACGACGCTACGTTCGTCGTGTACCTCCCCGGGCCGATCGTCCCGCGAGCCACCTCGTTTTGTCGCGCCGCGGCCGCCGACCGATCGCGACGCCGCACCCAAAAAGCTAGCGCCGCCGTGCCCGTGCCTCCCCGGCTACAGGAGCGAGGGGAACCGAATGCCAAGAGGGGAACGGAACGCCATTCTTTAATCGATCGGCGCATGCAGGAGGGACCGATCTGGTCTATCGACCTGGCTGTACTACAGAGCAAAAGGTTCTCTCATTGATGCCGACAATACGTACCACCCATTATTACAGAATTAATTTTATAAGTTATTTTTTTCTAATCGGTAGGTAGTTACGAAGTATCACTGTTAACTAATAAGATGTGTGAGACAAATATATCACTGTGGTTTACGAATCGGTAATGATATAGGGAATCGTTATTGGCTGATGATTTGAATCGATAGTGATATCTAATTTTATCATCACTTTTAGCTAAAGTCACTAACCAGCAGTAATAGTAAAGTATTACTGTCGACTGGTTATATGAGCCGATAGTGATATCTCGGCTATATAAAAATTGTCATTTCCTTCCTAAAATCCAAGCACAACATAGAGGACCTCTATTCTTGCTCGGTAGCGACTATTTTTTATCACATAGTTTTTGGGACCATCAAAATTTTGAGAAATCATCGTGCCCTATGTGTTTCAAGGTATATAATTTCATCTCTAATTTATTTTCAATTGAATTTTATTTACTACATTGCTTTAAATTTTGAAATGATGGAGATAAACATATAATCATGATGTTTTAAGGCAATGTAGATGTAATTATACCTCATTTATGATATGAAAGCTTCAATTAGTAGCTTACAGTAAAAATGTCTTTATTATTGATTTATATTAACTATAGGTATGAATTTTTTTTATTTTTTTATTTTTAATGAACTAGAAAAATTAGTCATAAAATTAATGTATATAACAAGCTCTAATTATATTTTTATATTTTAATTAATTAGTAAGCTCCATATAGAAATTTTTGGAATGAGCATATTTATTTTGATTTTTAATGAATTAGAAATTTTAGTCATGATATTTAGGTATGCAGTGAGATCCAATTATATTTTATTCAATTAGTAAAATTTAATATAGAAACTTTATGTATGAGTATATTTATTTTTCATTTTTACTTAATTATTTCTATATAAGGGTTGAATAATAATAAAAATTTAGCCATGATATTTAGGTATGTACCAAGCTCCAATTATATTTTTATATTTTAATTAATTAGCATGTTCCAATATAGAAACTTTATCTATGAGCATTTTAATAAATTAGAAACTTTTCTCATGATATTTAGGTATGTAGCAAGATCTAATTATATTTGTATATTTTATTTAATTAGCAAGCTCTAATATAGAAACTTTATGTATTATGAGCAGTAGTCATAGCACTTGATATGTGACTCTATGTATATACAACCTCTCTCCTTATCATCCACCTAGAGTTGAGCAAGATTATTATCTTGGACTCACAAAAGAGAGACAAATCAAGTTATAAGTCCTCATCGACATGCTAAGCAAGTGAACTCAATCATTAATCTTCATATCGATTGCATCAAAGTTAAATTATTATTCATATTCACGTACATGGCATATATAAGATATTGCAAAAAGAGTGTCGTTTACTTTTTATATAGAGAGCAGTATGATATAAAAATTAATTTTTCGATACGTAGGGAACATTTATATCTTGCATTTCCTATTAAAAAAAGGTTAAATTTATTCCACTGATGAATTCATTCTTTTGAAGTGTATGAGGTAGCCACCCGGCAATAATCTATGCGGGTTCTATGTTCTTACTTTTATTCATGTATTCAGCAGAGACGGAGACGCTATCAGGTTTAATAATGTTGATGTATGAAATTACATATCGATGTCTTATTTTCAATTTCTATACGTGTCAAAGGACTCACTACATAAGAAACCAACACTAATGACACCGTATTAGTGACTGCCGAATAGAACACGTCACTAATGACATATCATTAGTGACAGGTAAGAAAATCACCCATCACTATTGACAACAGTGACAGGTCACTTGATAAACCATTAATGATGGGTAATAAAAATACCGGTCACAAATGTGCGGATGTAGCAAAAATGATCTCATTAGATCATGATTGTGATTTTAGTGACTAATAACAATATAGTCAATGAGACTAATATATTTAAATAATATATGTTAGTAGGTCTTATAGATGCAATACATGAAAAAGCCACCACAACCAGAACAAAATTGGACTGAATTAAAAAAGTCTCGGGAAGATTTGGAGAGTCACAGAGGAAGGGATAAAACCTCGCATCACCAACAAGGAGAGACAATTAGATGTATTAGCAAAAAGTATCCTTTTATCATTTATATGTGTTGAAGCATTTAATCGTGTTTATTCTCTCACAAATGTATATGATATTTGGACTATTCTCATTGAAATACATGAAGGCACAAAGAATGTGCGTAATGAGAAATATCATGTGCTTGTTACTAACCTCAATGATATGAAGCAACTACCCCAATAAAGTGCTAATGACATGTACTCACGTTTGAATATTCTTGTTAATGAGATCAATATGTTAGGTTTGATGCAAATTGAAGATGATCAAGTGGTGAGAAGAATACTTCAAACTCTTCTTTCGAAGTATAAGTTGACAGTCTCCACATCTACGACAACAATGACATAAAAAAAATATGACTTCAAGTCAAGTGCTCGGTAAGATCACCGCCCATGACATGACAATAAACATGGCGTGGAAGCTTCTTCCTCATCCGACACCAAAAATCTTGCTCTCACAAGCAAGCAAGCTCAATACCAACACATTAAAGGAAGGATGAGGAGACAAGAGCAAAAGTCAAGCTCAAGCGAAGATGATGGTGATCAAGATGAAGAGAGCTATGAAGAGGATGATCAAAGTACATCAAGTGATGAAGTGATTGATCTTAAGATGGGAGTAGGGATGGGCGAAAAGCTTGAAGCTTGCGGGCTAGCTTAGCTCGTGTCTGGCTTGGCTTGGCTCGGCTCGACTCGTTCCAAAATCTAACAAACCGAGCTAGAGTTTTAGCTTGTTTAGATAACGAGCCAGCTCACGAGCAGCTCGCGAGCCAAACAAGCCAGGGCCATCATCTACATCATATCGCTCCCTTCCACCGCGATCATCGGTTTGTTCATTGGTCATCTTCATCTACAATGGAGAGACTCCTTGCCAGCCTACTTGGCTTTAAATTGGTTAGGTCCTCGTTATGATGAAGCTCTTATCTTTTTTTCTTCTCCCATCGATCATTCCTTCAGGCTTTTCATGTATAGACAGATGTGTGGGGAATATTATTTTATATATATATTTAGGAATGTTTTGTTCTGTAGCGTAACATATATAGGTGGATCTGTCTGTTGTTGTGCTGCATGTGGGTTTGAAAAACATCCAGAAGAGATTTAGCTTACAAGAATTATACCTCTGATTAAACCAGGTAAAGAAGTACTATACTTATAGATGTCATTGCTATTGTTGTATAATTTTATCAATGCATTTTTCAATGGATATTTATATTCTTTTCATCCTAGTAACGAGCTACTCCCTTCCAAAAAAAAAGTAATGAGATGCTCGCAAGCCAAACAAGCCGAGCCGAGCTGGCTTTTCTGGTCATTGTATTAAATGATCCAAATGAGCCGAGCCCAAACGAGCTGAGCTCAAATGAGTTGAGCCCAAATGAGCCGAGCTGGCTCGTTATTCAGCCCTACATGAAAGGGTACAACCAAGCGTGCACGGTGGTGGTGGCTAGGCATCCAAGGCAGCGGTGGTCAAGTGGGCGCGACGGCGACGGCCAGGCATCCACGGCGGTGATGGCCAAGCGTCCACTGCACCAGCCAGGAATGCGTCCATGTGTGCGTCCATGGCGGCGGCCAGGCATGTGTGCACAATGACTTCTGTGTGGATGAATCATTATTCATGTCTCAATGAATCATCTATGTAAATCGAGCAAGATTGTTCTATGTGGATACATCAGTGTTCTTGTCTAGATTGTTCTATGTGGCCAGCACGATGCAAAGGCTAGCTCCATGTAGTGGCTTGATGCGAGCCATTTTTTTTTAATTTCTCATCAATGATAGGTCTGAAGCCAAACCCGTCACTATTAACGGTCATCAGTGACATGTCTAGATCCAGACCCGTCACTGACGTGTGTCATTAGTGATGGGTCCAGACACATCACTAATGAGTTCACATTAGTTACGTGTTTAGAGTGACATGTGTGGAACCCATCACTAATGAGAGTTATGACCTATCACTAATGTGCATTTCTGATGTTGTGACTAATTCTTTTGATTTTTCAAATGCGGCGCTTCAGACAACCCACAAGTGCGATACTCCATGTGAAAATACATGTCATTCGAGAACATATCGTTAGGTTCTTTATCCGACATGTTATCAACCCAAACGGCGAGTTTTATGAACCGATTGTGCCATTGGAGCGTGAGAGACCTTCAGATGACACCATACCTTCTAGTCCAGAGTATGCGATAAGAAAGTAGTCTACCAAGGTATTTGACAGCATATATATGTTTAAATGACACCATATTAATGAAGAACATTAATTATTATGTATGAATGAAAGACATGAATTACTATATATTAATAAATATGTCTTTATTATTGATTTACATCAAATATGTGTCTCATTGTATGCATGTATTGAGAGGGAGGGAGATCGAGAGAGGAGAGAGAGAGAGAGAGAGAGAGAGAGAGAGAGGAGAGGAGAGAGGGGAGAGGTAAAACACTACTGGCTCAAGGATCTAGCCAATAATGATTTCACGGGTATCACTGCCGCCTCACTCCTTCATTGTCGTTTCCTCGGGCTAGCAGTGATAGTGAAGAACTATCAATGCCTGTTACCCACTATCAGCTAGAAAACCGGCAATGAAGGGGGTTTACCAGCCGATAGTGATAGAGTTTTCTATAGTAACATACTGCTTATGCGGCTTTTCCTAAAATCTCCTTTTTCTTTTCGATTGAAACGATCGGTGTGACTATGTTGTCGCTAGTTGCTGCTGTGCAAGCGGCGTATACTTTTTGTCCTATGCGTTCATGGTCATGGTTGGCGTCCAGTGCACACAGCTAATTTGCTTAACTGCATGAATATGGCGACGAGAAGGCAAGATATGGTGGGAAAGTTTCTGGTGCTTGAATAGTGTTGGTGAAATAAAATGTCTTTCACAAACAAAGTACGACGGGAGCTCACTCACAGGAGTGTCTCAAGCTCGGAGAAAAAGTATAGAGGAAAGGAATGCTAAATGCGGTGATGGTAAAAATCTGTCCCCTGGCCTGATGGCTACAGGTTTGTATTTATAGTACCATTCACGGTGTGAGTATACAATTATGCTCTTACCAAGATAATGATACATACTTCCATTATGCAATAGGGACCTAGGGACGGCCGGATAATATGGCTCAGCCCTAGGTAAAAATATTATAACCCTACTAAGAGGATATTTTCTAACCATGGTAGCAAGTGGTGGCAATCTTAGTCATCCATTGTGGCACCGCACTATCCAACATGTCAGGTCGCTCACCACTTGCTCCTAGAGTGTTAGGGTGGCCACCGCATGACCGGTATTAAATACCGATCATCTCATGGCAGACATGTGGTTGACAGGTCTGCTTCCTTGATTTTTACTGGGGACTTCGCATCTTTCCTCCAGCCTTTGGGAGTTCGCGGCCTCCAAAGGTCAGGGGTCTTCGGGCCTCTTGGGGACACCGAGGCTTGGGTCTTCTGGGCCGCTTCGAAGCCAGGGATCCGGATGGGTCATGAGCCAGAGTGTCGTCGGGTTTATACTGACTGAACCATGGGGCGTCGAGGGTCAGCTAGCTCCCCTAGGCTTCGAGAGTCAGTGACCCGAGGAGGAGGCTCACGGGCTCCGAAGGCCTTAGTTGTCGTAGGGGGTCTAAGGCCCTAGGGCTTTGGATGAGTTCTTGATGGTGACTCCCTACGGTATCTATGGTTGGGGCATTTCCCTCAACAGCACCCCCTCAATCGCTGGCCTCGAGGTCTCAAGGGGCGAGTGGTGCAAAATTGCAAAGGAAACTAGCCCCAGTCCTGCATCTGAGTCAGGATATCCGAATAGCTTTTTACCCACATTGACCTCTTAGTGGTGGCCACGAGCGATGGCGTCGAGGCTCCATGGAGACGGTAAGGTCCGGAGGTCCGTGACAAGGTTGACGATGGGACGAGGGGCACTGAGGCTTGATGAAGACTGTGTTTTGAAGTCCCATGACAATTTTTTAGGGGGAAGCCGACAAGGGGAGCTGAGGGAGGCACCCGTTATCCCCCATTTGGGTTGTTGCAGAGAGGCTTGACGGAGGAGAGGTCGTTTGGAGCCTAGCGGTGATCACTACAAGGGGGGTCATTGGCGGCGATGTGCTTTGGAGCCTCAAGGTGGGGGCCGGAGGCATAGTTGATGTCAAAGCCGAAGAGTGGCGAGTCTCATCAAAGATGAAGTATACGGTGTCACCGAGGGAGGAAGTCTGCGACACTTTCAACGCCGGTTGCGACAAGGTTCAATGGAGACGATGTGCTCCGGAGCATACTCCGAGGCCGGAAGCGTAATCGACGTCAACACCAAAGGGTGGCGGGGATCATCGTTGACTGAGTTGTCTGTAGTCCAGCAAAGTGGTCGGTGACGAAGTTGACTGTGGTGCTGACGGAGGAAGTCTGTGACCCCTTTAGCACTGGCCGCAGTGTGGGTCAATGGAGACGACATGCTCCGAGGTCTACGCCAAGGCCGGAGGCATTGCCGATGTCGGAGCTGAAGACCGGTGAGGTTTGATGGAGACGACAGGCTCCGAAGCCTAGCAAGGTGATCGAAGATGAAGTCAACAGTGGCGCTGAGGGAGGAAGTCTACGACCCCCTCAGCGCTAGTCACGGTGAGGGTCAATGGAGACGACAAGCTCCGAAGCCTACGCTGAGGCCTAAGGCATAGTCGATGTTGGAGCCGAAGACCGACAAGGTTTGATAGAGACGACGAGCTCCAAAGCCTAGCAAGGTGATCAGAGATGAAGTCGATGGTGGCACCAAGGGAGGAAGTCTATGACTCCCTAGTGATGGTCGCAGCAAAGGTTGATAGAGATGACAAGCTCTGAATCCTACGCCAAG
The DNA here is from genome assembly GCF_958298935.1 of Phragmites australis. Classification (NCBI taxonomy): domain Eukaryota; kingdom Viridiplantae; phylum Streptophyta; class Magnoliopsida; order Poales; family Poaceae; genus Phragmites; species Phragmites australis. The sequence continues at coordinate 15,660,676 of NC_084923.1, forward strand.
GCTGGAGGAGTAGTCGACGTCGGAGCCGAAGACCGGCGAGGTTTGATGGAGACAACAGGAACCAATGCCAAGCAAGGTGGTCGGAGATGAAGTCGATGGTGGTGCCAAGGGAGGAAGTATGCGACCCCCTTAGCGCTGGCCACGGTGAGAGTCGATGGAGATGACGAGCTCTGAAGCCTATGCCGAGGCCGGAGGCATAGTCGATGTCGGAGCTGAAGACTGGTGAGGTTTAACAGAGACGACGGGCTCTGAAGCCTAGCGAGGTGGTCGGAGATGAAGTCGATGGTGGTACTAAGGGAGGAAGTTTGCGACCCCCTTAGTGCTAGCTATGGCATGGGTCGACAGAGATGATGAGCTCCGAAGCCTACGCCGAGGCCAGAGGCGTTGTCGATGTGGGAGCTAAAGATCGGCGAGGTTTGATGGAGCGACGGGCTCTAAAGCCTAGCAAGGTGATCAGAGACGAAGTCAATGGTGTTGCTGAGGGAGGAAGTCTGCAACCCCCACAATGCTGGCCACGGTGAGGGTCGACAAAGACGACGACCTTCGAAGCCTACACCAAGGCGGAGGCGTAGTCAACGTCGAAGCCAAAGACCGACGAGGTTTGATAGAAATGACGAGCTCCGAAGCCTACACCGAGGTCGGAGGTGTAGTCGACGTCGAAGCCAAACACCAGCGAGGTTTGACGGACGACGCACTCCAAAGCCTCTAGGTAGTCTGAGCATGCTCTCTGATGGTGAGTCCTTTCGCCATTTGAATTGCCATAGTGGAGATTGCGTGTGGAGGCGAGATATTCTCCTATTTTTTGCGCTAGTCAATGGCAGTGCATTTGATGGGGTAACACACCAGTTTGGGGTCTTGTGCCAATAGCCCTTGCATGCGTCGAAAGAGGATCGAGCAATAAACATGACGAGATGTGTGTGGAAAAAACCAAAGCATTAACGCGGGGCGCCGCCACATGTGTAGTATGGACTGAGGCACGGCCATGGGCCCCAGAGCAGTAACTACGAAAGCCACAAAATGACACCCATGGTGATTCCGTGTCCCTCCCAAGGCCTGGTTGCCCCAACATGGCTTCTCCCACGTGTGTAGTTTCGCCGATGCCATTTCAAGGGGCCATCGGGGATTCTTCACCACTAGGGTGCTAAACCGTTGGTGGTGGAGTTTGAGTCGGTAGAGATAGCTGACGGCCTAGTGGCCTGCTGCAAGCCTACGATCCTCGAGTCGCCTGTCGTCAATTCCCTTCCCTGTCGAGTGCGCCGCCTGCCCCTTAATGTACCCTTGCTAGAATGTTACGAGTGTCGGACAATCCTCAGTATTATGGCTACATCCAACCCCATGTAGAGTGCACCAATGCTCCTTCGCTCGCAATTGACCGGGGGTGCATCATCGTTTAGGGGAGGAACCAGAGCGCCCACGGCCGCACCGCCTACAGCGTTGTTGGAATCTACGCACTCCGGAGCCCATGGCCTCCTCGGTGCCCCTTTTCGCTGAGGGAGGCCGAGGAGGCTGGCAAGCGAATAGGCTTTCAGAGGACAATGGTTCTACAAAAGTGCCCTAGACGTCATCACAGAAGTTGTCTCAGGGCTGGGCCCAGGCACAACTGCCCCTAGGTTTTAGCGCTCAGAATCATCGGAGGGCGACCTACACAGCCGCGGCCTCAGCCATAGCCCCTTAGGGAACAACACGCTCTTAGCTGTATTGCTACTGGAAAGCTTCCAAGCCGACTCCGGTCGTGTGCCAACCACTGCCGGGGTCGTAACAGATTGACGGTAGTTGTCAGGCCCTCGTTCCACCAGGCTATAGAACTAGTGGTGGCACGTCGAGTCATTTCCGCCAACAAATAGACAGGTGGGTGCTCACCTGATCACCACCAGGGACCGTGGACAAGCGGGCTCGTTGCTTTCCAGTTTTATAGCGCAGCAAGTGCAGTCACTCCACGCCCAAAATCGAGGTGATTCGATGTTGGATAGCGCACATCTGTTGTCACGCACGTCTCTCCAACCACTGCGAAACAAAGGTCAAGCTTGATGGAGCACCCCCACGCAAGTCCGGAACCCGACACTCCCACGCAGCCACGCTCCAAAAACTACTCGAGTTCGTGTGGCAGTGCAGGGTTCGAGGTACCTGCGCGCGCGCGCACAGCTCAGCTTCGTCTCGGGATGAGTCAGCTAGCTGAAGCTGCTGAACCATGTGCACCAGCTGCCCTTCCCTACTCCCTAGCTGAAGGTTAGTGTACTTTTCAAATGCCACGCCACCGTTCTATTCTCTAGAACCTACCGCCGTATATGCACGATCTGATACAGTTGCTGTAATAAAAGGGTCCCGCTCATGTGGACTCTCCACTTGAGAGATGCGCCATGGATTGCTGAGCTGGAGCGTGCATGAATCTCGCCCGGCGTTTGGCGATAAGAAAAGTACCACGAGAGCCTCAACTCGAATGGACGCATACCGGGGTCCCATTTTGCGATCTCGGTGTCGGTGCAAATCATCGAGAAAAAGAACTTGCCGGACTTTGGCTCATTTCCCCGCGCCTCGTTCGATTTCTCTGACGAGTTTGTACTTATTACTCTTCGTACACGCATGCCACACACTAGAATCTGGTGAGGGCAAATGGTTTTCACACACGTGACACAGGAATGGGCGCTCTTTTCATTACAATCAAATTCTTACGGAATCTCTATACCTATTTTGACCTGTGCAGCCTGGCTACCGATTAAGACCATCCACTATCATATTTTCTTCATTTATTTTTTCTGATTTATCTTTTTATCCTTGTTTTTTTTATTTTATCTTCAACAGTTCTTTTTCGAATGAATTTATAAAAGAAAAGAAAAGAGAATTCCGTCTTAAGAAAATGATCTTAAGAATCCCTTCATGACAAGAGCCGTAAAAGGAAAGCGTTAGAGCGTTGAAGTGCATAAAAATTCCTTCATAAAGGGATTCTCTTCCGCGAAAGAATTCCCTTAGGGATAGTCCAAATGTAAAGAAACTAGCAAGTGGCCAACACATATAGGGTGGTTACATCGCTATGATATTTAATCATAATAATTTTTAATTAAAAATTAGTCTATTTATCTATTTTTATGAGGTTAGTGTCCTTTACTTAATGTCGGTGATTTGTCAATCACTGATCTAACGAACTTGTTAAAGAAAAAGAGGATATTTTGAGTAAAGGAATTGTAGAAGAACATATAGGGTTTTTATATAAGTTCAGACCTCTCTGAAAATAATAATCATATATCATGTTCGTCTTGTATTGATATGAACCTATTATGAGGGGTTATGTGGTTAACATAGATAGATCTAAACTTAATATGTGACTTCATTTCTCAACTTTAGGTGTCTTTTTGTTCATCGAGAGGCTTGAGCGACTTTTTCGATTTCTATTGGCTTGTACTCCATAGGGCCACTGGCTCTGTATATATATGGGATGTTGTACGTTCTCTGGAGTCCTACTTTCTGTTCTTAGAGATAAATCTTTTCAGTTACAGGATGCTTTAGGTACCTATGGGTAGTTTCATTTCATGTAACGATTCTCTTCTTGCAGATAGAGATATGTCATGAGAATTGCAGGAAATACTGGGATGCCGGGATATAGTAACTATCTATTATTCATCGTCAAGCCTCCATCAATACATGAAATGAGGCTTTGATGGGTCAAGTATATGGCCAGCAAATATAAGCGTTTTATCTTACCACATCATCGAGTAGGACTGGAGTTCCTGATTAGAATGAAGCATCTAACTGGATTTTCTAATCTTCTACTCTCGATTCTGAATGCCTAGAGTCCTCAAGAGAGTATTCAATGAGGTGTTCCATCCGAGTAGGTTTTCTATTTGCTTCGCCCTTTGGAAGGAAGAAAGTTTGTGACTCGTTGATTTCAAAAATTGAAACGCAACCGAGATTTTAGGTAGTGGTGAGAATCATTTTCCTGTCAGAGTGTCATGATTACGATAGCAGTGCGAGGATTCGAACAATTCGAGGTACGACGCCAACTGCCCCGCATGCATCGGACATTAAATGCGATGTGACGATAAAGCGGGAGATCATGACCTTGAGTTGTGTCACGTTGTTAGATGAAACGCCATTTTTGAGAACTTTCACTCTGCATAAAGGCAAAAGGAGAGCCCACCTCAACATCCATTCTTCTGTCATCGATTGCTTTCTATCACACTCGTTGTTCTCCTTACACCCTGTCCCCAAAAAACCCTCTTCCTCAATCTCTCCACCGCCATGGGCAAGAAGAAGATCGAGAAAGAGATCTCATCTGCTGATGAGATGGCGAGCGCGATCCTAGAGTGGCAAGAATTCGAGATCATAGAGGAAGTTCTAGAGAAGGTCGAGATTGAAGAGGTGATTTCTCCTCATGTTCTGATCTCCTGCACGTCGCCGGCGGGGCAGACGATTCAAACCTGAACACCCACAACACGGTGGTCTTCCTTGATGTAGCGAATATGACCCTGTTAGGACATGTATGTAATTTTGGTGATTAATGATAATATAGTCAATAAGACTAACATGTTTGTCAAGTATATGCTTTAGTAGGTCTCATGGATGCAACACATGAAAGAGTCACTGAAGCGGAACTCAAGAAAGTTTGAATTGGACGAATTCAAAGAAGATCGCACTCACTGAATGGTCTAGTGCTCAACAAGTTGTACCACTGGGTGCTCCGATGTTCAGAAAGGAGTATACACCAAAGTGTTTTGTCACTGAAGAGGGCTCTCCAAAAGAACACACCAGATGGTCCGGTGCTCATCAAGGTATACACGCCAGAGCTTTTTAAAGGAGCTATATTTCGATGTAGAAGAGTTTTGAACACAGGATGGTCCAGCGGTGAGGAGCTGGCTACACCAGAGCATTTTCCAGGAGATGTTGCAATGGCTTGTCTGGTGTAATTATACATATTGGATGGTCCGGTGATCAAAGGATCTACATACCGAACAAATGCACAGTGAGAAGTGGCTCGGTCGACTCAAGTCTACACAGCGGATTGTTTGGTGATGGAGTTCAAGATAACGCTAGAACATCCGGTGTTCACAATGAGCTTGAGTGTGGGTCCAACGGCTAATTTTTACTGCTATACACATCGGATGATCCGGTGTTTGTACTATTATTGACGCCAGATCATTCGGTGTTCACATTTATTTTTTACCATTAGAGCAATGGCTAGTGCTTGGGTTTGAAGCTATAAATACCCCTCACTTGGCTATTTGAGTATGCTGGTGTCCAGAGAAGCTTATAGACACTTGAGAAGATATCCAATCCACCAAAGTGCTAAAAGTAATCATCCAAGATAATTAAGCACAAGATTAGAAAGTAATTAGTGCTAATAGGCCTAGAGAGAGAGTTGTTGCTAGATGCTGTTGCCTAGAGAGGGGATCAAAGAGTGATCTTACATTGTACGCTGGCACCTTGGAGTTTTAGTGACTCGTCGGCACCGTAAGCCTTGGTGGCTCATGCTTGTTGACTCTTTGACTTGGTGTGGAACGGGGACGACTCTTGTACAGAGATACAAAAACCCTTGCCTTGGTGGCTCAAGCTTTGAAATGAAGACGACAACAAGTAACTGGAAGAGAGGTTTTTGGCGAGGTCTTGTCTTGGTGGCTTAGTGACATATGTGGCTCAAGGGCCGTGATTGGGTGCCATTCGAGAGCTATAGCCTAGGTGGCTACTCCAACATAGATTAGGGGTGACGTTTATGCCATCAATACCACAGAATAAAAAATATCTTGGGTCGAGTATACTCTCTCTACCATCTTTACGTTTCCACATTTATATACTTGCAATCTAGCTTTGCATGTTTACCTTCCTAGAGTAGTTTGCTAGTATTGGCTATAGATTGCAAACTATTTTGAACGGTAGAGTAGACACACTAGATAAATTTAGAGCATATTTAGATATAAATTGATATAGGTTTATCTTGTGAAGTTTTTGGAGCTAATTAGTTTTAGGTGTCCTAATTAACCCCCCTCTTAGGATGTCACTGATCCCTACACTTGACTTCTTCCGTTGTGGCCTAGGCTTCCCCTCTTCCAGTTTCTTCGTTGATGTGCTTGCTTTTTATGGTCTGGAACTCATTAACCCTATTCCCAACTTTATCATCATGTTGAGCATCTTCATACATTTATGTCAGGCCTTCCTTAGTTTCCGCCCATCCCTAGACCTCTTCCGGTATTTCTATCTCCGAAAGAGGCTTCAGAACAAGGTTGGCGCCGAGTTTTGGCTCCGAGAAGGTAAGGTGATGGTGTACATTGATTTCTTCGCCAAGTCCTCCTGGTCGTGTTGGCTGAAGAAGTGGTTCCACTGCCAATATGGCCCACACAAGCTTCCTTACCAGGGCTTGCTATCGTTGTTGAGGTCCGCCTAAACGAAAGAGCCGGTGATTACCGCTCTTCACTAGAACCTTATCGGAGAGATCTGGCTCCTGAAGGAGAGGAATCTGACGGCTTACGACATTGCAACGGACTTCATCAGGCATTGCCTGAATCCTCTAAAGTTGAGGGATTCGGCGCTTGACAATTTCTCGTCGAATTGGATATCACTTGAGGTGAGATAGGTACTTCCCAATTCTGAGTAGCCATTTTCAAGGGATCTGCAAGATCAATTCTCACGCTCTGTTGCTTCTTCTCGCAGTGTTTCTATCGGAGGCTATCGACAAGAGGGCCAAGGTTCTTTGCGAGGCTAGCCCCTCTCTTGGCCGCAAGAAGGTCCCCATTTCCATCATGGAGATGGACCCTGAAGCTCGGGGGAGAATCATGTAGGTTAGTGCCTCCGATCTTTTTTATTCTTGTTTTTTTGGTGTAGTTGTACATGTGGTGATAGCTATCGCAAGCTTGGACAGCTTCTCAGACATGGAGGGCCCAATCCAGAGGCCGAGAATGCAAGAGCCCCTGATGGAAACCCAAATGAAGTCGTCATTACGAGGAGCACGGTCTGAGCAGAAGCAGCGTGCTGCAAATCGCATCCTTCAACAATGACGTGGCGCTAGAGGGCGACGACCTTGCGAGAGTTGCTTTGCTGCCAGATGGTGTTAGGCCACCAATGCTAATTGCTTCTACTTTCACTGCTTCCGCCAACGCTATGCTGACTTCGACGATGGCCCTGTCTCTAGTAAGTTGAATTTTTTACCTAGATCCTTTACGGCAGTGTCTATTCTTTACTTTTGGGGCATGCTCTAGCCTTCGGCAGCACTGCGGGAAGGTGTTAATTCCAGCGAATTCATCAGGTGATGCCCCCTTGGCTCCGATGATGTCGAGGAGCAAAGGAGACGCCCCCAGGAATACATTCAAGAGAACAGCGCCCCTCCTTATCTTGATGAATCCTTTGTTGGCCAAGCAATGGCTCACATATGTTTATAATTATTTCCCATGATGTTTAGAATATGCAGTTTGAATTCATCTTTAACGTAGGTTAAACTGGAATACCGCCGACAACCCCCATGCCCCGACCTTCCCAACCTCCAACCCCTACCTCCTCTAAAGGAGATGGAAGCAAGCCTGGCAAGCCCCCAGGTGCGAGTTAGGTATGAAGGACTAGAGAAGCGACTTATCCCGCTTATTGGATGTGATGATACGCAAAAAGACAAGTAAGGCAGGAAATGAATTGGATCAACCTCTTAGGCAATATAGTCTTTATTACTATGAGAAAGGTACTCTTATCACTTGGGACTTACAGAGTTTATTGACGACCAACGAACTATGTAGACCCATTATCTTAAACATAAATGACACAGACTATGTTAAGCCAATAAGTAGTGATCCTTATTACTTCAAGGGTAGCGTAGACGTTGTTTTATGGGCTCCAGACTAGTCATGGAGCTAAGCCCATAGGTTTTTGGGTTTGCATCTCGAGGTGTTGTAGTCATGGTCATGACTGAGGCTTCTTATCCATCTGTATCCTTGAGCTTTTGAGTCCTCACTTGGTTGGTGTTGAATTGTCATATTGAGACTTCGCTTTGTCACAATGGAGACTTGCCTTGGGACAACCCCGGACGATGATGACCACCTGTGTCTCGGAATCTTCACGCACTGATAAGCGTAATTCGTGGCTGCCATGAATTTGGTAAAAGTAGGTCTTTCCAATATGGCATTATATGTCGTCTCGAAGTCGACCATGTCGAACATAATTTTTTTTGTCCGAAAGTTGTCATGCTTCCTTAAGTTAACAGGTAGCGATATCTGACCGATGGTAGTGGTTGAAGATCCAGGTACTATACCGTGGAATGCTTGAGTAACTGGCTTGATAGTAGACTAGGAGATCTGCATCCCTTCGAGTGCATTTACAAATAGGATGTTCAGGGAACTCCCTCCGTCAATAAGAATTTAGGTAACCCTGTAATTATTTATCATAGGATCGACTAGTATCAAGAAGCGGCCTAACATACGAATTTATTAGGGCAATCTTCTTGGTTGAAGGAGATTTCAATGTTTAACAACTTAACGAGCCTTTGGAATGGGATCTAAGACTTCTCAGATCACCTTATTGTATTGCATTTTGGACTCATATGATGCAGAGCCACCGAACATGTGGTCGATTGTCCTCTCGTCTAGTTGAAAAGACAACGTGAGAATCATTTTTATTACCAGGATGCTTGTCAAGATGGGTGCCAAGCAGATCTACAGAAACTTCCTCATAATCATTTTTCTTGCTCTTACCTCCTTTGGCGTTCTTCTTGCGCTTGAACTTTGCCTTGCCGCTCTTGAGCCCAAGTTGAGGGCGCTTGATGCTATGAGTCGTCTCCTTGATGAAGAGAAGAATGTCTTCTGTGTTAGTGGACTCATCGACGATCTTCATGAGCTCCTTGACCATCTCAAGCTACTGAATAGTGATATCTTCAACACATCTTCAACTCCTAATCCTCCCTGGGTGAATGCTTGTATAATGTCGTATTCGTTGACCTTGGGGATGTTATTCTGGATATTGCTAAAGCAGCGTACAAACTCGCGCAAGGTTTTATTCTCTGTTTGCACGCAACAATAGAGATCATTTTTTGTGCTGAGGCAAATGTATGTGCCCTGAAGTTGGCTTGGAATACATCACAATGTTGTTCCCACGAGTAGATTGTTCATGGAGATAGGTTGGTCAATCACGTCTTGGCTACCTCTTCAAGGGCAGTAGGGAGGTAATTCTCCATTACCTTCTTGTCCCCACCAGACACTTAAATGGTCATTGTATAGACCTAGAGAAACTCAATAAGGTTTGTGCTTCTGTTGTATTTCTTGATCATCCCAGGGTGGAACCTTGCCAATTTGTTTACATTCTGTAGATCTGGAGAGAAGGCTAGGAAACTATTGATGACGTCTTGCTTGGTCCCAATTTTATCGATGCCGGGATGCTCCTAGATTTGATCGATGAGGGTAGACGAAGCCCCTTCAAAAGCCCTCGGGCACCTTCGCTGGTTGTTGATGACCTCGCGCAAGTCATTGATTGGATGACCTTTGACTAGCGAGGTTTGGCGATGGTTGTTCGCCCGATTGCCATCCCACGAAGCTTTGTTCTGGAGGTTACGCCTCTTTGAGTTTGATGCATCTCACGATGTCGTATTGCCAGGTTTGCCCTGATTAGTATTGTTTCTGGCTATGGTAGATGGGAGTTATTGCCCTGAATGATCACTTCCTTTGTCAAGTCGATCGTTGAGTTCATCCAATCCTTACCAACTGGGATAGCCAGATGTATGGTCAGAGTGCACATGAGGGCCTTTTGTAGAAGAAGGATCCTCTTAGCGATCAACCCCCTGTTGATGGTTGGGAGACAGTAAGGCCGAGGCTCTGTTAAGGTTCGGGGGAGGTGTGCTCATCTGGAGCTGACCATTCCCCGCACCCAAAGACGAGGGACCCTATCTGCTTGCAGGATCATCATCATGATTACCTAGATCGTCACCCCGTCTTCGATAGCGAAATCTTCTCGAGAGTAACATGCGCTAGAGCAAGTGTCCACATCCCTCATGGATGTTTCATCAAATTGCTTCTGGTTGGTGTCTTAACAATCTATGTTGTCAGAAGTTGCGAGGATTGATCTCAACTTGATGTGAATCAGACATTCATTGTTGTCTTGGCAACCGAATGGTTCAAACTCAATGCCGTAATCTTTGATGTATTGATCCATAAATCGACTTACCATGTCACCAAAAAGTTTATCATCAAAATTCACCCGATCGATTAGCGGCTCGCCCGGAAGAGGGGTAAATTTGTCATAGAATCCCTAATCCGAAAACCGGTTCTCGGTGAAGGCTTAGGTAATGTTGACGACATGTTTTGTGTAGATTCTTCAACGCCTATTGTCATGATCTCCATGGACTGTGCCATTTGTCGATAGTTCGTGAACCAGCGATCTGACGAACTTGTTCAAGAAAAAAGGATGCTTTAAGTAGATGAATTGCAGGAGAACACACAAGAGTTTTTATACAGGTTTGAGCCTCCTAAGTATAATAACTCTACGTCATGTTTGTCTTATATTGATCTAAGCCTGTTACAAAGGAGTATATGAACAGCCTGAATCTAAACCTAGTTGACGACTTTATGATTGGTTTTGGGTGTCTTTTTGTTCGTCAAAAGGCTCTCTCTCTCTATATAGGCAGTTTGCAACTGTCCGTCTATCACCATCGTATTATTACTGTCATAAATATGCATGCCATGTTTGGCAACTATGTTCCGAGACATCAATTTGGTGATAGTGACAAGATTCACAGAGTTAAACCTCCACAAACATATATGAGAGGTACTCCTAGGAAAACCGAACTCTTCCTAACCATTAATTCGTGTCATGATCATTTGATGTATTGATAGCAGCTCCATGTAAGACAATCGTTTCTGCCAAGATCTGATGTATTGAACATGACCTTATGAAATTAACCTCGTATATTGATGTCCGAAAATAGTTATGTGCATCCTAACTAGTAAAAAAATATAGACATTTAAAGAAGAATACAACGACTACAGAGTCTTCACAACTGACTATGTGGGGTTTTTTTGGGGAGGGTTGAAAGTATGAGCTTGTACTCTTTTCTTTTTGGAGCCACTCAAAAAACTTTTTCCGGAAGCATGGTGAAGTAACAATTAGACCTGTTGGGTAATTTCTCGCAACTGCTAAAGCTAATTAACGACCACCATAATTAGTTTGTCAATTTTGGTGCACTTTATGGTGCATGAAGGATCGCTTAGTGCGTGGTTGAACACGCACGTCAAAAAGCTGGAAATGCTTTCCGAATTTCTCCCTTCAACTCTTCAGGTCAGACGGCATTTTCTTCTTGCTTATTTTCATTCCGATCGGATCGAAATGGGAAAAGCATCCAAGGACGTCGACAAGTTGACGGCATCGGTCGATTCGGTGTTTAAACAGAATAATGATTTCCCTCATTCCCTCGTGGCTTTGGCATCTTTTTTTAAGTGGAACTTTTCTTTTTCCTGATGCATCTTTTTCTAGGATCGGATCATATACGTATACGAACCAGGGCGGAGCAGGCTTTCGTCGGGTCAGCTGATCCTAATAACTTTTTAATAAAATCAATGAGAAACTATTATTCTGTACTGTTCTACTATGATAAAGACCTCGGTCTACATGGTGAAGACCTCGATTGGCTTCCCTCCTGGTACCAACTCAGAAAGGAATACGATTTCGACACCGTCTCGTTAGCAAGCGAACGAGGTAACAGAGCTGCACGAAAGCATGAATTTGCTCTACGCCGGTGCTGCCTAGAGCCATGGAGTCACTGTACCGGGAGCTCAGGTAGAAGTAGCCCTGTAGCAGTGTACCGCGTTACTGTAGACCTTGTCGGGCGCGAGCAACAAGCCGTGTGGGTGCGCCGCCGATGGGGCCGTTTCGCGCAGCAAAATTCATACTCCACCGCCGCCGGGCACCGGCCACGGTCGAATGCTCGCGCGGGACGTGTGTCCGGCGTGGTGCTCCGCGGCGCTCGGGCACGACTCCTCACCGTCGGAGTGACTGACTAGCTCGCCCGCCTTGCGCGCCCGCGGGCACCGGACGGAGCGGCCCCAACTCGCGCGTTGCTTCCGCGGCCTACAGCAGCAGAGATCGTGCGGGCTGCGGCGAGCGGAGAAATCGGTCGCCGGGCGCGTTTTGACTCTGGACCACGGCCCGGCGTACCGGGAGTCTGATGTTGCTGCTGTCGATTGCTACCTGTGCCATGCGCCCTGTACGTTTTGGGCTGTCCTGCTTGGGAAGGAGAGTGGCCTAGTTTTTTCCGTGGCAATACTTGGCTGGACCCATGTGACTGGTTTTGTTTAGCAGGCCGGCACTGACAGGGACTCGAGTGATTGGTGTACCGGGCCATGCGTGGCGTTGTGATTGGGCCGAGTGGTTGCTTCGCGTAGAATTTTTATTTTTTTTTAAAAATACAAATATATGTGTCTATTATGAAAAATTGCAAATCAGACTTTCATCGTATGTTCAACGGGCGATAGGTCGATGTGGCTTGCTAGTGCCAACAGACATGGCTACCTGCCGCCCATCGGACATATACATGTTTTTCCAATGAAATTAGGACTTATTTTAAAATAGAATTATTGTGGATTAATTAAACAAGGAGTGTAAAATATGACAATTTGATTTGTGAAGTTAACTATCTACAATTAATATAAAGTTCGTGGTACTTGGTTATAAGTATTACAATGTCGGGGATAGAATATGAATTATACCGCGCGCACTAGGGATATTTCTCTCTTCTCTCACGTGTCACTTTATGTTCCTCTTTTTCCTGGCGACATAGAAGAGTTAACACCACTGAAGTAGTTCCTCACATCTTTGAAGTTCAACCTCATACCTTCTTAAAATATCCTCCTAGGGGCGATGTTCCTCTTCTTGCCTTTGCAGGACCTTAGCTTGTCGCTTGCGTTCCTACTCTCGCCGTTGATGTTCTTGTTGCCGCGCATAATGCGCCTCCTAACTCTCTTGTACTTCCTCCATCATAATCTCATACTCCCAATTAAAGGTGGTATTATGAGTGTAGTTCGTAATATGAAATTTGCAGGTATGAAAGAATAGGAAAGAGGAACATACCATAAAATCGGGGTCAATCCCGGGAGACATGAAGGACCTCCTACCAAAGGTCTTCATATTGAAGGACGTCGACATCCGAGTTTATTCACCACATAAGCACAATGGACGCTCATGCCTATGTGACACTCCGAATTGTTGGTTCTTTCAGGAATCCATAGCACCCTAGTAAGATGCAACATCATAATTTAAACATTAGTAAACAATTTAACCGAATATAAACTTACAATAAGTCAATAACAAGTTTACAATAACACAATCTTATAATATCAACATAATTTATTATATCATACGTCGTTACAACATGGCAATAATAAGTCCAACAACACGAATTACACATAGCAAGATTAGTTACAACATGACAATAATTGGTCACATAACTCCAAAACGCGTGGATGAAGCAAATGAATGATGAGGCCGTGTACGTATTCCACCAGAGGCTGAGCCGAAAGGATATGCTTTGCCATCGTTGCCACTTATCGGACCTTTGGTGCACCTTTTGAAAGTCTTTGTGATCTTACGATGTCTCATTTGCTGCTTTGTGGTGTTAGGATCCGATATATACAATTTGTTCAGTACAGGGTTCATTGTGAACAAATCCACTATCTTGAAGCCATATAGCTCGTGGTTCCACATCTCGAAGAGAGCTTCCTTCATGAAGTACTTGGAGACATACATGTGAGTCCTCAAGCCAATCCCAGTACAAATAGCAATAACATGGGAGCATAGATTTTGTAGTAGCCTTGTCTTGTAGCGGCTACAACTGCATCTTTAGTATTGAGCACACACTTTTGAATACCTCTTTAGGGGTTGCCCCCTCCGACTTTTGGCCCTACACATAATTTCATATCGATGCTGCGTAGTCTCTATGGGCTTTATTTGGTGTATATGTGCATCATTCATCTTATCAGCCATGTGTTGAGTCAACTTGAACCCCATATATCAAGTGGCTTTCATTCATTTCCACTGATGCTAATACAAACTAATCTATGAAATATTTGCATGTCCATTGTATAATGAATTATTCCGACTAGCGACAGTCCCCTAACAGCTTTCATGACCTAATTGAAGACCTCAACTAAGTTTTTCATCATAATTCCGTACCATGCCCCATTGGTGTCATACAGCAGAGCTCACTTTTCCTTTGGCTCATTCTCAATCCACTCGAACAATATCTTTATAGACGATATGTTCCTCCTCCTCATTCCAGAGGATCTAGTGGGAGGCTACCAGGATCAACGGAGATGTCCTTCTATCCCTTCACTTGCCTCAGTGTATACTCTTTTGTATGTTTCGTGGTAAGCTCGTCTTCTGTTTTCCACATGGCGTTGAACTCCCGTTGTTTATTCTGACTACACAATCTCTTGAAAAGATTCATCAGTTTCTTGTTCTTGAAATGTCTGAAGAAGTTAGCACGCAAATACCTCATGCACCATTTGCTATGCAAACCTTGTCATATGGGTTCGAATTGACACTCAGCTTAACCATTCTATAGGTTGATGATTGCCTTCAAAATCCCTGCATGGCAATCATATATAAGGCAAACATCCAATCGATCCGTGTCGGAGGGTTAACTCCTGTCGCAGGGATCCTGAGGGACCCCTTTTTAGAGATTCGGCCCGGGGGATGATTCTGAATAAGTTTGTCGGAGAAATAAATGGATATGAATGCGATGGCTGGTGGGGTGGAATGATCTGGTGTGGAATGAAGTAAATGCACTGGGGGTTTAGACAGGTTCGGGCCGCACGGAGGCGTAACACCCTACTCCTGTATGGATGCTATAAATGTTCTGAGAATGTCTCTCAGGAATGTGCTAGTTAGAAGAATGTCTGTCTATCCTAGAGCTTGGGGCTCCTTATTCTTCGGTTTATATGCTCGTACGAAGGTGTTCTTCGATCTGTGTGTATCTGTTGGCTTTGGGTGCTCTTGGACTTCTCGATCTCTCTACTTCCTTAACTTCTTCAACCGTGCAGAGCTTGCCGAGCCTTTTTTAGCTTATAAGACCTGTCTTTGTCCGTGCTGCCGGCCGCTTTAAATACCCGCCGGCAGTAGCGTGCCCTGAATGGGAGGGCACAAGTTCCAAGGCACCATAAATGGAAAGGGCGTCATTATAGCCTCTGTGCGAAGTGACGGGGGTTGAAAACGCGCCCTGCACCCGGTCATCAGTCGTCATGATGGTGCTGGCAACGGGCGCCCTGGAGGGGGCCCACCGGGCAGCCACAGAGCGGCCCGGCGTGCCCGCCCTATCTTGTTCGCCTGCCACAGTAGCGCGGCAGACGGAACACCTCGGGCCTTGCGACGTTATCCCGAGGCGCGCTGGATGGCACGGGATGGGACCCATGCATTTAATGTCCCCACGCCCTTCTGCCAGAATATGGCAGGAACTAACACCGAGCGTGGCGGGAGCAGTTGGAGGTGACAGGCCACGCACGCTCTTAAATGCGGCCTCAGGCCTTTCACCTGCTGACACCTCATCGCTGGACCCCTATGGGGGCCACTGACGGAGGAGCTTCTTGAGTCGTCGGGGAACCGAGTGCTCGGGGGTCACTGTTCACCTCCCCGAGCACTCTCTCCCGGGCACGCTTGTACGGATCCTCGGGGAACCAAGTACCCGGGGGCCGCGGCTCGCAGCCCCGAGCACTCTCTCCCGAAACTTCGAACTTCCTTCAGTGGGTCCTCGGGGTACTCGGGTGCCCGGGGGGCTACTGCTCGCAGCCCCGGGCACACCCCTCTTGGTACTTTGTTCTCCTAGTTGTCGGGGGACTTGGGTGCTCGGGGGTCACTGTTTACCTCCCCGAGCAATTTCTTCCCGGTCACTTAGTCTTCGCAGATCATCGGGGAACCCGGGTACTCGGGGACCACTAACTGTGGCCCTAAGCGCCCTCTCCCGGGACTTAGTCTTTTTTACCTTACGTAGATGACCCCATGGGATGACACCACGTGGCGGATTGCTGGCATGGCCTCAGGATTCGGGGACCCCCGATTCTTGATTCACCGACAGCAGCCCCCAGGCCCATTGGCAGGCGATGGCCTAGAGGCTGCGGATGGGCTCTTCGTCATCAACGAGGCCGAACCCAGCACCGACACCACGCGGCGCGCTCTTAGGCGCTGGCCCTTCCGGTCCGGGCTTCTGGTACGGCCCAACGGGGAGCCAAACAGACGCGCGTCCAGCTGACTCTCGAGGCGCATGATAATGAGGCGGGCGGCGCATGATAACGAGGCAGGCGGCGCACGTGGCAACCACGTAGATCGAGGAAAGTGCGCCTGGCAACCGCTGACAACCGCGCGGTCCGAGGGAGATTTGCTTGACGGTTGCGCTGGCTGAGGTAACCGTCTCGCCGAGCGCGTCGCGGCAGGCGAGGTTTGAATTTCCCTGGAGTATAAAAGGAGGAGGGGAGCGAACTGCCCCCCTCTTTACGCCATCTTTGAGATCAAGCCTTCTTCTTCCTTGCGCTCCTGAGCCCTCATCCTCCCTTAGGCGATCAGAGCACCACTTTTCCCCCACCGTTCCAAATCATCCCCCACCCTGATAAGATGCCGAGAGCGGGAGGAAGCCACCGCGATAAGACACCCGACAATGTGCTGCCAGAGTCCCGACTCGTGAACGAGGAGGCGACGGACAAAGTGCGGAAGTTGATGGTGCCCGAAGGCCAGCGGGAGGCCTCGGTTGTGAGGCCGGCGAGCTTCCCGCCGGTGACAGACCGGCCAGAGCGCATCGTCCTCTTCACCTCCTTCGTGGCGGCCGGGCTGGTGCCGCCATTCTCGACCTTCTTCCTCCAGATCCTCGACACGTTCGGGATCCAGCTGGTGCATCTCAGCCCGAACTCCGTCGTCATCTTGGCGGTCTTCGGCCACCTCTGCGAGATGTTCGTAGGGGTGCCGCCGTCGGTGTTGCTCTTCTGACACTTCTTCGTGCTGCGGCTGGCCGGGAAGAAGAGGGGCTTCTCCACCGCGGACGTCGCTGGCTGCTGCAATTTCCAGCTGCGGGACGGCCTGGGGGAGCAGTACATTCCCCAAGTGCTGCGGAGCAAATGGGACGACTGGCGGCGCGACTGGTTCTACATCGACGTCAGTCCCCATGACCGCCTTACATTGCCGGAGAGGGCAGCGGAGCCGCAGAGGCCAACCTGGGAGGCACCGCCGCAGGCGGACGAGCGGATGGAACTGGTCCTGGATCGCATCGAATTCCTGCGCCAGGCCGGGCTCACTTCGGTGATGGTGGTGGCGGACTATCCCAGATCGGCGCAGAGTGGGACCTGGACGATGTGGCGCTGAGGGGCCTGCTCCGGGTGGTGACCGACGTGGATGACCTGGGCCGGGCGGAGCTTCCATGGAAGGAGCTGACGCTCTACGCTGACCCAAACCAGGTGGTGCTGCAAGCGATGCTGTCGGAGTTCGACGCCCAGGGGCTGGTCGACCGGCCACGGCGCCGGAACTCCGGTACTATCCAGATTCCCGGGGTAGACGAGGCAATCGGCCGCGCTTCGAGTGCCCCCGACGGGGACGTAACCAGAAGCAGGCCGCAGATGAGCGGCCTGGAGGCCGCAGGCGGCCCGACGCAGACCGGTGGCTCGAGCGCCCCGGGTGGCGGGCCGCAGGCCAGCCGTGGGGCTGCTGAAGGCAGCAGCTGTCAGGCCGGTGGAGGAGGCGCCGCTGGCAGTGGGGCGGCGATAGCGCCGGGGGATAAAGGGAAGCGCCCTCGGACTTTCGTTCCTACGCCGACTTCCTCATCGTCGTTGTCGCCACCGCGGCAGTGGCCGCCGGCTGGCGGAGCGAAGGAGGGAGGCTGGGGCGGCCAATCGTCCGGCGCGGGGCCGGCGACAGAGGCAACATTTGCGGTTCTGGAACCAGACCTTGATCTGCTTGGGTTTGATCTGGAACCCGGAGACCAAGGCCGGCACAGGAGCACGGGCACAGCGAGTGCCCAAGCCGGCCCGCCGCCAGAGACGGACCCCGCGGCGGCCCCGCAGAGCCCCCCGCGGAAGAGGAGGAGGGAGGATTCCGGGCCAAAGCCGTCGGGCCCGGAATACAAGATCCCGGAATTGAGATGGCAATACCGAAGACCCAAAACTGCGTAAGTTTCCCCCCTTTTCCCTGAGCATGCCTTGCCCGGAGTGAGTTCGGAGACTGACCTTATTTTATTTTTCAGGCCGCCTAAGGACACCGCCAGAGACCAAGGACAGTCGGAGGCGCCGAGACCAGCTCCAGCCCCCTAGCCGAGCGCGCCTGAGCCGAGCACGCCGGTGGAGCTGGAGCCCCTGAGCGCGCCGGTGGAGCCGGAGCCGCAGAGCGCGCTGGCCGAACCAGAGCCTCAGGCGTCGCCCTGCCCCGAGCCGATGGCAGAGACTGTGCCCACGCAACTGGCACCGACTGAGCCCGCCCCGAGTACGTCGAGTGCCCCTGTGTGGCAGTATTCGGGGACCCCGAGCCCCTCAAAGGGGGCTCGCAGGGGACCCTGCGCCCGGCCATCGTCCAGCCGGCCTGCAGAACCCCTCCCGGACGTGCTAGGAAGCGCCCAGGAGGTGATCGAGCGGCTGGAGGCGGCTGTGGCGGGGGAGAAGACGCAACTTGAGGTGGCCCGCGCCGCCCTTCTTGAGGAGAGGGAGTGACTGGCCGAGGGTAGATGCCTTTTTAAGGCTTGCGTCGCCGCGGCGCGCGCCGTCAACGAGAATGAGCGGCGCGCAATAGAGGCGGAGCGGGAGGCCCTGGAGGGAATACGCACGGAGCCGTGCAGGAGCAAGAAGAAGCCACCCGCTTGGCCGAGACATCGCGGCGACGGGCCGCCGAGGTGCTCGCCAGGGATAGGTTGGTGCGGGCTCGGGAGGAGGCAATCCTGTCTCGCGAGAGGACGGTGGAGGCCTCCCAGGCGGACTTAGCCCGCTAGAGGGACAAGGTTGAGCAGAGCCGCGCTGAGCTCCAGCGTCGGGAGGAGGAGCTGCGGCGTCGGGAGGAGGACGTGGCGATCCGCGAGACCGACGTCGGCATCACGGCGACGGCTCTGGACGCCCGGGAGGAGCTACTGACCCGCTGGGTGGCAGAGGCTGCCGAGGCGTCGGCGGCCTTAGCTGCTCGGGAGGAGCAGGCCTCCATGTGGGAGTCAGAGCTGACTACCCGGGAGCAGGCCCTCTCTGCCCTCGCCGAGCAGGTGAAGCAGAAGCAGGCCGAAGCCCCGGCTCCTCGCGCCGCCCCGACCAGCACGATCGAGGGACTGAGCCTGGAGGAGCGGCTGCAGAGCATGAAGGATGAGCTCGAGACCGCTAGGTGAAAGGATCGAATAGCCCAAGAGGGGGGGGGGGGTGAATTGGGATATTAATTTTTTTTTCTTTTTAATTAACTACCGCTTGACCAAATAAAACTTATAAGAAACGCAAGTATGGAATTTTAACTAGCACAAGATAGCTAACCAAGCAAGAATCAACTAAGAAAGACAATTCCTAAGAAGAACTTGCAATAATAACAAAACTCAAAATAAGATGCAAGAAAGTAAAGAGTTGGAAAAGACAACACCGATTTTTTTCCGAGGTTTCGAGAAGTTGGCACTCCCCCTAGTCCTCGTTGGAGCATCCACCAAGGATGTCGCTCCCCCTTGAGTCACCAAGGCTCAAGTGCTCCCTCTTGATTACCCCTTCTCCATCTCCGGATTGGCGGGTATCAAACCAAGTACATCCTCTTTTTCCGGGGCTCCCACAATTCCTCCAAGAGCTCACCGAGAAATCCTCCGATCACCAAGACCGTCTTGGTGTTGCCAACCACCAAGAGTAACAAGCCTCAAGCTTCACTTGACAAAGACCAAGCCTAGACAACAGCTAGATGCACACTTGTTACTCTTCAAGCACTCAAAGAAGTCCTTAATCCTCAACTAAGAACTTAGAATGGACACAAGTGCTCTCTCTCTTGCTTCTAAATGACACACCAAGTGTATGAGCTGCTACAGGGTCGCAAGAGCACCTCTTGAAACCAACTGAGTGGGTATTTATAGCCTAGAGATCAAATATAGCCGTTGGCTAGCCACTCTCATTTTTCTGTAATCACCGGATAATCCGCTGTCTATATCCATAAGATCATCGGATAATCCGGTGGGTTCAAACCCAGAGCCAGCTGTCACTAGCCGTTGCACGGCAACATTTGTCCGGTGATAAACTCCGGTGAACACGCAGTCATCACCGGATAATCCGGTGAGTACAACTCACCTGACCCTTTGAATTTCAGAACCTTCTGCAAGAAATACTCCGGTGATATTTTTGCTCTCACCGGATAATCCGGTGAGTTCAATTTGTCTGAGTTTCTTCACAACATTTCTCCGGTGGTCTGCCAGCTAAGTCACCGGATAGTCTGGTGAACGTAATTTTCCACTGTGGCCCGAAGCAATGCTCTCTGCAAGAAATAGTCCGGTGTTCATATTATGCAGTCACCGGAGAATTCGGTGAGTACAAAATTGTTTTTCTCCGAAAATTTTCTCTGCTGGAAAAGCTCCGGTGGTCACCGGGCTTCCATCACCGGATGTTCCGGTGTAACACTTCTGAAATTTTTCATATAATTCGGATGCCTCAATTAGTGTTTATCCGGTGAGTATTAGACATCCATCAGAGGATAATCCGGTGAGTGATATATATTATTATTTTTTTCTGAGCTCGTCCAATTCAACTCTCTTTGAGCTCTAACTCCTCGACAACTTCACCATGGACTTGTATGCTCTACCTAGTGCTAGAATTTAACAAGTGTGCATCAGCTATGTCTAGACTCACTAAGTCAAGCTACTACTTTTATCCCCCCTTTATAGTACGGTCAAAAGACTAAAAGAAAAGAAAACATATACTACTCTAAGTGTTCTCCATCTCCTTTGTGACACTTAGAACTAGAAGATCCTTAATCTTAAAGCATATGTCCTTTGATTGTCCATATAAGCACTTTAGGGACCAAGATTACACAAATATCATTGTATACTAAATTTTTGATTCCCTTCAAAATAAATTGTTAGTCACAGTAATATGGTTGTCATTAATCACCGAAACACTTACCACTTACCTAGGGGCCTAGATGCTACACCAGGGCCGAACGGACCAATGTGAAGCTGATGATGGAAGATATCCTTCGGCAAGCACGGAGGTCCGTGAGGGTGGCCGGGCTCGGGCTCGTCCACGTGGGAGCGAACAGGACGGGCATCAGCCACATCGCCCCTTGCTTCGAGAAAATCAGCCAGTGACTGGAGGCGCTTCCCCAGGCCGTGCAGGAGCTAGCTACCCGGGAAGGGTGTGGCCTGGCCCAAGCGGTGGCCGAGCACGTCCTGGCCTGCTACCGGAGCCGGGATCCGAACTTCTCGACGGAACCAGCTCGGGAAGGGGTTGTCGAGGCCGAGGAGCAGGCCGCCCGGGAAGCTGTCCGGGGCATCGCCGCCGAGGTGGCGGCTTGTTTCATGACGGAGCCGCCGCCGTCTCCGGACCCGGGGAGCAGCGGCGAGGAGGCCTTGCTTCTTTCTGAGCCCAACAACTCCGACTTAGATTAGGCTTTTGTAATTTTCTTTTTCTTTGACTTGATGTAAATATGGGAGTGATCCCTCAGAATAGCTGTCCTTTCTTGTGAATATAATGGAAGCCTTTCTTTGGGGTCGCAACTCCAGTGTTCTTCCAAATGCCCCAACCACTCATCGCCCGAGTAGTGAGGCCTTCTTTGCGCGTTCAGCCCCCGAGCCATCGCGAGTCCGCAGCGGCTAAGTCAAGAGACAAAGGCACGAACTTCCTTGCTCGGGAGATAGGTCGATCTAGCACGGAGCACGCCACGACCAGTTAACACTTTCCCATTTTGCGACCACTCAAACAGGTAGACTGGAGACACGTGCGGGCGGAAATGCGACCAAGAGTCCCCACGGTTTGGTGGTGCCTGGGCTAGGACGGACCGGACCGAGCACCGACAGCCCGCCCTTAGGGTCTAGGCTCCCGACCGCTCTTTGCTCGAGCGGTGAGATTACCCGAGAACCCTAGAGGCTCGGTAGTGCCCGAGGCCTTTTAAGCGGACCGAACACCACGATCACTATGAAGGACTTTGGTCAGACATCGCCGTTCGTACGATACACCTTTCTACTTTCCGTTCTGTCGTTCCGAAAAAAGCGGACACGTGGTAGGGTTTTGTGCGCGAGGAGACCATCTCGCCGAATAGATTAGAATACGAGGGCCCCGAGGATAACTCGGGAACAATATATTAATGAATGTAAATTCGTATGAATTTAACCACTCACCGGACAGCTGTCAGCTTTTCGGCCGGCCGATCCAGAAGAGGTATGCGCTTTGAGCTCGGGGTGCCGGGGAACTTGGTTCCTTCGGCTGGAGCGCCCGAGCACTGGGGAGCGTGATGGGGAGCCCGGGAGCAGGTGATCCCGACCACTCATGCCTGAGCAGTAGGACCACTCGAGGACCCTAGGCCCGAGCAGCGACCTGGGCACTAGGTGTGGAATAGATTTTTAATTTTGGGTTTCGTAGTGGATGGGTTTTGGCTGAACTGCACCTGTTGCCATCCCTACGTGGGTGTCCAACGTGGTGAAGCTGCATATGCAGAAGGCGCAACTGTGGAAGTAGACGATCACTGGGATCTTAAATTCTTAATGCTGTCATCCTTCTATCGTATTGGCGCCATGGCAGAGGGCAATGAAGTGCCTATGCACTGAGAGAACATCTTACTAAGATTTTATTAAAAAGATATCGCGCCTCAAATTTAAATCGGTTCAGTGAAATCGTGCTAGACTTATCGTTAACACCGTAAGAGACTTTACGTGCAATAACTCATGCAATAACTCATGTTTAGGATGGTGTCGAGGAAGTCATCCACAATGTGCAGCGGTTCTTCGCCGGAGACACCGAACACCGCCGAGGTGGTGGAAGACATGGGCACAAATGTAGCAAGCAGTGTACTTCGGCTGGAGACTTTGCTAGTTTGCGTGTGCGCCTGCCAACTGTCACGTATGTGTTTTTTAAAAAAAAAAGACAACAGATGTTTGGGCTACTGGACTAGGCTCTCCTACCTGTGTCCTTGGTTGGGCTGAGTCGTGGGATGGCGCGGCTAGTTTGGGTCATGCCCCAAACAAGCATTAGCCCAACATATTTGTTAGTTGCTTATCTCTCAGTCGAATTTTTTGTATGTTGCAATAATTCTTCGTATTTTGATATCTGCTGCGATAGCTATTTTTTATGTTACAATAGTTATTGTTGTATGCAATAGTTTTTTTTATCTACTGCAATAGGTATTACTGTATGTTGCAATAGGTATTTTTGTATGTTGTAATAGTTATTTATATTTTTTCTTCGTCTTTATTTCAACATTTGAGAAACGTATACATATTTTTTATATGTTGCAATAAGTATTTCTGTTTGTTGTAGTAGTTCTCATAGATGTTGCAGTAGTTCTTCATAGATGTTGCAGCGATTAAGAAAAGCGACTGAGGCAAGGCTTCCATCAAATCTATCTCTCCTTTGTGACCCCAACAGCAGCCAACTCATCAATAACCAGCCTAACTGGGTGTTGCTCGGTATCACCGTATGCTTTCGACGGACAAGGCACAACGTGTACATGCAGGATATCATGGAATTAGAGACTATTTGTGGAGATTAACAATGGCTAACAGATGATGCAGCTATTGCTGTGGATAACCGATTTGCTAGATCTTAGGTGACTGAGATCTTGTAAATCTCTGGGTTATCTCAGTTTGAACTAGAAATTGAAATTAGCGATGGGGAATTTAGGGATTAGATGAGAGTTTTAGGGTTTGAGGTGGGGATTACTTGATCCGTTGGTTTTAGAGTGAAAGAACAATGATGTCGTCTAGAAGAGGGTGAATAGTTATTTTAATAAAGCTTTGCCCTTTTTACTGTTTGGACTAAACTTACAGCGAAAAGAAACTAACGGATTTTTCAAAAGTGAAAAATATAAATATGCTAAGCTCAACTAGTGCACAATCACATTAAACAAATATGAATGTTATAATCTTAGAGTGGACAATGATTATCTAAATCTAGCAATATAACTCTAATATGAAATTATTGTTCATCAAAACTTCCGATATTATTCATCGGATGTTCCAATTTCCAAAATCGGAAGTTCCGATTAGTTCAAAATAACATATTTTAAAATTATGAAATTAACTCTATGCACGTACGAATAAATATAGAAGCATGGATATTAAATTGATACACAAGAGTAAGTAAACACAGAGATAAATAATTTGTTATCAAAGTTCGAATATTCATCGATATCCTATATCTCTATTGAGAAAGTTTGGTCACACTTGAGCCCGGTCTTTTTCAATCTTTTTCCTCATGAGGTTGCACACATGCACTCCCGCCTCCACTATGACCAACTATTCATCCACTCCGGAGATGGTGAGTTTTGCAACTACTTATGGGCCTCTTCACAATCTTCACTTGAGGAGATCACCGGCAATCCACCACCAAGCCGTCTAGGAGACTGTGTTCTCCAAGAGTAACAAACTCTCAATCTTGTGCACGATCAACACCGAGTGCTCAACACATGCAACTAATGCGACAACCTGAAAGCATCTAGGCCCTTAAATTGTGTTTTGGTAATTAATGACAATATATCTTTGTGGACTAACTTGGTTAATTGAGTTGTAAAAATGTTAGTCACGAAGATGTTGCAGAGCTAGAAGAGTGCATGAGTGGAAGGCATAAAAAGGTTAGCTCAAGGGAAATGTATTTTTGTAAGGTATTTTATTTTTACCGAGCAAAGGTGCCTAGAGAAGAAAATGGCAAGATTGATAGGATAAATGTCGTACTATAAAGAGGGATTGGTGTATGTTTACTTAAGGTCTCTATAGTGCCAATTTGCTCAAACTTGCATTCATATAAAGATAAAAACTCTTAGCTTGTGAGAACCCCATGAAAAGGCTGTCTGAGTGTCTCTGGATGTTGGCGGTCTGACCGGGTCTGCGGGCGGTCTGTCCGCTGTATCTCAGGGTGGCGGTCTGACTGGGCCTCAGGCCGGTCTGACCGCTGTATAGCGATGACAGCACTTCCAGCATAGCGGTCTGACCGGTCGAGTAGCTCGGTCCAATCGCCCTGGCGCAGAAACTCTTGGACTGTGACGGTCCGACCGAAAGGGTCGGCGGTCCGACCGCCCTCCTCTGCCCAAAGTCAAACCTTGTGTCAGTAGCTGTTGGAAAGATGGCGGTCTGACCGGCAGGTTGCCTACGATCAGAACGCCAGAGTCGCTCGCGTGTCAGAGGCACAGTAACGGTCGAATTTAAAGGGGAAGGCTATAAATATGAGGTTGGCTGGTCTTTGCGAGCTCTCTCTTGCACTCTAGCCATTTAATACACATACTTGGAGCTCTTGACTTCCTCATCTCCCTCTCTTGGTTTAGTATTGCATCTTTGAGAGGTTTGAGAGCATCTAATGCATAATTTCAAGAGTTTAAGCAATTAGGCACTAGTGATTCTTCAAGCAAGCGGCATCGGCTTTTTACTCTTGGAGGTTGCCGCCTCCTAGACGGCTTGGAGGTTATGGCACCGTCGAGCCCTTCGAGGAGATTGTGAAGGAGCCACGGTGGTGGTTGTGAGAGGCTTAAGCACGCCTTGCAGGAGCGACGAAGTGCATCGCTAGTGGAATCGAGGTTTGAGTAGTTCTTATCAATTCCGGCTTAAAATCAAGTTGCTCGGTGTGAGTCCTTTCTCTTTGGAGAATTGAATACTTGATAGAGAAGCGGATTGTAGCTTGAACTCACCTCAATGTGGATTAGGGGTGATTGGCAAATCACCGGTACCACGGGAAAAATCCTTTGTATCTCCTTGAGCAATTTACTTTATTATTGAGCTATTTATCTTTCATGCAATTTACTTCAAGCAATTTATATTTCTAGACTTTAAATTGCTGCATATCACCCTAGGATTGCAAACCTTCGATATAGCTCTTAGTTGTCCCTTTTTATTGCTATAATGATCATAAATTTAATTTCGCAAGTTTTCTTGATCGCGTGATAATTAGTTTTAAAACCACCTATTCACCACCCCCCTCTAGTCGGTATCCTTGATCGTACACAACCGTTGGCTACCAAAGCACCACACCCTTCACACCTCTCTTCCTCTATTCACTAAGCAACAAAGGCTTTATTCTTACTAAATCTTGATAGAGAGGGAATGAGAGCACTCAAAGGTGGAACACCAAATTCAAACACCTCACACATGCAGCACAAAGCCAGTCAAGCAACCAGTCCCACGAAATGAGGCTAAGGGGTATAAATACCCCACTCTGAAAAACTAGCAGTTGGACTCAAATTGAACATATCAGAACTTCCAATCCCACGATCAGAACTTTCGATCCCATGAATCCCAACAGGCGAAAACTAGCTGTTATATCCTATTTCCAGCACACATTGAAACTTCCGATCCCCCAGATCAAAATTTTCGATTAAAAGCTAACTCCAAACCCGAGAGCACCTGGTTTCTAAAACATCAGAATTTCCAACTGACATCAGAACTTCCGATTTTGGGAATCGAAACTTGCGATATCAACACAGTTGACCCTCTAAAAACGTAAAACTTATTCAGAGAGCTACACATCCATACTGGATTCATGATCTCAAACACATTGGATCAAAACTAAAAACACTCCAAAGACCAATTCAGACATTTTCTCTAATTTTTCAAAGCTTAATCCCCAAGATTAAACTCGGAACCACATGTAACAAGCCAAACACCACTAAAGTTTGGCCACAATCACTTTTCACCACTAAGGCCAACAACACAAAGGGTTATATCTAAAACACCTTTTAGATACCTTGGACTCCTAAAGTGAACTCTAAACACAAACCCATCTCACACTAAGCACATGATTTGAGCACTCGACACAGCGATCGAACAACGCTTTCGGCAGTCCCTCTTGATAGTACGGCTATCAATCATATAACCCGATCTCCCACCAAACTTCTTGAGAGCGGCAAAACTAGAAAATCTTATTCTAGTTATACCTTTGCCTTGAGCTATCCTGTCGAACTTAACGAACACATTATCCAAGTCTCGATGCTTCTCATAGCTCTTCAAGGTTCGTCATCAACTTCTCTTCTCTTTACTTGATCTTCCGAAAGTTTGATGAAGTTCACTTGATTGCTTCCCATACACCAAGTATGGAAGACTTCTCTTTTTACATCATCTTCATCCGGTTCACCACTTAGGCATGAACCGTAAGCATCAAGCACACAAGTTATCCACTAAGCTTGTCTTAGATATTGCTTCTTCTAACATGACATATTAAATATCTCAATTTAACTCATGTCTTCTTATGGAACCTAATCCTAACTCACCCTCAAGCACAAAGCACATGAGTTAGTCTACAAAACCTAATTGGTAACTAAATACCTTAAGTCACTTGATCTTCATAAGTAACTTGGCTTTTATGTTTATTGTCAATTTTTTTGAGCTTCTCATTCATTTCATGAGCATCACTAAGAGCTCAATGATAACAATGCATTTCTTTTGATCTCATGGCATTCGTCAACGAATCCACGTTTTATTTCTTATGTATCTCCTATGGAATAATTCTAATAAAATTCTCAATATAATTGTTAGTCCATAGGTATTATCATCACTTACCCGAGCATCACTTAGAGCTCATTCATCTTGATGCATATCTCTCCTCCATGCATCATCTATGAAACAACATACCAATAATTCTTAACAATATTGTTAGTTCATAAGTATTATCATTAATTACCAAAACAACACTTAAGGGCTAAGTGCACTTTCATAGAGGGATGGTCGAGGGAGGCCAGTCGGACCGGTGGTGGTGGCGGGCGACTGGCGGGACGGCAAGGCAACGGGGGCGTAACCCATCGCGGTGGCGGAGGACCGCCGGTTGGTGGTGAAGGCCGGCGGGGGTGTCACATGTTCTAGCGGTTAGCGATGGAGGTGGTCAAGGGCAGCAGCGGTGGCGTCACCGGAGCTGGGCGGGGAGGCAATGGTGAACATGACCAACATTGAAGAAGAACGTGGCGCATTGGCAAACGAAGAGGAGGCATCCCGGGGAGGGAGGAGGAGCGTCGGCGGCCCTCCCCTTGTTGGCGCCGTCAATCGCCAGGAGACAGGCGTCAGGAGTGTCGAGGGTTGGTGGTTGGGTGTCGGGTGCATCGGTGAAAACAAGAGAGGGGGGCAGATGGTGGTGGGGATATGGTAAAAAGGAGGGGTTAGATCTGGGATCGCTATAAAAATTAACTGTAACATATATAAAATCTCATATGATTGATGTGGGTCTTTTGGATAATTGCATCTAATTGGGCTGTGAATATTGGAGGGATTTAGCAAGTGTTGATGAAGTGATCTTCTTCATATTCTGAACATGCAAACTTTGTGTTTCATTTGATACCTTTTCCTATTTCGACATGTGTTGTAACCGTTACTGCTTCGACAAAATCTTTGCGGTTCCCGAATGCTTGAAAGACGAACTTCAGGAATGTAATTCGTGTGTGCTTCTGCACCGGTGCCCTTCGGAAATGTGAAATGTAAAGCGCCACTGTTCATATATGGGCATACTGGTGATTCTGTTTAAGACATTACTCTAGAGTGTTGATGAAGTGGTCTTCTTTAGATTCTTTAGATGCATGCAAACTTCAGGAATGCTGACGGGGATTCTTGTGAACCGAATGGCTGATCGCAGTGGGCTTCTGCAGTTCGCGGAGCACACAGAATATGGCTTGGAAGAAGATAAAGCTGTGGTCTTTCATGCTGATATTTTCTGCGCGTCGCCTTGTGTATGTCTTTTAATAGCATACAAAAATATGCACCATCTTAGCAAACTTATTATTTTTTGCCATGCCGCGTCTTTGTCTAATTCTGCATCCTTTTCACCGTATGGGTTCAAATCGTAACCACACTTTCGTTGCCTATGCTGCCATTGCCTTTGATAGGAACACGGGAGTTTCACAGGAATGGATTCAATTCTTATGTGAACAAGAAATTTTTCAGGAGTTCAAAATAAGGCCTGAATATACAGTACATTACCTCAGCCAGAAGCAATGGCAGAGTATGGAGAAATGAACACTGGGATTTAAATTAGCAGTAGTATTTTGATTTCACTAACAACATCATAGTAGCATGCAAGTTTCAAGTGCTCTTTCGCAGGTAGACAGAGAGGATTAAAAAAACATATGTATCATATTAGTTTCTTGAAAGTAAAATCAATTGCCTTCCTTCCACTGATAAATTTACAAAAAATGGAAGAACCTGATGGAACCAAATCTGCCTGCGTCTACCACCTCTTCAGGAACCGCACCGGCACCACCTGAAAATGCGTCATAGCACTCGGTGCTGCAGGAGGCCGGCTTCTGCTCCACGGCCCCTGCGCCCCGGGGATACGTCTCCGAACGCTGCAGCACAGGCGGGTTATTGCTCTGCGGAAGCGTGCCGCGCCGCCCCGCCGCGCTGGAAGAGGGCGAGCCACCGCCGGCATTGGTGATCGCCTTCAGTTCTTGCGGTGCGGACGAGTCGAAGCAGATGGAGACGGCCTTCCCGGACGCGGTCTGCAGCTGGAACTCGGAGGGGGAGAGCGGGAGGAAGGCGCTGTTGCACGAGTGCTCGTTGTAGTAGGTGACCGCGTACAATGGCGGGTCGCTGTGGTCCTTCTGCTGCACCTGCTTCGTGGCCGGGCAGTTCATGTTGTCCTTGTAGGTGCATCTGTAGTAATACCTGCAGTGAGATGAGGGGAAAATATAAGAATTTGTGAGTGAAATGAACATGAAAAGATCCAGTTTTTTGGCCAAAATATTTGTTGGAATTTGTCTCTGTTATGCATGCCAAAGAAAGGTGGCTAAAAGGATAAGATTTCTGATTCTTTGCTGGTCAAGATTGATTTCTCAGTACACACGCAGATGCAGGTTTCAGTAACAAACGAGGAAGAAACCAAAAAGACAGATGTTCCTCCGAAGTCCGAACCTGGGGAAGTTGGTGTTGTTGATCTTCTTCTCGCCGTACTTCCTCCATTGGTGGCCGTCGTTGTGCGGCGCGGAGGTGTCCACCTTCTTCATGCGCTTCTCCTTCCTGCCAGGATTTTTTCCAGAAACAAATCACGCGCCGCTCCAAATTGAACCGCGTTAGTATCAAGTGAAGATCACTATATGAAGCACCACTAGCAGTTACCTCGAATTCATTTGCGACTGATGCGAGCTCGGCTCAGGAGACATTGTTTCCTTCCGGGGGAGGACACCAAGAAATCAAGAAATGCAGGGAGGGGAGGGGAGAGAGAGAGAGAGAGAGAGAGAGAGAGAGAGAGAGAGACTCGGCCGGCCGGAGGAGGAAGCCAAAGCACTTTTAATTCGGAAGCGTACTTGACCAGACACCGGAGCACACCACCCCTCTTTTTAGCTTAACAGCTCGACACATCACACAACAGGAGAGAGAAGTCCATAATTGAGTTCGCGGCCATATAAAAACCCCAAGAAACGAGACCAGGAACGATGCAAAGATTATCTTGGCCTCCCGTCGTATCGCTGTCACGTGCCCCCGCGCACCGACGGGGCGACCTGAGGAATTTCTCTGCACCTTCTTCAGAGCCCTACCCAACTCAACACAGTTACACAGCCGGAGGTGCCTACAAGTGGCCTCAAATGATGTGTCGAGCGCCATTGTTTATGCTCTAAGCACTGTCATCGATCTCGCAACTTGGGCTAATAAACATTTTTCCTGGCAATTGGAACTCAGGCTACCGGTAGTAGTTGTATACTAATATATATATATATATATATATATATATATATATAGATAGATATAGATATATATGTAAGTATCGATCCAGGCCGGACCGGTTCAAAAACTTGTCCAAAATGGAAGCTCGATCGATCGGGTGGTGATGACACTAGCAATAAATAAGGACAAACAAAAGAAAGGAATCGTCTCGTTGCTTGGGGCGGAGGGTGAGTGGGTGACTCGCTGCTGCCTGCTAGTCTGAAACCTACCGCGTCCCGAGGGTGTTTTTTTAAAAGACCCAGCACATGCCGGATCACAAGTTGAGGCGGCAAGGAATCTCTCCTCCCCTCTTCTCTTATCTTTCCCCTTTCCGTTCCGTCGAGTAGTTTAATTATGACCCGGAATGAGCTCATCCCTGATGGTACCCGCCCCCACTGGGTCTTAGTTAAAACCTAACCGGCCACTAGACCATTACGCAGAGTAATTTATGTGCGTAATTGCGCAGTTGGAGGCCGCCCAATTTGGCCTTGCCGCGCATCACGACGATAAGCGCGGCCTCCCCAGTTGATTTATTAAATGCATCAAGTGGCACGACGCGGTAAAACTTTTTTTTACAAAAGCTAGTAAGGTTGTTCAGGTTAATACGTGATTAGGCTCATTATAATATTTTGTTATGATAATATTTGATTAAAAAATAGTTTAAGGTTAGTGTTATTTAGTTACAGAACTCATAAAAGTAAAAGAAAAAGATAAAATTATGTTAGTGATAGAGAAAATTATTTATGCTTTGATTATGTATCCGAATCGTATATATGTATTGATTCGATTCAATATATTTTGATCAACTCCTAAAATCATACGTTAAGTGTAGACAATCTAACTAAAATCAAAATAGATTTATCTTGCATGTTGTCTGCTTAACGTGATAAACTTGAGTTATATGGTGCTTCTTAATCTATTATCTTAGTATGATTTTTAAATTTTTTATTTTTATTATGAATTTTAGCTGTTGATTAATTGTATTTTACATGGACTCTTAATTTAGGTATTTGATTTTTATAATAATTTAATTTTTTCTAAGACTATTTTGATATGAATCTTTCTTTTTCTATTCTAACCCTAATTTCAATTATTATTTATTTTATTTTATTTGGACCCTTTATTATTAATTCTGAACTATTAATTATATTTGATATAGACCATTTGGTTTAATCTTAATCGTTAAATATTCATAACAATGAGTGGTTTATATTCTTTTTTATTATCATGGTAATTTTATGATTTTAAGAACTAATATGATGGTTCCTTTTAATATTCATATAATAATATAATAGATGAAATAATCGTTTCAGCTTGGTTACATGCGGTAAAGACGCAGAGGAAGTAGTTAAAAGGAAAGGAAACGGTGATAGAAATGCTTTACCATCTGTCTATGCAGTGAAATTGGCAGCCATGGATGAAATCAATTTGAACTGCTTGCGGCACATGAGGCTGGGTAAGCCACAAAAGTCCACAATTCCGAGGCCAGCGAAGTCAGAGAAGAAAAACGGAGGGGGACACCCAACAGATCACTTAGTTTATTGGAAGGATCACTGAATAAGACCTGATTAGCAGAGGTCTGACTTTTAATTAGTTGGACAGGTCTGCCACTCTGCATTTGTTTATCAGGAGCTGTTAGTCATACTCTTCTCTTTCTCCTGATTTTACTACTACTTGAAACTCTAGAAAGACCGGGCCACAGTCCCACACCTAGTACAAATTTATAATGGGATTTTCTAGAAGGTGGACAGTTATCATCCTCTGATTGGCTGACCGGTAGGGAGAGAAAGGAGGATGTATGGATGCATGCGGCGTATCAATCTAGATCTTGGCCTATTCATTGACATGCGTACATGCGTATCATTCCTAATATAAACGTGTCAGAGCAATGTTTATCTCTTTCTATCTTCTATAAACACTAATAAAAAAATTATCTCTCTAATACAAAATTTATTTTGTATTTTAAAATATATGATCACATCTAAATTTTAATTGGTTCACATTAATTTGTTTGTTTCATGCAATACGTAGATATGAATATTAATCACCTCTAATGTATTTTTTAGTTTGTTTCTTGTGTTGGATATTGTGTCCATCTTATATCTTAGGAAAGACACTGGCTCTCTCTCCTCTTTAATTTTTTATCACATCATAAAAAATTTTATAAGGTATAATTATTTAATGTCTAAGAAATAAGATATGGTGTAATATTGAGAGTAGCCTTAGTATATGCCGCTCTAATTTAGTACTAGTTTGTTGTCAACTAAAATATGCTGTCACGGTCCTGATAAAACGGGAATGGAAAAAATAAGCATAAAAGTGTGGCCACAATGGATTACACGATTAACAACTGAGAGCCAAGAGAGCAAGGGATAAAAAAATATATCATACAGCTGCTGCCGGCGCTGCCTGATCACACAGCAAATATCACCAGATCTCATAATCAAATGGTCGCTAAATATATATCTCTGCTAATTGAAATGGTTAGTAGAGAGAAACGGGGAAAGAAGAAGTGCAAGTAGGGCTTAATTTTTTTTTCCACTGGCATGAGAGGCACTG
Source organism: Phragmites australis (assembly GCF_958298935.1). Taxonomy (NCBI): domain Eukaryota; kingdom Viridiplantae; phylum Streptophyta; class Magnoliopsida; order Poales; family Poaceae; genus Phragmites; species Phragmites australis. The sequence continues at coordinate 15,693,962 of NC_084923.1, forward strand.
AAACCTAACATTTTTATAATCCTTAAAGAAAGTTTCGAATGACACGCCATTCACTGTGTATCTCCCGTATGAAAAGAAAAAAAATAGTACTCCGGCTCTTCAATTTTGTTTAAAATACATAAGTTCTACAATTTTAAGGTAATTTTATCTCGGATATTTCAGTCTTACCTCTCCAATATGTTCCTCCTTCCTAATACAAATATTATTTTTCAGAAATGCTACATTATTATTACTCACACACTAATAAAAAATGATAAGATGGTTATTTTATTTTTTTTATCTTCATATCTATATCTAAATTTAAAATGTCGTGTATTATCTGACAGAGGAAATATATATTATAAGCCTGCCACCTTACTATACGTGCCAGTGACTATACTCGTGGAGAACTTTGTGAGCCAGAGCCAAAGGTCAAACCATTGCTTGGACGGTGAAATTTGGATGTGCAATAGCGCCAACCTATAGAAAGAATAGCTATTAGAAAATGGTTTCTAGAGCCATGACCAGATTTAATTTTATCGCATAACATATACTACTATCACATTTCTTGGTTCAGTCTTTGCTTATCTGAAAGGCTGAAAAGGACTTCTCCATTCATTAGTCTTTGTTAAAACTGACCTCGATGGCTTGTTGCGGTCAGAATAAGCGACGTTATTAGGTGGTGGAAGCCGGCGAGTGAGGTCGACCGCCTATAAGAAATATGGACCTAGTTAAGGCAGAGTCTTAGCTTAACACGGCCATCAGCCAGGACAAAACCACCGTTTTAGACCAACTCCAGCAGGATCTTTATTTGATCGGTAAAATAATGCGCTGCTAGAAATTACCGATTGGGAGTCAGGAGAGACACTCCAGCTATATGGACGATAGAACGATGAAAATAGAGATCCGTATTACTGTTTACAGTGTATGTTTGTAGGTTCGGAGAGAGAAGGAAAATAATAAAAAGTAGGAAATAAAGTAGCTGTTGGAGATGAAAAAATAGAAGATATTATAATAATGTTATTGATACTGTAATAGTATTATAAGAGATGAATTTTTAAAGTATATGTTGGAGATGGCTTTAAAAAAAGAATGGAACAGAAGATGTATAACTATGACTCGCGTCTTTCTTTGCACAAGATGGAGTAGAATTTTGCATCATATGTCTAGTCCGAATTCGCAGCAGTCTATTTAGGTTTCTGTGAAAGCGAGAAACGAATTAACATCTTTTTTAAAGAGGACCATCATGCAAAGTCAGAGTAAAATGGGCAGGCAGCAGGCTTGAATTGAATGGTTCCTGGAACTGGGAGCATGGAGAGACCGCTATGATATTCCTGTTGGCGCCCATAGATGCACACGTAGCCGGAAAGTGCCGGACCGCTAGATATCCCGGGCTTTGCATCACCTGACCAGCGATCGGCGTTAGCAGCTGTACTGCTGTAGTACGTGTCACAATCGTCACCACGTTTAGATTGTTCCTTGGGAATGCAGTTCAAATAAAAAGTTCTTCCTTAGGATTGACAAACGTACTGGGAATGCTAATACATATCGTTTCAAAAGAAAAGAAAAAAAAAAAGAATCGATACACTTCATACGCACAACCATGAACCATCATCTGCATGAAATTTAGTAAAAAACAAACTTCGGAACGAATTTGAGAAGTTTTAACTTACACGGTCCAAAACCTAACCGGTTAGCGATTTGTTTTATTTCTTTATTATTTGAAACAAAAAATGCAAATATATGTTCGTTTAGAAAAATAGTTGATCTAGACTCATATCACCTGTTAGAAGGACAATAGGCAAGGACTGCAGGAGGTGATTTGGATTTTTGTTGTGGGGGATTGTTGGTGAATCAGGGACTGAGGGTCCCCGAATCTCGAGGCCAGGTCAGCAATCCGTCACGTGGTGTCATCCCGCGGGGTCACCTCTGCTAGGTAAAAAAGACTAAGTCTCGAGAGAGGGCGCTCGGGGCTACAGTCAGTGGTCCCCGAGTACCTGGGTTTTCCGATGATCTACGAAGACTAAGTGATTGAGAAGAAAGTGCTCGGGGAGGTAAACAGTGACCCCCGAGCACCCAAGTCCCCCGACGACTAGGAGAACCAAGTACTGGGAGGGGTGTGCTCGGGGCTGCAGCAGTAGGCTCCCGGGCACCCGAGTACCCCGAGGACCCACTGAAGGAAGTTCCAAGAGAGAGTGCTCGGGGCTGCGAGCCGCGGCCCCCCGAACACTCGGTTCCCCGAGGATCCGTACAAGCGTGCCCGGGAGAGAGTGCTCGGGGAGGTGAACAGTGACTCCTGAGCACTCGGTTCCCCAACGACCCAGGAAGCCCCTTCATCAGTGGCCCCCACAGGGGTCCAGCGATGAGGTGTCAGTAGGTGAAAGGCCCGAGGCCGCATTTAAGAGCGCGCGTGGCCTGTCACCTCCAACTGCTCCCATCACGCTCGGTGTCAGTTCCTGCCATATTCTGGCAGAAGGGCGTGGGACATTAAATGCACGGGTCCCATCCCGTGCCATCCGGCATGCCTCGGGGTAACGTCGCAAGGCCCGAGGCGTTCCGTCTGCCGCGCTACTGTGGCAGGCGAACAAGACAGGGCGGGCACGCCAGGTCGCTCTGTGGCTGCCCGGTGGGCCCCCTCCACGGCGCCCGTTGCCAGCGCCATCATGACGACTGATGACCGGGCGCGGGGCGCGTTTTCAACCCACGTCACTTCGCACAGAGGCTATGATGACACCCTTTCCATTTATGGTGCCTTGGAACTCGTGCCCTCCCATTCGGGGCACGCTACTGCCGGTGGGTATTTAAAGCGGCCGGCAGCACGGACAAAGACAGGTCTTACAGGCTAAAAAAGGCTCGGCAAGCTCTGCACGGTTGAAGAAGTTAAGGAAGTAGAGAAGATCGAGAAGTCCAAGAGCACTCAAAGCCAACAGATACACACAGATCGAAGAACACATTCGTACGAGCATAGAAACCGAAGAACAAGGAGCCCCAAGCTCTAGGATAGACAGACATTCTTGTAACTAGCACATTCCTGAGAGATATTCTCAGGACATTTATAGCATCCATACAGGAGTAGGGTGTTACGCCTCTGTGCGGCCCGAACCTGTCTAAACCCCCAGTGCATTTACTTCATTCCGCACCAGATCATTCCACCCCACCAGCCATCGCATTCATATCCATTTATTTCTCCGGCAAACTTATTCAGAATCACCCCCCGGCCGAATCTCTAAAAAGGGGTCCCTCAGGATCCCTGCGACAGGAGTTAACCCTCCGACAGCTAGCGCGCCAGGTAGGGGGGAAGCATCCCTGAATTTGTTTGTTTGTTTTCTCCTGCAGAAAAAAATGGCTGGCGGTCATCGTCTCCGGCACTCTGGCTCCAGCTCCAGTGAGCAAATGGAGCCCCTCGCACAGGAGGCCCCAGTCGCTGCTGCTTCCCAGCAGCAGCCACGATCTGCACGCACGGCGTTCCCCTCTCAGGGGGACCATGACGCTGGGCCCAGCAGGGCCACCGCCGCCGTCGCCGGTGCACCATCCAACCCCCAGCAGGTGGCCGAAACTCCCGCCGCCAGATCCACGTCTGGACAGCGCCGGGCGCCGCTGCGGCGTAGGCTCGCCTTCGGCGAGGCCAGTCCTGGGAGCGCGCTGCTTGCGGAGCAAGCTCTCCTCAGGCACCCGCTAGTCCAGGTGGCGGGGGAAACCTCGGAAGGCCGCTGGCTCCAGGAAGTAGCCGCCTTAGTCGGCACGGCCCACCGTCAGGTGCTGCCCAAAAGTTCCCGCGCTACCTCACACCACGGCGCAGTTAAGACCGGCCCATCATCAGGTGGCGGTCGCACTGGCCGGGGGCCTCCAAGCGGAGCGCTACCCCCATGGCCACTACCAGAGCCCAGGACCTCCGCTTGCACCTCAACGAGCGGAGGGGCATCGAAGATGCGCGTGTCACCCTCGAGCGCTGGTGGGAGACCCAGCATGAGGCTTAAGTCGAGGACCAGGCCTCCTCCTTGCCGGCCCATGATCGTCGGGACTCCTCGGCTCGCCGGCGTTCACCGTCCAAGGGCGCTACCTGGGAAGCAGGGTACGGCACCGGTTGTCGAGCCTTCACCAGTGAGCTCCGCTGGGTCAAATGGCCCACCAAGTTCCTGCCAGAACTGCTGGAGAAGTACGACGGGTCCATCGACCCTGTCGAGTTCCTCCAGATATACACCACTGTTGTCCAAGCGGCTGGCGGCAGTGAAAAGGTGATGGCCAACTACTTTCATGTCACCTTGAGGGGCTCTGCCCGCTCTTAGCTTATGAACTTACCCCCAGGATCTATCAGCTCCTGAGATGATCTTTAGCACCAGTTTGTGGCTAACTTTCAGAGCACATTTACGCGCCCCGACCTGGAGTGCGACCTCCACGCCGTCAAGCAGCAGGAGGGGGAGACGTTGCAGTGCTTCATACAGCGCTTCAGCCAGGTCCGCAACACCATCCCGCGGATAACCCCCACGCTATCAATGTCACGTTCCGGCAGGGTGTCCGCGACGAGCGAATGCTCGAGAAGCTAGGCACGCACAAGGTCGAAACCACCGCGGAGCTTTTCGCGCTGGCCGACAAGTGCGCCAAGGCGGCGGAAGCTCGGGCATGGCATGTTCCTCGCCCTGAGCACCCCGCCGTCGATCACCCAGGTCCTTCCCGCTCCGACAAGCGGGAAAAGAAGAAGAGAAGGAGACGTGAGGCTGTCCCCGTCGAGCTAGCCTAGGCCCAACCCGTGGGCTATCCCAGGAACCCGACCGCCGGCAAGCACGCCGGGCGACCGCCGACAGACGGCCTGCGCCCGCAAGGGCTCCGGCACGAGCCCCTCCTAGGGCTCCGGCTCCCGCAAGGGCTCCAGCTCCGGCAAGGGCCCCCCCTCCTGCGGGGCCCGAAACTGGGGAAGTGGTGCTCGATCCACCAGACCAGGTGGCATGACCTCACGGAGTGCCGCATGGTCAAGGGCCTCATCGAGCAGCGCCGGAGGGACCGCGAGAAGCCCCGCAGGGGCGGCGATGACGCAGCCGCCCCCAACAACCAAGAGCTCGGCTTCCAGGAACCCGAGCACACCGTCGCCTTCATCGACGGAGGCGCGTACACGCCCCCCTCCCGCCGCAGTGTCAAGACCATGCGGCGCGAGGTGTGCTCGGGGACCCCGAGCGAAGAGGCCGCAAGGCCCCTGAAGTGGTCGGATGCCCCGATCACGTTCAGCTTGGCCGACCACCCCGCCAGTACTGCGGGCGTGGGGCGACTACCCCTGGTAGTATCCCCCACCATCTGCAATGTGAAGGTCAACAGAGTGCTGATCGACGGGGGTGCAGGCCTTAACCTCCTCTCCAAGGAGGAATCGAGAAGCTGAAGGTGCCCTCCAGGCGCCTAAAGCCGTCGCTCCTCTTTTACGGGGTGACACCCGGGCACTCCCTGCCCCTCGGGCAGGTCGAGCTGCCCGAGACATTCGGGAGCCGGGACAACTTCCGAACGGAGAATGTCATCTTCGACGCTGTGGAGCTCCCCCTCCCCTACAATGCCATCCTCGGGCGCCAGGCGCTCACTCGGTTCATGGTGGCCACGCACTACGCGTACCTCACAGTTAAGATGCTGGGCCCGGCGGGCCCATTCTCCGTGTCTGTCGAGACCAGCAGCGTCGTCTCCTGCGCCGAGCAGTTATACTCGGCCTTGGTCTCAACTCGGGCCGAGGTCGAAGGTCGTCCAGGGGGCCAGGGACCCTCTTCATCCAAACCTCGACTCGCTGCCGACGCCTTCGTTTCTACGAAGGAGGTCGTGGTGGGCGAAGACGTCTCCCAGGTCGTCCGAATCGGCGGTGACCTGGGCGGAAAATAGGAAAGCGCGCTCGTCGCCTTCCTCCGGGCTAATGTAGATGTGTTTGCATGTCAGCCGTCCGATATACCCAGGATCCCTAGGGAGGTGATCGAGCACCACCTGGCTGTGCGCCCGGACGCACGCCTGATGAAGCAGAAAGTCCGGCGGTAGGCACCCGAGCGCCAGGAGTTCATCCGGGAGCAAGTCAGTAAGCTCCTTGACGCCGGATTCATCCGAGAAGTCCTCCACCCCGAGTGGCTGGCGAACCCAGTCATCATCCCAAAGGCCAACGGTAAGCTCCGCATGTGCGTGAACTACACTGATCTAAACAAAGCTTGCCCAAAAGATTCTTTTCCTTTACCCCGCATAGATCAGATTGTAGATGCAACCGCGGGATGTGATCTTTTGTGTTTTTTAGATGTAAACTCTAGTTATCACCAGATTCGCATGGCTATAGAGGATGAAGAAAAAAACTTCTTTTATCACTCCGGTGGGGACTTATTGCTATGTATCGATGCCTTTTGGTTTGCGCAACGCTATGTCTTCTTTCCAGCGCGCTATCCGCATCACCCTTGACTCGCAGGTTGGCCACAATGTCGAGGCCTACATCGACGATCTCATGGTCAAGTCCCGAGACCGCGCCACCTTGCTCGAAGATCTTGCCGAGACTTTCAACAGTCTCCGCACTACCCGCCTGAAGCTCAACCCCGAGAAGTGCGTCTTCGGGGTGCCTGCGGGCAAGCTCCTCGGTTTCTTGGTCTCCAGCCGAGGGATCGAGGCCAACCCAAAGAAGATCTGGGCCATCAAGCAGATGCGACCCCCGGCTCGACTCAATGAGGTTCAGCGTCTTGCCGGCTGCATGGCGGCCCTCGGGCGCTTCATCTCCAAACTTGGGGAGCGAGGACTCCCCCTCTTCAAGCTTCTGAAGAAGACCGATCATTTCGACTGGACGCCGGAGGACGAGCAGACCTTCCGCGATCTAAAGAAGTATCTGACCTCGCCGCCCGTACTGGTGGCCCCCTCCAAGGGCGAGCCACTACTGCTCTACGTATCGGCCACTCCTCAGGTCGTGAGCATGGTACTGGTGGTGGAGCGCGATGAGTGCTCGGGGTAAGATGCTGGGTCCCAGCTCCCGGCCGCCCCCGAGCACTCCCCGGTACTCTCGGCTCCCCCCGAGCATGGGGTCGAGCCCGAGCACTTGGCTCCTCCCGACCAGGGAGTCGAGCCCGAGCACCCGGCCAGCCCCGACCACGTCGCCGAGCTCAGGGGCTGCGGCAGGCCCTCGGGTGAAGACGCAGTCCGGGCCCGCCGTGTATAGCGACTGGTGTACTTCATCAGTGAAGTCCTCCGGGATGCTAAGACAAGATACCCCCAAGCCCAGAAGCTGCTCTACGCCGTGCTCGTTGCTTTCTGGAAGCTACGCCACTACTTCCAGGCGCACAAGGTCTCAGTGGTTACCACGTACCCACTGGGGCCCATTCTCCGGAACCGAGAAGGCGATCAAAAGCCAAGCACTCTCTGACTTCGTGGCAGAGTGGACGTCCGTCCCTGAGGTCGACCAAGAAGAGATTTCCGCATATCCCGGGCACGATGTGCCCGGGTACTGGATTATGCACTTCAACAGTTCCCTCACGCTGAAAGGCGCGGGGGCCGGAGTGGTTCTCATCTCCCCAACGGGTGAAGAACTCCGGTACGTCGTGCAGCTGCAGTTCCGAGCAACCAACAACATGGCGGAATATGTGGGCCTCATCGCTGGCCTCCAAGCCACGGTGGGCCTCGGGATTCGTCGCCTCCTGGTCAAGGGAGACTCCTAGCTGGTGGTCAACCAGGTATCGAAAGAATACTAGTGCACGGATCCTCAAATGGCGACGTACGTGGTGGCAGTCAGGAAGCTGGAGAGGCACTTCGACGGCCTGGAGCTGCGGTACATCTCTCGCCACGACAACGCTCTGGTCGATGACCTCTCTTGCCTGGCCTCTTCCCGTGCACGCGTCCCTGCCGGAGTCTTTGAAGAAAGACTCACACGGTCTTCCGTCCTGCCTGCTGAACAGGGCGAAGGGGAAACCTCGAGCCCAGTTCAGAGGACCCCGGCGGCGCCCTCAGTGGGAAGCCCCGACAGGGTGCCGCCGCCCAGCGAGTGTGCTGCGCTTGCAGGCTGTTCTCAAGATGCCTCGTGGATGGACGAGATCCGAGGGTACTTGAAAGAAAAGTTCCTCCCCGGAGATGATGCCTCTGCTGAAAGAGTTGCTCGGCAGTCCAAACGATGGGGATCTCTACTGGCGTGGCGTAGGCGGCGTCCTCCTGAAATGCATCACCCGGACAGAAGGCGGCGAGCTTCTCGCTGAGGTCCACGAGGGCGAGTGCGGTGGCCATGCATCGTTTCGCACGTTGGTCGGGAAGGCCTTCCGACAAGGTTTCTACAGGCCTACAGCCCTCCAGGATGCTTCCGAGCTGGTTCGGCGTTGCAGGGCGTGCCAGTTCCACGCAAAGCAGATTCACCAGCCAGCTTAGGCTCTTCAAAACATCCCCCTATCATGGCCTTTCGCGGTCTGGGGCTGGACGTTCTAGGTCCATTCCCCCGAGCAATCGGGGGCTATGAGTACCTCTACGTCGCCATCGACAAGTTTACCAAGTGGCCAAAGGCGGTTCCAGCCGTCAAGGTGACCAAGAACACGACGCTCCAGTTCATCCACGGTATCACTAGTCGCTTTGGTGTCCCGAACCGGATCATCACCGACAATGGCACTCAGTTCACAAGTGCCCTGTTTGGGGACTACTGCGATAACCTTGGCATCAAGCTCTGCTTCGCCTCTGTCGCTCATCCTCGGAGCAATGGGCAGGTCGAGCGCGCCAACGCGGAGATACTGAAGGGGCTCAAAACCCGGACCTACAACGTGCTCGCAAAGCACGAGAAAGGGTGGATCGACGAGCTGCCTGCCGTGCTATGGGCCAATCGGACCACGCCAAGTCACGCTCCCGGGGAGACTCCTTTCTTCCTTATGTACAGCGTTGATGCGGTCCTCCCCTCCGAGCTCACTCTAGGCTCCCCTCGGGTGTATGCCTACTCTGAAGGCGAACAGAAACAGCGAAGGCGCGACGACGTCGACTACTTGGAAGAGCGCCGGCGGCGTGCCGCCGTCCGAGCAGCCCGCTACCAGCAAAGCCTGCGGCGCTATCATCAGCGTCACATCCGGGCCTGGTCTCTCGAGGTGGGGGATCTAGTTCTCCGACGCGTCCAATCGCGCGAAGGAAGGAATAAACTGTCCCCTATGTGGGAAGACCCCTTTACCGTGATCAGTGTCCCGCGAGAAGGCTCCTTTCGGCTGGCTGCAGAGGATGGGCAGCCGCTCCCCAACGCGTGAAACATCGAGTATCTGCGCAAATTCTTCCTGTAGATGGCATGTATGCGTGCTCAGGTTAACCAGGCCGGGGGCTTCCCCCCGCCCAAGTTGACCGGGGGCTACCACTAACCGGGTAAGTCACCCAGTCTTGTAAAAATTGTCAATACAATATATATGTTATCAATGTCCAGTTCTTATGTCAAATTTTATTTTTTCTGGAAACCATATGTTTAATCTGTCTGGTGAGATGCTCGATTGTGCGAGAAAAAATTTGCTCTCTCATTTTTCCCGTTGATAAAAGAATCCCGATCGGTATACGCGCGGGCAGTTGCCACTAACTTACGTCTGTCGTGGTAGGCTTTGGTGTTTGGTGTCGTGGCAGTACCCCGGGCATCACCGAGTCCCTGGGGTTCTCGGGTAATCCTATCGCTCGAGCAAAGAGTAGTCCGGAGCTTAGGCCCCAGGGGCGGGCTGTCGGTGCTCGGTCTGGTCTGTCATACCTGGGCGCCACCGAACCATAGGACCTCTGGGTTATTCCTCTGCCTGTATAGTCCGCCGGTCTAGGTATTCGAGAGGTATCGGGTCGAAAACAAGAGCAGCCTATAATAAGTACCGCACTAACAGAGTGCACCAAGCAAAGAATCTTTCTATTTTTTTCGAATCACAGACCAACAATCAAAAGCAAAAACAGCTCGACCTTGAGGGCCTCTAATCGGATTAAAATGTGCCCCTACACCCGAACTAGATGAAGACCCGAAACCCTCCAGGGACCCATTGAGTCTGCAAATAGAAACACTGGATACAACGTAATAACAATACTTCAGTAGCTCATTAAAGCAACACTGGATACAACATAATAACAATACTTCAGTAGCTCATTAAAGCAACCAGCTGATCAGAATAGCTCATTTTGTTGTACCTGTAACACTGGATACAAGAGTACCTGTAACATGTTGTATTTCAGCTGGCATGGTGCAATAGCAACAGATACACTGAAACAACATTACAAATACCGCTATTTGAAATACAACAGAGTAGCTCACTAGCTCAGGCGATATCTTCTCAGAAATCAGAATGTTCAGTAGGACTAGGATAGTAGTTCAGCACACAGCGAAAGGGAGGAAATAAAGAGCACAGATGATAGCATGACTAAAATATACTAACATATACTGGCAGAGAATAAACAGAACCCAGAAGATGAGAAGTAAAATAAGAGTTTCAGAGAATAATCAACAATAGCTGTGATACAAAAGGAACAAATAGCACTCAAATTTGTTGTTACAAACTTATGTCTGACTGAACTTAACTGAACTGAACTGAAATTCTCTATACACCAACATATGTCCCTGCACCTACAATCCTCTCCCAAATCCTCCTCTGTCCCTCTCAAACCAACACGCCCTCTTATTATTCACAACCGATTACCCATCAATCCACAGCCCAAATGCTCCAAAGGCCTAGCCATCACCTTCAATCTGAGGATGCAATTAACATTGCACGTACGTGCAGACTCTTTCTCTTTTACCTTGCTTCGAATCCAAGCACCATATCAGTAAAGTAGAATGGAGAGGAGAGGAAGCAGGAAAAGTAGACGAGCATGCAGGAAGATCTGTCACCGGCCGGGCCGAGCAGCTTCGTTCCGGTGAATTTGGGGGAACGGATAAGGTCTAGGGTTAGCGAGTGTGTTCGGCAAGGGCGTGGGCTGTGAGCGGCAAATCTGAACTAGGCCTGCGTGCTTTGTGCATTCGGCGAGTGGGCTTGGCGCATGTCTTGGGTGCTCATAGGTTACCCATGGAAAAATACAAAACCCACGTCCGCACCAGTTACTGATCGGATATCCGACTCGTAAGACCCGTGGACGAAATTTTGAATCCAAACCTGCACTCATCGAGTACAAAACTTATGGGGAATGAACCCACAAGTCTGGATACCATAGATAACCCATGATGCCTGCCTCCACCTCGCCACTAAGGTTCCCTAGCTATGCGCCGGCATCCTCTTCTCCTAAAGCTACCGATCAGTGACTTGCCGAGTTGGTGAACTTGGGTCACGCGTTCGTCTCTGGCGAACCGTCTGGTGCGAGCACGTCGCACCACCTGTCTGTCCGCATCGGCTCCGGGAAACTGGCTTCTGACTCGATGGGCATTGTCAGGTACACCCTGCTCTTTCCGTGCTTCGTTGGCGAGTAGAGGACGACATCCAAGGTGACCTGCCCGGCCGAAGTGTTCCTGACGCTTGCTCTGTAAGACCAGGTCTGACGTCTGGCACTTCTGGTTGGGGCAACACGGGACTACCTGGCAGCGAACCCGTTCGGGCTAGACAACCTTGCCCTTGACTCTGTCGAGCTCACGGCGGTGTTTGTCATGGTCGGCGACTGCGACATGCTGATCGACCGGATCAAGGACTACGTCATGAGGGCATAGGCGACAGGGATGCGTGTTGAGCTCACGGGCAGGGCCGCAAGGTCCGCAGAGAGGCCAAGCATGAGGTGGTCCACGCTGTCTGGCAATTCATGCACGTAGCGGCACGCCAGAGATGGGCATCTGAGTTCTCAAGAGTTAGGACTTGATTTCCTTGTCTCATGGGGACAACTCCCGATCAAGGGCCTGAAAATGAAGGGAATATCAGTCAATAGATGTGCACCATACATTGCCTCTAGATGGCTCAAAGTGCTTATTCTTCCCAATGCTTCATCTTCACTGGTGCGACTTCACTCCGTGACGTGGCAAGGCCTGGCTTTGCCGGCCCGCCCTCAACCTCCCCGTCTTTGGTGCCATCTACCACCACCGGATCTAGTGTTGCCGGCTACCGCCACGCTAACAGGCCATCAATTTCTCTCCCCACTACCTTTGTCGTCGCACCACTGGTCCTCCACCACCGTGGCCAAAGACGTCATGCCTCGGCACCCCTCCACCGCTCGCCACCACCGCCGATCCGACCAACCACCCAAGGACTCCCTCTAAGCTTGCCTCCAAAACCCTAACCTCGATTTGTAACCCCGAGCCCTAACACCCTCCAATCCTAACCCTAATGGGTGGTGCAACGGTGAGAGATGTTGCTAGAGTTGAGGACGGTACAGGGGAAGGAGGATGATCTAGGCCCCTAATGTTGTGTTATAGTGAGTTTTGATGATTAATGACAACCAGATGTGCGGGACTGACTATTTCCATTAGTTGATGTGTTAGGTTGAGTTCTGTTATCAAGAGAAAGGTTGATAGCTCATAGGTTGAGGGTCAACAAGCCGAGATTTTGAATTGATGGCAAGGTGTCATCATGTGTTGATGAGCATCAAGCTACCTTTTGAAAGAACATCATGTGCTGATGGACTTCGAATGATGCAGTGAAAAGCTAGAAAATGAATATCATGTGTTGATCGATGTCAAGTGATTTGATGAAAAGCAAAATGATTAACTTCATGTGTTGATAGAAATCAAGCTAGACCCAACATGGATATTTGCGTAAGACAAAGGTATAAATATAGGGCATTTTCATTTTGCCGGTCTTGGATGATTAGTGGAGAAAAGACCAGATTGCTAGAATAGAATGATGTACTATTAAGAGGGGTCTAGGCGATTGCTTGAGTTTTACCATGTGTTGATAAGCTCAATCTTGCATGTATATTCTCTTCTTGACATGGTCCTGATGTTCGCTAATGTGTTTTGCAAATATCTGAGGCTCATGTGTTTTTCTTTGTAGCATGTGACTATAGTTTGCAAATCTATTTTGCAAATAGTTTTAGTCCATGTTCATACTCCTTGTGGCATGTCACTAAGTTTGCAAATGTGTTTTGCAAGTTATCATAATGAATGCTTAAGCCCTTGGTTACATGAAACCATTAGTTTGCAAATTTATTTTGTAAATGGTTGAGGTTCATGCATCTTCCTTGTGGTGGATCTTTTGACTGTGGTTATTTGCTTGATAAAATATTTTTGAGATCAAGCAAATAATTAGGATGTGTAGTCATCTGAAAAAGCTTTCATAGAGTCCAAGATCACAAAATTTGGACACTATATTAAAAAATTATCACCATTTTTTGGAGTGTATGTCATGCTGTCTTGATAGTGACGGTCCGATCGTGAAAATTAGCGGTCTGACCACTGTTGTCTAATCATAGTGGTATGGGCAGTATGACCATTGGACATCTAGAGAAGATTTTGTTTCTTTGGTGCTTGGCGGTTTGACCATCACCATAACTCATTGGAGGTTCGAAAAGGCTGTAACAACTAGTTTTTATAGCCGTTGGGTTGAGTGTTGGTCTGACCAATGATACAGAGTTTCTCTGGGTGTTTGGATGCAATGGCTACTTTTGAAGTCTTGGACTTTATATACCTCATATCACGTGGCTTAGAAAGTTATAAGGCACTCCATTGAGCATTCTTGAGCTAGAGCAAGTCCTCCCCATACATTTGTGCATGTATTGCACATAGAGAGGGTTGAGAGGCAAGATTCAAGTGTATTTGTATTAGAGATTGAGCTTTAGGCATATGGTGAGAGTTAAGTGTGTCTTGACCTGTTACTCTTGGTGTTTGCCAACACCTAGACTGTGTGGTGGCATTGTGATCGATCCGGTGATCTTCTCAAGAAGCTTATGAGACGACCCGATGTGCTTGTGAGATGCTTTGTGCATGCTTCATTGGAGTGGTAAATTGTCAACTCTATTGTAATTGAGGTATGGAAAGCTCACTTGATTAGCTGGCTTAAAGATCAAGCGTTTTCGGTGAAGAGCCAATCTCTAGGTGAGTTTGTAAGGATTGATAGCGAAGCGGTTTGAGGCTTGAGCTTACCTTGACGTGGATTAAGGGAGATCATCAACACTTCGAGACCATGGTAAAAAATTTGGTACCTCCTTTATGGTTTGTCTACTTGAATTCATTTACTTTGTGCAAATTACCTTCTTGAAATTCCATATTCATAGAGCTCAAGTTATTTGTTTACTTGTGTAGTATCTCTATAGCTCAAGTTCATACGCACAATTTATATTCTTGCTATTTACATTCCTATAATTATTTTGTTTATTTTGTGACCATAGAATTGCAAACCTTTGACATAGACTAAGGGTATTGGTGCACATAGTTGAGACATAGAATTTTGGGGGTTTAGTCGTGTTGTTTTTTTAAAAGAGGAAGTTCTATTTCATCAAGCAAATGAAAGTATTCCGGTCTCTACACCTTACGATGTATGCGACCTACAATTAAAACCAAAACACACCCTCTTACAAAAGAAGTTTAAAAAAAACGACAAGCATTCATCATCAATGACATATTCTATTATTAAATCTCCATCCATGCGTGGCGAAGATCTCCATTATAGATGTCTCCAACACACGACAAGCCATACGCATTGTTGTCCTGTCTTCCTCATGCTGCAACAGAGTCCAGAATCTTGTCCAATATGCTGCCCTGAAGATAACCTGCATAGAGGAGTGAATTTGTTTTTTTTTTAATCAAAAATCACATCATTCCGGCTCAGCCAAATAGCCCAACAAATGGCACTAGCCCCCACCAGAATTTGTCTTTTCAATTTTGCTCCTATTCCCCTAAGCCACGTTCCAAACATATTTGGAATGCTACGAGGAGGATGTAAACCAAAAGCGACCACTAAAGTTCTCCATAAAAACTTGGCTAGATTGCAATCAAAGAATAAATGTTGAATCGTTTCATTCTTGTTGCAAAAGCAGCATTTTTCATTACCATGCCAGTTTCTTTTAATTAGGTTATCTTTGGTAAGGACAACTCCTTTCTGTAGAAACCACAAAAAAATCTTTACTTTTAGAGGGATTTTCAATTTCCACACATATCGGTTGTCATCTAAGATGTTTTCATTTATAACAGCCATATACATCGAATGGACTGAGAATTGCCCATTCTCCTTTAATGACCACTTGAAAATGTCAGAGTTTTCATTAAGATGAACATATGCTATTTTTGCGACTAGACTATGCCAGGCTGTCAAATTGTTTCCCACTAGAGCTCGTCTAAAAGAGATATTTAGAGGATCTGAGTTTAACACTTCCGAAACCATGGCATGTTTTCTGTGAACTATGTTATATAATACCGGGAATTGCTCACTTAGTGTAGTTGAGCCGAGCCATTTATCTTCCCAGAATCTAATCTGTGATCCACTTTGTACTTCAAAATTCCCAAAGGAAAGAAAAAGTGTTTTGATTTTCATTAGACCTGACCAGAAATGTGAATCGCCTGGCTTCTTTTCTACCTGAGCAATTGTCTTGGTACCTAAATACTTGTTTCTCAAAAGCCGTTGCCATACCCCATCTTCATTAATGAGTTTGAATAACCATTTGCTCAGTAGACATTTATTTTGAACATCAAGGTCTTGTATGCCTAAACCCCCTTGTTCTTTAGGTCTACATAGCATATTCCATTTTGCGAGTCTGTATTTTGTCCTATATCCATCACCCTGCCAGAAGAATCTGGATCGGTAATAATCCAATTTTTTTAAGATTCCTCTTGGGACCTCAAAGAATGAAAACATAAACATCGACAGACTACTCAAAACGGAATTGATTAAGATTAGTCGGCCACCGTATGACAAGTGTTTTCCTTTCCAGCTGTTTAATTTCTTTTCAAAATGTTCCTCTACTTTATTCCAGTCTTTATTACTTAATTTCCTATGACTCATTGGTATTCCCAAATACCTGAAAGGGAACTCTCCAATCCCACATCCAAAAATTTGAGCAAATTGTTCTTCGCATTCCTTCGCCTCTCCGTAGCAGAATAACTCACTTTTATGGAAATTAATCTTAAGACCAGATAGTTGCTCAAATGCACAAAGCACCAACTTCATATTCATAGCCTTTTCGATATTTTGATCCATAAATAGAATAGTATCATCTGCATATTGTAATATAGAGAGACCACCATCTACCAAATGCGGAACGACACCTTCAACCTGGCCATCTTCCTTGGCTCGTGCTATAAGTATGGCTAACATATCAACAACTAAATTGAAAAGGATCGGTGAAAGTGGGTCTCCTTGCCTGAGCCCTTTCTTAGTTTGGAAGAATCTTCCCACATCATCATTGACCTTAATTCCAACACTACCCCGTGAAACAAACTGTTCTATCCAATTGCACCACTTTGTTGAGAACCCTTTCATACGTAAAGCTTGTTGAAGAAAAGACCATTTTACCTTATCATATGCCTTTTCAAAGTCTAATTTGAGTACTACTCCACTTAGATTCTTCCTATGCATCTCGTGTAATGTTTCATGCAGAATAACCACTCCTTCCATAATGTTTCTTCCTGGCATGAATGCCGTTTGTGTTGGCCTTATCACCTCTTCCGCAACTCCTATTATTCTGTTTAGCCCAACTTTAGTAAAGATCTTGAAGCTAACATTGAGTAAGCATATAGGACGGAATTGCTTAATATTTATGGCCTCTTTTTGTTTAGGAAGCAGAGTGATAACACCAAAGTTTAACCTGTAAAGTGGCAATGTTCCTTTGTGAAACTCCTTAAACAAAGCCATAAGGTCATCTTTTATGATGTTCCAAAAGACTTGATAGAACTCAGCCGGGAACCCGTCTGGACCTGGTGCTTTGTTGTGTTTTATTTGGAAAATTGCCTCTTTTACCTCAATTTCAGTGAATGGTGCAACTAACATCTCGTTATCTACCTCCGACACTTGCGGAATATCATCCTTCTGAGTTTCATCTAAAGAAAACTCCCCTTCCTCTGGAGGTCCAAATAGACCTTTGTAATACTGGGTGATATATTCTTTTAATGTTTCCTCTCCCTGGATGATTTGCTCCCCATGTTCTAGCTGGAAAATGCGTGCTTTTCTATTTTTACCATTCGCTACAAGCTGAAAATACTTTGTGTTATCATCTCCTTGAAGCAATTGTATTGTCTTAGATCTTTGGTACCATCTAATCTCTTCCTCTCTTAACAAATGAACAAGTCTCTCCTTTAGTCGTGTTGTAATTGATTGTTTTCAATTTCGCATCTTTATTGGTTAAGTCTCGATATAATTTTTAGAACTAACTATTCACTCCTCTCTAGTCGGTCTCCTTGACCCTACAGAAGGCACTTGGAGTCTTATCTGTCGTCGTCGAGAGAGAGAGAGAGAGAGAGAGAGAGAGAGAGAGAGAGAGAGAGAGAGAGAGAGAGAGAGAGAGAGAGAGAGCACTACACCATGGAGAAGAAACATTGCCGTCATCATATGACAATCCAATGGATGAGGTCATTGACTATGATTTAAGCCATTTTAAGTCAACTATGGAAGAGACATTCTGTTGTCTTAACACATCCATGTGATGTTGCTAGTCAATCAATAAAAAGGCTTTTGTCGCTTCATGTGCCCATTTCATGGGCATGCTAAAGCGACAATTGAGCTATAACAATAAAGTTATCATCATCTTGATTTTTCATAAACACTAGTTCAATTTAAGCACTTTAAATTGTTGCTTTCCCTATTGATCAATCAACTGAAAAAGTACAGTTGTTGTCTCACCAGCTTTATTCCTTGTCTTTGGTCACCATCTCTTAGGGTTCAAATAGAGGGTTTTTGGTTCGGGAGGTGCCCCAAGCATTTATGGATGCTAATGCAGGCAGATCAGCCCAACGGTGGCAACAAGCGGTTGGCAGGAAGGCGAGGTAGCGGGTTCATTGCTGGGTGTCGGTCATGGAACTGGTGGCAAAAGTGCCGCCGGAGATGGGAGGAAGAGAGTGAGGTATGGGAAGCGAGGTTCAATGGCGTCAGAAGTTCGTTGGAGATAGGGAGGTTGAAGAAAGAACAAAGGTCATCATATTGCTATCAGACGGATGAGATTCGTTGACTGTAATCCATGTCGTTTTTTAGGGGATTGTAAATTAGCATCTTCCTTAATTTTCAGGGTGCACTTTATCTGCGTGATGTGCTATAATACTTGTTCTTTGTACTTTCACTTCTCAAGTAGCTGCTCTTGATGTCTGATCTTGTAATGACTCAAATTTTGTTATAAAAAATCAAAGTCATGTACATAAATGTTAGTCCTAGGAATAGGCTAACAATGTACACCACATAGTTCCTAGCTAGTTTCATTTCCATACAAAACGAGTACAATAATTGATTATTACATCAAAGAGGCTTAAAGCCAAGTACATAGGCCAACCAGCCAAATACTCAGGGATAAAGAAACAACATAAGACATCTAATGTTGACACATAACTCGGCAGGCAAACTTGAGTGCAAACGTAACCCATCATCTTCTAATCTTCATGTCCTTTAGTGTTCACTATCGAGAGAGACTTCTAGTTGAGATATGACTCTGAAGCAAGCAAACACTTCATCCAACTCTACACATTTACCCTCAAGTACAATTCAGGGACCCAATCCCTCAACTGTATCCACCACATTCACCACACGGGAACTCCCAAATTGTTCCCCAGTATGATACTCAAAAGTCACTACTCAACCCCTGCTAGAAAATCCAACACCCCCCTATTCTCAAATCACACACAAATATGTAATCCAACTCAAAGCATGGTATGAATAACTAACTAGTGGTAAATAAGTACAAATATCAAAGTATGGAAGCATGACTAAGTATTTCTTTGAGCAAGAAGGGTAATCCTATGCATGACACTAGGATCAACTGGTTAACAAGGTATACACCACTCAAATAGGTTATGCAAGCAAAGGTTTAATAACTCAATTAAACAAAGTAAAAGCATGTGCTAAAACAGTACTAAGCAACTACAGAAAACATAGGACAAATATGGTCAAGGGAAAAATAGGTGTCGAGAGTTAATCCCTGATAATAACTTCGGGGTATACCGGACGATGGGTGCGTGATCGACATGTTCGGTGTGTGTAGGTATGAACTCAAGAATACTAGAGTTATCCAGGTTCAGGCCTCTCGTGGGATAACAACCCTACGTCCTATGTATTCTTTTATGGACAGTATAAAATTGTTTACCGATGTCTCCATTTCTTACAAGCCCGGTCCTCCCCTATTTATATAGCGGGAGTGGTGTACATACAAATAAACCATACCAATAATGTGACTGGTCTAACCCTGATGAAACCAACTACCCCTATCTAGGGTAGGCGTGCAGACCCTACACTAATCGACTGGCTTACCATTCCCGTCGCCCCACATCGCATGCCTGCCTGTGACGTCGTCCCATATGTCATGCGGCGCCACACCTATCTGTAACGCCATCCTATAGTAGTTAATGCTATGGGACGGGGCATTGCCCATCTACGTCGGCTAGGACTTCGTTCGCTGGAGGGGGTGCCTAGGGAAGGAAAATACTTGAGCATATAATATTTAATGCAACTTGATAGATTAAGATGAAACATCTACCCTTCGACCAGTGAGGCTAGTCACATGGCTTACCTTCGTGACTAGGGGCTGGTCATGAGAGCCTTTCCTGGTCGCGTGATAGGGCCAAGGTCTTTAAAAAAACATCTACTGTCAACTAACACTCCCTTGTGCCGACTCCCCCTAGAAGGGGACTCCCTTATTCTATGTACTGATAGTAGCCTCTAAGATCCCCCAAGGATGTGGTCGGTTGTGCAGTTCGCCACGTGGCCGTGGTCGGACCTGGTCATACCACTTAGGCCCCAGGTGAACAAGAGTTTACCCTAGAAGTGGTCATCGATATAGTCTTCCCTCGTGGTGGTCCCAGGAAACCGCATCCCGAGGGGAGGTTAAAAGCAGAGAGAGAGATCGTGGGAGAGAGAAATAATGATGGCCGCTGGACCCAAGGGAGTTTCTACTTCTCATGCCTACCTTTTCGAATTTTGAACTGGTCGGGCCATAAGGCAGCTGAGATACCGCAACCGTCCTATAAATGGGGGCGTCGATGGCTCTCTATAGATCCTTTTGTCATTCTTCAAGCCCCCTAGCCCTTGTGCCTAGAGCCCCTCTTCTCCGCACATCACCCATGCTCTCGCCACAGCCTTTGCCACATTCCGATGGTGCCGCGCTCCGGTAAAGAACCTGACTTTCCCAAGTCCAAGTGCACTGTGGAAAAGATGATGCAGATTCGTGAGAACCATCTGTTCCCCCATCGCCTGTCTTCGGGTTACCACCCTGGGGAAGATGCGCTGCTCCCCGTCAGGGGGAGATCGTTATATTCGCCTCCTTCTTCCTAGCCGGCCTCGAGCCGTCCTTCTCTGAATTCTTCACCACCGTTGTCACCTTCTATGAAATCTTTCACCTCCACCTCAACCCTAATAGGGGTCGAGTCGTGCCTCAATCTTTTCAGATTCTTCTACATGGCTAGGTTACAGATCGGGCCAGCCATCGGGAGCTGTGGGTTTTGAATCTGTGATAGCATCGCGAGCTCCTACCTCAAGATGGGCCTCAAGACATCGTGGTCAGGCTAAAGGTATGGTTCTACCTCCATACAGAAGATTCTTTAGACAACAAGTGCTTACCAGCCAAGTCGACACAAGTCACCGAGAATTGGTGGAGCACCCCTACGACAACTCCAGAGCTGATGAGCTACTGAGCCTTGCTTCTCGTGTCAAGCAGCTCACGGATGCCGAGCTGTCAGGATAGACGTCGTCTGTGACTTCATCAAGCTCCGGCTGTGCCCCTTGCGGAGGAGAGCACACTTGACCTACGTATACTCCATGAGTGAGGATGACACCTAGGAGAGCTCCTCACATAACGCCACAACCATTTTCATGGCTCTTGTTGCTAATAGTGAAGTATCTTAGGTATTTCTTTTATTTAGATCTCCTTGATGAGGCTGTTGATTCGCGGGTCAAAATCCTAATGGCAGCTGCCCCGAGGAAGAATTGCCCTACGTGAGACAATCCACCGTTGTGTGACCTCTTCCTTCATCAGAGAGGGCTCGAGTTAGATTGGTATGTTGGGCCTTTTCCCAAAATTTCCACCTCCAAGCCTTCTTTAGGGTCAGAGTTTCACAGTTTGCATCACCGCAGGGTCTTCCCGAGGTCAATTTCTTACGCCTAATCATAGATGAGGTCATGACGATCGCCCGAGAAGTTGATCTAGCTGCCCGCATGTCCTCTTCGCTGCTCCAGCCAACTGTCAACCTGGTCGTGAAGCCGACTCAGTTGGCCACAGAGGCAACCAGATTGCTCGGAGCCGGTGTTGACTATGGGCAGTTGTTCTAGGAGCAGCACCGATCTGCAGAGGGTTGACTAACATTACCCTGACTGGCCTAGCTCTAAGCAGCCTTGACCAGAACAGCCTCGCTTTGACCGGACTGGGGGCGATTGGGCTTCCATCGACCAAGTGTTTGCGCATAGGGGGAAAAGACCAGTGGAAGACCTAGGTTCCGTGGGAACATCTAAACGCGTTAGTGAGACACTGATCCCTAGCGGCTCATCGGCGGCCTTGGCTTCCCCGCCCAACGGCTTTATGAGGAAGAGACTTGTGCTCACTCCTCTGCTAACGCTGTAAGTTCTTCGGTTAGGATACCCATGGTTCCTGCATGTCCTTAACCCTGGCTTCAGCCCTGATCATGCCAAATCTACCAGTGTTGTAGCATTTATTCTTGGCCCTCAGCCAGGTGCAGCTTCGACACCGGGAGCATTGGTTGTGGCTTCTAGGCTCGCAGAGCTGGTCGCGGAGCCCGTTTTGGCCTCCGACCTGCTCTCCATGGTCGATCGCTTTCCCGCTTCCATTCGCAAGCTGATTGCCGAGAAGAAGGCGGCTGACGGCCGATGCATCGAGCTAGAGAAGCGGGTGGACGATGAGAAGAAAGCGTGACTCCTACTTTAAAACGGAAACACCAAGCTCCAATGGGAAAAAGACGTGCTCACTGCTGAACATGTTGAGCTTAAGGAGAAGGAACGAAGGACCCATAGTATTCTTGAGGAAGCCTTTAAGGATATTCGAAAGCCCCTGAGGAGTGTTGGGCTTGACGCTCCCGACCCGAAGGATGAAAGGACTGCTGAGGGCTAGGCCTTTTCTATCCGTGTCCTGATGGAGAGGTTTTGCCAGCTCCAAGGCATTCTGGTGGAGAGGTTGTCGGAGGACATGGCGAATGAGGAGAAGGCCGCGATGGCATACGTTCTCAAGTGCTACCGTAACCGTGACCCCAACTTCAACCTCGAGACCGTCTGGGAGGAGATCATGATAGCAGGTCCTATAGGAGCAGAGAGGCTGAAAGAGCAGTGCCAAGGGCCAGCGGATTACGTGGGGTCCATCTTTTAGGTGGAGACCATCGAGAAAGCCGATGAAGAGGAGTAAACCTCGAATATTAATTTGGGCTTGTATCTTGTATTAATGAGGCTTTCAACTTCTCTCATGAGTCTGTGTCGCTGTTGTGGCCGTAGGATCCCTGAATTGATTGAACCACCTGCCCACTATGAGTCCCAAACAACGCATGTAGATAGAGTGTGGTCAGAGACGTCCGGGCAACTTGCTTGTGCTGAGCCCCTAACCATGTTTGCTCACCACTTTGGCGACCAGTGCAGTCGAGAAGCGGTGGTCGAGTGCGAGCATGGGTTCATGGTCGAGCGAGAGATCCTATAGAGTGACTTTCGAGGTGTGTTGATACTATCACCACTTAGTCATGTGTAGTCCTAGGTCTACTAAGCGAGGCTCAACCAGCTGACCTCTGTGAGGTTTGCGACCTGTTTGCTTAGTCAGCTTATCTGAAGGAGCTGCTCACAACGCAGAGAGACATGGAGCGAATGACTAGAGAAAGTGACCAGCAACGAGAATACTTCTTTGACCGCCTTAGCTGGGCTTTTACACCCTTCGACTCATTGCTACGGTATGCCGGCATTCAGGCTCGCCCATCTCCTAGAGACACTATGACTGATCATGTCGACTTGTTTTTAGCAGCCTCCGAGGAGATCGACGATCTTGAGCGGAGGCTTCACGGAACTGTTGGCGGCCACCTTTTCGAGGTTGGAGTCACCAACGCTTGTCTTGCCCTTGTCTGCGTCCGTGACCATATCCCTAAATTGGACCTAGCTTCGGTAGTTACTGGTGGCTTTGGCAAGATTCAGAGCACCACGGAGGAGCTCAGCGCTCGCAGACTCATTTCTGTATGCAGCTCCCTCCCTCCTTTGGATTGTTCAATTTGACCCGCTGAGGGGCATATTTGGATACTAGGGATACTAAATGAAAATGTTAGAAATAGCCCCCGTGCAATACCCAAGTAGTTATTTTGTAATGCAAGGACCTGCTTTTACGTAAACTTTCCATGTGTTTAAGTGACTAGTAGGTTCTGAGTGCCTGTTATGATTAGGGGAACCAAGGCTTCTGTACCGCTCGCTAGTTAGGTTCATGGCGCATAGGAAAACCCTTGGCATGACAAGCCCCTTGGTGGCGACCAGCGCTCGACACGAGTTTGGACTTGTGGCTTCGAGATCGCTACCCCCGGTCGCCCGTATCCTTGAAACTGTGCGAGTGGCAACTTGAATCCTTCTCAACGGTTTGATACTCACCATAAAAATTAACAGGCAATGAAACTAGCAATACTGGATAGTAGGGAAGAAGGACTATATCTAAACTGCTCTAGCCCTAGACCGCCTGGTCGGAAGGAAAGCTTCCGATCAGGGGAAATCCTGCAAAACAAAGAGTCTGGATATTGAATTGGAAAAACTTACAAGCCTATTCGACGCTCGTCCTGGAAGATCCTGCAAAAATAAAAAATGCGTACTCATGCTTTAGTAGCCTTATACATAGAACTTGCGCAACTGGTCGATGTTCTAGGAATTGTGCATTTCACGTCCGTCCTTCATAGCTAGCTTGACTGCATTAGGACGGGTAACCTTGACCACTGTGTAGGGCCCCTCTCACTTGGGGGGAGAGCTTATTCTGACCTGCATTAATATGAACTTTTCTTAGGACTAGTTCGCTTACGACCAGGGTCCGCTCCCACACCCAGCGGTCATGGTAGCGCCTAAGGCTCTGTTGGTATCGGGCTGCTCGAATTAGAGCATGATCGTGAAACTCTTCGATCATGTTTATGTCATCCTCCTATCGAGCCACCTGCTCACCATCCTAGTAGTTGGACACTCGAGGAGACTAAAGGGTGATCTCGCAGGGGAGCACTGCTTCAGCACCATAGACTAGAAAGAACAGAGTCTCGGCAGTGGCTCTTCTGGGGGTCCTTCGTAGCGACCAGAGTACTATGGGGAGTTCGTCCACCTAACATCTTGAATAGCTCTGAAGCAGATAAAAAGACTCGACTTTTGACCCCTTGCAGTATCACCCTATTTGCCCTTTCAACCTGTCCGTTACTCTGGGGGTGTGCCACCGACACGAAACATACTTTGGTCCCGATCTCTTCGCAGTAGTCTCGAAAAGCGCTATTGGCGAATTGAGACCCATTATCTGTAATTATGCGGTTCGAACTGTCGAATTGCACTACCAACCCACGTATGAATTTGATCGCTGCTGCGGCAGTGATCTTCGTGACGGGCTCGGCTTTGATCCACTTAGTGAATTTATTAACCGCCATGAATAGGAGTTCAAAACCGCTAGGGGCTTTAGGGAACGGTTCCACAATATCAAGACCCTAGACAGCAAAAGGCCAAGAGAGTGATATGGTTTGCAGTGTTTAGGTTGGTAGATTGGTATGTCAACCATGGTACTAACATGACTCACATAGTTTCACCAGCTCGCAAGCATCCTGGAGGGCCGTAGGCCAATAAAATCTTTACAGGAAACGCTTTTCTGACCAGAGTACTATACGAAGCGTGGCTAATCACATTTTCCTCTGTGGATATCAGAGAGCACTGTGCTCCCCTCTTCCTTAGTGATGCATTTCAGTAAAAGAGTGTTGCTCCCTTTGCAGTAAAGGCTTCCCTTTACCAGGGAGGATCTGTGGGCTCACCGTGTGACCTTTTCTGCTTATGTATCATTGTTAGGGATTGCTCGATTCTGAAGGTAGTCTAAGATCCGATCCATCCAGGTCATAGCCAAATCAAGCAGGGTGATCACATGATGGCCACCAGAGGTTGATAGCGCTAAAGGAGGCATTGCCTCAAATGGTGTTGCCTCTGGTGCTATGTTTCCAAGTGGAGCATCTCCTTCACCTTGCCTCGAGACCACGGTGGATGGTTATGAGAGTCTTTCTTCAAAGACTCTGACCGGGACAGTTTCGTGAGAAGAAGCTAGACGGGCCAGCTCATCGGCTAGGAAGTTATCCTTGCGAGGGACATGTCTAATCTCAAAGCCGATAAAGCATCGCTCCAGCTTTCTCACTTCAGAGAGGTATGCTGTCATTATCGGATCAGAGCACTGAAATTCCTTTTGCACTTGGTTCACGACTAGTAGCGAGTCCCCTATCGCTAACATGTTTTATCCCAAGCGTGGAAGCAACTCACATTCTAGACAAGAGGCCCTCATATTCTGTAAATTGTTAGTGGCTGAAAAATATAATTGAACTAGATACCTGATGATGTTGCCGATCGGTGAGGTCAGAACCACACCGGCCCCCACTCCCTTCAGTGTAAATGACCCATCAAAGTGCATGGTCCAGTGCTATTTACCTTTGGTCGTTGTTCCTGCTCGGGCTCAAAGGATGACCACTCAGCCACAAAATAGATTGGCGCTTGGGATTTGATAGCTGTTCGGGGGACGAACTGAATACCGAACTCCCTGAGCTCTACTTCCCACTTTGTTATTCTTCTTGCTGCATCCCTATTATAGAGAATTTCTCTAATCAGGAGCGAGGATATTACTTTGAGTTTATGCACCTTGAAGTAATGTCTGAACTTGTAAGAGGCCATCAGCATGATGTATAGTAGCTTCTGAGCCTTTGGATACCGAGCTTTTGCGTCGTGTAGGATTTCACTAACAAAATACACTAGTCAATGAAGACCTTCTCATTCGACGACCAGGGCTGCACTCGCGACCTGTAGGGTGGTTGCAACATAGAGCAAGAGCTCCTCATCTGATTGAAGAGTGGTTAGTATAGGAGGGGACGAGAGGTACCTTTTGAGATCATGGAAGGCCGTTTCTGCTTCAGGCGTCCACAAGAAGTGGTCGCTTTTCTTAAGGAGCTTGAAGAGCAGCATCCCCTTCTGCCCTAGCCTCGAGATGAACTTGCTCAAAGCCACCATACATACTGTTAGTTTCTAGATTTCCTTTAATCTGGTCGGGGATCTCATCTGGTCGATGGCTTTGATCTTGTCGGTGTTTGCCTCTATTCCTCGACTCGATATGAGGAACCCGAGCAATTTTCCCGATGGGACTCTAAATGTGCACTTCTCCGGGTTTAGCTTGATGTAGTACTTCTGAAGGTTCTTGAACGTTTCTTAGAGGTCCAAGACCTGGTCATCCGTGGTCCTACTCTTGACAACCACATCTCGACGTTTCTACCGAGCTGTGGTTGAAGAATGAGCTGAATACAACGCTGGTAAGTGGCATTAACATTTTTTAAACCAAAAGATATTTTTACATATCAAAAGACCCCGAAGGGTGTTACAAAAGCAATCTTCTCCTCATCTTGTCTGTACATGCTAATCTAGTGGTATCCTAAACAGACATCTAAGAAGCTTAGAAGATCATTACTGGTAGTTGAATCAACAAGTTTGTCGATCCGGGGTAGAGGGAAGAGATCCTTTGGGCACACCTTGTTGAGGTCGGTAAAATCGACGCACATCCTTCACTTACCATTATGTTTTCAGACCATGACTGGGTTAGCCAGCCAGTCTAGATACTGCACATCTCAGATGAAGCTTGCTTCCAGAAGCTTGTTGATCTCCTCATGAAGTGCTTCTTTTTGGTCGGGTACAAACTGACGCACCTTTTGTTTTACTAGTCGCGTGTCAGGTCGTACCGACAATTTGTGCTTGATCAGATGGATTCCAGGAAAAGACATCCATCTTTGCCTAGAGGAAAGTGATGAGCCCGAATTCCTATTTAGGGTCTAGGCCAGCCCCAATCTGGACCATCCTAGAAGGGTCAGAGTCATCGAGGCAAACGGCCTTGAGCCGATTGTTTGGATTGGCGACGATGTATACCTTCACCGAGCAACCATTAGGCCTGGCGTTCTTGGGCTGCGACCCGAGAGTTAGCTCAACCATGTTGAGATTCCTTTAGTCACAGTGCAGGGCCACCTTTACATTGCCGATGATAGTGATGGCTTCCGTCGAACCAGGAATCTTAATGACTTGGTAAGCGTAGTGTGCAATAGCCATGAACCGGGCTATCACTAGCCACCCTAGGATCACATTGTAAGCAGTCCTAAAGTGCCACACCGAATAGGGCATTTTTGGTCCTGAAGTTCTTCGGTGAGCCAAAGATGATGGGCATCTTGATTTGCCCCAATTGTTTTACTAAGGAGCCGGGGTGATTCTGAAGAAGGGAGGAGAGGGTTTCAATGTGCTCCTTGTAATTTGCAGGGCGTCTAGCGTGTCGGAGAAGAGGAGGTTGGTGGAGCTCCCTCCACCAACCAGTACGCAACCCAGAGAATGTTCTGCGCCGTTGGTTCGACCACGATGGGGTAGCGAGCAAGGTGTTTGACCTGCGCGGGTGGTTGGCCTGGTCGAAAGTGAAGGGTACCTCTGACCCCTTCAGGTGCAGGCTTGGGCCTGGAGTGGTCGCCCACACCTCATGAACCACCGACTTGTACTCCCTGTTCGAGGAATACGTTATGGCACCCCTGAAGATATGGTGGACCATGTGATCGGCCTGCTAGAAACCTAGCGCCGACTGGTCGAGGTTGGCCCCGTCCTCACTATCATCGCTGCGCCTGGGCCTACGCTTTTTAAGCTCCTTGTCGATGATGCCCCATACGACCTTGCATTTGGTCAGGTCATGGGCGTCAGTATGGTGTATCAGGCAGTAGACTCGGCCCTTTTTTCCCTCCTTTTTCTTGAACCACCGATGTGGTTGGCCGGTCTGCTCGACCGCCATGACGTTGGGCGGTCCTGCCTTGTGTTTGTTCTTCTTTTTCTCCTTCCAGTTGACCCCCTTGGAAGAGGTGGGCTGGTCGGAGGGTGGCCATGACTTTACATCGATTTAACGCTCTTGGGCCTCAGCGGCCTACACGCAATTGTCAGCGAGCTCAAAGAGCTCGGTAATGCTTCAGACTTCTTTGGTGGCTAGCCTTTTGACCATCTTCTAGTCTCTGACCCCCCTTCGGAAGGCTATGACCACTGACTCACCCTTTATCCTTGGAATGGTATTTCGATGTTCGGTGTAACACCAGATGAAGTCTCGCATCGATTCGCCCTATCGCTACCTGACCTGATACAGGTCATCCTCAACACTTGGCCGGGCATAGGTCCCTTGGAAGTTGGCAACAAACTGGTTGCACAAGTCTTCCCAGGAGTGAACCGACCCACAGGCAAGGTTCATATGCCAGGATCGGGCTGAGCTAGTCAAGGCGGTGGTACGTGCTCGGGGATAGAGACGATGGTCTCATGGTCCGGGTGACGGGTTAGTGGAATCCAATGTCTCTCTGCTAGGGGAAGGTAAGTGGTAGGGTTGCTTGCCCTTTTCCAACTCACACCGAGCGTTATCTCCGTACTCTCGGTCAGCCCTCTAACCCTCGATCAAGTCGCACAGGTCAATGGGTTGGCAGTCCCAACGTGATAGGGTCTCCAAGCATTTCCTACCGTGGAGGGAGCACAAGATCTTTCCTGCAGCGGGGCCTACTGCGAGTCTTGGTGATTGAGACATTCACCAGCCCTTGCGATAGACGTGGCATTCACCGCCACGATTTGACATCGTGTGGTCTCAACCAGGAGGGCGAGGTCACACAGCCAGGGGCTATCCTCCGGTACTGCTACAGACGAACCCTCCGGTACTGCTACCGGCAGGTGGCTAAGAAGCATTCGTATGGTCTGCAGATTCTAACGAGTGTCATGGCCTCGTAGTTAAGCTGCCGAGCGCGAAGCGGCGACATATCGCCAGGAGGGGAGCCCCCAGCGCACACATGGTGTGACGGACTAGGTGACGACGTCGCCACAGACTGTGCACTATGCGGGAGTTCCTCTGGACAACGCTGTAGTAGCTGGGGTTGTATCGGGGTTCCTTCTTGTTCGGTGTCGAGCCGATTTCCCTTTGGGCGTATGGCCTAGAGCTCATCGACAGTACTCGGAGCACGAGGGATTCCACTGCCCCCTGCTGCATGATCAGCCATGCAAACTTCACGTTGAGTTTTGGAGCCCTCAGACTCCAATTTGGTGTCCCATGCTAGGAGCACACCGTGCTCATTTGGGTCATACCCCATGATGAACACCTCACGGGACCGGAGTCCTCGAAGTGGGACTCAGCGATTGTCGTGGATCCGGCCATGGGTAGTCCAATCAAGTTATCAACACTTATCAAAATGTGAAAATACGCCCTCCTACCTAGCGTGCCAACTATCAAGAGTTAATCCCTGATAATTCCTCCAGGGTAATACCGAACGATGGGTGCGTGATCGACGTATTCAATGTGTGTAGGTATGAGCTCAAGAACATCAGGGTTATCTAGGTTCAGGCCTGCGACGCCGTCCCATCTGCCGTGCGGTGCCACGCCTGTCTGTAACGCCATCCCATAACAGTTAATGCTATGGGACGGGGCACTACCCATCTGTACTAGCCAGAACTTCGTTCGCTAGAGGGGGTGCCTGATGAAGAAAAACACTTGAGTAGATAGCATTTAATATGACTTGATAGGTTAAAATAAAATATCTACCATGCGACTAGTGAGGCTGGTCGTAGGGCTTACCTCCATGACCAGAGAATGGTCACGAGAGCCTTGCCTGGTCGTGCGATAGGGCCATACTCTTTAAAAAAATATCTTTCACTAGCTGATACTTTCTTGTACAGACTCCTCTAGTAGGAGACCTCCTTATTCTATACACCAATAGGGCATGCCTTGATTGTCTTCATCTTCTCGAAATCTTCCTAATAACCCAAGTCCTCATGCTCGTCTTCAAGTCAACATCAAATACGAAGATTGCGAGCGTATAAGCAGTTACTGTGAAAAGAGTTTGAATTCGAATTCATGAACTAAAATAACTTCAAATTATCCTAAACATGATTCAAACATGTAGATAACAATTTTAGAAAAACTAACTGTGTAGTAATAGCCTAAATCAGATCTACGGATAAAAAGACATGAATTTTATAGGATTTAAAACTAGGTTCATCATTTTCTGGAATTTACTCAAGTTTTTCCTGATTTTCCTATAGGCTGATCACTGGGCCTGTTCATGGTCTAGGTTCTTAGAAATGGCTCACGGTCTATACTGGACTAAGTCCATGGCTCATGGACCGGATCTGGACTACAATCCTCGGTTCATGGGTGAGCCGACTATGATAGATTGTCCACCTGTTCCAGGGATGGGGAAGAGATTCCTCTACTGGAGATCGGACTTTGATGGCGGCCCAAGAAAAAAAATAGGCTTAGGTGTAGCCCATGCAGGAGGACTGAAAGTTTAGTTGCATATTGCTTGGCTAGCTTGAGTTTGACTAATATACAAGCTTAGTTGTACCAATATCACTAACCTCGAATTAACCTAAGCGTAAGCGGGTTGATAGGTGTAGAGTCAACTAAGTCAATTTGGACCCTATGGTGTTACACATGGTATCAAAGCCGACCCTCGCAGTTATACAGTTGCAAATATGTGAGGCATGTGGGTCCTACGGAGCACATGATATGGCACATGTGCTGGCACTGGACGCATGAACGTGTTCTAAGAGGGATCATTCCTGGTCATTTGCTTATGTGTGGGTATGTTGGGCCGACGAGGACATCAAGGTCTTTGTGAGGGGAGGGGTATATGTGACATCCTATCCCAGAAAGAATTATGTCCAAGTGTAGCCCATGCATGAGGGTGTGGAAGTTTAGGGTATGTTTAGTTTCTTTACCCACACTTGCCTAGCCTTGTCTAACAAGGTTAGAGGACAACCAAATATATTTGGTTTCTTTACTTGCTTTGAATTTGGGTAAGGTGGGTAAGAATTTTCTTGTTTTTGAGAGAGAGTCAAATTGATTCTCCTTCCCTAGTAAGGTTTGCCTTGCATAACCTTATCAAGCAAAACTAGTGGGTAAGGAAACCAAACATACCCTTAGTCCCACCTTGCTTGGATAGTTTGATATTGATCAACATATAGAGTCTAGGTGCACTACTACAGAACTAGTCGTAAGTGTCGGCTCATCAGTGTTAGTTCGGTCAAAACCGACACTGATAGGGTATCACTGTCAGTTCATACCAAAATCAGACATCCACTCATCCATTCAGATAAAAACCGGCACTGATAAGTAATACTCCCTCCGTTTCGCAGTGTTTGTCCACGCCCACCATTACGTACAAACCAAGGAATACTAAAATCGAGTGAAAAAATATAGTGAGATGACCATGCTACCCCTAATTAAAGCAAGGATGAGAGCAAGTAACTCACCAGTGTTGGAGTAAATGCATGCATGCACTCAAGGGCATAATAGGAAAATGGACCATAAAACATCATTGGTTACTGTAATGGACAAACAATTTGAGACAGATACTCCCGAGGCCATGGACAAACATTGTGAAACGAAGGGAGTATCAGTGTAGGTTAGTATAAAAAACCGGCACTGATAGTATCTCCGAAACTGAATTTTTGATGAAATATAGTTTTGGCTTGTCCCGACGTCCAGCTGTCTCTCTCTCTCAATCTTATCCTCACGCGCACCCCTCTCTCTCTCACTCACTCATCTCCCCCCTCTCTCTCTCACGCTCTCAGCCTCGAGCTCATCGACCTCCCTATCTCCTCCCCCTCGACCCCTCCTCTCCTCCCCCTCACCACCCTCCTTGCCCTCCTCGTCAGCCTCCTCGCAGATCCGCCGCGGGGGCGGCAGGATCTGGCGCAGAGGTGGCAGGATCTAGCGTGAAGGCAGCAAACGACGGGCCGGATGGGGGAGATGACACTGATGATAAGGACTTCAGCGCTGAGGTGTTCTGTCATGACCTCTTTACAATGATTTGTGGGGAGAGAGAATAACAAGGGGCGCGTAGGGAGGAGGAGGCTATGGGGGCTGCTGCGGCGGAGGTGGCACCGAGGGTGCCATCGGCCAAGAGGAGGTTGACCATGTTGCGATTCCTGTTCGAGCTCAAGAAGCCGGATGGCTCGCTGCCCAGCACGGCCAAGCTGCCTCCGCCATCACCGGAGCCTGAGGTCGATAGCCTCATCGACAAGATTGCCTCGTGCAACTACCTATTCACGTTCATCAACATGGGCGAGTGCGAGGAGGAGTGGGACACGAAGCGGGAGCAGTTGGGGGAGGTGCTTGCCGCCGTTTGGTCGAGCGGGAAGTAGCAGCTGGACCACCGAGTGTTTGTGGCGCTGGTGAAGATGGTCGGTTTCTGCGGCGGTGGCCTTCGTGCCCTATGTTTTGTGCAGGATGGAGCAAGGATCCGTGGTAACAGCGTCCTCGGCGACGATGAGCTCTGTCGTGTGGGGCCAGCAGCGAGCTTGGCTCAATGCATCGAGCCGACTCATTTGCCTGGCCTTTTCCCTTTTTTGTTTTTGGAAAACCTCATCAGTGCCGGTTCCAAAACCGACACTGATAGTCTCCACTATCAGTGCCACTTATGGAGTGCCGATTCCAAAATCGGTACTGATGAAGTTTTGGAACCGACACTGTTGACATGTTTTTGTAGTAGTGGTGTTTCAATACTACTAACCTCAGATTAACCAATTTACACGAAGTGAGGACAAAACATAAGCGGATTAGTAGGAGTGTAGAGTTCACCTGGTGTGTGAGTGGACCTAAACCGATTTGGATCTAGGGTGTTACAGATACGATCGAAATTAGTCTGTGAAGAAAACACGCCGAGTGCTGCGGATACCTAGAGTTGCATTTTGGCCGGTCAATGGTCATAAAGTATTGGTTAGTCCAGGCTTAGGGTAACCCAAAAGACTGATATGTAGCATTAGATTAAAGAAATGCGCAACTAATTGGAACATGATCACATGGAAG
Organism: Phragmites australis; assembly: GCF_958298935.1. NCBI lineage: Eukaryota > Viridiplantae > Streptophyta > Magnoliopsida > Poales > Poaceae > Phragmites > Phragmites australis. Next base: position 15,726,959 of record NC_084923.1, read on the forward strand.
GCCCATCGAATCCAAAGCTGTTCTCGAGTGAGTTAGAAATTTCACAGCTGCAAATGTACATATGAATGAATTAGTACATCCCTGAAGTAGTTCTTTCAAACATTCCAACGCAGCCAAGGTTTATTTTCTTTCAAACAGCCCCCATTACGAACTTATGTTGAGATTGGATAAGATATCAAGTGAAAAACAAAGTTTACATGTTCAGAAGTTGAAGAAGATCACAGCGTCAACAATTGCTAACTCCACTCTATCTCTACAGATGAATCCGTTATTCAGATACAACTATCCAAATTCCAAAACAATAGTCGAAGCATATGTGGCTGGCTGATCGTTAACCCCCTATTCTATCTCCAAGAATTGTGCCTAATTCCATGAAGCTGTGGCTGGCTGCCGTATGCTTGCGAATAAATTGATGTTTTACCACTAAAAAGATTGATCATTTGATTATAATATCACTTAATAAAATGTGTGACCATATGAGTCAATGGCTGTTGGTTACAGTGGCAAATAAGCGAAGCCATCTCTTAACGGTAGCAAAAAAATAAAAAAAATCAGTTTGCAATGGTGCCTGCTGACCTGTAACATGGGAATAACCAACCTTCCATTGCCATAAACACAATCAGACGATTTGGCGATGCAGGTCATGACTATGTCCTTTGTCTCATCGGTGATCTTGAGCTGATTCATTGGAGCTGTACACCTGAGAAGGAGCTCTGGTAGCTTGGATAGCATCAAGTTGCTTCTATGCATCACCAACATAAGTATTAACATTATCGAGCCATCGTTCGACTTGTGGAGTCATTACCAAGTCAGCGGGAGACACGATTAGTAGAATCTTTACCCCCTGTAGCCATTGAGTGGTAGGTGACAAGAATTCGGATCTTTGCTCATGGGGATCCCCTAAGTTGAATAATCTTCGGGTAGATGGACCAACAACATCCTTTTTGTTAGGTTTGTACAGTTTCTATGTTCCATTGTAGATATAGCGGTCATAGGAGGGCCTCCGACAATCACTCCATCATCAACCTTTGATTGGACGAGTTCCACATTTTTGGTTGCTTCAACTTCCTTGGCGTCTGCATCAGATCAACCTATTTCATGGCGAGGGCCTTTGTCCTAGGTGCAATTTCATCATTATTGTTTTCTATGGCTTTTGGATGATGTTGTGGACCAACTATGTCAACCATGTTGGTGTTGTATTCCCTTGAGGTGTTAGAGTATTCTTCCTTGTCATAGAAATTCATAGCATCAATACGAGTCTCTCCCTCTAGAACTTGTTGATTCAAATAAGCAGTTTTTTAGTAGTGCAAACTTCCTTCACCGGAAGCTGTACATGAAAATCTACAAGCTATAGACCTAGGTAAAAAGAAAATGGTTCATGAGTTGAGGAACTCGATCGCAAGAAGGTGATATCTGATCTTGCAGACCTGTATTCATCTTGTCAGGTTGTACATAGATATTGGGGTCAAAATTATCACAGAGCCCATCATCTAAAAACCCAGCCTTTGAAGACATGACATGCGTAGTCGACAAAAATGCCTTGTCGACCCCCACGGTCAACGCCAGCTGTTAAGGATTAGGAAAACTATAATGCAATAGCTCTATGGGGTAGAGATCACCTAGCCAGCAACTATCATCTGTAGATCGGAATAAAAGACACACAATGTAGATAGATTCAGATCTACTTGAGGATAATAGGTTTACGTCATGTGTTTTACTTTAAGCCTTGTATTAACTTGAGAAGAGAATTACAATATAAAGTGTCTAATCTAAATCCTAAATTATTCGGCGAGTTCTTCGAACTTATGAGTTCTTCTCCTAGGCTTGAAGGCTGAGAACAACCTCTATCAGCTTGTCATGAGTCTAACTTGGTTCGTCTTGGTGTATCCCCTACCCTAGTCTATATATTCAGACAAAGAGGGCTCGTGTCCTACTCAGACTCCCGAGCGTAATCAACTTTTTTTAGAAAAGCGTAATCAACTTAAGTTGTATCTTCCGGGGTATTTGCTTGCTTATCTGGAGATTATTTCTATGTACAAATAGATCTTGGACTAGCAGAACAAAATCGTGTTGTACTTACCAAGGGGCGGCTTCTAGTTATATTCTAAATTATTAATTATATATTTCTTGTGTAGATCCTAATGAAGTAATTTGAACTTACAAAAACTGTTATTGAAGCTCAAAATAAATAATTTGGGAAATAATAAAAAAGAAAAATCCAGTGAAATTTCATACGAGTTCAAAATAATTCAATGTTCAATTTTTTTTTGTGAGTTTTTGTCTGCTGCTACGTCGTGTGGAGTAGTCTGAAAAGCTTGTAAGACACATGCAGAACCGAGGGTCAGATCTGATTTCTACTCCCACTCCCATCTGATACCGTAAAATTTCTCGTTATAGTGAGACTTGAGATATTCATCCAGCACTGCAACCCGTCCACTAGGTTACCTTGGCGTTCTCACAAAATAATTTAAGAATGACGTTACAAAGTTCCTTCATCTTCACAAAATCATGAGTTCATTTGATTCCCGACAATCATCGCGAACTCGTTAAAGAACGATCTCAGCAGGTGCCTTCGTGTGCACAAAATCATTAAAGGAAGACCTTAGCACGTGCCTTCCTCTTCACAGAAGTAACGTTACAGTGTGCCATCCTCTTTGCAAAATAATTAAAGAAAGACGTTAGCAGGTGCGTTCGGCGTTCCAGTTCACAAAAGAATTCAAGAAATACCTTAGCATATGCTTTCTTTTCCACAGAATGATTAAAAAAAGACCCTAGGGCACATGTACAACGGTATCATCTATACTGTCTCATATAAAAGTCACATCACCCAAAAAAAACACTATTAGAGGAGAGAGAACATTTGGTTGTTGCACGCTAAGAGATCATCTGTTAGATATTTGTGGTTCGAAGAGAGATTAGTAGTGATATAACTATAAGATCTTGAGGGACCATATAGAAAAACCTAAAAGACAACTTGCTGTATAACCATAGAGATTAATTGTGATATAACTATAAGATCTTGTGGGATCATCTTTTAAGTCGTCTTTGTATATACCTGAAGGTTAAGAGATGACCTGATTATTGTGTTCGCAAGGAATTTTTGTGCTTATTGTCATTTGCAAAGAACACTCTTACATAAAGGACTGACATAAGATCTCTCTGTCTCTCTCGCTCTCTGCGCACCAGGCTTTGTTCCTAAAGACAAAAGATGGAGGATGTTAAGCCTATTAACTTTCCTTTATTTTTTCTTCTCACTGATGCTTTCTTTACAGCGGTTCGTATCAACTCATGTTACTCCTGAAAGTTTAAACTTCAATTGAACGTAAAGGAGATTCGACCAGATTTAAGAAAAGCAGAACAGAGAAACAAAACTAGGAGTATATTACTTTAGGTACCTGTCAGTACTCTTTCAAAACGAAAAAAATGGCTCGTCCCATGAAGGAAACAATCGCAAAAAAAGAATCGGAACAACAAAAGATGTGAAGCTGCAATGATATATACACATGCTTATGGAAACATGCAGTACTAGGAGGGGGCTGGCAGAGGGACAGATGCTTTTTAGGATGAGGCAGCAGGGTAGGGATGTGTAGATGTAATAGCCTTTTCTGGTTCTATGTAAATCTACGGAGTAAATAATGAATTACACAGAGTATAAAAAATAAAGTACAACAGAAAACAAATGGGCTGAAAAATAACTATTATCCGTGACTCATTGGAAGCTACCATGCACTGTAGATGCTGGCTTTTCAGTAACCTAGGTGAAGCACTAGCTACCTCCCTCCAAGACAACCAGCCACGGGGGATTTGCGTAGTAAATGCCTTTTCCCCCAATGTATGTACTACTTCCATTCTAAATTCGATATTTAAAATACATGCACCTAAATTTTAAAAACTTTAACTACTACTACACACAAAATTATCTGTATTATGCATATGATATATGTTCATTTGCTATGAACAATACTTTCACATGATTATATATTTAGCAAATTTTATTAAGGACTGATTATAAAAGAAATATTAAAACATGTGTACTGAGATCTTGTTGGACAGAAAATAATGACTAGAGGAGGTGAATAGGTGTCTCACCAAATTCTTTTGAATTGGATGATCTTCTCATATTTAGATCACCTAACACACCTCAAAACTCAAACGGAAGCAAAACGAAAAGAAACAAGTTGCAATCAAAGCACAAAAGAAATCATGTCTCTCATGGTTGTAAGTGAATTCTAGGTTCCATTAAAACTCGATCTATGAGTCATTGCTAAAATAGATTGCAACTTTAAGAACTAAAGATCATCGGAAGAAGTTATCCAAGTTGATGATCTAGAGGTAAGAGAATTCAAGATCCACTTATATACCTCGGTATGCGAATTTTATGCCTTCAGTAACTAGAAGAACAACTTCTCACGTTAGAAAAATTTCAGCCTAAAAACCAAAACGAAAATCTCATCCAAAAAGAAAAAACTCACAACGGAGTAACGGAGCCAATAGAAGTAGAAAGTAGATGAACACAAGCAATGGAAGAAACAATCTCTTTATTTCTTGTGAAGGACAACCATCTTTTCGACAGATTACAAGATAGTTTCTTCATAGAAAGCTCTCACCTAGTACATAGGTTAAGTTACCCTCTTCCTCTCTTCTAAAACCTTAGCTCTCAATCTCAAATGGCTAGCTCAAGCCACCACACAGCTCTACCCCTCTATTTATAGGTCTAGAGAGGTAGTTTGGTCCTCAAGTTTCCTTGTTCCTAAAATACCTCTCACTTCCAATGGTTTGCTATCTACCATTGAGACATTTTGATCTATTTTTTGCTCCATTTACCAAATGACTGTGGCGCCTTCACAATTTAGTTTTGCCTCGATGCAAACTTCATGATGATATCACGTGCACTTCATCCTTCCACGGTTTTGAGGCCAAACCGTGAATGCCTTGCACGCTTATCAAAGCATCACTCGTTGCCACTTGCATACACCTTATGCAAGCATCCCGATGTCGACACGTGTACTCCATCTTACGATCTCACTTGCACTGGTATTCTCTTCCCTTGACTTTGTTAATATGTCATCTTCATCTATCTTCTCATGATTTGCTTGATCTCCATGTGCACAGCTAGGATCACCCTTGACTCCGCCTGGTGTCACATCCTATTTCCTTAATCATGTCATGAAGCATAATTATGTCATTTATGCATCATTAGCATCATCTTTAATTGTTATGCTTTGTTGATTGTTTGTCATTTCAATTAGTGTTTGATATTTGCTATGCATATTTTAAAATACCCGATGTTAGAATTTCTCTTTTAGGGTATTAGAAAGGGGAGAGAAGAAATAGAATTTCTACATAATGAAATAGTTCTCTCTCTTGCGAGTGGGACCCACCTTGATCGGCCCCACACCTCATCCTCTCTCTTACTCGGCTACAAGGCAGCAGCCCCACCCCTGTCTCCCCGCTCACTCTCTCTCACTCTCTCACTCCCAACTGAACAGCAAGGGGCAGCAAGAGATGTTGCTCTCCCTCTCCCTCAAACTCTCATTCTCGCTCAAATCTCCCCTTCAATCACAAGAAATTGAGGTATGCATGTTATACCATCACATTCCTCACCTCCTTAGCTCTCTATCCATCCAATTCGTTCTTGCATGCATAAAGTTTTGAAAGATTTGCAACCAATTTTGTCACCTCCCTCCTCTAAAAATTTTAGCAGCTTAGTTCCTCTTCTTCGGGATTTTTCCTCCGAATTCTTTCCTCAATCGATGGTCTCAAACCTTAGCAAGGACCTTGGGTAAGTCTCCTAGGTACCCATGGGGATAATGTGCATTTTTTAGTTCGGTTTTGGGTAGGTTTTTGAGCTGCGATCATGTGGTTGTGAAGCATCGTTTGTTCGTGTTGAAATGGAGCAAATATGATGAGTTTGGATGCGATAGAGCTAGTGATTCATGCTTGTAGAGTGGGTAATTGAGGTCTAGAGTCCTTGTATTAGTTCCAAATATGTTTATCATCAATTTAGAGAGACATGCAAGTTGAATTGGCCGAAGAATTATCGAAAAACTCGTGTTCTGCTACAACCCAAAAGTTGTGGGTTACAACCCGGAGGTTTCGGGTTAATCCAAGTAATTTTTAACAGAGGACCCCTATCCAGAGGTTCACTCGAAGGTTCGGAGTTCAACACAGGCCCTCTAGATTCTACTGTTTATCAGACGTTTTTCTTTTTCGTTAACTTTGTTGATAGCTTGTAAATTTTATAGTTAATTCATACAAAATCCAAAAATCATGAGACTAGTTGTGTTAGATTTATATGAGTATGAATTACATGTTAAAAATGTTGTAACTCCAAAAATAATTTTTGATAATTAATTAATTATTTAAATATATTTTTGGCTTAATTAAATCACAGTTAATTAATACAATGTCCTAAAATTATGAAACCACTTGAAAAATTCATATTATTTTCAGTGCTAACTAGGAAAATATACTTTGGTATGAAAGTTCTGTGTCAATTGTGAAGCTCATTTAATCTCGATAGCTAGCTTAATTATGATCATTTTTTAACATACCTTAAATAAATCTTTTATACCATGAGCTTTCATACTTTAATTCATATAATTATTATTGCATCATATTCTTTACTCTACACCTCATATCCTATTCAATTGTTATGGCATTTAGTGCATGTATCATAGCATTTCATCACATTAATTGTAAGCACCGTTCTTTCTTTTAGCTATCGACGAACTGAAGAGCGATGAGGGTATTATTGAGGTGGAACCTAATTGTGATATTATGTGTGAAGAACTTGAGCAAGGCAAGCTTCTAAGCATGTTGCACCTATTACTTTGGATCATATGTTGTCTTTAATTTGATAAAGTATGCTATATGTATGTCATGCATGATAGTTAGTCGATGTCAGGTTTTTAGGAGTAGATCCTAATTGTTGTATTATCCTTCCTTAGTATTGTTATCCTTTGATCCATTGTAACCCCAGGGAATAGCACTTAATAGTCTAATTTAAAACGAATATGTTATGCTTAGCAAGGCTTAGGTCATCGGTAGAAATTTGAGCGGTGGTTCTACCATCGTTCGCGAGCTTAGGGCTTATTTTATTCACAAAGACAATGATGATGGGAGATGTGTAAATTAGTAAGGATGAGGCGAGGTTCGGGCGTGCAATAGGGATAGCTCGAGAAGGGAGTCTCGGATGCTATAGGCCTGTTTGAATCGATTAAGCACCGTCCATTATTGTAGTTGGCTTTAGCACTTTTCGTACTTACCATATGTCGATATAATGGTAAGATAAGTCAAATATATTTTATAGATGTGACCTTTTGGCTTGTTAGCCTATGGTGTCGTGGGCATAATAGGCTTGTAGAGGTAACGTTGTAAAGGTGTTGTGGGCATAATAGGCTTATAGATGTATCTAGTTTGCTCGGGGAGTAGTTCTAGCTACCTCAACACCTTTAGGCGTAACTAGGGTGCTCCGGGAGTAGCCTTACTGGACCTCCGCATCTATAGGTTCATGTTCAAACAGTCGGGGTTCAATTGGAAAAGGTTGATACGGGTACCCCTTTGTGTGCACTTTAGTGGGTGATACAAGCTGAATGGTCTTCATGTCGTGTGGGTAAAGACGTACCCCCTGTAGGGTGTAAAAAAAATTTTAATTACCATGCTCTCGGTTATGTGCATACTTCTGTCCATTTACATCAATTGTAGAGTCTTCGATATCGGGATGTTGTGATGGTATGTTGGGAAGTGGTTGGTGGTGTTGATAAGGAGTTGATATGGTACAAGTTACAGCTTGTTATGTTGATGATCTCAGGATACAATGGTGTGTTGGTTAGGTGTAGATGCTTACACTTGAGCCAAATCGCTTTTGCATACGAAGTTACTTAATCTTTGTGGCTGAGTCCTTGCTAATTACACATATGCATTCTCCTTAAAGTCGGGCTATTTATAAATTACCATTATGGATTAAGTCTTTCGAGTACTTTCATACCCATGTGCTTTGTTTTCTTTTTAGGTGAGGAAGATTTAGTTTTTGGCTACTTTACGTCCGCTGATGTTGGCAACGGGTATGAGTAGTGACATTCTAGTCGTGTGTTATTATGTTGGGGTGGTGTCTTAGGGCAAATGACGCTACCCATATTTTATCGTCATGTAACTTATTTCGTTGCATAGCTACTCTAGGAATTGTTCGAGTTATGTATTTTGATGTAAAGTTTAATCTATTTAAAGACTTGTAACTCAATTTAATTACTCACTCTTTATCATGTCTTGTGATGATGTGCTTGTTGTAAAGACGTGTGTTTCGATCCTTGAAGTAAACACATATCGGGACTACCAGAATGATATTCTGGTTAATCATTGTGGGTGTGATTATAGAAAATGATTGTCTTAATGATTAGCTCGAATACTATTTTGAGAGTTCCTCACACCCGGCCTCCTCGATCGTCTGGCCCCAAGCACCCTACTTGGCTCCGATCATCCTACCATCGATCGCCAAGTTGCATCCATCACCTACACATCATGAGACAAGCAAACATGCATCTCCAACAATATATAACTCCACCTGCAGTTAGTCCAAATTGAAATACTTAGTTTAAAATATATCTCAGAACAATTGTGAATGCTAGATGATTCGGCGTGCACTCCTTCTGAGCGCCGGACCACCTGGCGTGTGCAACTCAGCAGACCCCTCTTTGTGGAATCCTCTCTGCAAGAAATAGTCCGGCAAAGCATCTGACGTGTTCGTCCTCAATCACCAGACCATCCGTGTGCAATTCCACAGAACCACACATTTTGCAACCTCTCTCCAAAAATTGGCCCGACGAAGCATCCGACGTTCATCCCTTGAGTGCCGAATCATCCGACGTGTACTTCCTCTCTAGACCAACATTTGCATCCTCTCTGTAACAAAATATCCGGCGTTCGCTCCAACATATACAACTTCCATCGCCGGACCATCTGGCACATGTAAGTCCACCAGAACTGATTTGCACCCTCTCTGCAAGAAAAGCTTCGGCATTCATTGATGCCCGACGCCGAACCATCCGGCGTGTACTTCAATTTTTTGTTTTTCAATGAAACACTCTGACGTGTATTCCGTCTGAACACCAGACCATTCGGTGCATTCAAAATCCCTGGCGTCAGACCATTCGGCTTATACAATTTCCCTGGACTCAGAGATAGACACACTAACTCTATTTCTTTTGTAACTTTGGTTAGTCATGATCATCATTGCTGTACATAGGCATGCTCATACAATCTGACAAATCATCAAACCAAAACACAACCTTGTCAATAACTCATCATAAATAAATCAAGACATATTTCAACTTATTTTCTCAATACCCCTTTGATGAGTGCATTGACAACACTTAAAGCACAAACATTTTTCTTTAAAGAAATTCAACGAGAGAAGCTCATCCAAGTGACCAAATACTCGAGAAGGAGCAGAAAATGTCACTTGGCATAAGAAGATTGCAAAAGCCCAAAGAGAAGTAAAAACAAGCCAAAAATGCAGAAAATTCCCCTTGATGAATGCACATTTTTCACATATTTTCTCCGCCTTCCATCATGCAAGATTCTTCTTTGTGGCTTAATGCATATTTTCTCCCATTTTGCAATGCAAACATCAAGGACAAAAACTCCATGAAATGCATGAATATGCAATCCTAATAAGCTTTCATAAATATACCACAAAGCATTTGCAAAAGCTAAAAGCATCAAAGGGCTATGGAGAGAAGAATGTGGAACCTGTAACCGTACAAAGACTCAAAAAGAGGCAGTGACATAAGAGAACAAATCTGTATAAGCTAATCCTGAAGAATTATTGGCACATTTAAGTTCGTATAGTCAAATCATATTAAAAGTGACCACCACATAAGCATCCACTTGTGTCGAGGCAATACAAGCATTAAGAGCTAGCCAACTTCAATCTCAAACTAGGCAAACAAGCTTCACGATAATAGGCTTTGCAAATGCTCATATATGAATCAAAGACTTAGTTAGATCAAGTGATTAAAAAAAAAATTAGTTATTTGGGCACATTTCTTTGTGATTCTTTTTATCCTCAAGTTGCCTCTTATCTAAGTGAAGTACCACGCGACTAGGTACGATAAATACCTCAGGGCTTTAAGACAACCATATTGGATCACATTTTTAGCACAAGAAACTTGGTTGTTCAAGATTATTCAATTTGCACAATTTATCAAGTTTTGATGAGATCAAGTCAAGTAGTATCTTTGCGATACAAGGAACACATGTTCCCCTAAAGTTCTATCATGTGCTAAACATTAGACAAAGACAGAAAATATAGTACAATGTTCTCCAATCCACTATCTTGAACCAAGAAGCTTAGAGCAAGATATTTATCAAACTAGCCTTAACACAAGCATTAACTAAGCCAAAGCAATTACGAACATAGTGATAAAAAATTGAACATTTCATAGTCTACATGATTCATAAAATTACCAAATTTTGTCTTTAGGAAAGCTAGCTTGCTTGAATTGTTTTATGTCAAAACATCAAGAGGAGCCTAAGATTAAGAGTTTTTTCCGCACAACTACTCAACTTAGTCCAAATTCAAGGCTTGCAAAAGAAATTTTCAAGACATACAAGTCAAAGCTCAACTATCTTAATTATCGTACAAGATGAGATGCAATGCAAATGTAACAAAGTAAGATAGAGTATGTACAAAGATAGCTCCCCCTCATAGAATGCCATAGGGATGGCACACTTCAAGCTCTCCCCTCAAATAAGCAAATCTTGTTGCATCAAGAGACTTGGTGAAGATATCGGCAAACTGGTGTTGGGTATCAATGTATTTCAAGTCAATGTCTACCTTTTCATTTGATCTCTCAAGAAGTGGAATCTCACATCTATGTATTTGGTTCTAACGTGTTGGTCTGAGTTATTGGCTAAGCTTATGGCACTGGTGTTGTCACATAAAAGTGACACACTCTTAAAATCTAACCCAAAATCTCTCAAATTAGTAACTATCCACAAAATATGAGAACAACAGCTAGCGACCGCAACATATTTAGCTTCAACAGTTGACTACATAACACTAAACTGTTTGCGAGAGAACCAACACACAAGAGAGGAACATAAGAAATAACAAGTAACAAAGATACTCTTCATGTCAATTCTACAACTAGCAAAATCGGCATCCGAAAAACCTCGAAGAGTGAGCAAAGAGGAAGCAGAAAACCAAAGACCATACTCAAGGGTGTGTTTGAGATACCTCGGTATGCGCTTCACCGCTTGGCGATGAGATGTCCTTGGTGATGCTTGGAAGCGAGCACACAAGCATATGAAAAAGTGGATGTCGGGTCTTATTGCCATCAAGTATAAGAGGGAACTAATCATGCTCATATACTCCCGCTAATCCACCTCCTCGCCATCTTCATCCAGATCAAGCACGGTCGAGGTAGCCATTGGTGTCGCCAGGAGCTTCATGTCGCACATGTCGAACTTCTTCAGCAAGTCTTTGGTGTACTTCGTCTGGTGAATGAATGTACCTTACTTGTATTGCTTGATTTGAAGTATAAGGAAGAAGTTGAGCTCGCTCGACATCGATATCTCGAATTTCCTGCTCATAGTTTCTACAAACTTGACCACAAGTGTATGAGAAGAGCCAAAAAAATAATATCATTCACGTATATATGAACAAGTAGGAAATCATTACCATGCCTAAAGGTAAATAAAGTTTTATCCACCGACCTCATCTCATACCCAAGCTCTAGCAAGAAGGACTTAAGCCTACCATACTAAGCCATAGGTGCCTGCTGAAGCCCATACAAAGCCTTCTAAAGCTCTATGAGGGTATTTAGGATGCTAAAAACCAGAGGGTTGCTTAACAAAGACCTCTTTCTCTATGAAACCATTAAGAAAAACACTTTTGACATCCATTTGGTATAACTTGAAACCTCGGGATGCCGCGAATGCAAGGAGAATCCTAATGGTTTCTAGTCTAACTACCGGTGAAAATGTCTCTCCAAAATCTATCCCATCTATTTGAGTGAAACCCTGAGCTACAAGTCTAGCCTTATTTCTAACCACTAATCCATCATCCTCCTGTTTGTTTTTAAAAACTCATTTGGTGCCTATGGTATGGATATTAGGAGGTGGTTCTATAACGATATAAACTTGATTTCTCTCAAAGTTTTCTAGTTCTTCATGCATAGCATTGACCCAATTTGAATCATAAAGAGCGTGTCCAACATCATAGGGCTCAAAGGAAGCAAAAAATACAGAATCAGTGAAATAAGTGTATTGAACAGATTTGGACCTCGTTATCCTCTCACCAATGTCGATGATCATCAGCTATGAGGCATATCTCCGCTAAATGTGTTGAGGGGCCTCACGCTGTGAGACGATCTCCCCCTCAACCGCTACTGGTCTAGGCTCAAAAGCAGCTGAAGTGAAAGTAGAGGTTGTAGGACCCTCTACTGGTATCAAAGAAGTAGGAACCAGCTCGGGTGCATGTGAAGTAAGAAGTAGTGGATCATCCTTATCACCACCGAGAGGTGGAGGGTCGGCATCTACAAAAATGTTTTCGCTCATCTCCTGATCACCTACACACTCAAGAATACGGCTAACAGAAGGGGTTAATTCATCAAAAGTCACATCACAGGATTTCATGATGGTGTTAGTCTCAAGATTGTAAACTCTATAAAAATGACCATGTAGAGAATAGCTTAAGAAAATCTCATCAAAAGAGCGCAACTCAAACTTGTCAAGATTGCCACACTTTAGGATGAAGCAACGACATCTAAAAACTCTCAAATGAGAAACCTTCGGCTTCCTCCCAAAGCGCAACTCATAAGAAGTCACATTCAAGATTGAGCGCAAGAAAATCTGATTGGAGATGTTGCAAGCAGTGCTAATAGCCCTAGCCCAAAATTTTCTAGGAGTCCTATGCTCATCGAGCATCGTCGTAGCCATCTCCACCAAAGTCCGATTCTTTCTCTCAACCATGCCATTCTGCTAAGGAACGCGTGGGGCAAAAAATTGAAGCTCAATGTCATGTTCAAGACAAAAAGCATCAAAGAGATATTCTTGAACTTTGTGCTATTATGATTGCGAACTGCTTTTAATGCACCAGGGAGCTCCTTGAACAGTCTCAAAACTAAGCTCCGAAAGTGTTGAGAACACTTCGTTCTTTCTCACAGGAAAGTAGACCCATGTAAGACCCCCATTACCGGGATCTCATGTGCCTCCTGTATCAGTCTTTGGATTACGTAGCTGATACGCACAGTATAACAGTTGTAGTATCACAGTCAAACTTCGTATGTAAATAGTAACATTATGGGTACAAAAGGCTTACAATCCATACCGAATATTACAAGCCTGGCCTAGCGGCCATCAAAACACACAACGGAAGCAAAAGCCCAAGCCACAAGCAGCGAGGGTGCGAATGCGACTTTAGAGACTATTCTTCATCCCCGGCTTCACCTCCGGCGAAGTCGGCATTGGGTTCTTCATCTGAATGACAGCAAGAGTGAGTACGAAAACTACTCAGCAAGCCCTATACTACTTCAAGGTGTTGATAAATGCATAAAGGGTTCATTCAAGGATAAGCTTTACGGTTTAGATTTAAGCATAAAGCAGTTTATGCAGATATCCAATTGTATGAGCTATGATCGACTTCAAAACATTTTAAGTAGTTCAAAAACCAGTGACGAGTTGTCGGTCCTCGAAGGGGCTACACCTCACTCCGCAGTCCCTTTTAATCACATATGGTGTACCTCTAGTACCACACAGCTTCTAGCAGATCGAGCCAGGAACATCATCACACGGACATCTAGTCCACACACTCACTCATCAAGACACACGCTCCCGAAGTCTAGTAAAAAAGGTTCTGCCTTCGCATGTCCATGACCATGGACACAGCTATTCGAATAGATTTATACTTTGCAGAGATTGTACAACTTTACCCACACGATATTCTCAGCCTCCAACCATTTCAAGCGGAGGAGCGAATCATACCCAATCGGCCAGGCCGAGCCACGGCCCGAGGCCAATTCAAGTGCGTGCGCGCTGGTGCTGGGCGAGCGGTGGAGGGGAGGGAAGAATCGGCCGACGATGAGAAATCGATGGTGGTGCGCACTGGTAGGCTCGTCGGAGAAGCATTTCAGCCGGGGTTCCACGAAGACGAATGCACGCCGATCTACTACATGATACTGCGGACTCGGTTGGGCGCTCGTCGATGGCGGCCGGCGGCGAAAGCGCTACCAGACGGCGGCCGAAGAGAAGCAACGGCGTGACCAGAACTGGGCAGCACCTCCCTTACACGAGGAGGGGCCAACCTACACAGAAGAGAGGCCTAGCGCCTCTTATCATCACGGCACAATGGCCGGGCCACAGCATAGGGAAGAAATACGCCGGTAGTGAGCACAACTATGGCGGTGGAATTCAAAAAATGGTGGCGCACGGCGATAAGCTACGAGGGAGCCCCGAGGACACCTACACGCTACCTACGCAGACGCAAGAGGGAACTGGGAGGCTTACCGAGCACAGGAATGGTGACGGGCGGGGCGGTGGCCGGCGATTTGTCGAAGGGGCGGTGGCGGCGCCGCTCGACTACTGGCTCGGGTGGGCTCCCGTCGGGCTTCCGGCGATTGGACGGCGGCACAAGGTTGGTGGCAAGGTCCTGAAGCTCCTCGGCAGCATGTGGTCAGCGGATTGATGACGGTGAGGTCGCGGCAGCGGTAATGGCGACGACGGCAGTGGCGTGGATGGCGAAACGGGGAAGGGACGAGAGAGAGATCGGGCATGCTATTTATAGAGGGAAGGGAGAGGCGGAGAGAGGCGGTGCGCGTGGGCTGGCGTCACGAGGACATCGGCGGTGAGGTGGCAGCCGACGCCCACCTTTTCCTCCAGGGCATGGGCTGCCTGCGCCAACCAAGCATGGGTGGGGGTTGCGGAAGTCGCGCGTGTAGGGCATGGAAGGAGAGAGGGTGCGTGTGAGAGAGAAGAGAGAGGCGGAGAAGCGGAGGCCGGTCGGGCGCGGCGGGATATTTCCCAGAGAGGGGAGACGGTGGCTGGTGATGAGTGTGCGCTGGAGGGAAGAGAAAGGAGAAAGGCACGACGCGTGGATTGATGACGCGTGGTTCACGGACGGTTGGGTGGTGCGCGGGGCGAGCGAGCGAGCTGGGCCACTCGGCGTTGCTGCGGGTCGGGCGCGATGTGCGCGGGAGGAAGAAAGGGGACGACTAGGCGGGCCACCTAGCTGGGCTGCGTGCGGGAGGAAAAAAAGAGATGGAGCTGGGCTGAGCTAGCTGGGCCAAAAGAGAAAAGAGAGATGAATTCGGCCCGAGAAGTGGAAAAAGAATAATTAGGATAAGAATAAAGTTCAAATTCAAATTGAGGTATTTGAATTTGGATTTTATTTTGAATTTATATCAACACCATTTAGAATATCTGATCTTTGGATCTCGAGACTTTTTGGAAGATGATTTGAATCCAAGAATTTGAATTTGAATTGGATTTAAGCTGAACACAATCTAATAGTAGGTTTTGAAATTGAGAGATATTCAATTTCAAACCACCACACAAAGAACCATAAGAATCTCAAACCAAAGCATATGAACCAACCTAATGCAGAGATAACTTTGAAATCGACTCTAGTGCTATTTGGAACACTTATTCAACCTAGCACATCTAATGTACATGAATGTGTATATATATACATCCACATACTTATCTTCTTAACCTTAGTTAGCTTAACAAACCCTAAAAAGTTTTAATTTGGAGCTAAATTTGCAACTAAATAAACATGCTTGAACTCAGGATGTTACAACCCAAGACTAGCAAGAATAATAATTAATAATGATAAGTACATATCACTTCCCACCCGCTGAACGAACTCAGGATGGACCAATAGTGTCCATATGGAGAAGTTCTCCCAGTCGTTCAGTCATCACCAGATTAACTGGTGGCTGAGAGGCGACAACTATCTTGCCATGCTGACAATGAGCGCAAACAAGGTTCTTCTCAAATTTGGGCAATCCTCGGATCAAGCCTAGGGCACTCAAACGAGAAAGCAAATCAAAGCTCATGTGCCCTAGCCTCCTACGCCGCATCCAAAGCTCGGAAGAAGGTTGAGCAATTAAACACCGAGAAGAACCATGAGAATCAAAAAAATTGACTCTAAAAACTCTCCCAACTCGAGAAATCCGACAAATCAAAGCACTTGAGTAATCAAGAACTCAAGAAGTATCGCATTTAAAATGCACATCTAAGTACTCATCCAACAACTAAGATATAGAAAGCAAATTGTATCATAGATGCTCCACTAAAGGCATATCATTGAGTGTGAAACTCTCATTCATCTTTACCATACATTTGGCCTTCACTCTATCTTTCCTATCATCCCTGAGAGTGATGTACTCGTGTCGCTTTGTCGAGGTGAGCCTGGAGAACCATGATGCATCTCCAGTCATATGGTGTGAACAACCGGAGTCGATGAGCCACTTGTTCTCTAGACCTCCACCTGCCACCTATATATAAGAGAAATAATAGGTGGATGGCTCAGTACTGAGGTTAGATAGAAACCTCTTGGAATCCAGTACTAGGTCATCCACCATGAAGCAGTAAAAATAGGTGCATACAAATCAATACTAGCACGCTGAGGGCGAGTACAACGATGAGAATAATGCGGTCCACCAAAATTCTATGATTCAAAACCTCTTATATGTAAACCAAAAACATATGAATTATGATAAAGTCCACGTCAGGCAATAACCCTACGAGGAAACTAAAGAGCATCGAAGCCTCATGAGTAGGAGAGAAAGGCTTATGTACACCAAAAGAGGGGTGGTACATGTCCTAAATACTCAACTCTCACTCACACCGCTCATCCCGCCTATGGTGAAAGTAAAACCTAACTAGGTAACCCTCTCTTTGGAAGTAGGTGCAATGGTAGTGTCTCTCAAGAGCTAGACTGTCGGTCACTCTAGGTTCTCTCACATGAGTTTTTATCTTTGGCTGTGGAGCTCTCTTGAGTTGTGGTATGGATTTCTTCTTTGCGGGTTGTGATGTGAGTTTCTTCTTTTCTATCGTGGGTTGTGCAGTATTGATCTTGGCTTTCATATATTCTAGGGTAGTGGGTGTAGTGAAAACAGTTTTGCCGGAACTGGAGTAAGCAACTCTCTCAAAGCTTAAATCCAAAGCCAACCCAGCCTTATCGGCACACATCTTAGTCTTGACCAAGATCAAATCAATTTTTCCTTTGCCTCCTGAGCACTTCTCCACAAGAGAAATGGGGTACTCATTGTCAACCACGAGCTTCTCAACTTGCCCTCTAACCCAACTAAGCTTGTACTTAAGAATGATGCAAGTAGAACAGTTTGGCTTCACATTCTTAGAACATTCAGCACTTTCCAATCTAGACTCTAGCTCCTTGATACACATGTCTTTCATCTCAATATCCTTTGCAAGCAAAGGGCAATTCTTACAAGTGCCCAAGAGAGTAAGTCTAGACTCCTCTTGAAGGAGCTTCTCCTCAGCACTCTCAAACTGACTGACGAATTGAGCATGCAAAGTCTGAAGCTCAGCAAGCTTGCTCATGACCATAAGGCAACTATCACAATCCTCATATTTTGCCTTAGAACTAAGAAACTCAAGCTTAGAAGATGAAGGGTTATCTTGTCGCATTGGCTATCTCGATGGATTTGAGTTTGCTGAAGGGTTCATCACAAGTCAATGTGTCATCATTGGATGACTCCTTAATGCTCGATATCTTCACTTCTCATATGCTACGATAGAGAATATAGAGAAGCTTGATTGCTCTCTCATGGTCAGAGTAAGGCAAAACACTAGTGGAGATAAGGTTGCTAACAATTCTATCAAATCTAGCAAACATAGCATTTAAAGACTCTTTGGGGCCTTGCACAACCATCTTATATTCTTGATTGTAAGTGCTTTGGTGTAGAGACTTGACTTGGTTAGTGTCCTCATGAAATACACTAAGGGTAATACAAATCTCTCGAGCAGTACGGATGTGTTGTACTCTATCAAACTCATTACGACTTAGGCTTGTGAACAATATATTTCTAGCCTTGTTGTTGGATTCATATTGTTCGATTTGAACCTGAGTAGCACAAGCAACAGGTGTCTCATAGTTGGAGTCCACAATCTCCTATATTGTACTTACTTGGCTCAAAAGATAAGCCTCCATGTGCACCTTCCAGTACGAAAAGTCTCAACCTTTAAAGAGAGAAAGATCTTCTCATGTCTCTCCATTATCGCCAACGGATCACAAAACTGGTTAATATCAACTGGTAATCAAAATCTGCTCTGATACTACTTGTTGGACTAAGAATGATGACTAGAGGGGGGTAACTATGTACATCACCAAATTCTTTCGAATTGGATGGCCTTCTCCTATTTAGCTCACCCAACGCACCTTAAAACTCAAGTGAAAGCAAAACAGAGAGAAACAAGTTGCAATCAAAACACAAAGAAAATCATGGCTTTCATGGGTGTAAATGAACTCTATGTTCCATTGAAACTCGATCCATGAGTCATTGATTAAAAAAGATTGCAACTATAAGAACTAAGGAAGATCACCAAAAGAAATTCTCCAAGTTAATGATCTAGAGACAAGAAAATTCAGTACCCACTTGTATAATTTGGTATGCGAATTTTATGCCTCTAGTAACAAGAAGAACAATTTCTCACGGTGGAAAATTTTCAGCCCAGAAATCAAAACGAAAATCTTATCCAAAAAGAAAAAACTCGCATCAGAGCAACAGAGCCAATAGAGGAAGACTAGAAGAAGCTGAACACAAGCATTGGCAGAAACAATCTCTTCATTTCTTACAAAGGACAGTCCTCTTTTTAGCAGATTATAAGATAGTTTCTTCACAGAAAGCTCATACCTAATACATAGGCTAAACTGCCATCTCTCTCCTCTAAAACCTTAGCTCTCAATCTCAAATGGTTGGCTCAAGTCACCCATATAGTCCTACCCCTCTATTTATAGGCATAGGAAGGTAGTTTGATCCTTAAGTTTCCTTATTCCTAAAGTACCCTTTACTTTTAATTGTCTCCTACCTACCACTGGAGCATTTGGTCTATTTTTTTGCTCCGTCCATCGAACGATCGTGGGGCCTTCACGACTTGGCTTCGTCTCGACGCAAGCTTCACGATGATGTCATATGCACTTCATCATTCCACGATTTTATGGCCAAACAGCGAAACCGTCTCGCACGCTTCTTAAAGCGTGACTCGCTGCCACTTGGATACACCTTATGCAAGCATCCCAATTTTAACACATGTACTCCGTCTTGCGATCTTAACCGCCGATAAGTCTCTCCAGCTTCCGATCCTTTGTGCTACCTTGTCACTTGCACCGTCACCTCCTTCGCTTGACTTTATCAACACATCATCTTCATACATCTTCTCATGCTTTGTTTGATCTCTATGTGCATATCTAGAACCACCCTTGAATCCGCTCAACCTCATCAATCGTCCAGCCCCAAGCACCCCGCTTGGCCCCGATCATCCTACCGTCGATCGTCAAGTTGCATCTATCACCTACACATCACGAGACAATCAAACATGCATCTCCAACAACATATAACTCCACCCGCAATTAGTCCAAATCGAAATCCCCAGTTCAAAACACATATAAGAAAAATCATGAACGCCGGTTGATCTGGCGTACACTCCTTCTGAGCGCCAAACCATCCAACGTGCACAACTCAGTAGACCCCTCTGTCTAGAATCATCTCTGCAAGTAATAGTCCAGTGAAGCATCCGGCGTGTTCATCCTCAATCGCCGGACCATCCGGCATGTGCAATTCCACTGAACCACTCATTTTGCAATCTCTCTGCAAGAATTGGTTCGGCGAAGCATCCGACGTTCATCCCTTGAGCGCCAGACCATCCGATGTGTACTTCCTCTCCGAACCAGCATTTGCATCCTCTCTACAACAACAGATCTGATGTTCTCTCTGGCATATATATCTTCCATTACCGGACCATCCGGCACATGTAAGTCCACTAGAGCTGATTTGCATCCTCTCTGCAAGAAAAGCTCCGACGTTCACTGATGTCTAATACCGGACCATCCGATATGTACTTCAATTTTTGCTTCTTTGTTGAAATGTTCTTACATGTATTCCGTCTGAGCGCTGGATCATTCGACGTGTTCAAAATTTCAGGCATCGGACCATCCAGCGTATATAATTTCCTTAGATTCAAAAACAGACACACCGACTCTATTTCTTTTGTAACTTTAATTAGTTTTGATCATCATTGCAGTTCACAGGCACGCTCATACAATCCGATAAATCGTAAAAAAATAATAATTTTATCAATCACTCATCCTAAATGAAATATGACATATTTCGATTTTATTTCTAGTACCGATGCTCGGAAAAAAAGAACGGATGTAGTAACTATTTAAAACTGTCGGTGCGTGTGTTTGTGACAGTAAGTGCACGTGAACTTTAAACTTCGCGATTGCCTGCAGCTCGCTCACTGTATCTTTATAAATACACACGTCCCCCGGACAACTGGTGCCATGAAACCAATCGATCGATAATAGAATAGAATCAATACATACATATCCGGTGCCTGCCAGCCAATGGAGTCGGGAAAGGAAACCCAACCTGCTTCCCAGTCGTTCAAGGAGGCAAGTCCGGCACCGCCAATGCGGCTGCTGATGGCTGCTTTGGAAGGCGACTGGAACAAACTGAAACATCTTCTGGCAAGCGAAGATGCCACCGCACGTGAAGTCGTTATCGATTTTGAAGGACCTAACATCACCGCACCTGAAGTCGTTGTCGATTTTGAAGGACCCAACATCACCACTGGCGGCATCGACAAGCCTGCACACTCCACTGAAGCCTCTGGCTTTGAGGAGGAGTCAATCCTCCATGTGGTTGCCTCCAGTGGAGACAGCGACGCGTTCTTGAAGAGCGCGGATGTGATCTATGACAACGCCAATCACCTCCTAATTGACAGAAGCAACGGCAAGGGGCGACACGCCCTTGCATTGCGCCGCCAGAGCTGGGATGATTAAGATGGTCTGTCACCTCATCGTTCTGGCAAGAGCCGAGGATGGTGGCCAGGCAAGGGTGGAAGAGATGCTGAGGACGCAGAACAAGCGAGGCGAGACGGTCCTGCATGAGGCCCTCCGTTTGGCCGACAAGAAAATGGTCAAGGAGATGGTCAAGGTGCTACTGTCTGCAGATGCGGAATTGGCTAGTTTTCCGGCATCCGACGGCACGTCGCCATTGTACCTAGCTGTCATGTTAGGACATAACGGCATTGCGGAAGATCTGCATCGAAATGGCAAGCACTTGTCCTACTCTGGACCAGATGGGCAAAACGTTTTGCATGTGGCAGTTCTCAGAGGCAAAGGTGCGAAGTACTATTATATTATTGACTTCATTTCAATGTAGAGGATATCTCACTGTATCTTCGGCTAGCATATTCTCATTAATAAGTTTGTTGCAATTAATATTTATATTTTCTAATATATTCGGTCTTGAATACTGATGCATGTCCAATATGTCTTTTTGTTCGATGTTGAATGGATATGTAAAAATTATGTGTTTCCTACCTGCGACTGCTAGAGCTAGCTGCATTGGATCCATGCGGTTTGTCCGATAATAAGATCTAATTAACTTCCTTTTCGTGTTCATAAATAATCCTTTTATGCATGCAAGTTTGCTACCTTCAAGTAGTTTTCCTTATAGATATCTTCTAAGTAAAAATAACAATTGCATTGGCAGAGATGACACAAAAAATACTGAAATGGAAGAAGGACCTTACCAAACAAAGGGACCAGTCCACTGGAAGTACGCCTCTCCACATTGCCGTGTCCTGGGGAAGGGAGAAAAGGAAAGTGGTTAAACTGCTGCTGGAAACTGACAATTCGTCAGCATTTCAGAGAGACAAAAATGGGTCGTTCCCAATACACGCCGCCGCTATGAGAATGTTGTTTTCTGTAGTCAGCATCTTGCTCAAAATGTGCCCCAGTTGTGACAAACTGCGGGATGGCAAGGGCAAGACCTTCCTTCATATTGCTGTCGAGATGGAGCGCTCTTTTGTGGTAGGATACGCATGTTGGCAACAAAGGTTTTCACCAATCTTGAACATGCAGGACGATGACGGGAACACTGCACTACATCTTGCTGCTAAGGTTGGGAACCAGTGGAGTTTCTATAATCTAATTCAGAACCCGCACGTTCAACTGGATTTATTGAACAACGAGGGGAAAACTCCACGGGATATTGCATGGACCAACAAACCCCAAGGGATTGTTTACTCACTGGTGCGTACCAAACCTAATTGTTTCATTGAGATATTAAATACGTGTTCCGTTAGTGACTTAAAATAGTGTACTCGCGAACAACTAACCATGCAGCTAATTGATTTGTTCTTTCAGGACCCAAAATATAGGATATATCTCTTGCTAAAAGATGCTGGCGCTAAAACTGGTACATACAGGTGGGATACATTCGTCGGGCAACACATCAAAAGACTGGATCCGAAAGAAGAAGCCAAGAAGATATCAGATTCCACACAGGTTATTGGCATTGGATCAGTACTGATTGTAACGGTGGCATTTGCAGCAGCTTTCACCATACCCGGTGGCTTCCGAGCTGATGACCACACTGACCCAGGGACACAGAAAAAATACCCGGCGGGCACAGCTGTACTCGGTGGACAAACATTTTTCAATGCCTTCATCATCTCCAACACATTGGCGTTGGTTTGTTCTGGTCTAGCTACTCTGAATGTCATGTTCGCTGGGGTGTCCACGGTGGACATCCGCACACGCATGGGTGCCTTCTTGAGCTCCATTGCCTTCCTCTATGGTGCATCCAAGTTTTTAGCAGCCACATTTCTTTTCGGACTGTATGTGATGCTGGCGCCGGTTGCTCCCTTAACTGCCTATATTTCATGCGCTATCGCAGTTCCTTTCCTGCTGCTCGATATTTATTGGTTTATCTTCATGGTAGCCATAGGGGAAGTAATGCTGCTCAAAAGGTTGGGTTTCAGGGCATGGCTTCTAGCTTTCCGTCTTTCCCGGATACCCAATATTATTGGACCAATCTTCGATGTATTAACGATATCTTTCTTTCGTAATGAGGCCAACGGTCAGGTTTCGAAGGGAACAGGTCCGGAATAAGATATATAAGAGGGTACAGACAGCAAAAAGATGGACGCTCAGATGGAAATGTACCTCTCAGATTTCAGAAAGCTCTTGCTCATTCAGTTTGCGCTGTTTACGTTACTTTTCAGTACCAGTTACTGTATCTCACCGAGCATTGTTATTTTCTTGTTGTGTTCCATTGTCTAGCTGCGTACTCCTATAAGCAGCCACAATTGTATCGGTGTTTTATCTTTCAATTGAATAAACTGAAAGATGAAGGCTTGGACTTTCATGTATCGGGGATAAACCATTGAAATCTTGGTTCGAAAGTTTGTAAAGCTGAAAATAATGTTTTGCAAAAGTTTCGGTGCTGGTATTCTTGGCTGCGGACTGACCGCCTTTGGTGCGTTGGCCATCCGCTGGTCATGGTGGATCAATTTGGTGGTGTGCCTCACGTCGTTCCCAATGCAGAAACTGCTTTGCTATGTTATTGCTAACTAGACCCAAGTGGACGGATTAATTTCTTCTTTGCACAGCCCAATTAGTAAGGTTTTTAGCGCTGACAATACCCCGTCGATTATGTCCGTATGGGCCAAATCATTGGAATGTGTGAAGCTCTTCATCAAGGTTCGATGCCTCTGTTTTCGCTGACATATAAGCGGAGCATGTATTTTTTATGGATTATGTCTGAAACACTAATCGAACTAACCCAATACTTCATTGTCCAGGCTGCTGCTGATGTGATCTCGTCGTGTGACTTTTGTGACGATGGCAGCGAATTACGGCTTCACTGACATCATAAAATGCTTGCTAGAAGCTGGTGCGAACCCAAATATTCCAGATGGCGTGGGTTTTAATTTCTTTCATTTGCTTGCATTGCGTTATGCTCATGAATATACTCCATTGTCGCTAGTCACATGAATATATAATCTTCATGTACGGAGTTATATTAGGCTTTTGCTCTGCACACTTCAGTATATATGGTGTCACAGACATGGGCCCAAGGGGTTGGGCTTCCAGGCTGGGTCGATGGTCTAGCTCCAAGCCCACTCGGTGGAAGAGGCAAACACCTACAGCAGTGGTCAGGCCATCGATGAACAACTGAACAGAACGCTGCGGCCTCGGCTCCCCTCTTCCCCAATTCTCCTCTACATTCTTCCCAATCTATTGCTCACCCCATGTAACATTCCATAATTTCATATTTTGAAATGTCAATAGTTAATATTAAAAAAATAATTTCTTAAATTTTAAAAAACTTTTTACAACAATTAACTATGACCTATGATTAATTATGAAATATCAAATGATTTTCATAAACTAAATATAAGTTTATAATAATCACAATAATCTCTAGTGCATGCTAGGATTTTTCTTAGATTTAGTTAGGCGTTTTGTCATTTATTTGATTTTTATTGCTTTCCTCTTTTTTCTGAAATTCTAAAACAAAGAAAACCCGAGAAAACTATTGAGGCTGAAACCCATATTTTTCGTCGACCCAGCCCATTTCTCCCTCTCTCATTTCTCTCTTTCCCAAGCCTCTCTCCTCTCCTGTTCCACCTATGACTGGTTTGAGTACCTCCATCTCCTACCTTTTCAGCATTGGGTTGAGCCCACCTCCTCCGCGGCCCGAATTTTATATATATATATATATATATATATATATATATATATATATATATATATATATATAGGAAGAGAGTACATACTTCCTATTATGATATACCACATAAATGATCTAAATATACTCTTTTATCACTATGAGTATATTTATATACTCATTCTAAGATACTCCAATGTAAACTACATGAAAAAATTGAAAAGAAGTTCATCAATTTTAATACATTTTGATAATACCTTTATATTTGTACATAAAATGTAATATACTCAAAAAAATATGTGCAAACCACTAAAAAAGTATACATACTATTTGAATGATCTTATATACTCACATACTCCATATACATACTATTTATCACATGAGATATTCCCTATATTATGATATACGTATATAGGAGTGCATACAACTGGGAGTACCAAACATGCTTCATATATATATATATATATATAATTCGCTTCACTCCTTCTCCTCTCGCTTGGGCCAAGCCCGGCTAGCCTCTCATGTGCGCCCGCCTCCTACCCGCTCTTTATCATCGACAACCTCACCCCACATGTCATCTTCAACCTTCATCGATCCCCTCCGCTGCATCTCAGCCTTAGTCGTTGGCTTCCAAACCCTAATGCCTTTGCGGAGGTTTTTTGCCAAATCTAAATGCACCAACGAGTTCATTGGGACCTCTCCAACTCCCTCCATGTGTTATTGGAGTCTATCTCCATGTCGTTTCTGTTTAAATGACAAGGCTGAAGCGGATTTGATCATATCACTGCCGCCGTCGTGAAGTTTCAAACCCTTTGCCCATGCCTCCTCCCTCCAATAAAAGACAACCCCTAGACCCCTAGCTCTACACCCCACCCGGCCCAATCTCCTCCACTCCATCTTTAGCTAAACACCTCTCGGGAGCAGCCCTCATCTCTATCTTTGATGAAGAGCGCCGCCATGCTCTTACTCCATCGTTGAGCCCTCTCCGTTGTCCCCAGCTAGCTTTTCGGCTTCGTGAACTCATGAGGGATCTTCCCCACAGGTTCCCATCGCCAAACCTCCACCAGAAGCACCTCTCCGCTGAGTTCTGACCACCTCTGTTGCTTCTTGTCATCGTCAAGCCCGTAAACCCCTTCTTCACACACGCACACACCGTCGGTGAGTTTGTAGTGCCCTTCAGTCTCTTTTCTGTCGCTCGCCATTTCGTTCCAAGCACCGTACCGCGATCCTGGCCAAGCTCCAGCTGTGTGCCTCTGTGTCCCGCGCCGGCACCAATAACCATACACCAACCAAGGGTTCTCAGCCATCTAATCCAAAACCAATGGTCCAGATTAGATTGGAAGATACCCCTTTGATTTAAACATAGTCAGCATAACGCAATCCTATAGTCAGCATAAGCCATGTTCGCAATTCCTTTTATTCCTAGTCAGTATGCTTACCTTATAAACTAGCATTCCCTTTTCCTTTTATCCTTATTTAATATTCAGAAACCCGTTCTCCTCTATTTTAACTGAGTTGTTGTTTGGCCATAATTCATATAAAATCACAATATATCCAATTATATTGAATTTGTTAATTTTGGATTTTATTTGAATTTTTGTGTTTATTCGTATTTGTTTATCTCGTGAGTAGACACCAATTTTTGAAAGAGTTCGTGAGACTTCAAGACTAAGACTCTGGGAAAGCAACTGAGCAGCAGGAAGGCAAGTTATCCTTGAACATATTGTACCTAGTTTTTAAATGATTTTATTTTTAAACATGCATTGCTATTTTTGTTTGTTATGAAGTATAGAAAATCCTAAATTTAGATCTATCCTAGAAATTCCTAATTTTCCATCATCATAGTTTGTTGGGTTATTGGATTGAAAGGATAGATTGTGCTGAACAATGCTGTTCAAATCTATGGGGAGTATTGTTAATGTTGATAATGGTCTTATGTAACAAAAAGAATATTTTGGTACTCCCTCTGTTTACTTTTACTTGTCACTCTGTTTTTACAAATTTGCTATAGGCAAAATAATGACAAGTAAAAGTAAACGGAAGGACTTGTCACCATTTTTTACTATAGTAAATTTGATTATCTTTTTTAAAAGATTTATAAATATTTAAAAAAATTATATTATTAGATTCATCATGAAACAAACTTTATTAGTATTATATATTTTCAAATATATATATATATATATCTTTTTAAGAAAAAACGATCAAATTTGCTATAGTAAAAAGTGGTGACATGTAAAAACAAGCGGAGGTAGTAAAAATTTGGATTTAAACGAGAGCCGGGTAAATTCCAGATCGTACTTCCAAAATTTGATGAGAGGACATTCTGAAGAACGCCAAGTGTACAGATTGAACCACGAATCAGGATTGTACAATTGCAGCCGAACGAATCATGTCTCCGGAATCATCCTTGAATTCAACGTCGGTGAACCCCAATGCCCTCGCCAAGCACCGCACGAGCTGGTCATGGATTACCTCGTCGGCCGGGAGCTCCACCCAGTCCCCCACCTCCCTCTGCAGCGAGGTGACCTCCTTGCCTGCGATGCCGCAGGGCACGATGTGCTCGAAGTACCCCAGATCGGGGTCGATGTTGAAGGCGAGCCCGTGCCACGTGAACCCGGACGAGATCCTGACCCCGATAGCGCCGATCTTCCGGTCCCCGACCCACACGCCGGTCTCCCCCGGATCCCCCGGCCGCGCGGAGACGCCGTGGAGCGCAGCCACCTCGATCATCGTGGACTCAAGCCCCTCGACGTACCTCCGCGCGCCGAGCCCGAGGGCGCGGAGCGAGAGGATCGGATACAGCACGGCCTGCCGCGGCCCGTGGAAGGTGACGTCGCCGCCCCTTTCCGTGCGGTGGAGCTCGGCTCCGAGGGTGCGCAGCTCGTGCTCCGGCGCCAGTAGATTGCGCTCGGCCTTCTCGCTCCGCTTGCCGAGGGTGTACGTCGGCGGGTGTTGCAGCGACAACACGAGGTCGCCGACGCGGCCGGCCTTGCGGTCCGCGACCAGTCGCTCCTGGAGCTGGAGCGCGTCTCCGTACCTGACCACCCCGAGCCTCCACGCCTCCAGGACCCTCCTCGCGCCACCGCTCATCTCCCTCTCGGTCGGTGGGAGGAGACGGTGAGAAGTTGTGCGGATAGGGGCGAGGAGGGAGACGAAGTAGATGGGCTGACCTGAGTCTAAAGAGACAATCCACAGCCCACAGCCCACAGCCCACGGGCTGAAAGGACTGCGAAAACTATGGGAAAACCTAGCCGGCCCCGACACGAGTCGTTACTCGCCGTGACACCGTTCGCTCGCTGCTCGCCTGTTTGCCCCGTGCTCGCCGGCGCCGCCGCAACCCTCCTCTCCTACGCCGGACTCTGGTCTCCTACTTTCGTGGACTCCTTCCCGGCCCGCAGGATGGAGGCGACGGCGTTTATGGAGCTTGCGCTCGAGCAGGTATGGCTGATAATCCGGCTCGCCTTACAAGCGCAACACTTATTTTTCTACCTCTGGTGCTTAATTTTGGCTGGTTTGTGTAGGCGAAGTTCGCGCTGGACAACCTTGAGGTCCCTGTAGGGTACGGTCCAATTTCACTTCAACCCGATAGAAGTCGATTCTTTTTTTTTTTACTGTGCCTCCCCAAACTGCACGGTCTTCAGGAGACCAAGGTGCGGGACGCGGGACGGGGCCTCGAGCCCCCGCCGTCTCGACTCATGGACGTGCTTCGTGCACGTCCACAGTCTATTCTTAATTCCTAGTGTGCTAATTGCATTGCTTTGTGTCCTTATTATTCCCCTCTGTTGGTAGATGTGTGATTGTGGAGGATGGAAAGGCTATTTCGTCTGGTAGCAACAAGACGAATGCCACCCGGAATGTGTGCTCTTTATCATCTTTGCTGGAGATTTGATGTCTGCTCTAAGATGTTTCTGTGTTATTTTGGCTAATATATGCCATTACCTTGTGGTTTTCAAATTTAAGGCTACCAGGCATGCTGAGATGGAAGCAATCGATGTCCTGCTTCGGGAGTGGCAAGGCATGGGTCTTGATCAGCCACAGGTTGCAGAAAAATTTGCGATATGCGACCTTTATGTCACATGTGAGCCCTGTATAATGTGTGCAACAGCGTTGTCGATACTTGGTACGGAATGTTTTGATTGTCTATTTCTGCTGTTAAACTGTTTTACGGTATATGAATTTCCGATTTTAATGTGTTTCATTTTCTCTGAGTAGGAATAAGAGAAGTGTACTATGGTTGTGCCAATGATAAATTTGGAGGATGTGGATCGATCATGTCGTTGCACAAGGGTTCTTCATCAGATGATTTGTCAGGGTAAGCGAAAGGAAACAAGCAGCAACATGTTGGAAAAATGATATATTCATTGGAACATGATAACATGTTAATTTTGTACTTAAAATGCTTGCTCATTCGTGCCAGTATTCCAATATGCTGCATGCAGTTTCATGATTTTAGCAAAGTTGAACTTGTTTAACGTTTCTATTTTAATGTTTGTTGTACATAGTTTTATGGCACTCACAAATTGTATGGTGAAAATATTCTTGTGTGTTTGTTTTGCTAGGAACCAAACCCCTAAACCTAAAGGATTCAAATGCACTGGAGGGATCATGGCAGAAGAGGCAGTAGCTCTTTTTAGGTGTTTCTATGAGCAAGGAAATCCAAACGGTATGTGTTCTTGCATGCAGATATTATTCCATGATTTCTAGAATTATTGCTTCTGTATAGAATTCCCGTGCAGGTTCTATTTTAAAATGTGTTAGTGACACTGTGCTATATTGATTTTGCTTAGTATTTAGTCAGGATCATGATTTTTGCTGGCACTATTACACGCTCAATATGATGTTTATTTTCTTAAGCACATGACCACATAGTACTGCGAATTGAGAACCATCTATTCATGTTATTGCATTAATAAATTGTCAAGGATTAGTAAAAACGATAATGCGATATTTGTATGGGGTAGGGATCACCTGGCTGGCACTATCAACTGTTAGATCAAAAAGAGAGAGATGCGTGATGTAGACAAGTTCGGGTCTCTCGGAGGATAATAACTCTACGTCCTGTAAGTTGCCTTGATTCTTGTATTAACCCAAGAAGAGGATCACAATCTATGGTGTCTAGATCTAAACCCTAAGCTATTCAGCAAGACCTTCGAGCCTTGGCTTGTGTTAACCTGTCTTCTCCCGAGTTGCGTAAGCTTCACTTGGGTTGAATTGAGTTGTTTTGGTTGTGCCCCCACCCTGGTTTATATAGTCAAGGAGAGGAGGAGTTGTGTCCTACCTAAAGTCCTGAGGACAACCAACTACGACTTGTCCTTCCCGTGATATTTAGGGTAAATCTTCCTTATTCAGTAATACATATCTTCCATATATAAAGATATTATTTCTAGAAGGTAACCTAATTTATGGCGGTTTGGTTAACCTACCGAATTATCATGACACGTGTCAAGTATATGTATCATGCTTGGATTTCTACCGAATTTCTAGTAGTATCCGTATACAGTACTCGTCATAAACAAAAGTGGATAAAGAAGCTTTTTTTCCAAACATGATTGAAATGCTCTCTTACACATTTCAGCTCCAAAGCCCCACAGACCAGTCCGAATAGCTCAACAGTGACCGGTTTGTTTATTTAGTTGAACCACAAGCGTGGTGAGGAAGATATCAAGAATGAAGGTATAGAAACTGGACTGAATTCTTAGTTTAAGGTTTGTCACATGATTAGCATTGCTGTTATTGAACAGTGTCTTATGTAGTTCTAGGGGGCTGCCACTTTTTTTTCATTGGGTCGCTATTATTCTTTGCAGATACCCGTCGAGTTTGGCAATTCAACAAGTTCTTTCGTGGCAAAAGAGCTTGTTGGTCTCCCTGAAATTCAGCCTCGTTCAATTGCAGCAACGTTTCTCATCGTTTGTAATCCTAAAAGCAACATTTGGTTACGATCATGTACAAGATACATTGGAACTCTGTCTATATATGAAATGTTTTTCTCTGTACGAAATGGTTTTGAGAGGTACTTTTATACTGCACACTTTGAGGATTTTGCACGTATTGAATGGGCAAGTTAAGGGTCGGTTGCAGCTACTTAACCCTTCAAATGCTTCAAGATTTGTGCAACATCTATTGAGAGGGAGAAGCATCGAAACACAATGTATCCTCTGGGTAGCCATTGGGAAATAAAATTGTAATGAGTTTAGCGGTTGGTTTGCAAGAATTCAGTCCAATTTGCAGGGAAACAATGGTTAAATAAAGCCAAGCAAAGCAATAACATATACTGAATTTGTCTTAGTGAAGCTGCTAATGCTCCTTAGCTGCACAGGAAAACCATTTGAGCCCTCTTTTACAAGAATAGAAGGATAGTAAGATCAGCAATATGGCAATACTCCCCGAATCCAAATGTGTGTAGAAGTTGTACGGAATATATCACATTGGATGATCAGGAAAGCTAGAAGCAAGTCAACGGCCCGCCTATTATTCACAAGCACGTGAACTCTGTATGAAGACTGATGGAAACTATTATCTTTGTACTAAAGGAAAAAAAAAAAAGACTTTCAGAAGCTAAGTTCTTGAATTTCTTCTATGCAAATTTACATGTCAAATTGCTTCAATGACCGAGGGCTGCTGACGATGTTGAATGGCTTGTCAATACTATCCCGCAATATTGAAATTTCACCCTCCCGTAGCAGTATCTCGCTCTCCTTAAGCTGTATATCTTCATCAAGCGATTTGATCTTCTGCTTTAACGAAACAACATCATTTTGCAAGGCTCTGACAGTTCTTCTCAGTTGCTTCGATTCCTGCCACAGGACATCCTTTTCATCCCTTACTGTTTTAAGTGTGCACCGAAGAGCAGACAACTCCTTAGCTGATTCTTGATAATCCTGTTGGATCTGGTTAATTATCTCGTCTTTCTTCGAAACCTGCAATGCGCAAAGTTGACACCAAAGATAAAACTGGATACATACACAAGCTTATGATATTAGCAGAACCAATGTTGAAAAATTAGCTAGCAACATTTGACCGTTCACCTTAAGAAGGTAATACAAGAAGATGCAAACAACAAAGCTTACAAATTTCTGAGATGAGATAAGTTCTAGTCCTAGCCAAAATGCCATAAAGTGCACACAGTGACACAACTTAAAACTACTTTGACAATGGAGAAATACTGGAAAAATTCTTTATCAGGAAACAGGGTTTTTAGGTCACCTGAACTTCCAAATGCTTGGACTTGTGTGTGAGGCAACGTAGTTCATCTTGAACTCTCTGGATCTCATTTTGCATAACATCTTGGATCCTAAGTGAAGCTGCTAGATCTGACTGCAATTTTTCAATGTCTAATTCCTTAGACAATACCTCCTCCTTGAGTAATCTACTGATTATAGCTTCTTCCCTCAGCTTAATTTCGAAGTCATCCTGCATCAAAAAGAAAAAAAAAATGAAAACATGGTTTGATTTAGCTTCTGACACTAACTCCAGTTGCCTAGGCTATGATTTTGTGGCAGCAACTTAGATCCATGCTAGTATATTGTACTATATGTATTTTAAGAAAATGTCTGTCATGGCAGCAACTTAGCTCCACGCTAGTATATTGTACTACATGTATTTTAAGAAAATGTCTTTCAGGTTCTAATAAACAACTTCCATGATAGGACATATTTACAATGTAAGTTTTAGTAATGTCATACCCTATATAACTTTTCTTGTCTCAAAAGACTACCTCCAGCACCCTTTCCAATTTCTTCTTCTTCATTTTGCTTCTCAGTCAACACAGATTTGATTGTACGAAGACTTTGTTTTACATTCTCAATTCCTTCTTTCATGCTCTGGTACTTAATAGTGTATTCAATTGCTGCTAATGCATCAACACTGCCGCTATTCTCACTCCTCTTCGATTTGATCAATTCCAACAATTTGGCACAAAGCTGACTAGTATCATCAAGTAATGATAAACCTTGTGTCTGCAAATTGTCCACTCTAGCTTGAAGCTCCAGGTCAAGACGAATTGAGGAATAACTCGATCTGTCCTCACTCCATTGTAGGCGATTGAAAATTGCTATGTTCTCTTGCCTAATAGACTCCACCTCAAGGGTACAGGATTGAATTTCTCTTCTCAGCTTTTGCTCAACTCCGGTAAGCCTGATAAGTTCCATTTGCATCGTGTTTATGTTATCACTACTTCCAGCAACTCTCATCTCTAATTCATCACTGAACCCTTGTCTCAGGCCACTTATTGTTTTTTCATGTTCATTAGATACCCTTTGTAATCTTGCGATCACCTTGTGTAACGCCTTATTGTCTTCCTCCTTGCCTTTTAAGCATTCTCGGATTTGGTCCCTTTCCTTTCCAGCTTTAGTCAAATTATCATGCAACTCTACTGAGGAGTTGTGAAGAATATGGTGATCGTTTTTTACATTTTGTAACTCATCGTTCAGCTTCTTGTTTTGTAGTTCTAGACTTGCAATCCTATTAGAAGCATCAACTTTGCATGATTCAAACAAAGTAATTTCTCTCTGAAATGACACATTCTGCTCTGCAAGCTCTCTTACTCTTTCCCTTAGTCTTTGTTCTTCAGATTGAAATCTCTCCAGCTTGACCGACCAACCATTTGACCTTCTATCCAGCTCCCTTTCCAAGGTACTTTGTACTTCAGTCTTCTCCTTCTCCAGTTTTCTAGTTCTGGTGTCTAATTCTACCTTGGATAGCTTATATTGTTGTTTGGCTGCAAACCTTTCTGTAAGACGTGCCTTAATCTGTGAAGACAATTCAGATGCCAATTGCTTTCTATCTTCAATTAGAACCTGAATCAGTTGCAGCATTTCAGTTGAGCTCGACCTCTTATTCCTGAGTGCATTAAGCTCACTGTTTTCTGCTGGAGGAACCATAAGGCATGCATCCACTTCTTTAGCTCTTTGAAGCAATTTTTCATCAGTGTCTTGTTCCAAGTTGTTATCACCAACACCATGATGACAAACGTCAGCGGCAGAGTATCTTGAGGTAGCACCAGAAATAGGATCCATTGAAGTTCTGTAGAAGCGTGGAGGTCGTACATCTTGCAAGTCCTCATAGATATCTTCCACTGTAGTCATGCTTTGTGATTTGCACTCTTCAAAATGTGAAAGATTCTCAGAAGACCCTTCAATTAGTCTTGCATCATTGCCACCTTCATGACATATAGATACAACTTTGCAGGTGACCTTTGTCCCCTCTTGAGCAAGTTGGGAGTGCCAGACATCATCAAAGTCAATGTTAGAGGAGTTCTCAGTGATCTCTTTGCAGGATTTTGGTGAAGATGGCGCTGTAGAATGTGGCCGCGGTGGCCGTCCCCGTCCCAAATAAGGAGCTGTAGATCTGATGGGGAGTTTCTGCTTATGTTTCTCATTTAATCTGGCAACTTCTTGCTCACCATCAATGTACAGATCTAGGACCTCATTCTTGCTCAATAAATTGGTCAACCTAGAGGGCCTACATTTTAAAGCTACATGAGAACTAACAGGAGAGTGTCCTGTTGAGCATGAGTAGCATCTTGAACGAGGTGAATCCGTTTCCTGGAATCCATGTGATTTTGGGACCTTTAATGTGTATTCTCTTCCATTGGGGTGTCTTTCTGGTGACCATGTGTAGCACCTGCATATAATAACCTTTGTTAGCAATAATTTTAGACATGCTAAAAAAGATATCATGCATTTAAGATTCACACACTATCATCATAGCAGGGAGTCCACAAGGAGATTTTCTAACAACAACGTTCTGGTACACAGGAATTAAATTACAAGCACAAACTGAATGTTGCTGCAGATTACATCTGCAACGAAGGAAAGAAAACAAGATGTAGAGAGCTAATTGTGAACTGAAAAGTGTATAAATTCTCGTGAAGGGTCTGTTAGTAGCTCACGTTAGCAATCATTGTAGATGTACAAGCTGAACATGCACTAGAAATCGATAGTTTTGCTACAATACAACTCATGACATGTCGCCAAATTTAGCATATATATATTAAAGATCAGTTGCAACCAAATGTCTGCTTGGTTTTGCCGCTTTGGATTCATCGAATGCTTCATTACCGTTTAAAATAGCATCCTTCACCACACGTAAATGTAACTCTACAAAAATAGTTGATGGTGTTTTCTCTCCCTTTTTTTTGCTGCCAGAGAAGGAGTGGCAAAGTGATGTTTAATACTAGTATTCAATACCATAATAATGAAGTTCTAACCATCTGGACTGCTAGGAATAGGTAAAGATGTAATCTATTTACTTACTCGACTTGGCCGACATGACCAGGCGCATCAGAATCATTGGACATAGAACACGGAATATCGTGTGAGAAACTCATCATCCGTTCATCCAAGGAACGATCAATGGCGGACGATGTGAATGAAAAGGACCTCCTGAGCTGCTGCTGGGATGGTTCCTCACAACTTGATTCACCGTGCCGGCTTCTTGATCTGAATGACCGTGCACCAGGAGATCGGGAAGCACCGCTGCTGCCACCTTCATCCACTCTGTTCTCATTTCTGGCATCATTTGCCGGTGCTGCTTTGCTGTTCCCGGCATTGCTTGTGAATGAGCGGAATGGGAAGAATCTTCTCATCTTCCAAAATGTTTAACACTCTGTTGCATGGAGAAAATCTCAGGTTCAGGAAAAAAAACATATACCGAACGCAGCACAAATTTGATAAAAAAAAAAAGATTCGGCCAAATCTTGGATCCGCAGCTGTTTGAATTGGCTACTGGAGTCTGGAGGCGGACCTGACTTGGCGTGCGGTAACCCCTAAAATTTTGAAAATAACCTGCGCCCGCACCTTGGATCCCAAGTCATATGGCGTTAACTTAGATCGATCTCGCGCGCGATGAAGAAGAACTAGAGCCTCAACGAACCCGACCAGACCGGTGGATGAACGAATGAGATTACTATTCCACTGCGCAGCAAAGAAATCCAGTACTAACCAATCGAGACTCTTGGAGAGAAGGAAAGAATTGCATTTCATTGCTCAGAGCAGTTAAATAATCTTCCAGTACAACCCCCCCCCCCCAGAACAATCGATCCAAGAAAGTTAGGGCTCCTTACCGATAAAACAAATGAATCCCAATTCCCAACTCCGGCTCGAACTCCGTTCCACTTCGATCTAGTATCAGTAGAGCTGTAGAGGGCAGGTGGGAGGTAAGGATGAGGAGGATAGGACGGCGGCGAAGGTGGGCGGAAGGAGGCTGGAGGCGGATTCGGCGGCGAGGGCGCGGGCGGTCGCTGCCGAAGAAGATGCTTTGAGTTTTGGTGCCGGGCTGTACCGGGCCTCATTTAGGCTCTATACTGGGCCGACATAGTTAGGCCCAAATCCCCGTAGCATTGGCATTTTCAGTATTTTCTAGAGAAAATGTTTTTAATTTCTCTAATGCAATATACACAGGAGTACGTATACAAAAATATTCAAAAAATATATACACAGGATACCAGAAAAACGAGGAAATTCTGAAAGAGATAGAAGAACGGAAAAGGCTAAAGGTAAAAAAGCAGTAAATCATTCCTCCAATGTGCATCAGGATTCGGATTAAAACTAGTGCATGAGATTATAGTCGGCGTTTTGCTTCACAATATTTTAAGGATAGTTGTATCAACACAAATACTCTATTTATGTTTTGAAAGGGTGCTATCGAAGGTTTGCACTCAATGAACTGGTGTACTGTCATGAAAAAAAACATATACTTTTTTTATATAGGGTCCTATGGAAGCTGGAAAGTGTTTTCCATGAAAGTGTGTTCCGGAGTGAACATATGCACATAGTTTTACAAAATCTCGTCATTTTCAATTCAAAGTGACAAGAGCATATCTTGGATATGCTAATTTCTAATGATTCATTTCATAACCAAGTTTGAATCAGGCATTTGAAATGGTAGCCAATATGGCAATTATCTTTTCATTTTATTTTTTTCTTTTTTATCCTTTTGAATGTGATTAAACAGATGTTTGAATCATGCAGTAATATGGAAATTATTATTTGGGTTAATGACATTTTAATTATATTAAAACTATCATTTTCAACCTGCCATAAACACATCAATTACCATTCTTTGATGGCCTATTACTGCTGCCTTTTATGGCTATTTATATTTAAGAACCAGGAGACGTCCTGGTTGGTCTTCTTGTTCTTGGTCTCCTCATTTCTCAAGTCTTCTTCTCACTCGTGTTGCATTGTTCTGTTCTGCTGTCTAGCCTTGTCATCCTTTTCGATCGGCGTGCATCGAGGAGAAGGGAGAGCAGGATCTCCAAAACCAGTGCCGCACGAGTCTTGCACGAGGCGACAATTAGGTTTTTGGGCAGCGCTTTCACGCTACCGCTCATTGTGATCTCCGTCGACTATGTCTACGTGTTGGTACACATCGCTACTACGACTACTTCTTCGATGTCGATAGCTTCGACTACGTCTGAGGAGCTGCTTCCACGACATCGACCAAATCTTCCTCACGAAAACTTGTCTTCATCAACCCAACGAGTAAGTTGTGTGCACAACTTTTACTCATAGGAAATATGCTTTTTGATCTGACATACATTATAGACATGTTGGTTCTAGTGTGTGCATCTAGCTTATCCTATGTAGTTTTTCTCATAATAAAATCTGGACTTAAAATTTCTCGCATTATTCCAATAGTGGACACATGTATGAAGACTCAGATGCATGCTTTGTATGTGTTTGTTGATGGCATTGATAGCTTGGAGACCATTTGGCGGTCGACTGAAACGCCGGTGAGGTTGGTCATTGCACTAGTAGAGGTTTGCATGAGGAGTGACACACCTCTGTTGATACCCACCGACGGTGATGTTGAATTGATATGAAGAGTATTGGGGCACAAAAGTTAGGTTACATCAACTTCATCAGGGGGTGGCGTTGAGCCTGCATCCAAATGTTGAAGTAGTCGTCATTGACAAAGAAGGTTGTAGCCGTCTATGTGACATCGAAGATAAAGCACTGGTGCTGCTAGTCTCAGTTCCGTGGAGCGCATGGCAATGACATCGAGAACACCATCGAAGGCCGCCTCGAGGAGACATGCCCTCCACTAAAGCAAATGTGCCACAGGCCAAAGTTTGGTGGCTTGGATATGGGGATCTCCCAAAGTGTGTTGATGGGTTGTGGGTAGGTGCACCGACGTGAAGGATGTGGTGGGTGGTGACGACTTGGAATGGTGCACTAGGATGGGTGGTGTGGAGATTGGTGACAAGAGAAGGGGTTGCATAGCGATGGCGACGACGCTCAAGTCTGAGCCCGAACAAGGAAGAAGAGGGATTTATTTTATTGATACGCACTCGATCTCCCAACAGTCGATGGTATCGGCAAGCCCAGCAATGGCACCGACGAGACAGAAGACAAGGGAGAAAAGATGAAGCATCGACTCCTGCTATTCGTCCCATTCAAGCCGCTGGATTCGCTAGATATACTATATATCTACTATGCTATAGTACTAGTGGGGCATCTCCTCTCCCTCTCACCATCGGCGACGTTGCCGGGGACAGGAAAGGAGGGAGCCGATCTAAATCTGGACAAGCTCTGGAGAGGAGGTGGTAATTTTGGGTATACCTTAACTTGAAATTATGAGTATACCTTGACTTGAGATTTTGGGTCATCCGTTTCGGGCTCTAAGTTGCTTGGCGGTTCTAGAAGAGAAGGCACCATTACAATTGACAAGCAATCAAGCTGCCATTTATTATTGACTGATGGTTAACCAATGCTCACAACAACTATGCAACACACCAACCGTTCAACTGTGCAGCACCTGCATTGCTGCTGCTCTTCCTCTGAGTCATGGTTCTGCTATCTGGTACGCAGTAATTTATTCACTTAATTCATGTTTGATAAGTTAATGCCCCGTTTGGGGGGCAATTAGGACTAGTACAGAAAAGCTGGCATGACATCAAATGATAGATAAAGAGGTGTGAACCTGAACGGGCAAGAGAAAAAAAAATTGTTTGCTTTGGCATATCATCAGCTTGTTTATATGTGAAAAGCACATGAACGAGGTTTTAAATGTCAAGAATCTAGTGTATCTCAGTGAACGAACCCACGGTACCATTATCTATTGCATGAGAACACAAGGATGCAATTAAGGGGATGTTTGTGGTTGGTGTTTTACACTTTGATCCGTTAGTTAAGAGTTGTTTACTAATCTATGTATTACTTAACTATGAAACTATACATTTTCTACTAATCCTTTAATTTTTCTACGCATTATTATTTCAGTGTATCTAATTCATTTTTCACATGTTGCCCCGAAGTTACCAAATAATATAACAATCAAATTAATAAGTATTTTCCGCTTCAATATTTTAGTGTTACAATACTGTCTGACAATCAAGACTCGAATTAAGAGATATTGTCTTGCTAAGTAACTAACATAATAGTTGAGGATCACAACAATGCTTGGATCTACTTGAAAGGAGTGATACAACTTTCAGATTTCTCCATACAGATTGCAAAAATTCCAAGAGTAAGTAAATGCACCAAATTCAAG
This sequence comes from Phragmites australis, assembly GCF_958298935.1. NCBI lineage: Eukaryota > Viridiplantae > Streptophyta > Magnoliopsida > Poales > Poaceae > Phragmites > Phragmites australis. Next base: position 15,766,165 of record NC_084923.1, read on the forward strand.
TTACTTGAACCCGTTCGTACCTCCTATAAGTCCTATGGCCCAAATTGTTAATCACAGACCATCTCTTCAATTTACATATCCATAACTATATGCAAGCATGGATCCAACTCACTTACTTTCATGCCCGGTAGTAGGAGCTCATTAACAATTTTAACACACATGAAGCTTTGAGGGGGTATAGCATCATATCAGTGCATTACCAAGGATGCCAAGAATGGAGAAAGGATCCGAGATGAATTGACGGTAGTGCTTGCACCTCTAGAGCAAGCATGGAATGGCGAGAGATCACCAGGAACAAGCTATTTAGCCTTGTCTCTATCCCATCAACCGTTGAGCTCATTTGTCTCAGTGAGGTGATCATCACCTTCATGTGCACAAAATCGCTGCTGATTTGTGTCGCATGCAAAAATGGTACGGGACATGCCCACTAGAAGACTAAAAAAATGTGTGTGCAGCTAGGGTTTTTGACTAATGTAAATGCAATTAAGTTAAATGGATCTTTGCGAGATTTCGTGGTACATAAGGTCTATACTCTATACATTCTCACGTACATGAAAATCAAATTAAATACTCAAATGAAACGGAATATGAACGTATAGCTGAGTAAACTCTAACATCAGTAAATTTAGTAGACTGTTAATAAAAAAATATCCAGCATTTGCCATTGAAAAGGAGCATAAGCTGCTCTTTACCTCTAGTCTCTAACCTGCAATACTTGAGAAACACATCCTAATCTCCAACCCCAAAACTGACGGTACTACCCTCGAGGCCTCGACCCACCTACCATTTTCCCCTCCCCATCTCACCCGACATCCTCCTTCCTCCCCCCCTCTCGATCTCCACCCACCTCGCCTCCGCACCTCTCACCGGTGCTTCACCAAGGTAAGCTTCCCCATCCTCCATCCTAAATCCTAAACCTCTCCAGATCCGCAGTGAGGCTGGCACAACTGTGCGTGAAGGCAACACAGGCCGTAGAGTTCACTGCGAAGCACGGGGGAGCCTACCTCAAGGCAGCATACCAGCCCACCTAAAATGTGGCAAATGGATGCTAGATTTTGTGCTAAACCTAAAAGGAAAAAAAATCATATTGCCTCTCTCAATTATTGCTCAAATCTGTCCACCCCCCTCGAACTGCAAAACCAAATATCCATCCTATTCCAACTATTCAAACCAGTGTAATTTACCTCCTTAACTAGTTTTGATGGTGATTCCATCCTACGTGGTGCTGACGTGGTAGTGGGACCCACATGACAGATAACACGTGACATGAGTTATTGTACACGTAGACATTCTAGTCATATGGCACGCTCCCGACCACGCGCCCACCCTTGCTCCCTCCGCAGCCACTCCCCCTTTCTTCTCGAGCTCCCACAACAGTCGCCACCACTCCTCGAAGCTTCATTGCTCGATCTGAGCACACCACCATGACCAACACACTCTCCTGGTTCCATTTTGTTGCTCCCCCAACCTCGATTCATGACGAGCCCGAAACACCCAATCTGGACCACCTTCTCCAATTTCTCGCCAAAGTGTGTCGATGGGTTATGGGTAGGCACACCAGCGCGAAGGATGTGGTGGGTGGAGGCGATGTGGAATGGTGGACTAGGATGGGTAGTGTGGAGATTGGTGACAAGAGAAGGGGCTGCATCGCGGCGGTGATGACGCTCAAGTTCGAGCCCAAACAAGAAAGAAGAGGGATTTATTTTACTGATACTCACCTTGATCTCCTAGCAGTTGATGGTTTCAACAAGCCCAGTGACGACACCGATGAGATAGAAGACAAGGGAAAAAGGACGGAGCATCGACTGCTGCTCTTTGTCCCATTCAAGCCACTGGATTTTTCTACGTGTTATTATTGCAGTGTATCCGATTCATTTTTCACATGTTGCCCCGAAGGTACCAAATAATATAACAACCAAATTAATAAAAAAAATCCACTTCAATATTTTAGTGTTACAATACCATCTGACAATCAAGACTCGAACTAAGAGTGATTATTTTGCTAAGTAACCAACACAATAGTTGAGGATCACAAAAATGCTTGGATCTACTTAAAAGGAGCGATACAACTTTCAGGTTTCTCCATACAGATTGCAAAAATTCTAAGAGTAAGTAAAGAGAACCATTGCAGTGCATTATACTACTAGGAAGAGAACAGTAGTATGGATGAAATCACACCGTTGATTGGGGAGGTTAGGTTTATAATTACCCAATTTATCTTAAAATTTATGGGTTCTGCCACCAAGGGGCAGGTGTGTCTTTGTTCTAATCTAACAAAATGAGCCTTTTGTTCCAATCGGGCTTCAGCTGCTGTCGGCAACCGAGTCACCCTATCGATGTCGTGCACTCCCTCCCCATGGGGCCAACATGTCACCTCCCTCCATGCTGGCGGCTAGGGTTCGACAACCCGATGCATGCAAGGACCCTAACGAAGTCACAGATGCTTGATGCACACCATCCACCCCCATGAAGCCGCATCTGATTTCCCCAAATCATCGTCGTCGGACCCCCAAATTACCGCCGACAACCGAATCACCAGCCTTGAAGTTTGCTTGACGCCATCTGCACCTAGGGCGGCAGCGCAACGAGCAAACAAAGTGGTTGTTATGGTGGTTGCGTATGCAACGGCCCTCCCCAGCATGGTTGTTTGGATCTAACCTGTCAACGCACCATCGATGTGCACATCTGGCCGGCAGGCGTAGCCGACACACAAGCCATTCCGGCGCCACATTGGTTGCCTTCACGAGGTGGCATGTATAACACTTTGTGTGGATCACGACTTACGCAACATTGGCATCCATATCAGCAGCCGCCACCTCGTAGCCTATGCTGATGCTGCCTTGGTGTCCCTGCAACCCATGCTGATGCCAATCCCTTCTTTATCACCCACCTTCGATGTGGATCCTGTCTTCGTCACCCACGTTTGATGCCTCCGTCGGCAATCCGCACCGGCGCAAAGTCAGGAGGTGGCGTCGCTAGGTACTCAGCTATGAACATGCGCACATCACCGTAGCGTGGAAGCGAGGCCTCCCTCGGCAACACGCTGTGGTGCAGAAGCAGGACCCATTGTGAACCTGTGCCACCGTCCAACCTGGCTCTATCACCAGATGATGGTGGCCGTTGGCATATTTCGTCGGTAGAGCGTCACGGCCATCAGCCAAGGAGGGTTGTTGTTGTGTTGCTATTTGTGCAGGTAAATCAAGTGACAATTGATGCATTTAGATGGAGTAGTGATATTGAATGCATTATTCCAACACTTGTAGAAATACGTACAAGAGGATAGGAAGAAAACTAAAAGCAATCTGACATTTTATTAGCCAACTTTGAGTAGGTTGTATAGTTCAAGTAGTTAATCAAACATGAGGAGTAGTCGTAGAATCATCATCGTTAGTATAATTGTGCAGATTTTGAACAAGTAACAAATGAAGAAAGCTGAAACTGGGCATAATACATACTAGTGGTTCCGATATTGGAAAACAATACTTTTGCCATGAAGCACACTAGATCAGATACCTCCATAAAGTACATCTGAATGATAGCAATAACTTAATTTTCTTATTGATTCATAGTTTTTCACTTAATTTTCTGAGTGCTTCATACTCTTAAGGCCTAAAAACGATAAATGGTTCAGAAGACTAGCTAAATATGCATTGAATTTTGTGGCATCTTGTCATTTTAACAACCGAGAAAAGAAACAGGTAAAAATCAGATTGGCAAGATCAGATGTGCATTTTCCTCTTGTTAAATATGAGACATAAGTAACTTTATATTTGTTTTGTACTGACCTGACCATATATTTATCTGAATTATTTGCATCCGGCAGTAGGGAATTTTACCCATGTGATAGGCCCGGAGACACCTGCACCATCTAAGGCAGTTAGTTTGCAAAGTGCCATACTCAGAGCATCTACAGTGTTGTTGGGCACCAGTGCTTCTGTTTCGCTGCAGATATCTTCATAGAAGATAATATATATCAATTGCTGTAAGAGTTTAACATTATTTAATAAAAGTGTTGCTTTTGTTACTTCACTTGTGATGTCCTTATGTGTGTTGAACATCCTAGGCACACATAAGCCGTATCTGGTTTTGGCTATTAAAACTGGGTGTGACAACGACCGCACTAGGGTTGAGCCGTATATCATGCCTATTCAATTTTCGCTCTATCCGAAGCATCTTATGCCTTTTCATGAAGTGTATCGCCGTCCTAATAATACTTTCGTAGGTAAGGTGGTAAGCTTTCCATTTTAGACTTAAAGCAAATAAAAATTGAATTTGCAAAAAAAAACCCTAACCAAGAATAATTGGTGAAGACATAGCTGTGTAGTTGTGCATTAGATACTAATTGAGTATATTGCCCTTACAGAGAGGTTACACACACGAGCAATTATATGACTACGATTTCTAAATTATGCAGGCATCTTTTATGTTCTGAGTTAATATAAATCAAGTAATTGAATATGATAATGCTTAAGCCATCCTCCATAGATTTTTGACGAAACACTGCAAACATAATAAAGGCTAGTTTAATTTAATCATGCTGCAAGCCTGTAACTACTACAAAGAAAAATACATCTTGTATAACTCCAATATGTCTCACCACTACAATACATCTCTATACACAATATTCTTGGTGCTATTTCATATGGAATCGTTCAGAGACGTTGACATGAAAGAAAAAAAAATATTACGTGAACACTCGTGTTTCCTAGATGAAGAAGCACAACAATTACAGGATGATACACGATAACATCCAGGGCATCATCAAGCTGTTGATTCGATTGTTGGCGAGAAGGGGCCTGCTACTGCCGGACCAGGAGCCATCTCCAAGGTGGGCTTCACTGGACCCCTAAAGCCAGGTGAAAGGACTCTCAGCACAGTGGATTGGTCCCTGAAGTCATCCTGTGACTTCAACCACTGAAGTCAGGGGATCTCAATTCCAATTAAAGTGGGGCCATAGTTTGACAGAGGGCGCAATTTAGGGAGCAAATTTTAGGAAGAAAATCAATGAATTCGAAATCAAGTGAGGAGAGGGTGGAGGGACAACGCAATCTCAGTCCTTGGATTCAGATATAAGTAGTCAAGTTATTCTGTGGACACTTATTGGGGTGTACGTGTGACACACACAAGTAATTGTACAATTATGGTTTCTAAATAGTAACTATGCACATGCGACACACATGCACAATTTTTGTATATCTACAATTTTTGATATGATTTTAGGGCATCAAGAATAAAAATAAATGATACAATAAATAATATATGGTTAAATAGATAGTCACGTGCAAATATATGGTTATTTGATGCCAATGCATTATTTTATAGTCGAATTTTGCTCCCCGATGATGCGATTTTGTTCCTTATCCTGAACATGACCATATAAACATGCGATTTTGTTCCTTATCCCGAACATGACCATATAAACATGTATTGAACACCTACCGGCACAATATCTCCATTGAGTCAGCCAAGATGGTTGCCTTTTCCACATCCAAAATCGTCAAATAGAATTTTGACTTAACATAAACCTGTTGCTTCTTGATGATTTTCCGTATACGGGAGGGGATGTTGTCTTCACATTCGTTCCTGTTATACTTCAGTAGATCTACCAAAAATTATTTTCTTAGTTGACTGCTGTTGGAGGATTAACTCCTATCGCAGGGATCCCGAGAGACCCCTTTTTAGAGATTCGGCCGGGGGATGATCCTGAATAAGTTCGTTGGAGAAATAAATGGGAATGAATGCAACGGCTGGTGGTGGGGGTGTCGACCTAGTGCAAGAAGAAGTAAATGCACCGAAATTTAGACAGGTTCGGGCCGCACGGGGGCGTAATACCCTACTCCTGTATGGATGCTATAACTGTCCTGAGGAAGTCCCTCAAGGATGTTGCTGGTTACAAGGATGTTGGCCTAACTAAGAGCTTGAGGCTCCTTGTTCTTCGGCTGGAACTGTGCTCAACTTTGCTCACAGTGTCTCTCTTGTGCTGTGTTCTTCCTTGTTGTTGGTGTTGTTCTGTTGTTCTTGGTCTCGTTCGTCTTTGTTGATGTTGTCTCTCTTCTATGTTACCAGCTATTTTAAATACTCGCCGGCCACGACATGCCCCGAACGGAAAGGAGGGGGCTCGAGTTCCGAGACGCCATAAATGGAAAGGGCGTCATCATTTCTTCTGGGTGAAGTGACCGGGGGTGGAAAATGCGTCGCACGCCCGGTCGCCCGTCACCATAAATGCCCTGGCAACGGGCGCCGTGGAGAGGGCCCACCGGGAAGCCGCAGAGCAACCCGGCGTGCTCGCCCTGTCTTGTTCTCCTGCCACAGCAGCGCGGCGGACGGAACGCCTTGGTTCTTACGACGTTATCCCGAGACAAGCCGGATGGCGCGGGACGGGACCTGTGCAATTAAGGACCCCACGCCTCTCTGCCAAAATGTGGCAGGAACTGACGCTAAGCGCGGCGGGAGCAGTTGGAGGTGTCAGGCCACGCACGCTCATTAAATGCGACCTCAGACCTCTGGCTGGCTGACACCCCATCGGCAGGCCCCTCGGGGGCCTTTCTGGGTCGTCGGGGTACCGAGTGCTCGGGGGTACTGTTCACATCCCCGAGCACTCTCTCCCGAGAATGCCCATCCTTGTCCTCGCGGTGCCGGGTGCTCGGAGATACTGTTCATCTCCCTGAGCACTCTCTCCCGAGCACTCTTGCACGAACCCTCGGGGAACCGAGTGCTCAGGGGCTACCACGTGTAGCCCCGAGCACTCTCTCCCGAGCACTCTTATATGGACCTTCGGGGAACCGAGTGCTTAGGAGCTGCCGCACGCAGCCCCGAGCACTCTCTCCCGGAACTTAGCTCTTCTGATCGTCGGGGGACTAAGGTGCTCGGGGGTGACCGGGCACCTCCCCGAGCACTTTCTTTCCGGTACTCGGATTCCGTGGATCATCGGGGCACTGGGGTACTCGGGGGCCACCGACCGTGGCCCCGAGCACCTTCTCCCGGGACTTAGCCTTTCCTCATCCCATAAGAGAGACCTCGCGGGATGGCGCCATGTGGCGGATGGCTGGCCTAGCCTCGGGATTCAGGCACCCCTGGTTCCTGATACACCGACAACTGCCTTTACCATCCTGCATGTGCATTTCATGTCAATAACAAGGATCCGTGCGAATTGTGCATCATTTTGCGTTAGAGACGACTAACTCTATGAATTGTTGGTTCTAGCATTTCTCTATTCTATGTGCTCTCACATTCGATAACGAAGAAACTAGAAGCGTTCCTACAGAATAATCAATTGTTACATTTGCACTTCACAAACGAATCAATTATAGTGAGATTAGAAGCAAGATACCGATCATGAAACCGAGGAACACCATTTCAATACATTAATGTACATAATGTTCTTGGTGCTTCTCCCCATGACATCTATATCTTTATTTGGCTTAGCCAGAATCCGTGTTGACTGCCATGATACACTCTTCGACAATGTAACATACAGAATTATCAAGAGTTCCTATTATACTTACACGCTATTATTTTTTCTATCAATAACATCCTCAAACTGCTAATACTAGTCACAAATACTAATATACTACTGGTGAGAGCTTTCACAAATATAGAATACATCTTAACCATTGGATCGAAGAAAATGAACGGCTCACAATCATTTGAGGGCACCATAAAGGTTTTCTAAGTAAATGCACCAAATTGAAGTACCTCCTATAAGTCCTATGGACCAAATTGTTAATCACATACCCTCTCTTCAATCTACACATCCATAACTATAAGCAAGCATAGATCCAACTCACTTACTTTCATGCCCGGTAGTAGGAGCTCATTAACAATTTTAACACATATGAACCGTTGAGGGGGGTATAGAATCATATCAGTGCATTACCAAGGATGCCAAGAATGGAGAAAGGACTCGAGATGAATTGGCGGTGGTTCTTGCACCTCTAGAGCAAGCATGACATGGCGAGAGATCACCAGGAACAAGCTACCTAGCCTTGTCTCTATCGAGCGTCAGTCGTTGAGCTCATTTGTCTCGGTAAGGTGATGGTCACCTTCATGTGCACATAATCTTTGCTGCTTTGTGTTGCATGTGAAAATGGTACGGGACATGCCCACTAGAGACTGGGAAAAATGTGTGTGCAGCTATGGTTTTTGACTAATGTAAATGCAGTTAAGTTAAATGGATGTTTGCAATATTTGTTGGTACATAAGGTCTATACGTTCTCACATGAAAATCAAATTAAATACTCAAATGAAACGGAATATGAATGTATAGCTGAGCAAACTCTAACTTCAGTAAATTTAGTAAACTATTAATAGAAAAACACATTTCCAGCATTTGTCATTGAAAAGAAGCCTAAGCTGCTCCTTACTCGTAGTCTCTAATTTACAATACTTAATAAACACATCTCTAATCTCTAACACCAAAACTAACATACTACCATTGAGGTCTCGATCCACTCACCGTTTTCCCTCATCTCACCCACCGTCCTCCTTCTGCCCCTCTCGATCTCCGCCCACCTTACCTCCGCACATTTCCCCCACGCTTCACCAAGGTAAGCTTCCCTATCCTCTCTCCAAACCCTAAACCCCTCCAGATCTGTACCAAGGCTGACGCAGCTACACGTGAAGGCGGCACAGGCCACGGAGTTCGCTGCGAAGCGTAGAGGAGCCTAGTGCAAGGCAGCATACCGGCCCACCTAAAATGAGGCAAAACCTAAAATTTGTCCCTGGAATCAGCTGGACAGTGGGCCGGCTAAGGGCGCAACTGCGCAAGCCGAGTATTGCCAGCCCACTGTGTAGCCCAGTAGCCCCAAAACAGGTGAAGCGAAGCGGAAAACCTAGCTCTGTTGACTCGGTCGCGCACGGAGGCACTCCACTCACGGCCGCCGCGCCACTCCGGCTCACGAACTCGCCGCCGGCCCCGCCCTCACGCGCGCCGACGCCGCCCGCCCATTCGGGAATCTCTCCTTCCGCTCCGGTGGCCGTATTCCTCTCCGTTACAGGTAACGGCACGCTGATCACCCCCTTCGATCTCCTCTCTATCTCGCGGTTTCATTTCATCTCGTAAACGCCCGTGGGTGACTGTAGGATGGTTCTTGTTGCTGGGTCCGGTGAAGTGATGTCGTAGATTTTAATTGGTAGAGGATGCTAGTTTTGGGATATTTGCGTGGCGGCGGCGTTTCAGTGTTGGATGAGATCTCCATCCTCGGCGCTAGGTTCTGAGCCTGTACATTGCAAATGGGATCTTTTCCTTAAACTTTTCGGTGTGCAATTGATGGTTGAGCTTCCGAGAGGTGCTTATTTGAACCTGTGATTTATCTCTTGCCTTATTTTACAACGGAAATGCATAACTGGTACAAAAGCTTTTGTCCTACTGCTGTTTAGCACATGATAGGGAGGATGAACTAGCTTTTTGTTAATTCTATACTTACTCTGTATTTCTCTTTTGTGATACCTTTCCCCTGTGTTCGTCCTATGTTGTTGTATGGCAAGCATGTGGCTTAAGTTTCATATCGATTATGTATTTGTGCTGTACTTTTGTTATGTCTTGACTTGGGTAGCATTTGTCGTAAGTTTTAGACAATTAGGATTTTGCCCGGGGCACGGTGGAATCTTGGTTCCCACACTGCAACCACCGACGCCATCCTACCACTACATAGCCGCCTCCAACAGACTCCTGCCCTCGTGTGCAGCACAAATGCCTCCGGATGTAGAGCCGCACACCTGCACCTTGCCCCGCATCCTCCTGCACCTTCTGAACCTTCACTGCAAACCTACTCTGGTGATCTGGCTTGGCCCCCTGCCACAGCCCTCTACTCGCACTACGCTGCTTCCACCACCCTTCTCCAGCAGTGCAGCAGCAGCACGTTGCCTCTTCCAGCCGCAGCCGCACACTGATGCCTCATCCGGCTGCTATTGAACTTGTAATATAACTATGAACAATGTAAATTGGATATTTGGATTTATGATTCTTGATATTCTGCCTTGTCATATATTCATATATGTAGATTACATTTTGTCATTGTTAGCTAGACTTTTGAATTTATAGCCAGAGATTCTGCTTGATATTTCCTGTGTGGATTTATTCACATGTTTTCTATTCTATATAATCAGTACTTAGTTTTTCTATTACATGCTCCTTTGATGTGGTTCAAGAACATCTTATTTTATATTCAACATTCATTCATTGCCGCTTAATCGTTTTATTGGATCCTACATGATCTTTTCAATTAACTGCCTGCATGAAAATTCTATATTTCACTAGGATATGCACAAAAATCGACCTAGTTACATATTTTTGATTCTTGCAGACGAGGTGTTTGAATGGCTTCAAGTGCACCAAATATTGTGTTTCGGCGTCTCTTCAAGACACTAACTGTAAGCTCCGCATTGACATCCGGTGTGACCAGCCAGCATCACCAGCTTCAACAGCGTGCAACAGTGAGTGGCACAGCCAAGGGCAAGGCTAAGCTCAAATCAGGCCAGCCTTTGAAGCGTTCCTCCATAGCAAAGAAAGGTACACCTTCCACTGGCGGGGGTGGTGGCAGTGGCCGTGGTCGTCGTGAGGCCATTGAGCGCATCACTCAGATTTCAGAGTCTTGTCTCAATGCCCCTACTCCCCTGCGGCACTTGTCCCCCAAGGAGCGTCTTCGTGAGGCCAAACGTGAGGAGCTTGGACTCATCTCGAAGGAGAGGCAACGTGAGCTTGATATGGCCAAGGCTAAAGCTAAAGTCAAGTCCAAAGGTACTGGTGGAGATGATGGGGGTCGTGTGCTGATGGGTCCACCGGGCCTAGACTATATCAGTCTTGGGCTAGTTGATGAGGAGGCAATCCCCAAATATGAGCTCACAGTTGAGGATGGTCGGCAACTTGCCAAAGAGTACAGTCGTGTGCTAATGAGGCGGCACCGTGCACGGCAAACAGCAGAGTCAATGCTTCTGAGGCTCAAAAAGGAGGCAATTGCTGCACTCCCTGAGAAGCTGCAAGCTGCTGCTATGGTACCTGACATGACACCTTTCCCTGCAAATCGGTACATGGCAACACTCACACCACCAATTGAAGGATATATTGAGAAGGTGCGGGATGCTGCCAAGAAGTACTCTGTGAAGGAGAAACTTCGCTGAGAAATTCAAGGGACGAAAGTGTCTCCACATGAGGTGAGGAGAATTTAGGCAATTTGTCTTCATTCATTGCCAGTGTATTTCGGTTAACTGTTGTTTTCATTCATAACAAAGGAACCCGTGACAATCAGATTTTCTTAATAATTTATCACATTTTCCACATCCAGAATTTCTGAGTGAACTTTGCGATATAATGGTGCATCTTCATATCAACTCGTTTTGTGTTATTAAGAGCAGGAAAATTTGTTGCTTTCCTGTGAATCTGTGATCCTCAAAACTGATAGTATTATAGCATGATAGGCTGGAAAATGCCTTGTCCAGCCTTTTTATTCCAGGTCATGCTTTCTGTTGTTTTCTTAGCTTTTGAAAGAATGAAATTTAGTTAGCACCTTAGCGGTTTGCATCCAAATCCTGGACTTAGTGTTTACGTCTAGTGATGTGTCTAGGAAGATAAAACTAGTATCAAGTTTTGTTCCAGTTCCAGGTGAGTGCACGTAGAGCAATAGTCATAAATGCTAGTTTATACTTAGTAGTAGTAACAGAATATAGGTTGACAATTTTGTATAGCTCCTTTGTGAAATAAGAATACGAGCTGGGAACTCTTAACCACATGATAGTTTTAAAGGAATGAAAATTGGTCTGAGCTATTCACTGAGCTGAAGCCTGAACTGTATATCTGAGACATAATTCAATCTAAGCAAAACTATATGTTTCCATTTTCTAGATAACTGTCTTTTGCATTCAGTAAATCTCCTGCACTTGAATGTCCAGCACCACTATCTTCAGATCTGCTACCCTCCACTTTTTTATGTACACTGTAAATGGCCTTGTTTAGTTGACATCTTTTGTCAGTTGTCACTATAAATAGCAGTCCAACATCTGGTAATTCATTTGCTTGTATTCTTCACCAGCTAATTTGTATTATGTTATTCTCCTTGTTTTCTAACTCAATTCTATTTTTCTCATTATACTTTGTAGGTGAAAGAATATGCAAGGTAATATAGAAGAGCAGCCTTCACAGACTGTATCTTTGCATAAGCTACAATTGTCAAACTTGGTGTTCTAGTCGGGAACCCCGAATTGAAGAGCAGCCTTGTATCAGACTCTCTGATCTGTTTCTTTTGTCAGATTTTTTATGCGACGCGAATGCTTGCGCGTAGTTGTAGCTAGACTGTTAATTCCCCTTGTGGATCTAGGATGCTTGTTGTTGACAGACACTTCTGTAATAAAGGCATCAAGAAGTGAGATGGAAGAATCTGACTCCTCACAAATGGTTCCTGGGATTGTATGTTCTAGTTTCCACCTAGACCTTGCTTACAATTTTTTTGGCTGGGGTAATGATGTAGTATTGGCATTGTAGTTATGTAGTACGTCATCCGATCATAAATACATGATATTTTAGACAATGTACGGTTAAACTTTTAAAACTTTGACTATCAATGACTTTTGAAATATTTAGTTTCGTAACATGAAAATTATATGTGTAGTTTGTATTGAAAAATACTTTTATAATATTGTAAACTTATTGGATTTTATAAATACATTTTAGTTGAAAATAATAGTCAAATTTACGCATTAAAGACTGTGTGATGTTCAAAACGATAAGTGTTTTTTATTGGAAGGAGTATCATTCAAATTTCTTGGGCCCTGACTGCCTTTGAACACGACTTCTGATTTTACTTGCATTACACCTTTCCATGAGGGGACACTATAGTCTGAGCCTGAGCTTCCTTTTCTGCGTGATGTAAAGTGCGAGCAATCTTGAACCAGACAGAATTGTCCTAAAAAAAAAGAATCAGGCAGACATTGAAGTTTGGTTCTTGCATCGGCATTGCTAAGTGCTAACTCGTCATGCAGTAATATTGAAGGAATGTCTCGTGCTCAGTCGACTGAAGATGGGAAGTCCACTAATCTCAGGACCTGCTTATTTCTACTTTAGATTGTGAAAAATAACTTCTATAATTTAAAGTGGAAACAAGCAACTAGCTTTTAACTCCAGCTTCCAAAATCTAATCCTCCAGATTGTTAAAATCATACAATCCGGTTCGGGGAGCTTACTGTAGCTTTTGATTCGTGAAAAGACCAAAATACCCATTGGGGTTCGGGTGTTATTACCCGCCATTGCCATTGAATTACCCTCAACCTACCCACCCCTGCACCTGAACCCTGCCTCCACCCCTCAAAGCTTGAGTGATGCTCTCTGCTCTCTGCACGAAACCCTAGCGCCACCGCGATGGATGACGACGCTGGCGAGATTCCCCCGCTAGACAACACCCTCGCCTACAAGGATGCCCTCGTCAGTGCCTCTCCCTCGCCCACCTCCTTCCTCGGCTACGATGAGGTTGAGATGCAGGGCGTGTCTCCCTCTCCTAGATCCTCTCGCGGGGCGGCGCGATTTGGTGGCATAGCAGCGATCCTTGGTAGACCGACGGCGTCGCTTTGGGGAGCGGCGTCGTCCACCTTCCTCAGCAACAACGTCGACACTTCTGTTGGCGCAACGATTGCCTCCTTTCCCGACTACGGCTTGGTTGAGGTACACGGCGTGACGACCTTGTTGATTGGCTACAGTGTGGCCATGCGGCCTGTCGTCCTTGGCACGACACGCCTTCCCGATCGCCGGTGGAAGGTGGTTCCCTCCCAGGCGTCGTGGCCGGTGGAAGGTGGTTCCCTCCCAGGCGTCGTGGCCGGTGGTACTGCCCCCCCTCCTATAGCTTCAAGTGCATTAAGGTTTGATTCTATGATTCGATTGCTTCCGTTTGAGTGAAGATATAGTGATGCGGATTGCTCCTGTGATTCGAGTGATGTGCCGATTGATTCCATTTGAGTGATGTACTAGCAAAGTGCAATTGTTTGATACTGCAAGTGGTTTGCTCTATTATGGACACAATTCATATTGTGATAGTTGATTCCTGAACCATAATACATCGCATTTGCTTAGATAATAGAGAATAATAATTCTCATTGATTGAACAATACATGATGCTTTGTTAGTTGATGATTTGTTCATGATTGAACAAAACATGATCTTTGAACAGTTACAAATTTGAGTTAAATTGCAGTAACAATGAAAAAAATTACAGATGTGTAATTAGATGTTGGAACAATTACAAATATATATTTGTTTTTCATCTTTGATTCAGCACATGTTCTGAAATTCTTGTGGAGCATGTTTGGTTTGGTTCTACTGTTCTGTTGCATGTTTAGAGCCTGCTAATCTTGCTTATTGTTCTAAGGGTTTTCTAGCTCCATACAAAGGGACAAAGCACCATTTATCGGAGTTTAGACAAGGCACACATCCTAGTGGCAAGAAGGAGGTATTCAACTATTTGCATTCTTCTCTTCACAATATGATTGAGCGCTCATTTGGTGTTTTGAAGATGAAGTGGAGAATTTTATTGGACTTACCAAGTTATCTTATGCTAAAGCAAACAAGAATAATACATGCATGTATGTCTCTTCATAACTTCATTCGAGATAGTGCTATGAGTGATGAAGATTTTGACATGTGTGATCAAGATGAAAACTACATGCCAATACCCTCTTAAGGGAATGGTGGCAATAGTGAATTAGGAGATGAAGAGGGATATATGAATGTCTTCCGTGATAGCCTTGCTAATGCTTTGTATACCATGACAAAATAGATTATTTATGAGAGGATATTTATATGGATAAAAATTAAAGTTTGTATGAATGATTTATCTTTTGCAATTTGATAGTGATTGCATTAGGGTTAGAGCTCTTTACCTGATCATCGCACCCCTTGATAGATCTGGCCAATTCCAGCATTGAGGACTACATGGTGTTGAGTTGTTCCCACACAAGTGACAGATTAACCTCGACCCCTCCCACTCGCGCCTTCAGATCAAGCATCTCGTCTTGCAAGGTCTCTACGAAGCCTTGGCTAGATCCATCAAGTTCATCAGGGCTAGTGATACCTGTAACGGATGTTTCCATCGCCGCCGCAACCATGCTGCCTTGGTGTTACGGGTCATATCGTCTCTCTCAAAGCTGATCAGTTCAGGTAAACCCCTCCCCATGTAGATCTGGTCTGAAGTGTCTACCACCACCGGAGTTGGAGATCGGCTCCGAGATTTCACACACAGATGTGTTGTGCAACCCTCGCCTGAATCCAACTCGCCACCATCACCATTGATCAGAAATCGAGCTCTCGACCAGGATTTTACATGCAAACAAGCTGCGCAACCAAGCTAAACAACCCGGTTTCCACAATAGATGATCCAAGGAGCGTAGAGCTCTCATACCAATTATCACAATCTAATCGAATTCAACCAAGAACAAGAGAAAATTTGGGGAAGATTTTAGCTAAGAACCCCATAGAACGAGTTCATCACCATATTCGTTAGATGCCAGTTGGAATATGTCTGTTATAATAGCAAGATTCCTTTTCCCCACCGCTCGAGTTGGTTAAGTCACCTCCAGACGAGTTGCAGTGAATTACCAGAAGCTAAACGACATTACAACGGTAAAACTTTAGTAATCCAACACTAAGTAGCAGTCTGAGTGGTAAAATAGAGAAGAATGACCTCCACTATAGATCCGAGCCAAAGCGGTATTAGTGTATCTCACCCGTCAATCTTTAGTAGCTGGTCATGACATCCAAGCCGAGATCAGAAGGCATCGTCCTACCCCTGCACCCTGGACACGCTATACGAGATCATGTTGCACCTCTCGGCTGAGGACCTCTGCCGCCTTCGCACTGTTTGCTAGCTGTTGCACTGCCTCATCTTCGAACCGCACTTGATCGCCGCCCATGCGGCCAGCCATCCTAGGCCCCTCCGACTCATCGTCACCGGCTAGGACACGGCTGATCGGAACAACCGCATCATTTGCCACATCATGGACCTCTCCGAGCATGTTGCTAAGTGTGTTCGCGTTACTGGGGATGAGTGGGTGACATCCATACACCTTGACTTCATCTGCACCTCGAAAGGGACCAACAGGATTCGATAGCTCAACCTAGCCACGAGAGTTGTATTTGCCTTTTGTAGCAAAAACGGCCCTATTAGGACATAATTGTGATTTTGTTGATTAATAACAACATAATTATTGGGACTAACATGTTTGTCAAGAATATATGTTAGTAGGTCTCATGGACACAATACATGAAGAAGCCACTGAAGTTAGGAAAAAGTTTGGTTGAATTAGAATAAGTCCCAGAAAAAATGACTACACCGGATGGTCCGGTGCTCTGGGTATTTGCACTCACCAGAGCATCTCTGTCAAAGGGGTATAGAGGCATGAAAGCCTCACCGGATAGTCCGGTGATTGATTTGAACACATCAGAGAAATCACCAGAGCATTGTTGAAAATGGGAGAATGCAGTGACCTTACCAGATAGTCCGGTGATGATGTGATAAGCACCAGAGAATACACCGGAGCAATTTACACAGAGAAGATGTTAGCTCGAATGACTAAGGTATACTCACTAGAAAGTCCGGTGATGAAGATGGAGTATACACCGGAGTATTCGGTGTTCACAAAGGCTTGAGTGGGGTTCCAACGGCTAGTTTGTGAGAGTGTACTCACCGGATGATCCGGTGTTAGTACTATTGTTCTCACCGGATCATCCGGTGTTAACAACTTTTCAGAGCCGTTGGGTTAACAGCTAGTGCGCAAGTTTGAGGCTATAAATACCTCTCCACTCAGTCATTTGAGGGTGCTGGAGTCCTGAGAAGTTCATGTACACCTGAGAAGACATCCAAGCTACCAAAGTGGTTAAAGTAATCATCCAAGGCGATTAAGCATAAGATTAGTGAGTGATTAGTGCTTATAGGCCTAGAGAGTGAGTTGCTAGGTGATTGCTGCCTAGAGAGTGGATTAAGGAGTGATCCAACAGTGTACCTCTTGGTACGCCCACACCTTGGAGTCTTAGTGACTCACCGTCAAGCTTGTTGACCCTCCGACTTGGCATGGAGCGGTGGCAAGGCGATTGTGCAGGGGCGCAGAGACCCTTGTCTTTGTGGCTCAAGCTCTGAAGTGATCACCGCGGCGAGGAACCGGAAGAGAGGCTAGTGGTGAGATCTTGCTTTGATGCTTGGTAGCTCATCAGGGTGGAGATCTTGTCTTTGTGACTTGGTGGCTCAAAGGCCGTGATCGGGTGCTGACCAGGAGCATATCATTTGTGGAGCTCCAACGTGGACTAGGGGTGGCATTCATACCATCGATACCACAGAAAAAATATTTGTACTGAGTTTGCTCTCTCTACCTTATTTAAATTTCTGTATTTACTTGCAATTTACCTTTTTAGATAGGTTGCAAGTACTTTGATTGGTAAAGTAGACACACTAGATAAACCTAGAGCATATTTAGATATAAATTGATATAGATTTATCTTGTATTTTTTTAGCCGAAATAGTTCTAAGTGTCCTAATTCACCCCCCTCTTAGGATGTCACCGATCCCTATAATTAGTATCAGAGCCTTGTGCTCTTGATAGGCTTAAAATCCTAGATTATGATGTCCGGGGTTGGGATGAATTTCCATAATGATCTACTTTTTTATGGCACAAATTTTCCGCGTTAAAAAATTCTAATAACTTGTTATTTGCAAGCTCGAGACTTAGATGTTTGAAGAGTCACCGAGGAAGGGATAAAACCTCACGTCACCAATAAGGAGAGACAATTAGATGTATTGGCAAAGAGTACCCTTTTATCATCTATATGTGTTGATGCATTTAATCATGTTTATTCTCTCACCAATGCACATGATAGTCTCATTGAAATACATGAAGGCGCAAAGGATGTGCGCAATGAGAAATATCATGTGCTTGTTACTAAGCTCAATAGCATCATGCAACTAGCTCATGAAAGTACTAATGATATATATTCTCGTTTGAACATTCTTGTTAATAAGATCAATTGGTTAGGTTTGACACCAATTGAAGATGATCAAGTGGTGAGAAGAATATTTCAAACTCTTCTTCCGAAGTATAAGTTAATAGTCTCCATCATCTACAACAACAATGACACAAGAAGGTGACTCCAAGTCAAGTACTCGGCAAGATCACCGCCATGAGATGACAATGAACATGTGGGTAGAAGCTTTTTCTTCATCCGACACCAAGAATCTTGCTCTCACAAGCAAGCAAGCTCAATGTCAACACTTAAAGGCAAGGATGAGAAGACAAAAGCAAGAGTCAAGCTCAAGTGAAGATGATGAAGATGAAAATGAAGAGAGCTATGAAGAAGATGAGCAAAGCACCTCAAGCGATGAAGAGATGAATCTCGAAGTCGCCAAGCTCATCTTACAAGTGGAGAAGAATATAAAGAAGATCAATATCAAGATTGATCACCCAATCTCCATAAAGGACTTGGTCAAAATAATTGATCATATCAAAAATGAGAAGAAGAAGATCAAGAACATGAGGGAGACAAGGAGAAAAGCCAAAGTATTCGCAAGTATAGGAATATGGGTGAGTGATGATGAAAATTCAAGCCCAAGTGATAAGAGCATCACCATCCACTCCTTCAAGAAAAACTCTTCCTCAAAGTCATCATCACACAAGTCGTCTCGCAACCCATCTCACAAGTGTCTTATGGTCAAAGGTATGGATAGTGATGTAAATGATGATGAATTCGATGAGGGTTCTCCCTCCTATGATGAACTCCTTCATTTGATCAATGAGCAACAAAAGGATCTTAAGAAATAATCAAAAGAACTTAAAAAATTCAATGCACTTAATGACATTCATACTACATTTATTTCTAATAATGAATAATTATTGTGCAAATTCAATTTAAAAAACAAGGAGTATGAAGAGCTTAAGGTTAAATTTGAGTGCATTGAATCTCATACTAAAGTCCCTTTGAAGCAATCTACCTCTCTATTTAATTTCAATCCTAAAGTAGATGCTTCCACTTCTTGTAATGATTTAATTGCTTTATCTAGCTCATCCCTTTGCAATGAGATTTGTATTCAGAATGTTGTTATAGAATCATCTAACAACCTCATTGCACAAGAAAATGATGAGCTCAAGAAAGAAGTAGAGAAGCTCAAGGAGGACTTGGCGAGATTGAAGTGCGAAGGACATGTCCAACCTCCTCAAGATAACCGTACTTTTATGGTGAAGAGCTTGTCAACCGTGATATGCTTTAAATGCCATCAAGGAGGCCACAAGTCATTCCTATGGAAACAAGTGAAGAATGAGACCAAGGAGAAGAAGAAGATGGCAAACCTCTCCAACAAGACCTTCAAACTTTACACTAAACCTAACTACAAGAACAAGATAAAGAGCAATCACTACAAGCTCAAAAAGAAGGAAAATGGTAAGGTGGTTGCACACATGGTTGGGAAGCAGAAGAAGCTCAATAAGATTAGCAATAAGCTCGAAGGCTAAGTTACTTGTGGAGATCAAGTAACTAAAGGTATGACTTATTAATAGAGTTTTATGGACTAAACCATGTGCTTTGTGCTTGAGAGTGAGTTGAGGTTAGGATCTATAAGAATGCATAAGTTGAATTGAAATCACATATGCCAAGAGTGAAGAACAAAAGTGGACTCCATATTTGAAAAGGTGAATTCTCTGAAGATGTCGAATACAAAATGGTTTTCTATGGCAAGACGGTGAAGGGCAAGCAAGACTCGGCTGCGATGGACCATCCGGTGGTGAAGGGCAAGCAAATAGCTTGGCGCCGAAGGACCAAGGCGATGGTGAAGAGCGAGTGAAGCTTTGCGCCAATGGACCGTGCAAGGCCATGAGAAGCTATGAGTGATTCGCATCAATCACATGAGAAATCAAGAATAGATGGAGTGAAGATTTTATGGAAGTTGGCAACCCTCAAAGGTTTGAAAGTAAGAAGCGGTACTTGAAAGTATTCAAAAGGCTCAAATTGGTTCAAATATGTTTTATTTTTAAATTGAGTCTAGGTATGTCGCACTATTAAGAGGGATACAACGTGAGCTAATTGTCGCATCTCAGTACTCAAGAGTTCCCAACCAAACCCAAAGTGAGATTTTCTTGTTAAGAGTCCGAAGCGGAAAGTGTGGAAGTGTCTAAAATAGGTTTTAAAGTGTTCCTAGTTTTATCCTATGTGTTTTATGTCATGAATTCAGTTGTGATGTGTAGCCCTCTGAATAAGCTTTTCATAGAGTCCAAAATCGTCAAAATCGAACTCCGGGATCAAAAGTTATCACCGTTTTTCAGAGGTTAACTGTGCTGTTCTCGGAGACTCCGGTGAAGTCCGGATACTCTGGTACCTGGAGTGGCCGGAGACTCTAGGAAGTCTCTGGGGCTGTTTTCTGTGTTAAGTGCAGACCGAAGACTCCGGTGTAGGCCGGATACTCTGGTAAAGTCCAGAAAAGAGCCTAACGGCTAGTTCTGACACAGTTCTGTGACTGTTCTGACGCCGTTTTGGATTTTAGGCCGGAGACTATGGTGTTCACCGGATACTCCGGGGTAGGTGTGTCAGAACAGTAACGGCTAGTTGTTTGAAGTGGACTATTTATACCTCACTCACCCCATCCTTTGGGGCTGCTGCAAGGGCACGAAAAGAACATCCTCTAGAGCCAAAAGAACTCCTTCCCACTCCAATCTAGTGTGTGATTTGAGAAGCAAAGAGAGTTGGGTTGTGAGATTGGAAGATTGAGTGCATGTGAGCTAAAATTCAATCTTAAGCACTTGAGTTTTCGATAAGAAGTTCTCGAAGCGTTTGTTACTCTTGGAGGTGAAGCCTCCTAGCCGGCTAGGTGTCGCCGGTGAGCTCCCATGCTTGTGGTGAGCCGTAGGAAAGTTTGTGAAGGTCGATCTCGCCTCCGGAAGGGAAGAGATCAAGTTAGTGGAAGCCAAGCTCAAGTATGACCGAGCTTGGAGAGGAAAGCGGTTGAAAGAGACCCGGCTCGTTGGAGCTTCCTCAACAGAGACGTAGGATTCACGGTGGTGAATCCGAACTTCGGGAAACAAATCTTTGTATCTCCTCCCTTGTTTCCTTGCTTTTAAGTTCTTGCTCAAATCTTTGTGCATATTACTCAATCTACTTGTTTGTGTGTATTTGAGTGTAGGTTCTCCGTGGATCTACTTGGAATCATCTCCGAGAACACACGACATCACTTGGTTTGAGCTAGAACTCTCTACCCATCATTTTTATTCAGTTTCGGACTCTGTTCTATACAGAAACCGGAGAATCTGAACTTCACCGGAGTTTCCGGACCTGTACAACCCGGAGACTCCGGTCTTCACCGGAGTATCAAAATGAACAGTAATTTCAGGCGAATGAACAGCATTTTCAGCCTTTTTCAATTTGAGTCTTATTGCACATCTTTCGCTAGATTTGAGTAATTCTTGTCACCCTACGATTATAAACTTTCACACTTATTTAGGATGATTGTGCATTAGTTGAGCCTAGCATATTTAGTTTTTTCACTTGTGAAAAATCCGTTAATTTATATTCTGCTGCAAGTTTAGGCCAATGAAAAAAAGGGACGAATTTTTGTAAAACGCCTATTCACCCCCCTATAGGTGACATCACTGTCATTTCAATTGGTATCAGAGCCAAGTCTCTCTTTTCGGACTTTACCGCCTAGAGAGTAAAGATGTCAACTAGTGGATTAGTGCACGTAGAGCCACTCCTTTTAGATGGTTCTAATTATTGTGATTGGAGTACTCGCATGCTTAATATCTTTAGGGCTATGGGTCCTCAAATAGTGCGAGTTGTAGATGTGAGTATTTCTCCTCCTAATGATAAACTCATATCACCCGAAGAGGAAGAGAAATGCATACATCTCAACGCCTATTCACCCCCTCTAGGCAACATCATTGTCTTTTCAGATGGGCGTATTAATAAAGATTATGATCATCACATACCCAAATTCCCATCCAAAGGTAAAATAGATAATGAAGTTAGATGCAAAATCCGTTCATTTGTCGTAGCTCTTTTTACCTCAGCTAGGATTGAATATGCTCATTTCAATTTATTGCAATGTCTAGTATAAGTCTCATATGGTAGGTTGCTTGTATTTCTCTCTTATCTATGAGCAACCTACATGGTTTATTAGTGGTAGGTTTCTTTTATGGCATTAGTTTTATAATTGATATCTTTTATGTGTCAGGAACCAATATATAGGATAAGTCCCTATTGTTATCAATAATAAGTACATATGTCTCACAAGTATTCAACATTTGTATGTACATATTTAGGGGGAGTATATCCTATAGGTTGTGATTTTGAAACTAACATGTGTTTCAAGTTGCATTTTTTTTAGTCTCATGCAGCAATCAACATTTCCTCGGAGGTATGCAATGCTCAAACGCTTCAATTGGTATCATTGTCAAATCTTTGTTCATTTAAGCTACCTCTATGCATAATATAGCTTAAACTTCCTATCTTGACATATTGTCTAGTTGTGCATATGTTTCTTTCTCATCATATGTATGCACACATATAGGGGGAGTTAGACTATATTATGTGATTTTCATAAATTATGATCCATATGCTTTCATCCTTTTTAATTGATATCATTCTTTTATAGTGAGATCCCTACAATTGCATTAAATTTTGTATCATTACAATTGATATTATTTTTAATTGGATCATGATTTGTGAAGCTCTCTCCTATGTGCTCTAATGTTTTTCCCTTTAAGTTCAACATATGCATATAATCCTTTTTGGGATTCTTGACAAAGGGGGAGAAGTTAGATGACCAAAGCAAGAAATGCAAGATGAACAATGTGAGGAGATTGTAGCAAGTGCAAGGTACATGAAGGTTAAGAAAGGGGGAGAAGCTCTTGCTTAGGTCAAATCAAAGGAGATAGTGGTAATGGAGAAATGGGGAGCCACAACAAAGGGGAATTAAGTGGTAAGAACATGCATCCAAGCAATGCGGTAAGACTTTGTGTTTATTTATGATCTTTATATTTAGAATCATTTGTTATTTGTCACTTGCTTTGGTTGTGTTGTCATCAATCACTAAAAAGGAGAGATTGTAGCAAAAATGGCCCTATTAGGCCATGATTATGATTTTTTGGTGATTAATAACAACATAATCATTGGGAATAACATGTTTGTCAAGAATATATATTAGTAGGTTTCATGGATGCAATACATGAAGAAGCTACCGAAGCCAGGACAAAGTTTGGTTGAATTGGAAAAAGTCCCAGGAAAAATGACTACACCGGATGTTCTGGTGCTACGGGTATTTGCCTCACCGGATAGTCCGGTGATTGATTTGAACATACCGAAGGAAATCACCAGAGCATTGTTGAAAAAGGGGAGAATGCAGTAACCTCACCGTATAGTCCGGTGATGATGTGATAAGCACCAGATAATACACTGGAGCAATTTACACAGAGAAGATGTTGGCTCGGATGGCTAAGGTATACTCACTGGAAAGTCCGGTGATGAGGATGGAGTATACACCGGAGTATCCGGTGTTTATAGAGGTTTGAGTGGGGTTCCAACGGCTAGTTTGTGAGAGTGTACTCACCGTATGATCCGATGTTAGTACTATTGTTCTCATCGGATCATCCGGTGTTAACAACTTCTCAGAGCCGTTGGGTTAACAGCTAGTGCGCGAGTTTGAGGTTATAAATACCTCTCCACTCAGTCATTTTAGGGTGTTGGAGTCCTGAGAAGTTCATGTACATCTGAGAAGACATCCAAGCTACCAATGTGCTTAAAGTGATCATCCAAGATGATTAAGCATAAGATTAGTAAGTGATTAGTGCTTATAGGCCTAGAAAGTGAGTTTTTAGGTGATTATTGCCTAAAGAGTAGATTAAGGAGTGATCCAACAGTGTATCTCTTGGTACGTCGGTACATAAGAGTCTTGGTGACTCACCAGCAAGCTTGTTGACCCTCTGACTTGGTATGGAGCGGCGGCAAAGCGATTGTGCAGGGACGCAGAAACCCTTGCCTTTGTGGCTTAAGCTTCGAAGTGATCATGACGGCGAGGAACTGGAAGAGAGGCTAGTGGTGAGATCTTACCTTGGTGGCTTGGTGGCTCATTTGGGTAGAGGTATTGTCTTTGTGACTTGGTAGCTCAAAAGTCGTGATCGGGTGTTTACCGGGAGCATATCTTGCGTGGAGCTCCAACATGGACTAGGGGTGGCATTCATGGCATCGATACCACAGGAAAAAAAAAATCCTTATGCTGAGTTTGCTCTCTCTACCTTATTTATGTTTCCGCATTACTTGCAATTTACCTTCTTAGATAGGTTGCAAGCGCTTTGATTGGTAGAGTAGACATACTAGATAAACCTAGAGCACATTTAGATAGAAATTGATATAAGTTTATCTTGTATTTTTTTAAACTGAAATAGTTCTAAGTATCCTAATTCACTCTCTTTTAATACATTACCGAACCCTACATCTTTCCTGAAGCATTGCAAAGGAACATGCGGGGCACGAGCGGGACATCTCCCATTACAATGTTGTGGCTGCATTCGGGCAGGTTACCTCAACGGGGGAGTACAAGGTGCTTCGTTTGCTCGACCACACAGGGCAGCTATGCGAGATCTTCACCCTTGATGGCAGCTGGGAAAATGTGGTCATCAATGAGGCTATATTCTTCTTCTCAGTTGATTTTGTTCTGAGGCAAGATGCTTCGTTGGGTCGCATAGTTTCCTTCGACCTTGAGAGAGAAGAGTGGAGGCCGAGTCTTCGAGGACCCTAAGTAGCCTCGTGGCCGATCCTGGACATCACCCACATTTTGGCACGGATGAGCTCTCAATGACTACCTAGTTGTGGTCCATCGCTTTCTTTCTTCCAGTATGCACCTATGGTTTTTGTGGACTTTGAAAGGGGCTTATGGGTCAAGCAGCACAACACACAAGCTCAACTCAGTGAATATACAAGTACAACTCGTACCTTGTTAGTGTTAAATGATGGGAGAATAGTACTTATTTACATTGGAATTGATAAGGGATATTGAGAATTTACAATCAAGGACCAACACTTCGACAGATGTGGTAGACACAGGGTATTGTTTTTCTTTTTCCTCCTTCTTCACTTTTTTCTTTCCCTTTCATGCTAAAAAATTAAAGAAAGGTTTAAAGGACTCCTAGGTGACTAGGTGAGCCCCCTCCCCACCCACCCGTGGGGTGGATGGATCCGCCTCTGTTTGCTACCTTGTCATTACTAGTCAAACTCTATCCATTACTTAGCACTCAATGGATCTGTAAAGTTTCCTTTGGGTTTTCTGTACTTATTCTTATGTTTTTTGAAATTGAAACCATGTTTATTCACTGGAAATTGGAAATGAACTCTCATAATGTAACCAGTATGAAGCGCAGTGGTAATTGATCACGTATTTCTACTTATGAGTTCTGACATGATTTGAAATTTCGCATTGCATATTTCAAGCCACACATGGTGTTTACGTTAACCAAGTGCAGCAACAGGTTCCCAATAAAATCTGCTTTCTGGACTGCTTAACCTAAATCTTAGGTAAAATTAGGTTGATACCATCGTAAAAGTGTCTATATTGAAAAATACCATCGGCTGTGAGTATGATATATGGGCCCACTTCTTCTTATTAAGGTATTAGCAATGGAAAAAGTCCATTTCTCATCTCTCAACTATGAATCCAGTATAAATTTCGTCCCTAAATCGAAAAACCAGATTTTTTTTCACCTCTAACTTCTAAAACTGTTTGGAATCCGTCCCTCAAGCCTTTTGAGGCTGATTTTGCTTGCGTGGCGATGTAGTCAATTCTGACGTGGCACGACCAATTATTCCCCCTCCCCTCCCTCCTCTCTCTCCTATCGTCTTCCTCGTCTGCATCTAGTATTTACAGTCTTGCTCTAAGCTCATTGCAACCATCCAATCCCCTTACTGGTTGACTCTACTTGTCATCTCTCCTCTCACCCCTGCTCAGATCAGCTGCGCAACATGGCCGCCTCCGCTGCCAAGTGCCACTGCCGCTTCAAGATATTTGTGGCCGCTGACGGCTACGGCCAGCTGCTCAAGGACGTTGTTGTTGCACACCTCCCCCCCCCCCCTCAATTGTGTTGCCTCCCCTTTTTCCCTTAGTTTGGCCGTCCTCCTCCTCGACCCATCCACTTGCCGCTCTCGTGGTGGCTTGTAGACATCCTTCACTCCCGTGGCGGCTGGCAAGAAGTAGAGCTGTCACCCTCGGCTTCCGTGTGTGGCCTATAGGAAGCCACCACCACCATGTCTTCTATGGGCGGCTTCCCACAGTGTCACATCGTGGCACTATAAGGTAGCTATGAGGCTGACGAAGTTCACCCTTTAAGGGGATGCAGCGTGGGCAGGGCCAAAGGTCCGCCAGAGGAGGCACACCTGCTCTCCTTGTCATGCGAGCTCAGGACGTGGGGCCACCTCAGGGTCAGCGTAGCCAAGATCGAAGTAACAGGGTAACCTCGGATGGGGAGGCCAGGAACGCAGGGCGAGCACGGGTTTGGAGGCTTTCGTGCGACCATCTGTGCATGCTTCTTCTTCAACCTCGCTGTTGTGGGCGTCATTCTTGGGACAATTGTGGGTGTCACCATGAAGGCCCCCATGGACGACTTGGGTGAGCCAAAGCAGCCACCCGTAGGACTCTACTCCCCGTAGCGAGCACCAAACTGCAAGGTGCATCCATGGAGATGTACGGACACATGATGTATCCAGTGAGGAAGAAAGAGATGAGATGAGTGGATTTGAGGCCTTTTGGCTATGGATCTGCTGTGAGAAGAGGTGGATTAAGTTTGCTCAACTATGGTGGCTTAGATTTGATTTTGCTTTGTTCTGATTCGGGGAAGAAGGAATGGTGCAGCTCATCTGCTATTTGTATTTGGGGAAGAAATGGAACAGGGAAGAGGATGTTTAGCAAAGGAACAAGAATAAAGAAATGAGATGAGATAAAGAGATGTGCCGGCTCAGTATGCCTTCCGACGTCAGATCTGACTCAACATCGCCACACAAGCAAAACCAGCCTCAAAAGACCTGAGGGATAGATTCCTAATAGTTTTATAAGTTAGAGGTAAAAAACAATTCTGGTTTTTTGGTTTATGGACGAAAATTAAACCGGGTTCATACTTAAGGGACGATAATAGACTTTTCCTTAGCAGGTTGGATTTGTCATGAAAAGACCAAAATATCCTAGGCATGACTTAGGCTCCAGCGGTTAGACCATCCCCAACTGATTCCCGTCAGGATCTAAAATTTTTCACGAAGGAATTTTCATTCCCTTCAGCGTTCCAACAGTTTCCCTTTACTGTTCCCATTACTAAGGAATTCCCAAGTTCATTCCTTTTAGGACAAAATTCTCTCTTCTTTTTTTTTACAAATTTTTTTTAAAAAAAATTGTTGAAGATAAGAGAAAATAAAGGGAATAAAAATGAGAAAGTAAATCGGGAATGAAAGAAAATAAAGAGAATATGGTTAGGATTAACACGTTCGAGACAAAGCTGGATGGGTAGGACGGTAAATTTGACGGAGGAAACGGGGATATTTAGTTATTTGCCACTCAATTGGTGTGACTCATCCAAACTGCCATTATTTTCGTGTGCAATTTTTGTGATGCCATCAGATCTGCGAATTCTTAGTTGTATACCACTTTGGACCCTTTTGCCCGTACCTTTCTTCTTCCTCCATCTCCTTCCTATGCTGCTCCCTCTCCTGACCGAGCTGAGGTCGTTGGCCAGCCAGAGAGGTCACCATCGTTGCGTGACAGCCATGGACTCGTCGTTGCGCCCTCTTTCACCCTCAGCAGTCATGCAGCTCAGCCTGTGACGGTCTTGGACCTTATCCCCGGCGGTGGCCATGGAGCTCGGCCTCGCCGCCGCATCCCAAGGCCGCGGTCCAAGGTGGTGGAGAGGAGGAAGAGGGAGCTCGTTAGTCCAAGGGAGGTTCTAGACCAGGTTCGCGTTATTTGTTGTCGCCATGGCCGCTGTTGTGCGTCCTTGCCGCAGGGGCCGACGACGGTGGCTCTTGTGAGCTGACGAGGGAGAGGGGGTGCTTATTGACCTTGCCCATGAGCACATCTCCATGACCTACATGGTGACCACATCAATCATGCGGAGTCCGTGGCAGTGCCAGAGGCAGACACGACGGCGGCGGCGGCGGCAATGGCCGGAGCAGGAGGAGAAAGATGGTATAGAAGAGGCAAGAAAGAAGAAAGGGGTAAAATTGTTAATAGTGGTACGAAAATAAGTAATTTACAGAACCAGTGGCAAGAAAATAATTGTATACCGAAATAATGGTAATCTGAGAAAACGAGGGTTTCGGGGTCTCTACCCACCGAATCCTCGTGGCGGCGACCACTTGGTGTTCGGAAAGGCGAACGGTTCCTCGCCATGGCGTCGGAGAAGGAAGCTGCGCTCGCCGCCGTGCCCAACGACAACCCCACCATGTGAGTCCCCTCGCCCTCTTCTACGCTTTTACTGTTGCAAGACCCCCTCTGATTTGTAGACACCTTGGTACGCTCGGTGTCAACTGCTTGACTATCATTTGGGAGATTGTTGATTGAGCAGTTTTGATTTCAAATGAGGGTACTGACTCATCTGTCCCTCGTGTAAATTTGCAAGTGGGGGTTTTTTTGGAGAGGGGGGGGGGGGAGGAGGCGTGGAATTAGTACGTGCAAATAGGGATCGATTAGGTTCTAAGCCTAATTTTAGTTAATAATGAAATGATAGATGGTTTTTTGAATCATTTGAGGCAAATTGTTTCTCCATAGGAAGTCTGAGCTTCTGAATTGGTCAGCTCTTTCTTAAGAACTACAAAGATGCAAAAGAAGGGGTTAAGTTTAATTAGTAATGAGATATGGTGCTCTGAATCATTTGAGATTAGTTTTCTCGCAGTAGCAAGATTGAGTTGTTGAACTGGTGACCTCTTGTTGAAGAAATAAGAACTAAGATGCAAAAATAGGTTGAGTATCTGCATTGTGCACATTGCACAGCAAAGACTTTGGTCAAAGTGTATCAGTTTCTGATGCCTGATGCATCTGCAGATTTGACAAGATCATCAAAAAGGAAATACCGTCTAATGTGGTTTATGAGGATGAGAAGGTATTGTACAGTATAGCTTTTCTCGATATTTCGATTTGATTAAAAATATTCTTGTGGATAATTAATTGATAGCTGCTTTGCCCACCATTCTTATGGGCTTTATGTTTAGGAGAAGGGAGTACGAGAATTACTCTTCTGATAAGCCTGTTATGTTTGCAATAGTGAGAGTGTTGTTCTCAACTAGTGTTAAATGCAGGAGATGCCCATAAGTTGTGTTTGTGTAATGGAAAAAATTGATTAGTATCTGTGTGTGCGTGCCAAGCAATCCTTTAAAACTTGGGGCATGACACTGGAAAAATATTCTATTACAGGGGGGACTATGTTCACATGCTTTATAAATTGTGACGGTTACATTTTGTTAATGAACTTGAACACTAATTAATTGAGCGATCTGTGCTACTTTGGGACATAATTAACCCTCAATGTTGCATTGTTTGTTGTAATCTTTCAGCTGCTCCTGACATTGTTGAGTTTTAACTACTTCAAAGTAGAAAGCATGTTACAAGGAAAAACTCTAATCATTATATCCACATGTTCTTTAGTATTGTAGGTTTTTTCACTTTTACATAATTTGTTTGTTAAAATGAGAACAAGCAATGAGGTTGCGCACACAGTAACCATGCATGTTGTGCTGCATATGGATGGCTCCGTGTCATGTATGGTGGATCACAATGTCAATTTTCATGATGGCCAGTTCATGTAATGAAATTTCCCTGTGCATTCTTTATGGGCCCTTACAGTAGTATAGGAGAATCAAAGTACCATTTTGTCAATGGCAACTGTGTGACAGATCACTAAATTGCAAGGTTCTGATTAAATTGGATGCTCAGTTGATTTCTGCTGTTTATTGCTTTGTGAATGGCCTAAATGTACATCCTGATTTGTGGTGTAAGCTATTCGTTTGTCATCTCTGAAGGGCATTGATCTGATGTTTTGGTTCCAGGTCTTGGCTTTCAGAGACATAAACCCTCAAGCTCCAACGCACATCTTAATCATTCCCAAAGTCAAGGATGGATTAACTGGCCTTTCAAAGGTAGAGTTTCACTGTTCATCAATTATCAAATTTATGATTTCCATAATTTTAGGCTAACTTTTCTCATCATGGTCATCAATACGTTATATGCTAGTTTCCTCGAATTTACTATCCTCACAAAAAAGAAAAACATTTTATTCGTGCCATCATCCCAGGCAGAAGAGAGGCATGTAGAGATACTTGGTTATCTCCTATATGTTGCGAAAGTGGTTGCAAAGCAGGAAGGACTTGAAGATGGCTACCGTGTTGTCATCAATGATGGCCCTAGCGGATGTATGTGCAACTGAAATCCCTTAGGTCACATTTTTGACTGACCACTTGCCCTATCAACCACCTGATATTTTTCTTTGCAGGTCAATCTGTTTACCACATCCATGTACATCTTCTTGGCGGCAGGCAGATGAACTGGCCCCCAGGCTAAGAACCACACGTCTGTAGATCAGTCTTCGCGGCAAGGATTTGCGTCGCAATTCTATCGAATAATCCCTGTAATTTCCGTAAAAGTTAGCTCGCTGGACCTGTGCTATACTTGTGGAATTACTGGAACCATCCTGCTGTGATTTGTGGACAATAAAAGTACTTGGAATCTTGGATTGACTGGCTTCTTATCAATCTGATCAATGTTTTCACAAGAGTTACTATCCTCCCTTGTCGAGTAGTTGTGGTTTCCTGCAATGCCTAACTTGTGGGATGCAAACGACGATTATGACGCAAGCTTTGATTTTTTTGTCACCGCTAAGAAGTTGTTTCGTTTATCTGTCACTTCAGACTACAATTATTGACTCAGATACTTTCATATTTTATTGGTATGAGTGACATTATAATCATTATTAAAGGGTAAATCTTTGAGCGGCAAATCATCGACTGCATGATCCAGAGCTGCCCGTGGCGCGGTAAAGAGTCTACTGGGCCGGCCACTTGGGCCAGAAGATGGATGGCGAGTGGATCAGACTTCAGAGCGAGGCTCAAATGGAAGATTTTTTGTAAAAAAAATTATAAAACTAGACGTCTACCATTCTCTTATGAAACGGTTAATAATTTAGAAATTATTAACCTCACAAGAGTTACTATCGTTGTGAGGGCCCGACGTCTAGTTTTGTAATTTTTTCACGAGAAATTTATTTATTTAAATTTTTAATGAAAAAATATAAAAATAAAAAAAAGCTCAGATATTTCTGCGGTTTCGTGACAGCTTGCGAGGTTTGGATTGTGGCGAGAGGACGGCCTCAGCTCAGCTCTCTCTTCCTCCTCCAGCTCAGTAAGCTCACGGATCAAGCACCAGTGAGCGAGAAACTAACTTGAAACCGCCATGGCCATGGGGCTCCCCGGCCTCCGCTGCTGCGACCTCGCCGCTCGCAGCTTGCTCCCTCGGCCCCGCCCTGCCGCGCAGGCCTCCTCCGCGCGTCTCCCCTCCCCGCTACTCCTCTCTGCAAGCCCCAGGTATTCATTCATTCGCCACCGCTCCTTATTTTCCTCCTGGGCTCTTGATGTCGCATGCACTAGAGAATCGAATGGCGAACGGAGATAGCTTGAGGTTTGTAGTTGATGCTGATCCACTGATTTGTGCTCCTGCCCACAGCTGGGGACAGTATTGGGGAGGAAGTCCTACGCATGTTCCTTGAAGAGAGGCAGCTGCACGGCGATTTCGTCGCCAAAATCTCTGACATGGTTTGGAGGAGAAATGGCGCAAATGTTGATGTGTTAGAGGCGACCTCGGGTCCAGAAAATGCTGCAAATGTTGCGCAACCTGATGTAAGAGCATCTCCAACCAAGCTCTCATATTTGACCCCCTATTCCTCTTATTTAGGGGCTCCTCATCCAGAAATCATCCCTTATTTCTCAACGTGTTCCAACCGATCCCTTATATTTGACCCCCTATATTCGAATCATCTCTATTTTATTAATATCCGGTAACTCTCTCTCCTCTCTCTCCCCTCTCTTCCTCTCTCTCTCTCCCCTCTCTCCCAAATGAGGGGTTGGATGAGGAGTCCCTAAATGTAGGGGGTGAGGGAGGAGATTTGAGGGCTCCTCAAATATAAGGGGTCGGATAGGGGGTCGGTTGGAGATCAATTTTCATCGTTTTTTCCTCAAATATAGGATAGGGGGTGAGAAGAGGGCTTGGTTGGAGATGCTCTAAGTTATGCAAAATCGCGCTGCCGTCATCTACTTTTGCAAGGAATAACTGATTGACCATTGGAATGCAGGTCGGGGAAGAAGTTACAGGTGAGGGAGTCTTGAGGCTAGCGGCGACCAGAGATTGGGTATCTGGTGAGAGCGACCTGCCTGTCCGCAAGAGGCCTTCTGCTAAGGTCTGTCATCGTGTTATTTAGGGATTGTTGTTCATTATTTTGGATTGTCAGAATGTTATTGCAGAAATAGCTGATTGAGAAATGGGAATGTTTTTTCAAATGATGACAGGATAGACAGAATGAGAGCGACAAAAGGAAGAACTCAACCTTCTGAAATATGAAGCAGTGTGATCCCTCTCCAGTTTTTCGTCTTCTTTGAATTTTTTCAGAACAAAGAAAACTGCTTACCATCTACTGATGCTCATGATTCTCTTGCAGCTCAAGAATGAATTGTTGCTCTTGGCCACTGGAATTGGAGCAGCATGTAGTTTATACTGTCTCCTGGTCTTTTCTCTTGAGGTACAATTGACATAAAAGAAGAAGCAAGTACCTTTGCGCTCACCATTAGGGTTGAAAACGGACGGAAACGGTCGGGAAAACCCTCTAACCGTTTTCACTTTCACATTTTATCTCGAAAACGGAATCGAAAACGGAAAAGTCGGAAACGGGTACGAACTCGGGAATGTCGGGATATCGAAAATGAATTAATCCGAACGGAAACATGTCGGTATCGGTCGGGAACCGATAATTCAAACCGGACATAACCGATCAATTTTCATACACTAGATGTTTGAATACTGTCACACTAGTACACCACATTCAACCATGTTCGTTCACATAATGACATATGAGTTACAAATAGATAAATTCACACACCGACACAACATAGTCACAATAATAGCCTAATAGGAATATAGGATAGCAAAAGTGCAAAACACATAGACAAATATTCTTCCACGTAGCCGACAGCTCATCACTCATCAGCATCATTCATCATATCCATCTCTTGATATTTAGATTAATTCAACTGAACTAATTAAAAAGAAAAATCAACACCACCAACGCAAAGAGCAAGGTTTGCAGTCTTGCAGAAGCCAGTAAGCACACTGGATTCATAAGAGTTTCTGCCAATGGGATCATATACAGGTAGGCACATATATGCTATTAGCATAATGAATAAGATATCCTTTTCTCTTAATAAAAGAAAAGAGGATTGTTAGGCCTGTGTGCTTCAGCTTGCAATGCCTGAATCTGAACAACATAGCTGAGTCCTTAAGACCTTAAGTCAGAAAACAATGTGATGATAACACTCCATCTGTTTTAGTACATGTACATTTTCTTGAGGATTATCCTTTTGCAATGCAAGTCCACTATGAAATAAAGTGTAGCCATTGCATTTTTTCCAACCACTGGCCATGCTTCCAAGGCTGTGTGAGAGAGAATGAGTGGTTAACCATTAAAGTATCTATTAATAAGGGTAAATATGACCCAATTATTAATCATTTTTTAGTTACTTCACCTAATTGATCTGTTAGCAAAAGGTTACCAGACATATACTGTGAAACAGAGAAGGTTAAATAAAACAATAGGTAAACAAGAATCTCTTGCCTTGCTTCTTCGGTTTTTGAACTCTTATAGAGCGAAGCTCCTGTAGTTTCTCAACCATAAGGGCAAGCTCAAGCTGAAAGTGGAAGATTTGTATTGAGAAAATTAGTTCATTTGGAATCAAGAATATTATGCCGTTACTATTAACTAAAAAACGTCCATACAAATATAGAATCATTAGTAGATTAAAATATAAATAAAGCAACTCAAACAACTACACAATAATTATTTGATTGCATAACAACTCTTGGGGGAGGGAGGGGGAGCAAGCAAGAAGGTAGTGGAATGATGGCGCAGAAGTCGGATTGCACCTCAAAGAAAAATATACCATAGTTTTAGATAGAAACTTCCAGATAAAGAGATAATGGAGTTCAGAGGGTTCCTAAATTCATAAAACTAGAGAATAGAATGGTGTAACTTAAAGCTTGCTTGCAACTTAACTTATTCAAATTCAGTTCGATTGCACTTCAAAGGCAAATATAACAAAGTTTTAGATGGCAACTTCCAGATAAATAGATAATAGAGTTCAGAGGGTTCCTAAATTCATAAGAAAACTAGAGAAAGGTCACAGGTCACAAGAATATAAAGGTATAACTTATAGCTTGCAACTTAACTCATCCAAACTCAAGTATCAGGTTGTATTAGTATTCAATAGCACATGCAGATACACTTGCAGACAACTAATGAAACATAGTCCTCACAGAGAATAGAACTTTCACAGGACACCCTAAGCATGAATTTGGTTCCAATATTACCTCAGATTTTAGACGCTTCCTTTCCTCATTTGCTTTCTTCTTGGCAATCTGTTTCATGCTTTCCACCTGGTTTGCATGTATACCAATGAATCGGTTAATCACTTAATCGTGGAGCCACAATGCTGTCCTACTACAAGGTATCCTTACGAATGAAACAACATTTTTCACAAATGAAAGGCACCTTGCGTTTCGCGATGTCCTTGGCTATTTGCCTAGCTCTCCATTCATCAGCTTCCTTGTCGATTCTGTCATAATCTGCACACTCCTATGAAACATCAAGACAATGGATGTCATCCAATAGTTGGATTTTTGGTTGATTAGATGTGAAAGGAACGTCTTCGCAAAGATAATGAACAGTAAAAGGCAACGATAAGTGCCACCTTCTGGAAAAGCTCCGCGACATGCTTTCTTTTTCTCTTCCTCCACCACTTATTTCTCTTGGATTTCTGAAGCTGGCAGAGCGCCTGGTGCCTGGCTGGCGGAGTGCGGCTACGGCCTACGGAGCATCTGGCCTCTAGCGGAGTGGCGGCTGGCGGGCGACTGCGCGGAGGTGGAGCTCTGGCGGCTGGGCGAGGGTGACAGTGCGACACGGAAAGGAATAGCCGAATAGGGGTTCAGCTGTTCAGGAAGTGGCGGCAGCAAGCTAACAGGCCGTCGGCACATGGGCCTTAGTGGGCTAGGGTTGATGTATTCAGGCCTTATCTCGCGAAGGAAAAATGGGAATATCCCGCATAAAAACGGGAAAATAATAAAACGGACGAAAATAGCTCAAACCGTTTTCGGTACCGTTTTCGCGAGACCTATACCGTTTTCGTCCCGTTTCCGAATAAGATCCGAAAATACGAAAACGATCGGGAAAAAAAGGGATACGGCACCGAGACGGGACGGGATTTTCCCGTTCCGTTTTCATCCCTACTCACCACAAAACACTTTAGTAGTGTAAAAAGTAAAATACTAATTATATGCCATAATTAAATGCTTCCTTGTTTAACTTTGAACTTTAGAAACCAACTGATAAGATTAACCGGTTTGTGCTTCCATAACTGCTCCAACTGGGAAGTAGGCATCATAGAGTTCATCATTTATGTATCCTGGGCCTTGCATCGGACTCATGTTATTTTTTGGGTCACAGATTTGACCAAATGTAAGGGGATGCATCCAACATACAACTTGATGTGTCGATGTCATGTCTAGAATCAAAGGTGATCTTTAAAATGGTATATGAATGGTTTCAACATTTAATGGACATCCTAGATAAGATCATTGACTATGCCTTTGCTTAGATATCATATGATTCAGTAAGTTAATGAACAGCACAATTTTCTTTCCCTAAATGGCTAAATATGGGTGATTGATGTGACTGAATCTTTAATACTCTTATTGAACAGGCTGCTATTAGTTATGCTTTTGGAGTTGCTTTCAGGTAAGCTAAGTAATTGTCTGATACAACTTAGTAGTGTTTAATATAGTGCTGCTGCTACTGGTCCCTTGTGATATGTGAACATGTATTTCTTCAACTATACTGAAGCTAGCCACTCTTATGTTGGAAAGTTGTTTGTACCTTCAACTTTTGTATCGGCACACAGACAACCTGTCAAAGGATGATATTCCAGAAATTTTTCTGAAGAACAAAGTGAAGAAGAAGTAGGTTTCAAGATGTTGTAAGCTTTAGTTCGTACTCCGTTATTCTATTCCTCACATTCCAATAGTTTCAATAATTATTCATTTATTCCTATCTATGCAAACGCTAGAATTGGCATCACAAGCGAAGATTTGAAGAATACAATAGAGAAGACCTTGGGTGGCACTTCAGTAGATCTTTCATCTCCAAGGCTTGTGATTCCTGCTGTGATTTTTGGTTTGTCAGCTTTATCAGATCACTTCCAGAGCACCATTTTCAGTTTTGAGGTAAGTGCACCACTCTGCTATTATACTAGACCTCATTTAGTTGTCAGAATATGTCAGATTTATCTTGTCCGTATGTATACACATAGTATTTCAGTGCTCGTTTCCCTGTTAACTATGACAATTATATAGCAAGGATATTATCATGAATCCCTTAGTCCAAGTGACTAATATTCCCTGTCTGGAATAAGTTCTTCCACGGACATATTCTGAATGACTGGCCCTCTTTGTGCAGCTTCTCCCAGGGATGATGGGATTTCCTTGCATACAAGGCTGCAGCCTTGGTTCAAGTCTACAGAGATAACGAGGATCTCCGATTGATACTTCCGGAGGAAGAGGACACTGACAGCTAGGGATGACAATGGGTCGGGTACGGGCGAAGTAGATCCGTACCCGACCCACCATCCGAATTGTCTTACCCAACCCGTACCCACGAAGGCTGACGAGCGAAATTTTGTACCCGTGCTCATGTCCATCGGGTACCTGAAATCCATGGGTTGCCTGTGGGTACGTGAACAACAAGAAGTCCCATTCAACAAGTAGAGCAAATATTCAGGGTGTAATTTTCTATGTAATATTGGAAAGTGGGCGATGTAAGCAAATTGAGGACAAAGAAGAGAGGGTAATCATAGTTCTGCAATCAGAGTTTTGCAAAGCAATAACTAATCAACAGGGAAATATGAAAGAAAACTTGCAAATACCACAACATCATTCTCTGTACTCTCCCGTCTCCACAAGCCAAATGGGGCATCAAATTAACTCCACATGATAACGTGGTGTCGAACAAGGTCTCGATAATTTGACATCCACAATTCTGATTCTAGGATACCGAGACTCAAGTGTCATGGTGGCTCGAACAACGGGATTGGTTGGGGCTACTTAGCTTGATGCTTCATGCTTCATGCCATAGGATCGGGACACGACGTCAGATCAGGCAAGGGACCAGAGATCATTGTCGGTCGTGTGGAAGTCGAGCGTGAGGATGGGTAGGAGGTGCTCTCTAGTGCGTAGATGAGATGGAGTGGGAGCGCAATGAAGCAGATCCAAGCACCGCCCATACCACGCACCTCCACCTCCATTCCACTGCCGCCGATCTCCAGTTGGGGGGAGCTGAGAGCTGGCTGGCAAAGGGGTGGCAGTGTGTCCTTTGTCTGGGAGTGTAGCGGCCGCCTGTGGCCTGGTCACCTGGATCCACAAAGGAGGCGGTTGGCGATAGCCTGATCCTCTATGTAGGAGTGCAGGTGAGGAGTGAGGAGCAACAAAAAAAAAAGCTACCAATAGCATCTCCAAGAATCATGATATCACACCTTTTATCATGAAAATAACGTGCGCGGCGTAAAAACCATCCTTTAGCAAAAACGCTATCTCACACGATATTTCTAGAGGCGCTCCAATTCTTCCTCCTCACCACACGCCAACCTCCTGGGCTGCCATCGAGTAACCGCTGACTTCCCTCCCACCTTCCTCCACTTCCCCATCGACTAGCTGCCCGTGGGGTCCCGATTTAGCGCCGGGGACGAGCTCCACGAGGATGACTTCCTCTTCTTGTCACCGGACGTGCCACCGCATCCCGACAGGCCACCAGCCCATCTACCGACCGGTCTTCTATTCTCCTACCCCTGCTGAGCCTCATCCTCATCAGTTGCCCCTGCCGGTCTTCTCGAAGCCGTGCTCTGCCTCTCTGTCTATAAGCCTGCCGGACCCCTCCTTCGGGTCACCTTGTACAACTCATATCAGTCCCTGGATCATTAGCTGGTATGCACATATTTCCAATAGAATTAGATATTACAGGAATCCATCAATTAAAGTACGATATTATGGTACAATACAGAGTTCATTACAATAAAAGCCCATAGGCATAGTTAAACAAAGCCTCACAGCGCAACGAAAATAATGCAAAAGCAACCCAAGCCCTACATGCAGCTTGAGTGTGGATAAAACCCATCTTTTGTATTCTTCATCTTCACCTTCGACGAAGTCAGTCTCTAGATCATCTGAATCCACATATAGCAAGAGTGAGTACATAAGGTACTCAGCAAGCCCTGCCTCAAAATGAGACATTAGATGCATAAAAGTAGATCAAAGATAAGGCTGAGAGTCTTTAGGTTTTGCAGAAAGCTAGTTTTCGATGCAATGTTCAATTTCCAAAGACTATTTTAGAACATATTTTAGGAACACATAAGTTGAGTTTATGGAGTTGTTGGCCCTGAGGGAGATATTTCCATTCCGTTAGTTTCCACACTTCTTTTGCCGGTGGACACACAGTCCGGGATACTCCAGGCACATAGCCAACTCTTTTTGAAAGCACGGGCACACTGCCCACTCACACGCCAAGGAGGTACTCACACCGAAAAGCTAATCATTGTTACCGAACCATAGCATGTCCTTAACCGAGGACACGTCAATCCGAATATGTTTAACACTCTGCAGAGGTTGTACACTTTACCCACAAGATATGCACAAACTCCAACCTTAGCAACTGGTGGAACTGTTATAATGAGATGCAACATCCTTACAACATAGCCACAATATCCACTCACGGGGCACTAAGATACCAATGGTCTTAGAATATTCATGGGAAGGACCACTTAGCAATCCCAAGGCTCTGACATAGCCTTAACAACATTCACCAGCCAGACTTTGGGTTACGCACTGCCCAAGTCTTCTCCTGGTCCCTGTTGCCACTACCGTCCTCTGAGTGGGTACCAAACTAAGTTGAAGGGGTTGGGTCAAGTCCTGCCCATTCAGGTCATGTGATTGTACGATTGAATACTAGGTATGATGTCACGGTGAACCGGTCCTTATACGACCGAGACAAGTGTCTTCCAGTAAGAACACCACAAAGACAAACCTTGCTCTAAGGAAATTTCCACCTTTGTATGGTACCTTACTCACCCTCGTTAAAAACACACTAGAGTTTCCACAAACACATCTTACACACACCAAGCACACAACACTTCATATTTTTTGAAAAAGCATGATTAATATATGTAATTATCCCAGTGCTTTCATTTGAGCAAATCAATCCAGCATGCTAGTAAACAAACATTCATCCAAACAATTATTATAGTTGATGTTGGGGACCTTCTAGGGTTTTAACGGAATAAAAGTGATAATATCAAATCATGGCATAAACAAGCCAGGTCATAACTACATTAGCATATATTTTTAAAATTACAGTTATTAACTTAAGCATGCATATTCCTATAATTTAAAACAATGGCTCTACGGTTGTGTTTTAAAACATAGGATCAACATGATCAATGATGTGGAACTTGCCTTCGTTGAAGTCCTCATCCGCTCCTTTGTCAAACTTCAGATCCTCTGGGTCTTCTTCGAACACTTCTTCTTCTAACAAACGCAACAAACGGCAAAAGCGCACGTATAAGCAATCAATCAAATGATTATATTAAAAACTAATTAAATTACAAAAAATATGAAAGTTACATGATTGGGTAGATCTCGAATTTAGATGAATATCGGTGGAAGAATCGGCGAAAACAAAGTTAGGACGGAGGAGAAACGGGCTTTAGAAGTTTTGTCAGGAGGAAAAAATAGAAAAAGAAAAGGAATATTCTCAGAATATTCCTCGGCTTGGCTTAGGGCGGCTTGGCTCAGGGCTGGGCTTGGCTCGGGGTAAAGGGCGGACCCACCTGTTAGCGAGGGGGGGGAGAGAAGATAAGGGAGAGGGAGAGGCGGTCGGCTCGGGCAGATTGAGTAGAGAGAGCGAGAGGGAGAGGCGGAGGGAGAGAGGTGATGGGGGCGGTGAACAGCAGTGCGCCGATGACGGAGAGCAGCGGCCAGCTCCGACGAGCGACAGGGTAGGACGGTGGCGATCGGATTCATCCCAGGTGAGGGCGGATCTGGACAGCGAGGGCGAGGGTGAGGGCCAGCAACGAATCGAGGCGGGAGAAGCTCCGGTGATCGGCAAAACGGAGCGAGGATGGTCAGATCTACATCATGATGGAGACGGCTCGCGACGAGGCTAAGGTATGGGGCCGGATTTGAGGATTTTGGGGCTTCCCATTTGGGGAAGAGAGGAAGAGGAGAAGGGTGGTGGAGCTCACCGGCGACGGACTTCAGTGTGGTGGTGGCAGTGGTGCTTTACTCGGGTGGAGGTGAGTTAGAGAGAGATGATGCTGTGGAGAGAGGAGGAAGAAAAATGTACTACTCATTTTATAGGTGGTGATGGTATGGGCACAGTGGCGGTGTGGGACGCGAGGCGAGACGCAGGGCTCGAGAGAGCAGCTGGGCGCGAGGCGGTGAGCATAACTACGACGCGTGGTGACAAGACGGGCGGCGCGATGCGATGCAGAGGGTGGTGTCAGATCACGAGAATGGAAGAGAGATGAGTTTTCAAGTTTTTTTTCGAGAGAACATGGGTGTTACAAAGCCCGAGCCTATCCGCTCCCAAATCAAATGGATCTTCAATGGATTCCTGTGTATCTCTTCGAGAAAAGCTGATTTGATTTGGATTTTGTTTGGATTCGTGAAGTATCGGGTCTCTATCTCTTGATTCATCTATATCTCAGATTGGTGCCAGCTTGCTGGGACGCGAATAGGCTCTGCCTCGCGCCATTTCACCACCCGCTGCAGCAGGGGAGGAACACGAGGCAGCGATAGGGTGTCGATGCGGACAAGCAGCCGGAGAAGGTGGCCGTGCAAGCGGCACTGACGGTGCGGAGGAAGCAGAAGCAGGACCTCAAGGAGGCGGTGGTAGGCCACCTCGTCGTGCTCTAGGACATGGTCGGCCGATGCGTCGCGCTCGAGCTCATCAGCACCAAGATCCACCCCAGTAAGCAGAGCAACCTCGCCCCTTGATCCTCTTCTGCTTCGTCATGATGCCCTCCCTTTTCCTGGGACCAGTACTCCTTGTTGACTTGCTCACCAACATGAACCTTTCGAGCTGTTAGATTTTTGCCTTTCTTTTGATCGTAGCTAGAGCTATTGGGAGCTGAATATGCAAAGTTCTTGCCTTTTGGGCTGCTCCGCTTGTTCTTGACCGTTGCGATGTGTATGCTCCGATGCACGCCTGTGTTTCCCGCCGCCGTTGAGATTTGTGTGCTCCGGCTGAATATATGTTCATCGCCGTTGAGATTTGTGTGCTCTGGCTGAGTATGTGTTCATCACCGTTGAGGTGTTTATGTCCTACGGTCTCTCTCTCTGTTCACAGTTGTGCATTCTCAGATACAACCCACATCACACAAATATATGGTTAGTTAAAAAAATACTAAAATATAGAAAAGTAGAATATAGATGGTGGAATATTGATAGTCTGTTAGAGTGAAAAGAGAAATAGAGCGAGCATCTTTTTGGATGGTCCCTCGTATGGAGATATAGAAGATATAATTTGACTAGGCTATTAGAGATACTCTAAGCTAGAGTTAGCAAATAGCAATCGGCTGTGTCGCGGGGGAGGTGGAAGTATTGGGTCAACGATGCTTGGGTACTCGTGGATAAATTATAATACCCATGCTCGATCCATTACTTTATGGGTACCCGACCTGCTATATCTATAGACAAAAACTTAGATCTATACCCACACCCATCGAATGTGATACTCACACATATCTGAATTCACACCTAGGATTGCCACCCCTATTGATAACAATAGCACGTGAAGTGGACCAGTTAGAGATTCCGTTAACCTAGTCGTTAATAAATACACAATAAATTGGTGTACCACTCGTGCTTCAGCTTTGAATAAAATTTCTCTCTTCCTGAATTTTTTTGCTTGCTCTACCCTTTTGGAGGAATAAAAAAGAGTTTGAGTAAAATTAGTATGTTAGAGACTGCTCAAAGAAAGAAGGACGTCGCATTTTTTTTCATTTGGGAAATCATACAGCACTACAGCTTATCTGTGACACTCTTGCAATCATAGTTGCAGAAATCTACAAGGTAGGAGTGCAATGCTTTTGCAACACATACCCAACCCATACTGCAAGTTGGAGACTGCATATAAGAGTTCTTACATACTAGAAGAGCATTTCCAACAGAGCAGTTACAAATTCAACAACCCTAGTGCCAGAATATTTCACTGCTACTATTAACATGATCAGAAGTTGGCCGAGTTAGTCCGCCGGAGCTGATTCTTTATCTCCAGTTGCGGTACATACTGCACTACCGGCTCCGGTGCCTGCAACAAACACAAAACGGTTACTGCATCAGTTCCCTAAACTGTAAAGATTTCGATGGACATATCATGTACATATGGAACATCGAAATATGAGAAGAAATCCGGATCTCAAAGGACACTGTCTACGAGTTCATCGTTCTCTAAGAAGTAAAAAAGGATACAGTGTGCTTCGGCTCGTAAACGCATGCGATTCCGATCGCACTGCGAGTGCATAAACAACGGTCGTTGTACAACCTTGCAAGAAAGAAATGTCTCGCGTTCTGTGAAGCCATAGGCTGTAAGACCATTTTCGATCATATTCGCTTAGTTTGGTTCCTTTCTTGATTCTTCTTTTAGTTCTTATATCTTATATTTTTTATCTCTAACAACTTTTTCTAAATTCTTGAAAAGAAATAAGAGATAATCCTAGAATAAAAAAATAGGAGAAAGAATCATCGAAAGGAAATTATTAGAACGCTGAAAGTAACCAGAATTTCTTCGCGAAAAAAATAAGACTCGCAAAGGAAAACTGTTAGAGACGGTCTAAACACACCTTTTCTTTAGCATTGCTATACTACCAGAATGCCAGCGTGGAAGTTTATCTGTTCATGAAATGTTTTTCTAGACAATGAGGTCAGGGTCTCACACTCCAAAAGTGCAAAGTAGGACATAGATCTCGCCTTTCAGAGAGCTGGTCACTTCAGAGTTATACATACTGTCTTCAGATTGCATGACATGGGCATAGAAAGGCGCGTGAGACGAGTATAAAACCAGAAAATGAAAAAGGAAACACAGTTCGAGATAGATGCGCAGATTTCTCTACATGGATACTAGTAAATTTTTCACATCTAGCTGAATCAGATGGGCAAAAAATAGTACTTGTTGAATAAGCTTAGAATAAAGAACCCTATCTTTAGTAAGTGGTAGTGATGCCTGTCCAACGACAACGAGAACACATTAGACATTGGCCATTGCATAAGAGAACTGTGCAATAACAGGAAGAGGGATAGGAATGGCTGACTGATCATCCACCAATGTCATTTGCCTCCCTTTTGGTTTAAAAAAGGGA
This sequence comes from Phragmites australis, assembly GCF_958298935.1. Taxonomy (NCBI): domain Eukaryota; kingdom Viridiplantae; phylum Streptophyta; class Magnoliopsida; order Poales; family Poaceae; genus Phragmites; species Phragmites australis. Next base: position 15,809,852 of record NC_084923.1, read on the forward strand.
TTTTTTTTTTTTTACTGAAAAACGAGTTTGTCATGAGCAGAAGAGAATTTTTCGTACAAGGGGATCTGGAGATGTACAGAAAAAGACTGGAACCCCACTTGATTGGACACAAATTTGTGGTCCATCCATCAGCATTCACCAGACATCCTCATCAACCACTCCAGAGCACAGCCAATCACGCACAGACAGCGCTAAAAATGAGCAGTACCAAGCTCGCATAGACATCGGCTCAGAAGGCAGTTCTGAATTGTACGATTACACTCCAATGATTGGCTCGATGAGATATCTCACTCGTCACTAAAATAACCAAAATGTTCTTGTTTGTTTTGGGGCATGATGGTTCGTTACCAAGCGAGAGAGCAAGGGTTTTCTTGTCATGTATTAGAGAGTTAGATCCCAGCAAGCTTGTTAAGAGGCCACGAGTGTTGTCTGTAGCAATTTGGATGAACTTCGACAAGTCTAAAGACAAAGGTGGCGTTGGACAACGAGAAAAAGAGGAGTAGGATAGAGAAAGAGAAATGAACAAAGGATTATGACATAAATTAAAAGAATGATAGATGCCTGCGATTGAATTTCAGTGTACATATCCAAACGTCACCCAAATAAACAAAAGCCATTTAGCCTGATAATTTTAGAGTAACCCTTTTGCACGAACCGAGCGCAAAAGACCAAGCAAGTTGCTGCGCGAGGTTGGGCCCTTCGGTGAATAGTTGTTGGCGAAAGAAAATATATTCAGCGAATAAGTACGACGAGATCACACTTACATGAATAGCTCAAGTTTATAGAAGAAGTGAAGATGAAGTAAAACCATATGTATTGATTGTTCAAGGATTCGTCCTTTGACTTGATGACCAAGGGTCGGATCGGTATTTATAGTATCATTCAAGATGTAAATATATAAGTAAATTTTTACAGAGATAATGATACAAATCATCACTATCCCATATGAACCTAGTACCGATCGAATCACACGGCATGAGTCTAGTTAGGATGTATTTATCTATAATTAGAAGATATTATCTGTTATGGTAAATACAGAGGCATAAGTGGCCCGAAAGATATGGTGCTCCATTGGTCGCCTATTGCGACATCACATTGCCAAGGTGTCAATTGACCCTTACTTGTCCTGAAATATCAGGATGACTCATACTTATACCGACATTAAATACTGATCATTTTTTTATAGACGGAGGACAGCTAACGGGTCCCTCTGATTGATTTTCCTTCGAAACCTCGCTATTCGAAAGCCATTCGAGGACCCGAGTCCATAAGCACCAGCTGGTTAGACCAGAGGCGTCGGGTCCTTAATGATGACCTCCCACGATAGTGGAGCACTAGGGGCTCTTGGCACTAGACCTTGTGCGCTGGTTATCAGCCAAGAACTATTGGGCGCGCTTGTATGTAAGTCAGCTCTTCCGAACTGCTACAGGTGGTCGACAATCAGACTAGGACTCCTAGTTGCGAAGTTGCAAGTTGTGGCTTGGAACTTGGTCTAATTCATCACAAGAGTTCCAAAATTATCGGTGCGTGGTTTGATTTGTATCGTACCTTGTGCCTCCTGAGCCGCTCGTTCTCCTCCTCCAGGCGCGAGATCTTGTTCTCCAGCTCGTTCGTGTACGCCTGCGTCCACCGAATCCAGGCTCAAACAACCGCATGCTCATGCGCTCGCGACGTGCGATCGAATGAACTGGGGATTAATGGAGTTGGCAAGGACCAACAAACCAACCTGCTTCCGCGCGCGCGACCTCGCTGCCGACTCGCGGTTCTTGATCATCCGCTTCTTGCGCCGCTCCACCGTCGACCTCTCAACTACGGCGCCCTCGGCGCCCGCAGCCCGCTTCCGCCCGGCCGCCGCGGCGCAGCCTCCGTTGCCCTCGTGGTACAGCGCGTCGAGCACCGGCCCGGCGCCAACGCCGAGCGGCCGCGGCACGGGGCGCCCGACAGTTGGGTGGTGGCCCAGCTGCGCTGGAGCCGGCTGGTACTGCTGCGCCCAGCTGCGCGCGTCGGTGTCCGCGGCGTCGGCGGGCGCGCCGGCCCTGGACAGGAAGTCCTCCAGCGTCATTTGGGCCCGCGGGCAGCCCCCGGCGCCCTGGATGTCCCGCCACACCTCGTCCACAGTCTTCTTGCCCGAGCCGGCCGCGCGGAGGAGTTCGTCCAGGTTGACGCCGTGGAGTTGGCCGTCCACCTCGCTGAACGTGAGGCTGCACACCGAGCCCTGCCGCGACAGGGCCCCCCCGCCGGCCCCGCTCCCGTGGGACGACATTGCCTTGGCTCCCATTCACTCACTGGTCACTACCTGCGTGATCACCGCACAAACACCTACAACAAATGCACGCACAGACGCACACATGTTCGATCAACGCAACAAGGCCGCACGTTTTACAAGATTGAAACAAGAACAGAGAGGAGCTAGCGCGCGCAAGAACACTGACAGGAAGCCTTGACGACGGCACATGGCGAGAGGGGGGAGTCTTGCGGCAAGGTGGTAGGCTCGCATACACAGAGGCCAGGAGAAGCAGGTGGTGTGGGCGCAGCTGCTGCTGCTGCTGCTTTGTTTTGCTCCTTTCCCAAGTTGGAGAAGCAGGTGGAAGAAGCAAGAAGGGAGGCAAGAATTTAGGATTCCACAAAGGGGGAGGTGGGCTTGGGCCAATGGGGGCAAGAATTTAGGATGCCTGGGAAGAAGAATCCAAAAGGGTGAGGTGATGAGAGGGGAGAGAGAGACCGAGGGAGGAGAGAGAAAAGGGGCTGCCTTTTCAGCAGGGCAAGGCCGAGGTTCCTGGCTTTCCCTGTCCTGCTTTGCTCTCAGCCGAATAGAGTACACTAGTGGAGACTGGCGCGCCCTTGCGCGCCATTACTGGAGAGAAGGCTTTGAAAAAATATGTAGTGCATGAATGACTGTTGTATTTTAGTAGCATCAGTTTGTGATTACGTTGTGTAGCGTAGAGAACATGATAAATATGTTTACATATGTTAGAAAGGAGCAGTTAGTAGAATGAGATATCAAACACGGGGATTATACAGTATGGTACGCTGGTTTGTGTGTTCAGGAGAGGAAAATAAATATCTGTATATGTTGCACAGCAATCCACAGTAGATAGACCAAATAGGCATTACATAATATAGATCCTTAAATTGCTCAGTACAGCTAACGGACAAATATTATACAGAGATGAGAATAGAACTGGTACATGTGGCAGGGAGTTTTGTAGCGAAGTAAAAGGGAGCTACATGGAGCTGATGTGGTGGCGAACAGATGAAATAGGCGGGCTTCTGTATGCTTAGAGGAACCTATTGTATCGAATGGACATATCATGTTCTTCAAGGATAGTTGTATACTCAATATGTGGCACCATGGACACTACTTCGGAAGAGGTTCTAAAAATGCTCTGAACTTACTTAAGCACAATAATAATAATAAATTAGAGAGGAGGTCTACAAATAAAGGTAAATTTGATTAAACACCAAAGCCTGCAACATTTCTCAAACAGAAATGATTTGAAACTAATAATTGAACACTACTTTGAAAAAATTCACAAAAGATTTCTGTGAAGAATCTTAAACATGCAAGGAAATTATATCTTCAATATTTCACATAACATGGTAGGATCTAAGAAAATTCACCTTTCAATAACTAAATGTGATGAGGTGTCATTTCTTCTATTCACTTTTTGTATTCTGATGGTACAGATGAAATACAGGAAAGAAATAACTTAAAAGGCCAAAATAAAGTAGATTCATTCGGTGATGCATATTTTTCATTTTTAATATTTTTATGTAACCAGAAGAAAACTCACATAACAAGAAGAAAGCTCTCACATAATCACCTCTTCTCTGAAAGCGCTGAGTTGCTTTTACATACCATTAAAAGAATACAATAGGCTCATAAAAACCAAATTTGCCACTGAATGTTTGTGTCTTTATGGCATACACCATAGCATGCATAATTCATAGGTATTTGAGAACTGTCAAGGCCTACACCGTAGTCTAAAGAGGCAAAACTATTATAAGCGCACAATACAATTATGCTAGAGGAATGCATTAACTCATAAATTGAATCGATCTGACAAAAGGTTGGAGGGAAGCTAGTATTGTCATTTTTGTTGTAGCATCAAAATTAAATGGCTAAAAACGATAACATAAAAATTGGACAAGCTGATTCAGCAAGGAGAAAAGTAAGTCGCCTCTGAATGAAGCTAAAGCAACACATATCTGGAGATAGACCTTTTGATTTTACCAGCATCATCTCGAAAACCTAGAAGAGTCACAAAAATCTTTGCTGTCAGCTCAGTAAAACAATGCCCCATGTTAAAGATGGCACATCTAATTTGACACGCTTGAAATGCATAATATTGTTAGTTTGATCCTTAGATGTAACTTGAGCCTAAACCGGTGTGCCCTTGGTGCTGGTTATTTGGATAAACCAGTGTTGAGCAGAGGTCATTATACATATCATATCAGAAATATTTTAGTTGCATATAAGAGACTATTGTCATAGTGCAGTTGCTGTACTACAAAGTGTTATGTTTTATGTTTGCAAAACAACACTCATTAGTCATTACATCAAGGGTGTGGTGGAGGATTAGGAAAAGCCAACTTGAACAGTATGGACACTCATGATTTTCACCCATAATTGCTACAATATTATTCTTTAACAGAGAATGAGGACCTACATAAAACTCAGTAGTATAAAATATCTAAACCACTCAAGTCACACATCGGAAAGGATCGTGAAAGAAACAAGGATAGGATGTCCTTGCACCTCTCCCTAAAATTGGTAACTGAGATGAAACAGCTGAAATCAGCCAATTGGTATTTACCTAGAATTTGGTGAAAACAGATTCAAGTATCATAGTGAGTTCAAATATAGCTTGCAAGGATTTTTCTTTTTAATTTACAAATATCTAGAGGTGCAAGGTGGAACACCCGCATGGTGAGTTCAAATATAGCTTGCAAGGATTTTTCTTTTTAATTTACAAATATCTAGAGGTGCAAGGTGGAACACCCGCATGAGCAAAATGATAAATTCAACTTGCCCATATTTACATTCACATTAAGTATAGGAAAATAAGGTTGCTCTGTTCCCAGGCACCTTCGCAAGCTTTTGTGCCTAAATAGAAGCATATATACGAATATGAGAAGTTATTGGGCGCCAAGCAAGTGATCAACAACTTGGTAGGAAGGCAGGAGATGACATTTAGCTTGACAGTCCAGTAATACCAATGCATTGCATAGACATTGCTGTAATACAATGGATTACCAAAAGGACAAATGGACATACAAAAGAAACGGTTGTATATACAATGAGGAATGGAGTCCCAAATAGATCAATGCGTTGAAGTTAATGACAATACGAAACCAAGAGGACAAGATGACTGACGTGCGCTGAGAAGAGTGTAGCCTCATTAATCTAAACATCTAGTTATGTAATTGATGTACAGCTGTCATGACAGAAACGACACGAATAAAACATAAACAATGCTAAGACTAAGCAACGTCAAAAACTGAAAGAAACATTCTTTTGCATGTCATATCATGCCAAAGTGCTAAGCAGAGCAACAACACACCAAAAATATTTGCCAGCTAGCGGTAGTGAGTATTGCAGACCATCAGCTCAAAAAGCTACAAAAAATAGGGAAACATGTCTAATGTATATTGCACTTACCGTCACTCAACTAAACATTCTGATCCGAGTGCTAATTCTCCATGTCATTCTGTATGAAGGTATGCACTTATTTAGCTGAACAAACTAACATGCAGCATGTGCAAAAATCAAATGGTCCTCATACTATACCTTTTTGGTGGATATCCTTTCAATAAAAGCAGGGCCAAAAGCCTTTGATCTAATAATACCTATTTGGTAGAGATCCTATAAAGGAACCATCACGGGTGATCACATCGGATTGAGTGTTCAATATAATTAAGCATACTACCATAAGCCTTTTGCTTTGTCTAAAAAAAGCGAAAGCCAATGAGACAATCACTTTACAAGAATGCAGAACTGTGTAGCAAAGCATGGTACGTACTTAGGTAATCTCTGCAAGATGCATGCATACTTTATATGGAAGCGCAGTTTCAGAAAGTTATAGGGAGAGTAACCTTCCCTATGCTGAGGTCCTGAAAATAGTGAATCTATTCTCATGCAAACTGCAAAAGAATTTCACACCTGAGGAGAAATTACCATGGACTGAATTTAAAACGAAAGGGGACTGCTTACCAGGCAATAGCACAGTGAAATTCAGCATTGTCCAAAATTCAATCAAGTTGGTCAATCATTTTTCTTGCAAGCCCTTTCCTGCCAATGATTACGTGCATGAGGCAAGTGTTTACAATCTTTTCACTATGATTTTGTGAAGGTAAAATACAATAATCATTAGGGAGTAAAGTTTTGTAGGACTTACATTTCAGTGATGTTCCGGCAAGGCAGGTTAGCCTTTGTTTTTGTGTTAGTGCTAATTTTTCTCCATAAAATCCAGATCAGCCCTGTGGGGAAGAAAAGATGGCTAAATGCAGCGAAGGGCAAAATATGAGGACACAATTCACTGTGTACATACCTTTAGAGTTTAGTGGTTCAGAGGGGCCCTCGGCAGAGAGAATGATAATAGGAGGAAGCAATCCTGGAGGACTGAAACGATAACCAACACTCCAACAGTAAGTAAGGTGAAAAAGAGTAAACAGTGAAGAAGCTAGAATTCATATTACCTTGCTGTGATGTCATGGGGCAGTTGCATCTCTTAAACTGCAAGCAGACCTTTTATTATCTTTCATTTCAAGTAGAGATATTTTTAGATTGGCAGCGATATTTTATCTGACAATCAGTAGCAGTTAGTGGACAGCAATGGTTTGCCATATGCAGCCGATGTTACAAGCAATGTCACCGATGGTACCATGGACATTGTCAACAAACTGGAATATTAAAGTTGCCTCGTATTTCGACCTAGGGAAAAGCATCTGATCCGCATTTGAAAAGCTTCCTTCATTGAGGACAGAACTCATAAGCAACCAATTTCTTGACATGTAAGATGGTCAGATACTGATTGTTCAAAGCATATTCGCATATGCTTGTGTGATAACTAACCAGGGTACCATGAGAGATAAAAATAACTGATTAACTTCAGAGTTCAAAGATTCTCCTGTAAGAAGGCATACACCCTTTAGTCTTTCAGGTTCATCGATATGGCATTCTTAAGAACTCCAAATGCTAGATGCATTTTCATTGTACTAATGAGTTCATCCAGGCATCCCATGAGTAGTATTGCACACCTGTACAATTGCAAAGAAGTCAGCATACGAAGGATTAGCTGAGATACGGTTAATGGAGCAGGGGGTTTCTCCAAACGAATAATTACATCCCAACTACTTGCAGAATTAGGCTTTTCTGATCTTCCATTGCCAGAGGCCAGAGAGGAGATACTCAGATTGGCAGTGACATGCCGTCTGACGACCAAGGGTGATGGTTTGCAATATGCAGGAGGTGATGCTAGAGGCGGAATATTGTGAATAAATCAAAATACTTAAGCTGGTTCTAATTTCCATCTGCGAAAATCCTCAAATCCATGTTTCAAAAGCTTCCTTCCATGATCAGATAACTCATAGATAAACAATTTATTAACAGTGAGACACTGATTGTAATAATTGTATATGTTTCTTTGACAGATAACCGGAGGAACATGACAGATAGGAGAATAAATGCATTGTTCCAAGATCAATTTTCCTGTATGAAAACATACGTCCTTTAGTCACATCTAAATGGCGCTGAATATGCCAGGCTGAAAATTCCAAAGTACACTATGCATCTACATTATACTAATGAATTAATGCAATAATGATTTGTACAATTGCCAAGAATATGTATACGAAGGATTATATCATCATGAAATTTAATTCAATCACAAAACATCCATACAAGGATTTCACTGGTACAGGGATATACACAGTTTTCTAAACATCGTATCTATATGACCAGGCTTAGGTTGTTACACATAAAAACATCAAACCTGGGCCTGCATTTAGCCACTGGTATTTTTCTGAGAGCTATCTGCTATGATAATCACATGAAGTAATCGGAATTACTTGATTGTTTCTATGAGAACAAACTGCTATGGTTCCACAATTAGGTATCAAAAATCTACAGGAAGTTGCCATTTATTCAAAAAGCGCTTTGTAATCAATTGGTCTTTTCGAATCAATTGCACGGCAATACTAATTTCCAGTAAAATTCTTTGTCACTGCATTTCCTGGTACATTAGGAATATAGCAACACAGTTAGTAGAAAATTATTTTTTTCCAGGGCACGTATGATTTCATTCTAACAATAGGCAGAAACGTACTGACTTATTTTAGTAATCAACCTCTTAGCTGCAATCAAACAGAATTTTTTATCTGCCAAAAATTTTATTCACCAACACACATACCCATGAGAGGGGCCTTGAGGAGGTGCAAGCTGGCGAGCACCTGGTCGGTGAGCGTGAGTTGGCCGAGCTCATCCGCGCGGTGCGGGATTTTGGCGACGTTGTAGCCGCTGGAGACCAGCACGAGGAGCATATTGCCGGCGACGGTCTTGGCCATGGCGAGCAGCGCGAGCCGGCGCGCAGGCGTGCAGAAGAGCAGGGACAGCATAAGAGCCGCCTCCGAGGCCAGCAGCGAGAATAGCAGTTGGATGATGGCTGCGGCTCCACCGACCAGGTGGTGGTAGGCACGACAAGGGGAGCTGAGGAAGCGGAGGCATGTTGCCGCGTGGAGGGAGAAAAGGAGAGGCAGGTGAGAGACGAAGAGATGACGACGACACCAGGAAAGAAGGCACGCTTGGAGAGGACGGCACCTGGAGGGGCGGTGCGGCGCTGGGAGGGGATGGCGCCTTTAGGGCTAGTGCAGCGCCGGGATGGGATGGCGCCGTCAGAGCGGTGTGCCGCAGCGGAGGGGACGGCGCCGGGAGGGGCTGCGCGTCGCAGGGAGCGAGGGAGCCGCCGCCGTCCCGATCTCTCCACCTCGCAGATCAAGGCGAGATCGCGCTCCTCCCTTGCGTGTGACGGGCGGCGACCGGCGAGAAGCCACGCCGCCGCCTCGGTCTCCTCCGCGCGGGTGCCGATGAACGGCTCCGCGCCTCCCCGCCTTGCACTGCCGCGCTGAAGGCCGTGCCGCTCCGCCTCGTCGCGCGCCATCGTCGTTGCCCCCTTCCCACACCAGCAATGCATCGCCGTTGCCACGCCACCAGCAAGGAGCCAGCTAGCTCCTGCGCACTGCACGCGCCCCGCGCACGAGTAGGGCGGCGGACGACGCAGTGCCCCGCCGAGAGAGCGCCGGAAGGAAGTGAGGTGCGGCGCAGAGAGGAAGGCGGAAGGACAGCACCGCGAGGAGGGAGGTGGCTGGGCGGCGGCCACGGGAGGAGATGCAGCGGCGATGGCGTCGGGAGGAGACCGCTGGGCAAGGCGGGCTGCTAGATCTGAGGGAGAGGAGGCACCAGGGCAGGGCGGCTGGCCGGATCTGATGGAGAGGAGGCGACGAGGAGACGAGACGACTGAGTGACTCGGAACTGGAGAGAGACGAGAGGGAGGTGAGAGCGATGGACTACAGAAAGAGAAGCAGATTTTTTTCCTCCCTAACGAACTGTAACGCGGCAGGTGTCCCACCAGAGCGCCTCAGGAACGGGAAGCCAACGCTGGCCCGCTCGCGGTAGGAAAACCGGCGCAGTGCTAGCCGGAGCGCGCACACGCCCGCGATGGTGATCGGACGGCGGAAAAGGCCGGGGCGACGTGGCCTGTGTGTATGCGCGTGTATATAGCCGCGAATAGAGTATAAGATTCGTGGTGCAGCGTCTGCGGTCTGCAGGAGTGCAGAATAGAGAGCGTGCGGGAGAGAGGCCAGTTACCGTGCCGGGCCCACATAACAGTCCGTTCCGTTTGGATGCACTAACACGAATCTTACAGGAATCTAAGCGGAAAAAACAGATGTTTATGTGTATTTCAAGTCGAACCAAGAGGTAAGGTATCGTGTAACGAATGTTTAAGAAAGATTCAAAGGTTCTAGTTTCCTGACTTTCATAAAAGGGGCGTAACTTACAAGATATTCTAATTGCGAATAAGATTCACAAATTCTTTGGAACCCGAAAAACGGTTCCGGTAGTAACCAGAAATGCACAGTTACCACAAAAGTCGGTCAAAATTCGGCAAGAATTCAGATAAATTCACTCGGTTAAATTTGCAATTTAGGGCAAATTTAGACCGAATCGACCGACAGTAACAGGTCGAATTCCATTGGAAACCGACTGAATCGACCGATTTATTGATAGGGGGTTTTTTTTTCGTATTTTCCGTATTGACCACATTCACGGGTAACCGATCGAATTTCTGATTTATTGAGCGCATTTCTCGGTAAACGGTGAAGTTCAACAAAAATCAAAAATGGTTTAAACTTGTAAAATCAATAACTAATTCATTTGAACTTCAAATCAAATGAAACAAATTTTGTTGGTTTTCTTGTAACATTATCTACATGATAAAAGTATTTATACTCATAAAAATTTGAATATTTTCTGTGAGAAAATGTTTTTGCTAAACCTAGTTAATGCATAGGTAACTTTTTGCTAATCTAAAAATAATCAAACCAATTTTATTAGTCTTATTACATGATCCTATGTCTTTTAAAAATACATGAACTCATGAAATAGTTATTATAATATACAGGATTGTATAAATATGTTACAACTAGATTAATTCATAACTAACCTATCACACCTCTAAAATTAGTGAAACCACTTTTATTAGTTTACTTATACTATTCTTTATGTAGGAAAAATAATGGTAGACATTAAAATGTTAATTACAGTGTTGTTTCTTAATACGTTCACTTTCTGCTTGTGAACTTTGTAAAAATTATGGAGAAATTAATAAAACTCTAAATGAAGTGAAACCAATTTTAAATATCCCCTTAAGATACACCATACACAAGAAAAATATGTGTTTGCATGTTAAGATTTTTTTAATATAAGTTAATAAATGAGTTGCACACTTCAACTTTTTTTTCAAAGTTCCTCTCTATAGAATATGATGCAAACGATATTTTTAATTTTGTTTTTCACAGAATGTCTTATAATTGTATCTAGTTTTTTTAGAATTTTTTTGTGATTTTTTAATTTTTTAATTCAAATTCGAAAACCGGTCACATTGTGAAATCGGTACGGACCGGTAAGCTCAGTAATCGTGGTTATTGACTGGTAACTGATGAATTTTCAAACCAATATTGCGAAAGCTCCTAGGCAGGCATATCACCGAAACATGTAATATTTGTAATGTTGCACACCTCAGGTGAGCATGCACCATGGACAATGGTAGCTTGTTAAATAGAAATGTTTATTGAATGTGTGTGGGCTCAATCTACAAGTTCTATGATAAAAAGAATAGATGGCCGTAACGATAAGGATACGCTATCCTTTCCCGTGTGTATTTTCTTGAATGGCATAATTCCTACGAAACCGCTAATATGCAAGCGAGCGCTAGAAACTATGTTGCGAATGTCATATCCACAGTTCTACTTCGTATTATGGAGTATCTCAAGTGTCTAATACTTGAAGTATATCTGTCGTTTGTTTGCAAGATATTGCAACTCTACCACTAGTGCCAGACGCCTCCTCATCCACCTTTGGCGTATGCCTCCCCAATAAGTACCCCTATCATGCTCATGGTAAAAAGAAGTGAGAATTATAGAGTTTTCGTGTTGGAATTTTGATTTTTGAACTTAGTGTTTGAAATTTTTTACTTGAAAGTTTTAGAACTATAGAGTTTCAAATTATAAATTCAAGTTATCGCTGTATTTATATATGTCTCGAATTCAGATTCAACTATTCAAGTTGAAAGGTGGATTTTTTTGGGCTGTGTGAGGGTGGTATGTGCGTTTGGGGGGTGGGGTGAGGGGGAGTCTCACTTGAGTGGGATCTACAGCTTGGAAAGATAGAGCAAGATTGAGATCTCCATCTTGGAAAGATAGAGCAAGATTGTGTGCACAAGCCATACTGTAGATATAATTTTAACTTATTCTAGGACCTTTCCTGTAAATTATGAGATAATCGATTTTGTATTACGGCGCACTGTACTCCCTCAGATATTTCAGTAGTCCTAAATACGGAGACATATGCTTCTAGGAACCTAGAAGTAGAATAGTCCTTCTAAAAAGTGTAATGTACCCAAAGGTTTGAACAAGCTGGCACCAATAATATGCCCGTCCTCTCCTGAGTTGCCCAAGAGAATATCGCACAACTCTGGATTGCATTTTTCGTTGCTCATTCAAAAAAATGTTGCGCAAATGATCAAAATTAGGTAGGTAATTGTTGGCGCAAAAATTGGCTAACACGCGAGGTCGCAAGTAACAAGATTATTTTACTTTCATAGGAACACACGGTAAGTTCTCAAGCAAACTAGCAAATGAGATAATTCTCTTATTACAGCGAAGAACCGGTTGTTTTACAAAGAATATCAAAGGATAACTACTCCAATTTTATAGAAGCACATGAGTGATTTATGGGATAAATCAGCAAAGCTTAGCTACTCTAGATCTACTTAGGAAGATCAGAAAAGAAACTAAGAAAACATATATGTTTTGTGTTTGACGATTGTGTGTCTTTTTAATCGGCCTCCACCCCATGAAGTATTTATAGGAGAAGGGTTAAACTTGATCCTATTATAAGACCCTATCCCTTAAATATATCTAAACTCTAAACATACCTTGTTCGGACATAAACTATCAAAAAAATCTGAACAGATATAAAAAACAAACTCGACCGGGACTTGGAATGAACATTAGATGGTCCGGCGAGAATAAATTTTAGAACGCCGGACCATCAAGTGAGTTTATTTGGTAGAAAACCCTAAAACTCACTCTAACATGCACCAGATATTCCGACGTGTTAAATGTACTCACTGGAGAATATCGCCAAACCAATATTTGCAGAGAGTAGATTTTCAACAAGAAAACCCACTTGTTCACATCAGAGAGTCTGGCATTCGAGTTGTACTCACTGAAAGCTTGCACCGGACTAATATTTCTAGAGAGCAAATTCTTATGCAAATTTTGCCATTGAGATCACCGGATGATCCTATCAATTATCGGTCCTCTAGGGTTAGTTCAATCTGAACAAAAATCAAAATGCATATGAGGCGGCATCCATGAACTATAACAATCTCATAGTGGACAAGGATAAAACATGCTGGAATAAGGTCCATGTGGTGTATGCATCAGCGATCTGTATGGTGGAGACGATGTTGATATATGAAAATTACTCTGCTGACGATTCCAACCATCAAACTCTCATCTAGGAGGTGATCCTGATTGCTTGAAATTATCAAGCCAATTAGTAACCTTTTGGTCGGCCTTTTCATTCTCATATTTAGCCAGAAGTTATTGGAATGTCATCTTCAGCTTTGCATTTTGTGTAGTTCTAGCAGTTGATGCTTGAACACTAGCTCCAGCTTTAATAATTCAACTACGTTTAAGGACCCGAACCATATTCTTATTTTTGTCCAAAATATTGCTAGTTTGACTAGTTCTATCATTATTAATCTTTCTAGCTATTGCCACCTTCTTGCCTTTGGTTGCATCAGCCTTTTCTACCTGAATTAACATTTTCTTGTTCTCATTACTAATCAGGTTTACAGGGAAAGATCTTTTATCTAACTTACGCCCCTGTCCTTGGACAATCTGCAAATTTCAATCGTCTTTCATTAATAGTCGATTGTATTAGTAAGTGAAATGCATTGCAATAACTAGTACTATGACTAAACACATTATGCTATTTGCAGTATGAACGCCCTTTCAATTCCTCATGTGATGGTATAACATGATGATCAAATAATCTAATATGTTTTTCTTGCAATAGGATATCAAAAATCTAATCACATTCAGTCGTATCAAATGTATACTTTTTCTTCTTTAGCTGATTCTTTTGTGGAGACGACTTTAAAATTAAACAAATGAATAGTTTAGATTTCACATTTACCCATTCAGTTATACATTTGCTTTTTCTTGTCTTGTCCGATATCTTAAAGTTATCTTTCACTATATTAATATCGGTCTTTTCAAATTCTTTTAACCTTGACCTTGTATTTGTAAATCCAAAATAATCACAAAACTTATACTCCATTTGTGACCAAGTGTAGACCGAGCTTAGAATAAGTAAACTGACCCATATAAATCCAATGCCTAGAAAAGATGATAGGAATAGTTCTAGCTTTGATATATTACTATTATCGGCCTCCCCATACGCTGCAATAAATTGGCCGACAAATCCCACAACGTTTCTACTATCCTTATTCATGAATTTCGCAATCTCTAGCACTTCAAAACCTCGTGGATATGGGACCGCATTATCATATTTGAAGTACGGTCTTCTAAACACATATATTGCATTATCAAGCTTTATTTCATATTCCCCTTGCAACACACTATCAATTTGTTTATTCATATTACCTTATCTACCCAATCTTTCAGAATCAATAAGCATAGAACCACCAAAAGATTTATCTATCGAAACTATAAATCAGGTTGGAGAGCAAATAGCGTAGATGCAAATTGTAGCTCTTTTAGTAGGGTATCAATGGGTGGAAACTCTTTTATATCAATGCCACCTTGCTTTGTTTTTCAATAGCACGAAAGTAGCTCCTTCCAATGTTTTTGCAACTCTGCTTCAATCGCACTATGATCTTCTTCAGATAATTCATTAATCGTAGACATGTTGTCATCATTGATGTCAACTATATGCATGGACATGACCGAAACACCTTTATCCCAGTCCTGATAATCAATTGTTTTAGCACAAAACTCAAATGGTAACACTATAGCCTCAGCAGTAAATGACCATTCAACAAGGGTCGGCTTTTTTTTATTTCCTTTCAATTGTAGCCAGCTCCTCTTCTTCGAAAATCGACTTTAATTTCTTACTTCTAAGATAAGCATTGAGATACTTTCTCACATCTTTGCGTATTTCAGTCGCAATAACCTCAAAACTAGCTCTCAAACTTTTCTACATCAGATTGCCCCCCAATACTTTTAGGCTCTATATGATGCTCGGCCATAGGCCGATTAGGTGTCACATTATTTGACTATTCTAGCCTAAAAGAATTGGGTTGTGGCACATTAAGAGCATATTGTGGTATTTGGTTCGGCTTCGTATATGGTGTATGCTGCAAAGGACTACTAAAATTATTGTATGCCCATGAACCATATGTAACAGCTGAACCTTGAGATGGTATGGGAGACACGCTATATGCTATAGTGCTCTGTGGAGGTACATACATACTTATTGAATTTTCATCTATTCGGCTATAATCATTAGTGACGTATGGAACCGAATTAGATGTATTAGGTGTTGCATATGGCGCTGAAAAAATATAAGGTGCAACCTCCATTCTAATAGCATATGGTGTAGCATATGATGGCTTAACATAATTGGCCGAATAATCAACATTACTACATCAGTATTGCTTGTTGTGTAACCATAGACGATGAATCTATTGCCGATGAATTAAAAGATGTAATTTCGTGTTGTACACTACTAAAATTATTAATATGTAATGACTTATAATAATTGACCAAATCTATCATATCAACTCGACTATAATGATTATTCATCGGCATATTAGTTTGTGATACATTAAGTGATGTAAATATTACCGATGAATTAAAAGACGCAAGCTCATGTTATATGTTGCTAACAACATTGAAATTTAAAATATGCATATTTATTTACATTGGCTGTTGCATATTATCAGCATATTGTAATTCTAAAACTGAAGGTATAAAGCAATTACTTAACGTGTAATCTAAATTTCTACCGATGCATTAAATTCATTAAATATTTATTAGATTTGCAAAATAATCTTGAGAAAAAATAATACATTTACAAATTGTATCTCGTCGTAATAATGATGTTGTGATTGATTCTGAGTCCATATTCTGTCATGATGGACAAGATTGATTAGTAATCTTCTCGGATGCACGTGGCAAAACCATCCAAATTTTCTTCAACACGTAGCGCAGCAACAGAGAAACAGAGAGAGGTTTCTTTTTGAAGCTGCCGTGGATGCACGTCGTTGTTTGCCTCGGGAAGAAACAGCATTCTGTGTTGGACTGATGTGCAGCAGCCCAGATGTGCTGCGGCTTTTGTAGATTGAAGTATCAGGCGTTCGGATGAGGACGCACTGACAGAGTCGATCGAGGTGCTCAACTCGGCTCCAGCGACTTCAGCACATAAGGCGGTGATCAGATCGGTGAACCACGCCGTGACAGACATGATCTGAAGCAACAGCGTGACAAAAACTCCTGCGGAAGCAACTAGCAGCAGTAGCAGCAGACAACGAGCAGCAACAGCAAACGCAGCGAGCACATTACTACCAAAGCTATTTTTAAAATAACTAGATTTTATTTTTATAGGTAAATTATATAATAAACCGTCTGGGTAGTAGGTTACGATCCTATGAGATTTTAGTTCGTCTGTGAAAACTAATTTTCACAGACGATTTCTTACGTGAACCGTCTGTAAAAATAACTCTATTTATACAAACGGTTTACATAAGAAATCATATGTGAAAATTAGTTTTTATAGATGGTTTGTTATGTGAATTGTTTGTGAAAATCTCTTCATAAACAGTGCTTCCTAGTGGGGAGTTTGATTCAGACAGAGAGTTCGCTATGTCTAAACAGTAAAGCTCAAAGGCGACCGTGGATTTTGAAAACAGAGGAAGAGTGTTTTGTTTTTAATTCTTTGGATGAGCCATCTAAGGTAAGTGTATCTAATCTCTAGCTAGTATTTTTTTAAAGTTTAAATTTAGATTTAAGGCTTAATTAGGGTTTAGATGTGATCTAGAGATGCTTATGATTCTAGCCATTTAGATCATCGAATTATCTAATATTTGTAGCCAATATTGATTTAATTATGTAGATTCACAAGATTCTAGTATTATATTTCAAAAATATAGTTAGAATTTGATGTTTTTTAGCCTCTATGAGGTTTTATCATGAATGAGTATTTTTTAGATAGATCTAGATCTACAGAAAGAGGGAGAGAGAGTAATGAATCTATATTATTTTGAGCCATAAATTTACGTCAATGTAGATTTAATTACGTTGGCATACTATAATCATAACAAGCCTATTTTTCCCTTTTTTAAAAAATCTTTTTTATTCTGATTTTATAATTAATTAATTAATTAATTAATCTTTATTGAAGCCACCGAGAACGACGTTTTGACTAAGAAAATAAAGAAAATATATTATCTATGTTTTGACTATAAGAACTAGAAATTATGGGACAAATCAAGTATAACCAAATCACACTTTATCATAAGAGGTTTTGTTGAGGATTGCACATGTTGGTTGAAGCACGGCGAACAACGTACATACGAACCAAACGATGGCATATCTGTTGATCAAATGGATGGTGATGATGAGAGAGTCGAAGACGACACTGATGTTATGATGGATGATGATACTGATTTCAATCTGAAGGAAATATTGCGTCATGTAGAACCGCATGTTTTAAGGGGCACGAGAGGTTTAGATAATTTTGAGGTATTATAGAAGGCATCGAAGGAACTTTTGTATGAGAAATCGAAGGGTTGTGATAAGGAGTTTACAGTGTTGCATCCAGTGCTTGAACTTATAACGTTAAAGCCCAGCAATAGATGGTCCGACAAGAGTTTCTTCGATCTATTGAGTATCTTGCAAAAATGCTTTCGAAGCCTAACTCCTTGCCCACCACCACTTATCAGGTAAAGAAGCTTATTTGCCCATTGTCATTGGATGTGCAAAAAATACACGCGTATCTGAACCACTGTATCCTCTACCGTAAAGAGTACAAAGCCTTAGATAGATGCCCACTGTGCAATGCGAGTCGGTACAAGAGAAATGCTGATTGTGAGAACAAAGATGCTTTCACCAACACGAAGAAGAAGAAAAGTAATGATGGTCGTGATAAAGAAGACACTTCTTCCGATGCGGAGAAGAAGAGAAGAAGCCATGCCATGGTGATGTGGTACCTGTCAGTGATCTTCCATTTGCAGCATTTGTACTTGAACTCTAGGGACTCTGAATAGATGCGTTGGTATTTTGATAAGAGCAAGAAGGATGGAACTAAGCTTCGACACCCTGCTAATGCTAGCTAATAGAGAAAGTTCGATGCCATGTATCCAGATTTCACTGAAGAAACAAGGAATGTAAGATTCATGTTGAGTACCGATAAAATTAATCTTTTCAGTGAGATGAGCACCTCACATAGCACTTGGCCAGTGGTCCTGGCCATATACAATCTTCCTCCATAGCTATGCATGAAGCGAAAGTACCTTATATTGTCCATTCTTATTCAAAGACCGAAATAACCTGACAACGATATAGATGTATTTTTAGAACCATTGTTAAAAAATATGGCGAAATTCTGGAACGATGGGATCCGGATGTGGGATGAGTTCTGACGACAGTACTTCATAACGAAAAACATGATTTTTGTTACCATCAGTAATTATCCCGCCCTTTTTCCCTTCTCAGGACAGGTTAAAAGGAAGCAAGAATATGTAGGGTGCTTAGATGAAACCGCGTCTGTGTACCTTCCATACTCACAAAAGGTAGTGTACACACAACATCAACAATTCTTACTCAAAACTCACAAATACCGCAAGATGAAGTAACATTTTGACAATATAATTGATCAAGGTACTGGCTCAAAACCTCATAGCGGGGTACTAGTATTTGAAATGGTCAAGAGCATCAAGGTTGTTTTTTGGAAGCCGTCGAAAGGTAAAAAAGAGGAAGAAAAGCGAGACACCGACCGACATGCTGTGGAAGAAGATGCTGATTTTCTTTAAGTATTTGCAATAATGGAAGGACTTGGACGCTTGTCACAACATCGATGTCATGCATGTTGAAAAGAATTTATATGATAGCATCATTGGCCTCTTACTGGATATACCGGGCAAGACAAAGGATGGAATTAAGTCAAGTAAGAACCTGGTGCATTTTAAAATCAGGTCAGAGCTACACCCTGAAGACAGACCAACATTATCTTCCCCCGGCTAGCTACTCTCTGACACTTGATGAGAAAAAGGCATTGTGCAATTGCATACGT
This sequence comes from Phragmites australis, assembly GCF_958298935.1. Taxonomy (NCBI): domain Eukaryota; kingdom Viridiplantae; phylum Streptophyta; class Magnoliopsida; order Poales; family Poaceae; genus Phragmites; species Phragmites australis. The sequence continues at coordinate 15,828,954 of NC_084923.1, forward strand.
AGGGTGAGAGTACTGACTGATTACTCATCTAATATCAAGAAACTAGTCTCGATTAAAGATTTGAAGCTAATTGACATGAAGTCCCACGATTATCATGTGATGATGACGCAGATGCTCCCTATTGCAATCAGGAGTATCAAACCAGGATACATAAATGTGGTCATCACATGGTTGTGTCACTTCTTCAATGTACTTGCTCAGAAGGTGATCGATGCTAAATAATTGGGTGCTCTACATAGTTACTTGGTAGATACTCTGTGCCAACTTGAGATGTGCTTCCCTCCCTCCTTTTTCGATGTCATGGTACACCTCTTGGTTCACATCATGAATGAGATAATTTCATTAGACCTGGTATTCTTATATTAGATGTATGCGTTTGAGAGGTACATGGGCATTCTCAAGGGCTATGTCCGGAATCGTGCTCATCCAAAGGGTTCCATTATCGAGGGCTACAATACTGAGGAAGTCATTGAGTATTGCATCGATTACATAAAAGATGCTAAACCGATTGGTGTACCTGTATCTCGACATAAGGGGAGGTTGTCTGGGAGAGGCACTAAATGGAAGAAAAGATTAATCGATTATGATTACAAAGCAATGGAAGAAGTACATTTCACCATCTTGCAGCAGCTTCAGATAGTCGTTGAGCAACACCTGAATGAGTTTCACACAGAAAATCAAGGCCGCTCATATAATTGGATCTTAAAAGAGTACAAGTGCCGCTTCACCACATAGTTCAAGAACCAAAACCTTCCAAATGGTGAATCCGTAGATAAAAAAATATGAAAATATTGGCTTGTGGCCCATCAAGTTTAGTTACGTCATGACAAGCGTATGATATTAATGAGTACATATTTTATACCATAACAAAGGATAAGAAGAGCATGGCCCAAAATAGCGGCGTTTGGATAGAAGCCTATGACACAACAGGGGAAAAGATCACCTACTATAGGTTCATAGATAAAATCTGGGAACTCGACTATGGAGTGAATCTGCAGATCCCTGTCTTTCGACGCAAATGGCTCAAACGCCAAAATGGCATGGCGGTGGACAACAACGGGTCCACAACTATCGACCTCAGCATTGTAGGCCACAAATTTGACCTGTGGATAGTCGTTGATCACGTCGCACATGTTTACTATATAATCAACTCCACTATTGAAAAGAAGCATGCAGTTGTTGCCGAAAAATGAATAATTGTCGAAGTTGAGAATATGGAGGATGGGGAAGAATACAATCAATTCGATGACGTGCTGCCTTTTGGAGATCCAGAAAAGACCAAACTTGTAGAAGCAACCCTCAATAGATCTATGATGTCCTACATGCACCTTGATAGTGTAGCAAAATAATTTAAGGTAAATAGTGTCATGTTATGTAACTTAGTTTCCAATGTAATTTTCATGTCATGCAATTTATTTTCCAATGCAAAACAAGAACTACATCATAGCTCCCTACAACTTTAAGTAAGTGTGATACGTTAAAAACCTAGCATAAGTATTCAACTTAATTGGTCGATCAAGAACCTAACATAAGTATTCATGTAGCGACCACTTTATTTGTATAATACTGATGCTGAAGTCGAAAAGACTCGTGGTCCTTGACTTAACCGATCTTGCCCGAAAATGCTACCAAGATCTCATCAACGTTATACAGAGGTAAAGGATATCCCTATATATAAAATTCTTATAAATCATTTACGAATTAATAATTATTTATTGGTATTCGAATAGGGCATACAAGTGGTACGTAACGAAAGGTGGGATACACGATACGGCCAAGCCGGATACGATGACAGTCCGTAAATACTTTCCAATAATAACACACTTCTAATGCTTGTATCTCACTATTTATGATGAAGAGTCTTATTGAACTAATGAACACGTTGTATTTTTATTTGAAGTGCGACAAGCAAGATTTTGATACTGTTCTTTGTGGATTCTATGTTTGCCAGTTTCTTAGGGTAAACGGGAGGTACACAATGAACCCTGAGGACGTAAGCTATCATTGCGCTTGCACATTCTTATTTGGTTATGTTTCCGTTGTCAGTATTATTTTAATTCTTTTAGTTGTGCTTTCATTTCAGGCACATATGATTGAGCGTACCCACACCTGTCTCAAAGACGAAGATATCTAAAATATCCAACGTGACATGTGCCGGTTTATCATGCACAAAGTCATCCACAAGGGTGGTAGATTCTTCGATCTTGGAGGCAAATTAGCTAGTCATCCGAGGCTTTGTGAGTGGGAGAGGAAAAACTTTAGCAATGTTGGCTTTTGATGTAAATTGTGATAATATATGTACTTGTGAATATTGTTGTATTTATGTTAAATATTTGACTTGTGTTGATTCAAATATTGTTGAAATCTGTCTTGAAAATGTGTTAAAATGTGGAGGAAATATATACTCATTATTTGTTTAATGAAATCTATTTCCACAGGCAGTTTTTAAAAAAAACAGCATATGGAAATCTATCTATCTACAAGCGGACACTAAAGTGCGTCGCTTGTAAAAACCATCTCCATAAGCAGTTCACTTAAGGAACCGCATGTGAAAATAGTTTTTCACAGACGACTCATTAAGATGAGTCGTCTGTGGAAAACTATTTTCACATGCGGTTCCTTAAGTGAACCACCTGCGGTTCTCTTAAGGAACCGCCTGTGGAAATAGATTTTCACATGTGGTTTATTTTGCACCGGTGAAAATCGTTTATTTTCACAGGCCTTCGATAACAGACGGTTGTGTTAAACGCCTGTGAAAATGGGTTATGAACCGCCTCTAGAAATAGTTTTTGTAGTAGTGGCAGCAACACAGGCAACGCAGTACATGGCAACTCATGGAAGCACAAAGCATAGCTAATCGCACAGCATAGAGGCAACACGCACAACAACAGTACATCGGCAATGGGCAAGGCAGCAAGCAAATGCAATCGGCTTAAGAACCTGATGCGGCAGCGATGGAGATAAAATAGATCTATCCGATTAATTGGCTAGGGAAACAAAATCGGCTATTACCTAAGCCGAATGAATCAGTTCACAACGGAGTCGTCAAATTGTGTTGGCACGAAAATTGGCTAACACACAAGGTCGCAAATAACTAGATTGCTTCACTTTTATGGAAGCGCACGACTAGTTTTCAAGCAAACTAGCAAAGAGGATAATTCTCCGATTACGATGAAGAACTGATTGTTTTACAAGCAAGAACAACAAAGGATGGCTACTATAATTTCGCAGGAGCACATGACTAATTGACGAGACAAATCAGCAAAGTATAGCTACTCTAGATCTACTCCTAGGAAGAACAGAAAAGAAATGAAGAAAATAGATGTGTTTTTTGTTTGATGATTGTTTGTGTGTTTTTTTTAATCGGCCTTCACCCCTAACTATTTATATGGGGAGCATTAGACTTGACCTTATTGAATAGTGAAAGTGCATCTATCCCTTATATGTAGTTTTAGTAATTAATGATAATACTTATAGACTAATAATTGTATTGAGATTTGTTAGTAGATTGTTCCATAGGCAATGCATAGAGAAGAGATATGCATCAAGATAAATGAGCTCTAAGTGATGATCGGGTAAGTTAACGACAATACATATGGACTAACAATTATATTGAGAATTGTTATTAGGTTATTTCATAGCAGATGCATAAATGAAGAAGCATTGATTCGTTGAGAATTTCCATGAGTTCAAAGAATTGCATCAAAATCATTAAGATCTTAGCGATGCTCATAAGAAGAAGAAGAAGCTTAAAGCATGAAGGCTAAGTTACTTGTGGAGATTAAGTAACTAAAGGTATGTCATTGTCAATTAGATTTTATAGACTAACCCATGTGTTTTATGCTTGAGAGTGAGTTGGGGTTAGGATCCATAAGAAGATATAAGTTGTATTGAAATCATATATGCCAAGAGTGAAAAACAAGATTGGACACCATATATGATAAATTGAATTTATCAAAGACGTCGGATACAAAATGGTTTTCTATGGCAAGACGTGGAGGGCAAGCAAGACTCGGCTGCAATAGACCATCCAGTGGTGAATGGCAAGTAAATAGCTTGCAGCCGAAGGACCAAGGTAGTGGTGAAGAACGAGTGAAGGCTTTGCGCCAATGGACCATGTGAGGCCATGTGAAGCTATGAATGATTTTCATCAATCATATGAAGAATCAAGAAGAGAAAACGTGAAGATGATATGAAAGTTGGAGACCCTCAAAGTTTGAAAGAAAGAAGCGGTACTTGAAGGTATTTGAAGGCTCAAATGTGATTCTAACGAGTTTTATCTTTGAATTTGAGTATAGATATACTGCATTATCAAGATGGATGCAACGTAAAGCTAATTATCGTGTCTCAGTGCTCAAGAGTTTCTAACCAAACTCAAAGTGAGAGTTTGCTTTAGGAGCCCGGTGCGGAAAGTGTGGAAGTGTCCAAATTGAATTTCGTAGAGTTCCTAGTTTGATCCTATGGTCTTAATATCTTGAATTCAGTTGGGATATGTAGACCTCTGAATAAGCTTTCCACGAGTCTGAAATCGTCGAAATCGAACATCGAGATCAAAAGTTATGGTGTTTTCTCTTCGGTGACCTAGGCCGTTTTGTTAAACTGCGGAGAGTCCGCACTTTTGCAGAGGGTCCCCAAATTCTAGGTCTAACGACTAGTTTTGTTTTAAAAAAAATTCAGTTTCTTGTGTTAAAATCTGGAGGGTCTGCAAATTTTTGCGGAGACTCCACATTTTTTAGGAGAGTACGCATTTTCACAGGTGTGACGGCTAGTTTTTAGGGGTTGGGTATTTATACCCCCCTCACCTCCATCCTTTGTTGTTGCTTCTGGGGGCACGAAAGAAAATCATTCTAGAGCCAAAAGAACTATTTGCCACTCCAATTTACTGAGTAATTTAAGAAGAAAAGTGAGTTGGGTTGAGAGATAGAAAGACTGAGAGCAAGTGAGCATAACTCCCAACTTGAGCATATGAGTTCGTCGCAAGAAGTTCGCGGAGTGTTTGTTACTCTTGGAGATTCAATCCCCTAGGTGGCTAGGCATCGCCGGAGAGCATCTAAGGTTGTGGTGTGTCACGAGAAGTTTGTGAAGGCTTCGATTTTGCCTCCGTAAGGGAAGAAATCAAGAGTGAAAGCCAAGTTCAAGTGTGACCGAGCTTAGAGAGGAAAAGAGTTGAGAGAGACCTAGCTCAAGTATGATGAAGCCCCTCAACAGAGACGTAAGAACGTCTAGAGGAGGTGTTCAAACTTCGGAAAACAAATTGTGTGCCTCCTCTCTAATTTTTTTGTTTTTGAGTTCCTACTCAATATTTGTACATATTGCTCAATCTACTTTTTTGTGAACTTTGAGTTGCAGGTACTTGGTGAAATAGGTTGGAATACATCCACTGGTGCTGGGTAATTCATGGATTTCATCAATTTTGTATTGCATAGGCATCTCTTAAGTTTTTCCTGAAATCTTCAAAGTATTCACAGATTTCTGCGGAGTGTCCGCACTTTTATGAGAACTCCGGAAAAATATACGGATTGTCCGCATATTGCTAATCCGGTGCATTTAGTTTGTAAATTTTTTCAAAATACACCTATTCACCTCCCTCTAGATAAAATCATTATCCTTTTAAATAGGACTCTATCCCTAGAACATGCCTAAACATACCTTGTTCGGCCAAAACTACCAAAAGAATCCGAATAGATCTAAAAACAAACTCGAACCGGACTCAGAATGAACATCGGATGATCTAGCGAGAACAAATTTCAAATCATCGAACCATCTGGTGAGTTTATTTGGCCAAAACCCCTAAAACTCACTCCAACGTGCTCCAAATATTCTGACGTGTTAAATGTACTCACCGTAGAATGTCGCAAGACCAATATTTGCATAGAGCAAATTTTCAACAAGAAAACCCACTTGGTCACACCGGATAGCCTGACTTTCGAGTTGTACTCACCGGAAGCATGCGTTGGACTAAATTCGTGTGCAAATTTCGCCATTGAGCTCACCGGATGGTCCAGCGCTACCTTAGATCACACACCGGACTTTTTGTAGAGAGCAATTCTCTCTACGCGATTCAAGCTATAAGCATCGTATAGTCCAGCGTTTGAACCGGAAACCTCAATGGACTATTTTTTTTAGAGAGCAATTTTTTTGAAAGAAATTGACTTAACCTCACCGGATAGTTCAGTGTTAACTAAATACCTCATCGGACTAATTCTTCCAGAGAGCATGTTTTTTGGCAAATACTGACCTACAAGAACCGAATAGTTTGGCATTTTCACCGGAGCACTCGCCGGATCAATTTATACAGAGAACATGTTTTCTACACGAAATCCCCTTCTACTCACCGGATACTCAGGTGATGATGCAACTTTAATCACCAGACTATTCAGTGTGTATAAAAAGTCTGGTCATGCCGTGTTTTTTTATCAACAGTAATTTATGCTTCGTACTTTCTAAATTTTCACATGCAGCACATTGGGTAGTGTCTATGGATCCCCTTTTTATCAATTATTTTTTAGAGTACATTTTTAACCAATTCTGGACATGTTAGTGGCCTTGCTGTAAGGTTTTTTGGATAATACTTGACGATACGTAGTATAAAATTACCATATCTAGATAGTATAGGGTTTATCGTTATTCTCATGACATCTTCATCTTCGGGAAAGGAGTCTCTGTATGTATGGAAACTACCCGCACGTTCCAGGATATCCCTTAAATAAGGAAGTTTATCCTTAAGTTTAAGTATTACAGAATCTTACTAGAAAATGAGTTCGGATGCTACACGACAACCCCCATAGATATACAGAGCCAAGGGATCCATGAAGTAGGCTCAAGCCCATCCGAGAGACAGTTAGGCACAAGCCATTGAAGCCTACGGAAACTCTGCATCCACCAAGTCTTTTGCAGTTAGATTTGTATTAGCATCCCCCCTGACTATAGGTAAGGAAGCCGTCCGACTAGGTTAGAACCATCTAGACTAGTCACGCACCCTCTTGTAATAGTCTCAGATATCAATACAAGATAAACAAGATGTAGAACTATTAACCTAAGGGAGGCATGAACCTATATAACAATCCCCCTGCGTTTCTTTGATTTGTCTACTTGAAGCATCTCCATCTCTTTTACAAGTTTGTAAGATCAACGATTCACCAATCGTCGATACGGGGATCATAACAATAGACGTTGAAACACCTACACATGACATGCCGTCGAATTCGCCCAAGCTTGAGCTGATGACCGAGTTCTCAGACGAGGGGTTCTACGACAACTTCAACCCTTCAACCGATGAACTGGTGATCGATCGGGTGAACCTCGATGAAGAACTATCTGACAACGATCGTGAATGCGCCAAGACAATCGTGAATGCAATATTCATCACAAGTCGGGATCTTCCCCCGCAACTTCTAACAACATGGATTGTCGAGACACTTACCTGAAGCAATTCAATGAAAAATCCATGTTGGATCTGGACTCCTCCTCTGGTGGAGATTACCCTCGAGAAGTCTTCGCCATCAAAGATGGTATAATCAATCATGGTGATGATCCTACAAACACGCAAATCCCTTCTGCTCCAGTTTTGGGCGACGGTCAGCTTCCACTGGCCATGCATCCCCAAATCCAAAAACCCTAATGGAGTGTAGGGTTTACCGTCTCCTAATCATTAGTATGAGGCTCGGCGCTACAAAGCCGCAACAACGCAGAGGCTCCTCCTTCTATAAGACACCATTATGCGACCCCTACAATAGATGCGTCCATCGACCCATTCAAGCTCTACAAACGATCCCCTTGACATTTCGTGACATGGGGTCTGGATATTTTTGGGGCCCTTCCTAGCAGTGTCCGAAGGCTTCAAGTTTCTTTTCATCTCATTCAGTATCTCTAGCAAGAAAGGACTCAAGTGTTGATACGATGAGCCGAATATCAAAATCCCTCTAGAGCTACTACGACCAAAACATCCGATAATAAGCCCACCAAGCTGGGAACCTGGTTCTACGACCTGTTCAGAGCCAATGTAACAGCAACAAGCTATCCCTGCAGTGGGAGGGTCTCTATACGGTGGTCGAGTCTGCTCGCCCTGGATCTCTTAGCAATGGATGATGGATGAGTCCTCAATAATTCTTGGAACGTCGACCAACTCTAAAAGTTTTATGTGTAAGTAGTAAGAGTAAGTTTGCACTAATAAAGGTTCATATTTCCTGCAAGGTTGTTTGAATCTCGTTGTGTTCTTTTTTTTTTCTTCCCTCAATTCAACGTCTGTCACCCGTAAGATGAGTACACCAGTAGTAAGCCACAATTCAGGTACCTCTGCCGATTGTGTGCACCCGGATAAGCCTAAACAAGGTCACATAGAAATCAACTTCAAGAAATGAGAGTTCCTACGACCAAAGCGGAAGAGTACCAGCTTTCAATTATTTTCACCTACCCCGATCGGCTAATTCATACTGGTTGATTGATAATTTTAATCTTATTATCTTGGACTGCCTATCTAAGTTTTCTTCCCAGATAACCAATCGGGTCTAGATGAATAATATATACCAAGAGCTAACGACAACATATTGTGCGTGTGCCAAAGTGACTTCCTTCGCGTGGAGACAAAGTTCTAAGTTACGACATCGTGGGATGTGACAAAAGTTCTCTATCGCATCCTCAAGTGTCTGAGGGCTACGGCACCTCCCACTCATGTCAAAGCTAGGGCTGAGCCGATTAAGCTCCCCGATTAGTAACAAAGTCATCATACCCTAGCCAAAGGAGGAAACAAGTACCACTAGGTATATTAGGTTGTCGGTATCTCCTCGGTGTAGAGTTCTCAAGAAGTTCCACCATTTTTCTTTACATTCTTTTTGTTTTTTACTAACAAAAGAATAAGTTTCTATTGTCAATCACAGGATACAGAAAAAGCCTAAACGGACTCGGCGATTCTCCAACTAGCCACCACGGAAGTTCTGAATACCACTTGGAACTATGATCTTCTATGAAAGGGCCCCACTGCATTTTATGTTCGGGATCTCTTTCGGGGCATGGAGTGGTTGTTGTTATGAAATATAAAGAGAGCTAGCGCACGACACTGACAAATGTGCCCAGTTTCCAAATATCATTGTGATCTTTTATCAGAAAAGGAGGAAATATTCTTTCACCACCACGCAAAATCTGTGACGTGATGGTTCAACTTTTGAAAAACCCACTGGACGGTGAGCTAGATTTTCCCAACTTTCTCGGAATCACGAGAAGTTAGAATGGTGCTTATTAGTTGACCCGGATTTCTTACTTGGACGAGGTCCCTACCTAGAGGCCCACGGAGCTACCTGGAGAAGGTCTAATATCCAGACTAGATGATCAATGACAATCAGGAACCCAGATAGACGTACTTCCTAACCGGAAGCCCGAGTTATCACTTGGAGAGGTAACCTATCAAGATGTCTTCCTCGACTGAGCTAATTTTCTTGATCCATCACAGTCTCACTTCGCATATCGGTGGGGGATTTGACAATGAGTAGTATAAAACTATCATATCCGGATATCATAGGGTTTTCTATTATTCTTGGAGCATATCTTTATCTCTAGAAAAAATCTCTGGAGATATAGAAACTACCTGCAGATTTTAGAATATCCCTTAAACAAGAAAGTTTATCTCTAAATTTAAAAATGATATAATCCTACTAGGAAAGGAATTCAGATGATACACATCAACCTCCATATATACGGAGTCAGGAGATCATATGGAGGATAAATCCATAAAGTAGACTCAAGCCCATCTGAGAGACAATTAGACATAAACCATTGAAACATGCAGAAGCTCTGTATCCACTGAGCTTTTCGCAGTTAGATCTATTTAGCATCCCCTGACTAGTTTTAGAGATCAATACAAAATAAACAAGATAAAAAACTATTATCCTAAATAAGATCTGAACGTGTATAAAAATATCTCTGTGTGTTTCTTTGATTCATCCTACTCGAAGCATCGCATCTCTTTTATAAGTTGGTAAGATCACTGTTCACTGATTATTGACAATAATAGAGAGCGTGAGCATCACAGTTTTATGATTGAGGTGCATTCCAAAAAGCCTAATTATATTCACCACCAACGCATAAAGTTCGGATTGCTAATTTGAATATTTGCTAGTTTTTTATATAACGACAGCATGACTTAATCTTGTTCGTTTTACTTCGTGTACCGTACCTGATAAAAGGATCCGTCAATTCACTTCAACATTGGTCACCATACATCAGAAAAGAATCACAAAATTTCACATGCGGCTGAAAATCGCCTGTCGTTTTTTATTAAGTACTAGGCATACACCACCTCACGGATTATCTGAAACTCTGAACCATTGTTGGTACCTCCAAGCCCAGTTTGATGAATAATGATCCTTGTTGTGCAGCTGTGCACCAACCATTGCAAACTCCTTTTATTGGTCCAAAAGGGGCAAATTTCAGGAACGGAGTGAAGTGCGTTTACCCAAAAACAATTTCCGGAGGCATTATGTAGTGAGTTGCTTTTTATAAGTGCTAGTTAGGTGTTTATACGTTATAATAAAAATATAAATATTACACGTCATAACATTAAATAAAAATAAATGTAGGATATGGATACGTTATAGGAGTACCGCCGAACGAATACGTCGAGAGTAATACCTTAATTTGATTTCAGATGAGATTAAAAAAAAGATTATCCGCTAATTTTTTTTAATTTCTTCATTTATTTTTATTAGTAAAATATGTCTCATATTCATAGCTGATAACGAGGTATGGAGGTTGAAGGATGAATGATAAAAGTACGTAAATTATTTAAATTTTAAAGATTTTATTAAATGTGAGAGGAGTAGAAAAAATAATATAAGAATTAACTTATATTTTATATAGTAAATTTTATTACAGTCTTTGATTATTACGGTCTTTGATTATTACGAGAGCGAGTCCGAGGTAACGCCCAGGCTTCAAGTTCCAACGTCCGTACTAGGCGCACTAGCTCACCCAAGCTAACAAAGCTGCTCAAAGATGGGGTCGCATATTATTTTGTCGTCGAGTTCAGAGGATGGATCATGGTTCGTGGATGCGATCCAACGGTCAAGCTAGCTCAAAGATGTCTCTGTCCTTTTTAGGGGATCAGATGGGGGCTACCATAGGCAAGCCACATTCGGCTCGGCCCGTTTCATTTAAAGGCTTGACATTTTTTCGGATTTAGTCATAGGGCCTCATATTGGGCCCCTTATGGCAACACCCATTGGGCACACCATCCGACCCATGGGGAAAACGCCTTCGTTCTCTCATGCCTTCTTCCTCGAGGGCTTCTATTCCGTGGTTGCCCACTGCAAGCCCATCTCGCGGCCTGCGCCCGGCGAGCTACACATGGCGCAGCCTACATCGCCCACTTCCGTTCGACTTATCCCAACGAGAGAGGCGAGAGAAGATAGCGGCAGCGATAGAGCGCGTGGAATTTTTTTATTTTAGTCTTTTTTAAAATAATATTATAAAACAGCACGTGGAAAATTGATTTTTTTAAAAGTAACCTCTATTGTCACGCCGAAGTCTTTGTCCTGACTCTCGAACGTGATCACACCATATGAATTGATGTGACCAAGATGCTCACGCTGGAGTCAGCCCCAACGCTTTTACATGTGAGGCTAACGTGGCACCCCTAAGTCATGTCAAAAATATTTGCGTGACCTCTATCACATCAATACCTTTGGTGTGACTCAGACCAATACAGAGCATCACGTCGACCATTGTCCTCTCCCTCCTCCCTTTCTTCTTTCTTGAGCTGATGGCACTAGAACCCCTATTCTCTCCCTCACCTCATTCCTCCAGCGTTTTGGGGTTCAAATCGAAGAGGATTTTATGAGGAACTACCCTAGGAAGGTAACTTCTCCATTCTCTCCAGGTTTCTTCATTTATTTTGGCTTGCATTTGTAGTTGAATGCTGGTTAGAGTTTAGAAATTTGGAGTTGATGATATATGAAATTAGTATGTTTGGGGTAGATCAGAGGTCAAATATCGTGCTATAGATGTATTATTACGCATATGTAACATGTAGATTTTATTACATGTAATTTATTCAACGTAGGAAATGAAATTATATATTGTTAGGCTAAATGTGTATGATTGAAGCATGTTGTTGTATAATGCTACGTTTTGACAGGGCATATGAATCTTTGTGATGAAATGTTTAGTTGGTTTGTGTAGATAGACAAGATTGTTCGTGTGTTTTGTAATGGCACAGTTAATGCAAATGGAGAGTTTGATAAGATGAGGGAGCAAGTGTTGAAATTTGGGAACCCGTCTTGCTTCAATGAAATTGTTGCTCGGGTTAGATCAATTATGAATGTTGATGTAGATGCATGTGATGTAACCGTAAGTTGAAGGTTTGATGTCGGCCGAGGTGGTAGGGCTCACTATTTTTCTATGGAGTTAGCGTCAGTGAATGATTGGAAGTTATATAAGGATTGTATGAATGGTTCTCAAGTTTGTTGCCCGGAGGTTGTAGTTGATGTGGGTATAGGGGGAAGCTCAATGCCATCGGTTCAAGATGTGTCGGATAGCATTAGCTATGGAGTGGAGTTTGTTGAGCATTTAACTTAGGAAATTACCGTCATTATCCCAGAGGTAGTCGGTGTCTCCGAACTCGCCGATGTTATGGTTTCGGAGGTACCTCGTGCCTCTGTTCAGGAGATAGCTACTGGTGGTTCTAATAACTTTGATTTGGTTGTGGTAAGTACCAACTTTGATGATGGTTTTTTTTTAAGTATGAGTAGGCCCAAGCAAATGTTAAGGAAATACCAATCTTTTCATCGGATGGTGTGGCCGAAGATGAAGTTAAAGAGGTAGAAGAAGTAGGATATGTGTCTGGTGTTGAGCAACGACACGTGGGTGCTGAGGTGGAAGGAAAAGCGGGCGAGAATGAGGAGGGGGCTTGGTGGAATGGAATTTACACGGAGTAGGAGATGAGTACATTGAAGGTTGTACATGTGGATGTGTCCGAGGTGCCAGGCTACACGGATATTTTATTGACCAAGAAAGTTCTATGTGATAATGGCTTAATGTCTACAGAGGAGGAATGAGATAATGAGAAGGAGTTGATCAAGAAGTGGATGCTATTTAATAGTCTTGATGAAGTAAAGTTCTAGTTCAGGGACTACGCAGTGTGGCACCACAGGTCATACGACGTGGTTCATTCTTATGCGAAGGAGGTACACTATCAAATGCCAGAGAGGTTGTGAATGGGGTATATGGGTCCGTCTTATCCCATGTGACAGCTGACAATGGAAGGTCCGAAATGTGAAACAACCTCACACTAGTGGGTCAGCGAGGCCCAAACAAGTGCACTCCCAATGCACGGTGAGGTATCTTGATCGGTGCATCTCTCCCATCATTTGGGTAGAATCAGACACGACTGTGACTCTCTAATTGAGTCTATAGTTGGGTTTACCAATTACAGGGTATTGTACGACAAGGCATGGAGGACGAATCAACATGCTATGGCATTACTATGACGAGATTGGAAGGAGACATACGCGAGGGTCCTAGGATCTTGAATGCAATTTCACATTTCAACCCCAAGACTAAATGGTTCATTTCATCTGATGACATGATAGGTAGCGATAGTGGTGTCATTAAGCCCGACATCTTGTGTGTGTTTTGATGCTTTACTCAATGCGTGGAAGCCTTCAAGAATGGTAGGCTCACGATTAGGATGATTATTGTTGATATTGATATAGAGGATCAGTTGGTCTCCCTAGCATTTGCGTTAACAAAGAGAGAGGAACATCAGTTGGTCATGGTTTTTGTACTTGGTTTGCCGTTACGTAGGACCAACAACCCAAGTCTGCATGATATCGGATTAGCATCAGGATCTCCTTAATGTAGGTAGAGAACAAATGGATAGTTACCCTCCTCTTGTGCACTAGTGGTGCATGTGTCATTTTGCTGCAAATATTTAAAGAAGACAGAAGAGCAAGAGGTAGTTAAGAAACTGAAGATACTTTGCAAATTTAAAGAAGAGAGAGAGTTCAAGAAAATGCTTGAAGAATTGGAGAAGCTTTTGAACGAGCCCGCGACAGAGTGGTTGAAGTACGAAATGGCTGATAAGTGCAAATGGGCACTAGCATATGATGAGGGTAGTTATAGGTATGGAACAATGTCCATAAATATCTCAGAGGTATTCAACAATGTTCTTAAAGGCATCCAAAACAAAAATCAAGGAGGAGGAAGAGAAAATGGCTCCGGAACGAGATGAATGATTCCAATGATGGTTAAGGTGATAACATATACGGAACCAGTGACTTTGATGAGTGCCTGTTAAAATATGTTGCCCCATATGCCACCAGTTTGGCCACAAGATGAACATAAGGAGGGGCTGAAGAATCAGGCAATTCGTAGGAAAAAAGGAAATTCTAGAAGTGGGGCAGTAAACCACAATTTGGATTTGGTAGAGGTGAACTATAAAATATTGTATTTTGTCCCATGTCGATTATTTAAATATATTATTGTAATTATCTAACGACTATGTGACGTTTCATATTTCAGGGTGATGACACACTCCAATTACCCGCTTCTTGATATGTACTACGACAGGGAGCACTGAGCTCACCTCATGGTCGACAACAACAAGGTATGACTTGTCTGTAACTGTTACATATAATTGCTAAGTAGTGTACATGTGTAAGTAACAATTTAAATTTAAACTGTTTCCTTCAGGTGCTGAAATCTCTTCGGATACACACTCACAGCCCTCTCAAGTGGGATGAGAGGTACACCCTCTACATTCGACGCGCATGCTTCTTATCGTTGGCTAAGTTAGTCACGACAGGGTTGCCGATGTTCAACGGCACATCACTGACGGCACTTGTAGACCACTTGAGGCTGAAGACACACACATTCTACCTCCTTTGCGGCGAGCTCAATGTCACACTACAAGATGTGGCCATGATACTCGGGCTACCATTGGATGGGCAAGTTGTGTGCGGGATGGTGCAGCCTGCCGGATGGCGTGACATGGTGGAGGTGCTCCTTGGCAGTAGGCCTCTTGAGCTAGAGCGAGATGAAAACTTCTGATGTCAGCTCCGCCTGGTTGGCTGCCAAGTTCTGGGAGTGCCCTGAGGATGCAGCGGAGGGTGTCATTGAGAGGTACGCTCGCTCTTGGTTGTGGCACCTTGTTGGCGGGTACTTGTTTTTCGACGAGAGTGGCAACACAATTTCTTGGATGTTCTTGCTAATACTTGGCGAATTCTGGGAGAACATCAGGCAGTATAGTTGGAAATCTGCCACGCTTGCATGGCAACACCGATAGCTCTGTGATACATGCAGGCGCAGTAGGGACCATGGCAACCTTGGGGGATGCATGTACCTGCTACAGGTATGGATGTGGGAGCGGTTGCCCATTGGTAGACCCGACTGATTTTATCCCCGGGTATGTATTTTTATTTATGCTTATATTTTATTTATGTCATCATTTGCAATTATCATTTGCTATATTGTAACTGTAGGTTTGGGAGTTTGAGGATGAGGGCTCGATGCCAGCCGTTGCTTTCCTTTGGAAGAACGTCAAGTCAATGACTAGCAACGCAAGCAGGCGGTACCTCTTCTACACCAATGAGCTTGACTTCATTATGCAAAGTCATGTGAGTTCAAATGGATGGATCTTTTTATTTCATATACTTGCACATGCCAGTTGACATTGTTGTATTATGTTGCTCATTTCTAGGTGACTTGGGAACCATATGACTGGCCAGATATCCTAGGCATGAGACTTAGCCCTTTATGCACACGAGACAGGATATACTTGCATTCTATTCCACCACTTATTTGCTTCTACATTGTTGAGATCCATCTTCTGAACCATGTTATGAGGCAGTTTGTGAGGTTGCAGCGTACACCTCTAGACGCGATCTCCACGTTGGTGACCTTGCACAAGTGAGTTAATTTTATTGTCAACCTAATTTCCAAAAATGCTTCCAGGCATCGTTTTTGCATTGTTTCATTTATATGTTTTTATTTGCCATCTTGCAGGATTGACAGGAGGAAGCAAATGGGTGCCAGAGATTGGCGCGAGGTCCACCACGCCTACTTGATGCAGTGGGTCAACCGAGATCAGGCTATCATGCACAGTGGGGCCACCCACCGCTCGAGTCCCTACCACGACTACTTGAGATGGTTGCACAACAACTCCAGGTTAACAATCAAGCAACTCATGTTGCGATAAACACGGAAGATTTTCCTAACTCTGCTCGGGTCACCTGCCACGGTCGCCAGCATGAGCGTGCCCCACTTCACAACTATATGGTACTTGTAATTCATGATATGTGCAACGTGTGGACTCATGGTTTTACCGTACTTAATGTATTTCATCGTGTTTGCAGGGTCAGTAGCTCGGACGCCTTGCAAATGAGGCTGGGCAAGCGTTGCTACTCCCACAGGGTTCTGAGGAGGAGGTCGGCTACCTTCGCACCTTTGTGGAGGTAAAAATTCATGTATACTCCATCATTCTATTCCCCCCCCCCCTCTTTATTCAAACACTCTCTTACATTTTCACCAACTTTGTGGCAGAGGGTTTGTAGGTGCTACCGCTTCCTGGCGTATAAGATGAGCTGCATGACGACGTCGAATCTGGCACTAGCACCAGGTGCTACTTCTTCATAGCCATCTACTGGCCATGCGACAGCTTCGACCCAGCAGACACCGGTGTATTATGGTATCAGGGCCCCTAGTCGCAGTGCTAGTGTTGCTCACACAGTGTCGCGCACTAGCTCAAGGACTATCTCTACCTCCTTGGGAGCGATTGCATGTGGGAAATGTAAGGCCCATTGTGAGAAACCCTCCGAGAGTGAGGAAGAAAACTCAGAAGGTGACAACCCATCCTACGGGTCCAATGAGATCAGGAGCACACAGCTCGCAGGTGCTCCTCCACCGACACAACCTTCACAGAAGCCGCGGTGTGCATGTGACAGGAGCGACATTGCAAGTGCCAATATCCTTGCTACCAACCTAGGTCGTGATCAGAGAAAGAAGAATCCATACACACCATAGGGTTAATGTCATGTGTGCGGTGCTTGAACAATGTTATGTGTGGACTCTATTATGTTGACATTTTAGTTTTATCATGTTGCTTGTGCTGTTGAACAATAACATGTGTGCAATGCTTTTGTGTGGACTATATGTATGCAACATCCCCTCAGTTTCCCTCTTCAGGATCTTAAGTAGCAATGATGATATTTAAGTGGTTTGCATTCTTTATTCTTTGGGTTTGAGCGAGCGGTGGCTGCTATGCTACTCACATAACCACTTCCTTGTCATATATGTTTTCATCTAGCTCCCTCTTAGCTGAAGCTGCATGGTTGTGAGAAGAAGCAAGGATGCCACCTGCCTGCAAGATGTTGTTTGAAAGAACAAGGAACGGAACAAAAACTTGTACTCTATGTGATCAAACTTGCCATTATATTTGCACATGTATAAAGCTTAGACTTCACATTGTGCTGGTGTTAGTTTGCTTTACCGACAATGTAAACACTTTCACTAAATTTAATGTTTGAATCTGGAGTCCATGTTGTGCACGGATGGCCATTGGCCAGCTGTTGTTGTCAATATATCACCAAACAGGTAGGGCAAAACTAACACTAGTGGGACTGCCATCTTGCTTAGAGGTTTACTGTTGTGAATCAGCAGCCTATGAGTGGGACTGTCAGCCAGATGAGAAATAGCTCATGTTTGTGTGAGTTATAGAGGCTTGTCACGCCAAAGGAAATTGTGTTACTAGAAAATAGTCACGCCATGGTCCTTGGCGTGACATGTCTGTATAACCTTTGATTTGCATTATAAAGGCATGTCATGCCAAAGCTCCTGGCGTGACTACCCTATGACGCCTAGGCCTTTGGCGTGACACAACACGTCGCTCCCGGTGAGCCCCTGGAAATGGGTAGGTGCTAGTGTGACTGCAAAGTCTGTCACTTCAGGGTGTTTGGCGTGACAAACTGTGTCGTCACGCTAGGCCTTCTCTCACTCCCTCGCTCCCAGTGAGCCCCTAGAAATGGGTAGGTGCTAGCATGGCTCCTAAGTCTGTCACGCCAGGGTGTTTGTCATGACAAATTGTGTCGTCACTCCAGCCCTTCCCCCACTTCCTCTCTCCAGTGAGCCCTTGGAAATGGGATTCCTTTGGCGTGACAACAGAGTCAGTCACGCCAGAGCTCCTGGCATCACATAATATTCCAATGTTCTTAAAATATTTGTTATACTTCATGTACATTTGTTAAATAATATATGAAATTATTCCCACCCATATATAATTTAAATTGGTTCAATCGTATTGTCCATCACAAAAAATTGGTGCGGGCCCACCTGAATACAAAGTAGACAACTTTAAAAAAAAATACAAATGAACAACTTTATACAAAGTAGTGCGCTATTTTCAATCATGGAAAAGGCATTTAAATTGTCAATTTTAAATTCAACGATTGACAAATTTCAAGAATACACCAGGAGTGTTGGCCGACATGATGTTTTATTTCCAGAGTACTGTGTTTTTAATCCCACCAAAGGCGATACTCATATCTACCGTAGCAGTAGACAAGTTTCACCATCACAATGTATTATAATCATTTTCTAATGAACTATTCTCGGCATCCATCTATTACGCTACCTTCTTGTTTCTATTTTAGCATAATTAGTGCTCTCGTCATTATTTTAACACGTTCAAATTTCTCAAATAAACATACAAAACACATAAATAAAACAGTCCATATTGTTCACATAGTACAATGAACGATGAAGCTTACAAATAGTTCATAACATAGTATGTTAATATAAGACACTAACTATATATCCATCGAACTGACCACTCGTGCTAATCGTCCGACCCATCATAGAGCAACTCATCATCATCATTATCGTCCGGGACAAGCACAATCAAATTAGCAATAAGAGCCTTCATTGTCTCTATTTGCACTGCCTTAGTCGTTGCCTTTTGACCATCTATGGCTCTCCTCTTGTCATAGCACAGTAGAATTCACGAGTTGTCCTCTTATGATGCTCCAGATAGCTTGACAGCACCATTGAATGATACTTACTCCGCCATGTAATCTCATGACCCACCTCATCTTTATCAAGGTACTCCTCTCATAAACATCTCCACATACTCTATTCTCAAAATGAAATTCATATGAATTCCCATTAACTAGGTACAACCAACATAGGATATCAAAAAATAAATAAATAATATGGGTAAAACTAACCATGTTCTTACCAACCACATGCCCGTAGTGGTACCCATATCAAGTTCGGAGGGCACTATCTCGTATCGAGCTTTCACACCACAAGCGCGCTTCCTTGGACGACGTGGTTCTATCACTCTATTCCCCTTCACTTGATCATCTTCCTCCTCTATCCATTCACCATCGAGACCGTGCAATAAATCCCGAAAGATACAAATAGCGCCATGGTGATGTATTTAAATTTATGATACAAGATACAAGACATCTAACTCTACCTCATTCAAATTGTAAACAAGCAATCATGATTATTTTTTTCCTTTGCCATTCCTTCACAACAGAAATAAGGAGATTCCCTAAAAGGTTTACAAAGCACGTTTTACTTCCCACACTTGCACAACGGAGAAGCTGATACATGTCTTTTGCTCACTTCCCACTTCTCTTTATTCATCAATTTTAATTGATTTGGTGGAGGAGGAACCCAATGAACAAACTTATCATATAGCTTCAGATACTGACTAAACCGTTTCACCTTCAGAATCCTAGGGTCATACATATCAGACTCATCAATCCATTGGAAAAAATAGTGCATCTCCTACTCCTACAAATTATTAAAACATCATATCAGCAAAAGTAATGCCATATGCTTCTACTCTAACCCGTAACAAATATACCCTCACACGATAATCCTGCACCGATAGTAAGCACGACTAGCAATATCTTTATTTAGCGACTAAAGGACCATGGCGGGCTTATCACAATCACAAGTCGGGACGGGGAGAAAGGGAGGAACGGGGTCATCCTTACAATTAACATTGGGATACTTCTTGCAGATGTGTGCCCACTTTTGCTTACGTCACAAATTAGTTGTCATACCATACAACTGCATAAATACCAATCCATTACAAATTTGACATGCAACAAACACTTTTACATTCAACACTACCAAATCTTATGCACTAAACTTGGTTACCATCTTAAACGGTCAATTTTGCAACACAAACTACAATAGTAAAATTATCTACGTATAAGCATAACAAACATGCTACATTAAGCATTAAACAACAACAAACAACCATTAGCTAATCTAACCAAATTTCAATATTTTCATCACCTAATCTCCAGAACCTAGCTAGCCCATAACCATCTAAAACTACGGAGAAAATTAAAATTGAATGGATGCAATGGAGTATTTACTTTCAATGAGCAACCCATGGTGAAATTTTCTTTGATTTAGGTCCAAAATCAATGGATTTGATGAAGGATTTAGAGGAGAGGGAAGATACAGAAAGCAAGGTCCTCGAGCTCGGTCTGGAAGGAGGAGGTAGAGGAGAGAGAGGAGAGTGGCCGTCGTGTATTGGTCTGAGACATGCCAATGTATGATAGATGTCGTGCCAATAATTTTGGTGTGACTAAGGGTGCCACGTCGGCTCCGCGTGTAAAGCCATTAGGGCTAACGTCAACGTGGCCACCTTGGTCACGTGGCATGACCACGTTAGAGAGTCACATCAAGGACTTCAGCGTGATAAAATATGCTACTTTCTGAAATATTAATTTCCAACGTGCTATTTTTAAAATATTATTTTAAATGAGGCTAAAATTAAAAAAAAATCCGAGCACACGCCACTGCCATTTCCCCGCCATGAGACCCGACGAGATCTCCTTCCATGAGCGCCGCATCACCTACAGGATAATGACGAGCTAGTAATCTCCTTCCCTTCCTCCTTCCTCCTCCCTCCTCCCTTTCCTCTCTCCCCTCCCCCTCCTCTTCCTTTTCCTCTTTCCCTTCCCCAAATCCAAACTTTTGTGCTGAGGATGTGTGTTCTTATTTCAATCAGAAGTTTATTAGGTTGAATCGGAAGTTTTTAGCTGTGAATTGAAAGTTCTACTCCTAAAATAAGAAGTTTATTTTGATCGAGTCATAGTTTTTGCCATTTTGAATCGGAAGTTTTTGACTGTGAACTGAAAGTTTTTCCCCCAAAATCGAAAGTTTATTGTGTTGAAGTGAAAGTGCTTCTCAAAAAATCAAAAGTTTATTTGGGGGAAAAAGGAGACAGCGGATGGGCACGGATAGAAATCGCAGATGTCGGCAGAGGAGGAGTAGAGTAGGAACAGGGAGGAGAAAGGAGGGGAGGCCACGCAGCGACCCAAGGACTGCCTCCCCTCTGAATTAATTTGCTCAGAGCAGCAAACGTAACACGTGTGGAGCTGGAGGGGTGTCTGCCAGAAATAGAAGGAGAGGGTAACATCGAAATAAGAAATATGTTCTTCCTGACGCAGAGAAGCAGTCCTCTCTCTTCCTCATCCCACGAAGCAACCTCCCAGATCCGATGCGGCAGGTGGCTGATCTCCCTGCTGGTGACTACAAACGGATTCCCCGTGCTTCTCCCTTTTCCCTGTCGATTTGGCCTCTATCGGAGACGGCTTGGAAGGGATAGGGGCGGTGAAGGCGACGGGCCTATTTCCTGAGGAGGCACTAAATGGGTGACACCGAAAGGAAAGCACTGCGGCTAGCTGCGTTGAACCCCTTTGCTTGCAGACGAGCGACGAAGGAGCATAGCCCAAAACCAGACCGAGTCGCCGACGAAAGGAGGCTACCTGTTGTGTGGGACAGTCATTGGGCTCAGACATGAGACCGGGAGTCGCAAACGTGTGGACATGTAAGGGCCTGCGATTCCATGCCCAACGCCCGACGTGGGGAGGAAGGATACACCCTGTTAACACTAAAAGTTATCACGCTAAAAACACTGAATACATCATGTGTAAATTGAAGCTAAGCTATCTTAAAAAATCAGAAGTTTCGGCCTTTCGATTGGAAGTTCTGAGCTAAGTACTCAGTAGACAACATCGTTGTTATGATACTACATCGTTGAGCCTTCGTCGTCACCTATGCTCAGGAAGGATCCCGTCAGAGCGTAAATGACAAGCGGCTTGTCCTTAGCCATAGAGATAAGAACAAGAAGCAAATTAGGGTAAAAAGGATAAAAGGGAGATAAAAGTAAATTGAACTGATTCGATTGGATATTGATCATTTTTAATTGGCCATGACCCTTTATATTTATAGGGAGGGATAGTCTTTCCCCATTTTAAGTCAGAATCTATCAAAACTCTCATTCAACTTCGACTCTATCTCTTTCTAAAATCTCGGATCCAACTCAAATCAGAAGTTTCAGTTTCCGATCGGAAGTTTTGGTCATACCAGAATATCCGATTCCCCCCGATGAGGTTCTCAGTTTGAACTAGAATAATTAACCCAAAAGTTTTGGCCCTAAATAGTAAATTCCGACCATGCCGGAATATCCGATTCTTCCCCAGAATGAGGTTCTCAGGTTGGAACAAAATATTTAACCAGAAGTTCCGATCCAATCCTGGATATTTCGGTAAAAATATAACCAGAAGTTCTGATCCAAAACCTGATGTTCCAACCCGTTGAATTTTTCAACTCCGAAATTCTTCACACTATGTCAGTTTCGACCATAAATGTATCATTAATCCTAACCAAAGCCAAGCTAGCAATAGACTAACATATTTTCACTCAGCTAACCATTTACTTGATCACCAAACCAAATTAATTAATCATGATGGTAACATCCTGAGTTTAGCATATAGGTTATAGCAAAAATCACTCCCATTTAATTTTTTTTAATTAATTAAACCATGTAAAATTAGAGAGATATGTATATGAATATTTATATACCTATATGTATATATTTGTATGTATTAAATTGGCTAAGTATTTCAAAATGCGCTAAATTAAAATCTAAACTTCTCCATAAATAAATTGATACATGTGAATTTGATTTATTGTTTTATGGTTCTTTGAGTGGAGATTTGAATTGAATGTCTCTCAATTTCAAATCTATTCTTAGTTTCCTTTCATCTCAAATCTAAGTTAAAATCAAATCTTTTGGATTCAAATCATTTTCCAAACTTAGAGCTTTGCTACCTTTACATAATTCAAATATACCTGTTTGAATTTATGCCAAATTCAAAATCAAATCCAAATTCAAAAACTTCATTTGAAATTAAACCCAAATCCTTTTTCTTTTTCCTTTTTCTTCTGGGTCTAATCCTTCTCTCTTTCTCCTTGCGCGACCCAGCCAGCCCGGCCTTCTTCTCCTCTTCCCATGCTCGGCTCACTAGCACACCTCCCTGGCCCATTCGCCCGCGCGCTAGCATGCCCGCTCGCCTGTACCCATATGCGTGAGCTGCACTGTCCATGTGTCGCCCATCTGATAGCCTGTCATTGTGCCTTCTTCCTCAC
Organism: Phragmites australis; assembly: GCF_958298935.1. Classification (NCBI taxonomy): domain Eukaryota; kingdom Viridiplantae; phylum Streptophyta; class Magnoliopsida; order Poales; family Poaceae; genus Phragmites; species Phragmites australis. The sequence continues at coordinate 15,852,402 of NC_084923.1, forward strand.
CAGCACGACGCCGCCACGTTGTCCGCACCGCCACCGTGACGGTGCATTCAATACGCCCTGCCTGTGGGTCCCATCTATGAATAGTAGAATTTTATATTTTCCTGATTTAATTTTAGGTTAAATCTTCCGAGAGTTATAACTTCTCTGTTCTGGCTCCGATTTCGGTGATTATTTCACCAAAATACATCTAAAATAGAGATCTACCTATCTATCATAGTATGATATATATTAGGGGTTATTTGGATTTATATTTGGTGTTAAATGATTCTTTTCTAGTATAGCACGATATTGATCGTAGTCGCATTGCAGAACTAGCAGAGCATTGCGAGTGCTGCGCGGAAAGCATCAGGAGCGAGGAGGATCCTGATTTTGACCCAAGCTTAGATGAAAACATCGAAGAATATAAGTCCTATCTCCTTAATCATATTGAACCTATGCTTTCAAATAATCTATATGATCAACTAAAACTAGACTTATTATCACATATGCTATGTATTGCGTTTTCTTTCAAACTGCTTGTAGTAGCTAATCCTATCAAACAATCGCCATGCTTTAATGTTATCATCCAGAATACATATCACCCTAGGATTTACCTACTGTTAACTATATTAACGTCAGATGACACCATAATATCTAGCATGCTTAGGATTAAATACATCTCCTCAGAGACGTTGCCTTGAAATGCATCTATTAGAAAATATCTCTTCACTCTTTATCAAATTAACTCATATACCGTGAATCCTTGATGGCTGTGAATTCCGTGATGGTTGTGAAATCCTTGATGTTGTGTGGGATATGGAGGGGATGTGTAAAAATAGGTGAAAACTATTTTGGCGAGAGCAGGTAGATTAATACTCTAGATGATGATGCCCTTGAGGGCTTGAGTTACCTTTATGGTATTCATTGCCAGAAAAAGCCTGCCCTAGCTGCTTAAGGATCAAGCTATTGCGCCGTCATGCTTAGCCACCTCGGTGTAATTGTGCGTCATGTATGAACAGGACTTGATTTTTCTTTCATCAGACTAGGTTGGGCATCATACTAGGAGGCTGGGGAGCAGTGAGGGGTCAAGTGACCATCTATCTCTCTATTTGAATGTTTCGAGAAATGGCCAACAGCTTAAAAAGGGGGCTGACATTCAATACAAGGCCTCTGATACTTAGGGTATGTCGTAGAAAAGCCCGATAAAAAAGGTGATTGAAGTGTCTTGGTATAATTCGCTCCTTCGCTCGCAACGGATGAAGGTTGAGCATATCGTTTAGGTACAGTGTACAACCTCTGCAGAATGTAAAACTATTCGAATAGCTGTGTCTACAGTTATAGACATGCGAAAGCAGTAACCATCTTGATTAGACGTCGGGTGCATGTGTCTTGATGAGTGAGTATGTGGACTAGATGTCTGTGTGACGATGTTGCTGGCTCAATCTGCCAGGATATGTGTGGTACTAGAGGTACACCAGATGTGATTATAGGAACTACAGAGTGAGGTGTAGCCCCTTTCAGGACCGAAAAAACCCCAGATGTGACTTGTTACCTGATTTTGAACTAATTCAAACTATTTAAAAGCTATCGATAGATAATACAACTGAATTACTGCTTAAAATTGTTTTACGCTTAAAACTAAACCGTAAAGCCTTATCCTTGAAATACCCTTTATGCATATATCAATCATTTGAAGTAGTATAAGGCTTGCTGAGTACCTTCCATACTCACTCTTACTATCATTCAGATGAAGAAGCCAATGTCGACTACATCAAGGATGGGGGCATGGATGAAGAGTAGAGTTAGAAGTGACATTCTCTAACTGCCTATGTCTTGGGTAGTATTTCCACTATGTTTTTGTTGGCCGTTAGGCCAAGTTTGTAATATACCATATGGTTTGTAAACTTTTTATACTCTGAACCTTAATACTTTATGTATGAATTTGACTATGATGCCATGATTGTTATACTATGCATATCAGCTACTTGATTTAGGGACTGATACAGGAGATATAGGAGATCCCAGGTTTAGGGTCTTACAATGATGTTCAACAATTCGGCTAATCAAACACCCAAACACATAGCCATGCCCAAGCTATTCCAAAATGCCAATTTTAGTTGTCAACACATGACCTCCCTTGGAATGAGGTTCTCGGTTTGAACTAGAATAATTAACCCATAAGTTCTAGCCCTAAACTGGAAATTTTGACCATGCCGGACTATCCAATTCTTCCTTAGAATGAGGTTATCAGGTTGGACAAAAAAATATTTAATTGGAAGTCCCAATCCAAACCCAGATATTCCAGTAAAAACATAACCGAAAGTTCTGATCCAAAACTAGATGTTCTAACCCGTTGAATGTCCCAGCTCCGAAATTCTTCACACTGTCAATTTCGGCCATCAACACATCATTAATCCTAACCAATGCTGATCTAGCAATAGACTAACATACTTTCACTCAGCTAATCATCTACTTGATCACCAAACCGAATTAATTAATCATGATGTTAAACAATTCGGCTAATCAAGCACCCAAACACATAGCCATGCCCAAGCTATTCCAAAATACCAATTTTGGTCGTCAACATATGCCCCCCCCCCTATTTTTTTGGGTAAAGTTTGCTTGGCAAAAAAACATTTGCACAACTAAATAACCATGTAAAATATACTAATAATCTTTTACCTTCTTTGGGACCATGGTCAACCAAGCATCAGCTATGTATGCTTCTTCGGTCGATAAACAAATTGCATCGGCCTTTTATGCTTCCTTCATCCATCAACCATTCGTAATTCCGAAGGTAATGTAAAAATCGTAGCAACATCCATACCTTTGTTAAGCGGAGCACCATCTTTGATTAATGGAGAACCCTCATCCATTTGTATTTCATCGTCATCAATACTTGGTTCTTTAATCTTCTTGGGCCTCCACACCTTCTTGAAGGGTAACATGGGCTTGACCTCATTAAGAACATGATCCTTCACCTCCTTAGCCTTTGCTTCTTTCAATTCTTGCATGTGCAGCCTTTGCAATCGCCTCTTTTGTAAGGAGAAAGGTTGTTCACATCTGAACCATGTGTAGTTGTTATCTTCATTGCCGCACCATGCCCCCCATGGTTAACACTTGAAACAACATTAGCCAGTTGTTGTTGTACCTTCTCTTTCTCAATACTCGGCCTTTTCTCTTTTGATTTCAGATACGATTTGTCACTTGAATTAGCCTCTCCTTCACACGACAAAACCTTTTTACCTCCTTCCTACCTCTCCCATTATTTGACCGATTCTTTAGCTTTAATCGTCCATCTCTAGGATAAGATAGTCCATCAAACACTGGTGACCTAGATGTTTTCCACCGTGGATGGAACAACTAAAAGGCACCAGAGGTGGTGTCCATGGACCATACCAGCCCCACGACAGACAAGGAGGAAATACCATAGAAAAAAGTCCCCCACGACATGGACATTGGTGGCCCAAAAGGATGATGCAGCGCTGCTGCATGAAAACCTTGCAATCATCGATCCTGACCATCAAACTTATGCTTTGTAGTTGTTCCCGGTGGTGCAAAATTACCAAACCGACCAGCTGTACTTGGCCCGGTTTTCTCCCTCTCATACTTAACCAAAAGTTGTTTGAATATCACCTTCGACTTTACATTCTATGTAGCTCTAGGGGTTGATGCTTGAACACTATCATTAGTCTTAACTTATTTACTGCCTTTAGGGACCCAAACCATATTCTTCTTTGTCCCCAAAAAATTGCTAGCCTTTTTAGTTCTGTGATCAATGAGCTTACTATCTAGCACTACTTCCTTTCCTTTGGTTGCATCAGCCCTTTTTTGGCCAAATCAACATTTTCTTGTCTTCACAATTAAACATACTCACATCGAGAGATAGTCCATCTACTTTATGCCCCCTTGTCTCTAGATGATTTGCAAACTACAATCATTTTTCATTAATGGTCGATTGTAACTGTTGGTGAAACACATTACAACTATTAGTACTATGAGTAGATAAATTGTGCCACTTGCAATATGAACGCTCTTTCAACTCTTCATGTGATGGCATAACACGATGATCAAGTAACTTAATATATTTTTCTTGCAATAAGATATCAAAAATCTGATCACACTTGGTAAAAGCAAATGTATACTTTTTCACTCTCAGCCGACTCCTTTGTGGAGATGGCTTCAAAGCTAAATAAACAAATGGTTCAGATTTGATATCTACCCATTCTGCTACACACTTATTTGTATGCCCTTTGTACAATATCTTAGAGTTATTTTCCACTATATTAATATGTCTTTTCAAATTCTTTCAGCCTCGGCCTTGTATCTCTAAGTCAAAAATATTCACAAAACTTATGCCCCATTTTTGAACAAGTGTAGACCGAATTTAGAACAAGTAAAATAACCCTTATGAATACAATGCCTAACAAAGATAATGGGAATAATTCTAACTTTAATATATCACCATTGTCGACCTTCCCATATGGCGCAATAATTTGGCCGACAAGTTCCACAACGGTTCTACTATCTTTACTTGTGAACTTTGCAAGCTCTAGTACTTTAAAACCCCACGAATATATAACAACATTATCATATTCAGAGTACGGTCTTCTAAATACAGATATTGCACTGTCAAATTACATTTCAAATTTTCCTTGCAATACACTATCAATTTGTTTATTCATATTACCTTCTCTACACAATCTTTCAGAATCATTAAGTATAGAATCACCAAGAGATTTATCTATCAAACCTATAAAATCAGATTGGAGAGCAAATAACATAGTTGCAAGTCTTACCTCTTTTAGCAGGGTGTCGATGGATGGAAACTCTTTAATTTCAATGACACCTTGCTTTGTTTTCGGATAGCATGAAAGCAACCTCTTTTTCAATTCTTCTTCAATCGTGCTATAATCTCCTTCATATAATTCACCATACGCAACACATGTTGCCATCATCGATATCCACTATATGCATAGGAACAACTGAAACACTCTCATCTTGGTTTTGATCATCAATTGTTGGAGCACGAAATTCAAGTGGTAAAACATAGCCTCAACTGTAACCAATCGTTCAACAAGGGTCGGTCTTTGTTCTTTTGTTAAGATGCCCCCCCCCCCCCACACACAATATTTTTAGTCTCTACCTCTTGCTCGGCTAGAAGCCAAGTAGGTTTTGAACCAGCTTGTTGCTTTGGGATACAAGTATGTGCTTGTGATGTATCACACGAATATGATGTTGTGGGCTACACATATGGTATATTTTATTGGGAAACACTAAAATAAGTTTCCAACAATGAACTACAAGGAATACCGAAACTTTGGGTTGGTATGGGAGATATACCATATGTTACGGTATTGTATGGAGGTACATGCTACTCGCTAAATTTTCCTCTATTCGGCCATAATCATTAGTAGCGTATGCAGCCGAATTATATGCATTAGGGGTTACATATGGTGCTAAAAAAGTATAGGGTGTAACCTCCGTTCTAGTAACATATAGTGTAGCATATGGTGGTTCAAAATAATTGGCCGAATGATCAATATTATTGCGGCCATACATCTCATCCATTGGCATAGCTTGATGCGTAACCATAAGCGGTGAAATTGTTGCCAATGAATTAAGAGATGCAGCTTTTCATTGTGCACTACTATAATTATTAACATGTGATGGCCCATAATAACCGGTCGAACCTATCATATCAATTCGGCCATAATGTTTATTCATTGGCATGCTAGTTTGTAATATACTAGGTGGTGCAACTAATGCCGATGAATTATGAGGTACAAATTCTTGTTGCATGCTACTAACATTATTAAAATTTGAAGTAATGGTATTATTTAACATGGAATATTGCTTGTCATTACTATCATATAATCCTTGTATAGTACTTACACGACTAGAGAACACGGGCATAGCGGCATTAACAAGCCTATTTACTGTATTTGCAAGATAAGCTTAAGAAATAGGTAACATATTCGTAAATTATACCTCAGGCTTAGTGTAGATGGATGGCGTGATGATGATGTTGGGATTGATCTCGAGTCCATGTCACGCCATGGTTGGAGAAGATTGATTCTCCAATGGAGTTGTCAAAAAGTATGTTGACGTGAAAGGTTATCATGCCAAACACATTGAGCACCTCGTGTGCAAATCGAACCGAAGCTCTCCTGGAAAAACCAGAAGTTCTAGCCTCCTGATCGGAAGTTCCGGTCTGAGTGCTCAGCAAGCAGCTCTGTCGTTGTGGTGCCGTGTCGTTGAGCCTTCGTCGTCACCCACAGTCGGGAGGAGCCCCGTCAGAGCGTAGATGGCTGATGGCTTGTCTTTGGCCGTAGAGATCAAGAACAAGAAGCAAAGTAGGTTGAAAAAATGAATTAAGGTAAAAGGGATAAAAGAGAGATAAAAGTAATGAATTGATTCGAATAGATGTTGGTCATCTTCAATCAGTCATGACCCTTTATATTTATAGGGAGGGATGGCTATACTTCATTTGAGTCGAAATCTATCAAAACTCTCATTCAAATCCGACTGTATCTCTTTCTAAAATCTCGGACCCGACTTGAACCGAAAGTTTTGGTTTCCGATCAGAAGGTTCTTAGTTTGAACTAGAATAATTAACCCGGAAGTTCTGGCACTAAATAGGAAATTCCAACCATGCCGGAATATTTGATTCTTCCCCAGAATAAGGTTCTCGGGTTGGAAAAAATATTTAACCAGAAGATTCGATCCAAACCCAAATATTTCGGTAAAAACTTAACAGGAAGTTTCAATCCAAAACCGAATGTTTCCGCCCGTTGAATTTCTCAGCTCCAAAATTCTTCACACTATGTCAATTTCGACCATCAACACATCATTAATCCTAACTAAAGCTAAGCTAACAATAGACTAACATACTTTCACTCAGCTAATCATCGACTTGATCACCAAACTGAATTAATTAATCATGATGCTCAACAATTCGGCTAATCAAACACTCAAACACATAGCCATGCCCAAACTATTCCAAAATGCCAATTTTGTTCATCAACACAGATCGATGAATGCGCATGAGGCTACATCGAATGGTTGGTGAGGCGCTGCGAGAGACGTGCCAAGCATCGATAGTGGCGGATCCAGAGCTACCAAATAGGATATTTTTCTCTTCTTTCTTGTCTTCTTCCTCCTCTGCTATGCTCAGAAATTGAGAGGGGCTCCTAGGTACACCCAAAGATAGGGAACTTGGGCCCCTCCGCCGGCACGGTGATCCGCCCCTACTTAGCTCTCCAAATCTAGACAGTTATATGTGCTTATACAGGAGTAATCTTTGAGTACTAGCTAGGGCCCTCGTGTGGCGGCAGAGCGATGCACCTGATCTTGGAAATACACCAACCCAACCAAAGCTTCAAACTAAAGATTTTGTTTGTGTGGGGATTGTTTGTGGCATCCCTTTTCACGACTTCATTGGTTCCTGGTAAAAAAAAATCAAATATATTTGATGTGGTCATGGGATCGTGTTGAACTTCTGCTGTGCAAAGCATGGATATATCTGCGCGCCATTGTCATATATTTCTCATAACTGAGAACCGATTCTATTTCATGGAAATGCAAAGGAACATTATTAATGCATAGAATTTGCAACTAGCGATAGTTTTTTCAGGCCTCAAAAAGTGTACACCTGATGAAAGAATCGCTAAAAAAGATTTACATGGTTCAAGCACGTACGAAGATGACAGCATCAAATGTTCGGCTGGTGCATCTCCGAGTACGAGTCGGACAATAGCAGTGCTAAGAGCTCTCTTGCACTATCACTACCACGGCAACCAGCCCTCCAGCCTCTCCTCCACCGGCCTGGGGCGGCCATCTCCGATGACGCCAGTCGACCACCGCTTCTCCTTCGCAGCCAATCCGCTCTCCAAGTCCACGCACGGGTTGGCCGTCCTCACGACGAAGCTCTTCGGCGCGCCGGCGCTCCGCATCAGCTTGCAAGGTGGTGGCGGCGGAGGGCGGAACACCACCGGACACGCGAAGGTGTCTACCAAGACGAGAACGTGCACGCCGCCCTCAGCGAGGTGGGGGTCGGCGCAGGCCGCGGACACGTGCGCACATATCTCCTTCCCGGCGGCGACCACGGCGCCGTGGTCGAAGGGGTGCTCGACGAGCGGGAGCACGTCCTCGGCGAGCACCCGCTCCACGCGCTCGGGTCCGCCCAGCTTCCGTGACGGGCGCCTCCGGAGTGTGATGTCCTGGGCAACCTTCTCGAAGGCCTGGCCGCCCGGGCCGACGGGGAAGTGCCTCCTGATGATGACCCTCACGTCCGCCATCATCGCCGGGGGCGGTCCCGCGGAACTGCGTCGGTATTGGCCACCGCGGCTCGACGGCGGCGGGAAGAAAGAAGTGGCAAGCTGGAGGCGGCTGGCGAGACGAACGGCGGGAACACCACGGACGTGCGCCGCCATGGCGTAGCCGTCTCACTTGCTTGGGCGGCGTGGTGCGACTCCACGGATGGATGATCAAGCGACGCGAGACTTAGTATGAAAAGCGGGAGGAAGTGGAGTGGACGGGCTGCCCCTTTCCGGAATCGGTTTCCATTTCTGTTTCGAATTGCATTCAGTCCGATCGGGAAACGGAGCGCGACACCACTAGCGACCCCCCACAACGCTGTTTCCAATCTTTGGGGCCTCCTTCAGTCCCCAGCGTCCGGCAAGTCGGACTCGGAGACGGAGCAGAGGGGGAAGAAAAGAAATGGACATAGTTGTTGTAACTTTAAGTGTTCACATAGAGTTTGAAGTTGTTGGATCAAGTTGAAGATTTATCAAGACAGGTTAAAAGCTCTTTTTTATCAAATTAAAGGTTTACCCAACTGGTTCAACAGGTGTTACATTCACATGGTTATTTAGCAAATCCGTTTTATATAATGAGATAAACAATTTCTAAAAGAAACACTTCATTTAGCGTTTTTAGCCTATGTGTATGTGCTATTGTCATTGCTAAAAACCCAGCACCGAAATGCTAACATCAGCAATATGTTTTTTAGCCTAAAAATGTGCACACAGAGAAAGAATCGCTGACAAAAACTTAGGGCTACAGCCTACATATACATGTTTCAACTTTCAAGCAGGTACAAACATAGCAACAGCAAACGCTTGACTTGTGCATCTCCGAGTACGAGTTCCAGCAGTAGCAACGCTAAGACTGCTCATGCACGATCCTTCCTACCACGGCAACAAGCCCTCGAACCTCTCCTCCACCGGCTTGGGCCGGCCATCTCCGATGACGCCCGCAGACTGCCGCGGCTGCTTCGCGGGCAACCTGCTCTCCAAGTCCATGCACTTGTTGGCGGCCGTCGCGAGCACGTTCTTGGGCGCAGCAGCATAATTCGCAACCTTGCAAGGCGGCGGAGCTGGAACCACCACCGGGCACGCCAAGGTGTCCAACAAGACGAGGACGTGCGCGCCGCCCTTGCGAGGCGCGGGTCGGCGCAGGACGCGGACACGTGCGCTCAAATCTCCTTGCTGCTGGCGACCACGGCGCCGCGGTCGAACTGGTGGTCCACGAACGGGAGCACGTCCTCGGCGAGCTCCCGCTCCACGCTGTCACACCCGTGTTCGAGGGAGTATGAACGCGAGTGGATCAACGTGATTTCAGTGGAAAATCTCAGGAAAATGGAGGAAGAATGGATATGACGAGAAGGGGAAAGCAGCTGTATTCTATAGCGTTCGTTGCGAATACAAGTAGCTAACAGAATAGGATAACCATTCCCCCACGCCTCTGGCGGGTTATAACCTCCCGTCCAACTAATTACAAGTCATTTGCTTAAGTAAAACATACTTAGAGCTAAGCCAGAAGTAATGAGAACCACAAGATTAAAAGTAAAACGGTATGAATAGACGCCGACCGTCCATAGCTGGTTTGGTCATGACAAATCCCCCCTCCTAAGAACAGACTTGTCCTCAAGTCTTCTAGGAGATAACAGCTCCATCAGGTGGCGGCAGACCGTCCGGTTGAAGATTGGTCTGGAGGCCACCATTTAGCAATGATACTGTGGTAGAATGAAGGAAAAGCCGACTGAATAAAGGATTTGTCTTCCCATGATGCGTCAGCTGGAGAATTACTGCCCCATTGCACAAGCCACTGAGTTACTACATCCTCATTCCTTGGGAGTGCTCTTGTGTCTAACACATCCACAGGATCAGTTTTGATTCTGCCTTCTGGATCAACCATAGGTAAATCTGTGCTTGGTATGGCAAGAGTTCCAATATGTTTCTTCAATTGACTCACATGAAAAACTGGGTGGATGAGGGAGCTGGCTGGTAACTGCAATCTGTAAGCAACCTTGCCAATCCTCTCTAAGATCAAAAAGGGTCCATAGTATTTAGTGGTCAATTTCATGGAGTTCCTGAGACCAAAGGCAGCAAATCTATAAGGTTGCATCTTTAGATACACCATGTCACCAACATTGAAGCTTCGTTCAGATCGTTTTAAGTCTGCAAATTTCTTCATCCTAGATTGGGCTTGGGCTAAATTTTCCTTCAACTTGGATAGCATTTGTTGCTTCTGTGCAAGAAATTCAGCAGCTGGACACTCAGGACCGGGTACAGATACTTCACTGATCAAGGGTGGAGGATATCCATATAGGGCTTGGAATGGTGTGCATTGTAGTGATGTATGGTAGTTTGTATTATACCACCATTCTGCTAATGCAAGCCAAGAAAACCATTTCTTTGGTTCGGCAAAAACCATACACCTAAGGTAACATTCTAAACACTGGTTCACACGTTCAGATTGTCCATCACTTTGGGGGTGGTAGGCTGTACTGAACCGAAGGGATACCTTCAAGGACTTGAAGAGAGCTTGCCACAGATCACTAAGGAAAATTCTATCGCGGTCTGAAATTATGGATGTGGGAAGACCATGGAGTTTGAACACAGTATCCATGAAAGCTTGTGCAACAGTGATAGCAGTGAATGGATGGCTTAAAGGTATAAAGTGTGAATACTTGGTAAACCGATCCACCACAACTAAAATGGTATCCTTTCCATTAGATTTAGGCAATCCCTCCACAAAATCCATTGTGATGTGAGCCCATGCCATGTCTGGAACAGGCAAAGGTTCCAAGAGACCAGGGTATTGGCAGTGTTCACCTTTAGCTCTCTGGCATACAGGGCAAGAAGATACAAATTCAGTAATAGACTTCTTCAGACCTGTCCAGTGGAAGAGCTTTTTAATTCTCTGATAAGTAGCTGCAATCCCTGAGTGACCTCCAATAGGTGAAGAATGCAAGGATGTCAAGATGTTATGCTGAACATTTTTGTCAGATCCCACATGTATTCTACCATTATACCTGAGAATGCCATTGTGAAGTGTGTAAGGAGATGATGGATCTGTGTTGACTGCCAACTGAGCAAGCAACTGCTGAGAGTGTGGATCATTCAAATAGCTGTGACAAATATCAGTAACCCACAAGGGCTGCACAATGGTGATGGCAAGACAATTATGGTCTCTTCTAGAGAGGGCATCGGCAGCCCTATTTTCCCTTCCCTTTTTGTATTCAACAGAATAATCCAATTGCAGCAACTTCAACATTAACTTGTGTTGAATGCCATCAGATAGTTTCTGGTCTGTGATATATCGGAGGCTTTGTTGGTCAGTCCTTATGATCAGCTTAGATCCCATAAGGTAATGTTTCCACTTTTTGACTGCTTCCAATATTGCTAAAGCTTCTTTGTCATATGTGGACTGAGCTCTAGCTGTAACACTTAGAGATTTGCTGAAATAAGCAATTGGTCTGTTTTGTTGCATGAGGACAGCTCCAATTCCAGTACCACAAGCATCAGCCTCAAGAATAAATGGTAGTGAAAAGTCGGGTAAAATGAGTACAGGAGCAGTGCTTAGTTTGCACTTTATCGCTTCAAAAGCATCAGTTTGAGGCTTGCCCCACGAGAAGGAGTTCTTTTTCAGCATGTCATGAAGTGGCCTACAGATAATGCCATAATTTTGGGCAAATCGTCTATAATATCCGGCAAGGCCCAAAAAACTCCTCAGCTCAGATATTGTTTTTGGAATTGGCCAATTCTGCACTACCTCAACCTTTGATTTATCAGTGGATAGGCCATGTTCATTAATGATGTGTCCGAGGTACTCAATTTGCTTTACAACGAACATACATTTGCTTCTTTTGGCCTTCAGCTGATAATCCAGCAGTACTTGCATGACCAGAGACAGATGTTCAATGTGTTCACTGAGAGAAGTGCTATATACTAGGATGTCATCAAAAAATATTAAGACAAACTTCCTGAGATACGCTGAAAATATTTGATTCATCATAGCTTGAAATGTTGCAGGTGCATTAGTTAACCCAAATGGCATCACTAAGAATTCATAATGGCCAAAATGTGTTCGAAAAGCAGTCTTAGGAATATCAGCATGCTTCATAGGGATCTGATGAAATCCAGATCTTAGGTCTAGCTTGGAAAAGTACTTGGCACCATGAAGTTCATCAAATAAATCGTCAACCATAGGTATTGGAAATTTATTTTTCACAGTGAGGTCATTCAACTGTCTATAGTCAACACAAAAGCGCCATGAACCATCCTTCTTTCTAGCTAGGATTGAAGGTGAAGAATAAGGGCTTTCACTAGGTTGAATAATTCCCTGATCCAACATTTCCTTAACCAGTCTTTCTACTTCATCTTTTTGGTAATGAGGAATTCTATAAGGTCTTATGTTTGGTGGGATGTGGTTGGGTTTGAGGTTAATAGAGTGTTCACATCCTCTAGGGAGTGGCAAACCAGTAGGTGCATCAAAGACAGCAGAATATCTCACCAATAGTGCAGCAATTTCAGGTTCCATTTGGACATTATGATGTTGGTCATCACTGAGCAGCTTGAGTTGTAGAATATATCCCATTACCCCTTTGCTCAACATCTTGGAGAACCTTTTTGTATCAGTATAAGAGTCGTGTTGTGGTTGCACACAGTCTTGAAACTTTAAAGAGGATTTCCCATTCTTGACAATAGTGAGCTCTCTTTTCTTGAGATCAATGTTGATGGGGCTGTGCTGGTATATCCAGTCACACCCTAAGATTATATCATAGTTGTGGAGCTGAAGCAACTGGAAGAGTGTTTGGAATTGTTCCTTTTTAATCCAGTATATGCAGTGAGGAATAAATCCCCCAGAATGCAGTTCACCACCCCCTGCCACCTTAACAGTTTGCAGAGATGTTTGCTGGATCTTACAACCTGACTTGTGAGCAAAAGTAACATCAATGAAGCTGTGGGTACTCCCACTATCCAGCAAAGCCACGGCTCTTTTGCCACCAATTATCAATGGTAAGCAGAAGGTTGCTGCAGTCCTGGTTCCTTGAAGTGCTTGTTTGGAAATTTGCATTAGGTACGGCTCTTGGCCATGGATGTCAGGATCAGACTGCTGAATATCCTCATGGACACCTGCTTCAATTGTGTGATCCTCCTGATCAGCAGTCAAAGCATGAGCTGAGGCTTGATAATATTTGCATTTGGTTTTGTGTTTTGGGGTCCAAGGTGCTGAGCATTTCCAGCATGTACCAGGCTCCTTGGGTTTGGTTAAAATAGGAGGTAGCTTGTCCTGCTTCAGTGGCTGCTCTGTCTTAAAGCCCATGCTGTTAGGCTTCTGTTGAAGTGGCAATTGAGATGACGTTTTAGCAGTTGGAACTGAGGGGGAGGTAGCAAACTTTCTACTCAGCACGGCTTTTTCTAAATCTCGAGCAATGATGTATCCAAGTGTTCTGCCTAGCAAATTCATGTGGTCTAGCATGGGGTGGGACATAAGTTTGTGGGTGGGCAAATCTAGATGGAGTGTTAGAATGCAGTAATGGTGGCCTATCCATGGTGACTTCAGAATCTACAACCCCAGTCTTGTTGTGCACATCGGTGTATACATATCCAAAGGAAGTGTGATTCTTAAGCAGAGTAGGCTCATTCATTTCAGTGACAGTACACACAGGAATTCTACCTTCCTTTTCCTCCTAGGTTTCTTGATCCATCACTTTCTCAGATCCAGCTACAACTCCTTTGGCTGTATCACACTTGTCTGGAACATCAGAAATCCCCAAACGGTGGGTCAGCCTCAACATAGAAGTTTGGATGGAATCCAATTGATCTTGCATGTGATCCATTCTCAGCTCAACACCCCCCAGTCTTGACTTCATCTCGATGAACTCATCCTGCATGTTCTCTGCAAAACCCAAACTCGAGCCATCGACATCATCCGGGTTGGTGAGTCCTGTTGTAGAAGCTGCTGCAGCCGCTGCCGCTGCCGCTGCTTTGGTGTTGCGAGTCATGGTCGAATGATCCGTCGGATACAGATCGGTTCAGAAAAATTCCTCCCCGAGAAGATCTGTATCCGAATCTACCGCCGCCTGAGTTGGAGATCAGATCGGGGATTTTACACACGGATTTTCACCGTGAAACCTTCTCCTGAATCCAACTCACCACCGTCACCACCGCAAACTCCAACTCAAAGCCGGCTCCAGGAATTTTACACTCGAACGAATGCCGAGCAACCCTCGCCGGACATCAAGTTCGTCGCTGAGTTTTGGCCGAGAATCGTGAAGCTCTGATACCCTTTGTCACACCCGTGTTCGAGGGAGTATGAACGCGAGTGGATCAACGTGATTTCAGTGGAAAATCTCAGGAAAATGGAGGAAGAATGGATATGGCGAGAAGGGGAAAGCAGCTGTATTCCATAGCGTTCGTTGCGAATACAAGTAGCTAACAGAATAGGATAACCATTCCCCCACGCCTCTGGCGGGTTATAACCTCCCGTCCAACTAATTACAAGTCATTTGCTTAAGCAAAACATACTTAGAGCTAAGCCAGAAGTAATGAGAACCACAAGATTAAAAGTAAAACGGTATGAATAGACGCCGACCGTCCATAGCTGGTTTGGTCATGACACACGCGCTCGGGCCCGCGCAGCTTCCGCGACGGGCGCCACCGGAGGGCGATGTCCTCGGCGACCTTCTCCACGATACGTGTTACGCCTGGGCCGACGCGTACGGGGAAGTGCATCCTGATGACGACCCTGACTTCCACCATCAGCGCAGCGGGTGGTCCACGGAAGAGCCGCCTCGGCCACCGCGGCGGCTCGACGGCGAGGAGGGGAAGAAAGTGGCGAGCTGGAGGCGGCTGGCGATACGAACGGCGGGAACACCACGAACGTGCGCCGCCATGGCGTGGCCATCTCACTTGCTTGGACGGAGTGGTGCAACTCCACGGATGGAGTGGAAGGGCTATCTCTTCTCTCAATCGATTTCCGTTTCTCTTAAGAATTGCCGCTCAGTCCGATCGAGAAACGGAGAGCGAGAACCCCCTGGAGGCCTTCTCGCCCCTCTATTCCGTTCAGCAAACTGTCCGTGCACGGCGTCTGTCAAGTCGGAGTCGGGGACGGAACTGAGGAGAAGAGAAAAAAGAAATCGACAGGGGAAGCCGCGCACTGCGCGCCAGCGCGTAGGGCTCAAAATAAATAGCAGCTTCCGGCACTATTACAGGAATGGACTTCAATGGCTCTAAAATTATCTTTATGGTTGGTTTCGTGGATAATAAGCAGTAATCGTCCTTATTATTATAGTCGGTTGAGCTCACAGTGATAGTTCGTTTCTGAATCGATATTTTTTTTATCAAAAAATGAATTTTTTGCACCAAAGAACCCTAATTTTTCACGAAAAAATAGTTTGAAATCAAAGTCACACGGTTTTTCACATGCATGTGGTTTGTGAGATGCAAACATAAAATCTCTCAGCTCACACGATATGTCCTTACCATTCAACTACAGAAATACTAATGATTACATTAGCATATGTAATGCTTTTAATCTCTTCTATCTGAAATTTTAAACGATTATTTGAACATCTAAATAACCTCAAATACAAAAAAAAATTAACTACAAAATTGTAGATCTAGTCGATGACTATAATTTTTATATAAAATTTGTCTTCATCCAACTTTGTATAAAAAATCTATGAATTTTTTAAGATAAAATATCATTCATTACGAACCGACAGTGATACTATCACTATTGGTTTGTAGCTAGGACCGATAGTGATAATCAAGTTTCACCAGTAGTGATACTTGACATCTATTATTGTTAATTCATAGCTAGAACCGGTAATGATAGTCTAGATATCACTACCGATCGGTGCCCTCACCTGACAGTGAAGCTACAGCAGGGCAGCCGGTAGTGATGTCCTTCATCCTTGTCGATATATAAATCACATTAGTTGATTCTTCTCACATAACTTATGAACCAAAAATATATGTCATCACTATCAGCCCATTAGATACCGACAGTTATCAACCGATATATATAACCGATGTTGTAGTAGTGCGAATTTGTCACTCACCAACCTTAATCCAACCAAACCGGCCCACATAACTCACCGTGGCCCATGTATAAGCCCATGGATTCAGCCTTGGACTCTTGATCACAGAAGTGCCAGCCGAGTCAACAATCACTACTGCAAAAATACCTTCACTACTAACTCTAAAGTAGTCTTCACTGCTGATTTTAGAGTCAGCAGTGAGTAACAGGTAGTGATAGTTCCTGACTGTCATTGTTGACTCAAAGATCAGTAGTGAAGGTGTTATCACTGCCGGCTGAAGCATTCAACCGACCAGCCATAAGTCGACAGATTTTTTACACACGTGTGGATCAAGACTCGAACTCACAACCTTAGCGGATCGGTGTGACCCCTCTAACCATCTTACCTCTCATTCGTTTTAGAGTATAGAAGCAAAATTAATTCTTTTGATATCTTCTCATCGAATATTTGAACGACTATTTGGACATCTAAATGATCTTAAATGAAAAAGTTATCAATTACAAAGTTGTACATCTCATCAAGTTCTACAATGTCTATATAAAATTTATCTCCATCCAACTCCATATGTAAGAGTTTTTTAATCAAATCCGTATAATATTTAGTAAAACAGTCATAACTTTTGCATACAGAATTCGATTTCGACGTTTGACCTCTACTTTCGAAGCTAAAGATGAGTCACATTAAAAAAAACATGTCTTTAGAGTTGTACCTTTATTGACTATTAAAAAAGGCTTAGAAGACAATCGATAGGACATCTAAAGTTTTTGGTGAAAACTGATCTTCTCCAATTTATCTGATAATTTTTGGAGACATAGTGCTACATATGAAAATTAGTATTGTATAGACGTTTTATCAATCCGAGTTACCAAACTCGCGATAAAAATATTTGAATGTGTAGTTTTAAACTTTGTGGCTGTGTGCGGCTTTTTTAATGATTCATACTAGTTTTATATTAGATCTAAGCTAAAAGTTTATGGTCAAGTATATGGCTTCTTTTGTACTAGTTTTAGATATTTATTTATGCATCTATATAATTTTAAATAAAAAATAATCAACTAAAAGTTATAGATCACATCGAGAGCTATAATTTTTATATAAAGTTTGGCTTCATCCTACTTCGTATAAAAAAGTCATGATTTTTTTAAAGATTACCACGGTTGAAACTTTGTTAAGATTATTTGAACATTTAAATGATATTAAATTAAAAAAAATAACTACAAAGTTGTAGATCTTATCGAGAACTATAATTTTTACAAAAATTTTCTCCATCCAAATTTGTATAAAAAAATTATGAATTTTTTAAGATATGTTATCATCCATTATCATTATCAACTCCTCACCTGAACCAGTAATAATACCCTTTATCACTGATAGTTCATGACATAAACTAGTTGTGATACTTGATAGACTATAACTACTAATTAATGGCTAGAACTAGCAGTGATAGTTCAGATATCACTGCCGGTTGATGTCTTCACCCGGCAGTGATATATTTCATCATTGCCGATTCATAAGCCACACTAGCTGATTCTTCCTGCACAGCTTTTGAACCGGTAGTGATACCCTATCACTGTTGGTCCATTAGGTACCGACAGTGATAAATCGTCATATATGATAAGTTCTGTAAGTAATGAATGACATTTTTATTTTATAATTTTTAAATCTAAAAATTACAAATATATCTATTTTAAATTTATACATCGCCCTTTCAACAGATAAGTACAGAATATCAAAGTTTCCCGACAGACACATATATTTACAAATTTTGAATTAAAAAATTAAAAAATTAAAAATCAGTCAACGATACCTTCCCATCGAAGGTTCTTCTCCCGTAGCTTCCTTTCCCCCGGCTGCCTCTTTTTTCCCCTTTCTCCTTGCTTTTAAAGCTTCGAAACCCGAATCGCCCTCCAAACTCTGTCCAAAGTCGTCTCCCTCCGCACGCACCGAACTCCCCTAGCACAGGACCGCTTCTCCTCGTCCTCCTCCTCCTCCACCGCGCCTCCATCCCCGAGTTTTTTGGAATCGGGACCCCTCGGTGAGTTCGTTTCGGTGCTTCCCTCCCCCCACCACCCCGCCTTGCTAAGTTTTTTTTTTTTATTTCACGCGTAGTTGATACGGTCGAGCTGTAGGTTCGAGGATTGCACGCGTCGGTAGGTTAATCAGGTACTTAGGGGGCTAGAGATTCGAAGTTAGGGGAGCAGCTTGATAGGGCTGCTGCATTCTGCGGGGTAAATTTGGTGGCGTGATTGGTAGGGTTCTGTTGCCCTTCGGGGATTCACGAGGTCTGCTCAAGCTCGAACCTTACTATTCAGATTCTGTGAAAAAAAAATAGCTCAGAGAACGTATGACATATAGTGGTGGTTCGAATTTTGATGCCATGTATTCTTCGTATATACAGCTCCTTATATTAGTCCTGCAATGTAAGAACATTATAGTTTCACAGAATCCAATCTATGCGAGACATCGCTACTATTGCTCCACTGCATTTGATAAAGGCTGATTTTATTCTGTATTTTTTTCAGGAACTGCACCATGTCAACAAGCAATCTGAGGAGGCGGCTCCACCATGGAGACGTCGATGGAAGGAAAAATGAGCATGTTGACATATCCAGTGTAGATTCCCTCGACGAACCTCTACTTGGCTCCAGCTATGACAATGGTGGATCAGAGGTTAGTTCTTTCTATTCATAATTTTGTTAAAAATTTCTGGCAATTTCTTCCCTGAATGCAGCATTCTATATTATTTCTAATGTATTGATAATTTTTTTGGCCTGCTATAGATTTATGTTCCTGGAAGGCAGGACTTGTGGGATGACGATAGAAAGAAGGAGCAACTACACTGGTCATTTCTTTTCTCAAATTTGATTGCGCAATGGGCACAATGGTTGGGTAATGCTCTCATTCTAGCCACCGGATTTATTTATTCCGTTATTACCCATAAATTTCATCAGCACAGTGGGCTTTTATCCGGCTTTTCAGTTTCCTTGTCTCATAGAGCTTGTGATGGGACCTACAGATTAGTCCTTCTGTCCTTAGTGCTTAACTCCTTATTGAATATAGGTTCAGTGAGTAGTTTGTTAAATATTTAGCAACCTACACACCATACCAACTCTTAAACCTGGCATTCTAGGCCAATATGTCTATGTTCACATATTCACTATGTAAATATTTAGCAACTTACTGGCAGTGACAGACGGGCTTGCATGTAGTCATTGGGGTTCAGATAGATTCCCAACCTTTTTCTGAAATCAAATTATCAGTACTAATTCTCGGGCATTATATACATATGATTAGTCTTTCTGTCTTATAGAGCTTTTGATAGGATTTACAAACCATCGAAGGCCAATACGCCTACTGCATATCTCATTCTAAGTTCCGAATCAAGCAAGCTGACACTCTTTTGTAGTCTCCCTGGGTATGGATTAACTATTGTCTGTGACGACCGGGCTTGCATGGAATCATTGCGGTTCAGTTGGATCCTCAACCTTTATTGAGATCAAATTATCAATACCAATTCTTTGGCCTGATATACAAACCAAAAATTTATGCCTCCCTGCCTTGCAAGAATTTTTTTTTTGTGTTATGCATCCTGTCACAAGATCCCTGCTGGTTGTTGAAGTACACAGACTGAATGAATGTGCACATGTTTGATTCTGCTTTTGTGCTTGCAATAGAACTTAGTTTGGTTCCTGCTATAGAGACAAAATCAAAACTTGATGGATGCAGCTGCTCTTATAGTGCTATAGTATTCCTCTAATTGATCGCTATTGCCATTTCTGAAGTATTGCAAAACATTATTTCTTATTTCTTTTCTTAAAAACCTATTGCAAAGCGTTCTATCAAAGTTACAAAGTTGACTAAGCAGAAGAATATGTAAGATTTTTTTTCTCTCCATAATTTGGAAGTCCATATCTGTCAACGTTGAGTGGGTATAAGAATTTGTAGCATTAGCATTCTTCTCACGTTCTTAGTTGCTATTGCTATACTATGTTACTACTCTTTCATGAACTGTAAGTCTGTAACCATTGATGCATTAAATCTTTTTACAATACTCATATTCTTTTTTGCTGTTTTCTTTGCAGCAAATATTATTGCAAGCTCAGGATCAATTTTTGGTAGATTATTCCCCTTCTCATCAGATAACCAAAACAATCCAGTATATCTTAGCCCTTTGCAGGTAATGTATAGAGGAAAGGTTTATAATGGAGTTTAAGTAATTGGTTTAGTACTCAAACCTTTTTTTAAAAAAAAATCCAGGAAGAAAGGTTGAATACATTAAGACGCAGATTGCAAATCCCTTTTGATGGCTCCCGTATTGAACATCAAGTATGTATAACCTATGTGAACCGGTTTTCCACGTTGGCATCCTCATACAAGCAAAGTAACTGATCTGTGTTATTGTTGTTAGGATGCCTTGAGACAACTCTGGCGTTTGGCTTACCCCACTCGCGAGATTCCTCCCCTGAAATCAGAATTGTGGAAGGAGATGGGTTGGCAAGGTACTGATCCAGCTACTGATTTCAGGTATTTATTACTATCTTGAGCATGTAACTACCTAAGTGTGATCCTTCCTGATCAAATTGAACTCAGTTGATAAAGCAATCTAATACTGACCATGTCCATGTAGGGGCGGTGGATTCATATCGTTGCAGAACCTTATCTTTTTCGCTAGGAACTACCCTGTAAAGATCTTATATCTAATAAGACTTGCTGCTATCATTCTGATTTGCCTGATGTTCAACCATTCATCATTACGTGTATTCTGGTGCAGAATTCCTTTCAGATGCTTCTGAACAAAGAGCAAGGGCAGAGAGCAGATTGGGAGTACCCTTTTGCAGTTGCTGGTATCAACATTTCCTTCATGCTGGTCCAGATGTTGGATCTACAGTCAAGTAACATCCTGTCCCGGAGTCCACTTTACAATAAAATGGTATAGTTCGTATTTCCTGATTTTTATGATGTCCTATTCATGCAGCTGTTCCATCTTCAAAATCTGGAATTTGTTTCCTTGAACTGCTTGGACGAGATGAGAATGCGTTTGATCACCTGTACTGTGTGGCCTTTCGGCTGCTTGATGCGCAGTGGCTTGTGAAACGTGCCTCGTATATGGAATTCAATGTAAGCCTTTTGCCATTTTCAGTAGATCGATTATTTTCTAGAATTTTTTAGACAGTCGCATTCTTACATGTTTGCTTTTGTTGTAACAGGAGGTCTTGAAATCTACAAGAACTCAGTTGGAGCGCGAACTAGTTTTAGAAGATGTACTGGCGGTGAAGGACCTGCCGTCGTACACTATGCTAGATCAGTAAGTTAAAACTGAGCAGCATTTGGCTGCCGGGGAACTGACTATGCTGGTGTGATGGGTCACGGTTATACTTATACATTGATCTGCTGATGTCTTGATCCTAAATGCTTCGGTAGCCCTCTTTGTCTGGCTATTTTGGTGCGTATGTTGTATTGTTGTAGATCGAGAGGAGTATTTGAGGCCTTATCCATGATTCCTTGTACTTATCATGAATTAGTTCATGTACCTTTCAAACTTGCCGGTTCAAGGTAATAAAGCAATAAATTTCATCGTCATTTTTATATTTTGAATCGTGAAGCATTAGCATTTAGCAGCCCCAAATAAAACCACTAGTGGTTGTAACTTGTAACTCCATAATGTGTGTGAACACAAGGACCTGATTGAATTTCCTCATCGAAAAACTTCAGGCCTTTATTGTAGTGTATGTTTTTTCGGCAGGATTATGAACGAATATTCCTGTAAGAAAAAATTAAAAGCATTCCTTTTGAAATTTGAACAAAGGAAATAGTCTTTTGTTTCTTATTTCTCTGTAGATGAGTCGATTATTTATAAGATTTTTTGCGTGGACGGTTGGAGCGTAGCAGGGTTGTTACAGCCGGACGGGCCAAGCACCGAACCGAGCCACCGAAATGCTGCTGATGAACCCGCGGTATGACTGACATTGTCGCGCTCGAGAGTTTGCACAGTGCCTCTCTCTCGTCCTCACCTATTCGGGGCGACGCTGGAGCTCAATTGCATTGCTTCTTTCTTTCTCCCCGGTGTATGCCACACTCACACGTGGCCTTTGGCATACATTTGGGCGCGGCGCAGGAGTCGAACACGATAAGGACGACCATGCATCATGCCCACCCGACCGGCCACGCATTGGAACCACTCACGAGGCACTCGCTAACCGGCCTTGACACGCACGAACAGCGAGGGGACTTGCGGCCACGCGCGAAGAGCGGCAGCCGCGCGCGTCCGCCTACCTACGTGATTTGCAGGTTTGATACAGGAGACACCGTAGTTTCTAAAGCAGAGCTGAACAACGCAAACATTTACCAAAGTAACTAACAAAAGCAGCGGAAAGTGGAAACGAAGTCGAAAACATCAACAGAGCAGGGCGCCCGAAAAACGGAGCTCCACTAGACCTCTAGTAACAGTTTATTATTGCCCATGCAAGGAGTGCGCGGGCACGTAGGAGCAGCGCGGTCGCCACGCCATCACATCTTGCCCTGGCGGTGCACGCAGGCCGAGTCGGCGCACCCCTCGACGCACTTCTCCACGCACCGGTCCACCCGCTCCGCCGCGCGCTCCCTCAGCAGCCGGTCCTTCTCCTCGAAGTACACCTCCGCCGCCTTCTCCGCCGCGCGCTCCTTCACCGCGCGCTCGTCCTCGCCGCCCAGCCGGACGTCGTGGTGCTGCTGCCCTGGAGCTGAACCCAGCGTCAGCTTCTCCTTTATCGCGCCCGTCATGTAACCCAGTGCCCCGAACAGACCTTGTCCTTGACCCCTGCATGCATATATGGTCACATGGTAATGTAAGGTGAAATTGATGTAAAGATTGATCACTGATGTGCATTTAACGGCACACACCTGTCGGCGTCGTGGGTGCCGGCCGTCTCCCTCGCCTGGTCGGCCGCGGTCTGCGCGGTCGCCCTGGACCTGTCCCTGGCCTCCTGCGCGGTCTCCCTGGCAGAGTCCGTGTACTCGCCGGCCTTCTGCTTGGCCGCGTCCTTGGCCTCCCTTGCCCTGTCAGCGGTGGCGTCCTTCGTCTCCTGTGCTTTCTGCATGGTCACGTCCTTGGCCTCCCTAGTCTTGTCGGCGGTGGCGTCCATGGCCTCCCGCGCCTTCCCGGCCGCCGCGTCCTTGTACTCCCCGAGCTTGTTCTTGGTCTCCTCGGCGGTCTCGCTCGCCTTATGCGCCACGGCGTCCTTGGTCTCTTTCGCCTTCACCACGGTGCTGTCCTTGTACTCGCCGACCTTGTTCCGGGTGGCCTCCACGGTCTCGCTCGTCTTCTGCGCGATGCTGTCGTTGGTCTCCCTGGCCTTGTCGGCGGTATAGTCCTTGTAATCGCCGAGCTTGTCGCCGGTGGCCTGCGCCGTCTGGGAGGTCTTGTCGACGGCCGCGTCCTTGGCGCCGCCGAAGGTGCGCCCCACGGCGCTCACGAAGGACTTGGTGCCCTCCTGCACGCTCTCCAAAATGCCGCCGCCGCCGCTGCCGCCGCCGCGGTGGTAGTCGTCGGCCTGCGCTCCGAACGCGCCCTCGCGGTCGGCGCGGGCGCTCGCGATCTCGTCCGCTGCCTTGCGGGCGTCCACCTCCGCCTTCACCACGCGCTCGTCCCGCGCCCGCGCGATCTCGTCCGCGGCGTGGCGAGCCTCGGCCTCGGCGCGCTCCTCACGCCTGTCCTGCCTCGACACCATGACGGGCGGTCGGTGTAGCCTCTTCTCGACTCTCTCGGAACGTTTCTTTCGCTGCTCTGACCCCTAGTATCACTGTGTTCGAAGTGTCGCAGCACACGAGTGAGCTGAGCTAAGGCCGTGGAAGGGTGAAGCGCGTATATACGCTGGTGCGAGAAATGAGAGCGTGACACGTACCACCTGAGGCGGACACGTGTGATTCATGCGAGGAGACAGGCACTAGTAACACGTACGTGCCGGTGCACATGAGGCGGACGCGTGCCGCTGTGCTTGCTGCCGTGGCCTACTGGCACTCTGGACTTTTTGTTTTTCTTTCGAGAGGAGGCCCTGTTTACTTGGACGTCGTGAGGCTTGGGCCCGTTTACAGCTGAAAGGGCCGCCGAACCAATATTCCAGGCCGGATGGGCCTAATTGGGATAAAAGTTGCTGGGCCGACCAAAAGCGATACTAAATTACGCACTCAGACAATCAGACTGCTACATAGAGGGCCCGCTTATTTCGGATCGTAAAAGTTGGATTGTAATCATAATCTAAAAGCTGAAACAAACAGGTGAATTATAAAAGCTGGATTGTGATCATAATCCAAAAGCTAAAATAAACAACTGGTTGTAAAAGCTGGATTGTTACAATCCAACATCCAGATTGTAAAAATCCAGCAATCTACCTTCCACCAGATTGTAACAATCCACAATCCAGCTTTTACAATCTAGATTTTATAATTCTGCTTTTTACAATCCATAATCTATAAGCTACTTTTCACAATTTCCAGCTGAAACAAACAGGCCCTTAGAGAGACGACTGAGACCCTGTTTGTTTCAGCTGTAGATTGTGAAAAACAGCTTATAGATTGTAGATTGTAAGAAGCTGGATTGTAAAATCTGGATTGTAAAAAGCTGGATTGTGGATTGTTACAATCTGGTGGAAAGCAGATTGCTAGATTGTTACAATCTGTGTGTTGGATTGTAACAATCCAGCTTTTCCAACCATCTGTTTGTTTCAGCTTTTGAATTGTGATCAGAATCCAGCTTTTACAATCCAGCTGTTTATTTCAGCTTTTGGATTTTGATCACAATCCAGCTTTTATAATCTGAAACAAACAGGGCCTGAGGTAATTTGGCTACTTGGCTGGGCCCCTCGCCTATGATGATCTTCCCGTGTCGGAGCTGGAGGGTGACTCGATGTCCTAGTGGTTGAGTTAGTTTATTTACTATGTAGTTTGGTAGTTATGTTAGTAGTTTAAGTGTTTGTGTCTGTTTATTGTGTTTTGAAAGCTGTTTTGATGATGAGTATGTGTTTGTGTATGTGTATTTGTTGTGATGTATCGCTGTGAAAGGATGCAAGCTTCAAGTCTGGGTCAATAATGTGCTCGTTGGAGGCATCGGTTCTCTCTTTCGAGTCCTCGGCATGTTTGACAGCGTCTGGTTCCTTTCTGGCTAGCGAGCTTGCCCAATGCGCTCATCGCTCTCGATACATCTTGGTTGCGGGATGTTACTCTTGGTGGCTGTGAAAAATCTAATAGCCTTTAATGGCATCTCCTCATCAGTGCAGAATTCGACTTCGCTTCATTTGATCATGTTCGGCAACGGTGAATCAGAGATGAAGCTCGGTGAAAGTGCATCTAACTCTTAAGTATGGTTTGATAATTAATGATAATGCTTACGGAGTAACAATATTATTGAGAATTGTTAGCATGTTGTTTTATAGGTGATGTATAGAGAAGAGATATGCTTCAAGATGAATAGGCTCTAGGTGATGCTCGGGTAAGTTAAGGATAATACCTATGAACTAATAATATTATTGAGAATTATTAGTCGGTTATTCCATATGAGATACATAAATTATAAGATATAGATTTATTAAGGAATGCTATAAAGATCAAAGATATGTCTCAAGATAAATGAGGTCTAGGTGATGCTCATAAAAAGAAGAAGAAGAAACTCAAGAAGATTAGCATAAATGTGAAGGCTAAGTTTCTTATGAAGATTAAGTGATTTAGGGTATAAAGTTATCAATAAAATTATATGAACTAACCTATGCGCTTTGTGCTTGAGAGTGAGTTAGAGTTACGATCTATAAGAAGGCATGAGTTGAATTGATATATCAAATATGTCAAGAGTGAAGAAAAAAGTTTGGACTTCATATATGACAAAATGAATTTATTGAAGATTCCAGATACAAAGTGGCTTTCTATGATAAGATTGTGAAGGGAAAGCGAATGGCTTGGCGTCGAAAGATCAATGCAGTGGTGAAAGGCGAGTGAAAGCTTTGCGCTAATGGACTGTGCGAGGCTATAAGAAGCTATGGGTGATTTACATTAATCACATGAAGAATCAAGAAAAGATGGAGTGAAGTTTATATAAAAGTTGGCAACTCTCAAGGTTTGAAAGAAAAAAAACGGTACTTGAAGGTATTCAGAAGCTCAAAATGGTTCAAACTAGTTTTATATTTGAATTTAAGTATAGGTGTGCTGCACTATTAAGGTGGATTCAACGTATAACATTTTGACGTGTCTCAGTGCTTAAGAATATCTAACCAATCCAAAAGTAACAGATACAAAACACTCATGAACACCGGGAACCTGTTTTCAACTTAGGTTTGTGTTGATAGTTCGCTTTAGGAGTCCGGTGCCGAAAGTGTGGAAATGTTCGAATCAGGTTTGGAGTGTCCCTAATTTTGATCCAATATGTTTGAGATCATGTTTTCTGGTGGGATAGGCAGCATTCTGAATAAGCTTTACGTAGTGTCTAAAATCATCAAAATCGGACATCAGGATCAAAATTATTGTCGTTTTTCATAGGTCAGTTGTGCTGATTTCAGAAGTTTCGGATTGGCCAGAAGTTTCGGATGACATCTGGTTTAGAGTTCTTTGTCATGGTTTGAAGTTTCAATCCGGAAGTTTTGGATTGAATCCGGAAGTTTCGGATTGGCTAGAAGTTCCAGATGACATCTAGTTTAGGGTTCTTTGTCGTGGTTTGAAGTTTCAATCCGAAAATTTCGGATTGAACCCAGAAGTTCCAGATTGTACTGTCTGTTGGCTTTAACGGTTAGTTTTTGGAGGTTGGGTATAAATACCCCTCACCCCTCTTCGTTGTGCTGCTGGTGCCTCCACGAAAATACTTAGCCAAAGCCATTAGAGCTCTCTCCTCTCTGATTTAGTGTGAGATTTGAGAAGAAAAGTAAGTTAGGTTGAGAGATTGAAAGATTGAGTGCAAGTGAGCTAAACTTCATTCTTGAGCACTTGAGTTCATTGTCAAGAAGTTTCTCAAAGCATTTCTTACTCTTAGGGATTCAATCCCCTAGGAGGCTAGGCATCGCTGGTAAGCACCCAAGGTTATGGTGTACCGTGGGAAGTTTGTGAAGGATTGGATTTTGCCTCCGCAAGGGAAGAAATCAAGAATGAAAGTCCAAGCTCAAGTGTGACCAAACTTGGTGTGGAGAAAGTTTGAAAGAGACCAAACTCAAGTGTGACTAAGTCCTTCAAGGAGACGTAGGAACCTCAAGTGGAGGTGTCTGAACTTCGGAAAACAAATCACACGTCTCCTCTCTTGTTTTGATTATTCTTGAGTTCTTGCTTTCTATTTATGCATAGTTGCTCAATCTACTTGCTCATGTGAAATTAACTGCATGTGCTCTGTGGATCTGCTTAGAATAATCATTTGGAACCCACAACTTATTTTGGTTTGAGCTAAAACTCATTAGGCATAGCTAGATCTCCTTTTTGCTTTGTATAGCTAGAAGTTCTGCGTTGAGTCAGGAAGTTCTGGATTAAACCTGGAAGTTCCGAATTCTGTATAATCCGCTGCAAAGCTTTGAACCCGGAAGTTTTTCAGAAACATCTATTCACTTCCCCTCTAGACGACATCATGGTCCTTTCACTCGGGGTGTTGATAACATGTTTGTGTTATTTCTCTATGTTTTTCTTCATCGTAGGTTCCTATTTGTAATGTTTGTGCTTTCACTTGCTCTAATAAAATCATCCCTTCTAAAAAGACAATCAGACTGCATAAGTATCAAATATGGGCCTTCCTTTAGAAGAAAAAAAAAAGATTTTCATGTTCAAAATCTCTGTCCCTCAATTTGAACTGAAAATTGAGATTAGGGATGGCAGATTTAGGATTTAGGTAGGGATTATCTTGATCCAATGGGTTTAGAGGGATGGTCAAGGGAGGTCGATCGGACTGGTGGTGGGCGAGATAGTGTGGTGGCAGGGGTGCCTGCCCGTCGGTGGGCAGGGGGTGACATGCTCCAAGTGGTTAGCTATGGCGGTGGCGCTGGTGGCGATTGAGCTGCTAAAGTTGGTCAGGGTGGTCATGGAGTGTCGGGGCGCACGATGACTAGGGCGGCTGGCGCCGTGGAAGAAGGGGAGGAGGAGCTGGTGGAGGTAGAGGTAGAGGGAGGGTGACAGCTGACTGCACGGAGAGCTACGGGAGGCGACGAGTCAAGTGGGGCAAGTGGGGGCGGTGTGAGTCGAGAAAGAGAGTGAGAGCTGGCAGATAAGGAAGGGGTAGAGTTGCTCTGGTATGGTTGGATCCACATCCAACGGTCTAAAAATTTGCTCTAGAGATGAGCATGTTCTCAAATAACTTACATGAAGACGGATCAAATAGATGGGTCCTGTCAAAAAGAAAAGAGACCATCGAACCTAGGTCCTAATCCATGACTGATACCAGCTCAGCTGCTGAGCCGAGAACTGAGGTCTAGCATCACCGAGGACCACGACCTTTGGATCCATGGATTCGGATGAATTGTAGTTGCACCTTCCATTTGATCTTGGTGGTTGTGAACTGGTCCTAGCTGTAGGCTGTAGCGCCAGTTCAAACCCAACAGCGCCAACGCCCATCCACCTGTGAGTGATCTGTGTTCCTACCCAACAAGGGATCGAGCTGCTGCATGCATTGGTGTAGCTGTTCAACCACCAAATCTGCCTTGTTTCCCGTCTCAAGCTTCAGTTTCTACACGGGAAATTTATTTGCGTTTGGGCAGAGAACAAAGCTTGCTGTGATCTGAAAACCGGAAGAAGACACATGTTGCCCGCCGTAGTCTAAGGCAAAGCAAGATCGTCGGACGGGATATCATACGATGGATTCAATTCAAATTATATGTATGTTTAATATATAAAATTTGTCTCGATAGATTTATATGTTAAAAGTACTTTTAATATAATATTGATTTTATAGTAATTAAGAATATATTAAAAAACAAATTAACAGTCAAATTTTACTTTTTTTTTAAAAAAATACACCTTATGAAGGATGAAGTAACAAACATCATGCACAATTTAGCATCCTATTCCAGCGGCATAATCATCATGTTTAAAAATTAAATTAAAGCCGTTGCAGCTACCAACGTACAAGTCAGCCTGTCTTGCATCCAAGGTTCGCGTTACCGACCGGAGGTTGGTTACCGACCTCCGGCGGTAACCGAAAAACCGCGGTAACCGCGATTACTGGTCAAAAATTTAAAAAAATTCGGAGAAAATTCATTCGGCAAATTTTAAATTTTTGCGAAAAAATCATGTTTTTGCCCTCTCGGTAACCGAGCGGTTTGGGTCGGTTACCGAGCGGTTTGGGTCGGTAACCGCTCGGTTTTCTCGCATTTTTGATTCGGTCGGTTACCGAGCGGTTTGGCTCGGTAACCGCTCGGTTTTCTCGATTTATCGAGCGGTTTTATCGAATTTCAGCGTAGTTCAACAAAAAATCTAAAAAAGGGTTCAATCTTGTAAAATCAATAACTAATTCATCCGAGCTTCAAATCAAGTGAAACAAATTTTGTTGGATTCCTTGTAACATGATCTACATGATAAAAGTATTTATACTCATAAAAAATTTCAAAATTTTCTGTGAGAAATTTTATTTGTTAAACCAAGGTAAATGCATAGTTTACTCTTTGCTAATCCAAAAATCATGAAACTAATTTTGTTAGTCTTCTTACATGATCCTATATCTTTTAAAAATATATGAACTCATGAATTAGTTATTGTAACATGCATGATTGTGTAAATGTGTTGCGACTAGATTAATTCATAACTGACCCATCACACCTTAAAAATTAGTGAAACCACTTTCATTAGCTTATTTATATTATGATGTACGTAGAAAAAATAATAGTAGACATGAAAAAATTAATTACAGTGATTTTTCTTAACATATTCACTTTATGCTTGTGAACTTTGTAAAAATCATAGAGAATTTAATAAAACTCTAAATAAAGTGAAATCAATTTTAAAGGTTCTCTTAAAATACGTTTTATACAAGAAAAATATGTGTTTGCATGTTACACTTTTCCTTAACGTGAGTTAATAATTGAGCCGCACGCTTCAATTTTTTTCATTTTTTTCAAACTTTCTCCCTATAGAATATGATGCAAACGACATTATTTTTGAATGTTTTTTTCACAGAAGTTCTTAGAATTGTGTCTAGTTTTTTTAAAGATTTTTTTTGATTTTTTTTTGAATTTTTTATTTTTTCGAATTTTTTGAATTCAAATTTCGGTTATCGAGCGGTTTTTGAAATCGGACCGGACCGGGAAGGTCGGTAACCGCGATTTTTGAGCGGTTACCGACGGTTTTTTGAACCCTGCTTGCATCCCCCATCCATCACAAGATCCACAGGCACAGACAGCGGTCGCCGAACTCGAAACGCAAGGAAACCAACACAAAGCTGCAGCCGCTCCCACGCCTCGCTTCTGCTGCTGCTGCTTCCGCTACAGAGAGAAACCGCACCCATTTCTAGCGGAAATCGCCCTCGACCTGCTTCGAGATCGCCGGCCGGGGCCCCGTGCTCGGTTCGGGGAGGGCGGGGGAGCGGCGCGAGAATCCAGGCTTCTTCTCCGGCCATAGCCGGGGCCGTTTGAGCTCTGCAAGTGCGAGGCGGAGGCAGCGATGGCGGCCGCGTCCAGGAAGGAGGAGGAGAGGAACGAGCGGGTCGTGCGGGGGCTCCTCAAGCTGCCGCCCAACCGCAGATGCGTCAACTGCAACGGCCTCGTAAGGGTTCCCCGTCACTCTATTCCAGCCGCGCCGCGTTCTGATCCGCGGTGGTGCTCGCTGCTTACTCATCTCACCTTTGCGTTTTCTTGTGGCTGTGACTCTGATCCAGGGGCCGCAGTACGTGTGCACGAGCTTCTGGACCTTCGTCTGCATCTCCTGCAGCGGCATCCAGTGAGTACTACTCGTGGCTTACACTCCTGTTATTGGATTCCGTCCATGTGTGATCGAGCCTTGTTTCTAGTTCCAATCCAGCGATGGATTTCAGTTTTAGTGTTCGGCGATCTCAGTTGTGTGCCTAAGTTTGTGGAATTAGCATGCTTAGCGTTCTTAACATCTCATTTGTTACCGAGTAGCGGGAATATTTACTTTGTCAAAGCTTTCAAATTCGGGTTCTTCTGAAGGACCGGTCTAGCTAGTTGCATTTGCATATGCTGATTGTCTGCTGCCTTCTGCTATCCTAACGCACTGATGCGCCTGTAGCCGTGAGTTCACGCACCGAGTGAAATCTGTCTCCATGTCCAAGTTCAGCACACAAGAGGTCGAGGCTCTCCAGAAGGGTGGGAACCAGGTGAAGCCATCCGTTGGCTTCGTTGTTTGCAGCTTGGAGATGCCCTTTTGGTTCATGCGCTAACTCTTCAACTGATTGATGCAGCGAGCCAGGGAATCATTCTTGAAGGATTTTGATACCCAGAAAATGAGGCTACCTGATAGCAGGTAAAGAAGAATTCGATCACTGATAGCTGGTGCATATTCTGTTTGGTAATACTTATCAGGATAATAACACATCCTCTGACTAAAACCTACTGTTGCAGCAACATTGACAGTCTTAGGGAATTCATAAAAGCTGTTTATGTGGAGAGGAGGTATACTGGTGGGAGATTTTCTGAAAGGCCTCCCAGAGTTAATCAGGTAAATTTAGTTGGATTTTAGAAGTCGAGTTGCTAGCCTGCCTGAAAATTGTCATTTATAAGTCTGAAATTTTGAATACTAGTGGCTTTAGCAAGTCTGCTGTTGTATCCGTAGATGCCACTGAATACATAAGAAGGTGTACCTGTGATTCAAGTTCATTTATGCTTTATACTATAAATTAAAGCTTTATTTAACTAACCTTTCCAAGCATATGTTGCAATGATACATCTTTCTGAAGTAAATTATTTTCCATCTATGCAGAACCAAAAGGCACATGAAGAAGAACATAGAAGGGCAAGCTCCTACCATTCATTTTCTCAGAGCCCACCTTATGATCACCAGTATGAAGATAGACGCATTGGCAAACAATCTGCATTCCTAAGTAGGAAGCCTGGTTCAGATCGGGGGCATGACGGGAAGATTTCTGGATTTGCATACCGTTCTCATAGCCTGCATGAGAGAATGACTGAGGACGGATTTGGTAGTGAGAGTTGTGGATCGAGGACTTCTAACTGTTCAGGGTCAAGCATGAGTGATACGGTTAGAACTGCACCACAATCACCAAATTTTCTTGATAATGGGTGTTTCAGCCCACCTGTGCTACAAGATCAATCAAAAGTACAGAGTTTGTATGGACTCACTACTTCACAGGTGGGTGGAGATTCTCGAAAACGGTCAACTTTAGTTTCTTGTTGCATCTAACAAAATAT
Source organism: Phragmites australis (assembly GCF_958298935.1). NCBI lineage: Eukaryota > Viridiplantae > Streptophyta > Magnoliopsida > Poales > Poaceae > Phragmites > Phragmites australis. The sequence goes on from NC_084923.1 coordinate 15,885,024, forward strand.
TTAATCCTTTTAGTCTCTCTTGCAGAGAACTGCATCAGCAGGAAACATGGATTCAATCTCTTTTAAATCAGGCAATTCAAGCTTGCCTGATTTGATTTTTGAGGACGATAATGTTTGCAGAACTCAGAAATCCACGAACTCAGCCTTTTCTGATGCTACAACTACAAATACCGCAAATCAAGATCTCCTTAATCCCACAGCTGTAAAGAAACAGCCAGTAACTAGATTGGATGAATCTGTAGATCTTTTCGCAAATATGCCTCCCACAACTACGTCTGCTGATAAAGTGATACCAGCAACTCAGTCAATGGACAATGCTGGGTGGGCTACATTTGATACACCTCCAGAAGAAAAGCAACCTGCAGTCACTGGGCTCTCTTATGTTGCTGCAGCAGGCAACGGTAAACAGGCTCTGAGTCGTGATTTATTTTCATTTGAGCCAAATGATCAATCAACATTGTTCCATATCTATAAGGAAAAAGCTTCAGTTACCAATCAGTTTACAGCTACATCTCTTGATACAAGGAGTTCTCAGGTGAGGAACATTTTTGTTGCTCTAGAAAAGTTCGCTCGTTCTTTCTTTTTCTTACGACAACATGTGAACACAATAAAATGCAGTTTGCCCCTTACAACAAGAAGAACAAAGCCTTTTAGTTGCAAGCAAGTTGGGGTAGGCTAGAGATGAAACCCAACATAGCCTTTTACCAATCAGTTTGCTCCTTATAAAATTTAGTTGTAATGTGCAGCTTTTCTAAATGTGTGAAATCATTTTCTTCTTCTGAAAGGCTTATGGAATTACAACGTTCCACTATGAAGTTGATCTTGTGCTTCTGATCTGATATTTAAATTTTGAACTTTTATTCTTGGTCAGGCTTGGAGTGTTTTTGATGCCACCAATGGTAGTACCCAATACACTCTCCCGGGAGATCTATCACAAATGACTACTAAATCACAAGAGCCTAAAGGACCGATGGACGAAAATGGTTCTCAGGTGAGTAAATCATCAAATTCATGAATAAATGAGCTATTTTTTGGCTTTAAAACTGTTTTTGTCTTATTTTGATTGCGTAGTACAAGTTCTAACTGCTCCAAAACTTTCAAATTGTGGTTGTTGTGTATTTGCAGCTCTGGCATTCATTTGATGATGTAAATGGTGTCGTTGCTCATTATCCACCCTGTGCTCAGCCGCGAAGTGATGAGCACAAAAATGCTGTAAACTTTTCCCTTTCAACCAGCAATCCATTTACATGCTCTGTAGCTTCAAAGGTACACCTTTTCCCTTCTTCTTTTTTCATAGTTTATAATAATCCCACAATAAAACTATTATCTTCCATGTAGGATTCTCATGATGATTTCCACAAAGTATTCATGGATGAATTATCACCTAATACACCTCATGCTGCTTTCGCAGAACCATCTCTGGTATCTGCCATTCCTTAAGTGATATGTGGCTTTTGTGCCTCCTATGCCCTTTAGCTTTTTGTATACAGGTCCACTCTGAACTGAATTTGCGCTTATACATTGCCTCTTACTTCAGGGAGGAGCCTCTACTGAGCAGGTGCCATTAAATCCATTTGATCTTCCATTTGACAATGATTCAGAGATTCCTAATCTGGTATGCTAATGCCATTTCTTCCTTCCATTAGATGTACCCGGTGCTAGTAAAAGCAATAAACAAGTTTATGTAATTTTTTCTCTATTTGATCATTTTTGCATGCCCGTCTTCCACGAATTGGTCTCTGTAGACTATTGACTCTTGTGACCAGTCAAAATCATGCAAATTGTACATAAAGCATAAAGTGTCACTGTTGTATAACCCTATAATTGCTATGCCCGGTAGAATTTACAAATCGGTAGCATTCTACAACACTGTGTGTGTTTCTGCAACAGCACAAAGTCATGTCCAAGTCTTGTGACATCAGTACAAACAGCATAGTTGTCGGAACTCAGAAGCTGATAGTATAAAAAGTTCTGAACTCATCATTCAACATCTCAACTGATCGTCGCTCTTGAAGCTCCGTTGATTTGGAGTTCAATTTTACTTGCACTACTCGTGTCTGAGTACTACATAAGCATATTTGGCTGTGATCGCCTAACTGGGAGTAGAAGATAGTTAGAATTTCGTAGTTGTAGAAGTCGACTAAATTCAGAATATTATGTATTAGATACAATCTGGTTAGAGCCTACAGATTCAGATTTCACATCATTTTACTCATGGTCCTGTGTTGACGACCAAATAGTTTGCTATGCTTTTTAATAACATCCGATCTGTCTATTGGGTGATATAAAAGAAATCATAACCTGGTCTTAAACTTCAGTCCTAATCCCAACTCCCAAAAGTGCATTTTGTATCCAGTGATGGCCATCGGGGTTAACTTGCCACCAATTTTCTGGACTACAGTTGCTACAAATTTTCTGACATGCTCTACCTTTTGCAGTTCATGGACGTTAGTTCATTGCAAGAGGCTTTGCCTAATCCAGATCTACCCGATTTTCTTGATGGTTTACCTGAAACTTGGTTTTCCAACAGTCCTTGTGCTTATGTTCCATCAGCATCACATGGTATGCTTTCCTGGACAGCATGTCTTAACTATACCGTTCTACTTTAAAATCAATACCATCCCATATGACTGTAACAGCCTACACATGTTCAGGTGGACTACCATGCCTTGTCGAGCAGGCCCCAAACTCTCCGCTGCGGTAAGTTACTCTGGCCTGCTGCCTGCTTTAGTATAAACCATTAATCATTATTCAGGCTATTTTCTGAAATAATCTTTATTGATTCAGGAATATACCAGTGGGCGCTGTATCAACTGGAAATCCTTTTGCATAGAGAATGGTGACAGTGACACTATTGTGCTTCTTGGACTTGGCATGTTCCTTCAGTTCAGTGAACAATGGTTGAGGACCCCGGATGAAGCCGTCTTACTGGTGCACCGCGCAAGGTGATTGGAGGAGATGGAAACATATTTAGCTGACACCGGGATTCATTGAGGACTATTTAGTGAATATAGGCTTCTATAGGTGCATGGAATGTTTATATTCATTCTCCATTCATGTACTCTTAACTGAATTGACTGGTTCATTGTTCCTGCCTGATTCGAGGAGGATTCATATCAGAATTGTTCAGCCCGGGCAACCTTGCACATTTCTCTTTCTGATCACTTAATCCAACAGTGGCAGATCCAGAGCCGAGAAGTAAGAGGCTCTTCATCTTCCTTCTTTCTTTCCTCTTTTTTTCTTCTTTCCTCTTCTTTTCTTCTCCTTCTTTCGTACCTAAAAAATTGTAGGAGGGGCTTGGGCTCCCAGGCTCCCAGGTGGGAAGTGTGCCGCGGGTTGGCGGTTGTAGGCATGTCGGCTGGGCGGCTGGCCGAACTGGACAACGACTGACCGTGATGGGGGGGGGGGGGGGGCAGTAACTGATGTGAGGTGAGGGACAATTTTTTTTAGTCCTTCTTAAACTAATATTTTAATAATAGTCTGCCGGGATTTATATTTTCAGAAATGGCCCTTTTTGTCGCGCCAAAGGATTTGGCGTGACTCACCACTATGTCACGCCAAAGACTCTGGCGTGACTCCCGTGCCACGTCGGCGGGCCGTCCGCCCCGTGCCACGTGGCCGTGCCGACGTGGCAGCCCGAGTCGCTCCAGGGGGCGTGGCGCGACTGGTGTCACGCCAAACACAACGGCGCGACGGAGGCGCCTGTATGCGCGAGCCTGCTGCCCCTCGGTCACGCCAAGGGAGCTGGCACGACTCGAGTCACGCCAGGCCCTTTGGCGTGACCGAGGGATATACAGAAGGGGGCGTCGGGCCCTTCTCCCGCACGCACGCATTCTTCCTCACCAGCCGGCGCCTTGCAGGAGCTCCTTGCAGCGCCGCCTCCCCCTCCCCCACCCGATTCTCCTTCGATTTGAGTCCGTTTTCAAGGAGATTTGAAGGGAAAGCGAGCTACTAAGGTATCTCCTCCAATCCTCTTAATTTTTTCCCCTTAAATCGGTGTGCATTGCTAGGTTTTGCAATTTTAGGGTTCATAGTTTGATTTGTTTGATCTACGAAATTTCAACGTTTCGGCTTAGATCGGTGGTCATGAATCGTGCTATGTATGTGTAGGAACGCATTTGTATCGTGCACTTTTCGTTGCATGCAATCGGTTGACCGTAGAAAATTGAAATTCGTATATATGTACGAAATGTATATGAGGAACACAAGTTTTTGCATTTGTTTGCATGCGGAGGATATTATGCATTGTAGAGATGTAATGTAGTCGAATAGAAATGTTTAATGTGTAGGTTGTTAACGAATTTCGAATAGATGTAATGTAGAGATGATGAACATGTAATTTGTGGATGGTTTGTGTAGATGGAACGCATTGTCCGTGTTTTTTATGGTGGCACGGTTAGTTCAACTGGGGAGATCGACAAGATGCGAAAGGAAGTGTTGAAATTTGGAAGCGTTTCTTGCTTCGATGAAATAGTTGGCAGGGTTAGGGAAGTTTTGAATGTTAAAGGGGAAGGGCATAATGTGACTGTTCGGGGAAGGTTGGATGCTGGCAGAGGTGGTAAGGCACACTATATTGTTATGGAGGTAGCGTTAGAAAATGACTGGAAGCTGTATAAGGAATGTTTGAATGGTTCTCAAGTCTGTTGCGCGGAGTTGGTAGTTGATGTTGCTGTAGGCGGAAGCTCGATGCCTTCGGTTGATGGTGTACCGACCATAACTAGCCAGGATGTTGAGCCTATTGAGCAATTGACTCAGGAACTTGCAGGGACCACCATACTCGCGGATAGTACAATTGCAGAGTTACCCCGGGCATATGTTGAGGAGGCACATGCTGGTGGTGCAAATAAATTTGACCTGGCAGTTGTATGTAATGATTTCGATGATGATTATTTTGAGGATGAGGAGGCTCAGGAAAATGCAGAGGAAACTGAAACATTTTCCTTCAACAGTGAGGACGATGTATAAGATGATGAGGCAGAAGAAGTTGAACATGTTAGGCAACGACACGGTGGTGTTGAGGCGGGAGGGAATGAGGAGACGGCTTGGTGGGACGGAATTTACACGGCGGAGGAAGTAAGGACACTGAAGGCGGTACATGTGGATATGCCCGAGGTGCCTGGTTCTGAGGATATTTCGTTGATGAAGAATGCTCTATGTGACAATGGCCTAATGTCGATGGAGGAGGAAGAAAACAGTGATAATGAGTTGATTAAGAAGGGGATGGTATTTGATAGTTTTGATGAGGTGAAGTTTTGGTTCAGGGACTACTCAGTTCGGCACCACCGGCCGTACGAAGTTGTTCGTTCGAATGCGAAGGAGAGGTACACCGTGAAGTGCCAGAAAGGTTGTGGATGGGGTGTATGGGTCCGGCGTATCCCAGATGACAGCCACCGATGGAAGGTCACAAATGTAAAGCAGCCTCACACTTGCGGGTTTGCGAGACCGGAACAAGTGCACTCCCAGTGCACGGCAAGTTATCTTGGTCAATGCATCGCCCCAATCGTTAGGGCAGACCCGGACACGACTGTGGCCTCTCTAATTGAGTCTATAATTAGGTTCACAAATTACCGTGTATTGTACGGGAAGGCATGGAGAGCCAAGCAACATGCCATGGCATTACTTTGGGGAGATTGGAAGGAGGCGTACGCGAGGGTCCCTAGGATCTTGAATGCAATTGCACACATCAATCCCGGGACGAAGTGGTTCGTATGGACTGGTGGCATGATGGCTAGCGATGGCGGTACCATTAAACCCGTAATGCAGCGTGTGTTTTGGTGCTTCAATCAATGCGTGGAAGGCTTCAAACATTGCCGGCCCGTGGTAAGTGTCGACGCCACATTCTTGACTGGAAAGTACAAGGGCGCATTGATGATTGCTGTTGGCATCGATGCTGAGGATCAGTTGATCCCTCTAGCATTTGCGCTGACGGAAGGAGAGCGGAACAGTAGCTGGTCTTGGTTCATGTGCCTGGTCCGCCGTCACGTAATTGGAGCGGGACGACAAATTCGCATGATATCGGATCGACACCAAGGTCTCCTCAACGCAGCAAGGGAACACATGGAAGGTTACCCTCCTCTCGTGCACCGGTGGTGTATGCGGCATTTTGCTGCGAACATTTGGAGAAGACAGAAAAGCAAGGAGGTACTTGCCAAACTCAAAATAGTTTGCAAGGTTAAAGAAGAGAGACTGTTCGAAAAAAAGCTAGTAGAATTGGAGAAGGTATTGAACGAGCATGCGACAGAGTGGTTAAAGAGCGAACTACCTAACAAGTCAAAATGGGCGCAGGCTTTTGATGCGGGAGGATGTAGGTACGGGATTATGACAACAAATATCTCAGAGGTATTCAACAACGTCCTTAAAGGCATCCGTGCAATGCCGATTTCTGCCATCGTTGAGTACACCTTTCATAAATGCAACTACTACTTTGTTGATCGGTGGAAGAGAGCACGCGCAGGTATCGATGCTGGTGATGTGTGGGGGAAAAGCCGTTGCTAAGCACCTCACGTCGCAGGGGGAGATATCATCTGCACAGGAAGCGCAGCTCTTCGATCCAAGGAGCTATGTTTACAGCGTGAGGTCTGCATTTCGGACATGCGTGGGGGGTGAGGGGTCAGGCGGCAGAATCTACAGAGTGGACTTAGCCACGGTGCAGTGCACGTGCAGGACCCCACAATTGCTGCATATCCCGTGCTCCCATGTTATCACAGCATGCCGGGCGAGAAGAGTAGACCATACAAGTTCCGAGTACCTAACCCCATTATACTAAAAAATGATGGCTTCGGATACTGACTAAACCGTTTCACCTGGAGAATCCTCTGATCATACATATCGGGCCCATCTATCCATTGGAAGAAATAGCACATCTCCCACTCCTACAAATTATTAAAACATCACATATGTAAAAGTATTGACATTTCCTTCTACCATTATCTTTAACAAAAAACCACTCACACGATAATCCGAGCACAGGTAGTAAGCTCGACCGGCAGTATCTTCGTGCAGCGACTGAAGAACCACGACTCGCTTACCACAGTCACAAGTCAGAACAGGGAGGGAGGGGGGAACCGGAGCATCTTTGCAACTCACATCGGGATATTGCTTACCGATATGTGCCCACTTTTGCTTGCGCCATAAGTTCGACGTCATACCGATAACCTGCATGAATATCGAAGCTACTCATTATTCATCTCAATTCTACTACAAATCATCTCACAAATGCAAAAACTTGTGTTCCTCATATACATTTCGTATATATAATATATATATATATATATATATATATATATATATATATATATATATATATATATATATATATATATATATATATACGAATTTCAATTTCCTTCGCTCAACCGATTGCATGCAACAAAATCTACACGATAGATATGCGTTTGTATACGTACATAGCACGATGTATGAGCACCGATCTAGAGCGAAACATTGAAATTTCGTAGAACAACCGAATCAAGTTCTAAACCCTAACAACCCAAAAAGTTGCAATGCAAATCAATTTAACGGGAAAAAGTTGGAGGGATTGGATGGCATACCTTCCTTCACCTCTTCCCGCTCAAATCCCTTCCTATTGGGCCACCAAATCGATTGGAATGCAGAGAGAGGGCGCCACGGGGGTTTTGTGTTCTGCCTCCGTTCCTGAGGAAGAAGTGACTTGCGTGCGGGAGAAGGGGCCGGTGCCCCCTTCTGTATATCCCTCGGTCACGCCAAAGGGACTGGCGTGACTCGAGTCGCGCCAGCGCCCTTGGCGTGACCGAGGGGCAGGCGGGCTCGCGCATACAGGCACCTCTGTCGCGCCATTGTGTCTGGCGCGACTCGAGCTGCCACGTCGGCACGGCCACGTGGCACGGGGCGGACGGCCCGCCGACGTGGCACGGGAGTCACGCCAGAGTCTTTGGCGTGACATAGTGGTGAGTCACGCCAAATCCTTTGGTGCGACAAAAGGGGCCATTTCCTGAAAATATAAGTCCCGACAGGCTATTATTAAAATATTAGTTTAAAAAGGGCTATAAAAAAATGTCGAGGTGAGGTGCAGGTATCAACGCAATCTGGTACATAATATGACCTTTTTTTTGCTATTTGGTTGAGATAGTATGATACGGTCCGGTCTATTACGATACGGACCTATTGAGATTCGGTCTGTTAGTTAAATAGGTCGTATCGGTGTATGTGTCACGACTTCAGCTTAGACACGACTTATTTAAGATCGGATTATGCTGTGTCGGTCCGTGGTATGGTAGGTTCGATGATTTTTTTTGTCCGTTAGCTTGCGAAAAATTAGAAAAAATCCAAAAATTTTTGCTTTCATTCAGAATTAAACACCCAACCTTTTACATGGAAGTCAAACACACTACCATTACACCATATATCCTATATGATATTAAATCTAAATAAATTATATAAAATACTAAAAAATATGAATAGTTAAACGGGTCGTGCCGCGGCTTCGGTCCAGACACAGCTCAAATCGTCGTGCCGTGTCGGCCCGACCCGTTAACCGTCATGCCATACCGTGCCTGGATCGGGCCAAAATAATCGTGCCTGGTGCCGGTTCATTTGATCCGACCCACTTAACCATCTTTAGCTTCGATCAAGCTAGACAAATTTTACCTCCTGGGAGTAATCCTATTTGATGAGTACTAAAGAAAAGGTGAAATGACAATGTTCGGGGGGCGGTTAGTCATCGAGTACTCAAAATTTGGAGAACGGGTTCCCATTGTGCGACCGGTTGGCGACTGCAGGCATGTTGGCTGGGCGGCGGGCGGAACTAGACAACAGGCCGTGATGGACCATGGCAACTGGCACCAGCGACTCAGTACGGTGATAGGAGGTGAGGTGCGGGTGTCCACGCAATGACGCAATCTAGTGCAAATGTTCCCTTGCTCTCATCCTGATGAGATTTTATTTTATTTTATCAAGGATAGTCGAATTCTCGAATTTTACCTTTGGAGAGTAGTAGATAAAGTGAAAGCTGTTTGATGAATACTTAAAAAAAGGTGAAAGTTGCGCACTTAAATGTTTGAGGGCCGGTTAGTCATCGAAGTATACGATGTTTTGGAGAAAGTCTGCGTGATTGATCCCGTTCGAATGTGACAACTGAAACTTGGATGCAAACTCTCTGATACTTGGACTTGGATGAAACTTCTATAAAATTTGAACTTTGGATAAAACTTCTGTGAATTTGTTGCCGATCTGCTCACCGGGATCCTGCCCTCTCGCCCCTCTCAATATTTTGTTACATTGGCACTCTAAAAACGTATATAGAGTGGTTAATTTGAATTTACATTGCCTTGTTATGGGAGGGCAGTTGTCTAGATATGATTTCAACACGCATGGTCTAGCTTGCTGTAGGTAACACATGATACTACTCGCAATAAGGCATAACTAAAATACAGCACACGTTCATAAATGATGTGAAATTTCAACTCCAAACTTGAAGATACAAGAAAAAATATAAAAAGCCATGACAAGCCATGTATTGATATAGATGTAGATTTAAATCAATCTCAGGAAAGTTTGGTTCATCCCAACCTTTGTATCTTCACTACCAAATATTATACGCACCAGCACCCAAAAGACAAAGTTGGATTGTAAAACTATAAATAAGGGACACAAGACTACCGAGTCAATTCTTGGCATAATTGCAAATCAAGGATGAACATGCCCTCGCCTATCTCGGCATACACGACATCAAGATGCTCTGCTGGGCCCTACGGATGCATTGGCTTTGACTGCAAAAGACAACCGGACAAGCTCCATGCAGCATTTTTCCGGAAGGAAGTTCTATAAGATCCTTTACCAAAAGACACCTATACAACTCTGATTTATACCGTCATTCCCTGATCTAACGGCTGACATGTGCAACTAAGAAGAAGGAGTACGACACATGGCATGCATAAGAGAAGATCTTTCTATGAGATCGGATCTCATAGAATTTCCTTCTCATCTCCCTCCACACCAGAAAGATAGGCATAATCATATTCATTTCATTTTCAGATGAGGTCTTGCCTATCGCCTACGCTTGCAGGGTGTTCACCCCTACCTTCTATTCTAGTTGCCCCTCCTCTAGTTAGTGACTTCGCCCCTTTTCCAGAAGACCGAGAATCTAGAGCTACTTTAGACCAAGCCAATGCCAATCTCGCTGAAACTACGAGCCAGGGAAAGACTACCAGCTGATTCAGCTTGAGCAATTAATTCTTAGCTAAACAAGAGAAATGACGTCTTTCCTAAGCTAAGTAAGACTGCTAGCGCTTTGTAACCGAACAACTTGTTGGCTCGGGTTCCTTCTCTCCCTTTAAAGGGAAGACATTAGCAAGAACAGCGGATGAAAGAGGATCGGAGTCGTGAATAGGAAAAGCTAAGACCGGTTATGCCGAGAGGAAAGAAGCTTGTATTTATCGCCTTGGGTTTGATCTGAGGAATAATTGGAGATTGAGTGACTTTGCCGGGTATTCTTTATTATAATTCTAGCAGGGTTCAATCCTTTAGTGAAGACCATACGTATGTAACTCTTCAACGAGGCCTACTACTCTATTTACGTCTAAACTCCGTTTTCACCCCCTGTTCAACTTAGAACTGGCACGAGCGTTGGTTAGATGCGTGGGACAGGCAGCTTGTAGCAACCCTTTCTCTCGATCTCCAGTTCCCAAGGTTGCTACTTAACCGGTTTCTTTTTTCGGATTAGGATGAAAGCTCGATTAGCAGACCCATTAGTGAAAAGGGGTCTAGGTAGAGCCGCCACCCGTCTTTTTATCGATGAGCCCATGACATGATCGACGCATTGCTGAAGTCCTATTCAGACGTCACCACCCCAAAAGAAAGTTCCGAAGTCAAGTCAACCAGCGATCAGCATTTGAATTTCCATTCAGCGATTAATGAATCGCAAGATGAGGTTTATTGATTCTTCACCTGTGCATGCGCTAAACTTTCCCCTTTCATATATCTGTCTTCCATGTACCCGACAGTACTGATTCCCAAGCAGAGATAGGGAAAAAAAATACTACGACGTCATTGATTATGCAAACATCTTACTTAAGAAACCAGTGAGAATGACATAAGCCCGCTAAACAAACACAGATTATTCAATAAGTACAGAAGCTGCTAAAAAGAAATAGGTAAAGGAATGGAAGTACATCCTGTACCTTCTATAATTCATTCAACTAGCTTGAAAGATGAGAGATAGATTTTAGCAAGGAGATATCGCACGGAAAGCCAGATTTGGCCTTATAATAGAGATTTCTTTTACAGGCCGTAGTTCTTTAATGAGATTACTTTAACACACCCTGAGGCTTAAGAAAAGAAAAGAAAAGCCCATACAAGTGAGATCCTAGCCAGAGAAGAGCAACATGAGCTATATTCAAAGAAGTTTTGGACTTGAATCAGAGGCCACTCATTTTATTAGCAATCAAACCTCTTCCCTGTACACGAAAGAAAGCCTTGCAACTAGGAGCTATATATTTTATTTGCAACTGCGCTAATAAGGGCACATCCGCTTTCTCTGTATGTGGATTAAAAAAGTACATACCTTTTTTTTTCCCTTGCTTTGCTTTTGAATGCTTACGTCAGTGCAAGAGCAGGGAAGAGGTTTGATTGCTAATAAAATGAGTGGAAGAGCTGCTCGGTCAAAGGTAAAAACAAGGGAATGAGTTTCAATTTAGATTACCTTAAGGATTACTAAAAAGCCTATTCTATTTATTTGGTAAAATAGTTAAATTTGACGTAAACTATTTCGATGTTGAAAACATCTTTGAAGAAATGAAAAGATATCCTACATCGGCAGTATCCACATATGCTCCTATCAATCCAATGCACCGGCTCCTACTCAGTATAGATTATAGACCTTTGCTTTTGATGTATCTGTGCTGATGGCTTAATAGCGTTCTAGCTCATGCTTGATTGATGGGCGTGGAAGGGAAGTCACTCATTTTTCATTTAAGTCACTTGGGGGCTATTGCTCTGTAAGAGAATATGGAAGTGGAAGCGAAGAGCTCAAGGTCAGGCAAGGTAGTCTAAGAGGCTATGGAATAGTTGATCAACTGTAGGGTAATGTTGTGTGTGCCAATTGAAGTCATTCTAGAAGCTCCTTCGTTTGTGTCCCAGTTGCCGATCAAGCTAATAGCTAATAAAGACTGAAAAAAGACCGATCACTTGCTTATGCGCCAGCTGGGGTTTTGGTTGCAGATGCGCTTTCTTATGCCATTGTTGGTGTTGGGTTAGAATACGCTGCTTGTTGTTCGAGAAGAAGCTGCTATTTTTCATCTGATTTCATGACACATTGACACCTTTTAGGCTTCCACCGATCTGCTCATGCGTCTCTATCACCCGTATCCCCTAGCTCGGGCTAGGGAGGATGAACGAGTCGAACCACCAGAAATCGAATTCAAACCTTGGTCTATATGACTGTCTTGCTTGCCAGTTAGGCGAGTTGTTTCGCATCTTGTGGTGAGGTTTTTTTTTGAGGAAGTAAGCTTAAGCTAGCCCTTCTCGCAAGGTTGATCTGTTTAGTTAGTAGTAGTAATGTGGTACGGTTCTTCAGGTAGGGGCTGGGCTTCGCAAGTGTAGATAAGGTTTTGAGCTAACTTCCATGATAGGGAACTAGTGAACTTGTTTCAGTCTCATGCGGCAAAGATAACCATTTAGTAATTTATAGGGAAAAACTGATGTTTTAAGGTGAGGTTCGAAGAATTGAGCAGTGGAGGAAAAAGAGGCTGCAAAGCAAACAATATCCTATCCATATGGTTAAGTGAGGAGAGCAAGACCTTAATTCAAAAGAGCAGGCCTTCGAAGCCGCGAGTAGAATACTTGGAATCAACCCTTGAAACCGAATGAACCGGCTAACAATTGTCGTAAAGCATCTCTTCCTAAAACCTATCAGATAATGCTCTGCCCTATCTTTTTCCTATGATTATGGAACTAAAGTCTGAAATAGTTTTTCTCAATTTTTTTCATACTGGCTACTAGCAGGCTTGTCTTGCCCATCTCATTGTAATTGAACTCGCATTCAGCTAGTCTTGTTCTTGCAGCTGGCCTTTTGAACATGAATGGTAGGAGCTCCAACATTCGAAGGCAGCGAGTTGAAAGAGTGGCACATGTATTGGCTACGCACATTAGTTGTTCGGGCGAGTAATGCCAGGGGTAAGACAAGCTAAGCGAGTTGGCTATTCATTTTAGTTTTGAGTAGATAGGTATCGGGTAGCAAGGCAAGCAGGTCAAATAGTTAGGACAACCAGAGAGGAAAGAGCAGGAAGCAAAGCAAGCCGGTAAGTCAGAAGAGCAGGCCCAAGACAAGCAAGGCAAGGAACTCGGTTACGCCTGGAAATCCTCTTTACTTTCCACAAAAAGATCCACTTCAAAAGTTTGTGGAGTAGAAGAACCCGCATAAACTCATATCAGTACACCTGAATAACCATATATGTGAAACCCGGTCAATTTATATACATTGATATTTTTACTGTATACTTATTTCCTTTATGTTTCATTTTTCTCTCTAAAATAGCTTTAGGTTGCACTGGTTATTCTCCATCTTTCTCCACAATCGGCATCAGATAGGACTTGTACACCTTCCCCCACCCTTTTCTTCAGTTGTGAAACATTAAAGACTAGGTGTACCAGTGTACTAGCTTTTAAGCTATCTTACTAATCCTTGATCACCTCCTGAATCTTACTTACTTCTCAACTAGTATGCAACTCATGGATGAAAGGAATAGTTTCTCACACATAATAAATCATTTAAGTGAATTCTTGAAAAATTCAATTTTCCTCTTTGCTGATCATTGAAAAATTGATCTCTCAATTCCACCACTTGCCCGAAATCCTAAAATGTAACTCGACTAACCCAAGTGCTCTTTGAAAAAGAACCACTTATTGAGTTGGTAATTGACAAGCATTTACTCTCTTTTTTAATCCTTTTTGAAGAGTCCCTTCTGGCATGGCTTTTTGATGAGAAGAAAGTGATAACATTAGAAAACATTTGCTCAAGAAGTATGAGTATATTGTTGCTGCAATTGAAGAGTCGAAAGATCTGTCGACACTCTCAATTCAACAATTGATGATTTCATGTTCGTCTCATGAAGGGAGAAATCTACAGTGCGAGGGAAACTCGGTTGAAAGTTCTTTCCAATCGAAGTTGAGTTTTAGAGCCCAAAAACCCTCGATGAATCAAGGGATTTTTAAGAGAAAGGGTGGCTCTCGTCCTTCATAGAACTTCCAAACATTCGTATTTTCGTTTGCTATATAGCAGATAAAAATCTCCCATTCATCCGTTAGTGATTTCTTGCTTGCATTGGCATTGAATATTCTAGTGTAGTGATTGGGGCTTACATAGTCGCCAGATACCTCCTGCACACCCTTCTAGGTTGAAGATTCCTACTCCTTACTGTGAGCAGTGGGTGGCATAGCTTTTTTCTAGAGGATAGCATTGGTTGTCTTGCCTTCTTGATTGTACTTCCTATTAGTTCACGGGAGATAAAACCCATCCGGATTTTTTCATATCTATAAAAGTACAACCTTAATCGCACATTGGTGTGAGTGAGGCGCCAAAAGGTGCTTTCTCGTAGAATCTTTCATTGGGAAAGGAAAGAAAGTCATAGCCCCCTCAATTGTGCACTCTTCACATGAAAAAAGTGGAAACCATGGATACACCAAAGAGAAACCTTACTAAATTGAAGTAGGTCCAGTGCAGTTTATGTAGAAAGATTTTACTGGGTAAGAAAGTTATCTGGTCAGTTGTCCGACAGTGCCGTAGTTGAATAAGCATTTCCTTTATTTACTTCTAGAAGGACTCAAAGTGAGACCAAAGAGAGAAGAGTTTTCCCGCAAACCATAGCGACTGGCTAGTCTCAAAATAAAAGAGTTCTTTTTATAGCAGCGGGGGTGGGAAAGTAAGGAAAGTCAAGCCCAATGATTCTGTGGGAAGGGACGGATTTTAAATTCCTTTTCCCTTACTTTTTACGCCACCTCCACCCAATCCTTGAAGATACAAAGCAATCTTATATAAGGACTAAATGAAGGTTGGTATGGCCCAATCCCATCATTTAAATGAGAGTGGATCAAAGGAATGAATCTTATATGAAGACTAAGTGAAGGATGGTATGGCCCAATCCCATCATTTAAATGAGAGTGGATCGAGAGAATGGAATCTAGACTATAGATTGAACTAGACTATCAATTCAATCTATTCATCTCATCTTCCATTTTAGAAAGTAGCAAGCGGCGAGTTTTGCACTCTAACTCGAAATGGATTTCACGCATTGAAAGTGTCATCCCTTGCTTTGTTTTAACTGCCCTTCCTTTAAGTTAAAGTATTCGAAACTCTTCCTAAAATTAGATTGTTTATTTAGTATACAATAGGATAGAAGGGCTTCATCACCCCCGGTATTCCCGCATGTAGCTTTGAAAAGGACAGGGTGTTGTTCAGGGCTCCCTACCCCATTCAACTTTTTGCATTTTGGCACAATATAGTATACCCCTTCCCTGGGGTACGGTACCATATCAAATTCACTAGGGCCTCTTTCCTCTCTTTTTGTTGGTAACCCCTATCAATGTATGTTTGATTTGAGAGGCTACCAATTCTTGAATTTATTCTCGAGACATCCCCGTCAGTCAACTTCTCTTCGGGATGGGTCGTTGGTCTTTGTGGAGATAATGTGTCAGTCGTGGTAGAAGTAGCTCCTTGAGTAGGCATGGGTGCCCGCCTAGATAAAGGGATTTTCGCATCTTGAGGTGTTGGGAGGAGTAAAGGAGATTGACTCTTCTCTGTCATTAGCCTTTTTATTGACACTAGCTCTTTATATAGTCAATTTTTTTGTAGGACTATCGTATCAGTAGGCACAGATCATTGGTATTGGATGTATCGTTAGGTTGTGCCAAGTCAAATCAGTGGAGCAGATTTTTTTTTCCATTGCAGAAAAGAGATCCCTTACCCTTTCTTTATAAAATGATGAATATGAAGTCCGGGAGGCTTCGGATACTATGGATCCTCTGACTCCCAACCGGGTTACCTTCCCGGGTCTCACCAGTGTTGCCTGTAGGTCGTGATGTGCCTCGAGATGGCCATCTCCTGTCCCCCTGCTCGTAGGGAATCCGCTCCTGGGGCGTCGCTCTGTTGCGTCTGGCCCATCCTCTAGGCACCTTTGGAGGGTAGGGAGTTGGACAAAGTACATGCTTCCCTTTACTCCATAGGGCCTTTTCCCCAGTTGCAGGATTTGGTGGCCCAAAATTGACTTGGCTTCACCAAAAGGCCTCATCTCCAAAGCCCGACTCGCAAGGCGTCCCTCTCGCTGTAGGGTGGAGCCCCCTCACCTCGCTCTTGTGACATGCTATGTTTCCCTTCTTCCATTCTCAAGTCAAGGGTAAGTCCCATACGTCAGTTTGTGGATCGTGGTCTCACGCACTAATCCCTACAGGTGCCCATAGTAGGTCGACTTCCCTACCTAAACCAATCATCATATCGGTCCCTAGGCCCCATTGCTGGAAAGGCTCGGCTTCAAAACCATACGTGGAGCTTCCACCTCATACGGCTCCTCTAGGGATGGGGGTAGGCCCAGCCCAAGCTTGTGCGGTTAAGGTTGTTGTACACGACCTCAGTTGAGCATTTAGTTAGAGACGACGATCACAGGTTTGCTGGAGGAGAGGGTGTTGCAAGCAAGATTGCACAAACAAAGCCCTCCTGCTCGCAACCCTATTCTAGAAATTAGGATGGCTACATGACTAATAATCACAGAATGAGCAATGAATCCCCAGCGACAAATGAACAAGGGGTGGGGCATTTTCGGGGAGTAGCCCCCCTTCAGAAGAAACTTCCTGGCACATACATTAATGGAGCCATTGAAAAGTGACTGAAACACCTGAAATGGGGACTACCTGAGCTAATGGTAGATGCAAGAACACTTTCCGGCCAAGTCCCATTAATTGGTCATAACGATATCGTGGAAATGCAGCACAGACCCACATATATAGAAACAAAAAAAGAACCTTGATACTAAACCAGATCGAACAAGGGATCTTCTTGGAAATGGGAAGATCTAGGATAGGCGGCCAACCTCCTGGAAAGAGTGATGTGCATAGACCAGGTGAGTAGGGATGTAGCTACGTGGACCGCTCGTTGGGCCTAATAGGTGGTGGTATCACACCCTTCTCAAAGGAACCGTACGTGAGACTCTCGCCTCATACGACTCCGTCCTAGAATCTGGACCCCCCCCCCCTCCTTTGACCAACGGGTCCTCAAACCCATGAGCATTACAAATTATTCATTCATTGATTGATTCAAGGTAGCTTCAGCCATTGTGGGCAGAAGATTGTCGCCAGAAGCGAAGCGATCTTCCGGGCTGGAAAGGAGGCCTTTTCTGACATGTAAGCTACCACAAAATGAATGAAGGAAAAAGGCCTCATGATTATAAAGACTAAAGAGGCATGGAGGGCCGACTACAAGACTACAACTACAATACAAGCCATGAGCGATAGCGAAGCCTTCAACCTTTTTTTTGAAAGCCCCACAACTAGCTATCTTATAGCAAACAACTAAGGCAAGCCTACTAAACTTATCTCATGTAAATGCCTGTTTGAAAAAAACCAAATAGAAAAAGACAACTACTTATTAAACATGTAGTTGAGTGCTTCGCTGTTGTTCAGATCTTGACCGAGTCTGAGCTTCCCAAGCTCTATGCTATTTGGGAACTCTGCAAGGGTCTTACCACCTTCTTTATTGACTATATTTGAGTCTTTGGGGTACTTTGGGATGATATTTCGCGTCAAAGATTTGTGCTTGTGGGCTAGGGTGAATATAGCAGACCAACGGATCTAGTAGTTGATAATCATTCGGACTTGGTAAAGGTTGTCGCAGCACCTGTAGTAGGACAGAAGACTTATCGTGATGTCCGTAGACCAATTTACTATGTATCTATCACTAACATTGGTCAAAGAGGCCACGTGGATTGGCCTGGGTCTTCTTCGGCTAGTGAGACATCGATCTCGAAGCCTTCGGAGTATCTATTTGATAGCGCCTCTATCTGTATGGGGAATTCGCTGCTGAAAGATCCTGCCTAGTGTCCCCTTCCTTCCCCCGCCACCTTCTAACAAAAGGGAGTATACAATTTCTTCTTCAGAACACTCATGCTCGATTGTGAGATTGCTTGTTGAACGTCTAATGGCACCTTGCTTTGACCTGAGCTATGCAACAACGAGATCCCCCTTGATCTTTGCCGGATGTGCTTGACGGTCCCCCATAATACACTAAATTGGGGACTTTTTAGTCCATCTTTTCCAAGAGTCTCTGCTAGTTGAACCATGTCCAGTAGATGACCTCTTCTGCTCATCCCCTTCGTCAACTCTTTGATAGGAATACTATAACCTAGGTCCCTAAACTTGGAATGGATGGTGGAGCGTAGGTGGCACACAATTATATGGATACAATGCTTTACCCGTAGACGCTTATCCAGCTCTCACAAGAATTGTATGGGAGTCATCCTCGGGGGGACTTCCCGAATGACCATACCGGGGAATTCTACCGTACTCCGTGCAGCTATGGTTGTTGATCCTGCGGAGCCTACCCAAATGTTCAGGCTGCATTGTAGGAAGTGGTTGATACGTTTTTGTATTTCTATGAGAAGAAATGTGGCACCCATGATTCCCAGTAGTAAGTCATCGGCATATCATGCGTAAAAAATCCTTATTCATAAGGAATGGCTTTTAAAGGGGGCCAGCTTATGGGCCAGACCTCTCTCTGACCCGATAACTAGTATTGCCTCCCCGCCCAGCTCTATCAGCAGGCCCCTTCTTTTGTAATACTTAAGAAGGTCTCTCATGGCCAAATTCTTACTAAATCCTTCTCTACCCCATTTCATTGATATACGCACTGGTACGAGAAAGCACAAAAAGGTAATGACTCATTGAATTCGACCTTCAGGGTCAACCTATTGGCTTCTATGAGGAAGGCGGCGCAAAGGAGGCTCAAGGGCTTGTTAAGGAAGGCAGCTAGGGCTGCTAAAGGAGGGAAAATGAAATGCATTTTTTGGTCTCCCTTCGCTTGGAGGTGCTTGTGGGTGTGTGGGGGGGGGGGTGCCATGACGAAATAAGGGAATGAAAGGTCACTTTGCGTTGGATGCTCTTTACCCTCCCCACTATGAGGGCTCTGTTGTCTTGGGGGCATTGAAGCTTGTTTCTTTTCCATACTTTTCTTGGTCATCAATACGAGGACCTATTCTTAATAGAACTGATCTGATTTTCACTACAAGAGGAATTCCGTGCTTCTACCGGATCCTCCCTATCTCCTGATCGAGCTTGTGTAGGTAGGGCTGATAGTAGTACACTATTTGGGATGGAGCTAGAGGTGTTATCTGCTCCGGAGGAAAGTCCTGGGGGCAGGCTGGGAGAGGATTCCGGACATCGTAGACCGCTTGCGTCATTTAAGCACCGATCGTTGGTGCAGTTGGCTTTAGCACTTACTTTACTCACCACATGCCAATCTAATGGTAAGGCGAGTCGAATACCTCTGTAGCTGTGATCATTTGGGTGTGAACATCGACAGTGTGAGTGAGCGGACTTGTAAGAGGTGCTAGTTTGCTCCGGAAGTAGTTCTAGTACCTCCGCGCCGAACAATGTATGATCCAAATGGTTGGGGTTTATTGGGAAAGGTTGACGTAAGTACCTCCTTGTATGGATCTGTGTGGTCATGCAAGCCGTGTGGTCCTCAAGTCGTGTGGGTCCAAGAGTATCCCCCTACTGGGTGTAAAAACATTTCAAAATGCTGCACTCTCGGTCATGAGCATGCTAATCTGCATCAGTCGTAGAGTTTTCGCTTGTGGTTGATGGTTGGATATTTGGAGATGGTTGAGTTGATACTTGTTACATGTATGTTTTTATGGTTCCAGTTATGTATGTTCAGTTGGTTATGGCAGGGTAGATTTATGCTGTTGTTGGTTAAATTAGTTGCTCACACATATATGTCTAGATTGCTTACCGCTTATGTTTAATTTAACCATGTGGCTTTTTCTTGCTAATGGCTCAATACATAATCCTTGGAGTCGAGCTATGTATATGTGCTCTATATGGTTTAAGTCTTGCGAGTACCTTCGTACTCATGCTTGCGTTTTCAGGTGCTGCTGGTGAGGAAGAGCCGGTATTTGTCTACTTCGTGCCTGCCGATCAGGGTGACGAGTAAGACTAGTGCATCCTACTCTCGGATGTCGTGCTTTTGGGGTGGAGCCTAAGGGTATGTGGCTCCACTCTCTTTTGTTGTATAGGTTTATATTTCCGCTGCGTAGTTGTTGTTACCCCTTTTGTTGTAAATTATTGAAAATAGTTGCATACTAAAGACTTGTAATATAAATGTTAATTACTTGCTCCTTCTTAAGCTATGTTGTGATGCTAAATGTTAGAAGGTATGTGTTCCGATCTTGAGCACAAAACACGTGCTGGGACTACTAGGATGATATTCTGTTTAATCATCGAGGTTATGATTATGAATAATGATCCTTCTGGTGATTAATTAGAATATTATTTGGATGGTTCCCCACAGAATCCATCCAAGCTATTCTTTCACTTACCACTCATGCATGCCTAACAAAGAGTTGAGTCTAACTAGTAGATGAAGAGTTCAGTAGGTGCCTATGTTGTGACTTCGATCGAGCCCTGGAAGGATAGGATTGTGTTTTTCATTGAAGTATGCCGTAAGCTTGCGTGCAGGAAGAGTTGCTTGCCAAGGGCTCAGAGCGGGAAGGCGATGTCTCTATTCGAGAGGAAGAGGCGGCTGGAAAGATTTAATTTAAAGAAAAGGATGTAGAGGGAGGGTTCACATGCTGGAAAGATTTAATTTAAAGAAAAGGAGGTAGAGGGAGGGTTCACACACCTTGCTTTCAAAGGAAAAGGTGTCCTTTCTCAGATAATAGATCTATATATAGATAGGTTGGTACTTTGGTGGGGTGATCAATGTAGATGCTGCGCCAAGAGGGGATAGATCCTAATGAGTGGGTGATTCAATGTAACCATTACTTTTCTCTCTACCTAGTTTCTGATACAAACAAGAGCCATATGGTAGTGTTGCAGTTTAGTGGGAAAGCCAATTCATGGTATAGAGGCTAGAATCTAACCCATGATCACCCCTGATCTAATTGAACTGGTTCAGAGGGTATTCTCATATGCTAGCAGCCTCACCTCACTGTTGGTGAGGAATGGAAGAAATTGTACCAAGTCCATAATGGTCAAGATTCACACAGAAGGGTCAAATCAAGGGCCTTAGCTTGGAATCTCCTGACTTATCTGAGCACTATTTTCTCACTGCCTGCTTGAGGGAAGACATCAAAGACCTTGTCATGGCAATGAAGGCAGTAAACTTGATGCATTTTATCCAAAGACATGGAGGTGATAATTTCTTATCAAAAGAAAAGAAAGAAAAACAGTTTCAATCCTAACAACCTTTGGACATACCCTAGCCAAAATAAGGGAATTATGGTCAAGGGAAAAATGAAAGAGCATAAGCCAGAAAATGGAAACTCTCAGAATAGGAAATATGGGAAGAAATAAGAGCCTTAGGCATGTTCTTGACATGTGTTGAGCCACCCTGATCATCAGTGCAAGGTGAAGATGAACATAGGAATAGGTTACAATGAAGAGAAGGAAGATGAGAGATATGTTCCTTAGAAGTCGTCTTCAACTTTCTTCCAGGAAAGCCTTTCACCGAGCGAGCAGCTAAGCCTATGCCCTCAGACATTGATTGCTATACAGAATTTAAGATAAAGTACTTGAATATTGATTATTATTTTGAGGCTAAGAGAGCAAGTAACTTAATGAAGCAAGACTTCAAAGAAAATGAGAGTTTGGACTCTCGACTTTGGTTGGCGGTCTGATTGCAAGTAGAAGTTGATAAAGTATCAAGTAGAGAAGTTTTTCCTAGCTTCTTTTCTAGCAAGAAAATGTATTGTTCATACGAAAAGCAAAGTACTTTCTCCAACAGAAGAGGAATTCTGCAATCAAGTCTACTAATACAAGTCTGTAGTTTGAGTAGTTGTTTTTTTGGTCGATTCTCTGAAATTTAAGACAATTATCCTCACTCAAACTTCAAAAAGTCCTTTTTTTTTCTTTTTTTTTTGATGTAAATTATGTTTGTCTCCTTTGTCCTTCCTAACACTACTCTAGTCTCCTTCGTTCAACTCGTCCTTGCTTTTTTTTTCTTCTTCCTATTAGTCCCAAGGTCAAAGAAATAGGTTTAGTGGTTCGACCTCCCAAAGGTTAAAGAAAGTCATCGATATTAAGAACACTCCCTCTGGATGATGATATGCCCCAACCATCTGTATCCCATGGTTCGTTACTCGGGAATTAGGAGAGGTCAAATGAGATAGATTGTGTGTTCAAAATGGAATGATCCCCTTTCTCATGTTTGAATTTCAGTTGTCCACAAACAAATAAAGAGTCCAAAAAGACATACGCATAACAGACTCAATACCTAGGCCAATGGGTTTAGTGGAAAATTGTGTTATTGTTATAGCAAAGATATCTATGAAATGCAGTACCAAGGTCAATGAAATTGAAAGGCACCTCTGACAACAGAATCAAAAGGGATTTGGCAGGTATAAACGACTCAGAGGGGTTTTCGTAAAGAGAAGCTTTCACCCAGTACACCTATTTTTCTATAGAAGTGAATGGCCCCTTAGTTTGCTAGTCTGATCAATCGGTAGGCTCAGCCTCTACATCGTATTCTGATATAGAAAGAAAAGAACCGAACTCCTGAAGTATGAAAGAAGAATCTCAAGTTGATACTCTGCCAAGGGATCTGTCCACAACTGGTACTTCACATGCCTTAGAAGTAGATTTGAATGAGAATGAATGAAATGAGCAAACGTTACTAGGAAGGTGAACTCGCTTTCAAACTACTGCCTACGCTAGGGGAAGCATGAAAGAAAAACTAGTTTCAAGATTTGATACCCTTGAAGGACTCCCAGGAATGAGAGAGCAAGTACAAGGACAATTAGATTTTCTAAGGATAGGCAGTATTCCATAATTAACATAGTTCAGTTAAAGTGGATTTTAAAAGCTACAGTAGATTGATAAGTTGCTAATTTAGCTAAGTCAACTCCACTACAGAATTTAGCTCTCCATAAGAGGGTATTCCCAATGAGACAAGTAGTTTATCGAAGGGACCCTGGCTGAAGATTGTAGTCCGGATTTCTCATAATAGAATAATTGAATGAGCATGTGCAGATGGTCAATCTCCATCTTGAAGCCGAGTCTCCCTATCTTCTTATTTTATATAAAGATATAGAGAATAACTTGATCGATCTTAGAATGATTTCGTGATCTGATCTTCATTTGGGCGGCTTTCACTCAATCCGTGGTTGTAGTGATAAGGTAGGGGTAAAATAAAAAGATATAGAATTGTAGCTAACGAGGTTCGCTCGCCCTCGCTTGTCACTATAACGTGTCAAGTTTCTCTCTTTCCAATTGAGATTTTTTAGGTGTGAAGTGAAGTTCACCATAAACGCTAGCTATATGCTTAACATAGGGTAGGAGATTCCATTCCACCAAAGACATAAGGTGAACGGGTTTACCCCGGCTCCAGAAAGATAGATCAAACTATGGACTGAGGTTCAGTCAGGAATTTGCGTATAGAAAGGAGCAAGAAAATGTATGCGCTTTAGCAACAAAGCGCTCATCCCTTGTTCTTTCGCTTGGAAGCTCAATCCCCTCGCTTCTTCTTTCACTTCTATGCTCATGATTTTAGCAAGTTCGTACCAATCGTCAATCAAGGAGGGAGCTCCAACCTCCGTTCCTAGTCGCATCCTAACGTTGGTTCTATCCCAACCAAGCAAGCAAGGGGAACCCCAGCGGGAAGAGGGAAAGAAAGATCAGGGGAAGAAGCAAGGTAGAGGAATTGGTCGACTCATCAGGCTCATGACCTGAAGACTACAGGTTCAAATCTTGTCCCCGCCTAATCACATCAGATACTTATACGAGTCCTGATCACCTGGGTCAAAGAATCTATGTTCAAGTCGCCTGCCTAACAAATAGACAACTGCGTACTGTAGTTAGTCTGTTCCGTTGGTCCAATCCTACCATGGAAAGTGTTGTTGTGTCTTGTGTGGGTGTTCAGTCTACCGTCCATGTTCACATTCTCAAAATTAGGCTTTCGTTGGACAAACCAATGCCGACGTCAAGATCAGTCTTCTTTCTCTTTTCGGGAGTAGAGCTGAAAAAGATGGACAATAACGATCGTGTAATATCAATTTATCGGCCTCGTCATCGAAAGAGGCTTCCAATTGCTCGGAAATTATTAGCTATATGGGAGACTTTGATGGTGAGCAAAAAGAATTGATCAAGAAATTGGTAAACTTCCGCATGATCGATAGTAAAAGAACGAGAGTCTGTGATATTGTTTATAAAACTTTTCACCGACTAGCTCGAACTGAATGTGATGTGATCAAATTTATGGTTGACACCATAGATAATATAAAGGCAACATGCGAAGTGGTCAAAGTAGGAGTCACATGTACTATTTATGATGTTCCTATGATTGTAGCTAGGGATCATCAACAAACCTTAGCTATTCATTGGATCCTTGGAGCAACTTTCAAACGATGTATAAGCTACAGGATAAGCTTAGAGAAATGTTCATTTGCTAAGATACTGGATGCTTACCGAAAGAGGGGAATTTCATGTAATCTTCATAGACTGGCTTCCACCAATCGGAGTTTCGTGCATTTCAGATGGTGGTAAAGTGATGCCACATAAGGAGCTCTTCCTCATTCAGTCATACTCAACAAAAGTCAGAATTGTTTGACCCTGATCCTTTTTTCATCTTCATATAGAAAGAAAATTGGCCTTCCTCCTACCCACCCCCCCCCCCTTTCATTCATGGAGTTAGAGGAATCCACAAGAGGCCTGCCTTCATAGTTTCATAAAAGAACCATTCTTTTTATGATAACTCTTGTTCCAAACAAGCAATGGATTGAGCAACTAGCGTGAAAGCCATTGCGCTAATGCGCATCCATTTTCTTGCTCCTCACCTCAGGTCGGATGAATACGAAAGGGAGACCAATCAAATCAATAAGCCATGAATGAAGAAGTAGTGGGCCTTTCGCCTTATTTCGTTTGACTCATGGAGCTAAGAAATCTACTTCAAAGAGAGGGAAAGAGTGCTAGTCCGAAAGAAGAACAAGCAAGGGATGACCGCACAGGAGCAAAATCTGTTGCGCCCACGTGCATACATTTTCTTGCTGGGTATCGGTATCCAAGAGAAAACCACTGTTTGGAAAGGTAGCAGCCAGTTCAACTAAAGATCTCATTATCTCCATCCCACTTTGAACTCAAAGTGTTAAGCGTAGTAGAATTTGCATTTCACCAGAAAGGGATGCGGATAGAAAGAGTAAAGTGACTTCGGGGCTTGGCTAGACTGCATTCATTTCACAGGCTATAAGGTAGGGGTGAATACCAGATAAAGATAGATACAATCCGAACCTTTTCTTTAGAGATGCTTTTCAAACGACCTGTTACGCCTATGCGAAGTAAGCCTACACTAGAGTAGGAGTAGCAGGAATAGAAGGCAATCCAAAATCTTAATGGGAGTTTTAGGTTTATTTAGATAGATTCGCCTTTGGGGTTGTTACAGAATCGGTTCTTCAAGAAGGAGCTCTTAGTACGGTGGATGCATTGAATGCAAGCTGTAAGGAAGAAGAAATCTCTTAGCAGACAAGAATGAAATTCAATTAGCCTCACACTTCCCGCAGGAATTGAAGAGTATGCAAGCATATTCATTTAATGGGAAAGCTTTTCTTGGCTAGGCCCCTATGAAGAAAGATGCCAATTCCCAAAAGCAGTAACAATAGCAATACTTGTAGGAGCAGCATTAGGAATTAAGACCGTCAGGCCTCATTCATCAAAGTTGTAGTCCTTAGGGGCTGAAAAAGAGCCCAGATTCCCTAAAACAAGCTTGGAAAGGAAGAAGACACGAAGGGAGGAGTTCTGCTTAGCTTTTTCTCCTCTTTTATAGAGTTGCTCTTTTGTTTGCCAGAATGGCTTGTTAGCAAGAAAATGCCTTCTTAGGAAGTGCAGAAGAATATGCCAGCTTTAGAATGCCCTCTTGTTGTTCTCGAAAGATGGAGGGGGGGGGGGCTTATTTCACTAAGGAAAGGAACTGAACTAATGGACGAGGAGGAAGAGAATATAGAAAAATTGCCGACATTCAAGCATACTATAGATGTTCCAAAACTGCTAAAGGGAAGTTCTAGTAGAAAGGACAACTAAGAGAAAGGCCTTCTTAGAAAGGTGGAGTGATAGGTATTGCCCTATTTCCTAACAGTTAAATCTAAGATCAGACATGAAAGAATCTAAAGGCTAGGCAAAGAAGACAAGGGAGAAATCATAAGTGAAAACGTTGAGTTACCAACTCGGGTGGATTCTCACACCAAGGTTCCTTTGTTTTGGGCAAGCCCAATTACAAACAAAAGAGAAGGTCAGTCTCGTACTCAAACCAAATCAGAAGGGAAGTACTCACTCGGATGGAAAAATCCTAGGTTGGTCCTATACCCGAACAAAGGCTAGACTGAAGGTCTCGTCTCACGGGTTAGGTGCTTAGCTGAAGGTGGAAGGTGAAGCCAAGGTGAGAACAAGGGTTGAAAGACAATATAGAAGAATTCAATCTCCCCTATTTGTTCCATTCTCAATGGTTGGCCAAGTTGATATGAACTACGGGAATCTATATATGGACTTCAATATCAATCAACCCATGCAAGTAAACTCGATGGAATTTTTTTTTATTCAAGCAAATAATGAGAAGTATGGCTTATCTAGGGAAGCAGCAGTAGTGGTAGAGATCAAGCTTTGAGATGAGAAGAGGGATGGGTTGTCTAGCTTTTATTCCAAAATCACGTATCACCGATCAACCTATTCGAGAGGAGCTACTTGCCTTGCCCACTTCAATAAGGAAGACTCCATCCATCTAAGCCAAATCCACTGGAACCAGAAGTGAGTGGTAAAGTCACACTTTGGCTAAAAAAATGATTTATATGTGTGGCGCAATACACACCTCTGCAAAAGAAGAGAAAGAACGGAAAGAAGTAGGCCCACAAGACGACAAGTGGATTGATATCCTTTGCTTTGATCACCGGTGCTATTGAATCTGCATTTAGAAGAAAGAGCTCCAGGACTGAATTGCTTTGAGTGGGGCTTGCCCATTAATTAGATCACTTGAGTAAGCCAAGAAAGACGAAAGCGATGGATGTATGTGACAAAGAGAACTTATGAACATGAAAGCCATCCGTCGCCTAAGGAGAAGATCCCGCCCAATGACTCTGCCGCCAGTTAATGGTTAATAGAAAACATCTTTTCCAACTTCCTCCCTAGGGTCTGGTAGCTAGAAGTAACAGTAATTACTTGAGGAGAGGTAGCTCTTTCTTTAGAGCCATCGAGTATGTGCTCTTTAACGATTGTACCTTTGTAGCTAGCCTATTTAATGAAGTGTGGCCCCTTAACCTTTTGATGAAGCTAAAGGTGTCAGAGTTACCACAGACAGGGATAACTGGCTTATGACAGCCTTCATAGCGACCTTGTTTTTTTATCCTTCTTCGATTCCGGTTGAAGTGGATTTGGCATTTGATGGTGAGGCCTATGATGTGCCAAAAAGAGTGACGAGGAATACCACGATGAAAATGATTTGACGAATGCTAGAAAGAAATTTCCCAAGGGCCAACATGCCATAAACGAGTGAAAAAAGCATGAAATTCACCTGATAGAAAGTCCTCTATAAGAAATTACTAGACATAATGAGTGGTACAAGTTTCTTTACAAATCAAAGTCGTAGAGAAAGACAATAGAAGTGCTAGGATGCATTAAGGCGCTAAACATATGGTCGTAAATAAAGAAAGGAGTGGATGGAGAGGAGTTACAGTCGAGTCGCTAGCCAGGAAGCACTTTTTCCTACCAAATTTTATCTATCCTGGCCTGCTTCTTCCATTAGCTGAGCTCCTCTAGCAAATCATGATGTGCTCATGCTGGCTACTCAGCTTTAGTAGTGTGTTAACTAGCGACCCACTATTGATTAAGGATTTGGTACTAACACCTATCTTACTAACTATAAGCCTTTGGAAAATAGTTATTGGATAGGGTAGACTCCTTAAGTTTACAACTTTCTCAAAGACCAGCCAGGAAGAATAATAGCCTAGAGGTTGACCTGATGGACTGCTGTTTTGGTTGGTGACTCGCAAGGTTCCGGAAAACTAAAGGAAGTTTTTTGCATTTAATAACACCACGACTGAGCCAACTGATCACCAAACGGTGAGCATTGATCCGCGTCCACTAGTAAAGAATCGGTAGCAGCTTGCAGATCTTTTGAGCCGGTAGAATTAATGTGTTAATCAACCATCTTCAACCTATCGCTCTTTGATCAGTAGGTTCGACTGGGGAATCATAACCATCCTCCACAATTTAGGTTTGGTCGCTGAATCATAGAGAACCTACCTCACGAAGATCTTTGGCAGGGAATAAAGTGAGCAAAGCAGTGGCATCAAGCGGTAAGGTATGGTACAATGTAAGCTTGCGAGACTGTCTAGAACGGTTGACACATGCTACTTCCCCTAAGGGCCATCGGTCTTCAATCGCTTGTTCAATCAAAATGCTTGTAACGGATCTTTCCAGGCTTGGCTAGCAAAGTGAAGTAGCCATGGGTGAAAAAAAAGGAAATAGGCAAACGAAACAAAGTGAATCATTGATTTTAAGTTAAAGTAAGGACAGAGCTTTCTCTTTCGATTGAAGGACTAAAATCTATTTAATATGAAGCCTGAATTTCCTAAATTATTTAGTAATATCCCGCCTGGTCTCAACTCCCACAAGCGGTCTTAATTGGTCCTTCCATCGATCGTGTACTGTCACTAAGGGTCCTCCTTCAATTGATTAAAATCGGGTTTGTCTTTGTTGTTAACGAGAAGCCCTTGGTCACACTCGGTCGAGCTGGTAAGAGATGGCTGGAAGAGTTGATTAAGGTACTTAGGGGCTCACAACACTATCGAGAAATAGCTTTCGGCTCTTGAAAGTACTTTTTCTTTCCTTTTCACTAAGCCTTCCCGCTCTAGTGGAAACTATCCTATATCAGAAGATCTCGTAATCAATTGGATTTTTTTACTTGATCAATCGGAAGGCGGTGGTAAACTCCCAACCTCGATCAATGGGTGCTTATTGGTCTTCTTGAAACTCCGTAGCTGTCGATTGGAGGAGCCTCGAGCATCCAATATATGACAATAAGGAGTATTTCTCAATGTGGTAGTCAAAAAATCAAACTAGCATGTAAGAGAAGCAAGAAAAAGCGTTCTATTTTGCTTTTCCAGATCATAAATAGCGTTCAACTTAACGGACCACACGAATCTCGAAGCAATGAAAAAGAAAAGAAAAGAAAAAGAGGGAAACGATCAAAAGCCACCACAGCGACCCGACTACGAGGACGCCTGCGCGGGAGCGGAATCCCGGCGCATCCGGCTCCCCCACGTCTCCCCGCCTGAGCGCCGCCCCGCCGCGAGCCACTGCAGCCCGGCCAGCTGCGCCTCCCAGTCGGCGAACCCCGCGCGCCTCGCCGCGCGGTAGCCCGCGCTACCGATGTCGCCGCCGCCGCAGCGGAGCTGGATGTCGTAGCCGCTCCTGCGCTCGGGGTCGGAGAGCACCTCGTAGGCCTCCCGCGCGCGCATGAACTGCTCGGCGCCGCCGGGGCACGCGTCCGGGTGCCACCGCCGCGCGGCGCGCCTGTACGCCGCCTTGATCTCGTTCGGCCCCGCCGCCTCGTCCACCGCCAGCACCTCGTACATCGTCGCCACCGCCGCCCTCGCCGCCGCGGCCGACATCCTCACCCCTGACCGCCGCTGGCACCTCGCCCCGCCGAAGTAGTACCCCACGCCCACCGGCCTCGCGCACACCGAGCTCATCTCTCCCCTTTCCCGCTGCCGAGCCGAACCACTCAGAATCCTTCGCGCAAAATCGAGCAAAATCCTTTGCTTTGCAAGCGTGGCGTCGTTAGGCTGCGGACCTGCTGTTTATATAGCCGCGAGCGGGCGCGGGTGCGTGGCGCGGGCGACGAGGTCGTCTCTGTTCTGGAAGGGGCAGAGCAGGGAGCCAGGGACGGATGAGCAAAGGGCGGCATCGCCCACGGGAAGCAAAGCGCAAGTCGTTTTTCCCTCGTCCGATTTGAGCAGGGTAGTTGGCGCAGCTCCAAAAATTTCTAAAATTTTTAGAGCTATGAGTAGATTTTTAGAGTTGGTCATTTTTAATTTTAAAACTGAAACTATGAATAAATGAAGAATCTTTAGTTTAGACATATTATTTTATTTTAAATTAAAAATGAATATCTAAACTACTTTATTTTATTTTATAAAACTTCAAATCGAATCTCAAAACTGAGCTGGAGCACTGCCGTGTAATTACCAGCGTGTCTGCATGGTTTTACCCCGTGCGACCCTATCTAGTCTGGTTTTCTACTGATTTGCCGCGGGTAACTTTGCTCGGATTTGTTCTCTGTTCGATTAGACTTCTAGATGGTTTGGAGACTGGTCGACCAACCAAGCGTGGGGACGCGTCGCGTGCCGTGCGCGTCGGCGGTTCTAGATTACCCTTTCTCTTAGGAGATCTCACTCGTTGACTTGCTGAGTTACAGTGGGCCCACAGCCGTGGTTATTTTCTTCTTTCCAGCATGTACTGCCGGTGCAAATCCTACAGAATTCTCGCGTTTCAGCCGAGGCTTCAAATGGGCAGTGGCCACGCTTTGCCCTTTGGCTATGAGGCAAGAGGGGATTACAACACTGCCAGTGGCGAGGCACAAGTGAAAAAGTAAAACATGAGAACATGCATGTGTTTCTTTTGGCTCAATGTGTTAACAAACCGAGATTATCTCCGGCAACAACGAAGAACCGTTCGTTGTGGATTGCTATTTCAGGCGACAACTTCCATTTGAGCCGGGTGGTGTAGTTGCGGTGGATGGTGGTTTACAGAGGGAGATCATCCTTGGCACGAAGACGGAAAGTTGGCGTGGATTGTTGTTCCGTAGGCAAGTTGTTGTGGATTATTGTTCCGCGAGATTGCTGTTCCATGATTGCTGGCTTGCTGCTGAAAAAGTCTGAACTTTCTTGAGCCCTATCGAGGCTGGATCTGTGGAGATTGAATGGGGAAATGAGGTTATGTGCTATGAATTTCCTGCAATTGGGAAAAGAGATGTATAGAAGGGGCAAGATCTAGATTTATAGAAGAAGATAGATCTAGAACCATAGAAGGTTGATTATTTTGACAAACTTGACTATCCTACTGGAAACCAATAATTACAGTAATAACTCCTATATTAAATACCCCCATTAGCAAAAATTACAATGGGCCTGTTTGGAAGAGAAAGACTAGCCTAAGAAATTTTAGAATTAGTTCAAACTTGTACTAATATCATAGAGACTTAACTCCAAAACCACCCTTACAAATAAGCTATAGGACAAGAAATACCACCAGTCAGAGGAGTCAAAGAAGGACACAATGGGCTGCTGAATCAAAAACAGGTGGCATATCATCGGTCATGTCCACGGTGTTTCTACTTTCCACTTCATGTCTCCGGTTACCGCGATCGTGGGCTCGTGGTTTTTGCAGCTCACTGCTTGTTGTCTTCATCAAGTAAATTGTCGTCCGTCTCATGTATTAATATATAATATTAAGACTATTTAACAGAGAATCTTTACAATAGTTTGTCTTTTAATTATTTTATAGTAATTCCATAATCCTTTAATTTGGATATGAAACAGATAAATAGTTTGAGTTGTATAGTGATGGCAACTTATATAATGGTGCAGAAGTAATCTCCTATTACTAAGTTTTAATTTATTGTTGCTTCATGAAATAAGACATTTTTCTCTTACCCCTGAGATTACTAAATTTTAACTTACTGTTGCTTCGTGAAACAACAATATTTTTCTCTTACCCCTTCTTTCTTTCACATCAGCTAAAATTCTATATAAAACCATCTATAATACGACTAACGTGTACAAATATACCCTACGATCTTTTATTTCCCTGGAGCTGGGAGATATCTTTTGCCTAGATGATTGATTGGGACCTGAAACGCTTCTAGACCGATGGAGCCCGGTGTGACACGATGTGTGGCGAGGCCAGCGGTCAGCTCGCGTACCTGGGAGAATTTGGTGACAGGGGAGATGAGGCCGTCGCCGTGTTTCTTGATGATGTTTCCATCGACCGGTCGCTGTCCTGGCCATTTGACTGGCCATGTAAGCTTATGGTTCATCGCTCTTGGGATTGGTCGGCGATTAGGCATGTGTAGGCTGGGTCATTCGCGCATGTTAATTTGTATCCACCTGATTCAGGAGAAGCTAGAGCTGCTTCGTGTACTTCAGGGTCGCCCGCACTGTGCATCGCTATGACCTGCGATACATTTTCTTCGCCTTCTGCACGTACGTGGCTGGTCGAGATTTCGAGACGCAAACCGATCGGAAGGGGACCGTGTGTGGACAACAAAGTTTGCGATGCGCGACAGCAACAACTACTATATATAATCCACGTACAGTATTATTTATTTAACGGTTCACTTGATCACGCTATAAGGACAGCTCCCTCGCTCGCTACGTAGTCCACTTGCGTGGCCACGATCAAGCGCGTATCTATCTTGCATGGATTGCGATTCGCGAGCGAGCCTTGGCCTCTTGAGCCGCATGGAAAGTAAACACGGACGCTCTCACAGCCGTCGACGTCAACGAATACGAGACATCACCGTGTGCAGAACGTCAGACGCTCTAGCTGCTAAGCTAGTTTCTCCGGTCGTCGTCTCGATCGGATAGCAGATCGATCAGATGCCATCTCGACGTGTGTCGCCTGCTCATCTTCGATCCTGTGCCTCTTGGGCGAGGGCGACAAATTTCCCTCGCTTTCAACAATTTGCACCGACAGTTAGCAACTTAGCATCAGGGGATCAACGATTAATCATCTTGTTTCGTCCTCAGATCGATCAAGACATGATATTTATGTTTGGCGTTCGAACGACGTGAGCGTGGATTATCTGGTACTTTTGCGTCGATGCTTTGGCTAGTTAATGACCGGATTAGCCATGTTTTGGAGGTGTGTCGCATGCCTCTGGAAACAAAAACAGCACGACGACCTTTAGGGCGGGCAGGAACAGGCTTGCTGTTGATTGATTTACCTGGGCTGGGCGGCTGTCCCAAGTTCCTCCACCTACCCCTCGGTACGGGTGCAACTGGGCTGGGCCGGCTTTTCATCAGGGGAGTAGAAAATTTGACATGTGCATGCCCACATATTGCTTATTATGATTATTCATTTATATTGAGATTTGAGTTAGAGAAGTAGTTGAAAAAAATTATAAAGTAGGTGAGGAGAATTAAGAAATAGATGAGTATCAGTTAGGAAAGATAGACAGATGAGATAAGCCGTGTGTCCACAGGCTATGGTTTTGCATTTTTCTTTTAACAAAAGAGAATTTGTGTATATACATGTGACTTATTAGGACCATTCGTATTTACCAACAGGTACAGCCTTGTAGGCCATGGGCTAATGATCCAACCAGGCTACGTGAGAGTGAGTGGGCAATTTGTGTTTGAGCAGTGTGTTTCCCCCTCGATCCATGTCTTGAGAGTTCAGAGATAGTCGTTTTGATCTTTGCCAACCACCAAGTCCACCTTGTGAATGGGCGAATGAATTGTGTATGGGAAATTTCACACACCTTCTGATCGGGTTGATGACTCAATTCTCCTGCAACCACCAGGTTCACCTTGTGAACAAATCCAAACTAAATAACAACACCGCTGGTCCCCGGGGCGCTTTTGTTTGCAATTGACACTCTTCATGCTTAACACATTTGCTAATTGCTTCCCTAGGAGGGTCAGCCTTACACGTAGGATGCATGTTGTTGCCATGTTGGTGGACTAGTTAGGTTTCTGTTTGTATCAGGGGAACGATCGATTAGGGGAACTACGAGTATAGCGTGGCGGCGACCAAGGGAGCGAAGAGTCCTAGGGCAGGAGCGGTCGAAGTGGTTGCTAGGCCGCCAAAAAGATTATTGGCATGCGCGGCGATGGGGAGTTCGTCGCTCCTCCGGGGTATGCTGCAGGCCAAGTTAAGGTGAGTTCTTCTTCTGTACGTAGATCGGTTGATGGTTCATGCTGGTGATCAAGTTAGGTTTCAGCTTGGATGGGTTTTCGTTTGATCAAGTTGGATTTAGCTGTGACAGAGCACCTTCGTGAGGACTATTATCTATGATGATATACATGTGGATGTATTGTACTACAAAATTGGCTATGCACATAGCTGTCCGTGTAGAAAAAGTTCGACCTAGTTAAACATACCGCATTTTGTGTAGAGAACCATCCATGCATTACTCCTAAAACAGAGTAAGATTGTCTGTGTGCATGGTTCGTGTGTTTTACTAATGACAGTATGTAGGTTTCATAATGGAGATGTAAACCAGTTCGAGTAAGTGCAGCTGGTTTCACTTCTGTTTTTGGAAAATGTTGAAAATTTGCTTCGAAAAGTGCACAACAACAGTGACCTCCATGTACATTGCAGGCTTTTTCCTCACCGTGTTATGATAATTAGCTTCAATAAAATATTTGTCAGACTACTCTTAATTCTATTTTGAATTTCATCTAATTTGTTGTGAAATTGGTCTGAACAATTTGAAAATTTTTGTAGTGCAGATGGATTCTACTTTTATTTATCTGAAGGTGTTTAGTGGTGGCACTTTTGGTGGCAGTCTTGGTGCAGATTCAAGTTGCAATACAATTCTTATAGACAGGAATGTGATCAACTATTTTGACTTAGAAGACATGTTAAAACCATATGGGTATCGCAAGGGTGATAGCATGTACTATCTCAAGTCTGGATATGCAGCTCCCAATGGCTTGGTATTGATTCAAGATGACATTCGGTGCACTCTACTACTTGATGAGCGTATAGGCAAAAAGACCTGCAGTCTGTACATTGTGTCACTGCCAAGGCAGCTTAATACCTTGTCAATTTTTGGTAGCCCAACGAAGCAGTGGTGGATTCAGTCTATGGTAGGGTGGGTGCTGCCCTTTTTGCTTTTAAGTTTTTTGACTGAGCTCGTGCTATGTGAAAGAGATTTTTTAGAATTTTTTAGATTTTCTCTTTTATTTCTCTGAGCTTTATGGGCTGGGCCCGTGCTGCAGCCCCCAGCACGGGCCCTGGATCCACCCCTGCAACGAAGTAGCCACCAGCATTAAGAGCACACAAGGCAACTTTGGAGATCAAGCACGATGTTGCTTTCTTCCCGCTGAAGCTGCGCACCTTCGTCGTCGTCTCCCATGTCGCCGCCATCGCTTGTCTTTGCACAGTTGCCGTGTGGAAGACATGTGTTGCTCAGGTGGTTCTTCTGTTCGGCAGTGGGTCAAACCACATATTCTGAGATGGCAATGGATAGGAATGTGTGTGCACCCGTTCCACTACCATGGCAAGTCCAGGAAACCTACGTGGCCGGTTAACCCCCCTGAGGAACCAATTAGCAGCTGGATTAAGCATGTAGGGTGTCATTTGCAACTTTAAATCGAGTTGGGGGGTTCTTGCAACTCAGGCTGACTTAGGGGGGGTCCTTGCAATTTCACCTTGTTTTAGTCATCTGAAATTATTTTATCTGTACTAGCATAGGCAGCTCCCCATATATTTTCTTTTACAAAAATGGTAGATACGAAAGTAATGAGAAATCTTCCAGACAACGCACAAATTGAGAAGGGTGGGTTCTAATTCCTCTCGAACGTCCCATTATCAACAAAAAAAAGTTTGAGTTTCTTAGAAAATATCCAAAATTGACAACTCAAGTCTGAATTCCTAATTTGGATTTTTTAGATGCCAATTGAAAGTTAAAATTGCTAGCTGAATACAAATTGCCAATGTGAAAGTATTCAAATACTAGTTGCACGTGAATCGGTTCAACGATCCCTAACTTTGGCTATGAGTTCGGTCATAAAAAATCCATCTACCAACAACTAGAGAATATGAAGATGTTACCTTTGTTGAAAAATAAGATACTTTTAAATTTAATTTAATCTATAAATAATTTATGAGCATAAATTGATAACCTAGCATGTCCATATCATGAGAGTATAATCTAGATATGTGTACGATAGTATTACATATGTCTAGATCTACTATACTCGAAATTAAGAATCGTAGAAAATAAAGTACGAGTGACATAGTTTTTACTTACTGATCCTACGCTGTGAAAATTGCTGAGGATGTAGGTTGCACTGTGTTGACAGCACGATCAATATTGCTAACGACGCGCCAGATTTGTTGATGATGACAGCGTGCGGCGCCTAAACGACTAGAAAGATGAGCCGTGGTGAAGAACTTGAGCAGTCGCACGAAGTGCTTCCCAAAAAATTTATTAGCTCACTCTTGATGCAAGATTTCAAGAGTGAGGGTATCGGAGACCTGCTCTCTCGGTTACTGGTGCATGCCGATATCGAGATGGAGTAGACTATAGTGACAGTGCAACAATGAGAGGAAGAAGCAAAAAAACCACATTCTTATATAGACTTATATAATAAGAGTGTTTCCAAATTGAGAACTAATTTCATTAGTAGTCTATCTTCTTCCTCCAATAATATGGAGGTCCTTAGCTATATATAGAGAAATTCTTCCACCTCCACCTCCATTAGCAATATGATACTAATAGAAGGTGGGTCTTATCATGAACTATCTCTCTATAATATAGTATTTGAGATTTATTGAGAATTATTAAAATTATATGGGCCCATATAATTGTAACAACTTTTAACGAGAAGATCACGGATTGTCCATGAAACTAACGAAATCCACGAAAAATCATTTCTTCCTCTTTTCTCTTTTTCCTTTTATTTCTTTTTCCTCCTTTACTTTTTCTTTCTTTCCTTTTTATTTTTTCTTTCCTCTTTTCTTTTTTCTCCTCTCTTTCCTTCTCTTTTCTTTTCTCTTTATTCCCTTTCTTCTCTACTGATCATGTTCCTTCAATATCACATCTCAAAATCCGTAAACATGTCATTAAGCATAATCATACATCAAAAGCATCATGTTTAATTATTAAGCATTTGACAGTGTTTGTTATTCTAAAGGAATAAGTCCATTTTACTCCATCGAACTATTACGTTTGTCCGGATAACCCCCTAAACTTTTAAACAGTCTATTTTATTTCCCCGAACTATCAATATCGTCCATTTTACCTACCGGAGTGATTTTTCTTGATGATTTTGATGACGTAGCGACGGTTTCACCACGTGACGTATCCAGTTAGCGTATCCAGTCAGTGTGCTAACATTAGCGTTACGTAGTAATTCGATTTTTCTTTACAAAAATAATTCATAAAAATAGAATATTTCGAAAATAGGTTTTATGTTTAAAAAATCCAAAAAATATAAAATAATTTAGATAAATGTTTTAATATGTTTTTAGCTCTATTTTATTTCTGTAAATATTATTTAATGTTCTTCTAGTATAAAAATTATTCCAAAAATGTTAGAATAAATGTTTTAAGTTGGAAAATAGTTTTAGAAAATATAGGTTAATTCTGATAAAGTTTAAGAATATTTTCTTTGATAAAATAAATGCTTTAAATATATTTGGTTGTATATAAAATTAGTTTTAATTCTAGAAAAAATAGGTTTAATTTCAGAAAAATAATTTCGTCATTTTTAGCCATAGTTTTTGCGTCGTTTCTAGCCGTTTAAAATTAGTTTAGCTGTACTTTTTGAACACATTTTGGGCATATTTGAGCACATTTTGAGCACATTTTAGCACATTTGAACATATTTGGCCATATTTTAGCCATATTTAGGCACATTCACATTTGGCCACATTTTGACACATTTTAGCGACATTTTGGTCACATTTGAGTACATTTTGGGCACATTTAGTCCTATTTTAAACACATTTTGAGCACATTTTTGATACATTTTTGCTAAATTTAGGCACATTTTAGGCATATTTGGCCATATTTGGACACATTTTAGCCATATTTATGAATATTTTGGGCACATTTGGGCACATTTGGACAAAATATGGCCACACGTGCCCAAATATGCCAAAATATGACGAAATATGTCCAAATATGTTAAAAATGTGCCCAAATATGACCAAAATATGGTCAAATATGACCAAAATATGACCAAATGTTATCAAAATGTACCCAAATAGGACCAAAATGTGGTAAATGTGCTCAAAATATGCTCAAATATGCCCAAAATATACCAAAAATGTGCTCAAATGTGCTCAAATATGCTCAAAATATGTACAAAAGTACGGCTAAATGAAAAAAGTTTAAATAGCTAAAAGTTCAAATTCCTCTTGAACGTCCCATTCTCAACAAAAAAAGTTTGAGTTTCTTAGAAAATATCCAAAATTGACAACTCAAGTCTGAATTCCTAATTTGGATTTTTAAATGCCAATTGAAAGTTAAAATTGCTAGCTGAATACAAATTGCCAATGTGAAAGTATTCAAATACTAGTTGCACGGGAACCGGTTCAAAAATCCCTAATTTTGGCTATGAGTTCAGTCATCAAAAATCCATCTACCAACAACTAGAAATGTTACCTTTGTTGGAAAATAAGATACTTTTAAGTTTAATTTAATTCATAAATAATTCGTGAGCATAAACTGATAAACTAATATGTTTATATCATCAAAGTATAATCTAGACCTATGTATAATAGCATTACATATATCTAGATCTACTATACTTAAAATTAGGAATCACAGAAAATTAAGTACGAGTGACATAGTTTTTACGTACTTATCCTGCGTTGTGAAGATTACTGAGGATGTAGGTTGCACCGTGTTGATGGCACAATCAATGTTGCTAATGATGCGCCAAATTTGTTGATGATGACAGCGGGCGGCGCCCAAGCGATCAGGAAGACGAGCCGTGGTGAAGAACTTGAGCAGTTGCGTGGAGTGCTTTCCAAAAACCTTATTCGCTCTTTCTTAGAGCAAAATTTCAAGAGTGAGGGTTTCGGAGACCTGCTCTCTCGGTTACCGGTGCATGTCGATGCCGAGATGGAGTAGACTATAGTGGCAACGCAACAGCGAGAGGAAGAAGCAAAAATACCATCATTCCTATATAAACTCACATAATAAGAGCGTTCCAAAATTGAGGACTACTCTCATTAGTAGTCTAGCTTCTCCCTCCAATGATATGGAGGTCCTTAGATATATATAGAAAGAAAATCTCTCACCTCCACCTCTATTAGTAATGTGGTACTAATAGAAGGTGGATCTCATCATGGGTCGTCTCTCCATAATATGGTATTTAAGATTTATTGAGAATTATTAAAATTATATGGGCCCATAATATTCTAACAACCTTTCAACGAGAAGATCACGGAATTGTCGATGAAACTAACGAAATCCCCAAAAAATCTTTTCTTTCTCTTTTCTCTCTTTTGTTTTATTTATTTTTCCTCCTTTACTTTTTCTTTCTTTCCTTTTTTTATTTTTTCTTTCCTATTTTCTTTTTCCTCCTCCCTTTCTTTCTCTTTTCTTTTCTCTTTATTCCCTTACTTCTCTATTGCTCATGTTCCTTCACATCCCAAAGCAGTAAATATGTCATTAAGCATAATCATATATCAGGAGCATCATGTTTAATTGTTAAGCATTTGAGGAGTGTTTGTTATTCTAAATGATAGTTTAACTTTTATTTAGAGTTATAAAAAAACCTGATCGTTGAGTTTTCTTTTAGTTTAACCTCCGCTTGCATTGTGGGTGAATACATTTAAAATGAGTTCATCTCGTTTTGTAATCGCGGCACAAAAAAGTCCTAGAATTTTTGGAGCTTTAGAGCATCCATTTTGAGATACTAAAGTAGGCAGAGAAAGAAAAGGTTTTACAACTGAAATGAGCATTTTCTCTTACATTAGAGAGCCGCCTAACTGACCCACCACCTCACCTCTCTCTTTGTCCTGAAACTACACCTTTCTTCCTCCCCCTTACCCCCTCACGTGCTCCCTCTCTCCCAACCGAGCTGTCCAAAGAACAACAGAGTTGCTATTCTCTCTCCCTTCCTCAAGCTCTCTCTTTCTCCTAAAAAATCTGTCTTTTAGAAGTAAAAACAAGGTATGCATGTGTTGCCATGGTGACTGAACAACAGGATGATGCGGGAGACGGCGACGACAAACAACGGTGCGACAACGGAGTGGCTCCGACGTGGTGGGGATGGCAGCGGTCGCCGTCGCTAATAGGTAAGGGTGACAACGGAGATTTCTAGGGTTAGGGTTAGGCGGCTTAGGTTTAGCTGGACTCGGACCAATGCTTTTAATGCGTCAGGGGGGAGGGGGCTTATTAAGCGGCGATTGTAAGATTCGAGTATTACAAGAGGTGCCGATCAATGGAGAGTTGTCCACGTGCTTGTCTGTTTTTCCTTGGAGAAGATGTTGGTTGGTGGAGCGTTGAATGTTTGTTGGTAGTAGAGAAAGTGTTAAACAATTTGGGTATATATTGGACGACAATTGCAGGTAATTTTATTGAAATGTATAGGGACAATGCTATACCCAACCCGCAAAAGAGCCCATGAAGCATCCGAAGGTCTGCTTTTCGATTCTGGCTTTTAGAGTAGGAAAAAGTCCA
Organism: Phragmites australis; assembly: GCF_958298935.1. NCBI lineage: Eukaryota > Viridiplantae > Streptophyta > Magnoliopsida > Poales > Poaceae > Phragmites > Phragmites australis. The sequence continues at coordinate 15,925,609 of NC_084923.1, forward strand.
TCCACCCCTTGAAGTTTGATGGTGCAACCACATAACTTCTTGAGAAAACAAAAGGTATATTCAACACCCCAACGTTACAACATCGGGTCAATACAGCCCATATGGATGGTTTTGAAGATGGTTTCTCCATCGTGGCATCGACGGGGCTACCACATGGTGATAAAATTAAACAGTAGGAAGTTTGCTCTGTTTTTTCCTAACATTTTCTTCTCATATTCTTTTTTTTTCAAACTTCCCTTACAATAGGTGCTGCCACATGATGATGACAGGGCTACCACTTTTATTTTATGTTAACGATTAAGGGGAAAATAGAAAGAAAAAAATAACAAAAATATACTTCTCACTATTTAAAATATTTTTAAACAATCATCGCCACATGACATCTCATGTATAGATCTTTTCTTTCCTCAAGGTGTTATGTTACCGTACAATCAAACCTCGGGGGTTAAATAATCTTTTTATTCGTAGTATAGAAGATGTGATTAGCTTTTGAGAAGCCCGATTGAAAAGCTAGTATTGTGTTTGAGCTTCTGACTTTTAGAAGTTTAAAAAAACTCTATGTTTCTTTTCGCTTCTGACGGAGACGATTTCTTGGTATGCAATCAAAATTTTATGTTTCTTTTGGTTTCGAAATTATATGCCTCGGAAAAAGTTCAAGAGTCACTTACAATCCCACTCCACAGTAGCCACCAAAACCACGGAGAAAATAAACACTCCCAAAACCCACGCAAGGTAGCAGCGCCGCAGCCGCAGAAGCGAGGTGAAAGAGAGCCGAGCGCCCCAAACCCAAACCCCAGAAGCCCGGACCTAGGGTTCTGCCGCCATGGGATCCGTCGCCTCCGCCGCAGCGCCGCCGCCGTCTCCCCCAGCGCAGCCCCAAGCGGGCACGCCGCCGTATGGAGTCGGACTCGCCGGGATCCTCCCGCCGAGGCCGGAGGGGGAGGGAAAGGAGGAGAAGGTAGACTACCTCAACCTCCCCTGCCCGGTGCCCTTCGAGGAGATCCAGCGCGAGGCCCTGAGTTCGTCCCCTTATCTCTCCACTTTCCTTAACCGCTACTACTGTGAACTGATAAGGCATTGGGGGGATTGGTACTTGTTATGCGCGTGTCCTGGTGTGGTTGGTGATGGACTCGTGGTAGAATCAGTTGCTCTGCCGCGATTGAATCGCTTGGTGCAGATTGATTGCTAGGTTGCTGCTTTGTATCATTGTATGCTTAGTGGTTTGCTGTTGGATCTGATATGTGCGGTGCTTCAGTGCTTCGTTGATTGTCATCGTTGCACTCCATTGATGCGTCTGTCTTAGGAATTGTTTGGTGATTTTGTGTCGTATCTATCTTATGGACACAATGCTCTAGGTGTAGTGCCCTAGTGCGTCAGCTGCTGCTGTAGATTGCGTATTTTGCTCCAATGCATTAAGTCTGACAATTGATGTTGTGCGCTACTGGCACACTGATTTGCATCCGACGCTGATCCTCTGCAGTCTGGCTGGTGAAGTCAGAGTCGCACAGTGATTTGTGAGGAGAGGTACAGTGCTGTGCAGTCAAGAACTGTATCGGTGGTTCGTCCACAAACTCTACTACGCTTGCCATTTCGTGGGGTTGGCATATGTCCAACTATTCACGTTACAGTTGTATCTTGTTACAAATGGCAATTCTCTATATACGCTATACCTCATCCTTAGAAATAGCTTTTGTGAATGTCGAGGGTTGATTATGACAACAATTTCGGAGTGTATCGGTTGAGGGGCGCGTGAACAACACTTGTGGGGTGCGTATGCTATGAACTCAAGAACACATGGGTTATCCAGGTTCATGCCTCCAGAAGGATAATAGTCCTACGTCCTGTGTATTTGGTTATTAGTGTTTTGGAACTAGTTTTTCCTCCCTTTACAAACTGGGTCCTCTCTTTATGTACCAGAGAAAGGGAAAACTTATAAGTGGACCCTTTTGCCTTGAAGATACTGTTGACCCGTCCCATCCGTCGGATACCTCCATGCTCACCTCAACCTGGTTAGTCGGCCTGCCTTATCTCATCATTGGTCTCGCACGCATGTTTATGAAGCAGCCTGTCACGCCTGCGAGCCCGTCCCGTAGCATTTAATGCTACAGGATGGGGCATGGCACCTCTGTACTGGCCATAACCAGTTCGTCGGGGAGGAGTGCCTAGGGAAGGAAAGACACTTGAGTGGAAATCATTTAATGAGAATAGACTGGTTTAGTGAGTACCTGCCCCGCGACCAGTGAAGGCTAGTCGTAGGATTTCCTTCTGTGGTAAGGATCCTTGTCGCGAAGGCGCAGACTGGTCGTGCGATGGGACCCTGGTCCAGGAAAAAATCTTCTGCTAACTAGAATCGCCAGCTGTGGGACCATAGAACAGGGGACCCCCTTAGTCTATACACCGACAGTAGCCCTCGAGCTTCCTCGGGATGTGGTGGTCTGAGCAGTTTGCCGTGTGGTCACTGGTGGAACTTGTCGTGCGACCTGAGCCCTAGGTCAACACGAGTTCACCCCGGGAGTGGCCATCAACGTAGTCCACTTTCGTGGCAGGCTCGCAAAACCACATCCCAAGGGGAGATTTTAAACTTCCAGAGAGAGAGAACGTGGGAGAGAGAGAAAACGTGGGAGACAGACGTCGTGGGAGAGAAAGACAATAACTTCCGCCGGACCCGAGGGAATTTTTCAACCCCCCACGCGTGGCCTTTCGAATTTAGAGACGGCTGGGCTCCGCGCGCCGGTTGGGGATATCGTGTCGATCTTATAAATTGAAAAGCCTAAGCTTGCCCACAAATCCTTTCGCCATCTCCCACAGCTCCCAAGCCCTAGCGCTTAGAGCCCTTCATCCCCATCTCCACTCGTGTTCTAGCAGCCACCCCCACCGCCCTAGATGGTGCTGCGCATCGGCAAAGAGCCAGATTTTCCCAAGTCCAGGTGCACTACGACGAAGCTAAATTAGATGTACGACAACCGTTTGCTCCCTCGCTGCCTCTCTTTGGGATACCGTTTGGGGGAGGAAGTGTCTGCTCCTCGCAAGGGGGAGATCGTGATGTTCGCCTATTTCTTTTTGGTCAGTCTCGTGCTGTCCTTTTTCCAATTCTTCACCACCGTTATCACCTTCTACGACATCTACCATCTCCACCTCAATCATAATTCCATCATCATGCTGAGTGTTTTCGCTCACATGTGCGAGAACTTCATTGGGGTCGAGCCATGCCTCAATCTCTTTTGGTATTTTGACACGACCCGGTTATAGACCAGGTCAGCCACCGGGAGCTGCGGGTTTCACCTCCGCGACGGTACTGCGGGGTCCTGCATTGAGATGGGCCTCAAGTCGGCGTGGTCAGGCTGGAAGGAAGAATAGTTCTACCTTAAGACAGAGGATTTGCTGGACAATATCTGTGTGCCAAATAGACTAGCACAAGTCCTCGATAGCTGGGGGAGCTCGCCCGCGACCACTCCAGAGCTTACGAGCCTTGCGGCCTGGGTCAAGACCCTTGTGAACGTCGGTCTGACTAGATCAGATGTCGTCCATAACTTCATCAAGCGTCGGGTGTGTCCCTTGCGAAAAAGAGCACATTCGACATATATGTACATTGGGAGCGGTGACGTCACCAGGGAGAGCTCGTTAGGTAATACTGCAACTGCTTTCATGGTGTTCTTTGTTTATTTGTGCGGTGTCCTAAAGTATCCCTCTTATACAGACCTCTCAGACGAGGCCGTTGAGTCGCGGGTCAAATTCCTCATGGGGGTAGCCTCGAGGAAGGACGTCCCATCGAAAGACACTCCTGCATTGTGCGACCTCCCTCGTCAGAGAGGGCTTGGATCAAATTGGTATGTTTGGCCTTTTCGGGAGGAGCTTGTCGGGAGGAGCTGCTCGCAGCGCGGAGAGACTTGGACCGGATGATCGGAGAGCGACCAGCGACGCGAATACTTCTACGACCGCCTCAACGGAGCCTTTACACCATTTGACTCGCTGCTGCGGTCCGTCGGCGTTCAGGTTCGCCCCACTCTCAGAGACACTGTGACTGGTCACGTCAACTGGTTTTTGGCTGCCTCCGAGGAGGCGAGTGGCCTTCTGGATAGGCTACACGTGACAGTGAGTGACCACTTGCTAGATGTCGGAGCCACCGACGCCTGTCTTGCCTTGGCCTGCGTCCACGAGCATCTTCCGGATACAAACCTCATCCCAACAGTCTCCGAAGGCTTTGCCGGTGCCATGAAGACCATCGAAGAGCTCCATGAAGTCACAGACTCATATCTACCCGCTGTTTGCTCCCTTCTTTGGTTTATTCGGTTCGATCCATTGCCATATGTTTTCGAGTCTTGCGTGTACTGAATAGACTGTTTAGATCCAATCTTCGGGAGCTGCCCGGGCGGTCGCTTTGTAATGGAAGGACCAGTCTTCATGTAAATTTTGCCTATGTTTGTGTTGCAAGTAGGTTCAGGGTGCTCGTCAGCAAGGTTTCTGGCGCTTAGGATGATCCTTAGTATGACGAGCCCATTGTGGGTGACCAGCGCTCGACTCGATTTAGGACTCGTGGCCTCGTGGTCATCCCTCGGGTGCCCATACCTTTGACATTACGCGAGTAGTAATTTTGACCCCACACGAGTGGTTTGGGGCGCTCGCCAGCAAGTTCCTGGCGCTTAGGATGACCCTTAGCACGACGAGCTCGTTGGGGGTCACCAACGCTCGACTTGGTTTAAGACTCGTGGTCTCGTGGTCGTCATCCCGCGGACGCCCATACCTTTGACACCATGCGAGTAGGTTTGAGGTGCTCGCCAACAAGGTTCCTAGTGCTTAGGATGACCCTTAGCACGACGAGCCCATCGGGGGTGACCAGCTCTCGACTCGATTTAGGACTCGTGGCGTCGTGGTTGTCATCCCTCGGACACCCACACCTTCGACATTGCACGAGTAGGTTTGGGGTGCTCGCTAGCAAGGTTCCTAGCGCTTAGGATGGCCCTTAGCACGACGAGCTTGTCGGGGGCAACCAACGCTCGACCCGGTTGAGGACTCGTGGCCTTGTGGTCGTCATCCTTTAGACGCCCATACCTTCGACACTGCGCACCTTCGACACTGCGCGAATAGTAATTTTGACCCCACCCCAGTAATATGATTGATCGGGTACAAAAAAAATTCTACGTTGCACAACAACAAACTACAGATCCTAAAAGTTCTACCCCACTACTGTTTGGTCAGCTGAAAAACTACCGACTAGGCGGTCAAGCCTATGAATCGGAAAAACTTACCATTTGGTGAGACCGTTCATATTCGGGTTATCTTGTAAAATAGAGTTTGTTTCTGAATTTGAAAAATTTACAAGCTATGTTCCACGCTTGTCTGGAAGATCCTACAAAATAGAAAAACAGGTTTGTCTTCGAGCAGCCTTACACATAGAAATTGTGTTCCGTGAGTTTGTGTAATTTGTGGCTGACCTCTGGCCATGTCGACCATGCCAGGTTAGGAAAAACATATCACTTTGTAGTACCTCTCTTCCTTGGGGAAGAGCCTGTCACTACTTGTCATATTCCTGGACTCGTCTGAGGTCGAGGTCTCCTACGACCAGTGTCTACTTCCGCACCCTATAGTCACGGTAGCGTCTGAGGCTCTGTTGGCATCAGACTGTTTGAATTTTGAGCATGTTTGCGGGACTCTTCGCTCGAGTTTGTATTGTCCTCTCGCTGCGCCTCCTGGTCGTACGAGGCTACGTGCGTTCTCCGACTGGCGACTTGAGTCCCGTTATCCATAATTATGTGATTTGGACTGCCAAACCGCACTACTAGCTCCTGTATGAACTTAATCGTTGCTGCGACGGTGATCTTCCTGACGGGCTCATTCTCTATCCACTTGGTGAATTTGTCGATTGCCACGAGCAGGAATTCAAAACCTTTTGGGGCTTTTAGAGAACGATCCTATGATAATGAGTCTCAGACAATGAAAGGACAAGAGAGTAGTACGGTTTGCTGTGCTTGGGTTTGTAGCTTGGCATATTGGCCATGGTTCTGACATGACCCGCACCGTTTCATCGGCTCGTAAGCATCTTGAAGGGCTATGGGTTAATAGAATCCTTACTGGAATGTTTTCCCGACCAGAGTGCGGTATGAAGCGCGGCTACCACATGTCTCCGAGGATGTTGGGGAACACTGTGCTCCCCCTTCCCGAGTGATGTATTTCAGTAAAAGTCTGTTGCTCCTTTGACGCTAGAGGTGTTCCCTTACCCAAGAGTATTTGTGGTCCTAGCCCGTGACCCTTTCTACCGACCCATCATCGTCAGAGGCTGCTTGATTTTGAAGGTAGTCTAAGATCTAATCCATTCAAGTCATACTCGAATCAAGCAGGGCGACCACATGATGGCCACCTGAGGTCGACGGTGTTGCCTCCAAAGGTGTTACCTCTGGTGCTCAGTTTCCAAGCGGAGGATCCCTTCCACATTGGTCCGAGACTGTGGTGGGTGGTTGTGTGAATCTTTTTTCAAAGACTCCAATCGGGACAGGTGCGTAAGAAGAGGCTAGACAGACCAGCTCATCGGTTAGGAAATTGTTCTTGCGAGGGACGTGCTAGACTTTAAAACCGATGGAGCGTTGCTTTAGCTCTCACTTTGGAGAGTTATGTCACCATCGTCTAGTCCAAGCACAGGAAACCCTTCGCACTCAGTTTACGGCCAGTAGTGAGTCCCTCATTGCTAGTGGGCGTTTTACCCCTCGTGCGGATGCTGCTCGTATTCTAGATAAGAGGCTCTCATACTCCGCAACATTGTTTGGTGGTCTGAAAATTTAATTAAAATGTGTTCCTGAAGGTGTCGCTGGCCGCTGGGGTTGAGATCGCTCCAGCCCCCAGTCCAATCAACGTGAACAACCTACCAACAAGTGTGGTCCTGTGTCTGTTCGTCTCTGGTCGCAGAAAGCACCCTCGCCTGTACAGGAGGAGAAAAATGGTCACGTATTGAGATCCTGGAAGGCTGTCTCCATTCCTGGTATCCGTCGAAAGTGATCGTTCTTTCTATCAGAACTTAAAGAGCGGAAGGCTCTATTTCCTATCCACACAAGATGACCCTGGGACATCGGGGCCTATGCCGCTCTCTGTTGCATGGTCTTTTTTGAATTTTGAAACCTTCAGATTCTGATCCGATGTCTAAACTCTGGAGCGCACCGGGATCATCTGGGTCGTATCCCACAATGAATTCCCCGCGGTGACCGGGGTCCTCAGAACGGGACTCAGCGGTTACTGTGAATCCGGCCATGAGTAGCCCAATCCAATCTCTAACACTCACTGAAACGCAGAAACACATCTCCCTTACTTGGCGCACCAACTGTCGAGGGTTAATCCATGACAATGATTCCAGGGTGTATCGGTCGAGGGACGCATGAACAACGCTTGCGGGGCGCAGGGGTTATCTAGGTTCAGGCATTTAGAAGGATAATAGCCCTACATCCTCTGTATTTGGTTATCAGTGTTTCGGAACTGGTTTTTCCTCCCTTTACAAACCGGATCCTCCTCTCTTTATATAACAGAGAAGAAGAACTTACAAGTGGGCCCTTTTTGCCTTGAAGATATTGTTGAGCCAGTCCCATCCATATACCTCCATGCTCACCTCACCCCAGTCAGCTGACCTGCCCTGCCCCATCATTGGTCTCGTACGCATGCCTGTGAAGCAGCCTGCCACGCCTGTGAGCCCGTCCAGTAGCAATTAACGCTATAGGACGGGGCATGGCACCTCTGTACTGGCCATAACTTGTCCGTCGGGGAGGAGTTTATAGGAAAGGAAAGATACTTGAGTGGAAAGCACTTAATGAGAATATATTGGATTGGTGAGTAATTGCCCTGCGACCAGCGAAGACTAGTTGCGAGATTTCCTTCTATGGTAAGGATCCTGGTCACATGAGCACAGACTGGTCGCGCGATGGGACTCTAGTCGAGAAAAAAATCTTCTGCCAACTGGAATCGTCAGCTATGGGACCATAGAACAGGGACCCCCTACTCTATATACCGACAGTGAAGATTAACTTATATTTGAAATTTTAAGCTGAGCTTGCATGTTTATCCAAATGACCTGTATATTCAGTGTAAGCCGTTGACAGCAGCATAAATCGCAACAATTTGTTTTTCAATTGGAAGGCTACAGAATGGAATTTACGAAAGCCCATCTTTCCGACTTGTCACCTTCCCTGTCAGTTAGCAAGCGAGTCCATAAGAAGCGACCCACTTTTTCATACCATCCATGTTCTGTGATGCAAATACACCTGGATTTTAAGATCTGCTTGATACAGCTTTCCGGGTATACTGGCTGAAAAAGGCAGTTGCTATAGATGGAATTGGTAGCACAATTTAGGGGGAACACAATCTATTTTATGTTGCCATATTCAGGATTTCAGACTGCTTTGCCATTTGGTTCTTACTAATTGAGTTTTTGTGCATATTCTGAGTGTCTGAAGGTCTATCTGTACTTGTTAAATTCAAATCTACACAACGAAGAGCAGAACCAAAAGTAATATATGCCAGTAGACCAGTAGATAACTTGGAAACTTGCTACTGTTGCTGAACTCGCATGCATTCTGACCTTCTATGTTTGACATTACTATTGTGCCTTCATTGTTGACATGTAGCTTCAAACACTGTTCGATCCCATAAGCTATCTCACTGCTACTCCCAGCCCCAATAATATCTTACTTCAGCGTTGCTTTCTTAAATCTCAGTTCAAGTAGTCTCCATCAAATATTGTGGCAACAATTCAATGAATGAACTTATTATAAACATACGACAATGAGATGGGAAAAGAACTGGAAGTTCAATGTTACTCCTTTCATTCTTTTTTGTTTGTCGTTTTAGCTTGTGAAAAGTGTTCTAAAACATGGTTAGTTTTCTTAATACCTGTGCACTCGTCTAAAACGACAAACAAAAAAGAATGGAGGGGATACGATTTTGGAATGATTGGAGGAATATGGTATGTTACGAGAAATAAAAAATTGATTATGGATCATGGAACTGCAGTTCCATCAAAAGAACTTGATATTACAAGAATAGGATACTATTAAACTTACATATGTTTATCATATGTCGTGACCATTCATTGAGTTAACCCTTTGATTAACTTTGAGATCTCTGGCTAGTTCATACCTTTTTTTCCCAACTAAGTATGCAATAGCAAACTTAATAAACCCTATTTCTTGTTTTGTTTTATTGGTGCATACACAATACTGAGTATATTTAATATTGCTTTCCTGAGCTCTACTGACATGCTCCTTTTGCAGTGTCGCTGAAGCCAGAACTTTTTGAAGGATTGAGGTTTGACTTCACAAAAGGGTTAAATCAAAAGTTTTCGCTTAGCCACAGGTGAGGCCATAGCATAAGTGTTAGTAAATATCTTATTTTCATTTTTTTTTCTAGAGCATATTCTAACAACTTCAACAGTGTTTTAATGGGCTCCTTAGAAGTACCATCTCAGTCACCTGACACTATAAAAGTTCCAACTGCACATTATGAATTCGGTGCCAATTTCTTAGACCCAAAGGTTTGTTTCATGACATCCATTGTCACCGTAGCATCTGGCAAAATGGTGTATTTCTTAACTTGTTTTGTTACTGCACATGAAATTGTTTCTAGTTAATGCTCATTGGAAGGGTGATGACTGATGGAAGGCTGAATGCTCGTGTGAAATGTGATTTGACAGACAATCTTACGCTAAAAGTGAATGCGCAGGTACATGGGTTAACTGGTCCATCCTTTGTTTTGTTGCATATCTTTGCTTTATTTCACTGTTGATTGTTCTTTCCCAGCTTACCCATGAGGCGCATTACTCCCAAGGGATGTTTAACTTTGATTACAAGGCCAGTATGACAATGCTTCTTCAGTCAATGAGTTTGTTCCAAGCTTTTATGACTAATTAATTATAACTTGCTTACTTGGCAAATAATTGTTTTTATTTCTAGTTCCATCCTAAATTTAGTTCCTGTATTATCACTTCACCTGTTTGTATAGGGCACTGACTATCGAGCACAATTTCAAATCGGAAACAATGCATTCTACGGTGCAAATTATATTCAGGTAAAGACCTTTGCAATACAGTTTACTTTCAACTCCATCACACTGTCACTTGCATGACCATAGGAAGATGAAAATGAAGAAAAAGACTCTTTGGTTGTTTAAATATCACACAAAATTCAGTAACCTTTGGCTCGTTTCTTGATATTCACCTTTATGCTGTTTGATATTTGAGCGTCTTATATATCTTGTTTCTTAAGAATTTTATGATTTGGTTATTTATTTGTCATTATCTTACTCTCCTAATGTTGTGTATATGCTGTGGAACCAATTTATTTCGCATTATGGGCTTGTTTGAACCTTGCACTTGCTTTACAATTGTGAAAATAAACTATATTTTGGACTATAGGCTGAGTAAAGTTGATTTTCTAGGTTCAATGCCAAATTTGGAATAACTTGGCCACCTTTAGATTTGTGCATTTACTATTTCAGCTACAACTTACAGGGCTGTGCTAGTACAGGTTGATAGTTTCTGTGGTCTCTGCTTATTCACACTTGTTATTCAGGTTTTGTACTTTGCTAAGTGCCAAGCTCTTTAGTAGACTGAACAACTTTGCTTTATATGTTATCTTTGTATTGAAATTGAAGTAGTTAAGTAAATGTTCTTGTCCATTGAAATGCCGTGCAATTTCTTTTTTCGCTTTTCTAAATTAGCTAGCATTGTTATGATTATCAAGATCGACTAATCAAGTTTAACTTTTTCTGAGTGTGTTTCAGAGTGTTACACCAAACCTATCAATGGGAACTGAAATATTCTGGCTTGGCCAACAGAGGAAATCAGGAATTGGTTTTGCCTCTCGCTATAACACGGATAAAATGGTAACGAGTTGGTGCGATCCTCCTTTTTTTTGCATGTTATAATTAATATTGATGTAGTTCATGTTTTTCATCCCGACCATTCATTTTGCATAGAGGCTGAATTAGTTATTAACATGTAATATGTCCAAACTAGCTTGGGCCTTAATCGTCTAGCCTTTTCTGCCCACAACTGCCTTGTTTGATAATTGCGTGTTTCGTTTGTTCTGGCTTTGTTTCGAGATTTGTGAGATCTTTGAGACTTTTGTTAGAAACAATTCTAGAGGACTTTTCTCTAAGTTACTTCCCTATTGTCATTTTGTCATTGAAAACTAGAAGGCGTAACAAGTGATCTCTTTTACTTTCCGTTGATACTCAACATGATGCCAGATCTAGAAATTCGGAGTTCAAGACCTGCCTGGCACAGTTTTGTGAAAAAATAGCTATGATCATTTAAGGATCCAATGGTTTGATCAGAAGAGTCACAAATGTGGTCCAGGTTTTGGTGGTTGTTGGGTTTATGTTGTAGCATTGTAGGCTTGGCGAACTGATTGGTGCATGAAATTAAACATCGTCAGGGAGCCAGCATAAAAGCTTCTTGTCATCATTGCTTTACTGACTAAGCTTTACTTGTGTGGCTAAAGCCTTAAGTGCATACTGTTGTTGTACATAGACATTGAAGTTGCTATAAGATGGAAGATAATCACTATTTTCTATTATGACCATTGCAGGTGGGTACTCTACAGGTCGCAAGCACTGGAATAGTTGCCTTAAGTTATGTCCAGAAAGTTTCTGAGAAGGTTGGATTTCCACCATGAGAACAGACAACTTTCACATGCTATGCTAACTTGATTCTAATGATACATTTATTCGCAGGTTGCCCTCGCATCTGACTTCATGTATAACCACATGTCAAAAGACGTGACTTCTAGCTTTGGTTATGATTACATGCTTAGGCAGGTCAGTGTCTTATAACACTTTGACAATTTGTGTCAGGTAGTATTGCATTAGCTATTGAGATCCTCCAAGTATTGTATCTCTGCGTCAAATTGTTTGCATGAATGATTATGCATGAACAGTATGAACATATTTACTCTCACCCTACAGTACACAAAGATATGAGATCCTTGTGTCCCTCTGTTCTGTAGTTCCTTTCTCATAGTTTTTGTGCTATTAAATTGTTGCAGTGCCGTCTAAGAGGTAAAATCGACTCAAATGGTGTTGTTGCTGCATACTTGGAGGAGAGATTGAACATGGGTGTCAACTTCCTTCTTTCTGCCGAGGTACGTACGAGTCGAATGGCAGTTCCAGCATACACGTTTTCTTTTTTGCTATTGCACTTGTTTCATTAACCAGAAGTAAATACCCTGAGGTTTACTGGAGTATTTTATTAACTTGCAATTTTGTGGTGCAGATTGATCATTCAAAGAAGAACTACAAGTTTGGTTTTGGAATGACTGTAGGAGAGTAATTCTGCAGAAACCATTGCTGTGGGGGCACATGAGATACTTGTGCAGTGGGCTTTGCATGAATGTCACAATATTTCAGGGCTCAGTTTTGAGTGAACAGGTTCTTGCCCTTGTGTGTCTTGGGAAAATATAGGAATAGACCATTGCTACTTTACAGAGTTTCTCTTTCTGTGTATTGGTGGTGTCTTTTCATCTGCTTGAGATAATATGACCGCGGGGGCCATGATTCTTTGTTTTGGATGGAACAAGCTTAATAGCTTTGGAATAATGTTGCTTATGCTGCTAGCGACCTTAGGTTTAACCCAAGGTCGCCACCAGCACAACATTTTTTTTTGTGTGTACGACCATCTTACACTAGCTGCAGAAAATTTTACGCTTTAAAGCTCCTGACCATCTGCCACATTTACTGTTCTCATGTGCGTCTGTTTATAAATGGCAAGTCAGAACATAATTTAGCATGTCAATCTGATTGTGTTAATCGAACGGTACTTGTTTTCATTCTCCCAGTACCGAAGCGATCTTCTTTTCCTCGGCTCCTGAGGCCTGAAAGATAATGTAGAAGTATATACTATGTATAAGCTGAAACAACACGTTTTGCTCCCGATGTCGTTTGTTTCATGAGGCGGAACCGTATCTACCTCGCTAATATTTGCAGTTGTAGTCCATAACATGGCTGGCCATTGCTTCAGTGTAGCTTTGGTGGACGATTGGACGTGGATCACGTATTTAATCCCATCGTCTTGGACGTCCATGTCAAGAAGACTAAGATATAAACCGACTTGCAAGTGGGATTCGCAAGTCGACTCAGGTCGGATTTGATTGTTTCGATGAAACTATGGCTATGAAACACGTGGTTATGTGCCACTATAAAATGCGATTTTTTGAGGGGAATATAGCCTTCATACTCTGCAATTTCAATTGGTCACGGTGCCTGAAAAAAAAAAATGGTCGAGGCCTGTACCAATATACTATTTTCACTTGATCTCCAAATATGATTGGACTATGTTGTCGGGTTAGAGTATCTTCAACAGATTTTCACTATATCTTTATATAGCCTCTCTAAAAGATTTCTTTTCTATTTCTCTATGCGTTTCAACCGACTCTTTAAATCTCACTCTTTAAATTCAACTTATCTATATTTTATTAATATTCTATAGATAAAAATATTTTCAATGACTTAATTTTGTATGTGTTTGAATTCAAATTGATTTAAAAGAAGAATATCACATGAAATGATAAAAATGCATATAAATGGAGTATTACAAAGGAACTTCTTTTTTCACCATATAACCTAGGGTTGGAAATAATTATAGAAATTAGTCTATCACATAAGAAGAATATTAATAAATTTTCCCAGTTTTTTGGGAATTTATTCAAGGCCTTAACAATTGTTAGAAGTTATAAAAATAGTATTTTTTTGGAGAATTTTAGTTTAAATTCTACACAAACTTTTTATGTTAATTCAATTAAAATAAGTTGCAAATGTGTTATAGAACACGTACAAAGAATTCTATAATTTTTAGAGCAACAGAAGACTATAGTTTTGAATAGAAAAGGTACAAGAAAATTGAAATTATCGAGTACTGTTCATAGTAGATCCACGTATCATCCTCTAATTCCTTTGTAGTGAAATCAAAGATGGCTAGCCTCTCCCGCTAGCTGGATGTGGGAAGCCAGGCGGAGCGAATAGCGAGTCCCAAAGATAAATTTGCAGATAGCGAGTCCATTGGAGCCCTTTTTTCCATCTTGCTCAATAAATTTGCGAGCCGGATAGCGTGCCTAATTGCTCTTAGCTTTGTCCCAAGAACAAAGGAGAGCGAGACCCATCCGGCAAGGAAGCCATGGCTCCTAATGGTGAGTGGTGGGCTAGTACTAGCCTACTACTATCACTAAACATCGGAATATTCATTTTTTTGTCATTTTATCGGAGTAGTAATTTCTCGCTAAGTATATAAATAGATTCTTCTAAATCTATGATAGTAAACCTAAGTAACAAATTTATCATTTTACTGGATACCAGGGTGATAAAAGAATCAAATGCCACTCTTGACATCCCCATCACTCGGTCTGCTCACGAATACAAACGCAGAAGCAGACACACACTGAGCAGTGAGCTCCCCCATCCCCACATGTCAAACAGAGCACAACCCACACGCTCCAGACATCAAGCAGCCCAAGACAAAGCAGCGACGGCGACGCCATGGCTATGATGATGCCACCCGCGGTGCTCGTGCTCCTCGCCCTCGCGGCCGCGGCTGCGCTGCTGCAGCCGGCGCGGGCGCAGATATCGGTCGCGCCCTGGGGCGCCCCCGCGCCGGCGCTGGAGTGCACGGGCGCGCTGCTGAACCTGACGTCGTGCCTGACGTACGTGGAGCGCCGGAGCTCCCTGACGTGGCCGGAAAAGGGCTGCTGCGGGGCGCTCGCGGGCGTCGTGGGCGGTGGCGACGAGGCCGCCTGCCTGTGCGGGCTCGTCGCTGGGTATGGCACGCGCGGGGTCCGGGTCGACCCCGTGCGCGCGCTCGCGCTGCCCACCATCTGCCGCATCGACGCGCCGCCGCCCAGGCTCTGCGCCGCGCTCGGCCTGCCCGTCGCCGAGCCGCCGGGCGGCGGCGCCGCGCCGGCGGAATCAGGTACGGCGTGCTACGGTCTGCCGCGTGCAGTTAACGCATACGCACCGTTCTTAGTACGTTCCTTTTCGTTGCGCTTTTCAGTGTGGCTGTCCCTGGTGGGATTTAGCATCCAATTAAAGAACTAGACAAGCACCGTAGGCAGGAAATCATCGTGTCAACGCCGTGCATTTTTTTACTTAGCCTAGATTCTGTCTTAGTTAATATATATATATAAAGAGATGATGCCTTTTGCAGATTTCATTAGTTAAACCACCCCTACGAATCACTTGAACTCAGAACTTATAAATTACAAGGCTCCAATCCCTCCAACTATTAGCGTGCATATACAACAACGTGTAAGGGTAGGGTATTCTAGTCTTCTAGCTAAAAAAAAAACGCAACGGTAGAATGTAATTTCCTGCATACCTCTAGGCATTAGCAATACGTTCCAGTAGTTGAAACTCCTTTGATGAGTTCGACTGAGCAGTGTCGGCACTGACAACATCTCATCCAACGGCAGGGTCCGACGTACCGACGACCACACCGACAACGGCGTCCACGAACGGCGGCCCAGCGACGGTCCAGCAAACCTCAAGAAGTCCGTACCTGGTGGCTGTCCCACCCTGCCTCATTCTCTCCACGCTGCTGCTGTAACTAGCAAGTCATACAATACAGCTCGCAGCAGCGTAGAGTTGCTGCACATTTGTACAAGTGTAAATGTACACACGCGTTCCGCCGCCACCGATCGAATCAATTCGGCGTTCCGTCCATACAACAAACGGCCCCGGTTGGATTGCATATCGGCGTATCCGCGTATGTGCCCAACTGCCCACCGCCCAGCCAAATCAAATCAGCCGGTGGCGACTGATGGGAGCACCTGAGCCGCAGGCCGCAAAAGCGAAGCGGCCGACGGGACGGGACAAGGCGCTTCAAATCGTTAGAGGCGGCACGGCGCGGGGTGCTGGTCGATGCGTCGCGCCCGGCATGGACCGAGGGGGGCGCGCGCGCGCGCACGGCCAGCGTGTGACAGCTAGCTAGCTGTTTTGGTGGTTGGATTGGGTTGGGTCACACGAGACACGAACGCGGGACTTGGTTGCGGTGGCGAGGCCGAGGCGTGCCATGCCGGCCCGTACCGGGGGCAGCATACGATGATGACACGAGGCCGGCGGGAGGCGCGGGACCGTCGTGTGACCTGGCATTTGGACGTGCGTGCCTGGCCTAGCCGGTCGGTGGGGCTCGCCGGCAGGTGGATTATCGTTGTCGACCCGAGGCCAATGAGCTGCCTAAATTCGGCGGTCTGCTTCGATTGATTGATTATCCCCATGGTTCAGAGTTCAAGACAGTCCGATGGGCCATTGGGTGCATATGGAATTATGGATATATATATATATATTAATATTAATATTTATAAAATTATATGTTCTTTTGAAAATTTTGCAAGACTAGACTACCGTCACCTGCTCATTGGACGAGAGCAAGGTCTTATCCTATGAACATGTGACACCTTGATGTGATAGGCCAGCGTGGCAAGCCACTGACATAACACATAAGGTGTCACCCTCTGATTGGATGACACCTTACTGTCGCCCGATGGTTGGGAGACGTATTGGTATCGCTCGCTGGTTAGGCGACACCTTTATGTCGCACAATCAGAAGGAGACACATTG
Organism: Phragmites australis; assembly: GCF_958298935.1. NCBI lineage: Eukaryota > Viridiplantae > Streptophyta > Magnoliopsida > Poales > Poaceae > Phragmites > Phragmites australis. The sequence goes on from NC_084923.1 coordinate 15,942,184, forward strand.
CCCTAATTCGATTTTGTTTGAGGCAGAATAGGCATCGTCCGTGCGTCGCCATTTTTTGTTGTCGATTCATCCAATGCCATTACAAGTTTGTGAGCTATTTTGGATACCCTACACCTCTATGTCCTCAAGATCGTCGATCTCTACATATGGAACAGCGAAGGAAACATGTTAGCATCGATATAGTGTGAGATACGTAACAATTGGTTATTCATAAAACGAGTGCCGTACCTGAGGCAGGGGCACAAGAAGACGAAAGACTTGAGTCCATGGAGGAAGGCAGCATCGACCTGCAGCCAACATAGAAGTGGTCACCAGCACCGGTGAAGGCTAGCCTCAATGCTATAATGCCGTAGTGGGGGGTCACCGGTGCCGGAGAAAGAGTGCCTCGCTGAGGCGCCACTGCAGTGTGGGTCACCGCCCTTGGTGAAGGACTGCCTCGTCGAGGGGCCGCTGTAGCAGGGGTTAGTAGATAGGGTGGAAGACGGCCTTGAGGGCTCGATGACGAATATCGGACGTACCGATGGGTGCGGCGGGGCGGTGAACATGGCCGAAAGGCGTGACGAGAGAGGAGCCCGCTCTCATGGTGGTGTCGCAACATCCAAGGATGACCTACAGCCGAGTGACCTAATCACCTTATGCACCTGCAGGTAAATTCGGCCTAACACCGCACTCACCTCACCCCTAGGGACTTTGAGATCACTTTCCAACCGTTCCTAGGCTCGTCCGTGTCTCAACCCCAACCTGATATAGTATGTCACTCTGCAAATAAAAGTTTCATTTAATTTGACATTTTTTTTACCAAGAATTATAGTACATGACTAGTCGCGTACTATCTACGTATCTCAAGAGAACGTGCTTGGTCCTTGTGCACTAGGTACGTGTTGCGCATGTTCGCAACATGCCGTGGAGGCTCGGTCGGTGTGTATGTGACTCAGATCCGTGTGCGAGCCATGAACTAGGACATGTACTCGGCATACGCATCGTTAGAGTGCAGCCGCTCCTCATCCACGACGTCCTCAATAGCCTAGTCCCATTTGAGGACCCACAACTGCACACATGCTGCAAATGTGCTTGTGCTATGTGCCCTCTTGCGCGTCAACCTGCAGACACATAAGCCCATGACATATGGTGCGACAATAACAAAGCTGAATATGCAATTACAACGTTACGCACCTGTGTATATTACTAGGCACCATCCTAGTGAGCGGTGGCAGGAACACCTGGAACCTCCCGAACTACTGTATCACGCGATGTGGTGAATACTCTTCAACATATATGTCACACACGAGCACACACCGCTTGAGCCAGTACTCCCAGTCCCATGTGCACAAAAAGTTCAAACAGAGTGCGTAGAAGTACCTCATCCTCCGTGTACGGCCTCCACTAGACGTCGTTCACTGTCAACTCATCGAACTGGTGAACGAAGTCTAGGTACACACGGTAGGTCTGCACACTGGGCCAAGTTAGTTTTGCAACTAATATAAGTTAGAGAATCACAATAATGGAAGGATTTAACAAATATGTGAAAAGTTCATAGCTCTTACCCTATTTCTACAGCACAACGAGCCCATGGTCGACCCATCGGTAGGGTACTGGTACGCGTTGTGGTCGATAACATGCCTGGGGATGGTGAAGCGCTTGTACGACCACATCTGAAATAGTAGGGGGCACCCGGTGAGGATCGCATTCTTGTCGGTCTTCGTGTAGGCATCATACAGGCCGCGGTACGTCAAATCCAGCACAACAAAAGCTCAATTGTACTGCGAGACCTCACCCAGTCTGGCGTTTGCAACCTCTCCGGCGTAAAGGATCATGCTCCTCGAGAGCGTGTTGTAGTGGGTCTCGATGGACATGATCCACTCGAACAACCACATCAGGTACGACTCTAAGTGGTAGGAGATGTCCTCGTTGCATGCTAGTGAGTGAATGTTGTCTGTCTATCAATGAAGAAACATTTACAAATTAGTTCATCGGTTAGTAGCATATATGACATGACAAAATAGAACAAGAGGGTTGTACCACAAATTGAATGAGAAATGCCTTCATCGAGCCATGCTTCTAGGACCTTGGAAAAGCTCTGAACGGGGCTAGGCCATCTCTCCATAGAATGATGGAGAAACGATCCAGCAACTCATTGCACCACGCTGCGCGCACATCTCTCGCTCCAACAGCAACATCTGTGAAAGGTAGGCTCAGCAACAGGGAGATGTCCTCAAGCGTGGGCGTTATCTCGCCGCACGAGATGTGGAATATGTGCATCTTGGGACACAACCTATCCACAAGGGTCACGAGCAGAGCCCTACTGTAGCTGAAGCGCGTGTCCGACTTCGTGCCCCTGAAGCATCTAGGCCCCTAATTGTGTTTTAGTAATTAATGATAATATTTAAATGTGGACTAACATGTTTATTTGAGTTATGAGAAGGTTAGTTCAGGAATTGTTGAGGACCTAAAAAAACATATGCGGAAGATATGCAAATGGCTAGCTCAAAGCAAAGATATAAAGTGTAGGGTATTTTCTTTTGCCAGTCAATGGTGATTAGAGAAGAGAAATGACCGAATTGATAGGATGAGTGCCATACTATTAAGAGGTTGATGTGCGTTTACTTGAGATATCAAGAGTGCTATAATTTCTCAAATGTGCATTTCATCTAGAGTGAGGAATTCACTTTTAGAGAAGCCAAAAATCTTGTATGAGGAATTTACCTTGCGAAGAACATGAAAAAGTCTTTGAAGTTGTTATGAGTGGTTGGCGGTCTAACTGCTAGGGATGGTTGGTCTAACCGTTGTATAAGTCAGGCAGATTTTTTAGAGTTTCCTTAATTGCGGTTTGACCGTGGGGGTGTCTCGATCTGACCGCCAGGCAGAGTTTTTAGAGTTTCCTTAGTTGCGGTTTGACCGTGGGGTGTCTCTATCTGACCATCAAGGGACCAGAGAGTTTGGACTCTCTGCTTTGGCTGGCGGTCGGATCACAAGGCTTGCTGGTCTGACTGCTAGGGAATAAAGAGTGTTGGTTCTTTGTTCTAGGCTCACAGTTTGATTGAGACTAGTGGCGGTCTGACCGCTAGGTCAAATTCAGTTGAGATTTGAAGTAATCATTACACTTTTCTAGCCGTTGGACTAGTGTCAGTCTGATTGTTAGTTGTATTGTGATCTGACTGCCAGATACGCAAAGATGTTAATTTTTTGGGTAACAACCACATTTCGGGTTGTAGCCTATAAATATGCCCCTTACTATTTCAAGGGGAAGCTCTAGCACTTCATTTCTGAAGTCTTGAGCACTTGATATCCTCCTCACCCTCTCTTGGCTTATTGATTGCATATTTGGGAGTGTGAGAGCATATAGTGTATTACTTTGTATTGTTTGGGCTTTGTGGCACTAGTGATCCTTTAAGCAAGCGTCGTTGACTTGTTACTGTTAGAGGTTGCTACCTCCTAGACGTCTTGGAGGTGGTTGCACTGTTGAGCCATTCAAAGAAGTTTGTGATAGAGTCCCGATGGTGATCATGAGAGGTTTTGAGCACGTCTCACCGAAGCAGTAAAGTGTCACTCTAGTGGTATCAAGGTATTGGGTAGTTCATAATTCTAATCTGGCTCAAGATCAAGTTGCTTGGTAAGAACCTCTTCTCGTGATGAGAATTGCATACTTGATAGAGCGGTTAGAATCTTGAACTCACCTCAACATGGATTATGGGTGATCAGCAAATCACCGATACCATAGGATAAAATTCGTACATCATCTCTGGTGCTATTTACACTCATACAATTTACATTGTGCAATTTATCTTCCTAGAATATAAATTGTTGTATGCCACCTTAGTATTAGAAACCTTGACATAGTTCCAGTCACTTTATATTGCTCTAGTGGTATCTAATTTAATTTTCACAAGTTTTATTTGATTGCTTAGAAATTAGTTTTGAAACCGCCTATTCATCCCCATCTAGTCGGTATCCTTGATCCTACAGCCTCACCAATGCATCTATCTCCACTATCTGACATAGCAGAAAAAGCCCAACAACACGCAACCTGCAAACAAAATATAGTTAGCAAACCATTGCGACAAGCCGTAGACAACATTACATTAAAATGGTATAAACCCCAGGATCCAACGAGCGTGAACTCTCATGAGCTCATCCGGCACATAGGATCATAGTACTGAGAGCTCCTCATCCTGCACGACGCTGAGGTACGAATAGTGCCTCACATTGAGCTGAGGGTCAACCAACTCCAATTGTGTCATACCTGCATATTCACAAGTTATTTACAGTTTGATAAGCAAAATAAATACATAGTAACAAGTAAGAGTGCAACATACGAAATGGGAGAATAAATTGTTCAAAGTGTACACAAATATATTAACGTAGTCCCATACATACGTACTCGTCGATAATACCAATAACAACTTAGCACAATACAACCTCAAACATAATGACAGTCTCACTACTACAAAAGCAAACTACAATGTTATGCACACGAATATATAAGACACCAAGAATTACAAAATTAATCGAACTCAATGAGTCAATGAAGCCAACGGTCAACGAGCACGAGGATGTCTCCCATCTACAGCTGAATCGGATGGACTTGCTTTTGCAGGGTTGTCACTTGGCAAACCAACGGTGCATTTCTTATAAGTGTGGTCTATTTTGTTGCTCTTGCTGCACCATTTCACGTGATGATCGGCTTATGCTTCGTCCATATTATTACAGAGCCTCATCGTCCTGCATCATCCCTTCTTTTGCTTTATCTTCTCAGGATCAGGGATGGACACAAAATTGGGCCCAAGATTCTTCGTGAAAGAACTATAACTCCCAAAACTATATACCCCATAGTTCCAGGTGTTGAACTAGTACTCACAAACATACCACCGTGTTTTCATGTCCGTCACAACACACACAACATTGACATATGGGCATGGCTTGTGCAGTAGCATTGGCTTGTAGCAGCTGCAAACACACATGTCATCGAATAGGGTGCACTCTTGAATAACTCTCTCATGCTACCCCCTCCTTCCTTTGTCCCTACAAAGAACTTTGTATCTTTGTTGTGCAGTTCTCATGGTCTTCACCTGATGCATCTTTGCTTTCTACGTCTTGTCTTACATGTACTTGGTTATCTTCGTCCTATAAATCACACAAGCATTATTTAGCGTTGGATGTGCTAATGCATAACGGTTCCTGAAATACTTGCAAGTTCCTTGAAGTATGAGCTCTATAATCCCCACCAGCGGCAAGCCCCTCACATATTCACGAGGTTTTTGTTCTTGAATTAGCTGAGGAAGTTTGCATTCAAATGCCTCATGCACCATCTACTCTTCAGATCTAACCACACATGACCCATCATGCCATCCACTATACCATTATGCAGATCCTAAATAGCCTTGAGTATCCCTACATGTCGGTCATGTATAAGTCACACATCCGATCGAGTACCAACAATTATCATCTTGACACGGTATAAGAACCAACACTAACTGCTGATGTTCTCGCTCTCCATAAATGCGAGGTCTAATGATAGCATTTGGTTGTTCTCATAAATCCCAATTGCAGTCCAGATCTAACCCTTGTGCATACTAGTAAGGAAAGTGCCGTTGATGCAAATGATAGGCCGACAATGCTCGAAAGCTTTGATACAAGGTCGTAAGGCAAAAAGCTTCGCTTCATGGCATACTTGCTAGATTGGGACTACAATGCATACTTATCAATATCATAATACATCCTCAGGTTTATTCAAGCAATGATTTGCATCAAGTGTGAAAAATTGTCATATGACGCTTTGTAGGTCCTGAACCTCATCTCAATTGTCTTCCTCTTTGCCCTCCATGTCTTGTTGTAGATAATAGTGTACTTGCACTCCTCCTCAGTTGCTCTAATTATAGACTCTTGGTTTGTAGTTCAAATTGTTGACAATCTAGGTGTACGTCATATTGGCAACAAAGGCTGAGGTGATGTTCTTGTTGTTGGACTCAAGTTCATCTAGAGTGCAAGTGTGGTCCACCACAATCGTCACCTCCCAATATGTAACCAACTTCCCCTTGAAGTCGTGCACCCGCCAAGGGCAACCCTCCTTCATGCACTTCACATCATATTCCTTCTTGCTTCATTTGACAACATAAAACTGCCATCGAAGCGATATCACCTATTGAATCACAACATCCTTCATGGCTTGACTAGCAGGATACCTAGCCCCCTCGGTCATCTCATTCTACGTATACTCTCAGGTCACCTAATTCCCTTCATTCACTACAAAGTTGTTAAAGTTGGGATTATTCGAGTCCATGGGAATAGGAACATAGTACTCATCATTTGACATGTCATACTCAAGAGCTTCATCGGCCTCAAGATCATCTCGCTCCATCTATTCAATTAGAAAAGAAATTCATTCACCCTCATATACCTCAATGGTGGATCAGATCATCCGATGACTATGCAGCATCCTGTTCGCCAACCTCATTACCCTGCTCCTCATTACACTTTTTTTCATCACCCTCTTCCTCCTTTACGTACCCCACACCCTGCTCTCTCCAACTCTCTCCTTATTTTTCTATTGCACAAACAACATAGGTGGCCAACATCTTTCCACTACATCTTGCAGGTACATCTTCCATACTTGATTTTCCCTTAGTGGGTACACCTCCCAGTACACACTATCTCTCATACGGTTGCCCACAATGCTAATGGTCATCTCTTGAACCTTGGGGCCTATTTTGAAACACTGCATCAACCATTCGTGCGAATGCCCAACACTCTTTTGCATATATCTAGAAATACCCTTGTCCATTGACTCAAAGACCAATGGTACTACCCTTTTAGGACCATAAAATATTTCACTATCCCCATATAAAAAATCTAAACTATCACTTATCCGACATACCTACTAACCATTGACATAAAACCCTAACATTATTCTAATAGAATATAAAAAAATACGTAAATCTACATCTACAATAATGCAACATTGATTAAAAATATGGTCCAATAGTTATTCTACATTGCCAAAAAAAAAAAAACTAGATCGCTACATCAAAAACCTCTAAATCTTACATTTATTACCTAAGTTCTATCTACACTATGTCTAAATCCTATATCTAATTGCTAAAATATACAAACTTGACCTAATTGCTAAATTATGTCTAACCCTAGTTGTAAACATAGAACTGCATTTTAACATACGTTTAAACCCTATATCTAACCTCTAACCTATGTCAAAACCTAGCACTAGTGGTTATCCTACCGGATTTGTAAAGAAAAGAGTAAAAAAAACCTTTTCACTTCGGTAGGGCTTCGCCTCCTATTCTTCCTCCCTCCCCTCCCTTTCTCAGCTCTCTCCCTCGCTCTCTCGGCTACGCAGGAAGCAAATGGTTCTTGACGTCAGCCGGGGTAGCGCGACCGCATTATATACCTGAAAGGTCTCGCCCGTACATAGGGCAGCACCTTTTGAGTGGGCCCGCAAAGGCGCATTGGGAGCAAGGTCTTGCCAGTCTCATCCGATGAATGGGCGACACATTGACGTGGGTCGCCAAGTCACCAACATTATTGAAATCAGGCTGGTTTGACTGTGGGGCCTACAAGGTGTCGCCTCTTCAAGGGATGAGACCTTTCTCTCGCCTGTTGAACAGACGATGAAAGAAAATATTTTATTCATTTGTTGGTTTGTTGGAGGAGTGTTTACATTCAGAAATACAGGACGTACAATTAGCCACAAGTGACGGCCAACATTCTCGGAGGAAGCAAATTTAGCAAGACTATTGTAACATCCTGAGTTTTAAAACATATTAATTAATTGCAAATTTCACTTCCAATTAAAACTTTTTATGATTAATTAAGCTAACAAAAGTCAAGGAAGTATGTGTATATATATATGAGTGTATATATACCAGTAGGTATACATTCATATATGTAAGTGGACTAAGTATTCCAAGTTGCACCAAGTTTATTTCTAGAACTTACCCCTTCATTAACATACACGATTGGTTTATGGCTTTTATGCTTCTCCGAGTGGAGATTTGAATTAAATGTCTCTCAAGTCAAATATATTCTTAGATTCTTATCAACTCAAATCCAAATTGAATTCAAATCTTTTTGATTCAAAATCATCTTCCAAATCTCGGGGCTTTACCTCTATTTCATGATTCAAATATCCCAATTGAATTGATCCTAATCCAAAGTCAAATTTATATTGATATCTCTCATTTGAATTTAATCCTAAAACCAAAATTTCTTTTTCCTTTTTCTTTTCTTCCCCGGGCTCAATCTCCCCACTCTCTCCCAGCGCAGCCCAGCAAGTGGCCCAGCTGGCCCGGCTTCCTTCCCCCTCTCTTCCACGCCTAGGCTGCAACCATAGTGGTGGCCTAGCTTGCCCGCACGCTAGCCTGCCCACCCGCTCACGTGCCCGTGCCCTTGCTACACCGTACGCCTGTCGACCATCTAACCACCGTCCGCCCGCGCCTCTCCTTCCTCCTCCAGCATGACGCCACTCCACTCGCCCACCAGGATAGCTACCTCCTCCAGGGAAATATCCCCGACCAGCCTTCACCTCTCCCATTCTCTCCCTTCTCTCTCTATGCATGTCGCACCGCCCATATCTCTGCAAGCCGCGTGACTTTCGCACCCCGCCCGCGCGTGGACGGCGCAGACGACCGCGTGATGCCAGCGCGCTCGCCGCCTCTCTGCTCACCTCTCTCCCCTCTCCCCTCTATAAATAGCGAAGCCCGACTCCTCTCTTTCCCCTTTTTCCCCATTTCACCACCGTCGTCACCATTGTCACCACTGCACCTCCGCGGTCGCCAATCTACTGTCCACAAGCTGCTGAAGAGCACTAGGGAGCCAACGATGTCCCTATGCCGCCGTCCTTTGGCCGAAAGCTTGACGGGGGGGGGGGGGGAGGGTTGTCCGAACTGAAGCCAAGCCATTCCGCCACTTCGACGTTGTCGCTTCGCTGGCCGCCAACCCATCTCTCACCATCTCCAAGCGCGGTGAGCACCCCGGATCCCTAGCGCCCCTCCTAGTAGCATGTAGTCATCCCCGTAGTTCTTCCTCGTGTGTAGCCACGTGTTTTGACCTTCCCCCACCGTATTGCGATCCCCGCTGGCGTGTTCGTGCTCTTTGTGTGAGGTTAGCCATCGTGCTGTGATGCCTTAGGGCCTTGGGCCCCTTTTCCATGTAGGTTGCTGATTTTGCCATCGTGCTGTGATGCCTTAGGGCCTTGGGATATCTGATTTTGCCCGCAATGTTGTCCTCCTCTCTGGCTGCTATATGGTATCGCTCCCACTGCTGGTCGCCGTCGATGAGCCCCTAGCTGAATTCCCCATCGTGTGTAGATTCTCGACGTGGTCTTCACGTCATGAAACTCTATCTGGAGCATGTTACTGGCGAGCATTCAGGTGCAGCTCCATATGGGTTATGTTGGATCGTCTGACTAAAGTAGCTCACTTCATACTGGTCAAGACAACCTACAGCGGGGACAAGTTGGCAGCCTTGTATATTGACAATATTCTGGGACTGCACGGAGTTCCTAATAGGATCATCTCCGACCGAGGACCCCAATTTACATCAAGATTTTGGAAGAGCTTGCATACTGCCCTAGGCACTAAATTGGACTTTAGTTATGCTTACCACCCATAGACTGATGGTCAAACTGAAAGAATAAACCAGATCTTGGAAGATCTTTTAAGAGCTTGTGTGATAACATACGGAAAAAATTGGAAGAAAAGTCTATCATTTGCAGAGTTCTCTTACAACACTAGCTTCCAAGCTAGTTTGAAGATGTCGCCTTTTGAGGTATTGTATGGAAGGAAATGTAGGACACCTCTACTATGGTCAGAGGTAGGAGAACGTATGCTCTTTGGACATGCGTTAATAAGAGACGCAGAAGAACAAGTTGCTAAAATCAGAGATAATTTAAGAGCAGCTCAATGTAGACAGAAAGGTTATACGGATAATCGAAGGAGAGACTTGACCTTCGAAATTGGAAACTACTTCTACCTCAAGGTGTCCCCAATAAGAGGCACTCAAAGATTCCAAGTTCATGGAAAGCTGTCACTGAGGTATGTGGGACCATACAAGGTTCTTGACAAGATTGGAGCAGTGGCATACAAGTTGGCACTTCCGGAGGAGATGTCCGATGTGCACAATGTGTTCCATGTATTGCAGTTAAAGAAATATTTGAGGGTTCAAGAGGAACAAGTTCCCTTAGAAATCATGGATCTATACCAAGATGTTTAGTATGAGGAAAGACACATCCGAATCTTGGACGTGGCAACCCATCAAACCAGAAAGACTGTAGTCAGATTCTGTCGAGTATAGTGGGGTAATCACACAGAAGCAGAAGCTACATGGGAACACGAAGAGGATTTAATGAAGGAGTTTCCAAACCTCTTCGACGAACTTTCCGAATCTTTAGGTCGAGATTCCATTTAAGTAGGGTAGGTCATAACATCCTGAGTTTTAAAACATGTTAATTAATTGCAAATTTCACTCTTAATTAAAACTTTTTATGATTAACTAAGCTAACTAAAGTCAAGGAAGTAGGTGTATGTATATGAGTGTGTGTACAAGCCACCGAGGAGCACCAAGGAGTCCACGCAGTCCCTGTGCCACCGTCCTTTGGCTGGAAGCCCGATGGGGGGGGGGGGCTATCTGAACCGAAGTCGAGTTGTTATGCCAATTCGACGCCTTCGCTCTAGCAGCCACCGTCCCATCTCTCGCCATCTCCGAGCGCGGTGACCACCCCGGATCTCTAGCGCCCCTCCTAGTAGCATGTAGGCATCCCCATAGTTCTTCCTCGCGCATAGCCGTGCGTAGCCACGTGTTTTGATCTTCCGCCATCATGTTGTGCTTGTCACCGACGTGTTCGTGCTTTGTGTGTGAGGTCGCCCATCGTGCGATGATGCCTTGGGGCCTTATGCCCCTTTTCCATGCAGGTTGGCACCCCCTAGTGCAGGGGAGGTGCTATCCAATTTTGCCCACGCCGCTACCCCAACTCCGATCGACGTCTGGTATCGCTCTTGCCACCATCCACCGTCGATGAGCCCCCAGCTGAATTCCCCATTGTGTGTAGATTCCTGATGTGGACTTCCCATTATGAAACCCTGGCCGAAGTGCGGATCCACCATAATTCCTCACCACCAACCGATTTCCCCCCTTCCCTCCGCCGCTCGCACGCTCGCATGGACTAGCCACAGACTGTGGTTTCGCCTGGCCGAGTGGGCCACGGCTCGGCCCAAGTGCCGCTGGCCAAGCAGGCCGACCCAACCGCCCACTGGCCGCACCCTAATGGGTCAGCCTAGCTCCATAGTCTGCTAGCCACTAGCCCAAACCTGAGCAGGCATGCACTGTACGCCCCAGTACTATGTAGCCCAAGCCTAGCCTGGTCCATCTAGGCCCAGACCTTGCCTAATTCAAGCCCATTTCGGCCCAGATGGTATCATTCATGTGGGTCCCACTGAGTCACTATTCATCTGGGCCCAGGCTACTGTTCAGTGTGTCCCACTCATGGTCCCACTTTTGAATAGTGCAATTTTGTAATTTTTTGATTGAAGTTTAGATTAAATCTTCTGGGAGTCATAACTTCTCTGTTTTAGCTCTGATTCTGGCAATTATTTTGCCGCAATCCATCTAAATTAGCGATATATCTATCCACCATCACAGTGTGATATCCATTAAAGCTCATTTAGTTTTCTGTTTGGTGTTATTTGATTCGTTCCTAGTATAGCCCATTAACGATCATAGTCAGAATTGCAGAATTTCTAGAATTCTGCGAGTGCTACGCGGGAAGCGTCAGGAGCGAGAAAGATTCTGACTACAACCAAGATCTTGAAGAAAACCTCAGAGAAGGTAAGTCCTATCTCCTTGATCATATTGAGCCTAATTTTTCAAATAATCTATATGATCAACTTAAAACTGGACTTATATCGCATATGCTATGTATTGCGCTTTTACAAACTGCTTGTAGTAATTAATCTTATCAACACTTGCCATGCCATAAATGTTATCATCCAAAATACATATAACCCTACGATTACCTATTGTTATATATATTAATGACATACGACATCTTGATATCTAGCATACTTAGGATTGAATACATCTCCTCGAAGACATCGCTTTTAAAACACCTCTCCTCGGATATAAGATTTACTATTATCAATGATAACTCATATATCATGAATCCTTGATGATTGTGAATTCTATGATGGATGTGAAATCCTTGATGTCATGTGAGATATGGTGGGTGATGTGTAAAAATAGGTGAAAACTGTTTGACGGGGGCAGGTGGAGTAGTACTCTAGATGAGGATGCTCCTAGAAGCTTGAGTCTCCTCTGTGGTGTTCATTGCCAGAAGATACCTGCCCTGACCGTTTAAGGACTGAGTCATTACGCCATCATGCTTAGCCACCCCGTGCAATCATACGTCTTGAATGGGTAGGACTTGACTTCTCCTTCACCGGACTGAGTTGGGCATCATACTAGGAGGCTGAGAGCAGCGAGCAGTTAAGTGGTCATCTGTCCCTTTGTTTGAAGGTTGCTAGTACTGACCTATGCTTAAAAAGGGGACTGACCTTCAGTACATGGACTCTGACGCTTGGGGGTAAATCTCATAGAAAAGCCTAGTAGTAAAGGTGAGTGTCTCGGTATGGTTCGCTTCTTCGTTTGCAACGGTTGGACGCTGAGCATATTGTATGGGTACAGTGTACAACCACTGCAGAGTGTAAACCTATTCGAATAGCCATACCCACGGTCATGGACATGTGACAATAGTAACCATTTTGACTAGACTTTGGGTGCGTGTGTCTTGATGAGTGAGTGTGTGAAATAGATATCCGTGTGATGAGGTTCCTAGCTCGATCCGCTAGAAGCTTTGTGGTACTAGAGGCACAACAGATGTGAAGATAGGGACTGTGGAGAGAGGTGTAGCCCTCCTAGGACCGAAAACCGTATATGTAGCTTGTTACCTGGTTTTGAACTATTTAAACTATTTTAAAATCAATCATAGATGATATAATTGAATACCTTCATAAACTGCTCTACGCTTATAAATAAACCGTAAAGCCTCATCCTTGAATTACCCCTTTATGCATATATCAATACCTTGATGTAGTATAGAGCTTACTGAGTATCTTCCATACTCACTCTTGCTGTCATTCAGATGAGGAAGTCGATGTCGACTTCACTGGAGGTAAAGGAAGGAATGAAGAGTAGTCTTAGAAGTCACATTCGCATCCTTAGCTGCTTGAGGCTTGGGTTTTTACTTTTCGTTGTGTTTTGTTGGCCTCTCGGTCAGGTTTGTAATATACAATATGAGTTGTAACCTTTTATGCTCTGAACCTTAGTAATTATGTACGAGTTTGTATGTGATACTACAACTATTGTACTGTGTGTATCAGCTATTTGATATAGGAACTGATACAGGAGGCACAAAAGATCCCGGGATAGCGGTCTTACAACTATGAGCCTCCCTATTGGATTCCCTGCCGTCGTGCCTAATTTGCACAGAATCAAGTCTTTACTGTCTCCTTGATCTCCTGCAAAACCATCATATAGTTGCATCTTGGCATTTTTTTGATGTTTCGTACCACACTTAGGCAATCTAAAGCAACCGTCAACTTCTGAATTCCACAATTGTTTGCAGGAGCCAAAGCTTCGTTGCATTCCACTGCTTCTAGTGTCTCTGGATCATTCAATAGTGTACAAGTTACAACACTTGCAACAATATACTCACCTTGATCATTTCAGCAAACCACTGGCATTGCTCCTATATGACCTGAATGAGATACAACAACATCAATATTAATTTTATACCTGCTTGGTGCAAGTGGAATCCATTTATGGTAATGTAGGAGCATAGATTTCATTTCCTCTACTTTTTTGTTCAATACAACCAGCCACATCTAGCTCTTCCATTAGGTTGTTGACAATACCAACAATCATGAGCGGACTTTGGAAATCTAATTAAAATCCTCAAACCATCCCCTCTAGAAATGTTTTCATGTTTTCACACATGTAGAAGACCCAGTGTTGCGGGTTTGATATTTGCAGTGTGGCTATAACGTCTGTAATTTCATTATCTAACCGTCTCCACACAAATCTAGACATGGTGCAATTCAACAAAGCATATTCCCATGTATTATCATGTACCCCACAAATTCTGCAGGCACTCAACATAGAAATGATTCTTATCTTAAGCACACAAGTAGTCAGAATTGAGTTCAGAGCTAGACACCAATAAAAATACCTTTATCTCTGATGGTAATTTCATTTACGACACTAACTAGAAGGCCGAATCTGGGTGAGCCTAGTTAAGTGTCACGCTTTGTCGTGACGCTGTAGGCCTGATAACTTACATTGGATACTTTCCAGTGGGCCCGACAGGTAGTTTAGTTGGATGTACAGTACATTACCCTTACCATGTGGGCTTCAAGTCGTCTAGGTCCAGCGGCACACCTTAGCATTGGTCAAGTCTAGGCTTCCTTGGTTCGGCAACAATGGAATTCACCGTCCGCCACACTGCGTTCCCATGTAGGGATGGCAACAGGTCGGGTCGGCTGCGAGCGAAGCAAATCCGTACCCAACCTATGACCCGAATCGGGTTACCCGACCCACGCCCCGAAGAGTGACATGCATAAAACATTGTTCGTGCTTGTGCTCGCTGGGTACCCGAAACCCATAGGTCACCCACGAATTTTTGCCAGTAGTAGCACTATAGGCCCCGCGTGATGTCAAGCTGGGGCCTGGGGTGACGGGCGGTTGTGGACAGTGAGCAGGGGCCAGCTGTGGACAACGGGCAGGGGCCAACTGTGGACGACCAGATGGCAATCGGGTGGAGGCGACGCCCGGAGTCGGATGAGGATAGAGGCGGAGCTCACACGGGCTTGACGTTGACACAACCAAATCAGGGGGAAGTTCACACGCCAAGGAGGATGACAGTGACCACACCACATGGCCACAGCGCGCACGCCAGCGGCACAACTCACCCAACCAATGGTGGTGGCACAGCTCACCCAACCGGTGGCGCACTCGGCGGCCGTGACATCTGGCCAATGATAACTCAAACACCTCAAAGACATGACAGTCAGTGAATAAAACACCTCAATGCAATGGCACGACAACGGCTCTGCGCCCCCTTCTCCTCTACAGCTCTGTGCCCCTTACAATAGATCGACCATGCCGCGACGGCGGCAGGCCAGGGGCGAGACGAGGGGCGTTGCAGACTGAAGGGGGCGCGACCGTGCTGCGGCGGCGGTCGGCCAGGGGCGAGGCGGGGGGCGCTGCTAGCTGGAGGGGGCGCGGCCGTGTTGCGGCGGCGACCAACAGGGGGCGCGACGGGGGTGCTGTCAGCTGGAAGGGGAGGGGGCGGCCGTGCTGCGACGGCAGCCAGCCTCGGGTGTTCGGACTAACGACCGGATGTGGATGACGGTGGTGACGACGGTGACGTTGGTGGTAGCTCTGGCTTCTACGATCACTGCACGCAGGTGGTCAGCAACTCCTGGCCTCCTGCCTGCGGCAAACGAAGTAACGAACCCCACGCGCGTACGGAGGCCCGTGCGTGGCAGCACGTGATGGATTTTTTATTTTTTTAGTGGAAAGCACCAGATGGATTGGTTCGGTACGTCGGTACGGCCGCGGTGCTGCAAAGCAAAGCAAGACACCTGAGAAATATCATTGCATGGGCTGCAGGGCTCTGTGGGCTTCGTCATGGGACAATCCACTTAGCAATTTCATATGGCCCATAACCATAAGTGCGTCACTGGAAGAGCTTAAGCGAAATGTCGTTCTTTTTTTAATCTTTTCTTTTCTGTTCTTTATTGCAAGGTACTGGGAGTCGACATTCACACGCATCATCAACGATGATCAAATCTCTCCTTAAACAAAAAAAGACCAAGTATCGCACCTGCAAATCGAAGTGGTAGATTGTTACAAACCCACACCGCGTACTTTTAACGTTCCACGCGGACGGATTTTTTTGAACCTGTAGTCGTTTTGCCGTATCAAATAGAGCGTTTTGATTCAAGTTGGATAATGAAATCTCGTATGTGTGCATGAACCGACCAAATCTGCCACTCAAAAAAGGTTCATTGAGATACAACTTCGGCATCGTAAATGGAACTCCAAATTACTTGCTCCGAAACCCGGACCAACGCAAGCACGCAACTCTGCGTTTCCCAACAAAGCCCGATCATAAGCGAGTCCTAATCAGCAAAGACGCAGGGCGGGGACACACGGGATCTTCACTAGATCATCCGCAACACCTCCCAAACTCGAGTTCATCTGAACAGTGAACATAGACAAAGCAACGAAGCACGACTCGGACAGCAGACTGGAATCCCCATCCATGCATGAACACCGTGTTCTACACCGCATCCATCGAACTAAACCAAAGCGTGCTCGCCCCTGAGACCCACTCAGAATTCGCGCACCAAAACGAGGCTCAGACGCAGCACCTGCCTCATCTAGGGATGGCAATTAGACCTATGGTTCGAATATCTATGAGTTCTATATTCGATAGATCTAAATTCAGATTTAGATTTTCACTTACAGGTTTAACAGGTTGGTACTAAAATAGGCCGAGTCAGGTTTTGGCTTTCAATTAGGCTGAGTCAGGTTTTAGCTTTCAATTTCACTCGCGAGAGCTCACGTGTCGTTTGAAATCCCAACCCGACTCACTTATCAGCCAAGCCCAACTCACCCCCTCACCCCATCAGCCTAGCCCAACTCACTGGCTCAGTTCTCACCCAACAACATTTAGCTTGGTCTCCTATTTCCCCATGCGGCCTCTTCGCCGCCACCCTGCGTTCCCGCCCGCCTCCCCGATGGCCAGCCGCGCCGCCTAGTCTCCTCGCCTTCGCCCTGCTCGGCCTCCCAACCTCCCTGCTACCCTGCCTCGCCCAACCGACCTGTCACTTGGCCACGCCGCCTAGGCCTCCTCAATGCTGCCCCACCCAGACCTCCTTGACGACCTACTCGGTCACCCCGTTGTCGTCTTGCCTCCCCGCCTGGCCTCCCAACCACCTCGCTTGGGCCTCCCCGTCACCCCTCCTGGCCTCCCCGCTGCCCTGCCCGGCCACCTACCGCTTGGCCGCATTGCCCAACCTCCTCGATGCCGGCCCGTCTAGACCTCCCCACCCACGCCTTGCCAAGTCGCTCCGCCACCGCCCCTCCCGGTTGCCCCGCCGCCGACCGGCCTCTCCACTGTCCTGCTGCCGCCCCGCTCGCTTCTCCGCTTAGCGAGCTCCCCAATCCGATGGGCACCCAAAACTTGAAGGGCACCCGGCGGGTTCAGATCTCATTTTCCACCCATTCAACACTTTAGGTTCAGATTAGATTTAGACTATCATATTTTGGATCAAACGTGATTTGCTCTACCCAACCTAGATCCAATCCGTTGCCATCCCTCGTCTGGAGGGAACAGCACGGCGGCCAAGTTGGCATTGGCAAATGACTGCTCGGTTTCGCTCTGCCGCTCCGTGTAACGTGCAACAGCCCGGCGCCCGCCTGGCAGTTTTGTTCAGAGAACCTGTACACTTGGCCTCCACCCCGCGGGCTTTGGACAGATGATGGCAAGCGGCATGTGAATTTTTATCCCGAGCAGTGGATACTGGATAGCGCTTCGCGCGCCAAGGAAGATGCCCCTCGATTCCCGGCAACTCATCTTCGAGTTACAGCAAACAAATTAAATCTTAGCCGGCTTGATACCTCGAGATTCTCGAGAAGATTAGAAGAACGTACCTCAAGCTTCGGCGCATCAGTGATTAGGCATCAGTAGGACGCACGCTAGTGTGCCTAAGTAAATGGTTAAACGCGTACTCCTATACTCAAGGTATCGATTTTTTCCATGTGACATTGGTAAGCCTTTTCAGCTTATAATAACTGACCATATCAAGGGAGATGTACAATATATACAACTGATTTTTTTCTCTGTAGAATTCCGGCAGTCTTCTTGCAAACTACGAGTCCTCAGAATATTGAGTCTTGAGCAAGTACCAGCATATTGTATATGTATGCGTTTGACCCTTCATGAACCCAAGCGCTTGGCATTTTCTACAGGTGTATGCGAAAAGGGCAAGGGGGACTTCTCTTTTGGTGAATCAAGACGGGATTCGCATCCTCTGTCAGAGGTGTTACAGTGTTTTGCAGTTCCTGTTTTCACGTCTGCCGGATCACGAATAGATGGTTAGGATTTTACTGTTTATGTATTCACGAGGCAAAGTCAAAAGATGCGAGTCCATCAAGAGGGTCAAGGAACAAATACATAGCGCACCCGCGCATGCGACAGCACGATGATGTGCCTACTATCTATCGCCCTCCATTCGCAGGAGGAACAAGCTAAACTGACAGATATACTATTAATAAAGGATCGGATATGGAGACAAGCCAATTTGAACTATATACTTAAAAAAGTACAGGATCAGAAGTACACGCTAAAGAGAAAAAATCATTATTCATGACTACTATTATGAGGAACTACGAATCGATAGGACCCCATGTTGTCTCCAAAGACGACACAGGGTGAAACTCCACCACCACTGGGAGCCCCCACCACCAAGGCCTAGAGTGACCGCTGCTGCCATTGCTGGCCGACAACGGCGACGGCCGTTACGGTTCCCCCCCCCCGCCCTCCTCCCTTTCCTTCCTCCACCCCCTCTCCTTCCCCCCTCGTTGTGCGGCAGCTGGAGTGTAGATCTGACATGTTCTCGGTTGGATCCATTTTTTGTTGGGAGGCTCTGGGTGTCAACGGCCTGTTTCGTGCAGGTCTGACGACGGCGTGGCCTTCGTGGTTGGGGGCTAGCTAGGGCAGCGGTGGGCCTCTAAGAGCCCATTCGATGACCCCCTCTCGCTTTGTGGGCTCCCCTGCTCCCATGTCCATGGGCGCTGCCACGTGGGCATTTGATCGGCGATGGCGGTTGGCACCATTGGGGATGCCCCTGGCCGCGGGACCGGTGTTCGTCGACAAGATTTGGTTGGTCGTGTGCATGACCTCTGGGCACGTGGCCAGGGTTCCTTTATGGAATCTTCCAGTTCAGGCTTAACTTCGTCTCCGCAGCCTTTGTTGGCTGTTTCGACAAGGTCATGCATGCTCGCCGCTGTCTCTATGGTGGCCGCTGACGGTGACATGGGCATCTACAGCTGGGGTGGTTGAAGATGCCCTATCGTGTTGGCCTAGTCCGCAGGTGGTGACATGGGCATCTGCGGCCAAGGCGCGTGGCTTTGTTTAAGGCCCTTGGGTGGATGCCGCAGTGGTGGCTATTGGGCTTGCATGGTGCTGTCAGTTTGCTATCGTCCCACCTCATTCTTGGGTTGCCAGTTCCCACCACCACTCTATGCCATGTTGGCTCCTCCTCTTGCCGGATTTCCTTTTCTCTGTGATCTGGCCCGTTGGGAGCCTCGTGGCATGGAGACGCATTGGGGCGGCACATACTCCTAGTGACTAGGGCCTTGCGAAAGGGGTGGGTGTCCTGGGAAAAAGCATGGCCCAACATTTGGGTGGGTCGACGACAGCAACGCTATCGAGCGTCGCTCCCCTCCATGGAGGTGTTATGATGGTGCTCCCCCCTGTTGTGGGATCATCTAGGTGAAAACCCTGTCCATGTACAGATGGGCGACAACGGTGGTTTAGGCGTCGTGACCTCCCTAGAGGTGTCGCCTTGGATGATCCCATGCTACATCCTGGTGTCTGTGGGCTTCATTGTGATGGGGATCTGCTTTAGCATTGGTTGTGACCACACCAGCCTCTGCAGGGGCGGGTCGTTGGCGAGGTCTTTGTTTTCTGTTGGTGTTGTGCCTGTGGTTGGTCTGACATGCATTGGGTTGTGAGGGCTATGGTGAATTCGAAGCTACTGCATTGGGGGTGTCTAATGAGCTCAGCAACAATATCACACTGGCCTCTAAGGGGTAGGTTGTTGGCGAGGTCTTTGTTTTCTGTTGGTGTTGCGCCTATGGGTTGGTCTGACATGCGTTGTGTCATAGGGGCTGTGGTGAAGTCGAAGCTGTTGCTTCGGGACATCCAATGAGCTCGACAATGATAATACTCCTTCTGATTACAAATGTAGGTCGTTTTAGTCTCATCAATTATTCTCTAAATATAAGTCATTTTCGAACTTCTATGTATTTTTTTCTCTTTTGTTCATTTCTTACCCTTGTTTAATAAATTCTACCACTCTCACAAATAAATGTGTTATCTTTTCCAATGTAGAATAAATAAAGGGTAATAAGGTCATTTGATCTACTTTCTTAATATTTGTACACAAGTCTAAAACGAGCTACATTTGCAATCGGAGGGAGTATGTTGCAAGTGTCTCTCCTATCATTGTTTCTATGGTGGTCATGGGTAGAGATGGCAATGGGGCTCCGAAACCCAGTGGGTAATTACTCCATTAGGGGCCGGGTATGGACCCCTTCTCATACCCGCAGGTCTATTAATGGAGAAAATTGTCACCCATCGGGTGGAGCGGGTATGGATCCGTTCTCCTACTACCCCATACCCGTACCCGTTCTCCTACTACCCGTACTCGTGTACCTAATCGGATTAGTTGGGCCTAGGTGGGCTTCCGCCGCCCCTCGCAGTGGCTTTCGCCGCCGTTGCCTCCTCTCTGTCACCCCTCCCTGCCGCCACCGCTGCCTCACCCTTTGTCGCCCCTCCCGATCGTTGAGGGTGAGTTTTCGGGTGTGGGTAACCCGTTGGGTACCCGTTACCCACACGGGTACGAGTATGGGTAATATCGTACCTGTGTGTGGGTATGTGTATTGTAGCAGGCGTAATTTTTTCACACGGGTGCGGGTACGGGGTGGTACAACCCGACGGATTTAGACCCATTGCCATCCCTAGTCATGGGTGGGGGGTATGAAGACATCAAGACAGAGGCTGAGATCTATGGTTAGTAGTCAAAGCTGTTTGGGCACTTTAGTGCTCGAGCTTGGCAACGATAACCCAGTGGTAGATTCTACTTGGTTATTCCGGTGTGTAGTAGTGATGGTTTTCTGTTGTCTAGACGTTCATGTCGTTAGGGTTTTTTGCTAGTTAGTCCTAAATTGACTGTAAAGTTGTTTAGGAATTTAAGCCCGGTTTCCTCGTAAAATGAGCTAACTCTATTCTTTTTTAATGAAAATCGGCATCAGTGATGCCGTCCTTTTGGAAAAAAGTACACGCTAAAAAGAACACGAAGTCCTCCAATCATGGCTGTCGTTGGTCAAGACACCTACTAGCTTCGCAGCAGCTTGTAACGTTCCCTAGCTGACTTCCTCTCTATATGTAATAATTTTATTAGGCGATCAAGTCCAGAAGCTGAGTGAACACGTGCTCGTAACTACAAAAATTCATAATGCGAGTGAAAAAAGATGGAGCAAAAAGTCATTGCTAGTTGAAAAGTAGTAAAAGAAAGGAACACCAAGAAGGTCCAAGTAGATAATATTAAAATCGCATCCATGCATATAGGACCTCGTGTGAAAGATGCACGTCTACTTTTGGAGACCACGGTATTAAAGGTTTACGCTCAATATAATTGACAGTTTCTTAATAGACTTTATGTTTAGTTTATGTTAATCAATGTGATGGCCTGAGAGGTTCCTTGTTTTCAAGCCCGGAATGCTAGGTGGCTGATAAAGTTTGTAATAATGAACGATTGTGTATCCAACTTGTTACCCGAAATAATTCTATTCCTTTATTAAAAAAAAAGGACATTACGGCCCTAACATTTTATATGCTCATGAACCTCAATTTTCAGGTCACGTACTGAACTGCAACCGTACGCATTTTCGGATGTTTCTGCTTGTTCAGAATTGTAGATCGCGATGAAACTTTATGTAGAGCGACAAACATTCCGTTGCCTTCAGATGCTCTTCAACGTATGCTCCATGCATTGTACTACATTTACGACGTAGTTTGTGACAAGAAAAACTGCAGGCATTATCGGATGTTTTCTTCTTCTTCTGAAAAGTGTCCCTTCCAGTTCTGGGAAGATGGAAAGGAAAGTGACGTCTCGTCCAGCATCGGAAAGGATCAGACTCGGTCGTGCATGGCTGTGGCCGTGGGCGTGGGGCCGATACCGGCGTGTCCTTCCGTCAGCATGGCAGCATGCCAAGGTTGATCGGTCCTTAAGCTCATTAGGCCGCTAATCAACGATCAGCGGTGCAGATTACTGCTGGCCCAGAACAGGGAGTGACTATACGTGTAGACAAGGGGGCACAAAAGAGATCGTGTACTCTACATCAACCAGACCATTGACATTGCTCACTTTGAAGAGTAAGTCCAACAGAATAGTTAAATTTAATTAGTTATATTTTTATTTGTCTATTCACTCTAAAAGATTTTTTTTATATTTCTACACACTCTAACAGACTAGTCAAATCTCACTCTCCACATCTCATATACTATATTTTATTCGTAATTGTTGTTTCTTACAACAGCTTTATTCCAACGGCTATTTTGTTCAACGGCTAGTTTTTTCAAACGGCTTTCCAACGACTATATCGCCACTCTATATATGGGCAGCCATCCAGTTGCTCCTCCTTCACATCATTAGTTCTCCTCCTCTCTGCTACTCATCCTACATCGATTCATAAATGAGTCGTCGCGGATTAGCCATACAATGTGTGTTAGATTCGTCATCATCGGATGATGACGATGAAGTGCTTTTTGTTGCAAGACAGCTAGCCCGCCAATAACACCAACTCGGTAACGCTCGACGCCATGGAGGTTCTGTGCCTGAACGGTAGGAACTTCAACGCGATAGAGATGGAGGGAACTAGAATGTTATGGTTCTAACAATGTATTCGGATCATTATAAGAGTGGTTACCACAACAAGAATATGCGTTGTAAGAATTGTAAAAGTAGTTACCATACAAGCACACGTGTTGTCAGAGCAGTTACCATACAAGTACACACGTTGTAAGTATTTGTAAGAGCAGTTATCGTATAAGCACACACGTTGTAAGAGCAGTTATCACACAAGCACACGTGTTGTAAGAATTTGTAATAGTAGTTAACACACAAGCATACGCGTTGTAAGAGCAGTTACTATGAAGGTGAGCGCTCGGTGACGCAGGCGTGTGGGAGCCCGGTAATAGAAAAGCACAGGGGAGGTTACATGTGGAGACGCACAAGAATGGAGGCAGACAAGGATGGCGAGCTACACGGGCCAGCTAAATTTGGCCTCTTTCTTAGTGGATAGTGTATCTATAGTGATGGCTACTCAGTTGTCTACTCCGCTGAAGCTCGTTTTTTGAAAGAGATGGTCATATTTGGCGATGACGAGCTAGAAGGCCACCCTGCTGGAGATGTTATAAGCCACGAGTTGGCAACGATCTATTTTCCACGTGATGGTAGTGGTGAAAAAAACTAACAAACTAATTTGACCTCGGGCCAGGACCTATCTCAGACCCATTACTAATGATAACTCATTAATGATAATATTGATGGGTCACTTTGTAGACCGTCACTAATGACAAGTGACGGTTGTAATTACACCCGTCACTGATGTGTTGCAACCCACTTTTTACTTTTCGGCCCAACAGGCCCAACACCACCAAACCCTAATTATATAAAAATTGGATTGACGCTGATGCCCAATAGCTCTCGCACGCCTCGACTTCCTCCATCCCCATCCCCTCCACACCATCACCACCACCGCCACCGAGCTCCTCCAAGCCGCCGTTGAGCTCCTCCACGCCGTTGCTTGCGATGAGCCCCTTCAAGCCGCCGTCGAACCCCTCGACGACGCTCGATCCGACCATGGCTAAGCTCGATCCAGCGCCCTAGGAGTAGGCAGCCAGTGGGGAGGTGGCGTGCCCCACGTCAATTGGTGCCCGAGGAGCTGGTGGTAGGCAGGGAGGCACCGAAGGCGAAACCCGTCGCATCCTTAGGATCAACAGTGAAGGTAGCCAGATCCAATTGAAGCGTGCAGAGCTACATATCGAAGCAGCTGGGCTAGGAGTTGCCGTTGCCGGACTCCTTCCCCATCTCCATTTCCACCTCCAAGGGTTCCCATCGCCATGGCCTCCGACTTTGCCCCTGTCGTTGCTGCCTCGGGTCTTGCCTCCCTATGGAGTTAGCTTGACGCCATCGAGGCAGCAGGCCAATGGATCCACAACACCGGCGAGCGCCATGCACGAGCAGCAGCATCAAGGCAGCAGCTACTGTACATGTCCCATTTGCATTTCTGCACAAATTTTGTTTTGATTATCATGGAATTGTAGTACTGTACATGTCCCTTGAATTTTTGGCTAAAGTACTGTCTTGCCTTACATGGACAGGCTATGGCCCTGCTGGATATGCTCTGTTCGTACTTGTATATGCAAGATTGGAGGAATTTTTCTCAAGTTATGCAGTAGCCAACAACACATTGTCAAATGCGAGTCTACCTCCTGTGCTGCTGAAACTGATCCCAAGACTGATCCAAGGCACAAGGCAACGTCCCAGTTTGTGATGTACTGTTGTGGAGAACTTAGCCACTTATTATATCATTAGGCTCTTAGTTTGTAGACTGTAAAATTCAAAATTAGATAATATACATGAGCGTATTTATTAAAATAGATAATATGTTATCGTATTTATAAATTTAGCATCCGTATTTGACGTATCATTTACCGAAAACGGATTTTCGGTACACCGTCTGCAAAAAAACTATATTTGACACACCGTGTGCCGAATACGGGCTACAGTGCCATATTCGGCACATGGTGTGCCAAATATAGCCGTGTGCCGAATTAGTGACCGCACGGTAAGCAAAAGGCCATGTTCCGCATACCATGTGCCGAATATGGCACTGTAGCCCGTATTCGGCACACGATGTGTCAAATACGGTTGATATTCGACACATGGTGTGTTGAATATGGGCTACAGTGCCATATTCGCCACATGTTGTGCCGAATATGACCAGGCCCGCGGTTTTTCGGCGTATGGTGTGTCGAAATTCTATTTTCGGTAAATGATGTGCCGAATACGAATATTAAAATTGTAAATACGACATCATATTGTCTATTTCAACAAATACACTCGTATATGTTGTCTACTTTTGGATTTTTGCCTAATTGTTCTGTAACAGAATTTTTAAATAATAGATTGTAAGATAATTTTAAGGATCTGAATTCTTGCTTAACGGCATAAGTTGCTATGCCACTTTTAAAGTATCTGTAACTAATGCATATTTGCTTGTAACCCATTTTATATTTTTTTATTTTCAAAAACACATCAGTGATGGGTTTAGACAGATCATTAGTTACAGGTCGAGATCTAGATCTGTCACTAATATATATTCATTAGTGATGGGTCGAGATCCAGACCCATCACTAATATGTCCACATTAGTGACGTGCTCGCTGTGATAGAGATTTTACCCGTCACTAATGAGGATTATCATCTGTCACTAAAAAGCTATCCTGACGTAGTGGAAGACAACAAGCATTGCAAGTATGGCATTGTGTGCCAAGCTACTGGAAAATATACCTGAGGTGAAACAATCAGCACTACTACAGAAATGGTCATCAGTGTTTGCTAAAAAACGCTATCATTGGCGGTTTTTAAATTGACATTGTTTACTCGGTATTGATAGTTTGTGACCTTCAGTGCCGATTTATGAAACGACACTTGTCACATCCCAAGAATTTGCGTAATTAGGCATGTATAATCATATTTGCATCGTGTTTTGTGTGATTGGTATTAATTTAAGTTTTAAACATGTTTAAAAAATTGTACATTTTGAACCATTACACATTTTTCCCACAAATATAATCATATTTGCGTATGGAAATAGTTTAGAGCTCTTTAGGAGAGCCCTTGGTACTTTGGAGAAGAAGAATAATAGAAAAAGGAAAAAGAGAATGTTCCCATGGTCTAACCATGACCTCTCACGGTCCGGCTGTCAGGGCATAGAGCTCCCACATAAGGAATCATCCAACTCTCTCGATCTCTCTCTTATTTCTCACTCTCACTCACACCCGTCACATGAACGGAGGGAGAGAAGGAAGAGGACGACCCCGACGACCGAAGATCGACATAAGATACTTCTCCAAGCTCCTCGAGGACTTCCTCGAGCTCATCCCCTTCCTCCTCTTCGCCGAAGATGTTTCTACACGGATTTATCCACCCCAATCCCGTACACCACCCAAAGCCCGATCACCATATCGGAACCTCCCAGGAGTGATCCCCTCCAATAGAATGCTTTCCTACGTTAAGGTGAGAAATCCCCTACTAGTTTCCTGTTGTTACCGAGCCCTAATCTGTCCTCATTCCGTTTAGACTTGAGCTCCACCCTAGCCAAGATCCCATCTATGGAGCTTTCCATGTTAAGTTTGGCTCGATAAATATTATCCAAACCACCCTAGAAGCACTCCACTAGTCTCCTAGAGTCCTTTCGTACCCTTCATGGTTGAAGGCATTGCCGGAGCCTTCGCCGATGACCTCGCCAAGGTTCTACTGGTAGGGACTCATGGTCTAACTGCCGCTCAAGCCGATCCGACTGCCGGTTATAGGTCAAAACCTCAATCAAACTCCATAGTCAGGAGTCAGAGAGCCAAGGGTCCAGTCTTACCACAAGACCACAGAAGTCTCTGCATGTCGCTGGTCTGACCGCCACCATACCGTCGGTTTGACCGATAGTTTCTCGGACCTTATGAACTTAGGATGTCTGATCTGAGGTTTAAACCTCTTTTGACATGAGTCGTTTGTTGATCTTTTGAAGATGTTTTTAGAACACAACGCTTTATTATTGTTCAAGCATGCAAGCACGCTTTTCCGTCATTTATTTGTTTATGTGATGCATTCTTGATGTATTTAGAGAGTGATGCATCGACTATCCAAGTGATCGAAGGCGACACCGAACAACTAGAGTGTTATGAGTGCTGCGTAGGAAGCGTTAGGCAGGCACCAAAACAGCAAGGCAAGTTTCTAAGCATATTTAACCTTGCATTTTGGATCATGTTGAGTCTAAATGATAAATTATGCTATATATATGTTGTGCATATTAGCGAATCTGTGTCGAGAGTCATGGGTAGAACCTATATTGATGCATTACTCCTGCCTTGACTTACTGATGTTTCATCCTTGCAACCTGGATCTTACATTGTTACTGTCTGACTTAAAAGAGTATCTGAGATGCTTAGCAATGCATAGGTTCTCGGTATAAGTCGAGCGGTGGTTCAACCATTGTTCGTGAGCTTAGGACTCATCTATTGTTTACAAAAATAATAATGATATTTGGGGGTATGAGTTGTGAGGATGCGAGATGTGGGCGGTGCTAGGGGTAGGTCGGGAGAGGAATCCGGATGCTATAAACCGCTTGCATCGACTATTATTGCAGTTGGCTCTAGCACTTTTCGTACTAACCACATATCTGATTATGGAAGCGATGAGTCGAATACCTTGTGTAGTTGTGACCCTTTGGCTTGCATGTCTTGGGTGTTATAGGAATAATAGGTTTGTAGGGGTATCTAGTTTGCTGGAGGAATAGTTCTAGATGACCCCCGCACCTTGAGACGCCTATTCAAACGGTTAGGGCTTACTTAGAAAAGATTTTCACAAGTACACGCTTGTGCGGACTTGTGTGGTCACACAAGCCGAATGGTCCTCATGACGTATGGGTAAAGGAGTACCCCCTGCAGGATGTAAGAACAATTCAAATTGATGCGCTCACATGAGCATGCTTCTGTCTATTTGCATCAGTGTAGAGTTTCGCTATGGGGGTGAAGGTAGAGTATGTTGGGAATTGGTTGGTGATGTATATTGTTGAGATAAGATGGTTCTTTTACAGATATGTTCATGATGTTGATATCATAATAATATAGTACATGTGGTTAAGTGTATATGCTCACACATTTGTGTCAAAAGTGCTTTTGCATATGAATTTACTTAACCTTATTAACAATTCCTTGCTAATTCATCAAGATGCATAATCCTTGGAGTCGGGTTATTATACATATCAATTATGGATTAAGTCTTGCGAGTACCTTCATACTTACGCTGCTTTTACAGGTGCTACAGGTGAGGAGGAGTCTGTGTTCAGTTACTTCACGTCCACCGATATAGGAGACAGGCATGAGTTGTGCAAACTACTCGAGTGATAAGGTTTTAGGGTGGTGTCTTAGGGCAGATGGCTCCATCCATATTTTGTTGTACATATATTCTATTTTCCTCTGCGTAGTATCTCTAGGTGGCTAAAAGGTGAGACTGTTATTTTGTCCTCCTAGTGTTCGTGCATTGTAAATTTTTGTAAATTATAATTCTCTAAAGACTTATAATATAATTTTATTACTCGCTCTTTATTAAGCTTGGTTGTGATGATATATTTTAGAAAGGCATGTATTCTGATCTTAGGCATAAAACACATGCCGAGACTATCGGGATGATATTCTGATTAATCATTATAGTTGTAATTATGTAAATGATTGACTCAATGATTAATTAGAATATTATTTGGATGGTTCCCCATAGCATTGATAATGAGTATCAGTTCCACGGTTACCAGCTGACATTGAAAAGATTCCTGTGAGCCAAAAAAATAAACGATTTTGAGCCACTTGGCTTCTACCGTCACCGTTGCCGCCATTGTCCCGATCTAACGAGTCACCGCTGAATCATAGAACAGAACAAGAACACACAAATGCAATCACATGATATTCCTCATAAATCACAATATCTACTCGTGATTTTATTCTCCGAACAATATCATACAGATTAGCATGAACATGAAAACTTTAAAGCTAATTGATAGAAACCTCCCTGGCAAAGGTGGATGATCCTATTCATCTGGATCTAGTAGCAGCCTCGCCTCTGGCCATCTCTAAAAACCCTCTGAGCTCTGATGAGCCCCTCTACTCCCTTTCTCCCTCCTCTGCTCCTTTCACCTGCACAAGAAGCATACATCCACACTAGCACATACATCACATCGCCCCATTCTTCACCTCTGCTCAGCCGCCCTTGTCTGCACAAAGAAGCCAAGGGGATTAATCCCACAAGAAATGATCCAATATTGCCAAGAAATGTTTGTGTGGACAATGGATTTGGGGCTGTGGAAGTGAGTAAAGGAAGCAGAGGCGATTTGATTCACACTCGTGCCCATTGAGGAGTTTGAGGTCGTGAAGGAAGCGCGCGTGGAGGG
Source organism: Phragmites australis (assembly GCF_958298935.1). NCBI lineage: Eukaryota > Viridiplantae > Streptophyta > Magnoliopsida > Poales > Poaceae > Phragmites > Phragmites australis. Next base: position 15,971,265 of record NC_084923.1, read on the forward strand.
CGCTCGTCCACCACATGTGCGGCGCACGCATGCCATGTCAGGAGGCCAAAAGCCGGCTTCCCTCACCGCCACCGCCACCCGCGCCCATCCCCGACGAGCATTGCAGCGACCCCAGTCCTCGATTGCCTATCTTCCCACCACCTAAACTCCTCTAGGTGACCAGCTTGCAGCGTCGGCCGCTTGGCAGAGGAGGCTGCTGCCGGAGGGACTCCTCCTCTCCCTGGCTAGCCTTGCTCCCCTAACACTCCTCTCTCCTGACCGGTCATCCCTCTCTCCCTCTCTCTATCTCTCAGCCTACACAGGGCAACCGAAGAGATAAGGGAGAGAGGAACCGTGCAGAAGAGATAAGGGAGAGAGAGATATCGATCGAACCAGACCTCAACACACGAGTCAAAACCAGAGTAAATCCAATTTTTGGGTCTGATCCAATATTCAGTGTCGGCCTTTAACACGAACCAGCATTGATAAAAAGTATTAGTGCTGGTTCATAGTTATCAGTCGACATTGAAGTATCAATACCGGTTTGTGCCAAGAGCCAGCACTGACACTAAGTATCAGTGTCAGTTCACCCCAGCTCAATCATTGATCAAGTGGGGGATGTTACGAACCGACACTGATACTTCATCAGTGCCGGTTCTGACCTAGCTAGCATTGATGACTTGGTACGGATGGCCAGTTATATTGTAGTGAGAGGCATACGCATGAAAGTTAAGGATTGACAAAGCGTTCTATCACAGGCACCTAATAAAAACTAGATTATCTCTATCTAGTTACAAAAGTACTGTCTCATAAACCAAAGATCGGGACGTCATAGTTACTACTGGAGAAAGAGTCAGAGACCATTGTACAATGGTCAAGATATGCGAAAATCCTATTATGTGCACATGCGCGACTTGATAAGTCATGGCCCGGCCCAACCCTGTCGTTTAGCAGTCGGGTTAGGGTTCAGGATTAGGTTGTGCTCCATTTCCCGGCGAGCCTAGAGGGAGGTTCGGGGGGCGGCAGCTAGCGATGTGGAGGTGGCGGGCAGGAGAGAGGGCTGAGGCCGGGCGGCAAGGGCGCCGTTGGCCAGGCGGTGGAGGACCGCTGGTGGGCGGTGTCGGCAGCGAGGGCGAGGACTGGGTCGGGTTAGCGGAGCGCGGCAACGGTGGGAGGACAAGGGTACGGGTGGTGGGAGGCGATGGTGGCGGAGGGGCACCGTCAGGGAGACAGAGCCGGAGGTGAAAGAGCAAGCCGGCGGGGTTTGGTTGGGTTGCATTGCCTGGTGGGCCTAGAGGGAGGTTCGGGGGGCTGCGGCCAGCGAGGCGGAGGTGGCAGGCGTGGGGGGGGGGGAGGGGGCGGCTAAGGCCAAGCGACGAGGGCGCCGCCGGCCGGGCGATGGAGGACCGACGGTGGGTGGCGTCGACAGCGGGGGCGAGGACCGGGCCGAGTTAGCTGAGGGTGAGGTGGCATGGCAGCGGTAGGAGGACGAGGGCGTGGCGAGGCGGCGGGGTGCTGCCGGCCGCAGGTGGTGGTAGGCGGAGACGGTGGAGGTGGCGGAGACAGTGCCGTTGGGGGAGTCAGAGGAGGAGGCGGAAGAGCAAGCCGACGAAGCGTTGTCATTTAGCTGCCTGAAATCACCTGTACGTTGGGAAGTAGCGCGCATGCGTGGATTAGCACTGTCCCAGATATGTCATCCGAGAAATCTCACGTGGCCTATTTGGATTTAAAGGATTAATCTGGTGGGATTCATCATCCATAGAATTTAGTTCAAACCTGCAGTGGATGCTGAAAATTTACAGCAACCAAATGTAAGTACCTTCTGGCTAGTACATATCTGTGGACTCCCGATCCAATGTGGGGATCCAATCCAAAGGGAGAACGCACGTACAAGTAGCGATCCTACCACTTGTCCTCGTGCAGTTCCGCCACAAATTGAAGCAAAGAACTCACACATAGCTATCGCCTACTATGTTTAGCCACTTGTTCCTTGTAGCATATGAACAAAAGAAGGGCGAGTTGGAACTAAACGGTCCAGATGCTAAGGACTTTACCAAAGTCATGGGCCAAGAGGGCACCAACATAGATTTGCAGCCTCTACTTTTTGGTCAAGTGGCACCATCAGTTTGGAATCGAGCGACGCTATGGATTTCGAGCGCGCATAAGAAAGAACAAGGATGTAGTGACTAGGGCCACAAACCACATGCAATGGATGCAGTACATGCAGTTTATGCCAGTTTTGTTAAAGAAAAGGTGCAGATTGAGCTTCAGTAAAGTTAAATGAAAGGAACCTAGATATACAAAGATCAAGAATATAAGCTTGATAGACATTTATGTACTAAAGTCTAAAAGTGAACATATGTAGCTCCTTAGTATGGACTCACTACAAGACAGTTATCCACAAGGTAGTGATATATTCAGCTCTGGTATTCTTGTCCTTGACCATCCAAGTTGACAGACTGAAGTCGAGTCACATTTTCGTAGGATATCCATCTTGATCTTACTGCGGAACCTGCATAGCTCCACAGTAGAGGTCTTCCACTAGCCTGGGAACACATACAGTAATTGATCTCTCAGTTTCATCTAGGAGGAATTGCATGTGCTATTAATAAATCATAAATTGGCATCTAAATTCCCATTAGAGAGGACTCAAATTTGGTTGCTCTGAAGTACATTCACAATTATAAATTTATAACCAGGTCCTTTTCCCTGTACACTTGGCTTCCACCCCGCGTGCTTTGGTTAAGATGATGGCAAGCGGTGCGTGAATTTTTATCCCGAGCAGTGGATAGCAATTCAAGAGTTGTTGTCACGGAAGATGCCCCTCGATTGCCGGTAGCTCATCTTCAAGGTCCGGCAAACAAATTTTTAACCGACTATGTTACCTCGAGTGCTGTTTAGAAGAATTTACCTCAAGATTCGGCCCGTTCAGGCATAGGTAGGATGGTAGCGTGCCTAAGCAGTCACAGTAAAAATGGTACTTTAAACGCTTGACCCGTTACTGAACGCAACAGTTTTTACCATGCTACTGTGGTATGACTTTATCAGCCTGTGGTGATTGATCGTATCAACGGGAGATTTATACCACAGATTATTTGTAGAGTTCCGGCACTCTTCTTGTAAACTACGATGACTCCCACTCTTCTTATAAAAAGATTGTAGTATCTTTTAATAATATAATGGATAAATATTAATATTACTATCGTAATTATAGAAATATTCAATCACATATAAGATCAGATTAAATCCATACTATCTTCTCCGTACCGATAATATAGACCACTGTAAAAAGCCTGTAGAAGAAATACATGGCGCATCTGTGTATGCGCAAGCTACCACGATTATGTGCCCACTTTCTGTCTACCTCCGTTCGAAAGAGCTATAAACTGACGGATATACTAATAAAGGGTTAGGATATGGAATACGTCGATTTGAACGATAAGTTAAAAAAGTACAGGATGATCGTTAGTCAATTCAGCTAGCTCGTAGCTGCTTCCAAAGTTTCTAGTTGATATCCTGTCTGGACAAGGATCCTCTGACTTTAGCCGGATTAAATCACGGATAAACAGTAAAACGTGAGGTGTGTTACAGTTCATAATGCAAGCAACAATTCATCGCAGCTTTTAGATAAGTATGACAAGAAAGGAACACCAATAAAGTTTCTAGTTAGAATGGCAGGCATATAGGAGAACCTCGGTGCGGCTGCCCCCTATCCTTGATACTGTACGTGCATGACCTTCAAGTTTTTCATGGATATATAGTTATACACTGCACGGTAGGCGTTATTGGATGTTTCTGCTTGTTCAAAATCGTAGTTTGCGATTAAACTATTACATGAATCGTCGCTCGCCGTTCCATTCAGATAAGAAAACCAGTGCTTAAAACAAGTGTTCGCAAACAGCGGCACAAATCGTCTCCGTCGCCTGAAGTATCTCTTCAACGCACAATCCATATTCTGCAGGGACAACGAATCCTTTTTGGCCCCGCTGGAAACCCGGCCGAAATAGTTCTGTGGCTGCAGAAAAAAGGCTTTCTAGTCCTAAAAAAATTAGAGGAAATTTTGTCGAATATCTAATTATAGTGTATATAGACAATACACATCATATACATTCTCAACGACTCCGGATATTACGGACTCGAATATGTAGGATCCTGTATACTTGGTGGTTTCAGAAACCTATACTAGAAAGGTCTCTATTAATTTAACCAACTTAAATATGACTAGTATACAAACTGGATGGATCCACTTGTCTTGTCTTGATCGATAAGACAGATAACTCCTCATCAACTACGATAAGATTCAGGTCAACACCAAGGCCTATATAAGGCGAGGGCCTAAACCCTGGAGACAGAAAAAGGGCTAGCAACTGGTAACTCGACACAGGCACAAGACTATAGCCCTTGAAGATATTTGGCGACTTCAATCTTGTATTAGCTTAGATCTGATCTACTTCTTGTAATAGATCTAGCCATATTACTTGCACTCGAGACAATACATATACATCAACTCTATACATGACGTAGTGTATTACTCCACCTTAGGGACCTGAACTGTTTACATCGTGTGTTTTGTTTCCTGTTCAATCCCTAATCTCGAAGGTACCATAGTCTAATTACGGACATATTATCATAAACTAATCTTCGAAAGTTTGCGTGCCAGGTAGGGACCTTCATCTGTTTTTAGAATCGATCATGTCTCAAATATGCGTCAGCATCGGATTCTATGACACCGGTTTCTATGACCACCTTGAGTCAACTGCTGTCATCTTCGACTCACCTTCCGCCAGCTCTGATATCACCTTCAGAACTATAGTTTACTGCTGGGACAATCAAGGTGGACTGATCCACACCACTATTCTCGAGTCCATCCCATTAGACACATACCACGAGGTGGGACACCTCGAGTGGGATCCTAAGGAACCTAGTGTTTTCTTTAGTTCAGGGGCACCGACAATGACAAGAAGAGTTAGAAAAGTGGCAATGATGGCTCCGTCAACGGTTAGAGCAGTTGAACAGATTGATTTGTGTTTATGGCCAGAACTGACGGCACCCCCAACGAGCAAAACGCGGAAGATCCAGACACTATGATGAGCAATGGTGTAGGAATCCTTGAAGATCCAGCAGCAACAACTTCCGCCCTTGGTACTGGCACTGCCAGAGGATTACCACTAGGGACGTCCATAGTTAGAGCTCTACAGGCCCTAGATACTGCCCATCATTCACAAATGGCAGATGGCCAGGTAAACCATGATATTAGGCGTCGACATGGCCTAGAAACGCCTGCAGTTCAAGTGATGCATCCACGCACAATGATTCCAAGATCGAGGAATGAACGCCCTCAACATAGCAATAACGGAGCAGCATCAACTTGATCACAACCAAGTCTAGGCAGTGGTGTTTGTAGTACTTCGGAGGCTAATGTCCCAGGGGCTCATATGATTCTAAGGTCCTTCCCCGAGTTGTATCTGACGAATCCTTTGACCTCAATGGTCAATCAACTCAAGACTCTGCTCAATGCGACTCGGATCCAAGTGGCTCGAGCGAATAATCCAAGTGACTCTAGGCACGCCTGCTGGCAAGGTGTCGGTTTGAGGAGCAACAGACGAGGATATCCTCGAGTCGAGAGATCGCAAACGGAAAACTCGAGTGGTCGAACTCGAGCATAACCCTGTGGGCCAAATTGTAACTGCCCTATCCATAAGCGTAGAAACCAGGAAAACTTAAGGAACCACATTTCTCACAATTGACATGATCTAGGAAGAGTGATAAACAACCGTGGTGAGGATGATCTTTGTTATAATGACCATAGGTCTCCGAGACGAGATGTTCGACGTGGGTCCCTTGGTCAAAGAAACATGCGTGATAGTCCTCTGCCATCTCCTCCCTAGGAATTCGACGGAGGCTGCGAAGCTTTTGCGCATGAGCTTTGGTCAATACAATGGATCGAGAAGTTCAAGGCGGGTCCAATCCAAAAGTATGATGGAAAGCTCAACCCTAACGAGTAACCTACAAATCTATACCACTGTTATTCGAGCAACCAGCGATGACAACAGGGTGATGGACAATTACCTATTTACTGCCCTCGATGGACCTGTGAGGTTCTGGTTGCTGAACCTACTGCCCAACTCAATCCATTCATGGTTTGAGTTGAAGGCTCAGTTCATCGCCAAGTTCTAGAGAATGTTCGAGCGCCCAGGAACTGAAAACGATCTTCATCAGGTGCACCAAGGTAATGATGAATCCCTTTGAGCCTTCATTCGCATGTTTAGCAATAGGCGCAATACAATCCTGGACATCTCTGACAACTCGGTCACCATTGCCTTCAAGTGAGGTGTCAAAGAACAAGATCTGGCTAGGAAACTGGCCACCCGGAAGATCAATACAGTAAAACAACTCTTTGAGCTAGCCGATAAGTGTCTGCAACGTTACGAAACCAGCGCACGCTAAAAACCCTCAAATTAACAAGGACAATCTTAAGTCCTCGGAGAACGCAGGAAAAAAAAGCAAACCTAGTGACAAGCGCAAGGGTCCCAACATGACTGTAGCTACGGTCGATAAGAGTAAGTCATGCAATACTGATAAAAATAAAGGCCTAAGCCGAGGTGGTGGAAAGTGGTGTCCCATCAATTGAAACAACCAACACGACTTTGATGAATGCCACATTATCAAAAAGAAGGTCGATGATAAGCTTAAGGCTGCCGTTGCTAAGTATCACAGCAAACAGGCCAAGCCCGACGCTAAGGATGATGAGCCCAAATTCCATGGGGCTAATCACAGCTTGGCACACATCTTCGGAGGATCCACTTCGTACGAGTCCAAAAGATAGTATAAGGCAGTCAAAAGAGAGATCAACCTAGCATTGACAGGCCTCCCTGGTACCTCAAGTGGTCGAAAGTCAAGATCACCTTTGACCAAGCTGACCATCCAGCCACAGTTTTGCTTCACTTCATCTTCACCAAGACCTTAGACAAGATGGGGATTGAAAGGTCGCAACTCAAAAAAGGAGCTGAGCCTTTCCACGATGTAACTCCGAATTTATCAACCATGCCCCTTGGCCAGATCAAGCTGCCAATTATGTTTGGCGAGCCCGACAACTTCCGCACAGAAAAGTTAACCTTCTATTTTTATGGATTTCATGATAGCTTACAATGTGATCTTAGGCCACCTAATGCTCAGTGGGTTCATGGATGCAGTACACTACACATACCAGGCGCTCAAGATCCTAAGCCCAAAGATGTCATAACCATCAAGGGAGATCAATGGGTAGCAGTCAAGTGCGATAAGCAAAACTTGGATATGGTCGAACACTTTTACCGAGTGGCAACAACTTTGAAAGGCACGGAGTCCAAGCGCTAGAAGCATCAAACCACCACTAAGACCAAGGACTCCAAGCTCATGAGCCTTACTGATGCCTCCCAGTCCACTACCGCCGCCCAAGGTGAGAACAATGACGGTTCTAAGGACAAGAAGGCAAGAGGTGGCGTCAACATAGTGCCTCTCGACCAGTCTGAACCAACCAAGATAGTCATGATAGGGGTTGACCTTGACCCCAAATAGGAACTCGAACTCATCACTTTCCTCTGAGCAAACCAAGATGTGTTTGCATAGCAATAGTCTGATATGCCCAAAATCCATAAGGAAGTGATCGAGCATTAACTAGCTGTGAAACTCAACACCAAACATGTGGTGCAGAAACAGTGAAGATTTGTGGAGGACAGAAAGCAAGCCATCCAGAAGGAGGTCGACAAACTCCTAATGGCGGGCTTCATTCGAGAGGTTCGTCTCCCCACGTGGCTTGTGAATCCTATCCTCGTTAAGAAAGCCAACGGCAAGTAGAGAATGTGTGTCGATTTCACCGACCTCAAAAAAGTTTGTCCTAAGGATCCTTTTCCTCTTCCTCACATCGACCAAATTATCGACTGATGACAAGTTATGAATTGTTATGTTTTCTATATGCCTATTCGAAGTATCATCAAATTAGCATGGGGATAGAGGATGAAGAGAAAACCACTTCTATTACTCCTTTTGGTGTATTTTACTATGTAAATATGTCTTTTAGTTTAAAGAGAGCTAGTGCTATTTATCAACGATGTATCCAAAATTGTTTACAGTCTCAAATTGGGAGCAACATTGAAACTTATATCGATGATATTGTGGTCAAGTCTAGAACCCAAGAGGCATTGGTTGTTGACCTCAAGAAAATATTCGACAACCTCAGAAAATGTCGTATGATGCTTAACCCCGAGAAGTGCACGTTCGGCATTTTGTTCAGCAAGCTTCTCAGCTTTCTTGTGTCAAGTCATGACATTGAGGTCAATCTGAGCAAAATTGAGGCTCTCGACCAGATGCGGTCACCTCAAACACTAAAGGAAGTTCAAAAAATGATATGTTGCATAGCAGCTATTAGTTGGTTCATCTCCAAGAAGGGTGAGCGAGGGATGCCTTTTTTCAAGCTTCTAAAGACAAACGACCGGTTTGAGTGGATGGAAGAGGAGAAGAAGGCATTTCAAGACTTAAAAAGGTATTTATTGTCTCCGTTGATTCTAACCCCGTCTAACAAAAAAGATGAGCTCTTTTTTACATTGCAGCTACCCCATAGGTCATAAGCACGATCTTGGTAGTTGAACAGTGGTGCCCCAAAAAGAAGGCTAAGATCCAGAAGTCAGTTTACTATATGAGTGAAGTCCTACATGATTCCAAACTCAGATACCCGGAAGCTGCTATATGTCATCATAATGACTTCCCGGAAGCTACAACATTATTTCCAAGCGCACAAGATTACCGTCGTGACGACGTATCCGCTGAAGGATGTTATATGCAATAGTGATGCTACTAGACAAATCGCACAATAGGTGGTTGAGCTCAATGAGCTCGAGGCAAACTATGCACTGCACACCAGCATTAGGTCAGAGGTCTGAACAGAATTCATCGCCGAATGGACAAATGTTGAGGAAACGAAGTTGAACATGGTAGAGGACCACTGGATGCTCTTCATCGATAGAATGCTTAAGCTTTAAGGCTTGGGGCTGGCATCATACTCAAATCTCCAATAGACGACGAACTCAGGTACATCATTTAATTAGAATTTAAAGCTTTCAATAATGTTACAGAGTATGAAGGCCTAGTAAATAGGCTCCGCATAGCTATATCACCTAGAATCAGGCGATTACTCATGAAAGGGGACTCACAGTTAGTCGTAAACATGGTGCAAAAGGAGTATGAAAAACCAAGTCAAGATGTGCCTTGATTTATATGTGATGAGAGATTGACAAGGTTGTCAATTTAATTTGTCAAGTTTTGGATTGACTAACCAGAGTTGGAGTTGGAGAAATGTGTTTGCTTATCTCATTGTGTGTAGGTGACAGATGCAACTTGGCGGTCGACAGCGGGTGATCGAGGCTAAGCGGGTGCTTGGTGTCGGACGATCAAGGAGGCCGAGCGAAGTCAATGGTGATCCTAGTTGTACATATGGAGATCAAGCAAAGCATGATTCGAAAGATGAAGACGGCGTGTTGACAAAGTCAAGCGAAAGGGATGCCGGTGTAAGTGACAAGGCGGCCCGAGGGATCAAGAACGGGAGAGACATGCTATCAGTCAGGATCGCAAGACGGAGTACACTTGTCAAGATCAAAGCGCTTGCTTAAGGTGTAAGCAAGTGGTGAGTCACGCTTTGAGAAGCGTGTAGAGGGTTTCACGATTGGGTCTCAAAACTGTGGAAGGATTGGGAGGAGTATGTGGAACCATCACGAAGCTTACGTTGAGGTGAAGCTAAGTTGTGAAGACGCCACATCTGCTCGATGGGCGGAGCAAGATATGGACCAAAATGCTCTCGATGGTAGGTATGAGTGTACTACAAGAGATGGGTATTTTGGTAACAAGCTAGAAAACTTAGGGGTCAAATTTTCTAAGCATATAAATAGAAGAATATGGCCATAGGAGAGTTGGAATCAGCCACTTGAGCCCCTTATGCCACCCATTTGAGAGCCTATATCTAGGGTTAGGAGAGGAGGATGAGTGCTTAGTCTATGTAACATGTGAGAGTTTTTAAGAGAGAAATCCTTGTAATCTGCATAAAATAGAGCTGACATCTTTGAGTAATGAAGTTTATGTTTTTGCACATGCTTGAATTCTCCTCCTTTTAGTCTCTCTATTGATTCCCTTGCAAATTTGCAAGCTTTACTTTTTTGGTTGTGATTTTCTTATTCTTTTCGAGCTGCAGTTTTTTCACCTTTGTGAAGTAATTCTTATTGTTGCTAAAGGCATCAACATTCATATACTCATGTATTTGAGAAGGTCTTGAATCCCGTTGCCTCTAGACCATCAACTTGGAGAGTTGATTTTTTTGGTGATTATCTTTTTGTTTTGTTATTTATTTAAGTTTCAAGCTTTTATGCACAAAGATATATAAATGATCTTGAATAGAGCCTACGGTTCATATTCCATCTATAGAGTCATATTGCCTTGGAAATTTCTTTCTAACTTTGTCACTCTAAAGTTTATGCTTTCGTTTGTGCATTTTTTAGAGCGTTGGGTGAACAAGGAGTAGGCCATCTATTTTGTAAGAAATTTATAAGATACCTATTCACTCCCTCTAGTCACTTATCTTGGCCCTACAAAGTACCAGTGCTTAGACGACAACATGATGGCTTATCTGAATGAAGTACGAAAACTCGAGCAAAAGTTGAAAGGGTTGGAGGTCACGCATATCCGGAGAGGTGACAACTTTGCCGCTGATGAAATCGCAAGGCTTGCTTCGTCCCATTCTCCAACACATGTGAAAGTATTCATCGAGAAACTCCTTAAACCATCTGTCTTAATAGTCTCAAGAGCAGATACTGCCCAACGAGTAGCTCCACTTGGCCAGTAGTCTTGTCAGGTTAGCGAGGCAGAATCTGCAGACACTGTAGTTGCACTACTCGAACGCGAACCAAATTGGATGACTCCATTCCGAGCCTATATCGAAGGTTGAGGGGTCCCTAATGACGATGCGTCTGTAGAAAAAATTGCTTGTAAGTCCAAGCTATACGCTTTGGTAAACAGCAAGCTCTACTGAAAGGGGAGTAATAGAATCTTGATGAAGTGCATCACTCAGGAAAAGAGCAATAAAATATTGCTCGATATCCATGGAGACATGTGTGGTAATCATATATCTTATCGCACCTTGGTCAAAAAGATTTTCTGCCAAGGATTCTTTTGGCAGGCTGCCCTCCAAGATGCTTCTGAGCTGGTCAAAAATTGCTAAAGGTGTCAATTTTTTGGAAGGCAAACCACTCGACCAGCCCAAGCTCTGTAAATAATTTCTTTTTCTTGATCTTTCTCCGTCTGGGGCTTGGATATTCTAGGACCGTTCCCAAGGGCCCAAGGTGGTTTCAAATTCCTATTCGTGGCTATCGAGACGTTCACCAAGTGAATTGAGACCAAACCCGTAGGAAAGGTAACGTCAAAAGCGGCTAAGAAGTTCATGAGGAGAATAATTATTCGTTATGGTATTCCGCATCAGATAATTACAAACAACGGTGGCTAGTTCAGAAGTGGGACTTTTACTGCGTTCTGTGAAGAATTTGGCATAAAAACTTGTTTTGCTTCCCTAGCTCACCCTCAAAGCAACGATCAGGTTGAGCGCACCAATTGTATATTCTTGCAAGGTATCAAAACTCAAGTTTTTGATGGGCTAAAAGCTTACTCAAAATGTTGGGTGAAGAAACTTTCCCTTGGTACTATAGGTCGTTCGTACCTTGACTAACAAGGTCACCGGTGAAACTTCTTTCTTTTTAGTCTACGGAGCAGAGGCAGTGCTCCTGATTGAATTGCAGTTTGGGTCGCTATGAGTGGAGGGTTACATGGAAGAAGTGCAAGAGAAATTACGAGCGGACGATATCAATCTACTCGAGGAGTATCGTGGTTAAGCATCCATTCGAGCGGCTAAGTATCAACAATCATTCTGTAGATATCATAGTCAGAAAATCCAATCTAACAAACTCATTGTTGGGGATCTTGTTCAATGAAAGGTGCAGAAATGGGCTAGACGACATAAGTTATCACTTAAGTGGGAAGGATCCTACATAATAGTCGAAGTTACCCGACCTGGATCAGTACAACTCTTTACCCCAAAAGTGAGGTACCCGAACACTCGGGAATATCGACCAACTCAACAGTTTCATTCATAGATAAGGTAAGTCGATTATATTTTGATCAGACTGACTATCCTATTACATATTTTTTCTCTTTTTGACCTATGTAGCTAGCGCAAAGTTAACAGAAAAGATTCACCCTAGCTCTTGCGAATACTGAAGATCCACCACCTCCAAGAGTTCAAAAATGTGTGGACCCCTACTTGTTCTCGAACGAGTTGAGGAACCTCTTTTTCTCCTCCTTCGGTGGCAGCTGATTGCCCCGGGAATCGGTCGCCGGCCAGCATAAGGGCCGGCAAGAGTAGCTGAGAAGAAGACCTTGCCCACGCCGGAACTACCGACCAACGTTGGTGATGCCGAAGGACCATCTACGGATGCGGAGACGATCTGACGGTTGTCAAGAAGAAGACAATCATGCTTTCTTCACCAATGGAGGCTCGGGGGATCCATTGCCGAAGACCTCATCAGTGACTTGGTCGATGATCTCATCAAGATCATCACCATCTTCATCTCCCTCGATGTGTGGTTCGTGTCGCTGACTCCTGTGCTACCCGTTCCATGTCGTCGGCATTGAGGAAACGCCGAAGGTGGTGGGTGAAAGGTTGATGAGCTATGATGGATATTTTATTTCCTCTCCTCCTAGGCTTTTCACTCAATTCCTCATTTTAAGAGGAAATGATGATGACACCGGGTGGAACCATGGCGAGAGGCCTTAGGGAGAGAGGTCCTTCTCCTCTGATTTTTGGACATAGCTCAGGAGACGATGGTAGAGTGGAGGTCATGGTTTCAAGCTCTACGAGTTTCTACTAGGCAATGTGCAGGGAGAAGGGAAGGAGATGAGGTGAAAACAAATGACGCCGGGCGTATCTATTTATAGTCGTAAAATCAGGTTCTACTATGGAAAAAGAACCGTTAAGATCTGATAACACTAGGCATGATAATGAGGTCGCCTTGGTCGCTTGACGCGTTTGGCGGAAGCCGAGGCATCATCAAGGTGTTATGGTATGCCCAATCTCTACAAAGAGGGTGTTGTGTTATTATGACACGTCAAATCAAGAGTTGCAGTGAAAACGAGCATGATTGGAAGTGGGTTTTTAATGCTCACCTACCTGATTGTTCGGTTTCTTCAGTAACCATGACATAATCACAGCCATATGCTCAGGGGCTGATGCATTCGAGCATGTAATCGAGAAGCAGGAGTCGATGCTTATGCTCTACTCTCCGCTCGATCCAGTCATTGAGCAAAGAGTTGGGGGCTACATCGTGGTTTTTCGATGTTTGTGCTCTACTCTCTATTTTGATTATCACACCAGCTAGAGAGCCAAGTCTTGAGTGCGGATAACGGTCGGGTGCTCGACCTAATAACGTTTCCATTGGATACTCAGAACAAAGCTTTTCTTTGCTCGAATCTTTCAACTACAAGCTTGATCTACCTTATCCGATCAAGTTTGGACTTGACAGTACTCGAGTAAACGCTTGTGTATGTCCTCCTTGCTGAACAGGGTTAGGGAACTACTGTCGAATATCTAACTATATGATATATATATATATATATATATATATATATATATATATATATATATATATATACGCATAAGGAGTATGCTGTGCACATCATATACATCCCCAACGACTTCAGATATTGCGGATCCGAATCTGCGAGACCCGATATACTTGGAGGTTATAGGAATCTATACTAGGAAGGCATCGATCAGGTTAACCAATTTAAATACGACTAGCATCGAAGCTAGATTCGGTTGTCTTGCCTTGATCAACAAGATATAGAACTTCTCATCGACTACGACAGGATTCAGGGCAGCGCTATGGCCTATATAAGGCGGGGGGCCTAGACCCCAAAGAAGGGGAAAAAAGAACTCACAACCAGCAACTCGACACAAGTATCAAGACTATAGCTCTTAGAACTCGGTAACTTTAATCTTATATTAGCTTAGATCTGATATACTCCTTGTAATAGGTCTAGCCATATTATTTATCCTCGAGACAATACATATAAAAATAATATCTATACAGAATATAGAATATTCCTTCATATCAAAGGCTCAAACTTATCTATATCACATATCTTATTTCTTATTCGATCTCTAATCTAAAAAGATACCAATCTAATTACGAACATATTACCAAGAACTCGTGATCGACGAAATTGACGCGGAAGGCGAAATGACCTCCTCGGCCTGCCGACACCAAACCACCAAAGGTTTTCAGAGATCCGCGTCGTGGTCTCCGGTCTCGTCGCAGCGGAAAGGATCAGGAAAACGACACGGTCCACTCCCACCACAAGTCCCCAACCCCGCGAGTGCGAGTGCGAGTGCGTGGCCGTGGCCCGTGAGGGCGGGGCTTGAAGCCCGACCCCGACGTGCCACTCCGCCAGATCCATGCTTGTCCGAGTACACCGTACGTGCGTAGTTTGTCACGGGAAAATCAAGCACCCTGAGACAACATCAGTGGCGAACCAGACCATTGAACATGGTCATCGTCCACTTTGTAACCATGAATTGACAAAGACGTATTTCCCACGTAATGGTAACGGTGAAAACACGAGGATTATTTGCTAAAAGAGGAGGCAAACACTTAGGAGCTAGCGGAGGGCCCGCGAGACTTCGCCGGCGCGCACCATGTCCAAGACCGAAGACTGGCTGAGCGATTGAAAAATCTACTTTTAGTGAAACAACTGAAGGCGTGCGCTTATACATAAGTTAAGGTTTCTTTCACCATCACCGATAAAACTAGATTATCTATATGGTTACAAAAGTGTTATCTCGTATGTACGTAAAGGCTGAGATTGGGAGGTCACGGTTGCTGTACGCTGGAAAACAGCTAGCAATCCCAATCTAAATCTACAGCAGATTCACAATGCAAGAGGGCACCAGCATAATTGTGCAGCCTCTGCTTTTGATCAAGTGGCACCATCAGCTTGGAACCAGCTATAGATTTGGAAAGAACGTGGCTGTAGTAGGGCCACATGCTATGGATGCAAAACATGCAATTTTCGCCAGTTTTGTTTTTTAGAAATGAAATGTGCGAATTCAGCTACAATGAATATTAAAAAGAGGAACATAAAAAAGTTACAGATGTGAAACTAGCTTTGACATTTTTGTCCTGGATCGAGCCGGTTGAGAGAAATGAAATATCTATGTCTATTCGCTTGCTGTAGTACCTAGATGTACCTTCTTCTTTTTTGCGAATGTAGTACCTAGATATACCTAAGCTCAAGAATATAAGCTTGTAGGCATTTAGATACTGAAAGTCTAAAATTGAACATATGTAGCTCCATACTCCATATATAGTATCAGCATGGTTGCTGCATTCAGCTCTGGTCTTCTTGTCCTTGACCATGCAATTGATAGGACTGGAATCTCGTCAGTGTTTTTCTGGGATATCCATCTTGATCTTATTACAGAACCTGCATATCTTCCACAGTAGAGGTTTTCCACTAGCTTGGGAACACATACTGTTCAGCCTAAATCGAGTGGTTTGTCTCTCGGTTTCATCCAAGTTACTACTAACAGATTCAACCAAGACTTCGAGTTTCTAGTGTTTTCTGCTGGCACACTACGTAAGATATATTAGCTAGCGGGAGTGGTTGTCAGTTCGTCACTGGCCGATCAGAGTTCGATTCTCATCTTTTATATATTAATGTTAGCTGCACGTCTTTCACGCTAATCGAGTTATTGACAATTAAAATTGGCATTTTGGAATAGTTTGAATATGGCTATGTGTTTGGATGCTTGATTAGCCGAATTGTTGAATATCATGATTAATTAATTCGGTTTGGTGATAAGTAGATGATTCGTTGAGTGAAAATATGTTAGTTTATTGCTAGCTCGGTTTTGGTTAGGATTAATAATATGTTGATGGTTGAAATTGACATAGTGTGAAGAATTTTGGAGCCGGAGAATTCAACGGATCGGAACATTTGGTCATAATATCAGAAGTTCTAGTTTTTATGAAGGAATAATTTCTCATATGCCACTGGTTAAAATCTAAATCCCTGATACGTCATTAAGCCTCACGTGTCAGTGATTGAGATGGGCCCACGCGTCATAGACACACAATGATATATCAGTAATTTGTGAGTTTTAGTGATGGCACATAAGGAATTGCCCCTTCTGTAAACACGGATGATCCAGTGTTTAAAAATTTATTCTCACTGAAGTTTTTATTGGAACATCCGGTTTTTTATCAGGACTTCCAATTATATATTTTTTCTCCAACCCAAAGCCCCTATGTCTGGATGAAATCGGATATTCTAGCCAATTGGAGCTTCCAATTTTTGAATCGAAACTTCTGAGTAAATATTTTTGACCAAACTGAGAGGACAATGTTTGAGCAAAATTGGACTTTCCAGCTATATCGGAACATCCTATTATAGGACGAAATATCCAATTAAATATTTAAAACCAAACTGAGAGCATTATGTTTGGAAAACCAGAATATTCCGATACAATTGGAACTTCTGTTGTTCTTTATTAGAACATCCGATTGAACTCAGATTTGAGATTTTGGGAAGTGATAGAAGCGAATTTGAATAGGAGTTTTGGTAGATTTCGACTCTAAATGAGATAAAACCATCCCTTCCATATAAATATAGAGAGTCATAACCGATTAAATCCATCCAACAAATGATCAATACAAACATGCATCTATTTTACCCTAGTTCCTCTCCTTAGTCCCTTCCCCCTCTTCTTCCTCCTATTGTTAGGGTTCTCAATACCCAAAGCCATCTTGTACATACCCACGACGGGCTCTGACTTGATCTTGTGTTGATGGGATTATTCTTTTGCTAGTTATCTCAAAAACTAACCGTGTGCTTCTACAAAAACGAAGTGATCTGAAAATAACAAAACTTCCAATCAAACGATCGGAACATCTGATCCAAATCAGAACTTCATGTTTCTTTGGTCGAAACTTTCAATCAAAGAATACATACCAAGTACTCATGTATTGACACGAGGATCCATATTATTACGCCAACATCAGTTTTTAGAACGTTCATCGCCCCGCCGGCGACCCAGACACTGATGTCTACAGCCCAAGAGATAAGCTAGGCAGCAGCTGCACGATTGAGCTAACGAAGCGGGGTTCAGATCATCCAATCTTGATTCTATGTGGTCATAACTGGTGGATTCTGCTCCAAAAATTCTGCTCGATGAAAACGAAAATACTTAGTGCGCGCGTACCACGAGCGTTTGACCAGATAAATAAGCAGCATGATCGAAATAGCAGCTGAAGCGCAGTTCAGGGTCAAATATTTTTCAGAAACCCCTGCCGTCGTACTGAAGTCTTTCAGAAAAATGGGTTCTCCATCGAGACATCGGCGCATCACGTACGCATGGGTCTACTCCATTTCATCGAATTAAGCTGGATGCAAATAATGCGCCGGATAAACTAAGAAGGCGCTGAAACCTTTTTATGTTGCTGTTGGTGGTCAGTGGCCTGTTCCTTTCCTTGTGCCAAGTCAGACTCTATTTTCTTTGCTAGCTACTA
Source organism: Phragmites australis (assembly GCF_958298935.1). Classification (NCBI taxonomy): domain Eukaryota; kingdom Viridiplantae; phylum Streptophyta; class Magnoliopsida; order Poales; family Poaceae; genus Phragmites; species Phragmites australis. The sequence continues at coordinate 15,988,883 of NC_084923.1, forward strand.
GTAGTACTTGTAGTACTGCCGTCCATAGTTGACTTTGGCAAATGTTTATATCCAAAGGTCAACTGATACATTAGTGCTGCTTCATAAAATCATAAGCAGTATAACATTGCTTCGTCGCATATCTTTTTTGTTTGTTTATGCTCCATATCAAAGCATGCAAAAAAGCTGCTATTTTTCTTGTCAAAGGAGCTCGAACATTTTCTTCTGCGGTTCGCCAATGTGCATCGACCTCTGTTCGAAGGAAAACTAACCCACTTGAGGTACTGGGACCAGGTAAGTTTACCATGTGCTCCTCTCTGCAGCAGAATTAGCCATTCCAAATTTCCCAGTGGTAAGTGTTGTGAAGCCGGGCTGGACCGGGCCGACAGGGCGTCCCCTCTTCCGTGTCTCACCGAGGGTGAACTCTTTATCAAACTTATCCGCTAAATAGGAGACATCCTCCACTCACACACATAGGGGCCAAACTACGTTATACTACCCTGGTGCATATGCACTATAGTAAATGAAAATTTTGTAGGTAACTAACTTATTTTCACTACATATTTCTTTAAAAGCACTAAACAAACTACACCATAGCACCGCCATAGTTCTGACCCTAGCTTCACCACTGCGTGCGTGCGTACATACGTGTGTGTATATATATATATAAAAGAGAAAAGACAAAAAATAAGGAATAGAGTTCTATCCTAATACTCCCTTCGGTTTTAAATACTTGACGTTTTAATTAAGATCTGATCAAACTTTTAAAATTTTAACTATTAATACCTTCCAAAATATTGTTATAATATCTAATAAAAATATAATATTATGAAAGTATTTTTCAAGATAATCTACACGTATGATTTTTATATTTCCAAACCAAATATTTTGGAAGTATCTACACATATATGTCCATGTATTCTTGATCGCATCTATGATTTTGATGTGTTCATCGGAAGAGGAGAGGGAGAGGTGCTAACCATAGGCAATTTTATTGTATAAGAGTAATGGCTTATTTGATTTGCTACCGTACTTTATAATACTTTGTTAGGCTTTTTCTGACAGTCGATTAGTTTGTTGTTACAATTTTAATGTACCATAGTTTTTCAGCATTTGATCCTATTTATCATAGACTAATTTTTTTACCAAACTTTATCTAAATTACAATGAACAATTTATTCGTCACACTTTAAACTCAATTTTATTGTGAACTAAACAAACCCTAATTAACTTTTCACAACCAACCACTCTGAACCACGCTGGTGAGTGGTTGGGACCGGATGGTGCTACGACCGAGACAACCACACATGTTCAGCAAAGGGAGCACGACGAGCACGTGCGGTGGCTCGGTGTGGCGCGCACGGCGGACGGCGGGCGTTGCCTTTTCCTGTACGTGGACGGCTAGGATCAGCGTCCGCCGCTGCACGGGCAGTACTGTGGCGTCGGCGTGGACAGGTTGGCACGGGCGGACCGTTTCTTTGACGAGCCCAGATGGAGCACGCTCATTCGCTGCAATCTGCAACTGCACATGGTATCAACAATCTCCGTCGAACAGACCTTAGATGCACGATTTATTTATTTTTCGAACAACCTTAGCTGCACAATTTAGCATGAATAAATTTGGCGAAACTACACATCACATTTGAGGTACTACGTTGCTGCTGAGTTTGAGTACAGATGTACAATCGTTTTTAGTTTGTGGTGTATACAGTTATACGCAACAAATGAAGCTTTTTTTTTTGTCGGATTCACAGACACAATACTACTGATGCTCCCGGCTTGAATGATTAAATCTCGCATGGCCACATGTGTGCATGAACCGACCAAAACTGCCACTCCAAAGAAGCTCATCGAGATACTTGACAGCGTAAATGGAGCCCTAGATAACTTACTCCAAAGCTCGAACCAACGCAACTCTGCATTCCCCAATAAATTAAGTCCTATCAGCAAGGACGCACACCGGGGAACACGGGATCTCTACTAGATCGTCCGCAGCACCTCCCAACTCAAGTTCATCTGAGCACGGAACATGGACAGGCAACGGAACACGATGCAGACAGCAAATTGGAATCCCATGCACGAACGCCCAGTCTACACCGCGTAGCGTTAGAAAACGAACTGGACCCTGAAATCCACTCAGAATCCACATATGAAATCGATGCTCTGACGCAGCATCCGCCTGATCTGGAGGGAGCAGCACGGCGGCCAAGTGTTGCCATTGACGATCGCTGGCTCGCGCGGTTCCCCTTCGCCGCTCCGTGTAACGCGCAACCGCCCGGCCGGCAGTTGTTCAGAGAACCTGCACGCTTGGCTCGCCCCGCACGCTTTGGACAGGACGATGGCAAGCGGCATGTGATTTCTTATCCGGAGCAGCGCATAGCAAGGGAGTTCTCTGGCGCTCTGCGCCAAGGAAAATGCCCCACAATCTTCGCAACCAATTTTTAACCGGCTTGCCACCTCAAGTTTCGACAGGAGAAATTGCCCCGAGTTTTCTCCAATAATTTACCACAAATTGTTGCAAAGTTCGGGCCGGCAGCCTTCTTGCAAACCAAGGGATATGGATTCGCGAGCAAACCAGATTTGTACATGCGTGTGCATGGCCCTTCATGAACCCAACGGTTCACATTGACAAATCTTCCATTGTTGTTTGCGAAAAGGGCAAGGTGCTTCTTTAGGTGAATCAAGATGCTACAGAAGAACCCATGGCGGATCCGTGTATGCGCACGCACGATTATGTGCTTGCTTGGCTCGCTCCCTTGTTGCCAAGAGGAACAAGCTAAACTGGCAGATATACTAATAAAGGATTGGGGATGGAACACCTTGATTTGCAATGTATAGAAAAACTCATAGGATAGAAGTACACTTGAAAATAATACGATGTCCCAATCATCACTGTCCTGGGTCAATACAGCTTGTAGCACCTTGCAAAGTTTCTATTGACTTCTTCTGTGTATGTATATTATTTTGTTTGGCCATCAAGTCTGCAAGATGAGGAAACACGTGTTTCTAACTATAACATTCGTAATGGTGAAAAAGGAAATAAAATATTTTGTATAAGTGGGGAAAAAAGAGGAATATCAATGATAACCATAGGGCCTCTTTGGAATACAAGATGTCAAAATACAGGAATTCCAATTGCAAAAGATAGAGAAAAAAATCCTGGAATGACTGTTTGGATGGAGTACAGGAAAAACATATGAATTAGAAGCAAGATAGACTAAGAAATTCCTTCAAAATTTCATATGGATCATGTCCGTCCATAAGAATTTCATATGGAACAAGTCATCCCTGCCCTCTTTCGCCCTCTTTCACTGTCAATTCAATAATAAACAACAATAATAATATATCACTACCGGTTCATAACCTTAAGACACATATAAAAAGTTGAACCAGCAAGAACCGGTAGTTATATTCAAATTATCACTGTCGGTTCTTAAAAAGATGTGCATAAAAAGATATACCTTTAATAATCATCAGTGATAATGTTTATCTCTGTTGGTTCGTATTTCAAACCATCAGTGATAATGTTTATTACTACAATTTCATATTCCAAACCAATGGAGAAATAATTGACAAAGACAAACATGTGGTGTTAATTATTATCACTCGCGGTTTGTATTCCAAACCAGGAGTGATAATTCCTTTTATAAATAGAGCATGTCTCCCTCAGCAGCCACCAGCACACTTTGATTCCAATCTCCCGAAGCTGCTCTCGAGGGGTAGTGACGGTCGAAGTGGTGTGACAGTCACCGTCACCACTTTAGTCGCATCTACCCCTTGTGCATGGCTTCCATGTAGCCACCTCGCCATCTTCGAGCCCATAGCCACCTCACCGCCTCCCAAGTTAACTTGCGGTCGCCCTCGTTTCCCCCTGAGCTCTCATCTTTTTCGAGCCTGTCGCTGGCCTCATCGCCTCCGAGTCCGTCGCTGGCCTCACCGCCTACCCATCTGAATGAGCTCATCGCCACATCTCCTCATCTCTTCCTATCTCTGAAGCAAATGTTGTGTGAGCGTTAAAGATTGTGGCAATAGGTAGATCTAAAAGAATAACAAAAAACACAAATGTCTTGAAGATAATTGTGTTTTTGTCATCTATTTAGGCTTACTATTGTCACTGCAAATATAGATATTACCATTCATTCAAGCTACATTGTGGTAATAAGGGCATCTAAATGAGTGGTAGAAAATACATTTTTTTCAAAATGATTGTGTTTTCACTATTCATTTAGATGTACTATTGTCGTTCGGATATCGCAAGATGTAAAACAGATATTTCACCAAATAAAATATTCTACCTCGAACATTTCAACATTTAATCTGAATCTCAGGTTTGATCTCAAACTTGAGGCCGATCCCTATGCTGAAGAATTTACGATATAGTATTTTTGCACATATGAATGGATTATCACCGTTAGTTCTAACCTTAAATTGGCCGTGATAGTTAGATTTTTACTATTAGATTATCACTGTCGGTTCAAGGCTAGAACCGACAGTGATCCTTGGATTATCACAGTCGATTCATAAAGTTGCACTGCTAATTCACTACCAGTTTTTAAACCGGCAATGATGCCAGCTTTAAACTAGCAGTGATGATCTTTTCTGTATTAGTGCCAATTAATTCTTTGTTCCAAAAGGGTGGCACAAGAAATATTCTGTAGGATTCAAATCCTTTGAAATTCCTTTATTTTTCTTTTGTTCATAAGGAGCCCTTATTTTATAGGATAATATAGGTGCGGCTATGTATACATGTGCACTAGTTTTCAAGATGCTGATTGCAGTGCGTTATTTGGATATTTCTAGTTGATAAGCATAGCGCGTCATTACAAGTCCTATGTGTTTTAGTTTAAAGTAGTTTAATAATCTACCTAGGTGAGGGATGTCCTCTATTTTGATTCACCTCCTAGGCAATACGGGAAGTTGAAGAGTTTTCTTTACAAATTTAGTGTAATTGTGAGTTTCTCTCCCTCAGAAAGGGGGTGTCCCAAGGGGGCTGATCCAAAGACTGAAGAAAGGAGAAAACTTTTGAGTGACTCTCAATTTTGCTATACCTAATGGAGTCATTAGGCTAACTCCAGCAGTGGCTTTAAATTTGCAGAATCCAGTGCTACAGTACTTTGCGGTACTGTATCACGGGAAATCATCTGTTCAGAGAGGCTGACAGTGGGTCCGGAGGGGCAAAACACCGCCAGGCTACTGTAGCAGTACTGTTTACAAAGGATTCCAGCGGGCCCAGAGAGAAAAGGAGGAGTAGAAGGTAGGAAATGGAGTAGCTGCTGGAGATGAAAAAATAAGAGATGTTGTAATAGTGATAGGAGATGCTGTAATAGTATTTTTGAAAATGAAAATTTAAGATAGTTACTGGAGATGATCTTAGCTGAGAAAAGGATATGGTAGGAAACAAAAGTTATTATTTCTTTCATTAGGGTTTATGCAATTCGTAAAAATTATGCCATTCAAATAAGGAAGTACTGAAAAAGTGTTCGCAAATATATAGCAGAGCACACTCTTTCCCTGTAATATCCGCTCAATTTTAGTGCATACTCTATTTCATTTAAAAATTGCAAGTTATGTCATACATACTTGTCCTATACTTATTGCATGTGGTAATACACAACACAACTCGATCTTATTGAAGGACACATGTATGATGTAATGCTTCAATATTCTTCTTGTGTCATCCTTGCACCAAATGATGAGAACATTTTTACAACCCTTGTGGTACCACGAGGTACCAATACCTCAATGTCTTTTTTGGTTCATTGACACACTTTGCCAAACTTAAGTTACATAAGCTTGATATTCATGACATGTGTTTCGCTACTTGCCACAGTTGTATGAGGAGAGCACATGCCCCCTCCCCAGATGGACGGATTATCCAAGTGCGATATGAGACTCTGAGTGGTTATATAGACTTACTTCTTTTTATGTTTGATTACACTAGTACGACTCTATGTTTCTTATTATATGATTTGAGTGTGCTACCAACCGAGTGGGTATGGAAATACAATGTTGATACCATTTTCATGACAGATGGAGGATGTCGGCAGTGCAATCAAACTATTGTTGATAGGTCCTAGAACAAGAAGATCTGAAATACTATTTGCAAGGTACAATGTTTGGTTGTTATATTGCCTTTTATACCGTTTGAATTCAATTGACTTAGAAATTTACGAAGTTTCTCTTGCAAGTGCATTTTATCATCATAATTGTTAGGTATTTACTTGTTTGCCCCTTTTTATCACATATTTATGTCTAATTAATCATCTTCTCAAAATTTTATCTGGCTGCTATCCTGTATTTAGAATATGCCCCACTTTAAGAAGTCTTTCTTGACTTTCATTAAACCAGACCAGAAGTTAGAATCTCTTGTTTGGCCTTCTACTTGCGTGAGTGTCTTACTTCCTAAATACTTATTTCTAAGCAATATCTGCCAAACTCTATTCTTATTCAAAAGCTTAAAAGACCATTTACTAACGAGATATTTATTCTCGATCGAGATGTCCATAATACATAAGCCTCCTTTATCATTAGGTTGGCAAAGTATATTTCACTTCACTAGCCTATATTTCCGTTTGTGGCTGTCATATTGCCAGAAAAATTTGGATAGTAAATAATGCAAGCTGACAGACTGAAATCTGAGCCTCGCCAGTATTTTTCTAGGATATCCGGTAGGCTGTCAATGAAGACATCCTGCCGGTCTTCGTTCTAACTTCTGATGACTTCACTGTTTTCTGCCGGAGTGGCTATTCAAGGGAGTACATGTTCATCACCAGGCCACCCAGGTACCCGGCGCCGGCGGCCCAGACATTCATTCATGGTTATAGCCAAAGGGATGAGGCACGCAGCTGTATCATTGATTGCCTCTTACCATCCTAAGAAAACACCTTCAATAAATAAAAAAGAAGCCAAAGCAGAGGAAGGTGGCACAGATTGGCAAGGCGCATACGTGTGCTATCTCCCGGCCGGAGTTCAACTGTCAACTCACCGGGGTCCAGACTTCATATCATCATCCAGCTCTACAGTGCCTGTTCTATCGGGATCACGACAAAGGTAGGCAACACAGACCACCACCACCACCCTACTCCACCATATCAACTGGTACTGCCGCAGTCGCTAGCCGGCAGTGGTGGCGGTGCCGGTCGCGGTCTCCTCCCCCTCTTCCTCTCTATCAGATGGTAATGATCCTGCGATAGATGGTTGCAATGGCACGGCGGATAGGGTGGTGGCGGCCAATCTGCACGATGACAGTCTAATCTGCACCTTCGGTCGCTGCCATGAGACACCAACGACATTGTGGCGCGTGGATCTTCACTATGGCATCCTGATCTGCATGTTTGGATGTGGAGATCGTGTTGCCGTGCTGCTGCTCGGCTCTGCATAATGGGTCAGGGTTACGAGTGAAAACAGATCGGATATAGATTGATAATAGTCATTCCATATAGTTATTTATTTTTAATTGAAAACAGAAACGAATAAAAAATTCTAAATACAGAAACAAATACGAATAGTATCGAAAACAAATACGTTGTGAATGTGTATCGAATATAAATGCGGATCTGTCAAAAGACCTCTTATATTGTGCATATAAAAATAACAAAATAGCAATGTAGTATAACATCACACATAAGGAAAATAAATTATGTATATAAAAACAATAAAAATAATAATGCTTTTTAAGTAGTTAGGGTCATGGTGGGCTGTTGGCCTATTGGCGAAGGTGATGGGCATGTTCTTCAATGGGTCAGGTGAATATGATATTATTTATATCTTTATCCGGATATTATCCGTTTTTGTATCCGTATGCTGCTCAAAAAGCGTTTCCGTTTCTGTATTTTTATCCGTATTCGATCCGAAAATACCCGTATCCGGATAAGACCATCCACATCCGTTTTTTGGATCCGGTGGGAAAAATATCCGAACCATTTTTAAGTCAAGTCGTGGTAGGGAAGGAGCCCTTGCATCGTTAACGCCACCGACGTGCCCTAGTGCTTGGGTTGGGCCCTAATGCAGTGCCCACTTCATTGCGTCATATCTCTTCATAGGAGAATCAAGCTGATATAGGGTGTCATATAGATCTTGAACGTCGCTACCTGTGCAACGAACGCGCCGTGCCCAGTGCACGGGGAGGTGTCCACCTCCATACGGTCCAACGAGGCTTAGTCGGCCTTATGGCATGACGTGGGCCTAATGGCATGACTATGAAGTGAACTATAACGCGAAAGTTATGCAGCGAAAGCGTTGCGCCCAGTGCGGGGAGGTATTTAACCTCAGCACGACCTTGCAAAGGCCCTTGTTGGCCTCATGTTAGCAAAATTATGGAGCGTCCAGTGAAAGTCCTTGTGGCCTTTAGATCGTTGTGGCCCTTTTGGAGTGAAACTTTTGGAGAAAAGAAGCTCAACTGATACTCATAGGTTGGCGGATTGAATAACTTGCTGTCGAGACCCGCACTTCGTGTCCACGGGCATTTGGGTCACCATTCGGTGCTGACGGGGACTCTATGGAGGTGCATCACACAGTTGGGGTTGGCACAGATGTGCTAGTCGGTGTCTTCGTTTGGTGGTGGCAGTCGGTCGAGTGCGGCTTTGCAAAGGGGTTATGAGCTGACCGCAAAGGGATTATGAGCTGACAGAAACGACAGAGATTTTGGCTATAGATGCTTGTGAGTAGCTTTAATTGTCTATGTTCTTCAACTTCTATTTACAGGCAAACAACAGATTCTAAGGTGTTTTTGAGATCCTCTTGATCTGTGGTGGAAGAGCCGTGGACAGTGTGGCAAGCAGGCATTTTGTTGTCTTCAAGTGTAAGGTAGTTAAGAGTTGATGATCTTGTTTGGAGATTTGTTTTGCTTTTGTGCATGATGAGTCTTAATCTTTTTGTCCTTTGTTTTTTCCTTTTTCTTTTATATTAGCAGTGTACCCGTTTGGTGCATAGGCAGGGTTTAATTTATCAACGGTAACCGATAAAAATTTGCAGTTATCGAGCTTACCGCTCCGATCCAGTTTTAAAAACCGAACGGTAACCGAATTTGAATTAAAAAAATCCTAAAAAACTAGAGAAAATTCTAAGACGTGAAAAAAAATTCAAAAATAATATCGTTTGCATCATATTCTATAGAGAGAAAGTTTGAAAAAAATAAAAAAAAGTTGAAGCGTGCGGCTCAGTTATTAACTCATGTTAAAGAAAATATTAACATGTAAACACATATTTTTGTGTAGAATGTATCTTAAGAGGATCTTTAAAATTGATTTCACTTCATTTAGAGTTTTATTAATTTCTCCATGATTTTTACAAAGTTCATAAGCATAAGTGAATATGCTAAGAAACAACACTGTAATTAATTTTTTTTATGTCTACCATTATTTTTTCTACATAAATCATAGTACAAATAAACTATTAAAAGTGATTTCACTAATTTTGAAGGTGTGATGGGTCAGTCAGTTATGAATTAATCTAGTCACAACACATTTATACAATCATGCATGTTATAATAACTAATTCATGAGTTCATGTATTTTTAAAAGACACAGGATCACGTAAGAAGACTAACAAAATTAGTTTCATGATTTTTGATTAGCAAAGAGTAAACTATGCATTTAACTTCGTTAAATAAATACATTTTCTCACAGAAAATTTTTAACTTTTTATAAGTATAAATATTTTTATCATATAGATCATGTTAAAAAAACCCAACAAAATTTATTTAAAAACGATAACTAAAACCCTCTACAAAGGTAGAAACATTATTTCATATATTGAAATAAAGCTTCCACAACTAAAACCGAGGAACCGGCTTCTCTGACTGGAGGAAGCAAAGTCAGAGGACTGCAATAGTATGATCAGTTTTTTATGAGAAGATAAATAATAGTTTGATCTGAGCACTACAGTACTCGCACTGCTCACGAAAATACTGGCTGATTCCACTTAGCACACTGTAGCATTATTGTAGCGTTAAATCTTACCAGCCATTACCAATCCACCGGTTCACTGCGGATCAAAATTAGAGGAACCGGTTCCCAAAACCGGGCATTTCTATGTGGCCGGCCGCAACTGTTTCTCTTTCAGAGAAACTGTGCTTGCATTAGCCTTGTTTTCGAGCTCATCTTCTCACGTACCACCACGAGTGTTTGACCAAACCGACAGCAACATATTCAAGTTGTTGAACCGCAGCTCAGGGTCAAATAATCATCAGGATCCCCTCCCCTCCTCCAACTTTCAGAAAAATCGGTTCGCCATTCAGGCATCGACGCATCACGCATGGGTCTACCTAAGTTCACTACGAGGACATTACAAGCTGGGATGCAAATAATACTGCGGACCACACCGGCGTGGATGGTTGGGACCGCCGGACCGGTGGGTGAATTGGTGCTGCCACGCATGTTCAATGCAGGGAGCACGAACGGCGGATCGGAGTGGAGGGCGCGGCGGACGCCGGTTGATCGCCCCCTTCCTGTGCGTGTGCGGCCTGGATCGGTGTCGTATGGTCCACGGCCAGCACCGGTTTGGATATGTTAGCTTATCTTTAATAGATATTTTAAAATTTTATCTTTTATAATATTATTTAATATTATTATAATATTTTTTATTTTTTTATTTTTAATTACTACTATATTTTTTTATTTTTAATTACTCTCCTACTTCTTTCGAACCTATGGTCATCTAAATAGCGTTCTAAGAGAGAGGAGAGCAGCAAATTTGCTACTGCCATACCACTGTAGCCCTCTAGCCATACACTGTAGCGGTGGAAACCGGAGGTCGATACAGGCAGCAGAAATGGCACATGCGTCTGCTACAGTGATATGGCATGCTTTTTTGCCCTCAGCTGGAGCTAGCTTTAGCACGGGTGGATCGGTTCTTTGGCGAGGTAAGGTGGAGAGCGCTCAATCCTGCTTGAGTTCCATTGCTCCCGCGTTTGAGTGCAGATGTGCTCCAGCTTTGATTTTTTTTTTATATTGAAATCCTTTCGTGTGGTGTGTACAACAGATGATGCTTCTTGTCAGAGAAGCAAATAGTACAATACTACGTACGTGTTAAAACATGAAAGAAACACCAGTACAAACTCCAGTAATATTCTTGCAAATAATAATGCTCATCCGATAACTTTCCTCTTTTCTAGTACTTACTTACAGATGTAGCTCCTCCGAGCCAAAAGTCTGTGCTGCATTACTGATGCACAGAGTCTTTAAGCCTTTTTGTCGCCTCAATCACAAACCTTCCTGAACCGTCTCTGATAATATGCATTAACTCAGTAATAATCCCTCTATAAAAGCACAGCCCAACCAGTGGCTATGGTGACCGGTGTGGCGGTGTCATCAAGGCAGAAACGCACGTATGTGCAACTGCAACCCTTTTTTGCCAGTTTTCAGCATGATAATGTAGATCCGTACCACTAATAGAGTTTTCACCACATACTCCATGGAAATTGGAATCAGATGGACTTGCACGAAAGAAATCAGTGTCCGAAAAATTGATGCCGGCGTAGCCTTCGCGATGAACATCTCGTAGTACGTCTCAAGAGTCCAAGTGAAACGACCGCGATTTCGAAATGTCGAACGAGCAACTCGATCAGTCTGCGAAACAGGCTGTGTGGTTTGCAGAGACAGGTGTGATGCGATGCTGCCGTCCAATCGCATTTCAAACACGGAGTTACCCATCCCGGGTGATTGGTCAAGACCACCTCGTGGCCAGATTTCCATACAAATTCAGTGAGAACAGGAGCAGGTCCAGTGGAAATTCTCCTACCAAAACGGGAGGCATTCAGCTAGAAACGGAGTTTCTCCATGACCACGAGAGCTTGTTTGTACTTGGTGAAAAGAGAGGGTGATCCGCGCTTTGCTTTTGGTGCGCGTTAGCTTGGATCGTCAGCTTCGGGTGGTGCACCCTCGCGAAAGCCAGTAGCGGCCAATGCATGTGAGGTGGGCGTGCGTGTAAAGCCACACGGGGCCGAGGTGCGTGGGGCCGCGAGGCAGCACATGTGGCCCCAGCCCGTAAGGCAGCACGTGGTCGTGCTTCAGCATAGCTGCGGCGGCGGCGGCGGATTTGAAGGCCGTCAAAGTTAACCCGATTTCATGAAAAGGGACCTGCCTAGCTTCCTCGCTTTCATCTGACCGTTTCGCCCCTATGCAAGGCACTGCTCCTGCCATGGACGCCGCATCATGTGTGTGAGAATGTTACGATTGAATGCGCACTGTATGCATAGTAGTAACAGCTATTTATACATTATATGAACAGTTGTACTGTCACGTTCAAAACGCTAATCTAGTAATTAAGTATGTATAATAATCATAATATTATGGGTTAAATATATTTTTTTAAACAATCCGTTTTAAATTTATGCACGTGTCAACCATATATAGATATATGTATATTTATATTCGCAAGTGGATATAGTTTAGAGCTAGTTAAGGAGACCTCAAGCTATTTAGGAAGGAAGAGGAAACAAGAAGAAAGAAGACCTTAGATATTGCTCCCTGCAATCTAACTGTTAGTGCATAGAGTGTCTACTTAAGGAATCCACCAACTCTCACACTCTCACTCTCACTCTCATTCACTCTCTCTCTCTCTCTACACGAACCAAGCGAGAGAAGGGAGAGGACGACCCCGACGATTGAAGATCGACAGAAGAGACTTCCCCAAGCTCCTCAAGGACTTCCCTGAGCTCATCCCCTTCCTCCTTTACATCGGAGATGTTTTTACATGGGTTCATCCACCCTAAGCCAGTACACCACTCCAGAGCCCGATCCCTAAATCGGAGTTTCTTGGAGTGATCCCCTCTAAGAGAAGGCTTCCCCATTCTAAGGTGAGACATCTCCTATCATTTTTCTATCGTTCTCAAGCCCTAATCGGTCCTCATTCCGTTTAGACTTGAGCTACACCCTAGCCTAGATCTCATCTATGGAGCCTTCCAAGTTTGGCTCAGTGAATGTTGTTCAAACCACCTTAGAAGCACTCCACTAGTTTCCTAGAGCGTTTTCGTACCCTTCGTGGTTGAAGGCAACATCGGAGCATTCGTCGATGACCTTGCCAAGGTGGCGCCAGCAGGGCCCAATGGCCTGACCACTATTATGGTCGGTATTTACGCATGCTAAGGATCCCCTTGACACCGATCATTGGCTTTAGGCCATTGAGTAGAAGCTCGTGCTTCTCAGGTGTGAGGACCACAAGAAGGCTCAATTTGCTGCTCATCAGCTTCAGGGTGCCGCCAGCATGTGGTGAAACAACTATCTTCCCATGCATACCGCTAATCACCGGGTGTCTTGGATAGAGTTTTGCGAAGCCTTTTGTGACTATCATATTCCCAAGGGGATGATGGATATCAAGAGGCGAGAATTTCTTGACCTTAAGTATCACGACAAATCTGTCATGGCATATGTGCAAGCATTCAACAACTTGGCCCAATATGCGCCGGAAGAGGTCAATACCGATGGAAAGAAGCAAGATTGCTTTGTGCTCGGTCTCTCCACCAATATGCAAGACTGCCTCTCCGCTCATGAGTTTGCCAACTTTAATAAGTTGGTGAGCACCTCCCTCACCGTCAAGCACAAGATGAATAATCACAAAGACGAAAAGAAGTGCAAGAGGGTTTCATCCCCTTTAGTGGGCAGAACTTCTCAACGTTTGCGTACAGAGAGTCATTCTGCTTCACAACCAATATGGGTGGTGCAACGTCTGTACCCCTCATCGCAAGGGCAAGCTCTAAGACCTGTTGGATTCCAAGGAGGTGTGACTGGTGGCCCTGGAGGCCCATGCTACAACTGTGGGCATACCGAACACTTAGTGTGGGATTGTCAATTCCCGAAGCTAGGAGTTGAGGTGTCTATTCAAAGGCCACCACTACTGCTGCAACCCCTCTTGTCAAGCTCCCAAGGCTGAACAAGCTCCAAAGCATGGCCGAGTGAACCACATCATTGCCGAAGGAGCTCGAGAGGATGACATCGTACTTGTTGGTATACTACTTTTGAATTCCCACCTTGCAGTTGTTCTTTTTGATTCTGGAGCATCCAATTCTTTTGTCAAGGTGGGTTATGTCTTATGTCACAACCTAGCCACTAATACCCTACCTTCTTCTTATCATATTTATGCGTTTGGTACCTAGTTATAAACCAATCAAGTCGTTTCTTCAGCTGAGATTATCATTGAAGGAGTTCGTTCTCAGCGAACTTGATTGTGCTTGATACCATAGGAGTCGACGTCATTTAGGGATGAATTGGCTAACCATGAACAAGGTCGTTGTTGATTGTGCTCAAAGGACTATCACTCTTGATGATCCATCTAACACCTAAGTCCATCTGAAGTTTAAGGTGATCTTTGTCTCTGTGCTTTGAAAGGTATCGTGACCATGGACCTCCTGGAGATACATGTGGTATGTGAGTTCCTCGATGTATTTTTGGAAGAATTGCCGAGAATGCCACCCAACCGGGATATCGAGTTCGTCATTAAGCTTGTGCCTGGAACAGCTCCAATATCCAAGTGTCCTTATCGGATGTCTCCCAATGAGTTGGTGGAATTGAAGAAGCAATTGAAGGAGTTGCTAGATAAAGGATTTATTCGACCGAGCTCCTCACCTTGGGGATGCCAGGTTCTCTTTGTCAAGATGAAGGATAACACTTTGTAGATGTGTGTTAATTACTGTTCGCTCAATGTTGTCACAATCAAGAACAAATACCCTATTCCCTGAATTGATATATTGTTCAACCAGTTGATCGGTATCCGTTTCTTCTCTAAGATCGATCTGAGACTGGGCTACCATCAAATCAAGATCTGAGAGGAGGACGTACCTAAGACAGCTTTGTTCTACTCATTATAGGCTCTATGAGTATACTGTCATGTCCTTTGGTCTGACCAATGCACCAGCTTTCTTCATGTACTTGATGAACATAGTCTTCATGGAAGAACTCAACAAGTTTGTTATGTTTTTCATTGATGATATTCTCATATACTCCAAAACTGAAGAAGAACATGCAGAATATCTCCGAGTTCTTCTTGGATGACTTTGAGATCACCGTCTCTATGCCAAGTTCAGCAAGTGCGAGTTTTGACTTAAGGAAGTTGCTTTTCTAGGTCATGTCTTCTCTGAAAATGGAGTCGCCATTGACCCGAATAAGGTGCAAGAGGTTCTCAACTGGGTTGAACCCAAGAGTGTCATCGATATTTGGAGTTTTCTCGGACTTACGGATTATTACCGCCGGTTCATCGAAAACTTCTCTAAGATTTACAAGCCCATGACTGAGCTTTTGAAGCAAGGTCGTGTATTCGAGTTGTTAAACAAATGCGAGATAGCTTTCCAAATTCTGAATAGTCTGCTCATGACAACACCTGTTCTCGCTCAACCGGATATTCACAAGAGCTTTGATGTCATTTTTCATGCCTCTCGTATCGGTCTCGGTTGTGTTCTCATGCAAGAAGACTGAGTTGTCGCCTACGCCTCATGCCAATTGAAGCCGCATGAGGAGAATTACCCGACTCACGAGAGCTTGCGGTAGTTGTGCGTGCTCTGAAGATTTGGGATCACTATTTATTAGGCAACCTTTGTCACATCTAGACGGATCACAAGAGTCTCAAGTACATCTTCACCTAGGTTGACCTGAATATGAGGCAGAGGAGATAGCTTGAACTGATCAAGGATTTTGAGCTGAAAGTCCATTATCATCCTAGCAAGGCGAATGTTGTCGCCGATGCCCTAAGTCGAAAGGATCGATGCAATTGCCTCTTGCTCAAGCCCAAAGATGCCACTCTTTGTGATGATTTCTAAAGGCTGGGACTCAAGATAGTTCCAGAGGGATTCCTTGCTAATCTGGAGATAAAATCCACCTTCCTCGACCAAATAAAGGAAGCCCAGAAGAAAGATAAAGGCATAAAGAGGATTCATGACAAGATCAAGGAGGGACAATCCAAATGCTTCACCCTGGATGATGAAGGTACCTTGTGGATCGGAAAGCGATTGGTGGTTCCTATGGTTCCTGAGTTGAAAAGGAAGATGCTGGATGAAGCTCACAAATCTTTATTGTCCATCCATCCTGTTAGTACCAAGATGTACCAAGACCTCAAACAAATATTTTGGTAGACTCACATGAAGTGAGAAATTGCCCGCTATATGTTGGAATGTGATATCGGTTGGTGCGTAAAGGCTTATCATTTAAAACTGGCCGGTACATTGCAATCCTTGTGTGTTCCTTCATGGAAATAAGAGGTGATTGGCATGGATTTCATCATTGGTTTGCCCAAGGCTTCTCAAGTCTATGACTCCATCTGGGTGATCGTGGCATGGCTCACGAAGTCCACACACTTCCTTCCTGTAAAGAATTGGTAAAATGCAAAGGACTATGCTGAGTTATTTCTTCTGCGCATCATTTTCCTTCATGGAATTCTAAAGAAGATAGTTCCCGATCATCAATTCACCTCTCACTTTTGGAGAAGCCTCCACGAGGCTATGGGAACTGAATTGTTCTATAGCACGGCTTTTCATCCACAAACCAAAGATCAAACTGAGAGAGTTAATCAAATTCTTGAAGATATTCTAAGAGCCTATACGCTCATATATGAGAAAAGATGGTAACTTTGTTTGCCATGAGTTTTCATACAAAAGTTATCAGTCCAGTATCCAGATGGCTACATTCGAAGCTCTCTATGGAAGGAGATGTCAAACGCCATTGAATTGGTCCGAGTCCGGTGAAAGAGTTTTCTTAGAGTCCGTGAAAGAGTTTTCTTAGGCCATGTTTTGTTGAAGAGGCAGAAGAACATGTCAAGACCATTCGCAAAATGTCTTCTCACAGCTTAATTCTGACAGAAGAGCTATGGAGATCATCGCTGATGAGAGCTAGTGTTCACCATTGGAGATTTTTTCTATCTCAAGGTGTCTCCTCTAAAAGGGGCACAACATTTCCAAGTCAAAGGAAAATTGTCACCTCGATATGTGGGACCTTTCCAAATCATCACTCGGCGAGGAGAGGTGGCCTATCAGTTGGACTTACCTCCATCACTCTCCACCGTTCACAATGTGTTCCACGTATCACAATTGAAGAAATGCATTCGAGTTCCAACCGAAGTCATTGAAATTTAAAATGAAAACTTGCAACCCGATATGACTTATTGCGAGCGACCAATTTGGGTTTTGGGCAAAACAAAACGCAAGACTCGACATCACTCCATTAAATTCATCAAAGTGCAATGGAGTAATCGCACAGAAGATGAAGCTACATAGGAGCATGAAGATCGAATCCGCTCCAAGTTTCCTCATCTTTTTGAGAATGTGTGAGTATCGTTCCATTTCCGCATATATTGGGCGTCTCATGTGCCCATGGTTCATCCTCATGTTAGTTGAAAATTCCTTCCCAAAAGATTGTGCTTAGAAATTGTCACAATCAGGAGAATGCTCTCCTAGCGGTCCAACCACACCTCTATCATTCTGACCGCCAGAAGAGCTCAGGACCAATTTTGCTCTTTGCTCTTTGGCGGTCTGACCACCCTAGTCTTGTGGTCTGACCGTGAGAGCCCCTCAGTGCCCAAAACTCTCTACATGATTGGCGGACTAACCGTCATCCTCGCAATCCAACCACCATTGAGCCCCGCGGTCTGACCAAGCTTTTTCACGGTCTAACCGCCTAGGCAAATGTTTCCGTGACTTCTCCCTGAGTTTGTTGAATATCAGGATGAGATTTTTTTAGGGGGGGGGGGGGTGGATTTGTCATGTCCCAAAACCCCAATCTAGTCATTAAGCATGCATAGTCGTCATGACATCATGTGTTAAACACATTTAAAAAACAATCCGTTTTATGCACGTTTCCACCATATGTAGATATATTGTCACGTCCCAAATCATTAATCACGCAATTAAGCATAATCATGCTTTTTTAAGAATTATATTTAATTTTGCATAATTATAATTCGGAATACTAATGTAATTCATTTGAAATCATTTGGATAAGAGAAAGAAAATTGGGAGGGAAAATAATAGAAATTGCATTGGAAATACCCCTTTTCTCTAACATGTGGGCCCCACAAGTGACCCACCATCCCAACCACCAAATGGGGCAGCCCCACCTGCCCTCTCTCTCCTCCTCTCACTCCCCACGTCCCCACCTGAGAGCTCCCCTCTCACTCTCCCACTCAAGCTCACTCTCTCCTTTCTCCCAAAAATTCGAGCTCAAGTGGGGATTCAAGGTATGCATGTGGTACCATTGCATTCTCTAGCTCATGAGCTACTCATCTATCCAATCCATTTTCGTTTTTGTGGAAGAATCGAGTAGTTCTTGAAGTTGTTGGCGTTCTTGAGCTTTTTGAGCAAAAATAGAGTTTTGGTAAAAAATGAGCTCTAGAATCATGTTGCTAGTTGATGAGTAAGTTCCAGGGCCTTTGGGCTACCCCTAACATGTTCCCTTTAGGCTTGGAAAAGATCGCAACTCAAATCAACCAAAAATCCACTCGAGAACAGCTTTTCTGGGCTGACCCGGATATTTCGGACTCACCCGGAGACTCCGGGTTTAGCAGAAATGGTCCGTTGAATTATGTTGAAAATTGGTTAAGGTTTAGGGTACGAGATTGGTCTAGAATCCTTTGAATTGGGCATATGCACGTTTGTGTGGCATAGATTTGTTAAGTGAGTCAAATCACCCGAGGGAAAAATTCGTGAAGAACCCAAGTCTGCATCACCCGGATAATCCGGTCAAACCTGGAGACTCCGGGTAGTTGCATTGTCGAGTAACGAGAGCTTCGTTTGGAGCCTCACTCGGAGTGTCCGGCACATCCCAGATAGTCCGGACCAACTCGGAGGTTCCGGGTTAAGTTAGAGTAGCGGCTAACCGAGAGCCTTCACCGGAGGATGGCCCGAATACTACGAAACCCGGATATTCCGGATTCACCTGGATGCTCCGGGCCAGTCAAATAAAAAGGCAGCAACCGAGCGCCTCTTCCGGAGGTTCACCCAGAGGGTCCAAACCCGGATACTCCGGATGGCTGTTTTTTTTCGGTTTTCATTTAGATCGTTTAGTATTGCATTGATTTGCATATCTTATACTTCTAGCATGTTGTTAAGCATTTGGCATGTTGTTAAGCATTTGGCATGCCTTGTTGCATTCATTCATGCTCATCATTGCACGCGTTCTTGTTTAGCTAATATGGAGCTGGAGCGGGAGGCGACCGTGGTCGAAGACAACTCCAATCTTCCGGATTTCTGCGAGTGCTGCGTGGGTAACTATAGGCAGTCACCTGAGGAGCAAGGCAAGCATATATCATATTGCACCTTTGTCGAATCGAATGAAATCTAAATATTGATAAACTATGCTTATGTATAGGTTTGCATGTATAGGTAGTCGATGTCGGATTTTTATGGGTAGAACCTATGTTGATTGCATAATCCCTATCTTGAATTGTTCATCTATATCCTTATAGCCTTGGTAATATGGTAAATGTCTAAGAGTCGATCGAAATGCTTAGCAATGCATAGTTCCTCGGTAGAATACGAGCAATAGTTCGACCGTTGTTCGCGAGCTTAGGGCTTACTACTTGTTGACATATATGGTTATGTGGATGTTGGTTGGATGAGTGGTGAGTATGAGACGAGATGTGGGCGGTGTTAGGGGTGTTGTCTCCTCTTAGCTCGTTTTTGTTGTAAATTGTTGAAATCAGTTGCATGCTTAATACTTGTAATATAAATGTTTATTACTCACTCTTTATTTAGCTATGTTATGATGTATACGTTGGAAGGCATGTATTCCGATTCTTGGGCACAAAAAATGTGCCGGGACTACTGGGATGATATTCTGATTAATCATCGAGGTTGTGATTATGAATAATGACCATCTTCATGATTAATTAGAATATTATTTGGACGGTTCCTCACATATATGTACATATATGCATACCTATATTCGTGAGTGGATATGTTTTGGAGCTAGTTAGGAAGACCCAAAGCCATTTACAAAGGAGGAAAAGAGAAGAAAGAAGACCCGGGAAATTGCTCCCCGCGGTCTAACTAGCGCCAACCGTGGTTTGACCGCCAGTGTACATAGCGTCCACTTAAGGAATCAACCAACTCTCTCTCACACACTCTCACTCTCACTCACTCTCTTCACACAAACCGAGGGAGAGAAGGAAGAGGATGACCCCAATGACCGAAGATCGACGGAAGAGACTTCCCCAAACTCCTCAAGGACTTCACCGAGCTCATCCTCTTCCTCCTCTATGCTGGAGACGTTTCTACGTGGGTTCATTCACCTCAAGCCTGCACACCAAACTGGAGTCCGATCTCTAAATCGAAGCTTCCCCAAAGTGATCCCCTCTAATAGAAAGCTTCCCTACACTAAGGTGAGACATCTCCTACCAATTTCCCATCATTCTTGAGCCCTAATCGGTCCCCATCCCATTTAGACTCGAGCTCCACCCAAGCCTAGATCCCATCCATGGAGTTTTCCAAGTTTGGCTCAATGAATGTTGTCCAAACCACCCTAGAAGCATTCAACTAGTCTCCTAGAGCATTTTGGTACCCTTCGAGGTTGAAGGCAACACCAGAGCCTTCGCCGGTGACCTCGCTGAAGTGGCACCGGCAGGGCCTAGCGTTCTGACAGCCATTTTGGTCGGTTTGGCCGCCAGAATGAGACTTAGCAAATTAGTTCCATTTCAGAATCTATAGTCAGGAGTCAGACCTCCGGTAGAGCCGGTCTGACCACCCAAGGGACTGGTCTAACCTCTAGAGCACAAATCTCTCTACAACCCAATTATCTGACCGCCACTTCTTTCGGTCTAACCGCCAACTGCATAGTGCATTGTAGTCTCTAATTGTCCCATTTGAAATTCAAACCTTTTCTAACCCCATTCATTTATCGATCTTCTACAAATGCTTTTGAAAATACGGTGTTTTTCATACCAGTTGTGGTTCATGCATCATAAGCATACATTTTTATCATCATTTTCCTATTCAATGCATTCTCGACTTATTTAGAGAGGAACATGCCGATGGTTCAAGTGATCGAAGGTGACACCGAACTATCAGAGTTTTGTGAGTGTTACGCAGGAAGCGTCAGACAAGCACTGAAGCAGCAAGACAAGTATCTAAACATATTTCACCTTATAATTTGGATCATGTGGAGTCTAAATTGATAAATTATCTCTTTATGTATGCTATGCATATTAGTCAGTCGATGTTGGGAGTCGTGGGTAGAACCTATATTGTTGCGTTACTCCTACCTTGGTTATTGATGTTTCATATCCTTGTAAATCAGGTATAACAATGTTGATGTCTAACATAGGAGTATTCGTGATGCTTATCAATGCATAGGTCCTCGGTAGAAGTCAAATAGTGGTTCGACCATCATTCGTGAGCTTAGGACATATTCAAACATTCATGAAAATGATTATGATGTTGGAATGTATGAGTTGTGAGGAGAGGTGAGATGTGGGTGGTGCTAGGGGTAGGTCAGGAGAGGAACCTGAATTCTATAGATCGCTTGTATCGGTTAAGCCGACCGTTGATTGTTGTTGGCTTTAGCACTTTTTTGTACTTATCACATATCCCAATATGTGACAAATAAGCAAAATACTTTTGTAGTTGTGACACTTTGGCGTGCGAATATAGTGATGTGGGCATAATAGACTTGTAGATGTATCTAGTTTGCTCACGAAGTAGTTCTAGATTACCTTCACACCTATAAGCGTATGTTCAAACAGTTAGGGCTTATTAGAAAAGGTTAACATGAGTACCCCTTATGTGGACCTGTGTGGTCACACAAGCCGAATTGTCATCGAGTCATGCGGGTAAAGAAGTACCCCCTGTAAGGTGTAAGATCAATTCGAATTGTCGCGCTCTTGGTTATGAGCATGCTTTTGTCCATCCGTATCAATCGTAGAGTTTCGATTTTGGAATGTTGTGTGACATGTTGAGAAGTGTTGGTGATATAGATGATGAATTGAGATGGTTCATGCGATCGTTATGGTTATGTTGATAATTTCTGGATAGGAGGGTACAAGTTTAGTGTTGTAGATGCTCACATGCTAGAGTATAAGAATGCTTTTGTATATAAATTCACTTAACCAGTATAGCTGATTCCTTGCTATTTCATCACAATGCATAATTCTTGGAGTCAGGTTATTTATTTCTACCTATTATAGATTAAGTCTTACGAGTACCTTCGTACTCACACTCCTGTTTCAGGCGCTACCGATGAAGAAGAGGTAGTGTTTGGCTACTTCGTACCCACCGATGCTGACGACAGGCAAGAGTAGTGCTATCTACTCATGTGGCGTGGTCTTGGGGTGATGCCTAAGGGCATATGGCGTTGTCCATCTTTTGTTGTTAATAACTTTATTTTCCATCACGTAGAAACTCTAATCATCTAGGAGTGAAAATTGTCTTTGTCCACCTAGTGCTTGTACTTTGTAAACTAGTATGAATGTGTAATGACTCAAAGTCTTGTAATATATTTATGTTAATCGCTCTTTATTTGTCTTGATGTGATGAAACGGTTGTAAAGACGTGTGTTTTGATCTTAGGCGCAAACACATGACGGGACTACCGAAATTGGATTCTGGTTAATCATTGGGGTTATGATTGTGGAAATGATCATCCTGATGATTAATTTAAATACAATTTGAATGGTTTCTCACAATGTGGCATCAGAGCAAGGTTTAATGAAGGAGCCTAAAAAAATGCTTAGGATGGGTTAATAAAAATACCAACTCTACCAAAGAAACTCACTAAAATTTATTACCGTATCCTAAGTATATGGTTTGTTTATTCTTCACATTGTCTTAGCACTTCCCGTACCTCTGCTAGTTGTTAACATACCTAATCTTGATCTCTAACTTGTCTCCTCCTCAATGGGTTATGGATTGCCGCTTTTGGGCAAGTAGTTCTAAGTTGGTGGAGATGAAAACAATGAAATAGGGCGCAATTTCTTTCTCTTTATCTCTTGAACGGTTAATTAACTATTTTATGCCCCTAAGTATGATATGTTCGTAAATGTATCGAGATGATGATATTGCTTCTTGGATTGAGTCTCTTTCATAGTTAAAATGTTTCATCATGTGTGGAATGCAATGGAAATATCACTGGCACCAGACTTCCAGCGGTTTGACCGCCGGTGCCTGAGGTCTGATCACTAGCTCACGGTCTGACTGCTAACAACTGGCGCAAAATGTGTTGTGAGCTGTGAGTAGGGCTACGTATATAGTCATGTTGAATCATACCTTTGAGTATACATTTTCCTTAAAATATAATGCCCTCGTGTGCATCACTTACCGGGGTCCGACGATGTCAAGAAGTTCATCAGAAATTGCCGCATTGATCCACATGACCACAATAAGATTCTCTTTGATCCACTTGGGATCATTGTGGTGTGGATCCGCAGAGGCAACATGCACTACATGAAAAAGGACACAAGTGATGAGTGATAATCGTTATGGGTGACGTGCGGGATCCGTCACCTCGAACGTGTCAATAATGACTAGTTATAAGTTATGGGTTATGACCCATCACCAATGATGTCATAAGTGACAGGATCCTGATGAATGATTATCACTCTTTCCTGATGACTAGTTCCTAATAATCGTTGACCCGTCACTTGTGACTTGTTCCTAATGAACAATTTTTGTGTTTTTCCGATTAAAAAAAGTCAAAAATATATATTTTTTTCACCCGAGCCATCCCACGCAGGGGTCATCACCATTTGCCACGTGTCACATGCTATTTTTCACACTATTTTTATACTCTGCATTCCGTGGGGATCGAACCAGCGACATACCCTCATGTGCATAGCTGCCTTACCACCTCACCCTTGTATGCGTTCTGAAGGAAACATGATATTTTATCCTTTTAATCTTTTTTTGCTGATGATCATCAATGAAGGGTCATAACTGTGATCCGTCATATGACTATTTTTGCCAAATTGTTGATTACTGAATTGTTGATTTACATATAAACTTTTATAAATTTCAGAATATCTCATGCCAAATTTGTATAAATATTTTATGAATTTCATAATATCTCATATCAATGATCATAATTTGATAGGTGACCCAAAGTGTATTCGATCAAACGGGTATAACTTTTGCATATAGACTCCGATTTTGATATTGTTTTGACTCTATGGATATCTAAAGAAAAAGTTACATCCGTTTCTCTCCCACTTTGTTAGATTTGATGAATTTTTCAAGGCAAAAAATGGCTTAGAAGATTGATTTCTCGCTCCCTGAAGTTTCTGCACCATTTTTGAAATGTGTGTTTGTGTCTATAGCCGAAACCCCTTACATCAAAATTGAGCAAAAATGTACAATGATTCCTATTATAGTGTTGCTGAGGTGAGAAAAAATAAGAGAAAAATAAAAAACCTTTGTGCCACTACACCGTCATACCCTACACCAGTTATAAATTTAGTATTTACATTTATACTTTTATGTATAAATATTCAGCTATAGCATGGTTGTAATATTTCTGCAAAATATCTTTTTAGATCTATGTTTTAGTTTTTAGTTGGGCAAATTAAGTAAGAAATGACAATACTTTGTTAGCTCTAATAACAGAGCTAAGTCATCAATGACAAGTTATAACATGACCCGTCACTTATTGCTTATCTTCGATGACGGGTTGTAACATCACACATTACTTATGACTAGTCCAGTGAGATCCGTCTTGATGATAGGTCATAAGTGACGAGTTGTAATATGACTTGTCACTGATTACTAACCTAGGATGATTTATCACTGATGAGTTGGTCATTAGTGATGTATCACAACTTTACCCGTTACTAATATCATAAATGATAGATAACTTTATGACCCGTTACTGATGACCTGTCATAAGTGATAGATCATAGTCCGACTCAAACCCAAAGCTATATAAGTGACGAGTGTAACAGAATCTGTCACTTATAACTTTTAAGTGATAGGTTCTGATGATACGCCACTTATGTAGTATCTTTTTTTATCTATTTTTATGTTACAGTGGTCACGACAGTTGAAGCAACCAAGACCGAAAAGATTACGCTATTTGATGTAGTTGTTTGCAGGGATATTAAGAGTGAAGCAAGCAAGAGATTTGATATTGACAGTACGGATAGCATGGGAGATGGGAATGGTGACTGTGGATGAAGTAAAGATGACCAAATGGGCCAATCGGGCCGGCCCGGCACGAGCCCAACTCGGCACGGCCCGATTGGCCCATTTACTGTTACGGGCCGTGCCGTGCCGGCCCGCGTGCCGAGCCGTCGGCCCACGGCACGGCCCAACTGTCACCGTGCCGTGCCGGGCCGACCCACGGCACGGTCGGCACGATGGGTCCGTTCGGCACGATGGGCCCATTCGGCACGGTGGAGGCACGATAGGCCCGTTTGGCACGACGGGCCCGACCGGCACGGTGGAGGCACGACGGGCCAGGTTGGCACGGGAAGGCACGACGGGCCCGGCCGGCACGGTGGAGGCACGTTGGGCCCGTCAGCACTCAAAAAGATAGGAAAAAATCAAAAATAATAGCTAAAAAAATCCCAAAAAATAAAAAAAATATAGAAAATAAATACATAACATCTTTATTGATTGGTTGCCTCGTTAAAAACCTTTCTACTAGAAGGAAAAAAGAGTACAACCTATGATTATGCTCCGAAAATTACATGGTTTCATTAGAAACCCCAGAATTTTGCTTGCAATTTTTAATATGCTTCCTCAAGTGTCCCGTTCCATTTGGAGATCTGGCACCTATTTCTATGCTGCATATATTACACTTAGCAAATCTTACCTGTTCCCCGTTAATTTCTCTGAAGACCTTTTCAAAATGTTGCCACACCCATGACCATGCACGCGAGTTCTCGGCGTCTTGATCCATGAATTGAAATATGGAATTGGTTTCTTGATGTGAAGTGACTACTTGCTACTTGGCTAGCAAATAGGAAAAGAGAGATGGGTGGGCAGGGTGGGCAATGAGAATACATGGAGTTTGAGATGGAGTATATGGTATTTATAGGCCACGATGAGAGGAGAGGTAGGTGAGGGTGGGGCCGCGGGGGGTATTTTAAAAAAATAAACAAAAAACATGAATAAAATAAAAAAAAACTTAGAAATAATAGGGGCACATGATTAATTCTAAAAATGAGCTTTATTGATAGGTTGTCTCATTAAAAACCTTTCTAGCAAAGGAAAAAAGAGTACAACCTAGCTCAGAAAATTTGAAATTACACGTTCTCATCAGCATCTAGATACAAATTTTGGAATGATTCTTCAAGCTCAGTATTTTCTGCAGTGTGTTGCATTCGTGCTTCAGCTTGTTCCCAATCCTTTACTATGGTGAGTATTTCAACCATCTCACTTGACAGATTTGTTCTTCTCTCTTCGATTATCCTTCCTGTAAGACTGAAGGCAGCCTCAGAAGAAACTGTAGATACAGGAACCGTTAACAAATCTCGCGCTAACAGTGAAAGCACTGGATAATTCGTCTTGTGCTCATGTCACCATTGCAGTATGTTGAAGTTTTCTTGTTCGTGGCTGATAACGTCACTGTCGATGAAGGTAGTTAGCTCCCCTCCGGATGTTGGAATTCCGGTGCCCGTAGACGATCGTGACGAAGAGTCTGAACTTCTTGATGAAGAACCTGCACCAAATATTTTCCCCCACGTTGTCGTCTTCTTACTTGTTGTGGGTGCTAGTGGAGGTCGTTGCAGGTGAACTCCGCCATACTTTGTTTCATATTTACTATAAATTTCGAATAACTTAGAATGAATATTAGTATAATAATTAGAATAATCATGGCCAAGAGCATCACCTAGAATTGCGAGAACTCTACAGAAAGCTGCAATTTTAGCTCTAGGATCTAAAATAAAGGCAAAAGCGTATAACAAAGGAATTTCTTTCCAATACTTTAAGAATTTAGATTTCATAGGAACTACACAATCTCTTAGAAGATTGTCATTTTCATAGTTGTTTTAATGAGTAGCAATTTCAACAATATTATGCACTACTAAATAAGATGTTGGATAATAATCTCCTGATAAACTCATAGTTGAATCATAAAAAAATTCAAGAAACTCCAGTATCCTTTCAGCAACATACCAATGCGCTTCCGTGAGTAAAGTTTGACCCCATGTTGATGGTAATGTGTATGAATAAACACACCAAATGTGCTCTTATATGGTATATAATTTTTTTAAGCATCAATAAAGTAGAGTTCCATCTCACCGGCATGTCCAAAGTAAACTTACGTGGACGCACACCCATTGTAACACAATACTGTTTATATGCTGCAATTCGTTGGTTAGAGGAGTTCACAAAAGATATTGCAGTACGAAAATCTTCTAAGTATCGCGACAACCTCTTCAAACCGGATTTTACTATAAGATTGATAATATGACAAGCACAACGTTGATGTAACCAGAAAGATTCAGCATAAGTACTAAACAACGGAGTAAGAATATCCATTGCTCTAGAATTTGCACCGGCATTATCTAAAGTGATAGAAAATATTTTATTCATGAGGCCAAAGTCTGCAACTACTTGAGATATTTTTTCAGCAATATTTTCACCGGTATGCGCGTTGTCAATCAAACGAAAACCTATTATTCTCTTTTCTAATTCCCAATTATTATTAACAAAATGAGCAACCACACTAAGATAATCCTCTCTAGCCCTACCTGCCCATTTGTCCGAGGTCAAAGCAACTGAAAATGTACATGTTTGCAACATTTCTTTAAGCTTGCTACGACACACATTATAGTATTTTACCATATCCCTACTAGTTGTCTGTCTAGAAACATGCGTGAACCTAGGATTATGAGCTTGCTTAATGTAATCTTCAAATGCAGCAGACTCACCGATATTGAGTGGTAGATCCGCTCTTGCAATGAAGCGACATAGCTCTTTTCGAGCATTAGCAGAGTCGTACTCCCAATGATGAACAGAGCCGTCGGGGTTGTACTGCAACACCGTCTGCTTCATGGCTGCTCCACTCTTTCGCTTGCAACTTATGGCGTGCCTCTTCAAGTGCCCCGTTCCACCCGAGGGCTTTGCAGATAATTCATTTTTACAAATATAACATCTAGCATACCTGACACTTACCCCATCTTCCTCTTTGTAGATCCTTTCAAAGTCTTGCCAAACTTCAGAAGTACCGGCTCTTGATCTTTTAGACCCGCTGCTTGCTAATGTGTGCGCACTTGTAGAGCCTGACGATGGAACTGCTGCTGCATCACCTGGATCTGGATGTGAACCAACCGGAGGTTCACCGTCGGGTCCATCATCACCTGCAGCACTGGTATCAAAGGGGCCGTAGTCCCCTGTGAGTCCTTGGAGAAAAAAAATCATGATCTATGGATGTATCATGATCACCGGCATCCATGATCAATGTCGAATGACACTACAAAAATTGCAAATATTCAGAGTTAGAAATAATCAAGTAATAAAACTAATAATAAAATAAGACTCAACAACGATGCAAAAAAAAATCACCAAGATTTCTTCAACTTCAAGATAGCAAGTCAGCAGGATGATGATTTTGGAATTGCTCGGATTTTTTTGCAACAATTCAAACTAATTTTACCAAATTATCGCTAATTCTCACGAACTTTGAAACAAGAATGAGAGGAGGAAATAAGAGAGAAAATGGTGTTGCTGGTGTGGAATGGAAGGGCAAGGTGCTCCTCTATTTATAGGTGAAAAATGGTGTTTTTTGCAATTTTTTTCGAATTTTTTGGAGCTCAAACGGTCACAAAACGGCTATAAAATTCAAAAATATCGGGTTAACAGGTTAAACGGGCCGTTCCCGGCCCGTTTAACCCGTTAACCCGCGTGCCCCCGCCGGCCCATCATGCCCCCACATGCCGGCCGGGCCGTGCCCCCCGCGGTGGGCCGTGCCATGTCGTGCCGGCCCGGCCGTGCCGTGGGCCGCTGCGTGCCGAGCCGGCACGGTGGGCCGTGCCGTGCCGGGCCGACCGTGCCGGGATGGGCCGCCGCGTTCCCGGGCCGCGCCGTGCCGGCCCAGCCCGGCCGTGCCTCCTGGGCCACTCGTGCCTGAGCCGGACCGTGCCGTGCCGGGCCATGCCCGTGCCTGCCGTGGGCCGGGCCGTGCCCGTGTCGGCCCGTTGTGCCGGCCCGCCGTGCCGCACGCTTGGCCCAGGCACGGCCCGTGACCTCGTGCCGTGCCGGCCTGGGTCGGACCGTGCCTGGGCCGTGCCTACAGTTCCGTGCCTCGGGCCGGCCCAGTAAGCACGGTCCATTTGGACATCTTTAGGATGCATAGCCAAGGGCAGGAGAAGGAGGAGCAGAATCGGCACCGAAGGCCGGTGGAGCAGACATGGCTGATCGTGGAAGGCCGAGGAGCTTAGGGCACTAATACAATGTGATAATGTTGTGATTGAATGCGCACTGTATTCATAGTAGCAACAGCTTATTTATAGATTACATGAGCGTTTGGGTGCTAGGGTGTGGTTACAAAGTTGTTACGGATCATAGATGAGTGCACAGATGAGAGCCACCGTTGTGCTTCAGTTAGATAAGACTGCGGGTAGCCTTGTCTCGGTAACGGTGCTTGACTTTGTCTCGCTAGCAATATGTGGATTGTGTCGCTATGGGCTATGGAGACTGGAGAGTACATTTTTCTCCTTTTGTTGAAATGGAGATTACGCGTTCCTGTATTTCCAGTAAACACCAAATCTAGCATCACACAAAAATGAGGTTGATTTTATATCAGCTTTTTCCTATTATCTCTTTGGAATTAGAAAAAAGAATTTACAGGCGCTTGATTCATCCCGATGGTGTAACACCTCTCTTCTTTGGGATTCCGATTACAATGATCTACTGTAACTGGTTCAAATACAACGCAGTTAAAACTTAGGTCAAAGTCTAAAAATAGATAACATACTAAATCATATTTAAAAAAGATAATATAATACTGTATTTATAAATTTAGCATATGTATTCGTCACATCATTCAACGAATATGAGTTTTCAGTACACCGTGCACCAAAAAATAGTGAGCCCAGGTGTTTTCAACACCTCATGTGCTAAATACGACATTATACACCATATTCGGTACATGAGGTGCTGAAAACACACTGTACTTGGCACCTTATGTGACAAATACAGCCGGGGTCGACCACATGTTGCTTTCGGCACCTCACGTCGCGTCTTGTCGCTGCTTTCGATGCGGGGTGTGATATGTGGGGATTCCTGTGCTACTTTCGGTGCCAAATAAAATGAGCTCGCTAGCTTCAGTTGAGAAGCAGCAGCGTGAGAAGAGGAGGCAGCAACAGCGTGAGAAGAGAAGGCAATAGCAGCGCGAGTTGAGCAGGAGCAGCAGGAGAGGAGTAACGCGAGGAGCAGTAGGACGAGAATAGAAGGGAGTAGCAGTGCGAGTAGAGGAGGAGCAGTAGGAGAGGAGTAACACGAGGAGGAGGAGCGTGAGTTGAACACTTCGAGAGTGCTCTCTTTCCTTCAAGTAATTACTTACATTTTGTATTTAATTAAATTTTAGATTAGTAATTGTAATTAGAGTAAGTAAATTGTTTAATCCATTTGATTATATTTTTTAATTATATTAAATTGATAACTTAGAGTACTTATATTATTTGCTTAGTTGTTTAGTGACAGCTCATTACGTAATTAGTTTACTGTGAATCACGAAATAATCAAACGTAACAAGTTTTCTAAAAATTATGCGTCTTTTCTTACCTTAGTGGTTTGGTGTGTGGTGTCTCACAA
The DNA here is from genome assembly GCF_958298935.1 of Phragmites australis. NCBI lineage: Eukaryota > Viridiplantae > Streptophyta > Magnoliopsida > Poales > Poaceae > Phragmites > Phragmites australis. The sequence goes on from NC_084923.1 coordinate 16,019,525, forward strand.
TGAGAACGATTAAATAGTCTTTGGTAGTTATGTTCCGTTTGTACCACCATATTGTTGACGCTGGATTTATCTAAGAAATGAAATGAGTTGTTTTCTATTCCTTTATTAGTATTAACCATTGTTCATATATAAAGCGTTGATCCCAACTTTGAATTACTTCGAATGACATATGCATATTTCACCACCAGTTGTATGGGTCTCGTGTTTATAGTGTTGAGTAGGCGATATGATAAATCACCCTATAAATGTGCTCGGCAATACAAGATCAAAAGGTCTTGTATGTAGAGGACCACTCATCATTTTTCTTCGTTTGTTATACCTTCCAGAATATACAGTTTGATATGTGTATTTATGGTATGGTGTGAATCTAAATTTCTTGTGGAATCTAGATGGCTTTTATTGCAGTACCCTGATGGTGATGTGCCTTATGTAGATCATGCACATTTTTGGTCCAACTTGATACTTCGTCAAATTATAGGCCATCTATTTAATAGGGGTTTCAAACGACAAAGCTGTGTACTCACTATTTCTCTAAGATTTATGAATTTGTTTTATTTAATTATTTTAAGTTGATAAATTAGAGTACTTAGATTATTTGCTTAGTTATTCAGTAAATATTTATTATTACTTTTAATGTTTATTAAATATTTAATCATAATAGTTGTATATTAATATTTAGTTAATATTTTAATTTAATGTTAAATATTAATTATTTTATTTGAATTCAATATCGATGATTTAATTAGCATTGTTAATTACTTAAATACTTAGCATTGTTAAGTAATATACTATTTAATTTGTATTGTTAATTTATTTTATTTATCGATGGTGTAATTAGTTGTGTATCGTACATAGATCAAAGTAGTTATTTTATTACATATGTATTTATTTAGCAGATATGATATGACTATCCATATTTACTATAGAGAACGTCATGTTGTTTTGCACGGGAAGCTCGTAACAATTCAGAATTACCAACGCATATATAGGATGGTTGAACTACCTATTAACCTAGATGGCATGAAATCACATGTTATGAGCATTTTGCGTGTGAACTAGCAGTCTCATACTATTGTCCTAAATAGTGTGCGGCTACGGCTTGTTCCAAACAGCTTGTTTGTTGTCCATATGTTGTTCGAAATGAGAAGAAATAACATATGGGTTTTGTACTCACAGAATGCATTAGAGGAGAATTTTAAAATGGGGTTGTATGTAAACATAGTGTTATGGTTGGCGCAAAGTGATGCAGTGACTAGTATGGAAGGATCAGGTCAGCAGGTAATGCATAAAGAGGAGGGAGTGAATGTCGGGAAGGGCAGTTACGATACAGAGGGAGCTGGAGTGGGCCCATTTGAGGTAGATGCAAGATGCATGGATGATTAAGCTGGTGGTAATGTGGATGATGAAGATACTGACAGCAATGACCATTACAGTTGTTTCCATTGCGTGCCTGGAGTGTCCACACGATTAAGGAGTTAGACCATCGATTCCACGAGCCACTTGCACGAGCAGGACTACTATATTTCCATAGCGGGCAATGGTAGGACACCTGTTCTGTCGATTGAGGCAGCACTGCTCATAGATCTCGTTAACTGCTGGCATCCTGAGATGCACAAATTTCACTTTCCTTTTGGTGAGATGGCCGTAACATTGAGGGATGTGGCTACGCTAACAGGGATGTCGATCAGGTGTGCCCTGTTAGTAGTTCCACAACTAGCAAAGTAGCAATGGAATGATTATGTTAAGGGCGATTAATTATTTGTTATGTAATGCACTTCAAATATTCTAGTACTATTCAAGATTCATTGATCCTCTGCATTTTATAGGTTTAGTGTGCAATATGACATAAAGGATGTTGGATTCTCCATGTCCTAGATTCATAGGCTGCCACAGTTTGGTACATGCCCATTGGATGTAGACGATGATATAGTTATGCAGCACTGTGAGGTGTACATATACATCCTACTGGAAGATATCATGTACTGCAGCACGACAGACGATTATGTCCTTCACATATTATATGGTTAACGAGTTAGCTCATGTCACGTCCTTATGAGCTGACATCTTACAGTTGGTGATCTGTTGTGCATGCTGCAACCTACAGAAGTTTGTGTGCTACAACCCAGCGGTCAAAGAAGAAGAGATATGCTACAGGCTGCCTACACCTTTTACAACTATGGAGCTGAAAGTACCTCCCAGTTTGTCAGCCTTGGGTGAGCAAGAACTACTATCCAGTTTCCATCTCCAATAGTGCTACAAATGATATGAGGCCTACAACAGGGTATCGATGGATTCATACCAGGCTAAGATAGGGTCAGCAGTAAGACTATGGTAGCTACTCCCGGGTGATCAATGATCTGAACATTCTCAGCGCCGATCTCATGGAGTGGGATCCCTGGCATATGGCACGAGTGGCCGAAATTTTGACTAGAGGGCTCATTACATCCTCTTTTTTGCGTGACTTATACTTATGAATGACCAAATGTTTCTTATTGTACATGAACAATGTGGAAGTATATTCTCCTAGACGTGTACAAATGCAGTTCGAGTACCGATAGGTGGTGCTAGTACATCCCCCACGAGACGTCGGATGGGTCCATGGGTAAGTATGTTATTGTACGTAGTATTAGTACCTTACGTGATCCATGTTAAGAAATTATACCTATTTATGTCACATATAGGAGAAGTGCATAGGGGAGTGGAGGCATGCAGGACTGGACATCTATAAATGCCGAGCACATACAGAGGTGGACGAAGTCAGCCACGGTGGATGTCATTGTTCATGCTTGACAATATGACGACACCACGTACTGGAGTACCTTTTGTGGTACCATCTGCGCACACGTGCCACCTTACTCATCAGACTTATAGAGCCAGCCCCCAGACCCTTCCCCGAGGATCATGCCTGCATTTTTCATGTTGTGGTAAGTGATGCGATACTTATAATGATTTTCATTGGTTACACCTATGTATTACTGACATGTCCCTCATCTTGTACAGACCGAAGAGGCATACGAGATGTATACATAGGCAGAGCAAGATTGTGGGGCATCTAGGTGGTTGTGCCCCGTGTTGGAGTGGGTACGACCTACCAGCCATAGACCCATCCTGTGCCTCCGTAGGCGCTTGTCCAGTGTTCGTGGGGAACCCGTTTGGGCATAGTTGCAAGAGGCACCTGCGGCTACGAAACATCGTGTGTCACGTTTTGGTGCTGAGGTAGAGGAATGCACACAAGCTCCTAAGCTCGAACAATGTACACTAGGTTCACAGCCCCCAGCCCCCCACAGTGGACATATCCTCCTCATACTACGATGTCACCTCTGCCTGCAACATAGACTCATCAATAGGATGTCATTGATTGCACGCAGTAGACGCCTGAAAGGAGCAGCAGACAAGAATTTGACCAGGCTGTTGCAATGTAGGCCACCAGCTTCAAAGAGCTCCGCAGCGGACAATACCTTCACTATCCCAATAGACCTATGGGTTCACAGTGGTACCAGTTGGGTGAGCCTTCTGTACACTAGACTCCATCGGAGCACATACTAGAGGTGTCGACACTTCCACATGAAGATCCTTCATCATGGTACATACAAGGCCGAGTTAGCGGATCTGGATACACGTTCAGTGAGAGTCCTACAGGGTAGGACAATGAAGATGACGAGCAAAGACACACATGGTAGGTACCAATATAGACTATGGGATGAGGGCCACACACCCGCCAGACGTTTACACTCCTAGGGATTACGTGCGGCGTCATCGTCGTCGAGTAGCCAGTTTAGTTGTTCGGTTCACTTGTACTTATTCATAACACATGTATTGTTCGCTTTATTGGTATAGTCATCTCTATTATGTCTTATTTACTGTATTGTTAATATAATTACCTTTAATTTATTTAATATTTATCAAATAATTATGGTATATAACTTTATTTTTAGTTATTTTTAAGCATTGTTCCATATTAATTATGATATTTAATACTTTTTAAATATTCTTAAATAATCATGGATTCATACTTTGGTGCAGAGCCAAAACATTACAGTCAAGATCAATAAATCTATGATGGGATTTTCTAGTACAGACTTTCCATGGACACATATAGCGATTAATATAGCACTTAGTACCTCCTTGTAGGTTGTGCATGTAGGGAAGGATGATCCCTTTAAGGAGAATAACCTAATCCAAGTCGTGTCTAAATTGAATGCAAGACCCTTTAGTTCTGCGTTAACCGCTCCACTCCAACATGTAACCACCAAGCCCTCTTGCACCAGCGGCGTCAAAGGTATCTTAGGGTGTGTGAACTAGCCAACCATCCTTCTGTGCTATGTTTCTCGAGGAGGAAAAAAGGATAGTGATTTTGTCTGACCAGTATGCATTCTACATTCAAGTTCGCTATTTTCTATTTGGTCACCCTACTTATCTTTTTTCTATTGATTCGAATGCTCCTCTTTTGTGTTAGGCATTCCCAGAAGATGCTGAGTTCATCAACAAAGATATTCCAAACTTCTTAGTGATGTATATGATCTTTGGTGAGGGGTGTGATGCCTAGTTTGGGTAAAAGACAATGAAGACCAGCGAACCTAAGGGGTACAGGGGCACCCTCTACTATTCAATCAAAAAATGACGAGTACGATGAGGATAATGATTTCATACCACAAATACCTTGATATTCCAGGAGCAATACAAGAGAAGATTCAATGAACACTGCAAGATGATGTTCATGCACCACGTCGAGATGACATATAACTAACAAGGAAATAGGATGTGCTTCTACCATGATAACTCAAGATAACGACAACGACGACGATTTCATGCCACAACGACCCCTCCCTCTGAGGCCTCCATCTCCGGAGGACACTGATGATCCTGAAGATGATGGTGGATTTGCTAGTACATCTCCTTACAACTTCCTATGATCACCTTGAAGACGACAACCATCATACCCTAATAGCATTGACTGGCATAAGTGGTATTCTTTCGCTAATTTGCGTCGTCACTTTTCACCATCATCCTGAGATGATCTAGGTATTCAATAGCTATGTAATATGCATCTTGAGATCAATGATACAAAGGAGAATATTCTCACACCATTACATGCTTTAGCAACTGGGATAAGGTCATAGGTTGGGATGGCAATTGGGTGTGACAGTACGAGTAGTGCTCTCCCAAACCCGTACCTGGTAGTTTTTAGCACGCCCATGGGTATACTCGTGAATGCCTGTAGGCGAAGAGCGGGGAACAAACCCATCACCCTTAGGTACTCGTTGCCTGCGGGTATACCTGTTTACCCTCCATAGCAGCAACGACGTTCCGTCGGCAAGGATAGTGCAGTGAGGCTCGATTAAGGTATAGAGAAAGGGGAGGTGATTCAACGGGGAGAGGGTGGTGGGGCTCTTGGACGGAGGGGGCATATCGAAGAGGGGTGACGGATGGACGATGGGTGGCGGGGCTCTCTGGCGGAGGATGTAGGAGGGGTGATGGCAAGCCTCTCGAGCGACAGATGAGTGAAGGGATGGTGGATGGCGAGTCTCTCGGGGCGGAGGGGTGGAAGATGTAGGAGGGGTGGTGGCGAGCCTCTCGAGTGGCAGTCGAGCGGAGGAGTGGCGGACGGTGGGGATCTCAGGCCGGAGGGGCGGTGGGTGGATGGGCGGGGCGGAGGGCGGTGGATGAAGGAGGGACAACGAGCTGGACTGCCGGATGGGTGGTAGAGCTCTCGGGCTCAGGGTGTCGGTGGGGGCACTCAGTCCTGAGGGGTGGCGGCGGGGTTGAATTCGGGATTGAGGTGGTGGCGGATGGGTTTGGTTGGGGAATGGAATGGACAGAGGAGGGACAATGGGGTTGAATTAGGACTGGCCCACATGTCATACATATATATATATATATATATGGGTAACCGCGTGCCATGGGTATGGATAATCATTACCAATACCCGTATACATATCGGGTAGCAATTTGTGCCCACAAACGTACCCGCAAGCACTAAATAAGGAACAAACTCCGTCCTATTATAGTATTTACTCATGGATAAATATATAATCGGGTTTAATTGCTATCCCTAGTCATGGGCCTCAGCAATAATAATTGCCACACTATTTGTTGCATGGCCCTCGCACTAACAACACATGACAGAGGCGAAAAGAAACAGTACGCGACAGAGGCGACGCCACAAGGCCCGACTATATTCGGCTGCTGTATTTGGCACCTCATGTGCCGAATACAGTAGGTTTTCAACATGTGCCGAATACAATATTCGGCACATAAGGTGTCGAAAGCACCTGGGCCATAATTTTTTGGTGTACGGTGTACTGATAACCCATATTCGATGAATAAGGTGTCGAAAGCACATACTACATTAGCAAATTTAATACCATGTTATCTTTTTTTTAAATACAATTCGGTATGTTATCTGTTTTTTTTATTTTTACTCAAACTTGACTGTACACATTACTACAATAAGTTTTTCTAGCGAAAATGGTCGACTGGCAGCTAGAAAGATGCGTGAACAACCAGGCACATTCTATTTGCATCGCTCCCGCACTGCTAATCATGTATAGACAAAAGAAAAAGAGGTAACGGTGTACATAATCCTAAGTTACAATCGTCTTCCAAACGCTACATTCAAATCGGTAAGATAGTTTGTTTACATCGGCACACTGTTTCTCAGCAAGGTTAGGACACGTTAAAGCCATATAGAATACCTACTGCACAGAAAATCCACGTCTCCCTTCCTTAATCGCAGGGAGGCAGAGTCATATGAAGCCGAAGCAATCGAGAGCCCATTCATTTCAAAAATAAAGACAATCGAGAGCCCATGGGAGGGCAAAAAGGTAACTTCCCATTCCCCAGCAGCCTCTGTTCTCCTTCGTTAGCGCCTTTGTCCGCAGCCCTACGTGCTCTCCGACCCTCAGCAGGACGCCACCGGCTGGGCCCCGCATCACAAGCAGACGCCACCGGCCAACCAAAGCTCCATTTTAACTGCAGCTTGGACTTTTTACCTCGTGCGACGCAGCACCCGAGCGGCGGCGCGCGGTAAAAACGTTATCGCGCGAGTGATCAAGGAGGATATTAGCGAGATTATTTTTACTGCCGTGCAGCGTTGCAGGCTTGCAGTGGCAGTTCGTGAGTGGAGGGAGATTATATTAGTTTAAGATTTAAGAGGATGATTATAAAAGAAGGCTGTCAGTGTTGTGGCCGAGCACCACCCACGCCCACTCGCCTATCACTTTGCCTTGGCCTCCCCTGGTTCTTATCTCCACTCGTGCCCCCCCCCCCCCGCCCCTCCTCGCCCCTTCTTTTTCCTCCCTCTCGCTCCTCTCCCCCCTTCTATTTCTTCTCCATCTCCCAGGTCATGGCAAAGCAGCTGGAGCAGCAGCAGAAAAAATAGCAAGTGGCAGAGATAACGGAGAGGTGAGTTCTTGCTTACCCGGCCTCCTTTTCCGTTTCTGTTCTTGTGCGCCTATGCTTCGTACGGCTGGCCTTTCTTCTTTGTTGCTCCTTTTTTTCTCTACTTTTGATATTGTTCTGTGTTGTTGGGAGGGTAGTGGGCTGATTTCTGACAGGCTTTGATTTTGTATCGGTGAGATCCTTATTCTTCAGATTTTTTAGGATCCTGTAGTTTCTCGCGGTGGTCAATTCCTGTTTGAGTTCTTTCTTGATCCTTCCTTTTGTTTTTGTGATGTCTTGTCGTACTGCATAGGATTGTTCCTGTCAAGGGTGTGCTAAATCCATGGTAGAGTTCCAAGGTTGCAGCCTTGGATGTTGTGTTTTAGTGCCATCCAAAAACTGAGTCTCTTCTTTGTCTGTTTTTTTTTTTCGTTTTAGTTTTGTTGTGGATCTCAATGCTTATTAGTTATTCCTAGTCAAAGGATGTAAGGTTGTGGTTGAGCTTGCTCTAGGAAATGTATAGCAGTTGGGTATGGTGGAAACATTTTGTTTTGGATCAGGAAAAAGAAATATTTATGCTTCATCTTTGGAGATGGAAAATTTCATCATTTTTTCCATTTTGAGATTAATTTAATCCATCTTTGTCTCTTGTTTTCGTGTTTTTTAGATTACTATAATTCGTTTTGTTAAGCACATGGGTACGTGTTCTTGTTTCCAACTGTCCATACCTGCTTGGTTTGGTAAAAACAAATGAATCATAAAAAATGATTTTCTTTTCTGAAAAGCCTTTCTCCCTGCTTTTTTAATCTTTCTTTGTTTCCCCTTGTGATTGATCGGAGCTTTCTTCTTCATACGTTTCAACATGCTTTATGAAAAGGGAAAAAAGATGAAAACTTTACATGCTTGTTCATAGGAACCGCCATAGAAGCAGTAATTTTCTGGCTGACCTTTGTACGGGTATATGTTCTCATGCTTGAATTCCTCGCTTACTGCTCTTCCATTAGTATGTTATGATGACGCATCTTTTCCTTCATGCTGCGCAATCTGTTTATGTCAAAACAGTAACGATAATCCAATCTTAGGTGCCTGTTAGTTAAGAGCTCCTCTTCTTTCTTAGTTGTATCAAGATTAGCAACATGGTTATGGGGGAAGTGTCTATGTATGGTTTGATCATATCAAGGCCTTGTTTTGGTTCACCGAAACATGCTTGGTCCCTAACAAAGGCCTCCCGGCTGTTGCTTCAATAGGCAAGCTTGCTTTTTTTGCCACATCATTGTCTCCTAGCTGTGTAGATCTGTGGTGTCGAGGCAACAGGCCCTCTATTAAATGGCACTTATTTGCTAATCGTGTAATTACCAAATTAAGATGCCACAATAAGCTTCAATCACCACTTAATTACTACCTCTGTTCTCTTTTATTTTTTGATATCTAGATATCGATATGGTCTTTAATAAGCACGTTTGATTATTACTTTTGGTAACGATCTCTTAGATGATGTTAAAATATTTTTTTTATAAATTCATTATTATTATTTTTATATGTTAAATCTTAATAATTTTATGTATATTAGTGGCCAAAGTTTTCTAAAATTTGATTATATGTATTTTAGGACGGTATCTAGTTTAGAACGGATTTTAGAACGGAGGGAGTAACTTTTTAACACGTAAAATCGTGTTGCACATGTTACCCACTTAAGGGGTAACACTTATTGCGTCCGCGCTTAATTACTGATAGTAACACTGTGATCTCTTAAACGATTAGCAATTAACGTGTTCATCTTGGTTGTTGCTTCTGTGCAGGTGAATACTACAAGTAGCAATACAAGAAGTCCATCTACCTGTGGCTGCGAGTGAGTTGCTTTGGTGTTGTGTTTGCTGAGGTCGCGATGATGGGAGGTGGGCTGATGATGGAACAGGGCATGGTGTTCCCCGGCGTCCACAACTTCGTGGATCTCCTGCAGCAGAGCGGCGACAAGAACCTTGGCTTCGGGCAGCTGATGCCGCAGACGTCCTCCGGCGACCAGTGCGTCACGGGCGAGGGCGACCTCGTGGACCCGCCGCCGGAGAGCTTCCCGGACGCCGGGGAGGATGACAGCGACGACGATGTCGAGGACATCGAGGAGCTGGAGCGCCGCATGTGGCGCGACCGCATGAAGCTGAAGCGGCTCAGGGAGCTGCAGCAGAGCCGCGCCAAGGACCAGGCGGCCGGCGGGGGCGACGGGTCGTCGAAGCCAAGGCAGTCGCAGGAGCAGGCGCGGCGCAAGAAGATGTCGCGCGCGCAGGATGGCATCCTCAAGTACATGCTCAAGATGATGGAGGTGTGCCGCGCGCAGGGGTTCGTGTACGGGATCATCCCAGAGAAGGGCAAGCCGGTGAGCGGCGCCTCCGACAACCTCCGCGCCTGGTGGAAGGAGAAGGTGCGCTTCGACCGCAACGGTCCGGCCGCCATCGCCAAGTACCTGGCCGACAACGCCGTCCCGGGCTCGGAGAGCGAGCTCGCCTCCGGCACCGCCAGCCCCCACTCGCTGCAGGAGCTGCAGGACACCACGCTCGGCTCGCTGCTCTCGGCGCTCATGCAGCACTGCGACCCTCCGCAGCGGCGCTATCCCCTCGAGAAGGGCGTGCCGCCGCCGTGGTGGCCCACCGGCGAGGAGGAATGGTGGCCGGAGCTCGGCATCCCCAAGGACCAGGGTCCGCCCCCGTACAAGAAACCTCATGACCTCAAGAAGGCCTGGAAGGTCAGCGTGCTCACCGCCGTCATCAAGCACATGTCACCGGACATTGAGAAGATCCGCCGGCTTGTCCGCCAGTCCAAGTGCCTCCAGGACAAGATGACCGCCAAGGAGATCGCCACCTGGCTGGCGGTCATCAAGCAGGAAGAGGAGATGTACCTGAAGCTGCACCCAGGCACCCGCCCGCCGATGCCTTCCGGCGGCATCGCCAGCGCCATATCGTTCAACGCCAGCTCAAGCGAGTATGATGTCGACATCGTTGACGACTGCAAGGGCGACGAGGCTGGGAACCAGAAGACGGGCATCCCTGACCCAACCGCGTTCAACCTTGGCACGGCTATCCTGAGTGACAAGTTCCTCATGCCGACGCCGATGAAGGAGGAAACTGCTGACGTCGAGTTCATTCAGAAGAGGAACGCCCCTGCCGCAGCCGAGCCAGAGCTGATGCTGAACAACCGAGTGTACACCTGCAACAACGTCCAGTGCCCGCACAGCAACTATGGGTACGGGTTCCTTGACCGGAACGCGCGCAACAGCCACCAGTACGCCTGCAAGTACAACGATCCTCTCCCGCAGAGCTCTGAGAAGAAGCTGCCACCGCCACAAGTCTTCCCGGCCACTTTCAACCAACCTAACCAGGCGCTGAACAACCTGGATTTCAGCCTGCCCATGGACGGCCAGAGGTCCATCACCGAGCTGATGAACATGTATGACAACAACTTCATGACGAACAAGAACATGAGCAGCGACAGTGTCACCATCATGGAGAGGCCTGATGGGCTACCCCAGAGGATTCAGATGGATGATAATTTCTTTGGACAGGGCAATGGTGTGTTTGATGATGTGAATATGATGCAGCAGCAGCAGCAGGCCCCGGTGCAGCAGCAGCAGCAGCAGCAGCAGTTCTTTGACATCGGCGAAGACACGGCGTTTGGGAGCCAGATGGGTGATATCACCGGTGCGTCGGAGTTCAGGTTTGGTTCTGGTTTCAACGTGTCTAGCGCCGTCGAGTATCCTGGTGCGGCGCAGCAGAAGAACAACGGGACCAATTGGTACTACTGAAGAATAAACTTGTAAGGCCGAAAAACTGTTATAAGCCTTGAATTTCTCCATGGTGCTCCTTCACTTCCGTTGGGGGAGTCCCTCGCCTCCTAAGAAGTTTTCAAGTCTATAGGTCTTTGTCATATAGGTTTTGCCGTAGCTGCAACGAAGCTGGAACCTGGAACTGGTTTATACATGTATGTCCGTCCAGCCAGTAAACCTCTTATGGAAACTTAATGTTATTCCTAGTTTAATGCTGTTCATATGTCTGGTTGTGAAATTGCTTGTGCTTGTTAGTATGTGATGCTGTACCTTTTATTTGGTGAGTGTATCAAGTGTTTCCTGTGTAACTCTGCTGGAGATCTCCACTCTTGTTCCTGCTGAGGTGCTTCGTTACTGCTGCTCTTCAACATAACAATATGACATGAAGTATTGTGTTAAGATATTTCGCTCCGATTCTGGGCATTCATGTTTGATTGTTGCGGTATCTTTCGCTCTTCTTTGTGGGTTTCAATTTGGGATAATTTTTCCAACCTAACATGTGCAAAATTTTCCTGGTCCTGTGTCTGGCATGCCTTGAAATTTTGTCAAGATGGTACATAGACGGATTCTTTTGTTTCTGTCATATTAGGCAGAAAATTTCTCGGATTCCACTAAGCTTGATGTTGATATTCCAAATGTTGCCAGTCCATTAAATCTTTACCCTCGACTCCTTGGACCAGAGTAAGAACTTGCACAGCAAAAATACGTCATGTTCTGTTGCTTCAATTACCCTTTGTCAAAGATTTGTAGTGTCTTCCACATCAAAATGCTTAGAAAGTATGCTTTGATATTCTTGCTTTTCCTAAAGCCGAGTCAATGCGAAGTGGCAACCTAAGAAAAGTTAGGGCGTCCAAACTGTTTGAAGCGTTTTGATGCTCATCGAGAACGACTACACCTTTTCTTTAGAAAGAAAGGAAAAAAAAGGGAAATATGTAGGATGGTCCTTTCTTTGACTGCAAGAGCCCTCTCTCCTCCTCCTTGGCTCTTCATTGCCTGCTGTCATCGTCCATGATCCATCTTATCCGCTTGTGAAGCTAGTGTGACCTGTGAGCCTTCCTCACATGCTTACTGGGGCGCCCCCTATTATATCATGGAGGAGATGGAGATAGGGATCAGGATGGGGACAGCTCGCTGAACAGCAATCGCTGCTTTACGTGTCGACCGATTCAAGCGTTTGGGGTCGGCTGCTGTGCCGTTTGTTCAGATCTTGGTCGGAATTCCATGAGAATTCTAGAGAAACCATTCTGTTTATTGCGAAAATTCTGCGTCCCAAATAAACCTCGAAACAGTATGATCAAGCCTTGGACGGCTAGTGTTGATGTGCTATCAAGTTCTTCATGTCTTATATTTCTCATAACTGTTCATTCTTATCCTTAGTTTTATTTTATTTTATTCAACTAGCAAGGTGCCCCCAAGTTAATAGCGTGGTAGTCTTGATGTAATATTTTATTATAATAGTTTTTGATTAAAAATTAGTCTCTTAAGTTTTTACGAGGCTAGTATCATTTAGTTACCAAACATATAAAATTAGAGGTAGAAACAAAAATTATGTTAGTAGAAAATAAAATTATTTATGCTTTAAACTTATATCCAAATCGTATGCACGTATTGGTTCAATTAGTATATATTTTGATCAATTATTAAAATTGTGCGTGAGGAGTAGCTAGCTCAATCAAAATCAAAATAGATTTGCCATGCCTGTTGCCTGCTTGATGTGACGACCATTAATTACACAATACTTCTTAATTTATTATCTTAGTAATAATTTTGATTTTTTATTTTTATTATGAATTCTAGCTATTGATTAATTATATTTTATATAGACTCTTTATTTAGGTATTTGATTTTTATAATAATTTGATTTTTTTATAAGAATATATTTGATATTGATCCTTATTGTTTCTATTTTAACCATAATTTTAATTATTTATTTTATTTGGACTATGTGTTTAGATATTTTGCTTTCCAACCCGTATGAAAATAGAACTGCTAATTTTTCATAATTTTTAATTCTACATTTAGTTATTTATTAATCGTATTTGATATAGACTCTTTGTTTTTGAATTTAGCTATTTCTTAATCGATTTGATATAAGTTTTTTGATTTAATCGAGACCGTTATATATTCATAATAATGAGTGGTCTAAATTTTTTTACTGATTAACATGGTAATTTTATGATCTTAAGAGTGAACGTGGTGACTCATTTTTCTTCTCAAATAATAATATAACTAGCATGATGGTTCATGCTAATAGCGTGGATAGCCTCGCTGTAATATTTTATCACGATAATCTTTCATAAAAATTAGTCCTTTTATTACTTATTTTATTTGGACTATTTATTTAGATATTTTGCTTTGCAAATCGTATGGAAATTGAACTACTAATTTTTCATAAGTTTTAAATCTGAATTTAGGTATTTATTAATCGTAATTGATATGAACTCTTTGGTTTCTAAATTTAGTTATTTATTAATCGTATTTGATATAGACTCTTTGATTTAATCTAGATTGTTAGATGTTCGTAACAATGTGTGGTCTAGATCTTTTCTTTTTTCCAATTAATATGACAATTTTATGATCTTAAAAGTGAATGTGGTGATTTATTTTTCTTATCAAATAATAATATAATAGATAAATCAGCTTTTGGACATGTTGCCCAAAGCTTCTTCCTTGGAATCATATTCATTTATGAAGGAGTCCTGGGATATTTTGCCGTGAAACTCCAGGGGAAAAGGGTGAAGAGTTGAGTCTGTTCTAAGCTAAGGATTAAGCGTTCTGAGGCCACCAAATCTGGGCCCTGTCGGCTCCAAATCCTTCTCGAGATCTACCTAATCTGCTCCTAAGAAACCATTGAATTTTTTATTCCAAGATAATATAAGAAAAACCGGCGGCGCATGAAATGGTCAATTTGTCCCTTTGATATATGTGAGGCACCCTACCATCTAATTGTAGTCTCCAATATTGTTCGCAAAGCGTAAACTTTAGAGCCTATTACACATTATTTATGCCTTTTGCCTTTTGGCCTACTGCTGAGCCATGCCATGATGGAGTGAGGAAGGATCAACCAGAGGAATAAACCAGTACTCTTCAACTAATCAAAATTTAGTGACAAATACGCGATTAAAACACATGCTTATGCACTCTGATTCTTTATTCGACGACACTTTCTAATTGTTTGGACCGGGCGAAAGGTCTCCGTACCCAAAAAAGAGATGAGAAAGCAACACCCCAATGATTGTCTAGTCTCAACTCTCCAGAGGCACTAATAAAATGGCCAACTGTGGGTTAGAGAGAGAGAGAGAGAGAGAGAGAGAGAGAGAGATGATAAAAAACGTGTCTGCTCTTCGGTCATCGTCGACATACGTGTGTGCGAGATGGCACTCCAGTGTGTACCACACTGGGTGTGAACTTTGCCGGTTACTGAAACGAAAGCTCTCCGTCAGTGACCACTGTGCGGCTACGTGCAGGTGCAGCGTATGATTGCGAGATCAGCATCTGGGACTGTTGGATCCGGCTGTGGTACAATGCACGAGGACAGCGAGAGGATGGAACATGGCGACCAGCTGGTTTGTGTTACGCGCGGTGTGTTTGGACGAGGGAAATTACTCTGGGAATTTTTAGGATTTGTAGTTCAGATTTTGAGGCGAGTCACGAGGATCTGGGATCCAAATTTTTTATGAAACATGATTTTATTACAGATTTGTTGGTTATTTAGGTCATATTTGTAGAGCTCCAGCTTCAAGATCTTTTAATAATTTAAAAATTTTATAATAAAATAAAATAATTTAAATGTATTTTTAATCTAAAATAAAAATAATATGTTTTAATTAAATATTCTCAATATATCTATAGCTTAAATTAGAAGGGTGGTACACACTCGGATGGAAGAATCCTAGATCGGTCCCATACCCGACCAAAGGCTAGCTCTAATTTTTTTTTAAAAAAAATTAGAAATGATCAGCTCTAATTTTTTTAAAACTGAAGCTTTTGGCAAAAGCACGCGCTTAGTACGCTAAGCATTCCATGGAACAAGAATTGGGAGGGAAGCAGCAAGTGGATGTGTTGCGTGGCTGGGCGGGCTGGCTGGCTGGCCGCCTACCAGGCTGCCTGAAAGCAACGGATGCGATGGCGAGAGGAGACAGGAGGAGGAGTCCAACTGAGCACTATTGTGATCCAATCGACCATTCTCGACGTTCGCGTTGCGGCTTCCAGCCTGGTTCTACAACGTCGCAGTCAGCCGTAGCAGCGCAGCGCACTACCCCCGTCACCACATGGATATGGACCCGGAGGTTGGTACAAGATGTGAGCGCGTCGGTTCATCCCGAGGCTGGCGACGACGTGATCGAGCCGGGACGCCGAAATCCCGCGGAATGGGCCTCATCAGATGACCGACCACTCGCTTCTGGATCGGGAGATATCGGTTGGCCCAATGCACAAGCGAGTCGCATCGCAGCCTGGAAGCTTGCACAGTAAACGCCACAAGCGCTTGCTTTGTCTTGGGAGACTGTAGCCGCGTAGCGTGCGCAGTGGCCAGACCGTGTGTGGGCGCGCGAGCGCGAGGATTGATCAACGGAGACATGCCGCCGACGATCCGAGATCCGAGATTTCAGGGCGAGGGCTGGCCGGCTGGGCCAGCTGCCGAGCAGGCATATTCCGTGGCAAGAGAGCGTCTCCATTCCCCTGGCCCCCAGACATGACGGGTCACCAGAAGGGATGTCTACGGAGAATTCCCTATTCCCATTCTCCAATAAAAAAAAATTCTCCTTCTTCATTCTCACATTCGCCCATGAAGACTATTTTTTTTTCATATGTCTCAACGTAAGAAATAGGTACCGACGGAGAAACCGTTCTCACTGATAATTCAAGAGTCAATCATCTATCTAGACCTCTCTTATATCTGCTAGCCCACCTAGCTACTGGGCTACAACGCCCCGACCTAGGTCACCTGCTAGGCTCCCTCATGCATGTTCACCTAGATCGAGATATTCTACTGGACCAACTCACACTATGCCAGGCCGCATAGACTGGGCTAGGCGCCTGGCTCCCTCCTGGACTGGTTGCACACGCTTGGACCACCACCGTGTGAACTGTGATGTTGCCTGTTGGACCACGGAGGCTACTATCCACCGGGCCCAAATGGGTCCTCGCGGGGAAATAGGGACGAGGAATGCTTTCCCACACCTTTCTATGCTAGACCCAATGAGAATATAATTTCTACCATTTGTATCTCCACAGGGGACTAAATCTCCATATCCCCCCGCGGGGAGTCAAGGAACAGGTCCCCATTGACATCCCTAGTCGCCAGATGATTGCCAAGCTGCTGAACCTATAAGCCTAGAGCGACATTTCGTGTTCTGGGGTTACCATCCAACTGTGGAGGAGTGAGTGAATGCACGGCACCGGAAGAAACCGCCCCTACTTCTGTTGTGTTGGGTTCTGAATTTTTTACATTTTATAGATCCAAAAATTACAAATATATAGGTTCATCTTGAAATTTTGCAATTCTATACTCCTATCAAATTAGTCACCTTTCTAATGTGTGACAAGAACATGCTGTCCTTTCAACGAACGACAAGTCTACGTGGCCTGAGCCCTGGTACCTATTGCCCGCCTGTCACCTAATGAACATGCAACATGTATATGTCGTCCTTCCAATGGGCGATAGGTAGTTCAATTTATTGAATTTTAAAATGAAATTAAGAATGATTATAAAATAGAAATTTATGAGTTTTTTTAATATGTTGTGAATTCATTCCAGAGGTATTTTGAAAAGTGGATAAATCAGACGAGGATAATAGAAGCCGATTATTTGATTCGCAAAGCTAAACTTGGATTCTACTTTGTTAATCGGGGGACCGGGGGACGGAACTATTACTTGGAGTCCTCTGGCGTGATGCTAATGGAGAACATAAGCTGGAAAAATAAATTGGATGCAGAATACTAACATAGTAGAATAAGATATCAATAATATATGATAGAAGAAACATAGTCACTAAAGTACTCCCGAAACCCTAAACGTGTCCCCGCTTTGGGACGATCCTCCTATGCTCATACAGTTTTAGCGCTCGTGGCCCTGTACTCTTAGGTGGTTCGTTGAGTACGTGAGCTGGTCCAATAGGACCATTTTTCGCGAAGGCTGGCCGCTGGGAGCTAGCGTTGCGTACACCTCATTGGTTGCCTACATGCCTACAAGAGGTGCGTCACTGAAGGGATCGGTGACGTCCTAGGGGGATAAATTAGGATACTTAAAACTATCTAGCTTCAAAAACTTCACAAGATAAACATATATCAATTTTTATCTAAATATGCTCTAGGTTTATCTAGTGTGTCTACTGTACCGTTCAAGTGAATCGCAACTTACTCTAGGAAGATAAATTACATGTATGTAACTGTGAAAAGTAAATAAGGTAGAGAAAGCAAACTCGGCACAAGAGATTTTTATTCCATGATATCGATAACATTAATACCACCCCTAGCCCACATTGGAGCTCCACCAAGGATATGCTCCTAGTCGCCAAGACTCTTCCAGCTATGGCTCTTGAGCCACCAAGCCATAAAGATAAGTCTCAGACCAAGCCTCTCTTTGGATCACCTGTTGTCGTCTTCACTTCGGAGCTTAAGCCACTAAGGCAAGGGTCTGCTGCTCCATACTAAATCAAAGTGTCATCAAGCTTGAGCCACCAAGGCCCAAGGTACCGACGAGTCACTAAGACTCCAAGATGCCAGTGTACCTCTAGGTACATGGTAGGATCACTCCTTGATCCACTCTCTAGGCAGCAACACCTAACATTAACTCTCTCTAGGCCTATAAGCACTAATCACTCACTAATCTAGTACTTAATCATCTTAGATGATCACTTTAAGCACTTCGGTGGCTTTTATGTCTTCACTATTATATATGAGCTTCTCTGAACTCCAGCATCTTCAAATGATCGAGTGGAGTGGTATTTATAGCATCAACCCCACGGATTAGCCGTTGCCCTAATGGCTCAACTTTGCTATATACGTTAGATGATCCAGTGTAAACAACATTGTACTCACCGGACCATCCAACATATATATCCACCAAAAACTAGCCGTTTGATCTTCACTCAAACTAACTTTGAACACCGAATGTTTTAGCGTGTTCACTAGCTCCATCACCGGACCATCCGGCATGTACACTTGAGCCTACCGAGCCACTTCTTCTCTGCACAAAATGCTCCGATATAGCCAGCATTTTCTATGGCAAGAGAGCGTCTCGATTACCCTGGCCCCCAGACATGACGAAACACAAGCAAGGATGTCAACGGGGAATAGTTCCCTGTCCCCATCCTCGAACAAAAGAAAATTCTCCGTCCTCATTCCCACCTTCATTCATGGGGACTATTTTCTCTCCATATCCGTCCCAACGTGAGGAATAGGGACCTAACGGAGAACCCGTCCCCACTAACAATTGAAGAGTCATCTGCCCACCTGGGCCTCTCCTGTATCCGCTAGCCCACCTAGCTGCTGGGCTACAACACCCCAGCCTGGGCCACCCTGCTAGGCTCCCTCACGCACGCACGCCCACCTAGGTTGAGACATCCTGCTAGGCCAACCCACACCACGTCAGGCCGCATAGGCTAGGCTGGTCACCTGGCTCCCACTTGGGTCGATCGTGCACGCCTGGACCGCCAACGTGCAAATTGTGATGTTGCCTGTTGGACCACGGATGCTACTGTTCGCTTGGTCGAAATGGGTCCCGTGGATAAATAGAGACGGGGAATGCTTTCCCACACCCGTCCTCGCTAGACCCGATGGGGATATAATTTCTACCATTTGTATCTCCACGGGGGATGAAATCTCCTTATCCACATCCTCTAATAGGGGAATTCCCCGCAGGGGATCGGGGAATGGGTCCCCATTGACATCCCTAGTCGCCAAATGATTACCAAGCTGCCGAACCTACAAGCCTAGAGCGGCATTTCGCGTTCTAGGGTTTCCATCCAACTGTGGAGAAGTGAGATAATGCACGGCACCGGAAGAAGCTGCCCCCACCTCTGTTGGTGTTGGGTTCTAAATTTTTTACATTTTATAGATCCAAAAATTACAAATATATAGGTTCATCTTGAAATTTTGCAATTCTATACTCCTGTCAAATCTGTCACCCTTCTCACGTCTGACAAGAACATCTTGCCCTTTCAACAAATGATAGGTCTATGTGGCCTGAGCCCTAGTACCTATTGCCCGCTTGTCACCTAATGAACAGGCAACACGTATATGTCACCCTTCCAACGTGAGATAGGTAGTTTAATTTATTTAATTTTAAAATTAAATTAAGAATGTTTATAAAATAGAAAATTATGAGTTTTTTTAATCTGTTGTGAACCCATTTGACATGTATTTTTAAAAGTGGATAAATCGGATGAGGATAATAGAAGCCGGTTATTAGATTCACAAAGGTAAACTTGGATTCTACTGTGTTAATCGGGGGACGGAACAATTGCTTGGAGTCCTCTGGTGTGATGCCAACGGAGGACATAAGCTGGAAAAATAAATTGGATGCAGAATACTAACATTGTAGAATAAGATGTCAACAATATATGATAGAAGAAACATAGTCACTAAAGTACTCCCTAAACCCTAAACGTGTCCCCGCTTTGGGACAATCCCCCTATGCTCATATAGTTTCAGAGCTCGTGGTCCTGTACTCTCACGTGGTTCGCTGAGTACGTGAGCGGGTCTGGTAGGACCATTGTTCGCGAAGGATGGCCCCTGGGAGCTAGCGTTGTGTACACCTCATCGGTTGGCTACATGCATAAATAAGGTAGAGAGAGCAAACTCGGCATAAGAGATTTTTATCTTGTGGTATTGATGGTATGAATGTCACCCCTAATTCACGTTGGAGCTCCACCAAAGATATGTTCCTAGTCGCCAAGACTCTTCTAGTTACGGCTCTTGAGCCACCAAGGCACAAAGGCAAGGCTCACACCATGCCTCTCTTTCGGTCACTTGTTGTTGTCTTCACTTCGGAGCTTGAGCCACTAAGGCAAGGGTCTCTGCATCCCTATACATAGCTTCTTGCTGCCACTCCACACCAAATCAAAGGGTCAACAAGCTTGAGCCATTAAGGCCCAAGGTGACGGCGAGTAATCAAGATTCCAAGATACCAGCGTACCTCTAGATACATGGTAGGATCACTCCTTGATCCACTCTCTAGGCAGCAACACCTAGCACTAACTTTCTCTAGGCCTATAAGCACTAATCACTCACTAATCTTATGCTTAATCGTCTTAGATGATCACTTTAAGCTCTTTGGTCTCTAGGATTTCTTCACTATTATATATGAGCTTCTTTGAACTCCAGCACCTTCTAATGACCAAGTGGAGAGGTATTTATAGCCTCTACCCTGCGGACTAGCCGTTGTCCCAACGGCTCAACTTTACCGTATATGCTGGATGATCCGGTGTAAACATCATTGTACTCACTAGACCATCCACCATCTACATCCACTAAAAACAAACCGTTAGATCTCCACTCAAACTCACTATGAACTTTGGATGTTCCGGCGTGTTCAACAGGTCCATTGCCAGACCATTCGGCGTATACACTTGAGCCGGTCGAGCCACTTCTCTACACAAAATGCTCTGGCATAACCAATCTTCAGTGCTGGACCATCCGGTGTGTACAATCACGCTAAACTGCCGTTGAAGTCTTCTCTACAAGAAATCCTCTAGCGTGTAGAACTTGAGACTGCCGGACCATCTGGCGTGTAGCATCTTCAAATCCTTCATTGAGAAATACTTCAGCATGCACCTTCTTCATACACAGGACCTTCGGGCGTGTACAAGTGCCATGAGCTAAAACACTCCAGTGTGTACAACACCTCTATCACCGGACCATCTGGCATAGTTATTTTTCCTAGGGCTTCTCCAATTTAACCAATCTTTGTCCCGGCTTTGGTGGCTTCTTTGTGTATTGCATTCATGAATCCTTCTAAAAATATATACTTGACAAACATGTTAGTCACATTGACTATGTTGCTACACGCCCTATATATGGTTGCTACAATCTCCCCAAAAGCATGTTTGATACAGTCACCTAACTGGAAAGTCCCGATCTTGTCCTACGTATGAACCGAACCAAGGAAGGCATCAAAGTCAGTAGTGTAGTTGGTGGTACCCTCCCTGACGACCTACTCCAGGTACTTTTTCATCGCTTGTATGTCATCGAAATCATTGAGCTTTGCTTGTGGTTTACAAAGCAGAAGATGTTAGCACTAATTGCAAATGAGAAATTTATGAAGTACATAATATATTCTTGACATATTGTCAGGTCTCAATTCCTTAATCATGTCATTAAGCATCATGTGTAATGGTTAAGCATTCTGATTGCTTGTTAATTCATTTGGTGGTTTAGAAATTCGCTATGTTATGAAATATCCGATCTTAGACTTTTCATTTAGTTTTAGTCTCTCCTAATCTTTTGGGTAAATAAAAGAGAGAAGGAATTGAGGAGGGATAGAAATGTTTTTCAGCTGTAATGTTGTTAGTCTCTCCAACACGTGGGACCTATCTGGCCGGCCCCACCACCTTTTCCCTCTCTTGGGCAGCAACAGCCCACCCCTCCCTCTCTCTCACCCTCACTCACCCAACCGAGCAGCAAGAGCAGAGCTGCTGCTCTCCTCTCCCTCTCTCAACACTATCTCATTTTCCTGTTCTCCTCTCCCTCTCAACACTATCTCATTCTCCCTTAAATCTCCCCTTCAAGCACTGGGATTTGAGGTATGTGTGTATTACCATGGCATTCCCCACCTCTCTAGCTTTCTATCCATCCAAGAGTTTCTCACATGCATGAAGGTTTGTAGGTTTTGCAAATCAAATTCATCATCTTGCTTCATTGCATTTTCAGTAGCTCTATCATCCTCTCTGCCGAGCTTTTCATTCATTTTCTCCTTCCCCAACAGTAATCAACTTGGGCAAGGGCCTTTGGGTAAGTATCCTAAGACCCCATGGTAGCAATGCATGGTTTTGGCTTGGTTTTGGATAGGTTGGAGTTTTGTTGCGAGTGGCGAAGCACATTTTCATTTTTGAGGTTGTAGGGCTAGAAGAGATGTTTGAATGAGTTAGAACTAGTGAATTGAGCTTGTGGAGTGAGCTAGGTAGGTTTAGAACCAATGCTTTAGTTCCCTTGCATGTTTATGTGGTTGGATTTCTACATGCAAGATAAATCGGTTAAGAAATCATCGCAAAACCCCTTTCTGTAGGAACCCAGAGGTTCCGGGTGAAACCCGGAAGTTCTGGGAGAGCCCAGTCTTTTATACCTCAAGATTCATGTTGTTTAGCGTGTAATTTAAGTTTAGAACCCTTATACTGGTGCTTATATATATTTAGATTGGTTAGGTTTTTCATGCACGTTGAATCGATCATGAGAATAGTTGCAAAGTTCATATCTGTCAGAACCTGGAAGTTTCGGGTATACCTGGAGGTTCCAGGTAATTCATTTTTAAATTAAACGAGCACCCTTGCTCGGAGTAATACCCGGAAAATCCGACCTAACCCGGAAGTTCCGGCCTGGACCGAAAGATCCAAATTGGTTTGAGTTAGGATTTGACCGAGAACCCCCACTCAGAACCCCACCCAGAGGGAGATTCCACATATCTCTATGAGAATTTGAGCGTAAAGATCGTTTAAATCGGAGCTACGAGTAAAAAGTTATAAGCATTTAAAGATCGCCTAAATTGGAGCTATGAGAATTTTACTTATTAATAGATAACAAACTGATTATTTTTATATTGAAAAACTATTTTATTGCATATGCTGACGCCATAAATTGAGAAATGAATTATTTTTATGATGCAAAACCCACGTGGATCGAGTCCACCGGGCGGTGAACCGAGAGAAGCCCTTCGGTTCATGGGTCCACCATGGACCAGAAGCTCTGGAAAGGCTCGGAATGATGGCAGTCGGCTGGAGGGTGGCAGGAACCGAGCGTCGGTGGCCAGGATGCTCCGGCAAGCGGCGAAAAATGGTGAGGGAGCGACGACGAACTCACCCCGTGTGAATACGAGACCGGAGTGGGGCTGTGGATGCTGGGTGATGGTGAGGGTGGCTGTGGTGGTCGGTGAGGCATCAGAAGAGGTACTTCAGTGGCCGAACATCGAGAACGAACCACGGGATTGACTCCGGAGGGTTCTGTAGAGCAGGAGATAATGCTATCACGGCCGGAGATAGCGCAAACATGAAGAACAACGACAACGGCACATCTCACCGGAGCCAAAGGAGAAGCGTGCAATGATGGTGTTCCGAGCAAAAAAAAAAAAACGGGGAGCGGCCGGAATTCAGAGGGAAACGACCGGCGGTTTTTTTTTCTTTGATTGCGTAATAGAGAGGGATTAAAGAGTGGGAAACGGATGAGGATGCCTTGATGGCGCTTAATGCTTCAAGCTCAACCGTTTCAGGGTGGAGAATGGGCACAGGGAGGCGCGGATTTGGATCGATGGCCGACGGAGGGGAACAAGCCAGGGCAGGGGAAGAAGAAGAGGAGCCGGGGCTCGGCTTGGCTGGTGTGGCTCGACACGGACCTGCAAGATAGAGAGAGCGGCAGGAGAGGGAGGTCGGCTCGGGCGTAGGAAGAGGCTAGCTCAGCTGGGCAGACCTAGCCCAGGGGCGCGTGGGAGAATGCCAGGCCGAAGCCCACGTGGGAGAGGGGAGGGAAACTGGCCCGAGAGAGAAGAAGGGAGGGAGGGAAAGAGGAGATTTGGGCTAGATTTGGAAAGAAATCAGCTTGAGGGGATTTGAGAATCAGAAAAATGCTTTTCCCAATTACTTTTGAACAATTTTCCAAAAGAGATTTTAAACGAGTGTCTTCTAGCAATTTTTTGCAACTATTTTTCACACATAAAAAACTATTTGCAACTACTGCAGTATAAATGCATCAAGCAAGAATTTACGCTATGGAAAATTTAAATTTATAAATTATTTTCCTCTTGATTTAAGAAAAAATCTGAAACTCCTATTTAATTCTAGCAAAATTTTAACTATTGAGAAAATTTGAAAGTTAGGTGTTACACTATCTTCTTCAAACCAAAATCTTTGTGCTATGAGGTGTTGTAAATGCACTCATCAAGGAGAAGATTGAGAAACTAAGTTAAAATGTGTCTTAGTTTATATGTGATGATGATTGACAAGATTGTCGATTTGGTTTGTCAAGTTTTGCATTGCTTGAGTTTGGTTTGAGCGTTTTGATTATGGACTAATTGGAGTTGAAGTTAGAGAAATGTGTTTGCTTATCTCATGATGTGCAGGTGACAGATGCAACTTGGTGGTCGACGGCGGGTGATTGGGACTAAGCGGGTACTTGGTGACGGACAATCAAGGTGGTCAATGCGGAGTCAAGGGTGATCCTAGCTATACACGTGGAGGTCAAGCAAATCATGAAACGGATGATGAAGACGGCGTGTTGACAAAGTTAAGCGAAAGGGATGTCAGTGCAAGTGACAAGGCGACCTGAGGTATCGGGAACAGGAGAGACTTGTCGGCGGTCAGAATCGCAAGACGGAGTACACGTGTCGACATCAGAGCGCTTGTTTAAGGTGTAAGTAAGTGGTAAGTTTTGTTTTGAGAAGCGTGCAGAGGGTTTCATAGTTGGGTCTCAAAACCGTGGGAGGACTAGAGGAGTATACGGTACCATCGTGAAGCTTGTATCGAGGCGAAGCTAAGTCGTGAAGGCGCTATGACTGTTCGATGGACGGAGCAAGAAATTGACTAAAATGTCCTCAATTGTTGGTAGGAGTGTACTACAAGAGAGATATTTTGCTAAAAAGCTAGTAAACTTATGTGTCAAGTTTTTTAACCTATAAATAGAGGGGTAGGGCTATGAGAGAGTTTGAACTAACCATTTGAACCTCTAGTGATAGGGTTTTAGAGCAAAGGAAAATGAGTGCTTAGCCTATGTAATAAATAAGAGTTTTTAAGAGAAAAAAATATTATAATATATCTAAAATAGGGCTGACCTCCTTAAGTAATGAAGTTTATGTTTTTGCAAATGTTTGAATTCTCCCTTCTAGTCTCTCTATTAGTTTCCTTGCAAATTTGCAAGTTTTTCTTTTTCGATCGTGATTTTCTTTTTGAGCTATAATTTTTTCACCTTTGTGAAGTAATTTTTTTTTGTTACTAGAAACATAAATGTTCATATACTTATATATTTAAGAGGGTCTTGAATCCTCTTGCCTCTAGACCATTAACTTAGGGAATTACTTCTTTCGGTGACTATCCTTTTGCTTTGTTATTCATTCAAGTTCCAAGCTTTCATGTAAAAAATACTTGAATAGAGCCTATGACTCATATTTTATTCGTGGAGTCATGTTGTCTTAGAACTTTCTTTCTCGTTTTCTCTCTAAAGTTTATGTTTCTGTTTGTGTATTTTTAGAAATGTTAGGTGAACAAGAAGTATATCATCTATTTCACAAGAAATTTAGAAGACGCCTATTCACCCCCTACCTCTATTCGCCTATCTCGATACACAATTATTCCAAAAATATATATGTCTAATATCACTAAATCCTAAATCTTATGCCTAACCTATGTCCAAAACTAGATATAATGGCTAATATAGGTGGTTTGTAAAAAAATACTAAGATTAGGCTATTTACCTCCGACACTAATAAATTTTGGCAGGACTTTGCCGCCCTCCTCTCTTCTCTCTTTGCGCTAGTGGAAAATAAATAAAGTGAGCACTGTGTTTGATGGGAGAGCCCGCACACCTCTTAATTAAGACAACATGCCACACTTATAACGGGAAACAAGTGAGTGACATACGACGTGAATGCCAGCATGGCCTTGTTGTCCAGACCTAGGTGACTGATACCACATGTCGCCATGTTGGAAGAAAGATCTTACAATTGATGATAGAGTATAGAATTACAAATTTTCAAAATAAACACATATATTTGTAATTTTTATTTAAAAAATAAAAAAATCATGTCGCTGCTTCTTCGTTTTAGCGCTATATTTTCACCAGCTCTTCTTTCGTGTAAACTTACGCTTCGAAGGCCGTTTACACGTCGGTTCTATCTGCTTTTCAGCCCAATTTAACCGAGACTTAGCTGCGGCCTATGAATTTCATCTAGCAGTTCGGAACCAGCAGAGGAATATCACACAGATTCTCTACCGAGTTCCAGCTCTGCGTTTGCTTGGTTCCCATCGGTGCGGTCGCTTTGATACTTTTGTTTTGGTACAGAATCGATTTATCTTTGCGTTTCTCAAGTGGTAACCTGCAAGTTGCAACGGCTTCTGTAGCGAAGTGGACTGTCTTGTCTGTCTGTCTCGATCAGTTTTCCAGCAGGCAAGCTCTTCGGACTTCGATGTTAATGGGGTCGGCGGCGGTGCGAACTTGACCACTCGCTGCAGCTTATCCGTAAGTTGCAGAGCCGTATACAAGGAACAAACACGGTGGAAAATGGAGAGTGCTGCAAAACGGCATGCGGCGTTGTTTTCTGTACGGGCTTCTGTTCCTCCGCCTGGCTGCCGAGCATTTCGGATCTTTCGGGCACTGGACGCCTGTCCTTCGCATCTTTGGTGCGCCGGCCAAATGAGCTTGTACGTAACCGATGGGAACCTTGACGCGCTAAAAAAATGGGTCCTTAACCACGGCCTGCTCATGCCCATAAAACGCTACGCTAGCTTCCTTGTCCTGGGATGGGAGTCTGTCTGTAGCCGTGCAGCGTGCACAGTGGCCAGTGCGTGTGCGCGTGACCGCTGATCAATGGAGACATGCCGCCGCCGCGACGATCGGCTGGGCCTGCCGAGGGGGACGCGCTGTTCACGGCGACCGACCCATCAACTTGGCCCTGCATATTCGGTGGCAAGAGAGCATCTGGATTCCCCTGGCCCTGACATGACGGGTCGACGGATGGCTACCAAGTTGCCGAGCCTACACGAGCCTAGAGCGGCAATCCGCGTTCTGGATTACCATGGCCACAGGAGAGGAGTGAGCGCGCGCACGGCACCGGAAGAAGCCGCCTCTTTTGGGTGCCGCTTCGGTACTGTCGATTTCTCTGGCAGCTCGGAGCACTACATATCCACCAGCAGCTCTTCTTCCTCGAAAATTTACGCTGCGGAGATTGTTTACACGTCGGTTATATATATCTGCTTGACTGCTTCGTCTAGTTGTTCGGTACGAGCCGAGGAAGATTAACAGCTTATCCACGGCGACGAGCAGTTCCGGCTCTGTTTTTAATCAGGTCCCCATCGATCGCTTTCAATGGATCTCTGTCCTCCTTTGGATTTAATTTTAACTGTTGTAGGGGTGTGCCACTAGCACTGCATCCGTGCGTTTCCACAGTTGCCATCTGCAAGTTGCAACGGCATCTGTAGCGTAGTGGACTACCTCGATTTCTCAATCAGCTTCTCGGTAGGCAATCTCTTCGCTGTTTCAGCAGGCATCCTCTTGTCTATTAATGGCGCAGGGACATCACAGAGGGTCAGCGGCAGTGCGAACTTGACCTTTGCTGCATCTTATCGGCAAGCTGCCGAGTCGGGACGATCAATGTGTGCGCTCTTGACAAGGAAGCAAAGACGGGTGGAGAGGCGGAGTGCTGCGAAACTGCGTGCGCTGTTGTTTTCTGTATGGGCTTCTGTCTAATCTCGCGAGGGGCGATTCCTCAACCCTCGCCAGAACTTTTTTATTTTTTATAGTGAAAATGCAAACCCAAAAGTCATTCTGATTTTGATGTTCTCAAAAGTTGTTTTATTGAAAAAAACCTCCCAAAAATTAGTCTGCCTTTCAGATTCCCCTAGATTTGAATTTGATTGAAATTCAACTGAAATATATTTGAAGTTGATTTGAAATATTCCTTTATATATATGTGTATATATATATGTATGTATATATATCCTTGATTTTATGTTAGTTTAATAATATATATTTGAATTTGATTTGAATGGTTCCTTGATTCATATTAAACCAACATTTGAATCAAATCCAAATATATCTAATTATTAAACCAACATAAAATCAAGGATACACACACACACACACACACACACACACACACACACACATGTATGTATATATTATTTTGGATAAGTATTCCAAAGAGCACCAAATTAAATTCTAAATTAATCCTTGCAACAAATTGAGCTTATGCATTTAGCCAAAATAATATATTTGAATATATACATACATGTATATAAATATATTCTTATATATATTACCTTGATTTTATGTTGGTTTAATAATTATACATATTTGAATTCAAATATATTTCAGAATAATAAGATTTTATGTTGGTTTAATATGAGTCAAGGAATCTTTCAAATCAAATTCAAATATATATTATTAAACTAACATAAAATCAAGGATATATATATGGGAATATGAATCAAGGAATATTTCAAATGAAATTCAAATATATTTTAGCTAAATTTCAACAAATTCAAATCTGGGGGAATCTGGAAGCCAAACTAACTTTTGGGGGGCTTTTGGTAACAAACTTTTGGGATCTTAAAATCAGAATGACTTTTAGGGGGTTTTGTATTTTTCCCTTTTTATATTTTTAAATAAAAAAAATATAAATCTACATTTCCTATCACCCACATGTCTATAATGTCCTTTCAACGGACAACATGTTTAAAAATAAAAATTTAATATTTTAATGCTTTTAAAATTCAAAATACTATCGAAATAGTTATGAAAAATTCCATAAAATTTACATGGTATAGAGAATGCTATCATCTAACTTAAAAAAAAATCAACTCAAACAATTACTTTTGCAATGAAAAACAAATAAGACAAATTTCAGGATCATTGTACAAATCTAATTTTTGTCTAAAATTTTTTAGATGGCTAGATGATAACATCTTCTATACCATTAAATTTTTTCAGAATTTTTCATTATTATTTTGATAGTGTTTTAAATTTTGAGAGTATTAGAATGTAATATTTTTTATTTTTAAACCTATCGTCTGTTGTTGATCTTCCAACGGGCAACAAGGTGTAGATATGTAATTTTTCAAAACAAACAGATATATTTATAATTTTTTATTTAAAATATATAAATATAAAAATTCTCCTCGCCCTCAGTTTGGGCTTTTGGCTCTTTCGCCCCCCTTTGGACGCTTGTTTTCCCATATTTGGTACCCCGGCCTAATGGGCTTGTACTTCACGCGCTGGTCCTCAATCCAGACTTCTCAAGCCCATTGACGATTATAATCTTCACAGGAAGATAGTGTGTTTCTTCCCTTAAAAAAAAGCTAGTGTATTAGCAAACTAGTACTCAGTATTCAGCATACTGACAAATGAAAGGCAAAACAACAACAATCCAACTGTTGGCAATTATCTCCTTTACTTGTGAAAAGGCAGCAATGCCTATACAATTTCATTAGCAAAGCATGTCAGAGGCTACAAAGGACATACAATATTATGAGAGCAGACTACAGGTATCATTCGCATGGGCTAGTGTACCTAAAACATTTACAGGAACTACAATAGAGGGAAGACAATGAAACTACAACAGCTCAGGTAAAGGTAGAGCAGTAAGTACCGTTTAGTTTGTCATTGTGCAACGGGGATAGGGATGCCAATTTATTCCGATTATTTAAATAAATATCTAAATAGAGTAGAATATGGGTAATATTTGGTACCCACGGGTAGACGGGTACAGTTAAAACGTACTTATACCGTCTAAACCTTAACTTTAGGAATAGGGATGAAACATCAATAGATATCCATGAATCCACACTAGTTTAACTTAATTAAGTAACTAATTTTTTTATCTTATATTACAAAGTTAGTTGTGTAAGTTAAACTAAAGTGAGTATGAATCGCTCCACGCCTATCTCTACCTAGCTTCCCTCAACAACTCTCAATCTACCCCTGCCCCACCCCGTCCCTGCTAAACCATCTCATGGGTAAATAGGTATACCCGAGGACGATGAATTTAGATTGACCCTTCATCTACGAGCATTCACAGGTATACCAAGGATAAATAAAAAACCGATAAATATGGATATAGACCAACGCTACCTATACTGTCATATCCGATTACTATAACGGGGAGTATCTTTTAATGTTGAGCTGCTCCTGCTCTCACCGGAAAGCTTCATTCGTTAAAAGTTCGAGAAGAACTTACACTGCCAACAATGAACCGATCTGATTACTACCTGCTGAACGTGCATGTAGCTATACTGAAACGTCTTATGAGTTTCTAGTTGCTGCTGAAAATACAGACGCCTGATAAGAATGGCTTGGCCAGGCTATCAATTCACAAGGAGGTGGAGACTGGAGGACTACACAAGCCAAATTCAAGGATTCAACACATTGTCAGGCATAACGAACAAAACATGCAAAAGTATTCACGATCACATTCAGCAGCACGGTGCCATAAAAGAAAAGCTAAAGCTCCACATACTTATCAATAACATAAATGTTAATAGGGAGTGTACATTCCAAGAGCCAATTAAATGTTAAGGTATATCTCACACAGCAACAGATCAGAACCTGCAATAGTCGATGCTAAATCAGCGACCTAACTGAGCTGGTAAAAAAGTGACACCAGGATTCAGAGAAACACATCAAAGGGTACAGGAGACACGCAAAGGATAATGAGAAATTTAGAATGGCTATTGCCAGGACAGGATGACAAAGGAACCTCTAAATTAATAGCTCAAAAGAGAACCGACTGCAACATTTTTTAAAAGAAAATGAATCTCCTTCATGTTTCACATCAATTACTAAATTGAATCCTTTTATCAGGAATTTGCTGCACTCTCTCGGCGCCTTCTTGCAGACACCATCGCTCCAGGGCATCACATCCACTTACAGCCAATCGAGAGATGTTTCTTGGCAATATGTCCACTGCACTTATTAACAGATTCGGAGCTCCATCGATTTCCAGACAATGAAGGGCTTCTAGGTTACATAAGCCTCTGGGAAGAACTTGAAGATCAGAACATTGACGGATCGTGAAATTTGTGAGAGACCGCAGTGTCTCCACAGAAAATTGAGTGAGCCTGGGGCAAGAAACTATCTCCAGGGACTCCAGAGACGAGAGCTTCTCTACCCAGTAAGGAAGGTTTCTTCCAGGGTAATTATCGATGCGTAGATGCTTGAGGTTGGTATGTGGACAGAGTGTCTCAATGACCTTCTCACTCTCCTCTATGTGTAGCTGCTGTTCATTCGTGCAGGCGCCATCACTCCATTTCAGCATCAGTTTGTGCAAATACTCCTTTCCACTCAAATTGGCCTCCTTGGCACCATCATTAGTGGCGGCTTCCAATTTGAGAATGCAAAGTTCTCCACGGATCCTCAAGTTCTTCAACTCACTAAAGTTGCACTTGCCTCCATCACTCGTGACTACAACAAATCTGCAAAGTGTCTGAAGTGATTGTAACTTGTCAATGTTGCTTGGCATTGATCTGAAAGCAGTAACTCTATCCCAATCAATATGTAAACAGAGGTGCCGCAAGTTAACTAAGCGACTCATGCCTTCAGGTAAATTCATGAGCCAGTAGCAGTTCCTGAGATCAAGTGTCTGCAAATTGATTAGGTTGCAGACTGCTTCTGGAAGAGTCTTTATTAAAGTATTTCGTAGACTGAGGTATCGGAGGTGTATTAAGCACCCAACAGAATCTGCCAAGACCTCTAGTTCGGTGTAACTCAGATCTAGTGCACGCAGACAAGTGAACTTTAAGAATAGTGCTGATGGAACCTGATCCGAGGGCAGTTTCATCATCGGGCATAATTTCAAGAGCCTCAAATTTTCATAGTGATGAATCTTGTCAAATGCAAGAGGCCCATCCTCTGGGCACAAGATAGTTGCATAGCGAATCCACTCAGGATGGTCAACAACCTGTGAGTTGTCAGGGTTGAGAGTTAGAGATTCATGTTTAGAAACAATTCGTGCTAGTTCAAGCATCAAATTCGGCACTCTGAACTTCTGATTATGGAAGTTGTGGGAAGGTTCAAAGAATGACCTCCGTAGGAGCTCATCAAAGCATCTGCTTGCTTCCATCTCGACCCTTTTCCTTCCGTTGTTCTTAACAAGACCGTCAGCCATCCAGAGTCTGACCAGCTCATCCTTCTCAAATTCAACACCAAGAGGCAGTATAGAACAATAGGCAAAACACTGTTTGAGATGATATGGCAAGTGCTGATAACTTATCTGCAAACTGGGTAAGATAATGTTTGTGTTTTTGCCATCTTCAAGAATCTGCATTTCACTTAGTATGTTTTCCCATTGTTCTCTCTGTCCATTAGTGTCAGACAAAAGCACCCCGAGAGACTTGGCTGCTAATGGGGAACCTCGGCAGTTTTTGGCAATACTCTGCCCAATCAACTCCAGATCATGATGATCGTTGCTGCTCCACCCTGAGAATGCATGAACTTTAAGGATTTGCCAGCATTCTTCTACTTCCAAACCCTTTAAATTGATGTTAAGAATGTTGGACATCATCCTAGTCACCGTTTCTTGTTGAGTAGTGATCAGAACCTTGCTTCCTTTCTCTCCAGCAATCAATGAGGGCTTCAGAAATTCCCAGAACTGAAAGCCCTCGGCCCAAAGGTTATCAATCACCAGCAAGAACCGCATTTTGCGCAGGTGCTCACCCAGCCGCTGCTGCAATATGTCCAAGCTTAAAAACTCACATTTTTGTTCGGTCACAGCTTCGATGATCATCTTAGTGGCTCTCCTCACATCACACACATCCGGTAACCAAACCCAAATCTTTTTAGTGAAGAAATTTTCTACCTCTGGATCGTAGTAGACCAAGCGTGCCAGCGCTGTCTTCCCAATCCCTGCCGTTCCCCAGATGGAAATCACAGGAAGGTCCATGCCACTGTCAGAAATAAGAGCACGGACGATCTTCTCCTTCTCCTTGGTGCGGCCTATGGGTCTCTCGTCGCGATGCGCGGCAGCTTCAAGAAAGCTTGGGCACTGCATCGGCTGAGCCGTCCTCCTTCCGTCCCCGGCCTGGAACCGGTACCTTTTCCTGCTCTTGTAGATTTCGTCGAGGCGTTCGTTGATATTGATGATCTTACCATCCAGCTCCCAGCGCTGCCGCGGGCCGAGCTCAACGTTGGGCCAGGGCCGCCTCCGCTTCCGCGACTGCTCGGCGGTCGCCATCCTGGAGATGGTGTTCAGGCGGTCGAGCAGGGCGTCGACGTCGAATGCGGTGGCCCTGAGCTCCCGGAGCCAGAGCTTGACGGAGTCGTGGTCGACGAAGCGGCGCTGCTCGGAGTCCGTGAGCAGCGCGCGTATGCGCTCCTCCGTGCGCCGCAGCTTCCCGGCCCCGTCCTCCACCTTCAGCAGGCGCCCCCCCGTGGAATAGAGGATGCTGAAGACTGCGGTGCCGATCTGCTCCGGGATTCCGAGAGCGGTGGAGAGCTCGCGCAGCGGACCCATGTACGGACGTAGCCGATCCATGTACGGACGCAGCCAATCCGTGGGCGAACGCAGCCGATCCATGGGAGGACGAGACGACGGTGCGGCACGCCAAGAAGGGGAGAGTTGACTTCAAACTGGGAATTGAACGAGTGGAAAGGAGAACTCTTGAGCTGTGCAGAGAGCCAGCGAATCGAGAGCTCGCTTCTTGTAGAGTTGCCGCCGGTTCTTGGCTTCGAATCTGGTGGGAAGTTCAGTGGCCTCTTCCGCGAAGGTTCTTGGCAACGGCAACGATTTGGGAGACCGGGAGAGGTGGGGAAAAGAGAAGAGAACACGAGCAGCAGCCTGCTCCTCTCGGGCGGATGAACGAACGGCTTGCGTGGCTAGAGTGGACTCGGGCGAGCCCGGAGCCGGAGCCTCCAAGAACTAACAGCAAATGGGCCGGTGGGTCAACGGTGACTTGAACGGCTAGCCAGCTCTGCCCAGGATAGGAGTGTCACTTCACCCCAAAACTGTGTTCTCAAGCCGAAGGCGTAAAATATGAGCTGCTAGACTTTCTGCGCGCGCACGGAACGGGCCAGGCCAGGCCAGGATCAGAGGCAGCCGGTGCGCAAGCAGCGCCTTCCCGCGCAGACACCGGATTCCGAAGTCCGAATAGTGCCGCTAGCTGGACTTCGTTTCCGAGTCCAACGAATTGACAAACCGTTGCTATTAGGTATACTTTAGTAATCTATTAAAAAATAATATAAAAGAAGAAAAGTTGCTTATTCTTAATTTATCTATATTTACAATAAGAGTGTTATCCCGTATATATAGTATCAAAAACTATTCAGAGATAAAATCAATCTTTAAGAGATAGAGATATATTATAAGAAGGACAAATCTTTAGAGATCAAGACGGATCTAAATTCTGTTGTAAAACTTCATATTTACTAATACTCCCCCTTAATTACTACTCGCAAAATACATATGTCTCATCAAAATTCGTTAAAAACTCAGTGAAATTTTTTTGGAAAAAAAGTACGCTCGCGACATAGTCCCACGAATTGCCTCGTTAAGAAACTAAACATGAAAAACTTCAGAAAAACTCATCTAAAAGAAAAAGAGTACAATTCACTCAGCTTCAAATAATCTTCATCATTAATTTTAAGCACTTAATCTTCTTGACTAAGATTTAATTTTTTATATCGGTATTATGTGAAAATTTCTCCCGAAATCTACAACTCTCTAAGTCTTATCATCCCAATGCAACGAACACATCTTTCAAAAGTGGATGCTGAGAGAGACTTAGTGAATAAATCTACAAAATTTTCATTTGGCTTGGTATGTATTACCTTTATTTCATTCATCTTATGCAATTCATAAGCATAAAAGAATTTGGGGTTGATACGCTTCGTTAAGTTGCTTTTCACATATCCCGATTGTACTTGTACAACACATGCAACATTATCTTCATAGATAATGGTAGGGCTATTAGTAGTGTTCAAACCACATGACTGCTGGATATGTTTGATCACTCTTCTAAGCCATGTGCATTCCCGTGCGGTTTCATATAAAGCTATTATTTCCGAGTGGGTCGTTGAAATAGATATAAGACTTTGCTTCGACGATTTCCAGGATATTGCAGTTCCACCACATAGAAAAATATAGCCAGTCTGTGATTTCGCTATATGCAGGTCTGACAGGTACCCAGCACCTGCGTATCCAATCAGACTTAAGTCTTGATTCTTTCTGTAGAACAAACTCATATCCTTGCTACCTTGCAAGTTGCGCAGAATATCCTTCAAGCCCTTCCAATATCGTTTAGTGGGCTCTACACTGTATCACGTAAGTAGGTTTACTACAAACGATATGTCTAACCTAGTGCAATTAGCCAGATACGTCAACACACCTATTACACTTAAGTATGAGAATTTCGGTCCCAATACTTCCTCCCCTATTCTCTAGGTCTATAGGGATCTTAATCTACTTGCAATGACCTTCCGACCATAGAAGTTTTAGCGGGAAATAATTTTTTAAAACCAAACTACTCTAGCACCTTCTGAGTGTAGTTTGATTGATGTACAAAGATTCTATCTGCCACATACTCTAGCTGCATGCCCAAGCAAAATTTGGTTTTACCCAAATCTTTCATTTCAAATTTACATTTCAAGTAGGAACTTGCTTTTTCTATTTCTTCTTCTGTACCGATGATATTCAGATCATCTACATATACGGATATTATGCAAAATCCATTCTAGGACCTCCTTATGAATACAAAGGGACAATCTTGGCTATTTGTGTAGTCTCATTTTCCAAGAAATTCACTTAAACGATTGTATCACATTCTACCTGACTATTTCAACCCATATAACGACTTCTTTAATTGTACGCTATAAAGTTGTCTATTTTCTCTATCCTTATTTGGTAATGATATCTTAGGTACCTTCATATAAATGTCCGAATCTAAGCTCCCATAAATATATACGGTCACAACATTCATCAATTTTATTTTCAACTCCAGGTTGACTTCCATTGTGATTAAATATCTAAAAGTAATGTCACCAATCACCGGGGAATAGGATTTCTTCATAATCAACACCTGATCGTTGAGTGAAACCTTGTTCCACTAGTCGTGCTCGGTATCTGACAATTTCATTCATTCTATTCCTCTTACGAACAAAAAACACTTGTATACTACTGGTTTGATGTGGGGAGGTGTGTGACATACTGGCCAAAAAACTCTCTTTTATTCAAGGACAACAGTTCAGCTGTTATTGCCTTATGGCAGTCTTCCCAATCTTACCTCATTCTACATTCAGTGAGCGATGCAGGCTCAGGGTCATGATCTAGAACTATGGCAATTCTATTTGTGAAGTATATATCAACTATTGTGGTTGCTCTGTTCCAGAATTCCCCTAAATTCACATAGTTCATTGCTATTTTATCATGGGTTCCACTTTCAGGTGCTTCTTCATCTTACTCTTCATAGTTTCTTTCAAGTGTACTTCCAGGTGCTTCTTAATTATTTCTTACTATTGGAGCAAGGCCCTTTAGTTTACCAGTATCAATTTCTATTTTAGCGCGTGCATTTTCTCAAGTTTCTTCCTGCCTGGGAAAATTCAAATCTGGTATGCCTACTTCCTTAGGTTCCATACCATTGCCAGGTCTCAACTGGCTCCCCTTCTTTTTTATTTGGGGCATTTTTATGATCGGCTGTGATAAGCTCTAATTTTCCACTTTCTCCAGACATCTTTAGCTATTTGGGACTTGAGAAATCGAATTTCTTATCCTTTATTTATTTTTTGGAGCTCCTAGGACAAGATGAGGGGTACCTTCCTTTGGTACTTTCACCCTCTCCGGTGCATTGCATGTATGCATATGCGACTTAGTCACGCTCTTCAAATTACAAAAATGGTCAGGCAGATCGTTTGCTAATTTTTGCAAAATGATAATTTTTTGTACTTTATCATTTGCTTCACTAGTGCGAGGATTATATGCCATAATTCTTTCAGCCTGCCAAATAGTTTCTGACTTTTTTTCATCCAAGGGTATATTTTCTCCCCCTAATGACAAAAAATTATTTTCATAAAAAATACAGTCTGCGAAGCAGGCCGTATGTAGATTTCTAGTTATTTCTTCTAAATATCGGATTATGGTTGCAGTCTCATAACTGACATATATTCTAACTTTCCGCAAATGTCCCATAGCGGTACGGTGTGGCAGCGATATTGGCACATAACCATACATCCAAATTTGCGTAAATGGGGAATCTTCAGAATTACCTCTTGCACAGTTGCATAGGTGAATGGATATTGCAGGATGATGATCTATAATTAATGAGGCTGCCACATGTAAGACTGTATGTCCCCATCATGTAGTAGGTAAATTACAGCGCTGCAACAAAGGTTTAACAATGAACTTTATTCTCTTTATCAGCGCTTCAGCTAGTCCATTCTGAGTGTAGATATGCGGTACAGAATGTTCAACTTTAATTCTCATACCAGTGCAATAATCATTGAGCGCTTTAGAAATAAATTCTCCAGCGTTGTCCATTCTAATGGATTTCATGCGATGATCCAAAAAATTATTCCTGATTTGTATGATCTGTGGGATCAACTTTGCAAAGGCGTGATTGTGGGTAGATAATAGACATACATACAACCACTTTGAGAGTGCGTCTATTAATACCATAGAGTACCGAAACAGGCTAGATAACAGCTGAATAGGACCATATATCCCCCTGGATTCGGTCCAGGAATTCAAAGATTTCTTCTTGTACCTTCAAGGTAGACAGTCTTCTTATTTATTTCCTGGTAGCACATGCAGGGCATACAAAATCTTCCTGATTCGGGAAATTCTTCACATTTATGCCATGACCTTGTTTCTTATCATTCTAAGACCAAGGTGACACAATCAATCATGCCATAGTGAGAATAATTCTGCACTAGAGTGAACACTTCAGATGTTTTAATGCAAGTGTAGTACAAGCCACTGCTCATAGAGGGAAGTTTTTCTAATATTCTCACTTCACTCTCACCCTTAGTGATAAGTAGGTGCTACCTACCATCTTCTTTACTAGTTTCTACCTGGAAACAGTTAGCGCGAATATATATAAAACTTAAGAGATTTCTTGTAGATTCAGGGTACAAAAATGCTTCTTTGATGTGCAAAGTAGTTCTCATAGGTAGTATGACCATGGTTCTTCCAGAACTTATTATGCATTTATCACTACCACTGACAGTCATAACCTTTCTAGAGCTATTTTTGATAGACTGAAAATACACATTTTCTCTTAAGATGGTGTTTGTGGTTCCACTATCCACAAAACACACTTTCTCCATGCGGGCGCCACACATATTCTATACCAAAAAAATATTGTTTACAGCCAAGCTTGCTCTTCTAGACCTTTCATTCATTCATTCAATCCTTCTAAATTCAGCAACTAGATAAATGACTGATTACTCTAATCTAGATAGAGTTTGTGAAATATTCGGCCACTTCATCTTTAATGGCTTCCTTTGCCGCTTCATCCTTCATGACATCTTCTATGGCATTGGAGGAGAGCAAAGTAGGGGGCTTCTGCATCATTCATTAGGAGGTCTTTTACTACCAGTTGAGAGCATCATCAACTTCCATCTGAGATGCTTCACTTTCTATTGTGGCTACTTTGTCCACTTTCATCCCCACTGCAATAGTGAGGTGTGCTTTTGGCTGCTCTTTCATTTTCTTATGGTATGCTTCCACAACATGCTTTGGTGCATTACAGATTCTGGTTCTGTTCACCATAGGGGTTGACTTCTTTTTTTGTCTTGCCATTATCATCAACAGGCTTCACCTTGTTTTCCACCACTTTCCTTCCTCTCTTCCCTCGCTTCTTATTGCGGTTCTTGCGTGCTTTGAAAGAGTTGTGATTCACTTATAGGCCACTGCTTTTGCCTTGCGGCTGTGATAAGAAGTTCTTATTTATGACTTTGTCATGAACTTCAAGAAGTTGCAACACGTCAGTCAGTTCTGAATACTTCTTGTATTTTGATTGATGGTGATTGCGTGCGGATTCTACCGCATTCGGGTGAAAAGTGGAGAGAATCATCTCGATTTTCTCCTCTTATGTGATCTCTTTATCTCTTTCCCATAGAGACATAGAATTGTGCAAATGCGGTGCAGCGCGGAGTTGTACTCTTTGACATGCTTGAAGTCACATAAACGGAGCCGGACTCATTCTTGCTCTGCGAGAGGCTTGATCGTGTACTTCAGGCGCTCAAAACAATCTTGTGGTGCGTCCCATAGTGCCTTAACGCTAGTCATTGCCATGTACTCATCCTTAAAAGTGAGAGAAAGATGGTGGCGGAGAAAATAAAGTGCCTGATCTTTCTTATCCTCCGTGAAAACCATTGCACTACTTGTTCCCAGGCCAATTGCAGCGCGGAGTCTTTTCGCTCCCAGTACAATCTAGACAGCTGATGCCCAAGTGACATAGTTCGGTCATCGACACTCAGCTCAGCAAACTCCTTGTTCGTGGTGCCAGCCATCTACATATTTAATAACGCAAGCATTACTATTAGTAAAGTTACATCATGTTGCTAAATTGGATTACTGCAAATTTTTTGATATTTTCTATGCTATATGAATATTACTGAATTTTTTGAACGCATAACAGGAAATTCAAACAGTAATAATAACATAGAAATAATACAGCATAATTGCTAAAACAAATGCAAATTCAAATTCAAGAGGTACTTTTTTGCAAGAAAAGTATTCTCGGGGTTTTTCATACAGTCTGAGGGTTTATACGCAAAATTCTAGGATTTGCGTAATTTTCAAAACCATAGGGTCTAATTTGCAAAAAAAACATGGCCTCTAGATAATTTTTAGAACAACCAGGGGCCTAAATGCAAAATTTTAGGGAGTGTGCTCAAATAATTGAAAACCCAGGGGCTAAATGCAAAAATCAGATTTTTGTATCTTTTTCTTTTTTTTTCTCCAATTTTTACCCTCTATCGGGCCAGCCTGCTTACTGTTTGGATCAGCCTGGCACAACTTGGCTTGCCCACATCTTCTAAACGCGGGATGGCTAGGGTTTCTAAACCCTAGCCGCCACTCGGTCCGACGACGGCCGGTGCTCGGCAGTGCATTGCGACGCGTGGCCTTTGACGGCGCTCGTGCGGGAGCACCGAGCTGCAACGCCGGCAAGCAGTGGCGCTCATGCGGGAGCAGCGCATCGTAGGTCAGATGAGGTGATGACGCTCGTGCGGGAGTGACGCGCCGCGGGGCTGGTGAGGGGGCGGCGGGCGGTGGCGCTCATGGGGGAGCGACGCGTGGTAGGGCCAGCGAGGCAGCAACGAGTGGCGGCACTCGTGTTGGAGCGGCACGTCGCAGGACCGGTGAGACGACAGTGGTGACTGTGGTACGGCGGGCGGGAGCGCTCGTGCAGGGCACGGTGGGCGGTCGACTTCAAGCAACAACAATTTGGTGGTGCATTGCTTCGAGCGATCGCTTGTGTGTGCAGGCAGGGGAGCTACAAAGCCACCGTGTACCGGAACGGTTGCTGTCAGTAGCGGTGTAGTGAGGCCGTCGGCTTCATGCCAATGATGTGCCGTGCACCTCCCCCTCCTTTTCTCTTTTTTGATCTATGTAGGGAGGGTGGTTGCCAGTTTGCTGGCCAGTGGCATATTCCTTTGTTTTCTGACCTGTGCAGAGATGATGGCCACTAGTGCTGGTCAGCAGAGAGGTGGTGGCTACGGGCCCCATCGGCCATGTTCGTTGCGATTGGGCGCTACAAATCGATCGTACCTTTCAATCCTTGTGAATGATTCGTGCCACGTAGGGCATATAGGCTAGGTCATGACCTACCTGCTTAATGATGATGTCGATTCAATGCATATCAGTTACAGTAAATTCATTCCGCTAGCTTGGTCTCTAGCAGAGCTTCGCGCTGATAATGAGTTGAGAAACCGTTGCTACCATGTGTAGTCCAGTGATACCTCGAGAAAACAATTGCAAAATGAGATATAAAGTAGAGGAAAAGCTGTTTTATTCTTTATTCGTATGTGTTCACAATGAGAGGTGTTGTCCCATATATATAGTGCCAAAAACCCCTAAGAGATAGAATCAATCTCCAAGAGATAGAGACCTATTCCAAGAAGACCAAATCATTAGAGATCTAGATGGGCCCAAATTTTGTTGTAAAACTCCAGGTTTTCTAACATAACGCTCATTTAAAAAAAATGTTTCGTTTCCGAGCGAGCGAGCATTCTGTCAAGGAGCCTGACTTGAAGGCATGAGCTCACCTGAGGAGGGGACATAGCTCCAAAAGGATTTCATGAGCAGTTAACCAGAAGATAGCACCGTGCAGGAGGTAGCTCAACCCACGTTTTGTCGGCCCATAATGGATATGATGCTACGGTGGCCCAAGTGGCTTGTAATGGGGAAAAATACTATGCTATATAAGGCAACCTTCTTCTTGGAAAAGGGGTGGAAAACGGACATGGCGGTGAGTTGAACTTGAGTTGGTCGGAGGATCGCCAGAGTTTATGAGTTGTAGAACATATATACACAGCGTGATATAGAGATTCGTAACAAATTGGTATCAGAGCCTACTACCACTACCACTGATGTTTGCTGTTGTTCGTGCCTCGCAATTCTCTCGGCTTGAGCGGTAAAATCCCAAAGGAAGGTTGCGATTTTTTCTAGAGATCATTATAAATCCCTTACCCAGTTTGCTTGGCTTGGAGTAGAGTCACTACTGCGTATCTTTGAGCCACCGATTGCCACCTTGGATCAGCCAGAATATCTGAAGAAGCCTCAGTATCAGACTCAGGAGCAAAAGAAGTCGATAGAGATGGAGAAGGAGTTGGGAGAGCTCGTTAAGGCATTGGCGACAATGAACGCGACACTGGAACGCAACACTTCCGCCCTTGAAGTGCTCAACGTCTGGAGGCCACAAATCGATTCCCGAGTCTGTGATCTGCAAGCTTCTATGGAGAATCTTCGGGTCAAGGTCTATCACCATGAAGATATGATGAAGGAACATCCACCACAGAGATCAGAGCCATCGACCGCCACTTATCTAGAGGCTACCTCTACGGAGGCAACTCTCGGGGCAGAAGGCACCGTTCTGCCAACTCTCATCGGGATGTGGGTCGTGGGGTGGTCACCACCTTGCTGCCCACCCTGGTCACAGGTGCATAAAAGCTTCAAAACTACTCTCCAGTTCATTGTGGTGTGATGGATTCCTTTAGTAGTGGTGATCACCATTTTTTGGCCCAATTGAGTTCCATTTTGCCTAAACTTGAATTTCCTAAGTTTGATGGCTCCAACCTAAAGATCTGGATTAGAAGGAGTGAAAACTATTTTTCCTTATATGAAATCCTTGAATTCTGGTGGATAAAGTTAGGTACTATGCATTTTGTGGGATCCACTGCATTTTGGCTACAATCCATAGATTCTCAATTGATTGAGATGAGTTGGAAGGATCTTTGTGATGTTGTATGCTTGCTTTTGAATGTGATCAGTACAATCATGTTATCAGGCAATTTTTTCACATTAAGCAAGATAATATTGTCACTGAATATATTGAAAAATTTGATGATCTTACACATCAGTTGTTAGCCCATCACTCCAATATCAATGTCGCAGTTATCACTAATAGATTCATTGATGGCTTGAGAGAAGACAAAGGTTGTTGTCATGATTCACAGGCCTTAAGATCTAGGTACTGCTAGTTCTCTTGCCATTTTGTAGGAAGAAGTACTACTGGAGACTCCAAGAAGAGATCATAGAAAGCAGGATAGGGGTTCCTTTCTAAAGAATGTCAACAGGACCACCATTCAAACACCCACTTTCTCAGTGAAGTTTACACCCTTGAGTTCTATTGAGGACAGGAAGACATTAGACTTCAGCAGGACCAAGCCCAATGATGACAAACTAACTGCACTTAAGGCTTATAGGAGAGCCAAGGGTTTATGTTTCAAATGTGGGAGTAAATGGGGACATCAACATACATGCTCATCTTCTGTACCATTACATGTGGTTGAAGAGCTTTGGCAACTAGTTCAAGAGCCAAGGGTTTATGTTTCAAATGTGGGAGTAAATGGGGACATCAACATACATGCTCATCTTCTGTACCATTACATGTGGTTGAAGATCTTTGGCAACTAGTTCAAGAAATTGGACAACAAGGCAATGAACCTTCTTCTCAAGGTGATTCTGACTTTGGAGAAGATTTGATGGCCATTTCAGCACAAGCTGT
Organism: Phragmites australis; assembly: GCF_958298935.1. Taxonomy (NCBI): domain Eukaryota; kingdom Viridiplantae; phylum Streptophyta; class Magnoliopsida; order Poales; family Poaceae; genus Phragmites; species Phragmites australis. The sequence goes on from NC_084923.1 coordinate 16,062,791, forward strand.
AGCTGGAACTGAAGCTAAAAGTACTATGAGGCTTCTAGGACTACTCCAGAAATTTGAAGTCATTATGTTGATTGATTCTGGCAATTCAAATTGTTTTGTTAGTGAATCTCTTTCTACTCAATTATCCAGTTGGAAGGAACTATCTAATCCCATGAAGGTGAAGGTAGCTGATGGTCAAATTGTTCTCTGCTCCCATGAAATTCCGAATTTTGAATGGTAGACACATGGCACTTCTTCCATTTCCACCTTAAAGATTTTTCCTCTCCAATGCTATGATATCATATTAGGCATGGACTAGCTAGAAATTCATAGTCCAATGCATGTTAATTGGGCTGGCAAATGGATGTCTTTTATTTACAAAAATTCTCAGCTGAAACTCCAAGGCACTGCTAATCATCTGAGTTGTTGTTCAATTAATGATTTGACTCTGTTGAAGTTGGAAGAAAAGGACATCATATGATGTGTACTTCAAATATACTCTATAGAGGATAGGTCTCAAGAGGTGCAATGCCCTAAGGAAATTCAAGACATTATCTCTAGTTATGCTGAATTATTTGAAGAACCCAAGGGCTTACCCCCTAGCAGACCTTTTGATCACAAAATACCTCTAATTGTTGGGGCTCAACCTTTTAGGCTCAGACCCTATAGATACAACCCTGCTCAAAAGGATGAAATTGAGAGGCAAATCAAAGAGCTACTCTTGCATTATTAGTCAAGAAGGAAGGTGATCGGAGATTGTGTGTGGATTATAGGAGGTTAAATGCTCTCACAATAGAAGGTAAATATCCACTTCATGTCATAGATGAATTATTGGATGAATTGGCAGGGGCTAAATGGTTGACATCATTGGAATTGAGAGCTGAATTCCATCAAATATTGGTTGCTACGGAAGATCAACATAAGACTTTTTTCCAAACCGACAAAGCGCAGTACCAGTACAAGGTTATGACCTATGGGCTGACTGGTGTACTAGGTACTTTCCAGAGTGTTATGAATGCCTCATTAGCACCTTTGCCTCGGAAGTGTGTTATTGTCTTTATGGATGATATACTCATTTATAGTCAGAATTGGGAAGATCATCTCTATCACATACAACAAGTTTTTGATATTCTTAAGACTCATCAGTTCAAGGTTAAGCTATCTAAATGTTCTTTTGGCTAGCAAAGGTTGAACTATTTGGGACATGTTATTAGTGCCATGGGTGTATCTACTGATCCTTCCAAGATTGCTTTAGTTTAGAATTGGCCTCTTCCCAAGAATGTCAAGCAAGTAAGGAGTTTCTTGGGCTCAACATGGTATAATAGGAAGTTTATTAAAAACTATGGATTGATAAGTAAGCCTTTAACAAATTTGCTAAAGAAAGGTGAATCATTCGTTTGGGCTCATAGTACCCAAGAGGCATTTCAAACTCCTAAGCAAGCCTTAGTTTCAGCACCTATTCTTGCTTACCAAACTTCAACCAACCTTTCTCGATAGAGACAGATGCTTCCAACAAGGGTATTGGAGCAGTTTTGCAGTAGAATGGCCATCCAATAGCCTTTATTATTAAAGCTCTTGGTCCCAAAAATCAAGGACTCTATACATATGAGAAGGAGTGATTTGCCATCTTGTTTGCAGCTGATCATTGGCGTTCTTATTTACAACAATCTGAATTCACCATTTATACATATCACAAAAGCCTTACTCACCTGGATTATCAGCATATGTCCACTCCATGGAAACACAAGGCTCTTTCTAAGTTGATGGGTTTACAATATAAAATTTGTTACAAAAAGGGTAGAGATAACAGAGTTGTAGATGAGCTGTCAAGGGTTACTTCTAATGATTGCTTAATGGGGGTCCTCAGATCAACCTTCCTGGATGGTGGAAGTAGTACAAGGGTATCACTAGGACCCAAAAGCCTCTCAGCAGTTATTAGAACTAGCTATAAATTCCCCTTAAGGCCATTTGAAATTGTCAAATAGGTTAATCAGGTATAAGGACAGATTATGGGTTGAGGAATATCCTAATGTTCAAAGCAAAATTCTTCAAGCCTAGCACACCAGTGCAATAGGAGGACATTCAGGATTTTTGGCTACTTACAAACGAATCAAATCATTCTTTGTGTGGCCCAACATGAAGGCCTGCGTCAAGGATTTTGTAGCTTAGTGCTCCACTTGTTAGCAGGCCAAAACTGAGAGGGTAGCTTACCCTGGGCTTCTACAACCCTTACCTATTCCTGAGCAAGCATGGCAATGTATATCAATAGATTTTATTGAGGGTCTACCCAGATCATCTTACTATAACTGCATTTTGGTGGTTGTTGACAAGTTCTTGAGGTACTCTCACTTCCTTCCTCTCTCTCACCCCTTTACTGCTCTGAAGGTAGCTATCATCTTCATCAATCATGTCTACAAGTTACATGGTCTCCCTCAAGTGATAATTTCAGATAGGGATAAGATATTCACAGGTGCCTTATAGCAAGAACTATTTAAACTGTCCGAAACTAAATTACACATGAGCATAGCTTACCACCGTCAAACAGATGGTCAAACAGAAAGGGTCAACCAATGTTTGAAAACTTATTTGAGATGCTTTGTTCACGCTTGTCCTCACAAGTGGTCTCAATGGCTATCTCTTGTTGAGTTTTGGTACAACACGTGTTATCATTCCACTTTGGATAAGACCCCTTTTTCAGATCCTATATGACATGAGCCACAACGTTTTGGCATTAATCTAGCCCAAGCTTGTGTTATCCCTGATTTGCAACTTTGGCTTAAAGAGCATTACTTGATGACTCAATTTCTCAAACAACATCTATATCAAACACATAACAAGATGAAGATGCAAGCCGACAAGAAAATGACTGAAAGACAGATCTCCATTGGTGGCATGGTTTATCTTAAGCTTCAGCCTTTTGTGCAGACCTCTGTTGCTCAGAGAGCTCATCACAAGTTGTCTTTCAAATATTTTGGACCATTTAAGATTGAAGCTAAAGTTGGTATTGTTGCTTGTTAACTGAAACTGCCTCCATATAGCTCAATTCATCATGTCTTCCAAGTTTCCCAGTTGAAATGAGCTGTGGGTTTCTGATCAGCACACATTGGAACTTCCTATTGATTCAAGAGAGTACCAGGTACCCTAACGTATCATTGAACATCGAACACATAAGGTTGGCTCCTCTGTATCTTCACAAGTACTGGTGCAATGGTTTAGTTGGCCTGATTCTATGGCTACTTTGGAAGACGAAGCTCATCTTCGATAAGAGATTCCATTGGCACCGGCTTGGGGTCAAGCTAGTTCTCAAGGAGGGAGGATCATCAAGGAGCTTTACTTGGATGGCGCCGGTTGTTTAGAGAAGAATGAAGGCGTGAGCTCACCTGAGGAGGGGATAGAGCTCCGGAAGGATTTCAAGAGCAGGCCCATTAACTAGAAGATAGAACCACGCAGGAGGAAGCCTAGCCCACGTGCTGTTGGCTCAGAATGGATATGATGCTACGGTGGCCCAAGTGGCTTGGAATGGGGGGGCGCTATGCTATATAAGGCAGCCTTCTTCTCATCGATATAGAGATTTGGGGGCAAAAATGGACATGGCGGCGAGTTGAACTCGAGTTGGCCAAAGTATCATCAGAGTTTGTGAGTTGTAGAACATATACACACCGAGTGATATAGAGATTTGTAACACGTTCTACCGCCATGCCTATAAATCGAAACGGGCACACCACAGGATCACTCTACCATCTCTCATCGATCCCACTCGCTTGCCCGCTAGATCATCCTCCCACTCGATCCGTTCAAGCAAGCAAGAAAAGAGCACACACAATGGATCATCGTGTTCGTGGTGGCGATCTGGTGGTTTGCCTTGTGAGCCATCTTTAGCTCGCCACCGTCTTTGTGGTGCCATCGAACCACGGTAGTCGACTGACACACCTAGGATCCATTGAGGAACAATCATGGACGAACCAACGAGAATCAAGAAGAAATTCAGAAGAATTTGGGGAAGAAGGAGAGTGGTGAAAGGGGAAAGTTGGCTATATTCATCTCAATTCATCACCATACAGACAAAACAACCAACACAATATCATACCTATTCCCTAAACCACCATTGGGTTATCAATCCCGTCCGATATTACATGAATTAATTAAGCTAAAACATGCTTAACTAATGGTAAAGCTGTTCTTGATAATTTTTTGCCGATCGAATGTTTTCAGACAAGCACAGTCACACACGGTAACATATGATACCTATCCGATTAAAAGTGAAGGGGATATGAGAACATCAGGGCGTCTTTGTATTAGACTACGGCTGGGTCATGAAAATCCCCTCCGCTTGAGCACATACTTGTCCTCAAGTGTAGTTTTCGGATTGACAGTTAGGCTAACTGTCAGGATGTCCAATTGAAGAAAGGTCATGAGCTCACCACTTGGAAATGATGGTTTGGTAGAATGTTGGAAATACAGACTCTATGAAGGTTTTGTCCTCCCAAGTTGCTTCAGTTGGTGACCTGCCACCCCACTAAACCAACTATTGGGTGACAACAATATCATGTTGTGATAAGGCTCTTGTGTCCAGCACATCAACAGGTTCAGACTAACCCTGCCCTCTGAATCAACCATAGGAAGATCAGTACTTGGAATGGTATGGGCTCCAATATGTTTCTTTAATTGGCTGACATGAAAAACTGGGTGAATCAAGGATTTAGCTGGTAGTTGCATCTTGTAGGCATCATTTCTAATTTTATGAAGAACTAAGAATGGACCATAATATTTAGTTGCTAATTTCAAAGAGTTTCTGAGCCCAAAAGCAACATGTCTGTATGGCTGCATCTTGAGATAGGCCATATCACCAACATTGAATTTTCTTTCAGATCTGTGTAAATCTGCATACTTCTTCATTCTAGATTGTGCTTGAGATAAACTTTCTTTGAGCCTGGACATCATTTCTTCCTTCTGTAATAGAAACTCTATGACTAGACATTTTGGTCCTGGAATTGCCACTTCACTTATGAGTGGTGGTGGATAGCCATAGAATGCTTGAAAGGGTGAGCACTTTACTAATGTGTGGTAATTTGTGTTGTACCAATATTCTGCAATGCAAGCTAAAAAAAACTATTTCTTTGGTTCAGCAAATACCATGTATCTGAGGTAGCACTCAAGATATCAGTTGACTCGTTCTGACTGACCATCACTCTATGGGTAATATGCAGTACTGAACCAAAGGGAGACTTTCAATTACTTGAAAATAGACTATCATAGATCACTGAGGAAGATCATGTCCTTGTCATAGACTATTGCAGTTTGAAGGCCATGGAGTTTGAAGATATGATCCATGAATGCTTAAGCAATAGCTTAGGCAGTAAAGGGATGACTTAATGGTATAAAGTGTGAATATTTTGTGAATCTGTCTACTACCACCAAGATTGTATCCTTACCATTTGATTTTGGCAATCCTTCAATAAAGTCCATTGTGATATGGGCCAAGCCATGTTAGGTACTGGTAGGGGATCCAACAGCCTTGGATAGTTGCAGTGCTCTCCTTTAGCTCTTTGGCATATTAGACAAGTTGAGACAAAATCTGAGACAGATTTCTTCAGACTTGACCAATGGAAGAGTCTTTTTATCCTTTGGTAAGTGGCAGCAATGCTAGAGTGGCCCCCAAGTGCAGAAGAATGTAAGGACTTGAGTATGTTCTACTGGACATCCTTATCATTGCCTACATGTACTCTTCCCTTGTACCTTAGTATTCCAGAATGTAAGGTGTAATTAGTGGATGGATCTGGTGTGATAGACAACTGGGTCACTAATTGTTAGCAATGTTGGTCATTGACATAGTTGTTACCGATTTCAGTGATCCATAAGGGTTGCACATAAGTGATAGCAAGGTAGGCATGTTCCATTCTAGAAAGGGTATCAGCAGCCTTATTTTCTCTCCCCTTTTTGTACTCAACTATATAGTCAAATTATAGGGGCTTGAGCATCAACTTGTTTTGGATACCTTTTGTTAACTTCAGATCTGTAATGTACTTCAAACTCTGTTGATCAATCCTGATTATCAATTTAGATCCTAGAAAATAGTGTTTTCACTTTTTGATAGCTTCCACAATAGCTGACTTCTTTGTCATAAGTAGATTGAGCCATCCCCTTTGTACTTAGTGCTTTACTAAAGTAGGCAATAGGTTGATTTTGCTGCATGAGAACAACACCTATGCCATCGCCACTAGCATCACTCAAGGATGAATGGTAAGGAAAAGTTGGGAAGGGTGAGCACAGGTGCAGTAATGATCTTGTGTTTTACCTCTTTAAAAGCCTTTGTTTGTTCCAGACCCCAACATAATTCATTCTTTTTTAGCATGTCATGTAGTGGTCCACATATTTGTATAAACTGTCTGCAATACCCAGCCAATCCCAAAAATCCTATGAGGTTAGTTATGCTTATAGGTATAGGCCAATTCTTCACAGCTTCTACCTTTGATTTATCAGTAGATAACCCTTTCTCATCAATGACATGACCCAGATATTCTATCCTTTGTACTACAAACATGCACTTGCTTCTTCTGGTCTTAAGCTTGTTATCCAACAGAACTTTTAAAACAAAATATAGATGTTCAAGGTGATCATTCAATGATGTGCTATATACTAATATGTCATTAAAGAAAATCAGTATAAATTTTTTGAGGTTTGCTGAAAATAAGCGATTCGTCATAGCTTGAAATGTGGCAGGTGCATTAGTTAGGCCAAATGGTACACTAGTTATTCATAGTGTCCAAAGTGTGTCCTAAATATAGTTTTTGGGACATCATCTTTCTTCATAAGGATTTGGTGGAAACTAGATCTCAAGTCAAGCTTAGAGAAATACCTGGCACCATGAAGTTCATCAAATAAATCATCAACCACTCGGATGGGGAATTTACTCTTCAAAGTTAAGTCATTTAATTGCAAGTAGTCAACACAAAATCTCCAAGTGCTATCCTTCTTCCTTGGTAGAATTAAAGAAGAGGAGTAGGGGCTTTGACTGGGTTCTATGATCCCTTGATTTAGCATTTCCTTCACCAACTTCTCCACTTCATCCTTTTGGTATGGAGGAATTTATATGACCTGATATTAGGTGGAATGTGGTTTGGTTTTAGTGTGATGGAGTGCTCATAGCCTCAAGAAGGGGGTAAACCAGTGGGTTCAGAAAAGACAATGGAGAACTTGTCCAGTAGTGCAGCAATTGTTGGTTCCAACTGAGTTGTATTTTCTGGTTGCTCACTAAGCATCTTGGTATGCAGTACATACCCCATTGCTCCTTTGGTTAGAAGTTTAGATAACCTTCTAGTATCTGTGATGCAATCTTGTTGGGGATGAACACAATCTTGGAATTTCACTTGGTGGGTGCCATCTTTCATAATTGTCAGCTCCCTTTTCTTGAGGTCCATGCTTATGGGGATTATGTTGGTAAATCCAATCACACCCGAGGATAATATCATAGCTATCGAGTTCTAGTAATTATAACAATGTCTAAAATCTCTCCTTCTGTATCCAATACATGCATTGTGGAATGTATCCACCTGAGTGAAATTCTCCCCCTCCAGCAATCTTTACTGCTTGCAATTGTGTTTGCTAAATTTGGTAACTAGATTTATGAGCAAATGTGACATCAATGAAGTTATGAGTACTTCCCTATCAATTAAGGCTACAACCCTTTTTCCTCCAATGGTTAGTGGTAGGCAGAATGTAGCAGCACTTCTTGTTCCTTGTATGGCTTGTTTGGATATCTGCATCAGATAACGCATCTGCTCTTGGATTTCATGGTTAGGTTGCGGATGTTCTTCATAATAACCATCTGCAACATTAATGTTCTCATGTTCCAAGGTCATAGCATGGGTTGAAGCTTAGTAGAACTTGCACTTTGTTTTGTACTTAGGAGTCCAAGGAGCTAAGCACTTCCAACAGATACCAGGTTCTTTCACCTTGGTTAATATTGGGGAAGTTTATCTATCTTTGGTGTTAGATCAATTTTCAGTGTTGTGCTGCTGGACTTTAGTTGATAAGGTAGCTGAGATGTGATTTTTGTTGGAAGGTAGAGGTACAATAGAACTCATCCTCCTACTCATTATAGCTTTTTCCAAATCTCTAGCAATTGTGTAAACATCTTCCAAGGTATGGGGCTTGTGTGGTTTGAGATAATGCTTAATTTGTTCTTTCAATCCCCTCACAAAGCACCTCACTTAATAGTCCTCAATTAATCCTGGGTGTTGCATTTGCATGGTTGACATCAACTCTTCATACTTATCAATATAAACAGCCACAATTGTGTCTTGGGTCAATGAAAGAAAGAGTTTCACAATGTCATACATGTTGTGTTATGCAAATCTATTGCATATCATCTGATAGAATTGGTTCCATCTAACCTGTCTAGCTGTAATTCTTAGTCCAGACAACCAATTCTCAGCTCTACTAGTGCAATGAAGAGTAGACATAGATACCCACATGTCAGGAGGGACAGAAGCTAGATAAAGATATTTGTCACACTGCTATGTCCTGAAGTTTGGGACCCCATTTATCTTGATTAGTCCATGTGACATGTCTCACAATTTCAGGTGGTCTGGCATGGGGTGGGATGTAAGTTTGAGGGTGAGCAAATCTAGATGGTGTGTTAGAATGAAGCAAGGGTGGTCTATCAATTGTAACTTCAGAATTTACAGCCCCAACCTTATTGTGCACATCAGTGTATACATATCAAAAGTAAGTATGATGCTTATGCATAGTAGGTTTTGGTATTTCAGTGACTGTACCTACAAGGATTCTACCTTCCTTATCTTCCAGGTGCGTTTTCCCATCTCGTTCTCATATCTTGCAATAACACCCCTAGCTGCATTGCACTAGTATGGATCTTTAGGTACCCTCATTCCCTAGGCCAGCTTCAACATGGAAGATTGGATGGAATCCAGTTGGTCTTGCATTTGGTCTAGTCGCAGCTCCACACTCCCCAGTAGCGACTTCATCTTGCATGTTCTTTGTGAAACCCATACTAGAGCCATTGATCTCCTGGGGACTGGGGATCCCTGTTGAAGAAACTGTTGTGGTTGCTACGGCTGCCACTGTCGCTTTGGTATTGCACGTCATAGCCAAATGATCGAACAGGAACAAATCAGTTTAGAGAAACCCCTCCCCGTGTAGATCTGTGCCTGAGTCTACCACCACCGAAGTTGGAGATCTGATAGGGGTTTTTACACACCGATTCACCGTGAAACTTTCTCCTGAATCCAACTTGCCACTATCACCAACGCGAACTCCAACTCAACCCCGGTTCATGGAATTCTACGCTCGAACAGATGTCAAGCAACCCTCATCGGCGATCAAGTTTGTCTTTGATTTTTTTGAGAATCAAGAAGCGTTGATACCACTTGACATGTCCAGGATCGATTGAGGAACAATCAAAGATGAACCAACGAGAATCAAGAAGAAATTTAGAAGAATTTGGTGAGAGTAGAGAAAGGGGAAGTCGGCTTTATTCATCTCAACTCATCGAAATACAGACAAAACAACCCACACAATAGCATATCGTTTCCCCACGCCTCTGGCAGGTTATCACTCCCGTTTGAGATTACAAGAATTAATTAAGCTAAAACATGCTTAACTAACGGTAAAAGCTGTTCTTAATAACTATTTACCAATAGACTATTTTCAAACAAGCACAATCACACGCAGTAACAGATGATAGCCATCCGATTCAAAGTGAAGGGTAAGAGAACATCTGGGCGGTCCTTGTATTAGACTGCAGCTGGCTCATGACATTGACACTGTTCGACAAGATCATCCTTGGCGCTGACGGTGGATAGCTTCAGGAGGCACTACCCCATTAGCCCGGATGTTCAGATCATCATCGAGAGGGTGTCCGAAGACATTGCCCTCTGGAGGCGCCCATCATGCAAGCTGCATGCATCGGAGCATGTGCAGTGAGCTCTCGCCGATGAGGTGCTCCCGCTTGTGGCACACCCATTCGACCACGATGTCATGGTCGCAGCAGGGAAGGAGATATGCGCACACGTGGCCATGGCCTGTGCTGACCCGCACATCGCCCATGGCGGCACGCACGTCCTTGTCTTTATAGACACCTTCGTGTGTCCCTTGGTGTTCCCCCTTCCACCTAGCAAGATGATGCAGACTGCCCGTGCACCGAAGAGCTTTCTCGTGAGGACTACCAGCCTGTGCATGGACTTCAAGAGTATAGCACGTGCAAAGAAGTGTCACATCATTTCAAAAGGAATGTTAAGCCTTATGCTAAGCCTTATCATTTCAAGGAATAGATCGACCATGCCAGGCCACCATACTCTGGGGGATACATCATGGAGGCTAAAACAAAACGTGAGTATGAGATTATGATGGAGGAAGCACGACTGCGGCAGTAGGCAAGGCACAAGCACCAACAGGAATGTCAATGCCGAGAACAAGAATACAAGCGACAGGCCCAGGAACTTCAAAGGCATGAGGAGGAACTTCATCTCCAACATGATATTCTAAGGAGGCAGGAGGCCAACCTTCAAAGGTGTGAGGAACACCTACAAAGGCGTGAAGTAGTCCTACGCTAGTAAGAAGAGGGTGAGCGTGAAGCAGCACATCAACGAAAGGGGAGACATCCCTGGTCCACCTAGTAGAAGCTTTTTTCTGTCTTCATCAATGTAATATTACCATCAACTTTGTGTTACTCGCACACATCCAACCGTGAAAACAAAATTAGCGGCTTCTACTACAACTGTTCACATTAGTAAATATGTACTCTATTTTTAGACCTACCTTTTTCAGACCAAGCCTTTTCAGAATTAGACTTCTCATCAGTAGCATTTTTAGAGCAATCTTTTTCAGACCCAGTCTTTTCAAAAGTAGCCTTTTAGTCGTAGTCTTTTCAGAAGTAGCCTTTTCAAGGACTTTTTCAGTTGATATGACCACACCTTACTGCAGAATCAACTGCTTTCCATGGCCCATTTTCGTGGACTTAGTCCATGCACCACCATGATTTTGCTGTATAAATACATGATCTCATGCCCACATCTAGAACTAAACCACTAGCCTTAGCCTCCACAACTCCGATGAAAATGACGTCCTATCCTTTCCCTAAGAAATACATCTCGAATACTCCACCTGGTGGGGTCAAAATGCACATGTGCTGGTGTGGAGATATTTGTAGGGTGATAAAGTCCTTCGAGTTATCCTGCACCTGCGGAAGGAGGTTCTTCATGTGCCACAACTACGAATATGATCCATCCCAGGGAAGCATCAATTTTGGCTCCCGCCTCCGGCAATAACTTCTTGCCAAACTAATACAAAAACAACTAAGATTTACCATTTAATATTTTAGTCTTCATATTGCAGTCATTGTCACCACTATGTGACTTCTTATAGTAGCTGGATATTGAGCAGTCGAAAGCAGATGTGTTCCTCCTTCACACTCAGCATCGCGTCGTTTGGAGACGATTCCATGAGATAGAAGCTGACGAGGGGAGGGAGGCTACGCAAAAGCGCATTCAGGAGGAGCAGCAGAAGATGAGGGAGGAGCATAATCACGTCATGGTGGAGGCTCGTGAGGCAGAAAGGGAGAGGAAACACGAGAGGGCACATCAGGCGCGTGAAGCAGGACCTGAACTGGTGAGGAAGGAAAAATACCCATCTTGCACTTATCGGTGTAAGGTATATGGGGGTCCCCTGCCAGGTCGGACGTCAACGACTGGTTTTTGCAGGACTAGTTCTTTTTCTCTGAACAGGGTCCACCGCGCGACCACTCGGCATCGCACGACCACACTCCTGACCCCCGTTGGATTTCCCGCGACCAGTCCCTACTGGTCGTAGGGCAAATACTCGTCTAAACCAAACCACTCTCATTTAATGCTAATGCCCATGCAATTTTCCTTCCCCAGGCTTACCCCACCGGCCGAGGCGACTGAGGCGGACACAGAGCTTTCGTGTTCCCTCCCACGGTATTAATTGTTATAGGATCGATTTACGGACGTCACTAAGGGCTTGGCAGGCGTGCGTGGGCAACCGGTGATGGGACGGAGCAGGCCGAGCGACCCGGACTGATAAGTACAGAAGGAGCTGACGGATGGGATAGACCTCGCAGCGCTCCGGAGTTGGCGCAACACGTGTGTGATCCGTAATGATAGCCTATTTTTGACCGTCTAGATAGAGATGCGTCAGTTGGATGGGTCCACTTGTAAGGATCTTTCCCCCTGGGCTATAAAGGGAAGAGAGGAGAGAAAAAATAGAGACCACAAAAAAGAATACACAGGATGTAGGGCTATTACCCTAAGGAGGTCTGAACCTAGATAATCCTCGGTGTTCTTGAGTTGCACATACACAAACAAATCCAGTAGGTACTCCCTGAACAAAGATCACACACCCGTCATCCGATACACCCCGAAATCATTGTCAGGGATTTTTCCCCCGACATTTGGTGCGCCAGGTAGGGGGCGCGTTTTCGAGTTCGGGATCCGAGTCATTGTGAGGTGTTCTTCGTTGGGTACGACCCAGACGGATCCGATATGTCCCAAACTCAGGACATTGGATCAGGATCCGAGGGCTTCAGGAAGCGACGCGGGGCAGCAGAGGCATCCATGCTCCTGGCGCCAAGGAGAGCTCACGGACCACAAGCTCTGGGGGAACCGGCTTCTTTGGTGGCAGCCCCACCTGGAAGAGTGCTCACCGCGCCGGGACTGCCATCCCCCAGCCCCGTGACGTGAACCAAAACCATCGGGCAGGTATGATTCGATCCGGCAAAAGACTATCCGGGAACTAATCGCGTGTGTCATTTCTCCGAGAAGGTTCAACCCAAGGACGAACAGAAGGGTCTACACCTCAAACTTTTGGCATGAGTAATGACCACTCCCTATTGGGTACTAGTAAGGAAGGAAGCTTACCAGAATCTTAGAAAGGTAACCCTCTCCTTTCTCGGTGCTGACCACCCTTCGATCAAATGGGGGAATCCTTGTCCTACCTTGCAGGATTTCAAAGGGCCACAGACGTGGTACTGGTCGCTAAGGGAGGCATGCTTTCCCCCGACCAGGAAGGAGCGAGCACAGGACCATGCATCGTCAGGTACATGGTTCAATTCTATTTTTTCAATTATTAAATGCGAAGCGGAGTATGAGGGCCTCTTAATTGGAACATGAGCATCACCCGCGCGAGGGGAAAATGCTTACTAGCAATGATGGACTCGCTACTAGGTATAACCCTGTCGCCAAGGAGTTTTCAGTACTTGGAACGGATGATGGTGTTATACCTCTCTGAAGTGAGAAAGCTAGAGCAACACTCTATCGGCCGGGAAGTCACACATGTCCCTTGCAAGGATTTATTCCCTGGCCGATGAGCTGGCCCGTCTAGCCTCTTCTTGCGAACCTGTCCCAGTCGGAGTCTTTGAGAAAAAGACTCACGCAGCCCCGTTGCGGTCTCGGGCCGACGCGGAAGGGATGCTTTGCTTGGAAACGGAACACCAGAGGCAACACCATTGGAGGCAACGCCTCCCTCGGGCCGTCAACCTCGGGTGGCCATCATGTGATCGCCCTACTCTATTCGGGTACGATCTGGATGGATCAGATCTCGGACTACCTTCGGAATCAAGCAACCCCTAACAGCGATGTGTCAGCAAAAAAGGTCATGCGGGCTAACCGTGAGAATCCTCCTTGGTAGAGGGACGCCTCTACCACCAAGGGAGTAATGACCCTTTACTAAAATACATCACTCAGGATGGGGGGAGCACAGCGCTCCCTAACATCCTCGGAGGCAGATGTGGAGGTCAAACCTCACACCGCCCTTCAGGATGCTTGCGAGCAGGTGAAAAGGTGTAGGTCGTGCTAGCACCACGACTGGAATACCAACCTATCAGCCCGGGCACTGCAAACCATACCACTCTCTTGACTTTTTACTGTCTGGTGGCAGGACATCATGGGATCATTCTCTAAAGCTTCAGGCGATCCTAAATTCCTACTCGTGGCAATCAACAAATTCACAAGGAGGTTCGAGGCCAAGCCCATTAGGAAGATTACTGCTGCAGCAATGGTTAAGGCTTAGCGAGTGCCGGCAACGCGACCTAGCAGTCCAAGTCACATAAATACGGACAACGGAACCCGATTCGCCATTCAGTGGTCGCACACTGGCCATCTTTGATGGCCAGCCAGTTGGGCCCGACCAGTTGGCCCAGCGAAGACAACGATAAAAACTCGAGCGAAGAGGTCCGCGAGCGTACTCCATGGCCTGGGCAACCAGGTCCTAACAAGGCCTCAGGCATGGCCATGGCCACCACGCGTGAAACTAGTCGCATGTCACTAGCGACCTCCAGTTTCCCGGCCTCACGTGGTCGGGTTTGCCAGGGTGGTCGGTCGCTGACCATATAGCTCACGGGGCACCAGCTCTGTGTATAAGGCTGCTTGGCGACGAGCTTGTTTATCTATTTTGTAGGACCTTTCGAATGAGCCTGGACATGACTTGTAAGTTTTTTTCAAATCCAAGCAATCGAACTCTCTATGTTGTAGGACTCCACGGACAAACGCGGTCTCCCGCCAAATTCCAAGATTTGTTTAGCCCGCTCGCTCGTGTTGATGGGATGAGATCCAAAGCTAACCCACTCGCACGATGACAGGGTAATGGCGCCTGAGGGTTAACGACCACAAGGCCGCAAGTCCTAACTCGGGTCGAGCGCTGATCGCCACCAAAAGGCTCGTCGTGCTAAGGGTCTCCCTCAGCATGAGGAATGTTGCTTGCGAGTGACTTGATGTGATCCTCCCTAAGCGCTATAGGCACTCCGAAGGCTATTCATCATTCGAACACAGAAAAGACCCACATAAAGGCCAGTGCCTGTCATTACAAAGCCTGGGGGCTAGTTCCAGACAAACATAAGACATTCTTCCTAGGACCCAAAAATACCCCTAAGACGGTCGAATCGGACAGTCCAAATACAGGAATGAACGGCATACAAAATTGAATCAGCACGGACACCGAGTTCCTCCGTGGTCATCCGAGTACCCTCAAAACTAGCGCCAACTGCCGGCAAGAGGTCCAGGTCAGGGAAGTGGTCACGGACGCAAGCAAGGGCAAGGCAGGCGCTGGAGACTCCGACCTCAAAAAGATGGTCTCTGACGGTCTCGCGAATCCTCTGCTTGAGGCCACCTGCCTCCTTAGAGGCCGCCAGAAACCACTCGATATGACCGGTCACGATGTTCCCAGGGGTTGGGCGAACCTGGACACCGTCGGACCGAAGCAATGAGTCGAAAGGGGTAAAAGCTCGGCTGAGTTTGTCGTAGAACACCACTCGCCGCCCGTCGCTCTCCTTGGTCAGCCACTCGAGTTCTTTTCGCGCAGCATGCAGATCTTCCCGGTAGCGGTGAAGGTGGTCGTAGAATTCCTCTCTCTATTGGGCGCTTTCCCTGGTCACCCGTTCTAGGTCCCTCTACACCCCGAGTAACTCCTCCCGATAGGCTAATCAAAAAATAGATCGTAAGCCACACCAGTGTTAGCCGGTCGAATCCTACATGTGTAACCTAGGACCATCACGTGATGCGGGTGGTCGGTGCAACGCACCTTGAAGGTCACTCGACGTACTCGCCCGCTCGGCCGCAGACCCCCGCACACATATGGCTGTCGCCTCCAAGAAATGTCGGTCGGAAGGGTGGTCAACAGGTATGGTCGGGGATTCGGTGAGGGCTGGGGAGCCAATCCGCGTAGGCGGGGGATCAGTTCGGGTGGAAGGTTCGGACACAACGGGAACTCTACGACCACAACGACACAAACTTATCAGAAAACAAAAGCATGGTGGCTCCATTCAAAAATGTTATAGAACAAAAGTTACAATCAAGTTTTTTACTCCTCGGCGGCCTCCACCCGGAAAATAGACATCACGTAGTCCACTGACCCCTGGCACTCCCACTGTAGTCTATCCTCGGCTTCGGATCTGGCAACCACAGCCCCATCCAAGACCAGGTCCAGGTTGAAGTTGGGATCACAGCTACGGTAGTACCGGAAGATATCCGTGGTCGCTCTAACCGCATGCGAGACGTCTTCTGCGCCCCTCAATGCCAAGGTGGCTGGGAGCTCAGTGAAGTGCTCCGCAAGGACCTTGAGGGCGTAGGCCTAGGCTCGGGCAGTGCGGTCATCTTTCAGCTCGGTAACACCTAGCCTGAGGCTACCTAGGGGATCCACCAGCGCTTTGAAGGCTTCCTGGAGAATGCTGAGGGTAGTGTGTTCATCCTCATTGAGCTGAGAGTGCTCGATGGCCAGCGCGGCTTTCTCTTAGGAGAGCTCACTGCACCTCCACTGCAGCTCAGCTAGTTGCTTCTCCAGTTCGGCGCATCTGCTAGTCGCCGCCTCCTTCTCTTCGACCAGCTTGCGAATGGTAGTCGGGAAACGGCAGACCCATGAGGGCAAGTCAGGAGTTAGAACGGACTCATCGACCAAGCCCGTAGGGCCTAAAACCGTTGTCGATGCTTCGAGGGTCAAGGCCAACGCTGGCAGAGGGGCCGGGGTATCTGGCCAGGGCACCATCGGAGGGGTTATCACAGTGGTCACCAAGGGCCTGCGACAAATGAGTAAAGTTGCGGAATCAGAAGAAAAGAGCGATTCAAAGTATCTACACCTGCCTAGAAAAGCTTACCTCAGCGACAGAGGACAGAGCACCAGCTTGGCCCTCATGAAACCGCCAGATCAACCGGTCAGAGATGATAACCCTCGAGTGGGCCACTGGCAATCGGGGTCCCGCGGGGACGTTTTGACGCCTCCGCACCTCACGATTCTTCCATCGCCCTCTTCCCACGCTGTGTAGACGCTAGGCCCACGGCGGTGGGGTCAGACTGCGCTTGGCCGGGGTGGGTCTAGTCGCGGGGCACTGGGTCGGTCCCGGGCTAGTCACGAGGCGCCCGGTCGGTCCCGGTCTGGTCGCGAGACGCCATGTCGGTCTTGGACCGGTCACGGGGCGCCTGGTCGGCCTCCTGCTAACTAACATCACTCACGAGGCCGCCGCCCTCAACCACCACCTGACCCTGCGAAGGTTGGCTACCTCCCAGCCCAGTCAGGTGCGAAGCGCAACCAGGATGGGGGTGTCCAAGGTGGGGGCAGACACTTCACGATCAATCTCCCGAAGGGCCTCCTCGACCTCGTCGATTATTAGCCTCAGGGCATTCGACCTCGGGAAGATGCTGAAGATAGCTCGAAAAATAAAACTCTAACCAAGGAAAAAACTTGGAGGAAATTCTGGGAAAATGCTAAACATACCAGCCTAACCCAGGCCCTCTCCACTGGGGGGAGCTCACATAGAGGGACACATGGAGGGCCACCTTTCCTGGCGGCTGCTGCCATTAGCGATCTGACCTGCAGGTCGATGACCTTGTCAGAAAGATATAAAAATAATAATAGTAAACAGCACTCGATCAAGCCTCTCGAGGCAAGATGACGGCTATAATATTACCTGCGGAGCTCTCCCAGGTATCATCATCGCTTCCGGTGTATAGGTAGGCCTGGTGCGCCCTTCACCGTAAGGGGCACAGCCGGCGCTTGATGAAGTTGCGGACAACATCTGACCCCGACAGACCGGCTTTCGCAATAGCCCTGACTCGGTCGGCAAGGGATAATAGTTCAGTGGTCGGCGTGGGAGAGCTTAACCAACTCTATGCAAGGCGCGGCGGCGCTTTCGACACCCAATGGTTGTCGAATGAGTTGTTGGTCATAAGGTAGAACCACTCCTCCCTCCAGCCTGACCACGACGATTTAAGATTCATCTCCAGGTAGGAACTGGTGACACCATCTCGGAGACAGAAACTGCAGCTCCCGGTGGCCGGCCCTGGCTGCAGCTGAGCCACATAGAAAAACCTGAAGAGGTCGAGACATGGCTCGACCCTGATGCAGTTTTCACACATGTGAGCGAAGACACTCAACATGATAATGGAATTGGGGTTTCGATGAAGATGAAAGATATCATAGAAGGAAATGACGGTACAGAAGAACTCAGAGAAGGAGGGGACGAGACCTGCCAAGAAAAACGAGGTGAAGATTACAATCTCCCCCTAGCAGGGAGCAGGAACTTCTCCCCCAAGGCGGTATCCGGAGGATAGACAACGCGGAAGCAGTCGATTCTCATACATCTAGTTCAGCTTTGCGGTGATGCATTTGGACTTGGGGAGATCGGCCTCCTTTCCGGTGCGCGGCGCCATGGGAATGCAGTGGTGGTTCTTTGAAAGACTCTGGTGGGGATTGGAGGCGAAGTTCTCTAGTGCAAGGGCTCGGAAGGAGGAGAGATTTCTGAAACCTTCTGTCCTTCCATTTATAGGATCGACTCGGTTCCGCCGCCTCGACTCCCGAGGATCCTTCTAGGGAACCGAAATTCCCTCGAAATCCAACGTCCATTAAGGTTCCTCTCTCCCACGATTCTCTCCCTTGCGCATGCTTCCCTATTTTCTCTCTCCCACTATCCTTTTTCTATGGGCACTTAATCTCCCCTTAGGGTGCGGTTTTCTGAACCCATCGCTAAAACGGGCTGCGTTGCCGACCACTCCTCGGGCATGGCTTGAGTTCGTTCGGGTCTTGAATGGCACGACCAGACCCAGCAGTGTCCGTGTAAGGATCGGTTCAGGCCACCATACCCGCGGGGGAGTTTAGGGGCTATTGTCGATGTAAGGTATATGGGGGTCCCCTACCAGGTCGGACGTCAACGACTGGTTTTTGCAGTACTAATTATTTTTCTCTGAACAGGGTCCACTGCGCGTCCACTCGGCATCGCACAACCACACTCCCAACCCCCGCTGGATTTCCCGCGACCAGTCCCTACTGGTCGCAGGGCAGGTACTTGTCTAAACCAAACCACTCTAATTTAATGCTAATGCCCATGCAGTTTTCCTTCCCCAGGTGCACCCCACCGGCTGAGGCGACTGGGGCGGATGCAGAGCTTCGTGCTCCCTCCCACGGCATTAATTGTTACAGGATGGGTTCGCATACGTCACTAAGGGAGTGGCAGGCGCGCGTGGGCAACCGGTGATGGGACGGAGCAAGCCGGGTGACCCGGACTAATAAGTACAGAAGGAGCTGACGGATGGGACAGGCCTCGCAGCGCTCCGAAGCTGACGCGAAGCGTGTGTGCTCCGTAATGATAGCCTATTGTTGACAGTCTAGATAGGGATGGGTCAGTTGGATTGGCCCACTTGTAAAGATCTTTCCCCCTAGGCTATAAAGGGAGGAGAGGAGAGAAAAAATAGAGACCACAAAAAAAGAATACACAGGATGTAGGGCTATTACCCTAAGGGGGGCTTGAACCTGGATAATCTTCGGTGTTCTTGAGTTGCACATACACAAACAAATTCAGTAGGCACTCCCCGAACAAAGATCACGCACCCATCGTCCGATACACCCCGGAATCATTGTCACGGATTTTTTTCCCTGACAGCACTCAGTAGACCACCTATGTTGATCATGTTGTTTATATGCCTTAAGGCATGTTAGGTTTAGATATGGTACTTGTTTACGTCATAATGATCGTGTATCGTACTACTAACATCCGCGTATGATGTTGTTGTTCCCATTAAAATCATCGTGTTACAAATTTCGTTTCCGTCAAATCTGGGTATCAAAAATATCGCACAACATCTAATGGCCCTCGCTGATTCGACAACACAAACAAATTACGATGCACAGACATATATTCTACCACAAATTAATTTTTTCGATCAAATGAAGGTGTCGCTCCTTCATAGGACGACACCTTGTTATCGCTCGTTTAACAGACGAGACAAAGGTCTCACCCGGTAAACAGACGACATGTTATAGTCACCGATTTTTAATTGCTTGACCGCTAGGGCCCACAAGAACGAGCGAGATATTGCTCTCACCCGATGAACAAGCGACAGTAGCCTATTCTTATAAATTTTCGAAATGGCTATGTAATTATATATATATATATATATATATATATATATATAATTCGCCCTCGGCATGTGCCTTTCCCCCCTCGGCCCACTATGGTGCAATCAGTACAGTAAGCTGACATAATTGCTACAATACCATTGCTACGATGCATTTACTACCATACTTTTGCTACAGTATTTGAAGTTATGGTACTATTTACCATCTAACAATCTAGTCGTTAGGCTTGGTAACGGGTCAAATCAGGGCCGGATGTAGCAAGAACATACCTAACCCGAAACCCAACCCACCCCTGAAATCCTTAACGGGTGAAAACCCATCCTCGGCCCCGAACCTCGGGTTGGAGCGGAGGCCTCGGGTGCGGGCGGTGACGGGAGCAGCGCGGGCAATAGCGTGGGTGGTGGAGCGGGTGGTGGCGTGGGCGGCGAAGGGAGCAGCGCTAGTGACGGGCGGCAGCGGGAGCGGTGAGGACAGCAGGGGTTATGGGCGACAGCGGGAGTGGCGACGGGAGCAACGGGCGTAGCGGGCGATAGCGGGAGCGGCGCAAACGACTGGCACGGCAGGCGGTGGCACGGACGAAGGCTGCGACAATTACAGCATAAGGACTAGATGCAGAGTTGTGGGATTCGATCGCAGACGCGGGTGACGGGATTTTTTCGGACGCCCGCGAGCACCCACGAGTGAATTTTTACGCCTAACCCCATTTTGAATCCCTAACCCACGATCCCTAGTTTCCCCACCCACTAATACCTAATCCAGCCCGCCCCGTTACCAGCCTTACTACTAGTCCTGTCTGACTTCACCTGAAGGGCAAAAATCCAAAATTAGATAATATATATTGCTAAAATAGACAACATTTAGTCGTATTTATTAATTTAGCATCCGTATTCGGCACACGATGTACCCACCGTATGCCGAAAAAGCTATTT
This sequence comes from Phragmites australis, assembly GCF_958298935.1. Taxonomy (NCBI): domain Eukaryota; kingdom Viridiplantae; phylum Streptophyta; class Magnoliopsida; order Poales; family Poaceae; genus Phragmites; species Phragmites australis. Next base: position 16,083,574 of record NC_084923.1, read on the forward strand.
TTGGCACACCGTGTGTCAAAAAGCCATTTTCGGCACATGATGTGCCGAATACAGGCAACCGTGTGCCGAAAAACATTTTTTCGATACCGACATGACTGTGTACCAAAAAACAGACACGACATTGACCGTGTACCGAAACAGTATTTTTGGGCATACAGTGTTGCCGAATACGAGTAACAGTATCGTATTCGGCACACCGTGTGCCGAAAATAAATTAATAAATACAACTACATTTTACCTATTTTTGACAAATACACTCAATTATATTATCTAATTTTAAATTTTGCCCACCCTGAAGTCATCGATCCACCTGGGTACCCCACCATTTCCTTCAACTTCTGATCCGATCCTCTCTATTAGCAAAGTCAGATGGATGAACAGTATCATAACATTAGTGTTTTTAACCGTTAGATCTAAAATGGATGCACCAGATTATCTACTATAGTATCTCTATAAACAGTAGAATCGTTACAGTATTTTACTATATAATAATCGTAGAATACTGTTTATCAAAATTATATTACTATGTATTTAGATGACTTTGTGAAGGCAAGTCAAGAGGATGCGCGTCCCTATCGGGACTGGACTGCAGCCGCACCCACCGACTCCCACCCGCGCGTCCTCTCAGATCCCCAGATCCCTCCCGGCCATGGCCCGCCTCCTCCCGCGTCGCCACTGCTAGCGCCATGGCCGCTGCCGCCTCCTGCAGGAGCCCGCTCGTCTGGCTCTTCGCCCTCGCAGCCGCACTGTTCTTCGCCTCCTGGTACCTCCTCCTCGACTCTGCCGCCGCGCCGCCGGCCCGCCACCACCACCAGGGGCTCCGCCTAGGCGGCGGCCGGCGCCCCGGCGCAGGGAAGAAATGTGACCCGGCCAAGGCGCTGCTGCGGGTGTTCATGTACGACCTGCCCCACGAGTTCCACTTCGGCCTGCTCGACTGGAAGCCCCCCGGTGGCGGCGGCGTGTGGCCGGACGTCAGGGACGGCGTGCCGGAGTACCCCAGCGGGCTCAACCTGCAGCACAGCATCGAGTACTGGCTCACGCTCGACCTCCTGGCCTCCGAGCAGGGCGCGCCCACTCCCTGCGCCGCCGTGCGGGTGCGCGACGCCGCGGCGGCCGACGTCGTCTTCGTGCCCTTCTTCGCCTCGCTTAGCTTCAACCGCCACTCCAGGGTCGTCCCGCCCGCGCGGGACAGCGAGGACCGCGCGCTGCAGCGGAGGCTCCTCCGGTACCTCGCCGCGCGGCCCGAGTGGCGGAGATCCGGCGGGAGGGACCACGTCGTGCTCGCCCACCACCCCAACGGCATGCTCGATGCGCGCTACAAGCTCTGGTCCTGCGTCTTCGTGCTCTGCGACTTCGGGAGGTACCCGCCCAGCGTCGCAAACCTCGACAAGGACATCATCGCGCCCTACCGGCACGTCGTCAGCAACTTCGCCAATGACACCACCTGCTACGACGACCGACCGACGATGCTCTACTTCCAAGGCGCTATCTACAGAAAAGAAGTGAGTACCTTGTTATTTTACTCATCCTAATTGAATCGTACCTGGATTAGTTACTTCTAATTTAATACTGTGACCATGCCTCTTTTGTTTAAAGAACGTTGTTTCCCATGTGTTCTTCCCTAAAAAGAACTGAGAATGTTTGTCATGTGGCATGTACCACTACTGAAGTTTTCAGTCTGTACTCTGTAACACCTAGAAATAGCTAACACGGACCTCCCCCTCCGTGTGGCACTTACCTGAAGTTGCATTAATTCTAGGCTTCAGGCCACTGGAAAATGCCACTGTTAGAAATCGATGTCAGTGGCTTAATAAATTGGAGAATTTTGTCTTGTTCATCAGTAATTAAACCAGCTCAGTTTGATAGACAATCACTTCTTTCATATGACCACCGTCTCCATACGTCCCCTTACCATGTTATATTATCTAACTATCCATCAAGTTCAATACTTCATCCTTCGGTAGTTCTACAATCTGAAAGGTAATGATCAAAACTGTGATTTATGTATCTTCACAGATTTCCAGCGAAAATGCAAATATGGGTTAGCAGTCAGGATGTAGGGTATATTAATTGGTCTAAGACCTGAGGTTCTGATGATAGATGAACTACGGAAAAGGTTTATGATTCACATAAATATTTGATAGCCTATTGACATATTCAATGCATTGTTGTAGGGTGGTTTCATCCGGCAAGAACTGTATTATCTTCTGAAAGACGAAAAAGATGTGCATTTCTCATTTGGAAGTGTGGCTGGTAACGGGATTGAGCAAGTGACGCAGGGTATGCGGGCTTCCAAGTTCTGCCTCAACATTGCAGGTGACACGCCATCCTCCAACCGCCTATTCGATTCCATAGTCAGCCACTGCGTTCCAGTCATCATCAGTGATGAAATTGAGCTCCCATTCGAGGATGTCCTTGACTACTCTAAGTTCTGCATCATTGTGCGTGGTGAAGATGCAGTGAAGAAGGGTTTTCTGATGAATCTGATGAAAGGGATTAGCCGAGAAGAGTGGACACGCATGTGGAACAGGCTTAAGGAAGTAGAAAGGTACTTTGAATACCAGTACCCATCTCAGAATGGCGATGCTGTCCAGATGATCTGGAAGGCCATAGCTCGAAAGGTGCCCTCAATCCGGCTGAAGATCAACAGATTACGAAGATTTTCCGTGTTTGAAACTAACAACACAAATGAGACTCCACCGTAATCTTCTTCTTGGCTACAGAATCAGGCTCTTTGATTTTAGAGTAGCTAACTCTGGCTCTCCGCGGTTTTCAGTCCTGTCGAAACAAGAGTTGATATGGAAGTCTGAACCTGAACCGCAGCCTGGGGGCAAATTGTTACGGCTGCAGAGATTAATGGAGTAGAGTACACCTGATACATGTTAGCATCACAGAACTACAGGTCCCACGACATAATTTTTTTCTATTTATTCTTTTACTCGTGTTCGGGTAAATTGTCCTCAACTGCAAATTAGGGGCAATAAATTTTGTAGCAGAAGTTGTATATTCTCGGCGGTAGTGTGATTACTAATTGGCTACAATTGCTCGCTCTTTGGTTTCACTTGCACTGGAGTCCATAAATGTAACTCAACATTCTTGGAGCAAGATTTTTTGTACCTTGCCGAATTCTGGGGCTGTTTGGATTGTTACCCTAGAAAGCCTTACCAAATATTGGTAGTACCCACAATTTGGCCAGCATTTGGATCTTTGCCAACAGTTGGCGCTGTCAACGAAAATTTGGCACAGCCCGCTACAGTACACTATCGATCCTGGGCGAGATGCGGGCGAGCGTTTTGCTCGCCCTCGTTTTGGCAAGGATGGTGTAGTGCACATGCTTAGGTGGCACCAGGCTATTAGGCGCACGGAGCATGATGTTTAAGATTTCCGTTTGAAGCATAGTATTCCTTGTAATTAAGTCTATAAAATAAGATCTCACTGGGTTATATTTCGGTGAAAAAAAATAAATGGCAAGTGGGTCTCATATGTCATACTAGCAGTTTTGATAAACTTTGGCATGAATACAATCCAAATAGTATTTTGTATGCCGTATATTGGCGTTACCAACGAATTGATATGGTAACTATCCGAACATCATTCTTTTACCCATGTTTTGGCATGGACCGCATTTTGGCATGGCCAAATTTTGTAAGGTTATCATGTGTAACAAACAAAACACAACCAGTATAGTCTCATCAGACGACAGAGGAGGTGCCTTGCATTGCGGCGTCACGGGTCGTGAGTCTCGTGACAAGCATTGCCATTTTGCCACTGCTCAGAACGGCAAGTGTGGCCAAGCTGAATTTGTTTCTTGGCCATTCTATCCAGGCCCCAAAACTGCAGATGTTTTTTTAGCACTGGCCTTTCCTTTCGGCGTGACAAAGCGGTCCGCGTATTTCGGCAGACTCGACGGATGCCTGACTCAGAAATTCCCAGGACACGATCGCTACACCGGATAAGGAGACTGCTGAGAGCTGTTGTCTGATGATGAGAACAAACGTGCGTGGAAACGACCGAGCTTGTGAAGGTGAACATCGTCGCCCGTGACATTTTGCTCCCGTGAACCAGCCAGTCAAGAATCTTTCTAGAATTAATTCGATCTTTGTGAAAGAAATAAATAGCTGGAAAAGGCCTGAAAAAGATTTGAAAGAGGACTTGCATACTCCTATCGCCTCCTGAAGCAGCGGTTTACATTAGATAGGATTTGTAGTGAATTCTTTCGAATCTGAATGGCACGAAGGCTGTTTGCAGAAAGAAAAAATAACACAAAAGCAGAAGAACAAAGGTTTCCTTGCATATGCAGATAAATGGGGAGTAGCTATCACAAACGAGCAATGCTCCACAGTACAGTGACAAGAACAATTCAAGGTTCTGATAGTGATCTTGTCTGTCCTAGCATTAAAATGCTGACAGAAAAGGTTGGAATCTGGAGAACGATAAGTGCAATCAGCAAACGTGTTTCTCACTGTGGATTCAATTTATTGATGGTGAAGTTCAGATGCGGACGCCATATTCAATTTATAGAGGAAAGGACCAAAATGAATTCAGGGGAGTCTATAGATGGTGAAGTTCAGACGCGGATGCCATATTCTGATATTTTGTTGATCCTTTCCTCCAAGACATATCTCTTGTTTTTCAAATCGGAGGCCATGGAAGCCACCTGAGAAAAGAATAAGTAACTTCAAACCAGCACTACATGAAATGGCAAAAGTATTCTACGTACGGATCATGTACTTGCCTCCGCTCGCAGCTCGAGAGATTGCCTGGTTGGTATGGTTCGTAGTCGATCCATCAGACCTAAGGTCACAAAAGTAACAGGTATGAAATTATAAGACATAAAGTGAGCCATCAAAGGATGAGTGTAGCCTGCTTTGTGGACATATAGTTTCAAATTAAGTTGCAAAATAATTAAATCAATAGAACTTGAAGAAATAATTTAATACCTGCAGCTGTGGATTCTGCCTTGTAAATGGAACCTATAAGAGCTTGGATCTGCTTCCCAGTAGATCTGGAGAAAGGCATGGGCATAAAGTTTACACTATGTTGCTGACAATCTACAAACCATTGTTCGAGAAAACAACATCGGCATGGAAAAGTGGACTTTTCCAACCAAATTTTCAAATAAATTACCTCAAATCAGTTCGTCCACGCTGCAGATCACTTTCACCAATGGCTATTTTGTCAAGAGTATATTTGGAATCTTTTTTCAAGCTCTCAATAGATGTTTTGTACTCCATCATACTTTGCTCAGCATCATTCAGTAAATCCTGGAAACATTTTAACGAGAACATAAGATGCAGACATACATCCACGAAAGAATAGAAAGTTCATCTCCCGTGGTTCTAATATTTATGACCTGATTGGACAAGGTATGTTATTCACATAAGTGGAATTGATAACTATACACATACAAAAGCATTGTACCCGGATGTAAGTCTTTGACAAAACACATTAAGATTTGGAAAGATGATAGTTAAGATGGCCATGGCAGTAAAAAGGAAATATAGAGAAGTAAATCAGTCTAACAATACATATGTTTGAACAAAAGTTTTAAAGTTATTATAATTGCATTTATAGGAACTGTACCTTCTCAGTCTTGAAACGCCCAAGGGTATTGCGGTACAAAAATCTCCGAGGACCTGATGGTACAAAATTCATCAGTATCGAGATTTGAGACAAAAAAAGAAGTTAGAACTCAATCTATTTCATGAAGAAAAACTATATTATCTAAGGGGAAGGTACTTCTATATCCAACCACTTTTAAATCAAAAAAGGAGTGAACAGTTAGCTTTTCAAAATGGCTGATTTTTACCATCAGACCAGCTGTTAATCAATGAAACATTTGGTAAATTGGTACATCATTGACAAAAAAATCATGGCTTTGTGCACTTACTAGATGACCCCTCACAGGCAAAGCCATACATATAGTGTTTACAAAAGTTGATTTTTGATAAGTAAAATGCCTATCAGTAATTGATGTTTTAAAGCATATTTTGGCTGCTGCTTTTATCAAATGTGCATGGTTGCAATGGGCTTCATGTGCAATGTCTATTTGGTGATTTCGCAGAAGTTTTGTCCAAACAAAGTTAAAATCATTGAGCTTACCATTTTACAAGGTTAGACATGGAACTATCAAACTAAGAAGAGCAAACAAGGTAGTACCAGGTACACCTAGTTGGTCTTGATTTGCGCTTCGGCTGATCCCGCTTTTGAATATTTAAGTTCAAGATATATGGTAGGACCTCTCAAATGCAAAATAAATGTATACACTTTCATGTAGATCTCTAGTGACAACGCTATATTCAATCAAGAACAGTTAGGAGCTAACAAGGAGGCCAATATGACATGAGCACTGCATAAACTTCAATCAACAAGAGATGGCTACAACAAAGCAGAACATGTTCTCTAAATAGTGAAACAATAGAACTTATGAAAGCTTCCCAAGAGGGGTAATACTGTTTGACAGTTCAATTTGATTGCTGAAGGATAAAACATAGTATAAGATGCTGTTAAAAACAAGAGAATTTGTAATTGCAACTGAAATCAATCTTCTCCCACAAACTGACTGATAATTGATAACGCATCAAATGGGTAAGGCAAGGTATTACAATATTTATTCTACAAAAAAAAAAAATTACATATCAGAATGCATTCAGTCGAACTTTGTAACTTTGACCACTAGTCATGTGAACATAAAACCAAGACTTTGTCATCAAGGTAGACAATGTCAATGTCTGAAATACATGTTTTTGAACAGGAGAACAAGTAGATTGTGTTTGCCTTATTCACTCCACGTTAATATAGGGCCTCGAGCTTTTATGGTTTTCTTTGGCAATTTCATTTTCCAAGAATGTGTTTGTGCATTTATGGGTATATACGTGCCACCAAACCAGTTCAAAAGACCTTGGTGTAACACCCTGGCCCTCAACAGGCAACTGGAATGCTACAGCTACAACTACACTGCATTTAAAGGATCCTAACAAATCTAAGCAAGGCCTATAACTAGTAATTAACATAAAGATCAACAGGGTAGCTAAAAGGCAACATTTAATACAAATTAACACAAGATTCCAGCAGCTAAAATATATTTTAAAACCCTCCTAATCCAAGATGATAAAAATGACATGGTTCCAGCAATCAAATCATATCTGAAACAAATAATTAATAGTTCAAAATTTCATATTTCAGCATCTTATCGAACTTGTGGCATTTTTTGTATGAAGTTTCAGAAATCAGCACTATGGCATATCAGACAGAATGAGCATACAAACAAATTTTCAGCAGTCAACAGCTATCCACAAAACCATGATTCATCAACCATAGCTTTCCTGATCATTCCCACACAGGCACCACAAATAAATAGCAGTACGCTTCCAAAATAACACCAGAAACATACCTCTGAACAGAATGAATCCTGCAACAGTGGCACATCCAATTGCCTCCGCCTGATGCTCTCTCACAAGAACCAGTGCATCCGCAATAGTTCCTACAGTGAAAGTAAAACCAAATAGCGATTTCAGAACCACCCTAGAGGACAAAATGCAACCTGGGAGAATAGCGATTTCAGAACCACCCTAGAGGACAAATGCAACCTGGGAGAAAAAAGGCTCTTACCTTTAGTGCTCTCCACAATCGCGTCCTCGTAAGTTTTGTACTGTGACAATAGCCCTGGTGTGAAACTCTACATATGCAACATAACTAGGGTAAGCCCAAAAGAACAAAAAGACCTGAGAGGATAGCGCATTTCTTTAGGGGAAATGCAAGAAATGTAAGCTGAAGAGTTTGTGGGCGACTTTTGGACAGTACATACAAATAACGCATCAATGCACAGGTTCTCTGATTCTCTCACCACAAATGAAATAGCAAATATTGCCAATGAATAAAGAAAAGGTGGCTCTAACACGTATGAAGCAAATTCGAAATCTAAAGAAAGACCAGTTTAACCAAATACATGATCTCGTACACCTAATACCTCATCTGAAATGAAGAAAGGCGACCATGAGCACAATCCATCCACGATTCGGAAAAAAAAAAAAGGAATTTCTCTTTTTGGGGCTACGGGTAGGGCCGAGACCTGGAGCTTGCGAAGAGGCCACGGGGAGGTGGAAGCTGCTTCCTCGCCTTGCGCCGGCGTGCGGCCGGGATCCAATGACGCCATCGACCGGTGCTGCTCCTTCTCCGGTGACCGATGGGTTGGGGCGCTGGCGGACCTCTCGGGTCTCTCCTCTTTCGGTCTTTCCTCTTCCTCCGCTGTAACCAAATTGGCCGCGGCGTCCTCTACTTCTTTGCACCGTGTTGTTCTGGGCTCATTTTATGATGGGCTAAGAAGAGGTTTCTGATGCAGCCCATGGATAATACGTTGGGCCTCATCTACCATGAGCTGTTTTACATCCATTACCTTTTGCCTTTGGAAAAAGTCCAAAAAAACCGATCTAACCCCCTTAAGTTCGATTGTGCAGACATGTAATATTATGAGGAAAGAAAAGGTCTATTCAACTCCTCACCTTGCAAAACCAGGTCAATCACCTTATAAGTTGGTTTTGAAGGTGGTTTTGCCATCATGGCGGTTGAAGGCGATTGAAGTAGATGCCATGTGACACTGATTATTTATAAATATTTTAAATAGTGGGAAGTATATTTTTTCATTAACTTTTTCTTCTATTTTATATTTTTTCCATAGTCGTTAATATAAAATAACTATCACTATTTAAAAAGAAATAAAAAAAGTAGCAACCACATCACCACCACTACCACGTGGAGGCACCTATTATAAAAAGGATGTAGAAAAAATAGAATAGGAGAAGAAAATTATAGGTGAAGAAAAAAAAAACTTCCCACTGTTTAATCTTTTTTTCATCATCATGTGACAGTCACATCAGCTACCATAGTAGAGAAATCACCTTCAAAACCATCATATGAGGTGTGTTGACCTAGTTTTGCAATGTTGAGATGTTGTATAGACATTTTATTTCCTTAGGATATGTGGCTGGACCATCAAACTTGATGGGGTCATACGGACGTTTCCTTTGCCTTTTAGGGAACACTAGTTTTTTTTAAGTACCAAAAGTAGTATGAATTCTAGAACTCATCTAAATGCTAACGACATTGTTGATTTGAGGACATATTACACATAAAAATGTTCTAGACACTGCTATATACTACTACAGAAAGGATCATTCATACCTTATTATCACTATCAGTAATATTATAACCGACAGCGATAATTTATCACTGCCGATTCATAAGCTCAAGAGGTACATAAAAAGTTGAACCAGTAAAAACCGACAGTAATACTGATTATCACTACTAGTTCTTATTACGAACCAGTACTGATATATTACTGTTAGTTCGTAATAAGAACCGTCAATGATAGCAGCTCATAAAAAGATTTGCTATCAATAGCTAACAGTGATAATGATTATCACTACCAGTTGTAATTATGGACTGATAGTAATAGCCCAAAAATATGCACCCGATCGCTCAGGTCACTCTCTCTCACATGCGCGCCACTCTCTTCCGCCCTATCCTCTCTACCGCCGCCCCACCGTGCGATCAGAAACTCCATCACCATCTCCCACTCCGGCCACTCCATCGTCCCTTCTGCCACCACCATCTTCGGCCACACCACCCACCCCCACACCTTTGTCCGATAAGGAGACTTCAGCGCTATTGGAGAGCTCGGATGAGGTTCATTTCTCGGACTCTGGATCGGCGGGGTCCCCCTCCTTTGAGGGAGATTGGGACTACTTCATCGATGAGCCAAAGCCAAAGAGCCTCCGGAGCTCGAATGATGAGGAGGAGGAAGAGGAGAGGGAGTACGCCGAGGAGGACGAGAAGGATGACGACAGCGGTGGCAGTGATGATGACTATTTTTTCGTTATCGTGGTCGACCCCAACTGGCCGTGGTAGGTGCGTACGTCAATTGCAGCCAGTGGCCTCTTTTTTTTTACAAAGGCAAACTGTCAACTTTAGGGTTCTTCTGCACATGCACGGTCGTGTCTTTTGTTTTGGTGTATAGTGATTCTGGAGAAGAAAAATTATTAGTGACTTAATTAATTATTAGTGTGATATGGGTCAGTGATTCTGGAGATTAGTAATATAAAGCTCAGATAAATTATCAACTACTTGTTTAATTTTATTTTTTTATCCGTGATTGAGTATCACTGCCGGTTCATAGCTAGAACTGGCAGTGACAAGTATATCAATTGGTAGATTGAAGCCAAAAACTGGCAATGATACAAACTATCGTTATTGGTTCATTGATCCAATCGGCAGTAATAATGAATATCCCAATCTTTCTCCATTAGCAACAAGAGCAGCTCTATCTATCGGCCCTTGATGAGTAAGCTTAGCTATACCGCTTAGGTTGCAAAGCTGCAAGCTCCCTTCTAATGCGTTATTAGGCTGCGTATCGGTTCTTGAGCTAACAGCATTCAAAAACCAACAGTAATATAGTTTTTATCCGACAGTGATAATCTTTTCTATATCAGTGATGGATCCAAACACCACTTTATCCACAGATTTCTATTCTAATACACCTATAAGACATAACAAATTAAAATATTATAAAACTACTTTTCAAGACAAGTCTACTCAAATCATTTTGAAATGTTAAATCTCAACACGCAATAAGATATCAATGACCAAATTTAGCTATTTTGAGTGCACTTAAACCAAAACGACATTTAGTTAACCGAAGCTACTGTGGCCTACTGCACAAAGCTTGTGATGGTTGGAGTAATACAATTTAAATATATATATCCTTTAAATAAGAATAAAAGCACTCAGCTCCTCCTGCATATTCTCTCTCCATTTTTAAATATCATAGTTTCCATGTTGCCAAAAAGAAACGGTGTTAGGAGAACATTTCTCAGCGGGCACGGTGCGGCGAACGTGGTCAGCAACAAACCAAAGATCATTTTTATGCGTTGTCTCTTCTCTAGAAAAAGAAGGAACAGGAAATCAAAAATGAAAAAGAAGGTCCAAAAAATTATACCTCATTCCAGCTTATATGCGTTAGAATAAATCCGGTTGACCAAAAAAATATAACACCATTGTTTAATTTTAACAGCATCATGATTCATGGTGGCATTGTTGATGTCAAACTAATTATAAAGTGTCATGAAATCTTCATTTATATGGATATCCATAACCACTATATCATTAAATCTTTAACATATATGATATATATATAGGAGTTTGCATGTATATTTGATAGAAGACAATAAGATATTTGATTTTATTTCTCGCTCTCTTTATTCTCTACATTCTTGTATATCAAATTTCGATACTCAATAAGTAGTTAGTATATAACACGTTATCAGCACGACTATCTCTATCGGGTATCGTGAATTACATTTCTTTAAGAATATTTTGTTGATCGTTGTATCATTTTCTACGGTAAGGTATTATTTCTAGTCCATTTAATTTAGATATTGTCTATGTTCTATATTTATGTTTTGCATTCGTATATTGTAGTTTGTTATATCGAATCTTGCCAAACTTGATTTCATGGCTTTGAATATTCCTGACGAGAACTACTTACCTTAGGTCTTAGATGTTGAATTCACTTGAATGCCAATGAGCTTGGTGAATCAATCAAAGTAGAAAATAAAGTATCTGATCTAGACAAAGCTAAAGTTATGATCTTTATTTATCGCCACCTCCATGAAGATTTAAATGATAAATACCTTACTAATGAAGATCAACTTATTATTTGCAACAAATTGAAAGAAATGTACGATAAAAAAAACAATAATTCTCCTCCAAAGCTCATTATGACTAGTTGCACCTGAGGTTGCAAGATTATAAGGGTGTTTCTTAATACAATTCAGTCATATTTAGAATCACTTCACAATTATTATTATATGGAGAAAAGATTACTGATGAGGAAATGTTAGAGAAAATATAATCTACATTTCAAGCTTTAAATGTGCTACTTCAACAGCAATACCGTGAAAAAGGATTCAAGAAATATTTTGAACTTATTTCTTGTTTATTAGTAGCTGAACAAAATAATGAGTTTTTGATGAAAAACCACGAGTCTCATCCAAGTGGTTCAAGTCCACTCTCAGAAACAAATGCAACTAGATATGATAATCAAAATAGAGGACATGGGTGAGGTTGCAGACATGTACATGGACGTGGACATGGTCGTGGTTATGGATTTGGGTGTGGCCGTGATAGAGGAAATTATAGTGTTCAATTCAAGAACCCAGTCAATCCTCATAAAAGACAAGAAAAGGGAGATAAAGAGAAAGGTAAAATAACTGAAAATACATGCCACCGTTGTGGAGAAAGAACTTATTGGACACGTAATTGTCGTACACCAAAATACCTTGTCAATCTATATCAAGAATCACTTGAGAAGGAAAAGAAAAAGATAGAGACAAATTTTACAAGCGGCAGTGGTAATTATATTTTCAAAGATGATCTTATTGGTGTGACAGATTATGGAGAACACGACCACGATGATGCAACTCACTTAGATATTGCAGATTTTCTTCACACAAGAATAGATCATCTAATTGTTACTTATTTCTTCATGCATGAATAAAATATGATGTAATAATAGTAAGAATAAAGCATGCTGCACCTTATTTATGAATGAATAATTTCTATTATGTTTGTATTTAACATTCATGGATATATTTACTACTTATAAATTTATTTTAAACATATTAGTATTTATTAGTACTTTTAAATGTATTAGTATTTATTAGTACTTTTTTTTTGAAGTGAATAGATGAGTTGTTGGCTCAAGAGCATGTATATGAAGAAGATATATGTCTTATAGATAATAGAACAACACATATCATATTAAAGAGTATAGTATATTTTTCTTATCTTGTGACACAAGATGCAACTATTCATACTATATCTAGAAGTACTAAATTTATATAGGGCTCTGGAATTGCCATAATTATATTAACATGTGGGACAAAAGTAAACATACACGAAGCACTATATTCTCCTAAGTATCAAAGAAATATGTTGAGCTTTAAAGATATCCGACAAATTGGATATCACATTGAGACAATGTGTGAGGATAATTTGGAGTACCTCAACATTACAAAGATGTCATTAGGGAAAAAGTATGTGTTGATAAAAATTACTAATATTGCCTTCTGATTTATACTACATAAATCTCAATAAGAGTGAATCATATATGATGGTAGAACAAAAGTTCATCAACCATGACAACTGTACTATTTGGCACAACCAGTTAGACCATCCCAGATCAGTAATGATGTGAAAAGTTATTAATAATTAATGCGGACATATGTTGAAGAACCAGATGATTCTTCAATCTAGTGACTTCTCATGTATCGCATGCTCTTAAGGAAAACTAGTTGTGCGTCCATCACCGGCTAAAGTTGGACATGAATCCCTTACTTTTTTAGAGCGCATACAAGGAGATATATGTAGACCTATTTATCCACCAAGTGAACCATTTAGATACTTCTTGGTTTTAATTGATGCATCAACTAGATGGTCACATGTCTCCTTATTATCAACCCGCAAATTGGCATTTGCGTGGCTATTGGCTCAAATAATCAAACTACGAGCACAATTTCTGGGTGTGCGGTATATGTTCTAATTGCTCCACCGAAACACACTAAGATGGGACCATAAAGAAGGTTAGGAATATATGTTGGGTATGAGTCACCATCTATAATATAATATCTTGAACTATCAACGAGAGGTGTATTTACTGTAAGATTTGCTGATTGTCATTTCAATGAATCAAATTTCCCAATAACAGAGGGAGACAACAAGCAGTTGAATAAAGAAATAAGTTGGAATGAATTATCACTATCTCACTTTGATCCTCATACAAAACAATGTGAGTAAGAAGTTCAAAGGATAATTCATTTACAAAGTTTAGCAAATAATTTGTCAGACGCTTTCACAGATTTGAAAAGAGTGACAAAGTCACATACTCCAACTGCTAATGCTCCTGAAAAAATTAATGTCCAAGACGGGCAACCGTCCACTGCTAATGAATCAAAACCTACTATAAAACATGGTAGATCATTGGGTTCCAAAGACAAAAAATCCTCAAAAAAAAAGAGAGCAAAGAATCAAGATGGCCAGGTCGAGGAAATAACGATAATTCAAGAAAAATCTCTTGAAGAGATAGTAGAAATGACAAATAGTAATGCTACAGAGGAAATAAATGTACCTAATTCTTCAGAAAATGAGATCTCATTAAACTGTATCATGTCTAAAAAAATTTAGAACTATGATAAAATCATCATTGATGATGCATTTGCATATAACCTAGCGCTAGAAATTATGGATGAAAATAAGGATCAAGAACCTCGATCGGTCCATAAATGCAGACAAAGAAAAGATTAACCAAAATGGAATAGCGCAATTCAAGCAGAATTGAATTCCCTCACAAAAGGGAAGTTTTTAGATCTGTAACCCATACACCCAATGGTGTCAAACCTGTTGGTTATAAATGGGTCTTTGTATGAAAAAGGAATAATAAGGGAGAAATTACAAGATATAATGCACAATTAGTTGCCTAAGGATTCTTTCAAAGACCTAGTCTTTGCCTCTCTTAGAGCTTTTGCAACCTTTCTTATGCCAAATGACATATTTTGCTCTTTCTTGAGTTTTTGACCACTTGGATGAGCTTATCTTTATTTCTCCAAACCAAAATTATTGTTCTTTGAGGGTTGTCAATGCACTCATCAAGGGAGAGATTGAGAAACCAAGTTGAAATGTGTCTCGGTTTACTTGTGATGAGTGATTAATATTGGCATTTATTGGCTTGATGATCTTTGGTTTTGCACAAGCTTTGATGTGATGTAAATTGATTTGGAATTTTATTTGAGCATATTGATTATGGACTAACTAGAATTGGAGTTGGAGATATGTGTTTGCTTGTCTCATGATGTGCGGGTGATCGATGCAACTTGGCGGTCGACGGTAGGATGATCGGGGCCAAGCGAAATGCTTGGTGCCGGACGATCAAGGAGGTCAAGCGGAGTCAAGGGCGATTCTAGCTGAATATGTGGAGGTCAAACAAAGCATTGAAGGTAGATGGAGATGGTATGTTGACAAAGTCAAGAAAAGGGGATGCCGGTGCAAGTGACAAGGCGGCCCAAGGGATCAGGAGGGGAGAGACTTTGTGGCGGTCAGGATCGCATGACGGAGTACGCGCGTCGATATTAAGACCTTTGCTTAAGGTGTAAGCAAGGCGGCGAGTCATGCTTTGAGAAGTGTGCATGTGGTTTCGCAGTTTGGCCTCAAAACCGTGGGAGAATTGCATGAGTATGTGGCACCATCACGAAGCTTGTGTCGAGGTGAAGCTAAGTCGTGAAGGCATCGCGGCCGTCCGATGAATGGAGAAGAAAATAGACCAAAATACTCTCAGTGGTAGGTATAAGTGTACTACAAGAGAGATATATTTTGGAAAAAAGCTAGTAAACTTAGAGGTTAGGCATATAAATAGAGAGGTAGGGCTATGAGAGAGTTTGAACTAGCTATTTGAGCCCTTTTGTGCCACCCATTTGAAAGCTTAAAGCTATGTAATATGTGAGAGTTCTGAGAGATAAATCTTTATAATCCGTCTAAAGTAGGGCTGATATCTTTGAGTAATGAAGTTTATATTTTTTCATATGCTTGAATTTCCCTCCTTTTAGTTTCTCTCTATTGGTTCCCTTGCAAGTTTACAAGTTTTTCGGTTTTTAGTTTTGATTTTTGTTTTGGTTTTTTGGCTGAAATTTAGCACCTTGTGAGGTTATTTTTCTTATTGCTAGAGATATAAAATTCGCATATACACGCTTATATGTGATAAGGTCTTGAATTCTCTTACCTCTAAATAATCAATTTGCAGAGTTTCGTTGCTTGGTGTTAATATTTTCTTGTTTCTTTGCAAGTTGTGATCTTTCGAGTGCTAAAACATATGGATTG
Source organism: Phragmites australis (assembly GCF_958298935.1). Classification (NCBI taxonomy): domain Eukaryota; kingdom Viridiplantae; phylum Streptophyta; class Magnoliopsida; order Poales; family Poaceae; genus Phragmites; species Phragmites australis. The sequence goes on from NC_084923.1 coordinate 16,099,498, forward strand.
ATCTTAAATGGAACCTATTGTTCATATATCATCTGTGGAGTCGTGTTGGCTCAATTTTCTCTTGTTAAAATTTCTCTCTATTTTTGCTTCCGCTTGAGTTTTGAGGTGCATTGGGTGATCCAAATAGAAAAAGGTGATCAATTTCGTAAGAAATTTATTGAGGCGCATATTTACCCCCCCCTCTAGTCACCAATCTCGTTCCTATATATATCGCCGAAGTTTTTCTTCACCCATGGTCTTCAAAAGGATGGTGTTATTATACTCAAACAAATTCGTTCAAAGTGAGAATCTAGCAGACTTATTCATGAAGGCACTCCCTACTTCGGTATTCAAGAAATTGACTCATGGTGTTGAACTGCGGTGACTCAAAGACATTAAATGATATTGCTATCAGGGAGAGTAAATATGTGTGTACTCTTTTTTTCTTGACCATAGTTTTTCCCATTGGGTTATTTTACGATGTTTTTAACCAGGCATACATATTCATAAGTAATGGACATCCAGGGGTATTATGAAATCTTCATTTATGTGGATATTTATAGCCCCTATACCATCAAATCTTTAATCTTTACGACAATAGTGATGTAACTCTCTTAGCATCAATTTTTAAAATAATATTATATATATATATATATGATATATATATATATATATATGAGTTTGCATGTATCTGATAGAAGATAATAAAAATATCTGATTTTATTCTCACATTTTTTTTATATATTCTTACATATCAATTTTCGACAGTTAATAAGTAGTTAGTATATAAAAAAAGAGCTGTAATGCTCAAGAATTTTTAAGGCAAACAACGTGGTGGGACTAACGGTGATGGAAGAACGACGTTGAAATGTTCTACTCCATCATCCCCCAAATTGCATGGTTGCGTACAATCAAACTTCTAAAACTCATGGACTGTTATCATGTACAAATACTTCAAATTTATGTCGAAATGATGTTAGTGCATTTTCATCGAGTGTAATTTGATATATAAATTCAGTTTTTCTTTGATTTCCGTTAACATGTAGTTAGGAAAAGCGAGTAATTATACATCGCAAACCATGCTGATGTCCAAAAAAAACTTTTATTTGGAAACATAGTGGATAATAAGCAGATGAAAGCATATTTTGAAACCTTTCTTTAACAAAAACCTAGACAGGTGAAATGATGTATTTAACATTATGCCTATTTGAATCAAAGGATGAATAGACATTTGAGTCTACAATTGGCTTTTCTTTTGTGAGAAGGTTCTCAAGTTATCCCGTTTTAATAATTAATAACAACGGTTGCACGTTATCTGTCGTAGCACTCAATAGTTTGATCCGATCAACTCTGATCATACTAATGTCACAGAGTTCGTCACGGATACGCCAAAGAATTTGAAGGGGAAAAAAAAACACTGTTCTCACATCGTCTCTATCCTGCTTACCTGTCCCATTCTTCGGTTCGGCCGTATTGCATTGAAGGACTTATCCTTGCGGCCCATTGCGCATGACAGCAACGACAAGCCATACAAAACTAGGCTTCAGTCTCCGCGGATCGAGCTCTCCGTTGGCCAAGTAACAAGACGAAACACACCCCCCAGTCACCAAGGAACCAGCTGATGTGGAACAAGAAGTCGCCAATCATCCCAAGGCGCCCACGAGTTTTACTAAAACCCGAGTTGCGTGCATCGTACATCCTCTCTTACTCGGTCGCCTCTTCTGGTCTTGCAAGGGTCTAGATAGACTGGTTTCGCTGCTGCTCTGGATTCTTCTTCTCGCCTTCTCCACTTGTTATTTGCTCTCGTTTTGCTGCCTTGACCACGGAGGCATCTGCTTCGGTGATCACGTAGAGCATAGAGGTGGTTCTTGGAGAAGCAGAAGTTCCGACTCCCTTGGCAGGTAATTTTTTATCCATACTTTAGCTGCGATTCTTTATGTCCTGTTCTGCGACATGGTTCGGTGTTCATGTACTTTCGGTCTCAAGTTGCAAAGGATTATTAGTTTCTGCAACTATATGCAGAGAGAGTAAGAAGGGGCGGAGGGGCCTTCTTTCTTCTGGAGACGAGAGACCAAAACAAAAGCTATTTTAATCAGTGCGTGATTCATATGTTGCAGCGTGTAGATTTTTTGTGTGGAGGAATTTGGCACTGATTTCATCAGGCTCTGAGCTGTTGCAATTTTACCTCTTGATGCAGAGCTCTGTTCTTGTGTGTAGTTCTTGATCAAGAAGGAGAAGGAGAAAAGGAAATAAATGGAAGAGGAATACGGTGCAACTTCCAGATACTATTGCCACATGTGCTCGCTGATCATACGGCCTGAGGTGGGCATCGAGGAGGTGAAGTGCCCCCACTGCCACACCAGCTTTGTGGAAGAGATGGCCGACGGCCGTCGAGGCAGCGACGAGACCATCCCAGATCGTGCTGCCGACGAGGCAAACGCGGAGGCTGCGGGGACGGAGCGCGAAGTTTCGCTGTGGGCGCCTGTCCTCATGGACTTCCTCGCCACCTCGTCCGGCCGCCACGGCCTCGAGACCGCCGCCGCCGGCGACCCCGCGGCTTTCGCGCGAAGGCAGTACCGCAACATCGCTGTCTTGCAGCTGCTCAGCGCGCTCCAGGAAGGTGACGCTGCCGACGCGGGGCGCGAGCGGCTCGTCCGCGTAAGCCCCGCGGGCGCGCGCGCCATGATCTTGCAGGAGCGAGGGGACGGCGCAGGCACCGGCGCTGCCCCGGGCTTCGGTGGTCTAACGCTCGGGGACCTGTTCCTCGGCCCCGGGCTGGACCTGCTGCTGGAGTACCTGGCCGAGACCGACCCGAGCCGGCAAGGCACGCCGCCTGCCAAGAAGGAGGCCGTGGCCACCCTGCCGACGGTCCGGGTGCGCGAGGCCGCGACCTGCCCGGTGTGCCTTGACGAGCTCGCGGCCGGCGGCGTGGCGCGGGAGATGCCGTGCAAGCACAGGTTCCACGACCAGTGCATCGTGCCGTGGCTGGAGATGCACAGCTCCTGCCCCGTGTGCAGGCACCAGCTGCCCACAGAGGAGCCAACGGAGCCGACGGGCGCTGGCGACGTGCCCGGCGGCAATGCGCGCGGCGCCCGCGGCAGCGACGGCGGACGCAGCGGCAGGAGGCATTGGTACTCGTGGCCTTTTGGCGGGTTGTTCTCGCAAAGATCGAACGGGAGCTCGTCGTCGTCGTCATGATGGCGATGAATACTGTACAAATTAAGAATATGCGTACAAGTTTTTTTTCCCTCGTGTTCTACGTAACAATTGGCGTACATAGTTGTTTCTTTTGGGATCGGTAAGGGATTTTGGTCATTGTAAAGATGCATTTGTTCTTCGTTCGAATTTTAATTTTGCTTTAATTCAGGTGAATGGAGAATGTATCTCCTGTTTCAGCACTGAGATGATCATGTAAGATGGGTTTTGTGCCACTAGTTGTGCCGTTATCTTTCCATGTCGTTAGGCACCGTGGTCCTGTCAGAACTTAAAGAACAGCAATCTGATCTCTTGACATTTTTGGATTATAAATCTAGAGCTTTCTGTCAGTATCGTGTTCAGGAAACATGTTCATGTGCTCGTAATCTCGTATGGTCCACACGGTCTGTGACATGGCGAAATGTACACCGAGACATACTTCAGAATGGCATGGCTTCGGATGGTTCGGCGTGTCTTCTCTATGCTGGTTTGTTCCCGTATGCTTTGGAAGCTCCATTAGCAACTAGAACTGGCGTTATACGTCTCCATCAACCAATACTTGGTCTTTCCTTTGCTTATCGCAAACTTTCCCAAATGGCACATACAATTCAGTTGCTCAAAATGTTAGTGATGCAAAGCTGAAGGAATTGTTTAAAAGAGTGCAAAATTCTCATCTTGAAACATTGTCACAAATCTGAACAAAATCAAAAGGCACTGAACAAGTAACTTAAAACGACCAAATCAACAAGACACTGAGCACATTAGCATATATCTTAATGAATTATTTAGAGTTTTCGAATGTATGAAAATGGAGCTGCTCAGCAAAAGCGTGGAACAGTCACTCTAGAGCAAAAGGCAGCAGCATTAACAAAATGGTAGCGGGGGTCCAATCCAATCACAGCCTAACAAAATTTGCCCCTATGAACACCTACCCACATCTCCGACACTAATTGACTGTCAAGATCTTGATGATAGATGCTGCACCAATACGATGCAACGCGACAACTGAATCTCCTGATTTGCATAGGTTGAGCTTCTTTGCATGATCTATGGCAAAGCTGATGGCTTCCTCAGTAGACTCGGTATCAGATGCTTTTGTGGTAGCAGCGCTCAACATCGGGATCAGGCCCCTAACAATCATGCTGTGCCTAGCAGGGCGCTCATCGCTGCAGGTCCAATTGAAGTTATCATCCGTCTTCATTTCTGGGACCACGGCAGATAGCACCGGCATGGCTGGCCTGTACTTGGCCACGAGCCTTGCAGTCGTACCTCCCCTTGTCAGAACCAGGATGAGTGATGCTTTGGAGATATTGGCAGTTCGAACTGCTGATGATGCCAAACTCTCCAATGGGCTCATAGGAATTGGAGCGGCATTGGTAATTAACTTGAAAAGTGCTCCATAGTCTGTATGTGACTCTGCTTGTAAGCAAATCCTAGACATTGTCTGCACTGCTAGCTCCGGGTATGCCCCAGCTGCAGTCTCGCCACTAAGCATCACACAATCAGTACCATCGAGGACAGCATTGGCGACATCTGTTGCTTCTGCTCGTGTAGGTCGAGGAGATTTGATCATAGACTCGAGCATCTGGGTTGCAGTAACAACAGGCTTTCCTTGCACATTGCATTTGTAGATCATCACCTTTTGAGCATAGAATATCTTCTCGATAGGTATCTCCATTCCCAAATCACCTCTGGCAACCATGAAAGCATCTGAGTTTGCAAGAATCTCATCAAAATTGGCAACACCTTCTTGATTCTCGACCTGCACATAAGAAATCAATTGCATAAGAGAGCAAACCATAGCATAAAAACAAAACAGAAATGCAAGTTCACGGAAGAGGTAAGCATACCTTGGACATAAGTAGGATTGACTTGGCATGTTCACCAAGTACACTTCGAACCATATGAAGATCTGATCCTTTGCGTACAAAGGATAGTGCAATCATGTCAATCTTGTTTGGGACACCCCACTGCAGGATATCCACTTTGTCCTTTTCTGTTAATGTTGGGAGATCCACAATGACCCCAGGAAGATTGACATTTTTTCTCTCTCCCAGAAGAGCAGAGTTCTCACAACGGCAACGAACCAGGCCTTGAGCACGATCACAAGAAAGCACCGTGAGTGTGATGGTGCCATCAGCGCATAGTATAGTGCTCCCAGGCTTCAGGTCTACAGCAATCTTTTGGTAGCTCATGGAAATCATGTCCTCATTACCCTTTATGGAATAATCTGTGGTGATGGTAATCTCTCTCCCCTGTGTCAGCTTTACAGGCTTGCCATCTTTCAAAAAGCCTGTACGAATCTCTGGTCCCTGAACAAACAAAGTAAGTTACAAGGTTCAACAAACAAATAAGTTTGAACAATTGATGCATTCTTCATTAATACATTGAATTCCACAAGATGTTCAAATAGTTTGTTAGGTATAAATGCATGTAACAGGTTCTTAGCATTGAACACAAATATGTGACAAACAGTACATAGCAGAAGCTAGTCCATTGCAAACTAAACAGATAATGAATCGACCTCTAATAACCATCAAAACTAAAATATGCAACAGAAAGGCGAAACACACATTGATAACATCTACCATGTTGTATATTCGTTCATGTACCAGATATCTACTATGAAGTATATTTAGCCAAGTACCAAAATTCCAGACCAAGATTTGTGTTATAATACTATAATTTTGTGTATCCTTAAAACCAAACAATATACCATCTTATAATTCAAGTTACTTGTGACCACAGCCTTCGGAAACATCAGAATAACATCAACTAAATCGCAATACAGATAATGCAGCTTAAATAGTAAGTTCATTTTCATGGTCCTGCTTCAAATCTTTTTCAGGTCTTTCCTGGCTATTTATTTCTTTCACAAAGATCAAATTAATTCTACAAAGATTCTTGATTGGTTGGTTGTTCACGGGAGCAAAAGGTCACAGGCGACAGTGTTCACCTACCCAGGCTCAGTCCATTTTGTTCTCGTCATCAGACAACAGCTCTCGGCAGTCTCCTTATCCGGTGTAGCGATCGTGTCTTGGGAATTTCTGAGTCAGGCATCCATCGAGTCTACCGAAATACGGGGACCGTGTTGTCACGCCGAAAGGAAAAGCCAGTGCTAAAAAAACAACTGCAGTTTTGGGGCCTGAATGACCAAGAGACAAATTCAGCTTGGCCACACTTGCCGTTCTGAGCAGCGGCAAAATGACAATGCTTGTCACGACCCATGACGCCACAATTCAAGGTACCTCCTCTGTCGTTTGAAGAGACTATACTGGTTGTGTTTTGTTTGTTACACATGATAACCTTACAAAATTTGGTCATGCCAAAATGTGGTCCATGCCAAAATGCGGTCCATGCCAAAACATGGGTAAAAGAATGATGTTTGGATTGTAGCCATATCAATTCGAGGGCAGCGCCAATATACAGACTACAAAATGTTATTTGGATCGAAGCCATGCCAAAGTTTATCAAAACTGCTAGTATGACATATGGGACCCACTTGTCATTTAAACTTTTTTCACCAAAATATAGCCAAGTGATATCTTATTTTGTAGATTTAATTGCAAGGAATACTATTATTCAAATGGAACGTAAATTAGATACTACGGTTTCAAAAATATAGTCACTTAAAGCTTGCTACTCCCTCCGTTGATTTATAGAAGGCGTACTAGCCATTGACTCAATTACCAAGGCAAAAGTGATCTGACTAATATGTCCTCAACCAAAAGTTTCTTGGACTAGTAATTGCATGCATGCAGGCTTTGCTTCCGAAACGTTGAACCAGGAGTGTCAACGGAAAGAAAGCACAATATTAGATTGAGTAAATTTCGCAAAACTCCGGTTACTTTGACAAAATTATCGCAAAACTACATATTTAAGCAATAGTTTCACAAAACTACAGATTTAGTGCCAATTTTATTGCAAAACTACAAATCTTTGGCAAAATTATCGCAAAACTACAGATTTAAGCAACAATTTCACAAAACTACATATTTAGCGCCAATTTTATCACAAAACTACAGATTCTAGAGTTGTTCCTAGCCCTGACCGGGCCCCACTTGCAATCTCACAGCAACTACTAGCTCATGAAACGGACCGGTCGGGAGCTCATGAAACTACAGATACTTTTGCAAAATTATCGCAAATTGCAAAATTACAGATTTAAGCAACAGTTTTACAAAACTACAAATTTAGCGCTGATTTTATCGTAAAACTATATATTCTATCACAAACCTGTTAACCTGACGAATGGACCTCACTTTCAGTCACATGAACTCCCGGACGGTCCGTTTCATAAGGTGGCAGTTGTTGTGAGACTGCAAGCGGGACCTGGTCGTCATGGTAAGGGGGTTGGGAACAACTCCTTTAGAATTTGTAGTTTTGCGATAAAATCAACTCTACATCTGTAGTTTTGCGATAAATTTGGCACTAAATCTGTAATTTTGCGATAAAATTGCTTAAATCTGTAGTTTTGTGATAATTTTGTCAAAATATCTGTTGTTTTGTGAAATTTGCCCTGAATAAAAAGTTGGTAACAAGTGTGTCTAGTGTCACCACAGAACAATATATTCCGTAAATAATCAGATAAAAAAGAACAATGTATTCATTCGTTTTGATGGACCATGGTAACAATAATTAGGACCAAATTGCAACCGCATTGATTTTAAGTACTGTTTAATGATTATCCCCTTCCTGTACTGCCTATTTTAAGAGAAAGAAAGCAACTCTACAAATAAGGCCCATGGGTTGTCATCGACTAGTAAGTGAACAAAACCATATGGCACTTTGTATATCAGATGAGCCAGTTTTCAAACTAATACCAACGAACTGATCACATAAAGGATTTGGATGTTTTCCAAAATTAGAGTAAAGATTTGTCAACATCTACCATGAAAGAAACTTGATCAAGAAATTAGTATCATGTAGCTAATGACTTCGACAGCAATCCACAGCAATTCAGTAGATCATACAACAGAACCCACATGTCAAAGTGAGGACCAATAGGTACTTCAGAGCTATCAACTAAAACACCAAAAATTTAATATAAAATCCGCATTTCCTATAGGCCTTCCTACCATGACTACCTTCACAGAAAAATAAGCACATGGACAATAATTGCACAAATCAAAACTGAGTCTTAGGCGTCTGCCATGCTAATTCCGACGATGGACGCCACAAACGTCACCCACACACACATCCAGTTCCCTGATCAGTGACTACATTTAATTTACAATTCCACATAAGCATATTAGATGCGAACAACTAGCACCATTTTTGTGTACTTATTCTAAGCTCGAGCAATATACCCCGGGACATGCCAAGTGGCGTTCATTGTGCCCCCAACAAACGTGTTAATACCTGCACAGCTGAAGCCACAATCTTGCCCTTGTCTAAACCAATCTGGACAAGGCACAAGTCAAACAATAAAGAAACAACACATGACATCAGCCAGACCTAAACATCCAAAATCCTACTTTTTTTGTTTTTTTTGGGGGGGGGGGGGGGGGCATTACCAATAAGCCAATAAGTCGCAAACCTTACCGTTCATTTCAACTCGTTCTCGCAAACAACACACAGATCGGATCAAGCGCCTACAACGGAAACCTAAACAGTGCAAACGAGGGCGCGCGAGGCAGCGAGGGGGAAGATGCGAGTTAGCGGACCTTGGTGTCGAGCATGACGGCGCAGAGAACGCCCGTGATGTCCATGGCCTTGCGGAGGTTGTCGAGGGTCTCCTGGTGGTACTCGTGCGAGCCGTGCGAGAAGTTGAACCGCGCGACGCACATGCCGGCGCGCAGCAGGCGCGCGCACATCTCCACGGACCGCGAAGCCGGGCCGAGGGTGCAGACGATCTTGGTCTTGGGCCGCCGCCGCCATATCTCCTCCGGCCCCCCGGCGCCGCAATCCACGTCCGCCATTGCCCGAGGAAAGGAGAGGGAGAGCCGCCTAGGGCTGGGCGAGTGGAGATGGAGAACCGAAGTGCAGCGTGGCGAGGAGAGGGAGTAGAGGCGAGGCGGTTGGATCGGAAGAACCAAACGGGCGGCGGTGGTGGTAGCGAATATAAAGGATGGTCCGGGCGTGGGGTGGGGGTGGGGGGGGGGGGTGCGCCGTACTCATTGTGGACTTTTTGCGGCGGGTTTTCGGCGATTCGTCTAGGTTAACTCGGAAAAAAAATTCTCCGTGCTGCAAGCCGATCCAGCGTACCACCTTGTCCGATTCGCTCCACGTGTCCAGCTTCTGATTTTTATTTGCGTCGGCTTATTTATCACTTAGTCTACCGTTATGGACTTAGATAGTTCTTATTTTATTGACGTAACTGATATCATAATTAAATGTTCAATCTTTTTAATAGTGAATCATCAATTTAATAAATCTGGTGTCCCCGCTGCCTAGTGGTGACGAATGTGATAATCCTATGATGGCTACCGCCAATAGAAAGCTCTAATCACCCTACCACCGGTGTTCCCGCTATCTTAGCTATCGTCGATGGCGAGATTCGCCTCGATGTCCCTGATGCCTTGGGTGTCGTCGATGTCAAGATCCACCCCATCATCGCTTCTTTATTCGATATTCTGCACGAAGCTGCACAAAGGTACTCAGATTCGATCCAAATTGAAATGCAAGAGCAAGATTTTAGGGAAACATGTGTAGATGGTTTGGGGATTCCCATGGTTTGATAGGATCTCTGCATCAGTTTGATGAGCTATTTTGGATTCAGGCTGGCACAAGTGTGAAGTGTTCTTTTTCTGAAATTAGTGTATATTGATGTTGGTTTAGTGCTCATTTGTCCGATTTCTTTCTTCTCTCTATGTGTTTCTGGTCTTTGTAGCAACAGCAGTGTGATACAACTTGTCTGAATGATACTACACAATTGTATGGCTACCATTGTTTGTCACATTACTACTCAGTTTTCTGCTTTCTTGTGTAGCTACCTGACTGTAAGACTATTTAAAACTGGATCTCTTCAACAAAACAAGCAAGCTAAGGAATAGCGACATATCTAGAGTCATCAAGTAGGAAGCTCATCTAATTCTTCTTCCTTCCTCTTTTTTTTTCTTATTCCTCATTCTCTTCTTTTCTTCTTATTTCTCTTCCATACCCAAAAATTGAAGGAGGGCTTAGAGGCTTCTAAGTGCGCCGCTGCCAAGGAGTTTGCGGCTTTGTTTTCATATGAAGCCGACGTCTTTCGCTGGAGCCATGCCTCACTCGCTTGGAATAGTCGCCGGGAACAAGTCGCGGGAGGAGTCATGAAAAGTGCTTGGAGATGGACGGGGGTCATGTGGAGTGAATCGGGCACGGTGGGGATCGGCTTCTAGCATCATTGCAGAGAATTTGTTCCCGGTTAACCCGGAAGGCTAGTGCAAGCATGCTCGTATACAGTACCAGTTCTGAGATTTGGATGGTCTATAGTAAAACTAAAAATGAGATCTCATTGAATTGAAATATTAAAAAAATAATTAATATATAAATTATAATAATAATATACGGTGCATTAAAAAATTATTTCTGATAAACATTTGAACTATATAGAAAACAACGCTCACCTCAAACATTTTCTAAAGATCATCTTAAATATTTTTTCTAATATTTCTAGATGCAAAGTCGTTGATAATTGTATCAACATCAATCCCATACATCAATTTTATCGGAGGGTTAACTCCTGTCGCAGAGATCTAGAAGGACCCCTTTTTAGAGATTCGGCCGGGAGATAATCCTGAATATGTTCGCCGGAGAAATAAATGGGTATGAATACGATGATCGGTGGGGTGGAATGATCTAGTGCGGAACGGAGTAAATACGCTGGTGTTTAGACAGGTTCGGGCCGCACGAAGGCGTAACACCCTACTCCTGTATGGATACTATAAATGCCTTGAGAATGTCCCTTAAGGATGTTGCTGGTTACAAGAATGTTTATCTATCTTAGAGCCTGGGGCTCCTTGTTCTTCTCTTCTCTTCGCTACCTCGAAAACTTCTCAGAGATTGTCTAACTTATCGAGCTTGCTCAGAGATTTCAAAGCTTCAAAAAACTTGTCTTCGTCCATGCTGCTGGCTGCTTTAAATACCCGCCGGCAGTGGCGTGCCCCGAACGGGAGGGGGGCACGAGTTCCAAGACACCATAAATGGAAAGGGCGTCATCATAGCCCCTGCGCGAAGTGACCGGGGGTGGAAAATGTGTCCCACGCCTGGTCATCCGTCACCATAAATGAACTGGCAACGGGCGCCGTGGAGAGGGCCCACCGGGCAGCCGCAGAGCGGCCCGGCGTGCTCGCCCTGTCTTGTTCTTCTGCCACAGCAGCGTGGCAGACGGAACGCCTCAGCCCTTACGACGTTATCCCGAGACGAGCTGGATGACACGGGATGGGACCCGTGCATTTAATGACCCCACGCCCTTTTGCCAGAATGTGGCAGGAACTGACACCGAGCGTGGCAGGAACAGTTGGAGGTGACAGGCCACGCGCGCTCTTTAAATGCGGCCTTGGGCTTTTGACTGGCTGACACCTCATCAGTGGGCCCCTTGGGGGCCACTGTCAGGGGGCTCTCTGAGTCGTCGGGGAACGGAGTGCTCGGGGGTCACTGTTCACCTCCCCGAGCACTCCCTCCCGAGAATGCCCTTTCTTGATCCTCGGGGAACCGAGTGCTCAGGGGTACTGTTCACCTCCCCGAGCACTCCCTCCCGGGCACGCTTGTACGGATCCTCGGGGGACCGAGTGCTCGGGGGCTGCTGCACGCAGCCCCGAGCACTCTCTTCCGAAACTTCCTTCAGTGGATCCTCGGGATACTTAGGTGCCCAGGGGGCCACCGCTCGCGGCCCCGGGCACATTTCTCCTGGTACTTAGCTTTCCTGATCGTCGGGGGACTCGGATGCTCGGAGGCCACCGCATACCTCCCCGAGCACTTTCTTCCCGGTACTTAGACTTCGCAGATCATCGGAGAACTTGGGTACTCGGGGACCACTGACTGTGGCCCCGAGCGCCTTCTCCCGGGACTTAATCTTTTTTACCTCGCGGAGGAAACTCCGCAGGATGGCGTCACGTGGCGGATTGCTGGCCTGGCCTCGGGATTCGGGGACCCCCGGTTCCTGATTCACCGACAAATTTATTCTCAATGCATAAAGTTTGTTCCTTCACAACAACTATCGTCAACTCATCTAGGTTCCTTAAACTATCCGTATTCCTCTTAAAAAATTTGTCAATAGCTCCCTTCTATGATTCTATCAACTCATTATCGGGGAATAATCACTGACAATGAATCCGGAGTATATCGGTTGATAGACGCGTTGATCAATGTTTCTTGGAGTTGGATCTAATGGACTCAAGAACACGAGAATTTTATCTAGATTTAGGCCTATCGTGGGACACTAGTCCCACATATTGTGTATTTTCTTATGGATTGGATAAACTTGTTACATAATGTGTTTTTCGATCTCCTACAGACCAGGTCCTCCTCCATATATATAACAGAAGAGAAGATGCACATATAAACAAATTATGTCAAACTCTGTGGTAGATCTATACCTAATGAAGCCAACTACTCCTAGCTCATCAAAACAACGGATAGGCACGCTCATCCTACTCTGGTCATCTTGCATGCCCTGTCCCATCCACCGAATGCCGTCACGCTCGCCTGTGATGTCATCCTATAGTATTAAATGCTACGAGACGAGTCACTGTGCCACCACGCTTGTCCACGATCTTGCTTGTCGAAAGGGAGTGTCCGAGGAAGGAAAATACTTGAGTGAGTGGTATTAAATGTGATTAGACTGGTTATGTGAGTACCTGTCCTGCTACCAGCAGGGGCTGGTCACAGGATTTTGCCCTACAACTAGTAGAGGACTGGTCGCAGGAGTCTTGTCCTGGTCGCAAGGTGAAGCCGTGGTTTTGAAGATATCTGTCTGTCGGCTGACACCTGGCAACATGGGGCCCACCTGATGGGGCACCCCCTTACCTATTACATCGACACTCAACTACTTATTTCCTTTTTCGCTGTCAAATGCATACTTCCTAGAAGACATGATATCAAGAACGTGCTAAAAGTTGAAAAAAATACATTAGCAGTTGAAATTTAGTGCAAAACTATAAAATCACATAATCAACTTAAAGAAATCTTACCAGCTATCATGTGAAACTTGCAATAATTTGTATCCCCAACCCACCAATTGGTGGCTTACTGTAAATCTACAATGGATGGGTAACCTTAAAGATTGGGTTGGGGACAACTGGAGGAAGATGATCGTGTGTCAGGTCAAGCGCTAGGCATACCTTTGTTTTGGGATGAAAGGAGGGGATCGAAACAAGCGAATTAGGGTATGCAAATAGTGAACATCGATCATTGAGTCACTGATTAGGACCCTTACGGCTTATGCTGAATCGCTGATGCCGCTGAATCCAATCACCCTCTAACGAAGTAAGCATACTGCACGAGAGGAAGCGATCTCATCAGCTTCTCTGCGTACGAGAGGTTTGCTAATTTGAACTGCTACTAATCTATTGTGCAAGAACCAAAGCAGCAAAGCTGCTTCTTTTAGGCTGACCAAAGGCCAAAGCTCATGTAAGATCATGTAATTGTGGCCGCCAGTCGACTGGAATTTGGACTATTGTGTTTTGTTGGGTCACAATTAATATACATATATATCTATATAGGAGGGGGGCCCAGGATGGCCGCCACACTTGCCCTCCTCCAGGGCCAGCCCTGCTCGTATATACCATGTATTTGAATTTTGAAATACGATATTCTATAGAATATGCATGGGGCTCCTATTTGCTTGATTTTCTAGAATTAAACTATGGCTTTTATAGAGCAGTTAGGTTACCTAATCTAAAGTATAAAAACATGAATATGTTTGGTGTCGAGCACCCATTACAATCCCTCCAGATTGAATCCAACGGTCTACCTCCCCCACCACAATGTGTTACATGTTTCTAACTTTTTGCCTTAACCTGGTCCTAGAACCACCACACCCCCTGCCCCCACCCCACCCCCACAAGCACCCGCACATGCCACCCTTGCCCCACGGCGCGCACCGCTCACGCGTGACCCCCTCCTCCTCGCTTCCCCATGCTTGCCCTCCACCCCTCGCTCGCCTGTGCCTCGCATCGCCACTCCACTAGCTCACTCGTCCCAGGTTGGTGTTGCCCCATCACTGCCTGCCCAGTCCCCGTGTTGTCACCACACCGAAGCCCTCCTTCGGTCGACGTTCCTCCTCCCCGCTCGCTCTCTCCCTCCAATCACATACCACTGCGGCTGGCATGAGATGGCGCAGCACCGAATTGGAATGGGCAGTGCGGATCCGGCTAGGGTGGCACCCGATCAGGTTGACGGCGAGTGGGCGGGTGGATCCAATAGCGGTAGGGTGGATCAGGGCGTCGATAGCCGAGCGATGATGGTGGGAAGCGCTACAGTGTTGTTCATGCTGATGTGCACCTACCGTGGCGCCGTACACCTTCACAGTCGCCGGGCTCACATCCAAGCCCATCCACATCTACATCAAACCCTTTTTAGCTGCGAGTGGGGGTGCAACACTTCCAACAACAATTCCTCATCCTCGTCACCGATGCTCGCGGACAACACGTATCACATGCTCTTGAACTATGGCTACGACCGCATCTGCACCGTTGTCATTGTCATTTGTACCTTCCCACACATCCCCAATACTGACAATGTAGGGGGATGGCTCATCGTGTATGTGCACTACGACCCGCTGACGTCGCCAGATCGGCATGAGCGGATCGTGGAGATGGAGGAGGCGCCATGCGCCTATGATGAGGTTGCATTCTACACGCCGTCGCGTAGGTACAACTGCCTCTATTGTGGCTCGCCGTTGTACGGCAATCTCAGTGCGGCATGTGTGTGCGAGTGGATGGCGTACCACCCACGCTTCTTCGGCCCGCGCTCGAACTTCTAAACTTTAAAAGTGCGAATGTGTTTGGTGTCGAGCACCCATCCAATCCTTCTAGATCGAATCTAACGGTCTCCCCCTCACCACAATGCATCACATTTTTCTATCTTTCTACCCCAACCCAGTCCGAGAACCAGCGCACCCCCTGCCCACACCCCCACATGCACGAGCACATGCCACCCCTGCCCCATGGCACACACCACTCACGCCGATGTGAGGAACTTTCTAAATTGTATTCTAATTAATCATCAAGAATGATCTATAACATAATCGCATCCATAACGATTGACCAGAATCCAATTACGGTAGTCCCGACATGTGTTTTGTGGTCAAGACCAGAATGCATGACTTTTCAACATATAACATCACAACAAAGCTTAAGAAAGAGCGTATAATTAAATTATATTACAAGTTCGTAAGCACTTAACCATTTACACAATTTACAACAAAAGTAAGCTAGGAGTGTAAAGAACAGATCACCTCCTAACCAAAACTAGAAACTACGTAGCGAATGATAACACATATTAACACCAAAAGCTAGGTGAAGCCATATACCCTTAGGATCCACCCAAAAGCACGCCACACAAGTAGTTTGCACTACTCATTCTCGCCACCTACATTGGCGGGTGTGAAGTAGCCAAACACAAGCTCCTCCTCACCGGCAAAACCTAAAAGAGCAGCGTGAGTATGAAAGTACTCGCAAGACTAATCCATAATGGGTACATATAATAACCCGACTTAAAGGATTATGCATTTAAGTCATTAGCAAGGAGTAGGCTAAAAGGTTAAGTAAATTTATAAGCGTACGAAACCTAACATCTATGTGTGAGCAACTATACTTAACTAAAGCACATCTATCCTACAACATCAACCTGCATATAAATGTAAAAGGAACCATCTTATATAATCAATAATCCTCAATAAGCAAACCTAACATACTATGTCATATCCCCAAATTCGGAAACTTTACGACCAATGTGGATGGACAAAAGCATGCTCACGACCAAGAGCATGGCAATTCGAATTGTTCTTACACCTTGCAGGGAGGTACAACTTTACCCACATGACATGGGTTCATCCTCTTGGCCCCCGAGACACCCTCTCTCATACCAGAAACTACCCACTTGCACAAGCTCCTATGGCACCGTGGTTACCGCGACCATGTCCCAGAAACCTCCAGCTCCCCACCAATTTGATTCTCCTTTATTTTTCTTACACGCCATAGGGACGCATGGCAAGCATCAGCACGGCATATGATACTCGGCTCATCCATTCATTATCCGAATATGTGGTTTTACGGAAAGTGCTAAAGCCAACAACACAAACGGACGGTGCTTAAACTATGCAAGCGGTCTATGATATCCGAGTTCCACTCCCGACCTACCCCTAGCACCGCCCACAACTCGTCTCATCTCACATCTCATAGATCCCACATCATTATCATGTAATTGTGAACAATAAGTAAGCCCTAAGCTCACGAACAATAGTTGAACCATCGCTCGACTTGATGTCGCCTAGAGGGGGTGAATAGGCGTTTTCTGAAATTTAAAACTTTGCAGCGGATTACTAAATCTGGATACTCTAGGTTAATCCGGAGACTTCGGGTTATAAAGAACCCGCATACTCCAGTCTTATCCGGATAATCCGGATTATACAGGAAATTAAAACTTATGAACTTTCAAGTAAATCTAAATGATTCTATAAGTTACCATAGGTTCTACCTTATCACCAACAACTTGCAGTCACACACAAACAAACAAGTAGATCGGGAAAATCCCTAAAGATTAACTAAAAAAAGTAAATGTGCAACAAAGTAAAGGAGACAAGGATTTGTTCCCGAAGTTCGGCCACTTCATAATGAGATGCCTACACCTCTGTTGAGGAGCTCACAAAGAGCCGGGTCTTTTTCAACCATTTCCTCTCCCAAGCGACCACAAAGATCAAGCTATGGTTATTACTCAAATCAAAAGGGGTAATATAAACTTCCCAGGGCACTCCATAAGTTTGGGTGCTATCCAGGTGACGCCTTGCCGTCTAGGAGCACAAAGCTCCAAGAGAAAAGAGTACAAATCAAAAGCTTGGCGATGACATCAAGTGCTCAAGAGTGGATTTTTGTTTTCTAGCACTCAATCTCACTTCTCAAAACCTAATCTCCAAATCTTACACAAATTAAAGCTCTAAAGGAGTTAGGAGGGCTATTGAATGGCTTTGAATGTGTTTGTCCATGAGTTGGTTCAGCAGCTACTCAAGAGGGGGGTGTGAGTTATTTATCGCTCACTTCAAAAAACTAGCCATTACAGTGTATTTTGAACTGACCCGGAGTATCCGAGTTCACCCGGAGACTCTAGGTAACACAGGTGTTGGAACCTAAGTCCCCGAACAAGGAAGGTCTTCGCCTGGAGGGATAGCCGAAGGCTCCTGGGTGTGACACGTTTAAAGGGTGAATAATCTTAATTCCTCTGTCATCTCAGATACAATATGGCCATATTTATAGCCGGTACTCAACCACTCCACGCTAGGATTTACAGTTTCACCCCATCAACTGCCACATTCTCGGCATATTCGGGGGTATTATGGTACTATCAAGTACATTTGCGTAATTACAACTGTACCCTGAGCGACTATGTGGGCTTCGACATCCACTGGGCGCCTTCGGCCAGTCTCGTGACTGCGCCGTGGGTCTCTCTTCGGCCTCCAACCGAAGGTCTGCCATGACCTTCGCTCCTCTTGCTCTCCGGCGCAACGGGTCGACATTCGACCTCCGGCCGAAGGCACTCTAGAGCCTTCGCCTACATGGGTGGATGAAGTCGCAGATCAACCTTCGGCCTCCGACCGAAGGTCCGCCATAGCCTTCGCCTACATGGGCGGGTGAAGTCACAGATCAACCTTCGGCCTCCGACCAAAGGCCCGCCATAGCCTTCGCCTACATTTCCTGAAACACAACTGCATTCATCAGTGCTCAGCCACCAGCGGACTTCGACTTGCCATCCAAAGGGGTACGGGAGATCATCCCCCAACAGTAGCCCCCCTACAGGTAAGGTTCATCTTCGAGGGGTCGAGCCTGTAAATCGGATGATATAGCTCAACGCCATCCCCTTCGGCCCGTCGAAGGCTCGCGGGGGCTAGGTTAACTTTTTAGCAGATTGCCCCCTCAACTGTTCATTTTCACTAATGTTTTTTTTGTTGGTATGACCATCTTGTCCCTGTACAACCATCGTATCAAGGACGTTAAATGTCTTCATTGCATACTGAAACGTCTTTTAAGGCTACAGTTCAACTTCCAACGCGTCTCATTTTAACCGTCGTTCCCCCCTTTTCACCACTATAAATATGCGTCACGCGGTAGTCTATTTTTTATCGCGTGAACTCACTGAAGCTGTAGCTCTCGTACAGAGTCTCTCGTGGTCTCTTCGCTTCGTGGTCTCTTCGCTTCCGAAGTCTCTCACAATCTCTCAACTTCCAAAGCTAAGTGCGATGGCTACAAAGGTCAGGTCAAACCGCCCGTAGACTTACTGGATTGGACAGTCCAAGGTAGATGACGAGGTGCTAGTTGGGCCCGTAAAGGAAGGCTTGATCAGTGATGTGTCGAAGGTTAGTGTTGGAACCAAAGTCCCGAACAAGGATGGCCTTCGCTCCGAGGGAAAGTCAAAGGCTCCTAGGAGTGACACGTGTTTAGAGGGTAAATAATCTTAATTCCTCTGTCATCTCAGGTACAGTATGACCCTATTTATAGCCTGTACTCAACCACTTCATGCTAGGATTTATAGTTTCACCCCCTCAACTGCCACATTCTCGGCATATTCGGGGGCATTATGGTACTATCAAGTACATTTGCATAATTACAACCATACCCTTAGCGACTATGTGGGCTTCAACATCCACTGGGCGCCTTCGGCCAGTCTCGTGACTGCGCCGTGGGTCTCTCTTTGGCCTCCAACCGAAGGTTCTCCATGACCTTCGCTCCTGCTCTCCGACCTCGTGGGTCGACCTTTGGCCTCCGGCCAAAGGCACGCGAGAGCCTTCGCCTGCACGAGCGAGTGAAGTCGCTGATCAACCTTCAGCCTCCGACCGAAGGCCTGCCATAGCGTTCGCCTGCATTTCTTGAAACACAACTGCATTCATCAGTGCTCAGCCACCGGCGGACTTCGACTTGACATCCGAAGGGTTACGGGAGATCATCCCCCAACAACAGGGGAACGCAGGCAAAAACACTGTCCAGAGCCTCTGTAGGATCAAGCACACTGACTAGAGGGGGGTGAATAGGCAGTTTTAAAAACTAATTGTTAAGCTAACAAGAAAACTTACGGAACAAACCAAAGAACACTTAGAACAAGAATGAAAGACAACTAAGAGCTATGTTGAGGTTTACAATCCTAGCGATGCACTTCACCACTGCGGCAAGGCGTGCTCAAACCTCTCACAATCACCACCGCGGCTCCTTCACAATCTTCTTGAAGGGCTCGATGGTGCCACAATCTCCAAACTATCTAGGAGGCGGCAACCTCCAAGAGTAATAAGCCGATGACACTTGCTTGAAGAATCACTAGTGCCTAATTGCTCAAATTTTTGGAATTATGCACCAGATGCTCTCAAACCTCTCGAAGATGCAACACTAAACTGAGAGAGGGAGAGGAGGAAGGCAAGAGCTCCAAGTATGTGTATTGAATGGCTAGAGTGCAAGAGAGACCTCAAAGGACCAGCCAATGCTCTATTTATACCCTTTCCATCATAAATTAGCCGTTACAGGAGTTCTGACAACTCTGCGTCGCTGACGGTCAGACTACAGGCAACATGGCGGTCAGACTGCCTGGTTCAACCGCTACAGCAACAGTCATATTTGACTTCTGGGCATGGGCTGGCAGTCAGACCACCAGCAAAGCTACTTCGGTTAGACTCGTGCACTTGGCGGTCAGACCGACTGATACGGCGGTCAGACCGCCACTGGACTAGAGGCACGAGAACTCTCTGAGTTGGGGCGGTCAGACCGTGACAAGCTACCGGTCAGACCGGCACCGAAAAGAATTGTCTTGCTTATACAGCAGTCAGACGGGCCTGAGGCCCAGTCAAACCGCCAACACTTAGTAGCTTCAAAAGCAGCCCTTTCTAAAGGAGTTTCTCTCAAATTTAATTGATTTTGTTTAACTCTATATGAAATGCAAGTTTGAGCAAATTTGGCACTATAGAAACATCAAGTAAACACACATCAACCCCTCTTAATAGTACGGTATTTATCCTATAAATCCGGTCATTTTCTTCTCTAATTTTGTTTGACCGGCAAAATAAAAATGCCCTAACATATACCTTTGCCTAGAGCTAGCCTTTCTTATGCCTTCCACTTACACATTCTTCTCGCTCTGCAACATCTTCGTGACTAAACCTTTAATAACTCAATCAAACAAGTTAGTCCACAAAGACATATTGTCATTAATTACCAAAACTCAAATTAGAGGCCTAGATGCTTTCAATCTCCCCCTTTTTGGTAATTGGTGACAATAACTCAAAGAAGTGTTGTGCATAAAGAAGACTCGAATGTGAGTTTCCATTAGCAAGAATTTCAAGGATATGAATTTTAAACGAAATACATGCTAATAAAAACTCTCGTAAGGTAAGCTCCCCCTACAAATGTGCCCATATGAGTAAAGAAAGGGTAATTAGCACAAATCATAGATTTGAATGAAATTTTGGGTGGAGTTTACCTTACTTTCTTGGATCCGGGGAAGAAAAAAATATAACCAAGATATATCCAATAAAAACATATCGTCAAGGTATTCTTCCTCAAGATATCCAATCAAGATTAGAACAAATGAAGATAGTGATGAATATAAAGGTACACGAATAAATATAGTTCATCACATATTACAATAAGCATAGTCCTTCAAAGTACTTATGCAATGAAATAAACACGCAACATGCAAGACATAATGATAAAGAGATAGATTACACTTCTTCCGACTTCACATCTTCTCCCCCTTTGGCATCAAATACCAAAAAGATTCACTCATCCTGATGATGATGATGAGGAGGAGGAGGAGGAGGCCTCGGATAGACATTATAAAAATGCTCGGAGAAGGTGTCGAAGCGCCTGGAGAAGTTGTTAAACTGTTGCTGCAGAATATTTTGTCCAAGAGATAAGCTGTCAAACATGTCATGCAACTCTTGGTTCTGAGTGTTGAGTGCTGCAATGTCCTCTCGAGCAAGAGTTATAGCATTCTGAGTGGCACTGATGATTGGCTGATAGAATGACTGACCCTGAAAGGCCGCAAACTGTTGCTGAATACTTTGCTGAATTCTTTGCTGAATAGAGGCCATGTATGGATCAAACCACCCTGCTGGAGGTGCCCACTGTGGCGGAACTACCTGTACTACCGCTAGAGCTGGCTTTGCTGGAGGAGGAACATAATGTTGATGCTCATCACCCTGCCCTCCCAGTGCTGCACCCTGATTATCCAGACCTCTACGCAGAATACTTGGATTGACCTTGAAAGGCTAATATCCTGGATGCTTGCAATTACAAGATGATTGCCAAAAGTTTGTCTTCATGAGCACAAGTGACATAATATATGGAGCAAAATAAAGATTTGGCAAAATGCTCACAGTGACATAATCAATTTTCTTCAAAATGAACTTGATCACATCAATTCAGCGTCTATTCATAATATGATATATGATATTCCAATAGATATCTCTAATAGCATCACTGTTTCCTCTCTTGGGGGCAAAGGTGGCTCTCACAATTTTGTTGATTGCAGCAGGGAGCACCTTTAAGCCTGTGACAGTCCCAAAAGTAACCTTGGGAACAACCCCCTGTGGCTCATAGAATGTACTCCACACATGTTCAGTCAGATATTCTTTATCATGCACATTGATAGATCCACAAACAGAATCATAAGGAATCCTAATAGCATTATCAAAGTCCATGAAAGAAGTCTCATATTTTCTAGTTCTAGTCATCCACTCAATCTTCCTATTTTCATGAGATATTTCAACAGTAGCATAGAATTGTCTAATAACACCTTCATTCCAAGGACATTTGAGACTAAGAAATTCATAGAGACCTAGCTCCTGAAAAATATCTGCTAAGATAGTCATGCTAGGTTGACTTCTTACATAAGCCTAATCAATCCATTTGTGCTGAAATATTGGCTTGTTCACAATATGACCAAAGAAAGCATCTTGTTGCACCACTGTATAGAATTGAGGCATAGATGCATCATTATCCAAATCATATTGGTAAACATTTCTAGCCCTAGTATATGTAGATGCAGCCCAAGATTTTCTATGTTTAGTGTATGCTTGAAAATTAAATTCATCATCCTCATCACTAACATCTTGCATCATATTATCCTCATTAAAATTACCAACATAAGAAGATGCTTCCTCACCCATGGTGCCTTGTGAAGACATCCAATCTGATCCCTGATTCTCATCATCTGAGTCAGAGTCCTCAAATCTCCCTTTTGATTTTCCCCGACCGCTCAACATCCTTTTCAATCTCTTTCCAAATCCACTTAGTAGCTTCAAACCGCCAACACTTAGTAGCTTCAAAAGCAGCCCTTTCTAAAGGAGTTTCTCTCAAACTTAATTTATTTCTTTTAACTCTATATGAAATGCAAGTTTGAGCAAATTTGGCACTATAGAAACCTCAAGTAAACACACATCAACCCCTCTTAATAGTACGACATTTATCCTATAAATCCGATCATTTTCTTCTCTAATCTTGTTTGACCGGCAAAATAAAAATGCCCTAACATATACCTTTGCCTTGAGCTAGCCTTTCTTATGTCTTCCACTTACGCATTCTTCTCACTCTGCAACATCTCCATGACTAAACCTTTTATAACCCAATCAAACAAGTTAGTCGACAAATACATATTGTCATTAATTATCAAAACTCAAGTTAGGGGCCTAGATGCTTTTAGCCTCTCCGGAGGGTCCAGAGACACCAGAACCCGGAGTCTCCGGGTTCAGACCTACCCGAGAATCTCTCGCGGAGTCTCACTCAGAGACTCCAGCCACAAACAGAACTCCAGAGTATCCAGGCTAACCCGAAGACTCTGGATTGAGCTCTTACTCTCACACCGAGACTCTCTATAGGAGTCTCACTCGGAGGCTCTGACCACATACCAAACACTGGATTATCTGGGCTAACCCGAAGACTCCGGGTTGAGCTTCTCAAACTCAAACTGAGACTCTCTGCCGGAGTCTCACTCGGAGACTCTGACCAACTGAATAGAGTCCAAAGTATCCGGGTTCACCCGGAGATTCCAGGCTCAGATAACTAAACCTTTTTCCCGGTGTCCGTGGGTGATTTTGTCTCTCAACTTTTGGTTCTAAAAGGATATTTTGAGCACTGAGACACCTTCAAGACTATCAACATGCATCCCTCTTGATAGTACGGCTATCCTTAACTCAAATTCAAAATAAAATGAATTAAAGCCTATTGAGTAACAACACGTCACTTCTCTTTTCTTTTTGAGGGACGCTGACATCTCTTAACTTATCCAATGGAACTTAAAACCTGTTCATAACTTTAGCAAACCCATTAGTTCCTTAATCGTTTGTCATCAATAAGCCAAAACCCACATAGGGGGCCTAGGTGCACTTTCACTACCGAGGACATATGCATTGCTAAGCATTTTGAACAACTCTTCAGTTAGACATCAACAATATTACCGAGGCGACAAGGACATGGATAATCAACAATTTCAAGGTACAAGTAGTGCACTCAACATAGGCTCTACCCATATAAGCCCGACAACGACTCGCTAAACATGCAAATATACATAAGCGACGACTTATCGATTTAGACTCCATTCAATTCAAACAAGGTGCAATATGCTTAGATGCATGCCTTGCTGCTCTGGCGGTTACCCGATACTGCCCGCACATCACTCACAAAACTCTGATAGCTCGACGTCGCCTTCACTCGCTTGGATCGTCATTGCAACGCTCTCTAAACAAATCAAGAATGCATTACAGAAATAAATGAACGATGGAGAAATATGTAAATGACGCATGCTTGGATAAAAATAGAGCGTCGGGTTTCAAAAACATTTGCAAAAGACTGCCAAAAGATTAGGGTTTCAGAGTTTGAAACCCCGGATAAGGTAACCTAAGTACACATAGTATTGAATGGCTGGCGGTCAGACCGACGTGCAAGTGACAGTCGGACTACGAGCGTGCAGAGAGTTTAGGGCCCTAGCGTTTAGACCAAAGACATAGTGATGGACAGACCGCAATGGTCAGACCGGCCCTAACGGTAGTCTGACTTTTAAATTCAGATATTTTGAGCCGACCTACTGGTGGTCAGATCAGCCCTAGTGGCGACCAGATCGCCAGATCTTACTGACAACACCTTTGCGGGGTCGCTGACGAGGACACCGACAAAACCTTTGATGACGAAGGGCACCAAAGTACTCTATAGGACTAATGAAACATATTCTATGATTGTTCGGACGACATGCATGGTCTGAACACGTAGAACCCCAAAAATGAGATCTAGACCTAGTATTCACTAGGGTTTCGTGGCGAAAATCAAAATGGCGATCGCCTAAGGCTAGGAAATGACAAGAAAACAGTAGATGGATGTTTACCTTAGTGTAGAGGAACTTTTTATTGGATTGGAATCCTCCGAGGAAGCTTCGATCCACCGATTGGACTCCCAGAGGGTGAATGAACTCGCAGAGGAACAAATGGCGAGGAAACCCCTCCAGTGGGGAGGAATGGGAGAAGAAGCTCGGGGAAGTCCTTCAGGAAGCTCGTGGGAGTCCCCACCTCTGATCTCCGACCGTCGACACATCGATTTGGAGCTCCCTCCCTCTCTCTCTCTATGGTTTGTTGGAGTGAGAGAGTGAATGAGAGGGGGAGAGAGAGAGGCAAATGAGAGAGAGAAGGAGTGAGAGAGGCGATCGACCACTTAAGAGAGGCTCTGTGCGCTGGCGGTCAGATTGCAGGAAGGGTCGGTTAAATCGTGGGAAGCTCACGTGGCAAGCCTACGTGGCTATCCACCTGGCGGTCAGATCGCGAGAAGGATTATTTCCTGAATTTTGTCCTAATTTCCTCCTCTTTTCTTTCTTCTTTCTTTTCTTCTTTTCTCCAAGGTATTTAGGGTCTTCCTATCTCTTACTATAGCATTTTCACTCCCGAAATATCCAAAATAATAACTAATCGCTTAAAACATACCGCCATGATGATTATGCATGCTTAGTCCCATAATTATCATTTTGGATGTGACAACTGGCCCCTTCCTCCCTGCTTCCCTACGCTCGCCCTCCACCCCCGCCTGCCCACGCACCGCTTTGCCAGCTCGCTTGTTTGCGGCCAGCCCCGTGGCACCGCCCCATCACAACCAGCCCGGCCCCTGTGCTACCGTCACACCAATGCCCTCCTCCGGCCAACGTTCCTCTTCCCTGCTCGCTCTCTCCCTCCATCACATACTGCTATTGCCGGCATGAAATGGAGCGGCATCGGATCAGAACGGGCAGCGCTGATCCAGCCAGGATGGCACCCGATAGGGACGACGACATGTGGGGCGGGTGGATCCGACAGCGGTGGGGTGGATCAGGGTGCCGCTGGGCAGCGCGACAGTGCTTTTCTTGCTAATGGCCACCTACCATAGTGGGTCGTACACCTTCACGGTCGTCGAGCTCACATCCAAGCCCATCCACGTCTACGACAAACCCTTCTAAACACTCCCAACAATGCCTCATCCTCGCTGCCGATGCACGCGGCCAACACGTACCACATTCTCCCAAACTAGGGCTATGACCACATCTACACCATAGTCGTCATCAACTGTACCTTCTTGAGTGTCCCAAACGCTGACAACATGGGGGATGGCTCATCCTGTACATGCACTACGGTGCGCCAATGCTGCTGAATTGGCACGAATGAATCATGGTGATGGAGGAGGCACTGGGTGCCTATGACAAGGCCACATTCTGCATGCCACCGCATATGTACGACTACCTCTATTATGGCTCATCGCTTTACAACAATCTCAGTGCGACATGGGTGCATGAGTGGATGGTGTATTGCATGCGCTTTTTTGTCCTGCACTCACACTTCGTGTTCCACAACATCAACGGGGTGAGCCCCACCATGCGGGCCACATTGGAGCCTTGGGTATGCACTAGGCGCGCCATGCTGCAGGACGTGCCCACGTAGGCTGAGTATGACGACTGGTTTGGTACTATAACCAATTCCTCGTCATCAACAACTGTCTGTACCGGTTTCGGCAGGCCACCAAGTGGACCTTCTTCTTTGATGTAGATGAGTATATCTTCCTTCCTAACGGCCACAATCTTGAGGATGTCCTCACTGAGCTTGAGCCGTACACGCAATTCACAATTGAGCATAATCCCATGTCGAGCAGGTTGTGCGTCCGGGACCCAAGCAATCCAACAAGTATGTGGTTCTAGAGCAAAAAAATTGCTGAAGGTGACATGCTACAATGTTTCAGACCTGAAGGATTGCATTATAGCCATACATGACTTGCAGCTCAGTAGGAAATGTTCAACTTCAAGGGCAATTCAAGACAAGTACAAGCAACAAAAGGTATGCACACCTTCCAAAGTCACGTAATCTTCCTCATATTAATGTCATATCGTCAGTGTTGGTCTAATTATGCAATCATTTGGAATAGTTCAAATGTGTATCAATGTTGCTTCCTCCTGTTGTGATCCCTACTTCATACAGAGTAGCTGTTCTTGGATTGCACTCTCCTCGAGCTCTTAGGGATCAGAGAGAATTATTGTAAGGCTAACACTCTGAGTTCTCCTTGAGCCCTTAGGGATTGATAAGAATTACTATTGAGGAGTTGTTTCTCAGTGCTGGTGAAGTAGGGTGATGAAAGCTATTTAGATGCTAGAGGTTAATTTAGTAGCTACCGAATCACACTACTGTTTGGAATTGTTCACCTTCTTCAGTCTCAAGCTATTTGGGACCTGGAGGGTCTACATCGCCGGCACCACCCCATGTGTCGTAGGTGAGCTGATGTCGTCAATCCTTAGCCCCGATATGATCTGCCCATGATTTGGAGTCCTTAGCATATGTCTGTCATCGTCTCCTCCCCATCATGATTGGATTGATTTTTCTACACTGGATCAGGTGTGTATGGTGTGGTGGCGGATGTTTTTGGAGTGCAGGGGCGGTGGTGACTCCCGTAGTGTAGCGGCGATGGTAGTTGCGGTGGATCCTAGATGTGCAGCGGTAGCTCTAAATGTGCGGCGGGAGCATGGCAGCAACTCCTAGAGGTGTAACACAGGTGGTTCGACGAGGAGAGGTTCCAGCTGCATCCAATCAAGCCAATTCTTTTTTTGATCTAGATCACTTGATGATGAGATGGCTGCGATGGACCAACATAACACCGCCCAGTACGTTTGATGTGGCTGCTCTAATGTGCTTTTTGTCTAAACCATGAAATGATCCTCCACCACTCACATGTCATCTTCTTCCTCCCTAGATGTGTTTTGTCACCAAATTGTGTCAACTTTGATATGAATAGCAACATGATGGGAACATGTTTGTTAAAATTCTTCTCACAGATGAAACTTTTTGAACAACCCACCATGTGTTTGTTTTAATTTCCCAGAGATACACATTATTTTCAATCTGTATGCTTTTCATTTTTGACAATTCTTGAGAATTTTAACAAGGAGTCATTCATTGTTAGATAAGGTAGATGTTTTGAGAATGACTCTATGTTTATTTATTTTTTCCAAAAACATAACACTTTAGGAGTCGAGCAAGCTTTCATATATTGGTATCATGACATCATAATTGTGCAGGCTAACTTGTTCAAATTATATTTTTTCCATCTTGTTATTAGATCACATAATGATAAATCTGCTGAGAAAGCCATTGCTGCATAGTCACATCAATATCTTAAATTCATGGGCTTTGTCCTCTTGGTTTACACTATGTAAGCATTTTTGCTTTGTATTTTCTTATTTATACATAGCAACTATGTGTATGTGCTGCACGTAATCAGTAATGACAAGGTGCCTTTTACAAGAGGCATTATAATCAACATTAGAAATAGTATCTTGTACATGCAAAGTGGAGCATGGATGCTAGAATTATGTGATCTACAATGTATGGCATGCTCACTGAAATGCTTTAGAGATAGTGAAATTTACTTTCCAATGACTATATGAGAATACATTCTAGCAATTTTAAACATCTAAAGCCCGGTTGGCTATTGAACATGATCTTATTTTCAGGTGGGTGCTCATAACATATAGCTTCAATATAATATTCTCCTTGTGGAAGATGCTTACAAAACTGTAACTTTGTAAAAATACCCAGATGTGAGATCTTTTGTTCTTTAATAAGGTAGATGTGTTCTTTTTGCACCTTCATTTAAAGTTTGATTAAAATATGCCTACCTATGTATCATAGATAAACAATCATTGCGGTTCCTTACCCAAGATACGTATATTATAGTTTGCAATTAATTGCAACCTGTTTGGTTGCAACTTAGCTGATTGTTACGCAAAATAAAATTCAAATAGCATCAAGGCTAGGTTTGTTACTGCATATTTGGTTTCGTACAAATTCAAATACCTTAGCTTATCTTTTTCCATAGTTTGTTGCTGCATACTGGGTTTCCTACAAATTTCAAATAGTGTCAAGGCTAGATTCCTCATATGGTGATAATTGTTCTACTTTCCCATATTTGGGTGTCGAAAATCTTCAAAATTAAGGATACTGATGGTAGCTCCCTTGTAAGTATTTCTGATGAACCAGTTCTTGAGTGCATAGAAGTTTTGTGCATCAGTCACGAGATGGAAAAATATATTTGCAGATTCTGAAACACCATGAAAAGAACTGGTGAGTGAAATGACACAGCTTTTCAAAATAATACATGGTCCAACACTATATAAGACCATACCTCAGAATTTATCATAGTTGAGTTGATAGTCATGGATGATGCAAGAAGGTTGGTCGAGAAAATAACAGTGCTGGAAAGCTGGATTGTCAAGCTTTTTTGCATCTGAATACTCCAAGTTAGCCAAGGATTTGAAGTAGTTAACTGTCAATCTCATTGAAAGGCAGTGGATGATCTTGGGTAAGGTCTGAACTCCAAACCTGTAAAGATAAGCACTCAGTATTGCATGAAAAAGAGCATCATCTTCAGTCATATCAAGCAGCCACCTCAGTTTTTTTTCCCCAACATTAGTGCATTCTATGGCACACAATTTTACTACATCGATTGTGATCCATCTTTGCCATACTGACTTCATGACTTCAAACAGAGCAACGAAGATTCATTATAATGACCTATTCGACAAATGCAATAAAATTTGTTCTTTGAAAGTCAGGTAGGGTAAGATCATAAGAAAGTTTGTTGGGAATGTGTCCTTTCACTTTGAGCCATCAACTGATCATTCCACTCATTTCCTTCCAACCAACAACTTATTGTTATCATTATTAATTGGCAAACTATTAGTCACAAGATCACACTTATAGCTTACTTATTCAATCAAACTACACACTACTAGTATTGAGGTCCACAAAGATGCGAAACATATAATATATCACAAAATAGTGTGAACCTCAAAACAAAATCTGAGGTGAGCACATAGACTATCCTAATATCACTATGAACCTTCTTTATGAAAAGACTACTGGAACACTCTGCTAAATGGATTGCGCTCACCTGCAAGTGGGATGTTACTAGTAGCCAACATGAGCACTTAATGTTTTCCCCTAACTTCTATTGAATTCATATACTCTAATAAGTTATAAAAGACTTATGACTCAGGTAATGCACAATCAATTAAGGCTATGCTGTCAAAAGCATGAATTTCAGCACTTCTATGTCAGTAAACATCTGATCTCTGAAGTTAGTTGCAGTATTTGGATTACAAATGTATGTTATAATCAAAAGTGAAGAAACTAATGATGTAATATCAAACTTACAGTTTAAGAAAATCAACATCGGAAATAGCTTCACTAAGCATATGCTCATATTCTTGGATATTTTGTTTCATTTCATGTGAAAGTTTTTCCATCCCTTCAAGTTTCACAATCCTTGGATAGTAAGCTCTTGCAACAAAGAGTTGATCTTTGAGTCTCTTAACTGTAGAATCTTTCATGATTTCTCTATACTCTATTTTCTCTGCACACATTGATCTCTATACTCTGTTTGCAGATATTCCCATGCAATTTTGCTTCTTCTGTTTTGTTTCTTGGCCTTCAGGTTGAGGTATAATTTACTTACTTTTATGATATTAAGTTTCAAGAAAGTTCAGTTGTTAATCAAGGTTTCGTAAATACCTTGATTCTGTTGCAAGTACTGACTCATATGAGGTGGGAAAAAAGAATACACCATCCACAATTTTTTTATAACATGGATCACTTTAAGGGTGGCAGTGGGTCGGGTTTGGTTGGGGCCCTATGGGTTTTAGACCTGGCGGGGGTGGATTTGGGTGTAGAAACCGCCCTATAGGGCCATCAGGTCAGGGGCTTGACACGAGCTAGTTCGGGTTCAAGTTGTATTTTACACCCGCATGTGACACACAGGCAACGAAATCGCGAGGCCCGTTAACAATCCACACACCACCAGTCGTCCCCCGATATCTCGGTCTCTCCCTCATCACTTCTCACTCACCCCAGACCGGCTTCCCCCAAAGGCCCAAAGCCTAGACCCCCACTCGGCCATGACCCCTTGCCCTTCGGCAGCCTGTGCCATCACCGTAGCCCTCTCCCTCCTCCTACCCCTACCCCCTTCCATCTCCACCTCCATCTCCCGGGATTGACGCTGAACCCATGACCTGCGCCAATGGGCCGAGGTGCTGAACTCCACCACTCTTGGCTCGGGATGGCTCTGCGTGTTTGGTCTACTAATGTCACATGCCCGACCCCCGCCTCCATCCTCATAGCCATTGGCGCCAAACCTAGGGAGGCAAGGATTATGGATGTGGCGCCAGTGAAGGGACAAGGCAATCAGTGGGAACACAGCTGTAACCCATCGAGATGTTGCAGTCACCACTTTATTGCCGCGAAGATGGCCACAATACTGATCTGCTGCTATCGACACTCGATTACCAAGGAAAATGACCGTTGTAGCCCACTTACATGGTGATGTCACTGCTCACTTGCCACCGCAGCAAAAGCAAACCATCGTGCTAGTCGGTGTGGTTTGCTTTTGCTTCATTTACGCACATGCGGCTTGAGTGTGCTCACTACCTGACTCTGCTTCAAAGCGGGGAGGGCACAGGACTGGAGCAGGCAGATGGGTGGTCGTGAGTTGGGAAGAGATAAGGTTCAGGTCCCCGTCGGGTCTCAGGTCATCCCTTAGGGCGGGGCAGGGTGGATTTGCACCCGATTTGATTTTTGGGTCTGGTTGGGTTTTATGTTTTCGGTTTCATGTCGGGTGCGTTCTTGCTCCATCTAACCCCAACCCGACCCATTGTCACCCTTAGATCACTTGTTATTAACTAAATATTTTTCATCGATTGAAGAGAGATAAATTCCGAAGGTTGGAATTTATATAAAGATGTTACTTCTTCTGTCCCTTACCTTGATTTTGACATGTTCTATTTATACCCGAGGAAAAAACAATATTATCTACTGCTGTTGGAAAAGGGACATGTTTGTAAAGGGTATAAGTTTGTAATGTACAATATTCCACATGTTTGTAATATTATCTATTATATCTAGCTATCTCTTGAATGCTATTGTTAAAGACAGTAATGTACTTTTGATTATCATAGAATTATCGCTCTATGAAATTAAGTATCATTTTTAGCATTATGTTTTACTCTCTTGGTGTCAAAAATAAAATTGATACCTCGAGAGAGATTTATGAACTGTTGCAACACACGGGAATGTTACTAGCAAATGGCTGTAGATAAGAAAGAACTAATCCTCGAAATTAAGTGTGAAAGGGTAATATACTGGTACAAGCAAATGGTTGTAGATAAGAAAGAAGAGTTGCTCGAAATTAAGCATGAGAGGGGAAGTGATTGGTACGCGCAGATGACTGTAGATAAGAAAGAATAATTCCTCATAATACCCAGTGAAGCTTGTATGCAACAAAAAGATGATGCAACACTTCTTAGTGTTGAATGCCATTAAGAGTTGACTTCACTTTCAGTAACTTCTGGTAATTCCAATAACTTGCAGTATGTCATGCATAGTGTTTAATGTTTAAAGAAATACTTACATGTTTCATTTGTTTATTAGACAGCCCCAACCTATACAGATTTGGTGGTGGATCGCAAGCATCCACTACATAGCCAGCGCTCACAAATCCGAAAGAACATAAGAGGCAGATGGAAAGAGAGCGGTACACGCAACTGTCTACAGAAAAGAAAGAAGAATTGCTCAGGAAGAATCGCGAGCGACATAAGAATAAGATAGACGGTTCAACAATTCTCATTGTCAATCGCGTGGAACTTTGAATCCACTTTCAATAACACATGGTAATTCTAATTATTCATTATACTGTTCTTCATCAACACCTTTGCTTTTCTAGGCGGTCTAATGAAGCATACCATGCTATTTGTTGTGATGTGTTTGTAGGCATTTCAAGTGTACGTGGGCAACCTTGAACCGCATGGAACAAGAAAAATGTTACTTCCGACGACAATACTTGTTGGCTGTGCCGAATGATAACTACCAATAGTCAAACATTGATAATTTATATGGTTCAGTTGCAGCATTGGACATTGACCAAATTGGATATGAAAAATCCACTGTATGCAACAGAACAAGGCTAATGGTTAGAGTCTACCAACATAATGCCATTGATGTTGAGATTGTTGGTGGCCAACATGCTCGAAAGAGGGTGTTCATTTCTAGGATTTTTTTATCCCCCTAAGAGGACATTTCACTTCCTTTCATGTTCAAGAGGAAACAATTTTCAATCCGCCTTAGTTTTGCAATGACAATAAATAAATCTTAAGGACAAACTATTCCTAATGTTGGTATTTATCTACCTGATCCTATGTTTTCTCATGGACAACTAGACGCTGCATTGTCAAGAGGTGTATCACAGTAGTCGACACGGATTCAGGCTAAACCAAATAAAGATATAGATGCCATGGGGAGAAGCACCAAGAATATTGTGCACAGGGATGTATTAGAATGGTGACACAGGTTGATTTTTCTTCTTGCATCTCTAATTTTTTGCTTATCTTGTCACATACATGCATACAATGTTCATTTTGTTTGTTTTGATCTTGTTAGAAACACCAATCAATGTACATGAGTTGATCGTTATTCAAATGAATTGACAACCGTTTGCTGGATGTTTGGTGCATTGTACATATTATTTTATTTTTAGATATGTGGCTTCCATGCAATATACTGGATGTGGAGTACATCTACATGCATGTCAGGTCTTTGCCACCGTAGTCATGGCTACCTCTGGCCTTCGAAAACCAAACATTCAAATCTTCTTTGGGCTTTGTTCCTTTAGGCTCCTTACTCTGTATCGGTCAAACCTTTGGGTCTCACTAATTCCTTAGGTGGTCTTTGACTTCCCGGATGTCTAGCATAAGGGTGGTAATGAGTCAGATAAAACAAAGAACATCAAAACATAAAACCTGACCTAGCCTCAAAAATCAAATTTGAGTGTAAATCCTTCCCACCCTCGGCGGGACCCAAGACCCGACAGGCCCGAAACCCGAGTTATCTCTTCCCCACCGCCACTGGTGGCGCCTACAGTGGCAGAATAGAAGGCGTTTCGCCTCGTCGGACTCGGACATCGCCACTTTGTCCGTGCCAACCCGCGCACCTACCACTTCCACACGCTCGCGTTCCACCACATTGAGCTCTGGTGCGCCGACACGGCCTCCATCGCGGGCCGCTTCTCCTCGCGCTCGGTGCGCCGCTCACCGCATGGTTTGACCTCTCCATGGGGAACTCCACACACGTGTCCCTCCTGCTCCGCTCGGACCTCGACGAGCGGGAGGAGCGCAGCGACGTGGGGAGGGTGCAGCGCAGCGACATGGGGAGGCAGGAGATGGCGGACGTGAAGTTGCGTCAGAGGAGAGGGTGCGGAGGGGCGCTGCAGACGAACGAAGTAGATAAGTTTGAGACAAATGGGCCAGTCGCGCAATGAGATAAGGCGAGTGGGCTGTGGGCCAAGTTGAGATTTTTCGGGGCACATCAGGATCCACGGTTCAAAATAGGATCCGAACCCAATTCGAGTCGAGCCCTAACCCTTTGGCTCCATGAGGGTATTTCTATATGCAAATCTGTCTCCACCGTATCTGAAACCTATGGGACCCTAACCCGATGTGATCCATTGCCACCCTTAGTCTAGCCTTTGAGTTTCCCTCCTTAGTCGTCCTTTGGTTCTATATCTGTAACAAAATAGTCTAATAAAAATACTAGTGTCACTAATAATTCCTGTTTTTGAGGTTAGGTGGTGCCAACTGAAGTCGAGAGATTGACTTGATACAATTCTCTCAATAACATGGAATTTCATAGAAATTTTATATAACTCGGTACAAACCCATAGGAATTCCGTGGATTTTCGCGTTGCAAAGAGCTCTGGCATAGGCTAATTTCAACCAAGTGATGAAGTGACCATACAGGGTGGCGACAATAATGCTAGGGAATAACAGTAGTACTACTAGTAGTAAGTACTAACTGTCACTAGTAGTAAGTACTAACTGCCCAGATCTGTTGGATTTTGGGAAGGTTGTGGTTGCTGGGAAGAGAACCGTGGAGCAGAGCCATGGAGGCGCCTCTTTTGTCGGCGCAGTGCAGAGGCTCGAGCTGCACACCTGCACCCGTGTTAATTGGAGGCCAGCATCGGAAGGTTTCGGTGAGAGGATGTCTGCCTCTTTCTCTGGCACCGGCCAGACCACAGTTTCCCTAGAATGTTGCAGGGGCCTCGGCTGGTTGCTGGTTCAACTACTCTAAGCGCGCACGCATCACCAAAATGTACTAGTTTATGACTTAATCATGTGGTGTAGGACCTTTTTGTTTGATACTACTCCATTGGTACTGTGGTCCATTGGTATCTTTTGTAATGCCTACTCTTGACATGCTCTATTCCGGAAGGCTTCCGGCGCTCTTCTGACGGGGACCAGGCTCATGTTCCGAAGGTCGGAAGCCGCCCCTCATTTTTCATCGGGCGAATTTCGAAGGTGGTGGGGGTGAAGTGGTGAGGGACGAAGTGACGATGCTTCCGAGGGCTTCAGACTTTGTAAAGCGTGGAGGTCGAACGACGCGTGGCTCGAGAGGTCAATAGGAGCTGTTACTGCCTGCTGCGATGGAAAGACGTGCAAGGTTGGTGTAGCAAAGCAGAGCTGTTTGTAAGGCCCTGTTTGTTTCAGCTTCGGATTCTGGCTTTCAGCTTTTATAATCCGAAGCTGAAATAAACAGGCAGCTTTTAGTTATAGCTTTTTAAAATCTGCTAGTTGGATTGTGAGAATCTGAGAAGCTAGTTTTCCTTAGCTTTTGATAGATTGTGAAAGTCCATTTTACTAAACTGTTCATTAAATTTTTTTAGAATCTACAGTCTAAAAACTTTTCACAATCCAGCTTTTCACAATCTAGCTTTTAACAATCCAACTTTTATAAACTGCTTTTCAGAATCCCTAGCTGAAACAAACAGGCCCTTACTCCTCCGCAAGGATCCCAGCGCCGGGTATTCGGCACTTGGCAGGCAGGCCAGCTGTAAATCTGCACTAGTCGTTGCAGAGGGCTTGGCGCTTACGGTCGTCAGTTCTCCTCTCACCCCCGCTCTCACTTGCCCAGTTACCCTACCGGTCACCGTCAAATCAGCGTGACACGTCCGGCCCCGCGAGGCCGCGACCTCTGCTATCCGGCGGCCTGCCGGCCTCCATGCCTCGGTCGTCAGCCGGCGGCCGCGCCGCGCGTGAGAGTGAAACCAAACCCACCATGCCGGCCTAGCGCTTGCTCGGAAGGGAACCGATCCATACCGGCCGCCGCCCAGCCGCGGTCCACCCCGAAGCGGTGGCGGGCCGTAGTCCGTGGTCAGCGCGTCTTTCAGTTGCTGCTGGTTCGCAGGGGGCTGCCACGGTGCTAGGCTCCCAGTCCTACAACGTCTAGCAGTGCAGGATGCCCGGTTTGGGCTGTTCAAAAGCTGTTAGCCCAGAAATGTTTGCACATCCCAGCCCATCCCATTGCTGAGGCCGAGGATACTCGAATTTTTTTTTCAATAATAGTATTTTTTGGAAAATTACAAAAATAATAGTTGAATTTATAAAATTGTAAGAAGTGATATCTGTCGGCATATGGAATGTTGACTAGACTTGTCAGCACTCCACATACTGACATCCTACGTGGCAGTGTGCCAACTGCCAAGAGGCCTGTCGGCACTGATCCTATGTCTCGTAGACGATATTGAAAGAAAAAATTCATAACTTTTTGATATGATCTCAGATGAAGATGATTATTTTATGAAAATTGTAGCTTTCGATGAGATCTATAACTTTCTAATTGAACAAATTTTTATTTTAATCTGTTTAGATGCCTAAAAAATAGTTATAAATTTTAGATATGAAAAACTAGATCTAGAACTCTGGTCATTTTCTGGATATTTAAATAGATTCAAATGAAAAAATCAACTAAAAAAGTTGTATATCTCGTTGAGAGATACAATTTTTATATAAAAATTATCTTCATCTAAGATCATATCAAAAAGTTATATGGAGTGCGGACTCATTGCCCACGTGCCAACATGTCCCTGTACCCACTGCCACGTAGCAAGTCGGCATATGGAGTGCGGACAAGTCCCTTATCTACACTCTGCGTGCCGATAAGTACCTATTTTTATAATTTTATAAATTTAACTATTATTTTATAATTTTTTAATAAAATAATATTATTAAAAAACCACAGGATGCTCCGACTCCACGTTTTAACTACCACTAACACCTATTCTTTCTTTTTTTGAAACGAAGGAGAATTGCTCATCTTCTATTATATTATTATGTAAGAGAAAATAATCTCTACGTTAGTTTTTAAGGTCATGAAATTACTACAATAATTGAAAAAATCTAGATCACTCATTACTATGAACATATAATGGTCTAGATTAAAAAAAATCATATCAAATATGATTAATAAATAGCTAAATTCAGGATTAAAATCATAGAAAATTAGCGGTTCGATTTTCATACAATTTGAAAAGCAAAATATCTACATAAAAGCCCAAATAAAATAAAATAAATAATAATTGAAAATAAGATTAGAATAGAAAAAAGAAGGATTCATATCAAATAGTTTCTTAAAAAATAAAATTATTATGAAAATCAAATACATAAAAAAAAGTTCATGTAAAATATAATTAATCAAAGACTATCCTGATAACATATTGCAGCGAGAATAGCTATATTATTAATGTAGAACATAGTTATATTAAAAAAAAGAAATTAATTCCCCGAGAAGGGATTAAGCACCAACAACAACTATATTCAGGAACAGTGTCTCGGGCAGACCGGTGCCGATTTCGCAGTCGCAGGTACCCCGGCCAGCAGAGAGAGGCCGCGTCATGAATGCGACCTGGCGCCTGACGTGACGCTGTAGCGCGGCCTCCCTCACCCTTGCGCGAGCCAGCTGAAAAGCGTTTCTAAGGCCCGACCCAACAAGCAACAAGCTAACAAAGCCGTCGGTTTGTGTGGTTTGGCCGGCCGACATGAGCAGGGCGAGCGAGGCAGTGATCGGCTGAGGGCGACGCTAGCCAGGCAGCTAGCGCTGGCGTTGTGACGCAAGCAGGACGGGAGCGGGTAGGGATGGGGATGCAGCATCAATGAATATTCATATATCTTTCTAATTCAACTTAATTAACTAATTAGATAATTTTTTCACTTTATATTGTAAAACTCCACACCCATCCCTAGACGCGCTGGATACTTTTCCCTATATGAGCCTCTCCGCATGTTACTCTCGTCTTTAGGAATTTTGCCTATTTATTTTTGCCCAAAATACTGATACCATATTTTTGGACTTATAGGAACTTCATAGCTGCTCCTATTTTGGATTTGTAGGACTTTGGTTGTCTTATAGAACTGTTTTTAGATAAAACATGGTAATTTGGATCCATTTTACATGATTACATCGTTAATTACGTTGATGTCAGGCAATTACATATTCTGTGCGTTAAAAAAAAAAAGTTCACCCCGGTCCCCTCGAAATCCTAGTTACGACACTGTTCAGGAACATCTCCACGGGGGGTCAGATTACATATACTAATAATTTGATCAAACAAGGGAGAAACTGCTGGTCTAAAATTGGTCGCTTATCAACATTTTGCAGCAGTCAGTCAAATTTCACCATTCCCCTGCAACCGTGGTGGCTAGATGAGTTTATATGCTAGTAAAATAATAAGAACTGAGCAAAGCACTCTTTACAGTGACAATAATCTACCTGTTCACACGTGTTCATCATATCGGTGCTTGCACGAGCCTGCGAAACACAAGTCGCAGAGAAAAAGAATCAAGCGATGTCGACATAGGCGATATATTCCTTCTGATCTTAACTCGAAAAAAAGTGCAGGATTCCGCCCTCCAGCTTTGTCAACATCACTTTTGCTTATTCCCCTCCGGCGAGATCCCGTGCCTGACTGCGCAAACGATAATTGTCAAGAGAGCTTACAGAGAAAGAGGAAGCATACGATTCCAAGCACTTAACAAGTAACAACTGAATGTAATCCCCGCGCAAAGATGAAGTTCTCCCCCCTTGCTCACTTTCATTGGGTTCAGCGCAAAAAGATAAAGCTATGGCCAGAAAGAGTTTATTCCATGTTCTAATGCACAGTAGTTCCAGTTTATGCTTCTGATGATCGGCCATCATTGAACACAATTCTCAGCCAATGCACATGGAATCGTAGAGCAATATTTGGAGAGACAGAAATGCACCAGCATGCCTCACTTGAACAGGGATGAAGGTACATATATCATATCAGGAGGACCATTTTCCTATCTCAATGGATGGAACAAGGGCAAGTAACCTGTAAGTACAGGGATTCCCTGAACAACTTTGGAGAAGAATGGTTGATCCACAAAATGGCAACAAGTGAACCATGCAAATAGCAAAGCTATAAAAGAACGACAGTACTGGCTTGGACCACTCCTACAAGTTACTTTTGAAAGAACACTTGTTAAGCTTTTCTTTTTGAAAAGGCCCTATAATACCTGAATGCAACTGGTTATGTTTGATTTACCATGCCGATGATTTCTGAAACTCATGGTGGCACATCTTGCATTGGCAACTCGCAACATAGCCAGAACAAAAGGAACAGAATCATAGCAAATTAACCAGACTACATAACAAATCATCTGGAAGGGATTCCTACAGGTCACAAAATGTAGCACCTCTCAAGTTATAGACAAAGCGCTCTATAGATAAGACAATGGTCCTTGTTGGCTATTCCAGATAACCAGACTTTATGCTACTTAGACCATCCCAACCATTTTTACTTCATTTTGTCCCTTTCTTGATTCTCTTATCTGTTCTCATTCTCTTTATTTTCTCTCATCTCTAACAGCTTCCCTTCGAAGGGATTTATAAAGGGAAAAGAGAGATAATCCCATTCTGAAGGGAATAGCCTTGAAAATCCCTTCGTGAAAGGAACCGTGAAAGGAAACTGTTGGAGCGTTGAAAGGAACGAAAATCCCTTTACGAAGGGATTCCAAGTCGCGAAGGGAATTCGTTGGGCATGGTCTTACAGTTATCAAACATTGAACTTGAGGCAGTTGTGTCTAAATATGGAGGACAAATAAGTAAGACTATGGCGTTTGCACAGGCGCACACTCAAAGCAAAAGCAACACACAACAGTGAAATAAAGGAACTAAACCTTCGTTTTTAAGCTCCTACTTTCTGTGCCTTATGTAGAACAGATAGCAACCAAACTCCAAAGACTGCTTCATACAGATGCACAGCGGCACAGCCCATTAGATTCGCCTATCCACTTTCCTTTTCCTTAATAGCTGAACAAGTACAAAAATTACAAGAGGAGACAAAAGGGAACCATATGCTTATTCCAATATTCCATGCTTTGCTTTTGTGCCGTCCCAAGGAAGGCATCACTAATAGAATGAGTTCTTTTCACTTTATTTATATGCAAAACTTTATCCAATTATTCTTCTGGATGCATCCGGTCAAAAAGAAATATTCCTTAATCGACTATATATCATGTTTGTATACATTGAATGTATACATATGCGATATCATCTGTGGTTGCGGAACATATAGAATCCAAATCAATACTGACTGTCCACAGATGATGCCCTTTGATTTCACGATGGAAGAGCAGTGGAGAGTGGAATTAGTTCGGAACGAGTAAGATATGACCCAATAATCTAGTAGGCCTACAAGTTCAAGGACTCCAGTACAAACTAAAACCATTAGTTTTTCCTACCAACAAGGCTCCTACTTTTATCTGCAAGACGAATAAACTTAATTAATCATGTCTGTTTGTAACCCTCCTCCAGTTCTCCCCCTTTTGTGCCAAGTTAAAGCAATATCAACCATATTTGTTAGTGCGGAATCAGAATACAAGTGTGTTCTCGGAATTGACAAATAAAAGGATTGGTGTTCAATGTGCATAGGGTCCACAGGTACCTAAAGGAATAAGTATAATATCCCTATACCTCTTTTCAGTTGCTGCAAAGAATGGGTCAGGCTTGATTGTTCCAACGATTCGAAATTCTCTGCTCACTTGCATGCCTTATAAAACCAGTCTCTGCATACCATCTTAGCATCTGACTCCCCAAGAATATAGCTCTAACATGGGATGAACAACCCTTAGTTTACCAAAATAGAGGCTGATCAGCTGCAACAGAGGGTTCCCATCAGGATCGTGCAGTCTACAGTCTACACCAGATATCAGTACATACATAATTGTCAGAGGTATGGGATGTTTCATGCATGTGTTCTTTGGTTTGCTCAAACAAAGAAAACAAGATCTCGTCATAGGTCCTAATTTGAAATACATTCATGTCAGATGTATCATCATCAACAACAGCTCCAGAGCCACAGCCATTTCCTATCTTCCAGGCAGACTTTACCTCTGGAGAGGCACTTGCTTTTGCAAGGAGGAAGTATTCCAGCAGAGCCAGGGCTCGTGCTTTCAACTGATGCTAAGCCTAGGTTAAAATGGACACCTGAACTACATGAGCGGTTTGCTGAGTCGGTAAATCAACTTGGTGGACCTGATAGTAAGTACACACTTAAAACACTATCTATAATACAAGCAAGTACATGGAAGATTACCAACTAAACACCGTAAAAACATTGCAGAAGCTACGCCAAAGACAATCATGAGACTCATGGGTGTCCCTGGACTAACACTATACCACCTTAAGAGTCATCTTCAGGTATATATGAAACATTTG
The DNA here is from genome assembly GCF_958298935.1 of Phragmites australis. Classification (NCBI taxonomy): domain Eukaryota; kingdom Viridiplantae; phylum Streptophyta; class Magnoliopsida; order Poales; family Poaceae; genus Phragmites; species Phragmites australis. The sequence goes on from NC_084923.1 coordinate 16,140,899, forward strand.
GTACCATTGTTTTCCCTTATACATGCCTTGTGTCAAGAAACTAAATTGTTTTGTCTTTTACTAGAAATACAGACTAAGCAAAAACGCCCATGATCAAGCAAATGGGGGGAATGCAAAAAAAGGTAAGAATAGCCGAAAGCGTTCTTGTGTTACATACCAGCCTCGTATTAAGTTTAGTACTGAACATCTTTTCTGCTCTTCAGTGGTTGGCTGCACCATGGCAATGGAGAAACCATCTGAAGGAAATGGATCGCCAGTCAGCCATCCAAACCTTGGAACCCAGGCAAACAAGTATGAAAAAAATAAAAGTGTTTTCTTCCAGCATGTTTGCAGAAGATAACATAGTTTTGCATTTTATCAGATCTGTACACATAGGTGAAGCTCTTCAGATGCAAATTGAAGTACAGCAGCGGCTACATGAGCAGCTAGAGGTACAGAAACAGCATAACATAGATTATGTTACCAATGAAAATACCGCTTTTATATCCCTTATGAATACATAAAGTTTACATTTTATTGAATGATACATTTCTAGGAGTACTATAGACTAGATTTCGTGGCCAAATACATAACAAAATATATCTCAAATCAGAATTTAAGTATATTAGTCCACCAACCCGTGTGCCTGGGCTAGAAATATTTTTAGAAAATACATGGATAATAGAACTTTGTGAAATGACTATGATTTAGGATTTAAATACAATGTGCGTATATTGACCACATTTCCTTACTATATTCCTCTACTGAATCAGAGTCTTGCACAAAGTTATTTTTCTTGTTTTTCCCTCACACTTATGATATTCGTTAATATGTGTGTGGTCATCCATGGTATAATATTTCTTTTCTGTTTTTAGTTTGTCTCGGGACTCCACGCACAATTGAGAGAGACGTAAATTAATGTTTAGGTGAAAAAGATATGGAACCTTGCAAGGCAGCGACACTTTGGGTTAATTTTGTTATAATGGTTGATGTGGGTAATTTAGAAGCAGGCATTTGGATTCTTTTGGTTAGTTTTTTCTTATAAAGGCAGAGATAAGTAATTTAGAAGCACATATTGGGGGTACTTTGGGCTAATTTTTTCATAATGGCAGAGTGGGTAATTTAGAAGCAAATATTGGGGTTACTTTGATTTAATATTTTCATAATGGCAAAGATGGGTAATTTTGAAACATGTTAGATCCAATGGCTACTATTATCAATGATGATTAGAGTCTACAAACTCGATGGTCGGATGTTTTGCATTTTTTTTTAGCATTTCTAGGATTTCTCTCTTTTTCTAGCGCGACTCATCTGAGGATTAATGTGGAGGCTCTAAAAGGAATCTCTAATTAGTAATAGTAAGGTAAGATATTAGAACACTCATCACATGAAGATTTATAGTGTAATGGAAATACATAGATATAAGAAACATCCAAATAAAAATATGGACCATGCAACCATAGAATAACATGTCCTTGACCAGCAAGACAAATTTAAACTATGCCTAAGCATCATTAAGTAAACTTCACGGATAAGCACTAGTCATGCCTACTGTCAATCCAACTACATATCAATCACCATGCCTTTAAGGAAAAGAATGCATGTAATTATTCTGATTCACTCAGTTTTTAACCAATCACTAGCTTCATCTTTCTCTTATATGACTAATTGTATCATATGTGAAGTAAAATCTAAGAGACAAGAAAAATTGTGCTGTAGGTATATCTATAGCTCCAGTGCATCCACAGAAGTATGTGCTGTATGCCAATATGCCATGCATATCTATAGCTCCAGTCTATCGACACAAGTATATGCAGTACATCAGAACATGAGTTTTATGAGATAAGAAAAGGATGCCTGAAATGCAAGTCTTGTCACGGTTGTCTAGGGAGATAGATAGTCTTGATAGCGCATTTGAATGTACTCAGATCCACCTAAAGTTAAATGCCTTTCATTAACTTAAGTTAAAATGTTATATATATCATAGAGTAACTTGAAGTCAAATTAGTTGTCACATACTTAAGAATATTAAGATTGGTTTGTATCATATGTGGAGTAGAAAAAAAATGTAAAATGATGATGCTTAAGAAAGTTTGAAGAAGCTGACCTATCATAAATCCGGAATGTTATTCTTTTCATACCTCCTGGCTCCTGCTGTCAGAGCATTGGAGCTTATTTGTGCTGCTTGCACACAATTTGTAATTCCACTCCAAGAAAAAAAAAAGGTTGAAAAGGCACAATGCTCAAATACTGATAATGTAAGGGCTCACACAGTATGATGCCTTTCATCAGGTACAAAGGCAGTTGCAACTCCGGATTGAAGCACAAGGAAAGTACCTACAATCGGTGCTGGAAAAGGCACAGGAGACACTTGCAAAGCAAAATGCAGGCTCAGTTGGTCTAGAAACTGCGAAGATGCAGCTGTCAGAATTAGTCTCAAAAGTATCAACAGAATGCCTCCAGCATGCCTTTACAGGTTTCGAGGATATTGAAGGTTCACAAATGCTACAAGGGCACACCCTGCAACTTGGTGATGGATCAATTGACAGCTGCTTGACTGCTTGCGAGGGCTCACAAAAAGATCAAGATATCCTATCAATTAGCCTTTCTGCTCACAAAGGAAAGGAGATAGGAGGCATGGCCTTTACTACACAAGCGAGAGAAAGAGGAAGCGAGGATTTGTTTCTAGACAAGCTAAGCAGGAAACCACCAAGTCTCCAAGAAAGGCGTGAGATAGATGGTTTTAGTATGTCATGCCAGGCGGCAAAATTGGATCTGAATATCAATGACTCAAATGATGGGGCACAGACCTGCAAGAAATTTGACTTGAATGGGTTCAGCTGGGCCTAGGAAGAGTAGGCAAGCAATCTTGACAATTGATTCAGACTTGTTTTGTAGAGAGTGACAAGTCCATAAGCTTGTAGCAGCGAGAACAAGTGGAATGCAATTATTCTTACAAAGATCAGAGACAATTTCATATCTACAAATTGCAAGAGCTATGTGATCCGCGGACCGACGGTGCTGTCGGCCATCACAGTTCATTGAAATAAGTGATGAAATGGACAGTAAGTAGGCCATGTAGAATAGTAGAGGGTATTAGAGAACTCGGAGTTCTCCTCCTATGCTTTGTTGTGACTCTGTACAATAGAAATACGACGAAATTAGTAGAAACCCCATGTCACTGATTAAGTGCTTGGACTGACTTTGTCATGGAACTGATTTCTCTTATCAATTGCCCCCTATTTTCATCAGCAATGCGTTCTGCCTACACCCTGCTGCCTTCTAAATATCTAATGGATATGGATCTACAAGAAAACAACTCGTGCATAGAAATTACTTCCCAAAAAAAAAATCAAGCGTACACCGCATCTACTTCATCTTTCCTGTTGGGATCATACATAGTGGTTTCAGGCGGCTACCACGTGGCAATCGGACAGGACAACCCAATGCATAAAACCAAGAACCAGCGGCGCCCTATTGAAAGGAAACAAAGAATGTAGCAGCCGCAAAGGCAAAAAAAATCATACCTCCAAATTGATTTGGCCGGTGGGTGATTGCGGAAGGGGAAGTATATTCCCCTCATAAAAACCTCAGCGCGAATTAGCCGATTTGGCGAAGGGGATAATCGGTGGCTCTAGCTCCATTCGGGATTTGCTCCCAACAATTTGTCGATTTGATTTGAAGGTCGCTAATGTACAACGGGAACAATTTGTCTTCCTTTCTCTGATCTGATGAGGGTTTCACTGAAGGGTTCGACCGAAGATTAAAGCGCAGGTGCGAGCGGCCAATTGGCCTGCTTGCACTGGGCTGCGAATCACTAAAAGCGTAGTATTACGGCCCATCAACCATCATCGCCATCCTCTCTCTCTCTCAACCTGCCTACTTGGCCGCTGACATGGATGCATTGCACTACGGAGGCAGAAAGCGCTAGTACGGCAAGCATACGGTCTGGACATGTGCTGTTCGTGCCGGGCCGGGCTGACCTGAGTCGCCTGCATTTTGCTGCAGGTGCGCCATTCAGCTAGCGACGGTCCGATTTGCACTTCGACTGACTGTTCTGACCGGCTCTACCAAAACCGATCGAATCGAGTGCTATGCCAACCTGGCTAGAGAAAGCCACTGCAATTTGCAAGCCTGCAATTGATCCTCACACACTGCATAATTGTGCTACGAACCTATTATGAGGCTATGGTCCGTCCTCTGTTAGCTGCAGCATTCAAGTCACTGAAGATCGAATTCGGCTGCCTAATTCTGCACTCCCCGCACAGACGCCCTGACGCTTCTCCTTTCAAATCCTACGAACTTGACTCTGGTTTGCAGTGTGATTAGTCCGTACGTCAGCTGCCCTTATCTCACTTCCGCCGTCTCACCTTTCTATCGACATCTTTATCAGTTGCATGCTGAAGTCGTAAAGTCCCCTTTATGATTCACTATGTTATTGCTACAAGTCTGAAGATAAACGAGAGATGGCTGAGGCAATGCTAGTAGCTAGCTAGTTGCATGATCCTTTTCTGCATGCTACATCAGACGGCTCCTTTTCACTTTAACTACTGTCCTTGAAATGGAACTATTATGTCCTTCTAGAAAGATGGCGCTTATCCTGCAAGCAAAACTCTCAACATTCATTCACAAGTGTATGCACTCAGCACTCCTATATTATATTCACACTGGACGATGGATCATGTATAGCCAGTGGTTGGAGGGGATAATTCTACTTAGAATATGTGGATGTATGATTTATTAGTATTGAGATTTATGTTAAGATTCGTGTTATAGGGTTAGATAGAAATAATAATAGAATAAGTGAGAGAATCCATAGATATATGAGGGTCAGATAAGAGACTGATGACCATGCGCTTATCACCGCTTGCACATAATCTGTTTAAGGTGAACCATGCCGATTAAGATCCTCTGACTTCACTCATATGTGAAGTCAGTGACTTCAAATGGATCTGAGCCATCGGATCATAGATAAACAGTTCAGAGTCAGTGCTACAGCATTCAGTAAACAGTAAAATTGTGCTACAGTTCGGTGAACAGCACATGTGCTGCAGTATCTAACTGCAAAATACTGTTTACTTAGACTCAGTTTACTGTGTGCATCTGACTTCACGTTGCTGAGGTTAGAGGATCTCGATCCGGACCATGCATGCATGTCTGACATCACGTACAGTGCAGGTTGCAGGACTAGATCCAAAGCTATAAACACGAACTTTTCGGGTAAGCAATCGAGCTGATACTCTCAAATTGGGGAAATCTCCCAGTCAATCGGCGACCGTACGATCTAAAACCGACGCCATTTGTTTGTCTTCTTCCTCCTCCCAACAATGCTGCTCTCCACGAGGCTACGAATGAACTCTCTCTTCTCTGTAGACAGCTCGCCGTGCTCCCCCGCCCCGCCATCTCCGGGTCTCATTGATCGATCGATCTCCATGTTAGGCAGGGTCGAAGAACCAACTAACACAGTCAGGCGGTACGTGAACACTTCGAAACAAAGAACAATTACTATTCAACGCATCCGTCAGTATATACATATAAAGTCTTAAATAATTTGACTCGCGTGGCAGAGCAGATGCCTGTCTAGAGCGACGCCAAACTTGATTTGGCGAGACAGGGGAAAAGAGGGACCAGTTCAGAACATGACACCCGACCGACATCTCCCCTTGTCACAGCGTAGCTCACCTCCATCATTTACAGATCCAGCCTCCACGCACTTTAGCCTCAACCCGCGTAACGTAAGATTGCTGGGCGCTGCTACAGGAACCAAAGCTCGATCCAAACCGTGTTGCTTACGCATGGCGCGCCCAAAAACCGTGCAAGATTGAGCACTTTTCGGGGAAATGACGAGAGGCGAACGCGCTTTTCTCCCGGATAGGCTACATGGGGCGGTGGGTGGCAGGTGCCGCCTGCCGGCGTCGGGTCGGGGCCGGGCGGTTCCAGGCGCGCTTGGCTCGACACGTCCGTCCGTTGGCATACAGCTAGCTCACACACCTCTGCCACGAGAGCCGCCGCCCGATCGTTGTATTCTAGCTTGCAACAAGCAACGTTCAGTGTATCCGCTGCTGTTACGATGTTGCATATGGCCTGTTCAGTACTTGCTGTTACGCAGCGAGTAGGCCGTGCGTTGCGGCGTGTATGGTATTTGTCTCCAGCATGCATGTGGGCTCATGTGCAGCTACAATTTGACACCTACATCAAGGTGAGCGATTTGAAAAGAGGCAGTTGAGCCGATTTAATTTTAAATTTCTAGGAAAAAAAAAACTTTTGATGTGCAAGAGTATGTATAACTAATTATATGAACTGAGGAGGAATATAGAAAGCTTCGCGGACGTATCGGAACACAAGTGGACATTCTGGTGCCACCGTAGATAGTCCGCTACACTGGTCCGAGAACAATGAAAATTTCGAAAAGAATTGAAAAACTGACAAATCATCCTGCTATAAAAATTCAAATCTAAACTCGTTCTACAAACTGAGAAATGGCTCAAAGGGAAGTTTGAAAATAAAAAAGGGAAAGAAAACATAAAGATACTATTCACTTATTTTTTTCTTAATATACACAGCATTTTCAACTGTTTTTTTTTTTTTGCAACCTGCTTGATTATTATATCATGCCCTATCACACCTATTTCTCTTAGAACTTTTCAGACAATTCTTAGCATATTTCAAGTAGTGGTAGCATGGTAGCACACTAAAGGGTTGTACCTTGTGTTGGATATTTTATTATTTTCCATAATATAAAAGGGATTTTAAGAAATAAGGCATACAATTATCATTTCTAAGACCTGCCATATCATTATTGGTTAGTTAGTATGATGCAAGTAAATCCTACAGCTGAACCTTCACAAAGTAGTGCCTGATACAAGGATTATTGCTAGAATTATCATAGTTCAGAAATAATATTACTGATGGGCTTGGGTGAAAACGGGATAGATACTTTCCGCCTGATCGAAGGCTTACAAAGCAAATATAGGATACAATAATGGTTATCTAACATTATCTGTGTCCAACCCTAGATCCAAGGAAAAAAAGATAGGATACATGATGATTGGTATCCGTTTGAAGTATTCGAATGTTAGATATCACGAGAAAATATATTATGATACTTAAAAATATAATAATATATAGGTAGATTACAACACATTCGCAAATAGATAATATTAAATACTCTTGTTTTCGTATCTCATCGATCACTCTCTCTGTGCTCATTTTGATTGTACACTTATATAGTTTAATGTGCTGTGTGAGATGCAAATGAAGTGAATTTTTTTTTTATCTATACAATTAACCAAAAGCTTACAACACTATCCGCTTTAACTCTAACTCCGAGAAAAAAATATAGGTTATGATATATGACAAAGAAATAATTATCTGGCACTATCCGTGCCCAACTTCGAAAAAATATGACATAAAATACATGATGAGCTATATCTATCCGTATCCGATTCGATTACACCCCTGCTTATAGGATTACCATATAGTTTTTGCTGCCTGAACAATTTGCTGGAATTATCAAAAGTTGAGGCCCTCCTGGGGAGTCGTAAAATTTGTTTCCTCGTATATATCTCATACGTTACGATTTATTCATTAAAATCCGCAAACAAGAGGCAAATGAAGTACAAGGAATATCATATTTTGGAGTTCCATTTGGCCTTAGATTAAGGATTAATATTCCAACCGCGTTTGGCTACCCCGCAAACACACATATTCCTGATTGTTCTTTTTCCCTGTTTTTTGTGTCCTGCTTGCAAGTGTTACAATTATTTGGATAGGAGCAAATTAATCTTGTGTGAACGAACAACAGTGAATTGAATTATGTTCGTGTCGTGGTGTAAAATCGTGGAACCATGGGGAAATATGATCATGAGCATGATCTTGTTTGTGATGTGTATTTTGTTTTACAATAAGGGTTCCTTGTTTCTTCTTGCAATTTTTGTTTCTGATGATGTGAATGTTTGGTCTTGTGTGAAAGTATAGCAGTGAATGATGTGAAATCGTGGGCGAGGCCGCTGCATCGGACGCCACTTTTTTCTTGGCCATGAAATGTGCTTCAGTACCGGTTGTATCCACGAACCGGCGCTGATGCTAATTTTCAGTGCCGATTCTAGACCTGGCACTGATAGTCACAAACTATCAGTGCCGAGTAATCAGTGGTTATTTAAAATCCGCCACTGTCGGTGATTTTGAACCACCATTGATACGATGTTATGCTTTAGTGCATATATAGCATTACATCGATAATAAACCAATACAGACATGCATCTGTCAAGCTCAAAAGAATATATAGCACGACTGTCAAGGGGATACATGCATGAACACGCATATCCTTGAGTAACGAAAATGATGAGAAGACAATTCGTAATCTAATTGAGAAACTCGGCCGCCCACGCTTTCCTAAGTTGTAAGGGCATATAAGTACTTCTTGACGGTGCAATGCACAATAAATATATATTTCTTGTGCTAGCTAGCTTCTCTTCTCGATGGACGATGAATGATGGATATATCATTTGCAAGCAAGCATCCTGCTATGATTGAACTGCATTCCATCTGATCCAATGAGTATATTGATGAGTAGAGACTTTTGTAATCTAGCTACGGGCAGTTCTAAGTTGGCCTGGTGACCTGAGGATCAAGAAACAAAAGGATGGCTGTAAGATGATCGCATAATTACATGTTCTCATATGGCTAGCGAAGAAACATAACAACGAACGTACTAGTAATAATACATCTCATACGTATATATATGCATGCATGCGCATTGCACTTCTAATATGCATTTAGAATACTGCTATATATCATATAAAATTGAACTGGTTGTGAGTTAGATGATGAGAAATATCGATGAGAGAGGATGGTATGGATGGTTACCAAGAAATAGCTTTCACCCATTTGCAAGCTCTGAGTTAGAATTCCATAGTCGTTGACTGGGAGGAGGGCCCCGGTGGAGTGGACGAGCATCACATCCTGGCCGAACATGGCTCGCAAGTCTATTGGACCCATCGGAACCTCCGTTGGGACTCCATTGATGAACACCGTGATCGTCGCTGGAATTAGCAGGCAAACAACCAATCAACTCACAGCCAGCCAGCTTACAATTCACTCAGAAAATTATCGGCATCTTATACTATCTAGCAGCTAACAACACCCGTACAAGCTCATTGACGACAAAATTAAAAAATAGAGATGCAGTTGCCAAACGAAATTTTTCATGGAAAAAATTAATGTCATTTGGTCGTTACTCGTTACCATGTACATCGCTTATTCATGGTTAGGACCTCTCTATCGTATAGGGATACGAGGGTCAAAGTGTTAAGTATGAGAGGAGCAAATGTTATATGCTAGCATGCATGCTTGAATTACAGCACCATTAGGTTTATTGTACAATATATCATTCCTCGCTTTAACCTTGCTAGAACTGGTTCTTATTACTAGTGCCAATTGATGATTGTACATGTAAGGCAGAAGTAGTTATGTGCATGATGCATGCAGGGAATTCTAAAGTACCAACCGATTCTTACATTTCTACGTAAATTAAACTTGTTGTTTAACCTTGGTTTAACACAGTGGGCATCAAATAGTTTGATCGTTCCAAACAGGTCTTAATTCCATGCATGTGTGTCATGGAAGGTTAAGTAGATAGAAGAGCAAAAATCCAATAAGCTAGAGATTCCTGCATGCGTGTTCACTATATTTGAGCGTTAATTTTCTCCTTTGTTTAGATTTTACCTACTGTTTGAAATTTGGGAAAGTATTTTAATTCTTTAACCCGAGAGATCGATTTTAATTTCTACAAAAAATGAAGAACAGACACGTATGTATATATAGTATTGTATACATGGTGGAGAGGACGACATATGTATCATGTGGTATGATCTTATGCACCGGTAGACTGGGAGGTAACCGAACGATACTGAAGAACTAAATAACAAGAGTTGATGCAATTGACTAAAGGAAGACCAATTAAAGTATGCACACAAAAGATCCAAGCTAGGTCTCCTTGAATTCTGCATTACTTCAATACAAACGAACACAATTTTGGGGAGAAATCACCATTGTTTGCATCAAAACTTTCTGGTAGATTATATTGATGCGTATGCACTAGCAAAACCACACATACGAACTTGTGAAATTTTACCGAGAATTGGAGACTTTTGGATGACAAGACAATAAACGAAGAAATCCTTGGCCTCGAGAATCGAAACGTACACATGCATGGAATAGACGAACCAACCGATCGAAGGTTCGAAGGGAACAATCACAAAGTTAGATCGGTGTGCAGAGTAATCACCTGCAGGGAATTGGCATGAGTAATACTGCTGCTGCTGGTGCGCGGCGGTGCTCGGCGCCACCGACGACGAGGCGACGGGGCTCTCCGTGAACCCCATCTGCCGCGAGATGGCGAAGAGATCGTCGCAGCCGCCGCCGCTGTCCACGTTCCCCATCAGCCCGGAGGCCAGCGGCGAAGAAGCGCCACACGACGCCTGGAAGTACCCACCGCCGCTGCCGGACACTCCCGCGTCGAGCGCGAATAGCCCCAGCGATGAGCCTCCCGTGTTTCCAGACGGACCAGACGACGACGAGGAGCTCGCCTGCTGCTCATACTGGCAGACGCTCCCTCCCATGGCCAAGGCAGGATGGACGGCACCAGCAGACGGAAAGCCGACGGGGGAAGTCGCCGCGGGAGAGCTGCTGTTGGCAGCGGAGGAGGCGGCTGCTGCAGCTGCCGCCGCGGCGGCCTGCATCTGGCGCTGGCGGCGGCGCGAGCGGGAGCGGCGGTTCTGGAACCAGTAGAAGACGTTGGCGTCGCCGACGGCGCCGAAGCGCTCGAGCAGCTTGCGGATGCGGACGGTCTCGTCCTTGGGCGGGTTGACCATCCCGCTGTTGAAGATGGACTCGAGGATCAGTATCTGCTCCGGCTTGGGCGTCCACCGCGACCGCACCGGTTCCCCGGTACCCCGTCCCCCGCTCCCACTGCCGCTGCCGCGCTCCTCCGGGCTGCCGCCCGACGACTGCCTGTCCGGGCTGTTGCTGCCCCCCTCCATCGATGGATCGAATTGGGCAGGGTGAAGAACGTTGGTTAATTTGGAACCTTTGGTTCTTGGAAGATTGTGGGTGTGTGTGACACACGACTAGCGCACACACTACGTGTGAAGGGCAGTAGGTTTGTGCTTCGATCGAGAGAGAAGTGACTAGCTTGAGGAGAGGCACCCAATTGAGGGGACAACCACACTTGCACACTCATGTCTTTGTTGAGGGGTTGTGTACTTATAAGTGGGGCTGGGCATGGGCTAGCTAGGGAAGAGAGGAAGAATGTCCTGGAGAAGTTCTAGTAGAGCCTATCTTCTAACTATAGTGGAGAGTGGTGCGTGATTATTTACTGCTTGGCTCGATCCCTTTGTAAAATGGACAAATGTTGGTTAGGAGTACAGCAGAAAGCCCTTAGCTAGTGTTGGTTAATTAGGTGCCAACAATCACCTTTCATTTGTACTACTAGCTAGACTGATGATCTGATGGCCAGGTAAATCTGTACATACCTTTTTTAAGAAGACATTGAGGCACAGCACATTCGTTCCCATGTTTTTGATTTCAGGATTACTGAACCTACTGGATGGTATTTCATTTTTGGTCTGTAATTCCCCTTTGTACTTTTGTGCTTTTTTATTAATATATAATTAGTAGGAGACGATTTTACTGTTTCATAAAAAAAAAAACCCTACTGAGAGGTAATTATGTACTATGAACATTCCACATGAAGCTTCGTGCTGATTTTATTTGCTATGAAATAAAATTCTCTTGCTTTTGTGGGGGGTAATAACTGGTGGAGAACCCACTGTGGCCTGCGGATATAAATTCAAAATGTCGCATATATCGATCTATCTTGCTTGATGGAAGTGCTAATTGTGCTCTTAGCTAGGATTACTTGTGTGTCGTGACATATTATTAGGCCTTAGTTTAGGAGAGACCAGGAGAGAGTAGGTGGCATGATGACTAAGATGCCCACTGATTACTATTGGCTAGTTTACGGCATAGTGCAATGTTTCTAGTGATAGCAACAAGGATGACTAAATATCACAAGAAAGAAAGAAAGAAAGAAAGAGAATCTTTACCAGGTGCATGCTTTGCATCTAACCCTCAGCTGTTGCTGACTAGCTATTTAATTATCCTCATCCGCAACTATTTTAGATCCAAAAAATGCTTGCATGGTTATCTATTACCAGTTCGATGGCTCCTGTATTTGCATTTTGTTTCCTTACAATATAGTGTGCTTTGGATTTTCTTCTGTGTCTCTTTTGAATTTCCTATTTCTTTTTCATTTTCATCTTCAGCTTTGTTTCATTTGACTTTTGTTTCTGTAACTTTTTCCGATCGCTTTGCCATTATCAATGAAAATATAGGGTAGAGAAATCCTCTACCTTATTTTGCCTCTAAAAAAATTATACAGTGTGCATCCTCTAGATACATATATATACAGCAATCCGGATGATTTGGTCTCTAGCTACTGATTCTCTCCTCAGCCGTTATACTAAGGTATGTCATATAACTAACGCCCTTCCCAGCATGAGAAAAGAATACTAGATATGCTTGCAAGTTGCAACTAACAAACGTCGCCCGTCTTAGATATCTCATTTTGTATATATACACGCCATAGTTCTGTAGCTAACGACCACGATCAATGGCATGACAGATTAGGTTCCTCCCCAATCAAATTGTGAGTTGTATCGCGATCAACATCACAAAAAGAGCTCAGCTCTTGTGGCCATCAAATCACACAGCCAAGACGTAAACAAATAAGAACAGACATCCGTGATTACATTGTCGTTCAACGATGGAAAGAGAAGCACCTCAGTTCCCACTATCATAGCCAAATTGTCTTATCCTAATTCGTGGGCAAACCGATTATTAACAATATACTACTAATGGATCAAGCGATCCAAACCACCGCTTGTTAAGTGTTAGAGATCGCTATTATGAGCATTATAACTTTACCAGACCTACCTTTACTGTTGTACAAAGTCCACAAAAGCTGATAAAGCGGTGTGCGATCCTCTGTATGTAAGGTGCTACTCTAACAAACTGATGTCAGCAAAGGCAGACATAAATTAATTTCATCTTATCTATAGACATCGTTATGTTCTTTACAAGGCTTAAGTTAAGGATCACTACTACATAAATCTTGTTACTTGCCGCCCTATCACCCCCAGTTCAGCAAGAATCGGCAATGATCAAGTATCAAGTGCCAACGGATGGATCAATCATTGATCTCTTATGAACCATCAAATAAGGAGAGTATCACTGCTAGCTCTTGTAACAAACTGACAATGATACTCTCTTAATTTATCATTATCGGTTCATAGTATGAGCTGATAGTGATAAGTTTAATATATATTATTGATTTGTTAGGGCACTAAAAATATGTAGTCCACTACCCCTCAACAGTAGGCACGGTGAAGCTCGACAGAGGCAGGACTATCCAGAGCCCCACGGTAGTAGCCAGAGGCGCAGTCGACGACGAGGCTGAAGGGGGCAGCCCGCTACCCCCTTAGTGGTAGGCGTGTCGAGAGCTGACGGAGGCAGGGCTGTCTGGAGACCTGCGGCAGTAGCTAGAGGTAGAGTCGACGGTGAGACTGAGAGGGGCAGTCCGCTACCTGGTCAGCGGTAGGCGCGGTGAGGCCCGATGGAGGTAGTATGTCCGGAGCCCCACGACAGTAGCCAGAGATGGAGTCGATGGCGAGGCTGAGGGGGGCAATCCTCTACCCCCTCAGCGGTAGGCACGGTGAGGCTCGACGGATGCAGGTCCATCCAGAGCCCCGTGTCGGTAGCTGGAGGTGGAGTCGACAGCGAGGCCGAGCGAAGCAATCCGCTACCCCTCAGCGGTAGGCATGGTGAGGCTCGATGGATGCAGGGCCGTCTAGAGCCCCACACCTGTAGTCAGAGGCAGAGTCCTCTACGAGGCTGAAGGGGGCAGTCCGCTACCCCCTCAACGTTATCTGCGGTGAGGCTCCACGGAGGTAGGGCCGTCCAGAGCCCCATGGGGTAGCTGAAGGTGGATTCGACAGTGAGGATAAGGGGGGTGGTCTTCTACCCCTTAGCAGAAGGTGCAACGAGGCTCGAGGGAGGCAGGATCGTCTGGAGCTCCATGGCGGTAGTTGGAGGTAGATTCGACGGTGAGGCTAGGGGGGGCAATCCGCTACCCCCTTAGCGGTAGATATGACGAGGCTCAATGAAGGGAGGGCCGTCCGAAGCACCACGACGGTAGCCGGAGGCAGATTCGACGGTGAGGCTGAGGGGGCAGTCCACTACCCCCTCAACAGTATACGTGACGAGGCTCCACAGAGGCAGGGCGGTCCGGATCCCTGTGGGGGTAGCCAGAGGCAGAGTCGATAGTGAGGATGAGGGGGACAGTCCGCTACCTCCTTAGCAGAAGGTGCAGCGAGGCTCGACGGAGGTAGGGCCATTTGGAGCTCCGTGACGATAGCTGGAGGCTAATTCGACAGTAAGGCTGAGGGGAGGGGGCAGTTCGCTATCCCCTCAGTGGTAGATACAATGAGAATCAATGAAGGAAGGGCTGTCCGAAGCCCCACGGTGGTAGTCGAAGGCGGATTCGATGGTGACGCTGAGGGGGCAGTCCGCTACCCTCTCAGCAATAGGTGCGGTGAGGCTCGATGGAGGTAAGGCCATTCGGAGCATCGCGACGGTAGTTGGAGTTGGAGTCAACGGTGAGGTTGGGGGGGGGGCGCAGTCCGCTACCCTCTCAGCGTTAGACACATCGTGGCATGATAGAGGTAGGACCGTCCAGAGCCCCATGGTGGTAGCCGGAGGTGGAGTTGACAGAGAGGCTAATAGGGGTAGTCCGCTATCCCCTTAGTGGTAGGCGTGGTGAGGCCTGACGGAGACAGGGCCGTTCGGAGTCCTGCAACGTTAGCCAATGGCAGAGTCAATGGTGAAACTGAGGGGTGCAGTCTGCTACCCCCTCAGTGGTAGGCGTGACGAGGCTCAATGGAGACAGGGCTGTCCAGAACCCTCGACAACGAGGCTGAGGGGGCAGTTTGCTACCCGTTCATCGGTAGGCGTTGCAAGGCTCGATGGAGGTAGGGTCTCCTGGAGCTTCACTGTGGTAGCCAGAGGAATAATCAATGGTGAGTCTAAGGGGGCAGTCCGCTACCCCCTTAGTGGTATATGCGGCGAGGCACGATGGAGGCAGGGCCGCGTTCGGAGCCCCACGACAGTAGCCGAACGTGGAGTTGATGGCGAGATTGAGGGATGGCGAGGCTCAATGGAGGTAGGGCTGTCCAGAGCCACGTAGCAGTGGCGGGAGGTGAAGGAGAAGGAGAGGCTGAGGGAGGCAGTCTGCTACCCCCTCAGCGGTAGGTGCGCCGAGGTTCGATGGAGGAAGGGCCATTTAGAGCCCTGCGACTGTAGTTTGAGGTAGAGTCGATAGCGAGGCTAAGGGGGGTTAGTCCGTTACCCCTCAATGGTAAATGCAAAGAGGATTAATGGAGGTAGGGCCGTCTAGAGCCCCATGGTGGTAGCCAGAGGTAGAATCGATGGCAAGGCTAAAGGGGCAGTCCACTAACCCTCAACGGTAGACGCGGTGAGGCTTGACAGAGACAGGGCCGTCTATAGCCCCATGACGGTAACCGAAGGCAGATTCGATGGTGAGGCTGAGGGGGGTAGTCCGCTACCCCCTCATCGGTAGACGCAGCGAGGCTCGATGGAAGTAGGGCCATCCGGAGCCCTGCGGTGGTAGCTGGAGGCAAATTCATCGGTGGCTCTCAATGGAGGAAGGGTCGTCCAGAGCCCCATGTTGTTATTTAGAGGCGGAGTCGATGGTGTGGCTGAAGAGGGCAGTCTGCTATCCTCTCAGTGGTAGATGTGTCGAGGCCTGACAAAGGCAGTGCTGTCCAGAGTCCCACAACGGTAGTCAGAGGCTAAGTCAAAGGTGAGGCTGAGGGGGGCAGTCCGCTACCCCCTCTGCGGTAGATGCAATGAGGGCCGACTGAGGCAAGGGCCGTTCGGAGCTCCATGGTGGTAGCCAGAGATGGAGTCAATGGCTAGGATGAGGAGGGGCAGTCTGCTACCTCCTTAGCGGAAGGTGCGACGATGCTCGACGGAGGCAGGGCCGTCTGGAGCCCCGTGGTGGTAGCCGAAGGCATAGTCAATGATGAGGCCAAGGGGGCAATCCGTTACCCCCTCAGTGATAGGAGTGACGAGGCTAGATGGAGGTAGGGCTGTTCAGAGCCCTACTATGGTAGTCGAAGGTGGAGTCCTCGGTGAGGCTCCACGGAGGCAGTGTCGTCCGAAGCCCCCCAAGGGTAACCGGAGGTAGAGTTGATGGTGAGATTGAGGGGGGGCAGTCCGCTACCCCCTCAGGAGTAGGCGTGGCAAGGCTCGATGGAGGCAGGGTCGTCTATAGCTCCGTGGTGGTAGCTAGAGGAGGATTCGATGGTGAGGTTGAGGGGGCCAATCCGCTACCCCCTCAGCGGTAGACACGACGAGGCTCGATGGAGGCAGAGCCATCTAGAGCCCCGCGGTGGTAGTTGGAGGTGGAGTCAATTGCGAGGCTGGAGGGGGGGGGGGGCAATCAGCTACCCTCAGCAGGTTGTGCGTTGAGGTCTGATGGAGGCGGGTCCGTCCAGAGCCCCACAATGGTAGCCAGAGGTGGAGTCGACAGAGAGACTGACGGGTGCAGTCCGCTATCCCCTCAGTGGTAGGCGCGACAAGGCTCGATGGAGGCAGGGTCGTCCGGAGACCCGCGATGGTAGCTGGAGGTGGAGTCAAAGGCGAGGCTGAGGGGGGTATTCCATTACCCCTCAGCGGTAGGCGCAACAAAGCTCAACAGAGGTAGGGCCATCCAGAGCCCTAAGTAGTAGCCAAAGGAGGATTTGATGATGAGGCTGAGGGGGTAGTCTGTTACCCCCTCAACGGTAGATACGACAAGGCTTGATGGAGGCAGGGCTATCCGTAGCCCCATGGTGGTAATGGGAGGTGGAGTCGATGGCGATGCCAATGGGGCCAGTCTACTACTTCCTTAGCGGTAGGCACAACGAGGCTCGATAGAGGCAGGGTCGTCCTAAGCCCCACAGCGTTAGCCGAAAGCAGAGTTGATGACGAGGATGAGGGGGCCAGCCTGCTACCCCCTTAGTGGTAGGCGAGGCAAGGCTCGATGGAGGCATGGCCGTCTAGAACCCCCCAGTGATAGCCGGAGGAGATGTCGACGGTGAGGTTGAGGGTGGTAGTCTGCTACCCCATCTATAGTAGACACGGTGAGTCCTGAGAAACAGAGGCGATTCCGAGGGGTCATTATGATGACAGCGAAGGCTCGAAGCCAACCTATTTTGAGTCCTACTCAAGTTTCTTGGGATCTCAACCCTTGCATTATTCCTGATCAAGCATTGCGTGGTGCCCACCATCATGGGCTTTCTGACCCCTCAACTCCCCTCGCATCTCGGCCGCAAGCAAGCGGTGGGCATGTCCCACAACATATGTGTGGTGTGTACTACGCGGAGTGTTATTCCCCTACCCCCTCGCATCTTTTGGTTGCGAATGAGCAGATGGCATGTTCTATTAGCGCTATCATCATGGTTTTAGCTGAGGCTGGGAAGCTTCTAAGGCAGTTGTGCTACATGTATATAGTATATGTATGCATGAAGTAATTTTAGGATTAATCAATAAGGTGATTTGGACCCTGCTATGATCAAGGCATGCTGCAAAGGTGCAAAAGGTTTGGACCTTGACACTCATGACAGAGGGTTTTGGATCTCGATGCCCATGGCAGAGGGTTTTGGACCTCGACTCTCATGGTGGAGGGTTTTGGACCTCGACGGTCATGGCGGAGGGTTTTTTACCTCGATGGTCATTGCGGAGGGTTTTTATTGCTGTGCACTATGGGGCACTATTTGAGCAAGGATATAACTTAAGTTTTCTACAATCATCTATGGGAGAATAGCTAGTTGCAGTAGAGAATATCACTAGCTTAGATGGCTAATCTTAGCATACACCAAAACCAAGGAATTTAGTAAGCCATGTAAAGGTTGAAAGTAAATAGCAATACTGATCTTGAGACGACAGCGGTGGTCTGTACCTGGTGGTCGGTGGGAGCTTAGGCGCACACTTTTGAAGGCCTATTGGGCCTGAGACGGAGTCGGCGAGGCCAGAGGGACCCGCATGTGTGCCCGAAGGGACTCCTCCGGTTTGGATCATGTGAAGCTAGGTCTCAACCACTCCTTGCTCTAATGCCCACTCAATTTCCTTCCAAGGCCGGAGGCCTGGCCTAAAGCTGTGGTGGCCATGGTGGCCCGTGGATTGTGAGCGTCTGCATCTACAGGTAAGCCTTGCTCGGCATCCTGGGTTTCTCCTGGTCACGATCCAGGCTGTAGATAGTGGTGTTGGTGTGCCATGACATGCCGCGATGACATTGGTGATCGCCTGCATCTTTTGCGTGCTCTGGGTCACGCTGTGGAGGCAGATGAGCAGGCAAGTAACGAGGCAGAGGGAGCACAGAGTGAGCTTCTTGGCAGTGGTGATGCTGACTTGCACGAGCAGTCTCATGGTAGCAAGATTTGCGCAAAATGGGTTTGCCGTGACAAGTTTGAGGTAGGGCGGTATGAACATGTCCCAGCATGGTGGTGATGTCGGCGCACTAGCAGCGTATGAGGGTGGGGAGCATGAAGTAGGTGAGCGCGACAGAGAGCGTGAGTGAAGCCTGCCCCTGTGTGTCGTAGGCATGGTGCGACAACATGAGGAGAATGGTGGTGAGGACTACCACGGCGAGGAATGCTAACATGAGCTACGACATCGCGGCGCTGGCACGGTCGGAGTGGTCGACACACCCTTGGGAGGCAGGATTGGAAGCTATGGAGCATGTAGCATGATTGTGACATGCCCCGTGTGTACGGCCCCCCTCCACTGCAGTGACGGCACATTCGCCATGGCCACGGTTTCCTTAGCCTCCTGTTCATTCTCATTCTGATATCCTTTGAGCTTACTGTGGAGACGGCCGAGGCCGGAGGGTATGTAGTGCATGATGCTGTAGCCTCCAAAGTTCTCATCATGGTGAAGTTTTGAAGTGGATGTATCGAGGCTACCCAGAGACCAGCAAAGGCCTGGCCCACCGAGGCCCCTGCTCTGGTATGGAGGCATGACTGGAGGGTGGCTCTGGCACGGTGAGGCCTCTGCTTCGATGCGGAGGGGTGAATGAAGGGTGGCCTCTGGCTAAGGTGCCCAAGGAGTGGTGAGGCCCCCGCTCCGCTGTAGAGGCGAGGCCGCAGGGGCCTCCATCGCAGGCGACCCGAGGCTTGGCGAGGCCTGTGCTCTAGCGCAGAGGTGAGGCTAGAGGAGGCCCCTGGCGAGGGCGCCTGAGGCATGTTGAAGCCTCTACTCCAACGCAGAGGGGAGGCTGGAGAGGGCCTTCGGCGAGGGCGGTTCAAGGCGTGATGAGGCCTCTGCTCAAAGCAGAGGCGAGGCATAAGGGGGCCTCCATCGCAGGTGGCCCAAGGTGTGGCGAGGCCTCCATTCTAGCGTAGAGGTGAGGCCAAAGGGGGCCTTCTACGAGGGTGGCTCAAGGCATAGCAAGGCCTCCGCTCTGGCACAGAGGTGAGGCCGCAGGGGACCTCTAGTTAGGGCGGCTCAAGGCGCATGGAGGTCTCTGCTCTAGCACAGAGGTTAGGCCCAAGAGGCCTCCATCACGGGTGGCTTGAGGCACGGTGAGGCCTCCATTATGGTGTGGAGGCGAGGCCGGAGGGGCCCCCTAGCGAGGGCACCCGAGGCGTGATGAGGCCTCCTCTTTGGCATGGAGGAGAGGCTGGAGGTGGCCTCCGGCGAGGGCGGGTTGAGGCATGGTGAGGCCTCTACTCCTACACAGAGGCGAGGCTGAAGGGGGCCTCCGTTGTTGTGGCCCAAGGCACGGTGAGGCCTCCACTCTGACGTGGAGGTGAGGCTGGAGGGCGCCCCCTGGCAAGGGTGCCCGAGGTACAGCAAGTCCTCCGCTCCGGCATGGAGGCGAGGCCAGAGGGGGGTCTCCGGTGAGGGTGGCCTGAGGCCATCGTGGGGGTCCACTAGCTGTCGTGGACATCACTGTGAAGGCTACCCTCAGGGCTTGGTGCGGAGCTGTCCTGAGGCCTTTCGGTGTGAGGGTAGCTCGTCAGTGGATCGACTGACATGCTTAACAGTATGCTCCCATGCAGATGTTAGGTAGCAGAGATGTGGCAGCATCGATCCATGCATGCACGCATGTGATGTTCACGTGCTGACCTGTGCAGTCTTCTATCGGTGCCTTCTGTGGCGTGGAGGGGAACGTAGGGTGGCCTCCGTCGCGGGCCTCCTTTTTGTAGCCTATTGGTTTGGAGCAGTTGGGAGGGGGCTCCCCTCTAGAGTCGGATCGAAGCACGAAGAGGACCATCATGAAGCCGGCCCGCTGCGATCAAGACCAGAGGGCTCAACCACGTGCCTTTGTTCTCGCTGTCTCATGCTTCCATATGCAAGCAGCTGTCATGGCGAGGTCATCCTCCCAAGGTGGTGGGTACAACTACGTGCATGGTAGAGGATAAAATACTTCCAAGATGCCACTATCCAACTGTGGCCATACTACTTTTTGTACAAGCTAGAGGATAGCTAGCTGACATGAGATAAAGGTGATTGGATATGACCTAATAAATGTGGCAGGCCTTTGGACCATGCCCAAGCTCGCATGCTCTAGACTGACTTAAGTGTATTGCCTTTTAAAAAGAAGTGGCTAGTAGGTAACCATCTCAAGATATTTTAACCTTTTAAAAAGAGCGGCTAGCAGGTGAATTATTCCTACGATATTACCAAGATAGTGAGGTACCCCCAAACGAAAGGATTAAATACTGACTACTGCAAATGACAAGAGTTGCAAGAGTGTGTAAGTAAATAAATATACGATTATCCCTTATGCATAGTAAAAAGTACCCCAGTGGCATGGTCTCACCACGTGAAGACTCTAGTCAAGCATTGTGGCGCCATGCCCTGCTGTGGTCAGTGGTTGTGTCAGGAGCTCATACCGAGTGCATGTCAGCCGATTTTGGCCACACCGTAGCTTGCCTGCTGCGACATGCTGCGCGCTTAGTCTAATGCACTCATGCTACATGAGCCTCCTTATGCTCATTTTCTTTTCGCAGGGTGCAAGGATGCGTGAACCACTATGTTTCTATTGTTCGCGGCTAACAACCGCTTCCAGTCCGGTATGCAGGCCACACATGCTACCCGAGGGCCTGCATGTGCCCATGCGAGACGTGTACCTTGTGTTAAGCCGGAGGGGCTGAGGGGGTCTTTGAGGTCTCTCCGGAGGTGTGCGAAGGTACCCCCGATTGTAGGCATGCCACAGAATGACACGGCAGCAACCTCTCGTACCTCACAACGATGACGAGCTCGGCCAGCGCAACATGGCGTAGTGTGACAACGACTCCTTTGTGTCCATGGCGGGGAGATGGCCACCATGTTCTGCGAGCATCCAGATTCTCGCTTCCTCACGTGGCCAACGATGAGCCGGCGCACACAGGGCTGCACTGCGATAGAGGCCGCAGATGATCCCGCACACTGGTAGCAACTCGATGGCTACTCCCTCATGTGGGGCACAAGGATGCGTGTAGTGCTAGTGGCTTAATGACCACATGCTCGACACGGAGATAGCAGCGGTGAACTGTGCGTTGTTCCACTCAGAGTTCGAGTTGTGCGACATTGTAGGGTTTCCATGTTCCCTCCTCTTGGTACGCTCTCGGCCTCATTTCTAACATGACTTCTTTATCACATCCCCATGGACGGTGCCATCTATTGGGGAACAAAAAATGTGTCCCAACAGAATATGTCAAGAATCCTACTCACTAAGGAGGACTCAACCTTGGAGATGGCTAACAGCCTTGAGGAGAGGACGAATCAGGAATAGTGTAATATCATTGAATCCAGAGAGGGACTTTGTGTATCGCATGGAGAGGAAAAACTCGAGTCCTCCTCCCTTGCCCTTTGAAGGTCTATTTTATAGGAAAAAGGGGCAGGGCAAATTACCACTCTACCTCTAGGATATTATGTTACAATCATATGCAGGGGTAGGTATTTTGGGCCTCTCACCTCTTTACATACCGCATGGTAGCTGGGAAACTATCATTGCTATAGTAATGTCCCAATACAACATCTAAATATCTCAAGGCTGGGGCTTTTCCCCAACATATATAAAAGTGTGCGATCTCTCATGTTTTTGCTCGGTGGCAACCATTTTTGTGATCTTGTGCTTGGAGACTTCTAAATTAGGAGAAATACCTATGCCTTAAGTGCTCCAAGGTTAGTAACTTGATCTACATTTTATTTGTAGTTGGATTTACTTACTAGATTGCTTTAGGTTTTGAATTTTAGTGATTCCATGGCGATAAACTTTTTAGGAGTTAGAGCTCTAATTTAGGGAATAAATTGCAATTATATGTCCATGTATATGTGTGTGGATTGCGTAGATCAAAATCTAGCTCTAATTGAAGGTTTATATGATCTAGTTAATATATATTGCCTTTTTTAAAATTGTGATTTTTCATGTACCTTTTTATTAGTTCAATGAATTTCCTAGAGTCATTTCATAGAAAAATTATTGAATAGTCATTTCATAGTTCCGGGATGTGTGTCCACTAACAAATAATAATGCAAATTTATAGGGATGGCACCTCTAATCGCTCGATGCAAGTGGACGATGCAAATGGACTTGATAGCATTTAATAGGCCACTCCTTTGACCCGAGTCAAGTGCCGGAAGGAGATGGATCATAACTGTGACCCGTCACCTATAAAAAGTCCTACGCGACGGGTCACAGTCATAAGTCACTTATGACTGAAGAACGTTTTTCGTGTTTTTCGAACATGAAAAAAGTTCAAAAATATTTTTTTCACCCGAGCCATCCTTATACAGGGGCTATCATCACTCGCCACATGTCACTTGCTATTTTTTTCATATTATTTTTATACTCCGCATTCTGTAGGAATCGAACTCGTGACCTCCGCTCCTGTGCTTTGCCCCTTACCACATCACCCTTATGTGTGTTCTGAAGGAAGCCGAATATTTTATCCTTTTAACATTTTTTTACCGAATGTCATAATAAGTGATGGGTCATAACCGTGATCCGTCACTTATGACTTTTTTTTGCTGAATTGTAATTTGATAGGTGACCTGGAATGACATTCAGTAAAATAAGCATAACTTTTGCATATAATATCCGTTTTTAATATTTTTTGACTCTACGGACATCTACAGTAAAAGTTGCATATGTTTCTCCCTGAACTTGTTAGGATCAGCAAATTTTTTTGGCCAAAAATGGCCTAGAAGATTTAGTTCTCACCCCTTAAAGTTTCTGTATCGTTTTTAGAATGCGTGTTTGTATCCCTAGCCGCCACCTCTTACATCAAACTTGAGAAGAAATGTACAATAGTTCCTATTCTAATATTGCTAAGGTGAGAAAAAATAAGAGAAAACTAAAAAATAGCATCATATATATGTACCCGTGATGATTAGAGAAAAATAACATAGAATAACTGGGGTATATGGATATACCACTATATATATGTATATATACATATATATGAGTATATGTTTGTACTACTATGCATATACATATACATATACATATACACACACACGGTATAAATCAAGAGTACATGCACTTTTGCACCACATGAAATGATAAATATATGTATCGATCATATACATCTATAAAAACAATCATAAATGTTGTGTATATGTATCTACATAAACCTAAGTATATGAATACTTAGGGTATATATATAAAATACAACCCCGGGAATATGTATATGTGTTTATGTTTAATTATAGCATCATATACTGAGCCAAGTATTTGTGAATATCTGCTCAAAATTGTTATTTTCTACTCTTCCTTATTTTTGAATACTCTAGTCAACAACTAGTGGATTTTTTAATCGGTCTAACACATGATTACACTATTAAGCAATGATTGTATCATTGCACTAGATATCACAACGATAGTTTATGCTTGTGATGCGCTCAAACTATGAATATATCCGCCGTCCAGAATAATACCGCGTAGGTGACCCCTGAGGTTTCCGAGTAGTGCTTGGATTCTCCACCTGAAGACAGGGAGTTGCAAAATCTTTGTTACTAAACATTAGGACCCGTTCGACTTGTACACAAAACATGGCACATGAAAGCCAAGCTAAATTTTAGGATATATATTGCTGAAATCGGGCCACCAATTTGATATTCCATGTTATGGAAAATTTGGCTTAAAAAATAAACTAGGTGAGCAAATAAAAGAGCTACATTAGCAAATTTTGTCAACAATCCAAACAGTGAAAAATTTCTAAAATCACCAATGTTTGTCCGAGCAAACTTGGGTACTCTTGATAAACAAATCAAGCTTGCCCATGGCCAAAGTTCAAGGTAACTTAGGCAAAGACAGGCAAAGACAGGAGATATTACATATAAGAACGAAACCCAGCACCGTCCCTAATAAGGCCAAGGCAATGCCAAATTGTGGAACCCAGCTGTCCCCTCCTACCTCCTAACACCATGTGTGATTTGGACTCTCTTTGGGGGTGATTGCGGGAGGAGCATCTACCCTAAAGAATGTAGAGAGGGAAGGGGACTCACTTTCCTTAACATGATGAAAATATATTATGGTGATACAGCAGCCAGATTTTTGCTATGTTGGATTCATATCCAGCAGTTAGTTTGAACTGTCTTAAAATATAGTAATATTGTAGTTTTCGTAGACAAATAGCTGAAAGCTCTGGGGACTCCAGCTGGAAATTTCTTTTTTTAACATCATTTCATATTTGGAAATAGTTGTTGAAGTAACCCTGCAACATATATAACTTCTGCTTTCTGGTGACGGTCCATGTTGTGGTTGATGTAAAATAATCCATATTAAATTGAAGATTTTTTCTAATGTTGCTTGTTAACAACACCAATTCTCGATATGCATCTCATGATGCAAAAAGCCGGATGCTTTTATCTATTTTCTAAAAAACCAATTCTTGATATGCTTATAACCAATCATTCTTGCAGCTTCGTGTCTTTCTCAAAAATGCTCAAAACATTGAGGATCTTACACAAAGTAATCCACTACTACAACACAGGTGATCATTGTCGGCTCGTAACTGCTTTATTGCCGGATTTTGAGCCGATAATGATAGC
The DNA here is from genome assembly GCF_958298935.1 of Phragmites australis. NCBI lineage: Eukaryota > Viridiplantae > Streptophyta > Magnoliopsida > Poales > Poaceae > Phragmites > Phragmites australis. The sequence continues at coordinate 16,166,042 of NC_084923.1, forward strand.
CCTTATCACTATCGGTTCATGTTACCAATCAGCAATGATAGTCGAACTATACACTGTGTGTTCTTGTCATTAATTGGCAATGATAGTCCTACCCCCTTGTTCAAAATCTGGTTGTTGCCGACAACAACACACAACAACATATATACAGAAATATAAAACAACATATAATAGTTTTTCATTCCCGTCTCATTCACATGCCATCACAAATTATTCACAAACATATATAAATGAACCACATTTCATGCACAAAATATATATACACAAATCACATGTCATTCAACACAGTCTTGAAACAAGTTTGCAGGATCTACAAGACTTTGGATCAGTTCAAGTTTCAATCATAGTTCTTCCTTTTAGATTTACTAGAAGGTACTGACATATCTATGTTACCTTACACAGAGCTGGTTCATGAAACTCGCACTTTGGATTGACATCCTCATCAAGGATGAATCCGACGAGTTGTTCTTTAATTGTTATCACTACGTGAAAAACAGATAAAAGAAACATTAAATAAGTAACTGGTCATAACATGATTCGTTTCTAATGATAATAGTAATGGGTCATAATTATAACCTGCCACTAATGACGACTGAACACAATGTATACGAGAGAATTAGATGGCATGCTCCAAGCACAAATGATCCATGCTTATGTGGTCCCAACCGTTAGAGTGACTAGGGCTGACGTGGTGTGGACGTGACTATACCCTGACCGGTCCTGGCAGCAGCAGGCGGAAGGGTCAGTTGCTGCAGGCTGCTGCAGAAGCAGCTAGCATAAAGTGAAGAAGAAACGCAGCCGCGAGCGGGATAGAAAACAAAACACAGATGGGCAGAAACGACGGCGAGCGAACGAGGCAGAGGACAAGGGCGCAGCGGCGTGCGGTTGGCCCCTAGGGTCGGTCGCGTCGGGCCATGTCCGCTCGGATTAAACAAGGGGCAGGGCACGCAGGCCAGGGAAAGCGACAGCGCGGGAGGCCCAGAAATGCTGTGCCGCCGGGCGACGACGACGCGGGGACTGCGCGCGCGGGGCGCGGGGGGACACTGCGTCACGCCTGTCGCCACCCGCTGCCTTTCCCTGCCGCTTCCGCGCGCGGCTCGCTCGCGCTGTCCGCATGCACGTAGCTTCTCGCTGACCCCCTTGCTCCCCTCCCGTCCGCTTCTAGCTAGTTCGATCGACGCGCCGGTTGACGGTTCTGCGCAGGTGACGCGAGACGTCCGCATGGACCGATCCGGGGGATCGATCAAAAGTTACTGCCGCCATGCACAGAATTTGACCGTTCGCCTCGGTAGCTGAGATGAGGGTTTGACACTTTGGCGTCGTTTGTTTTATTGGCTGTGATTCTCATGTCGATCGATGCGGCTGGGATCCCGATGCTTGCATCAATCATGCGTGCGCATGCGCCCCGGCCGGCCCCGTCACATCCCCACTCCACTCGGTTGCTTCCTGCACAAAATTGCATGCCTCGCGCGGCCAGGAGAGCGAGGAATATTGATCCTCTGCAGTAAAACTCCAATGGCTCGATTCGCACTGCTGCAATACGATGATACTACTGCAATAGCTATGCTGGTACAACTCTACGTCTTCTGTATCCTGCAATATGTGTTCCCGAGAACCTGGACTATAGCTTTCCAAATATGACGGCCTGAGAGACGCAACGTACGTTGCTGCAGGCTGTGGCAATGCGCCTTTTCGCATTAGCTGAAGCACTACAAATTAAAACATCCGTTTTCCTTCGAAGCAGGCACGTATCTTTCGTTTCATAGTTTTGACTTCATCCCTAGCCTGCGTCACAATACACAGCTAGATACACAAGATCATTTTTTTTGACCGACAGGTATATACTAGTCTGATTGGCGCGCGTACGCCGCGCCTATTTTTGTTTTGCTGTGTAGAGCACGATAAAAAAAGACTAAAAAATTAAGTTCACAAATTTTGTACATTTAAATATTTACTTATAAAATTATTAATGTTAAACACATTAAATTAATTATAGAGAAAACAATAGTACTTTTATGCATGCACATAGTTTTTACATGTAGGTGAAAGTAATAGTAACCTAAAAAAAATTGTTTAATATTTTTTTGAGTTTTAGATATTTTTCTTTGCATTTTAGATTTTTTTCAGCTGATTTATTAATGTAACTAATATTCATTTCGATATTTTTCTAGAATTTTGGAAAAAGAAAATTACATATGTATGTATATACATATATATATACATACATATATACATATAGATATATATGTATACGTATAGATATATATGTATACGTATAGATATACATATACTCAGGACCTACTGCTACAGTAGCAGAGCCCCTGAGAGGGCACCAATTCCTCCACCGTTGCTCTCCTAAACGTTGTGAAACAGAGATATCACCATACTGTATGCATGATTGGGTTCTAGCATTAAGTTTAGTTCTGACGCCCATAACATTTCCTACGTATAACATCGAATTACCATCATCGGATCTCACTGAGTAGAAATTTGATGTTCCATAATGACCGGTAATCGTCTGAAATGTATTCATGGAAATATTCAAGTGACATATTTGGTCATTTGTGGGGTGTTTGGTTTGAGGAGTCAGTTGATCCATGATGGAATGATCCATCATGAGATCGTCCCGAGAATTTTAGTGGGATTACCTCATTCTTCATGTTGACACCAGACACATGTGCTTATGAGATGATGATGGATTAACCCATCCAATTCTTCAAACCAAACAGGAAAATTAAGTTCAGAGCTAGGATCGGATGATCTATCACCAACCCACTCCTCAAACCAAATAAGCCACAACTCATCTAGGATAGGGTGATCCATCATCGGATCATGCCATGAATTTTGGTGGGATGGCCCAATCCCTCATATGTATACTAAGCATTTGCTTATGAGGGAAGATATGGTGATGGATTAACTCATTCCAATAATCAAACCAAACAAGTGTATTAGGTTCGGAGTTAGGATCAGATAATCCATCATCATCCCACTCCTCAAACAAAACACCCATTGATGTTCCATCATGACCCATTCATCATAGAATGTGGGTCACATAATGTATTTGGCAATGTAAGGGTATGTACATTGGTACACGTTAGCCATCTCATATGTTGTCTTATGCAATGACATGTAAGATTTTTGCTGATGTGGAGAGAGAAAGGGAGGTCAGAGGAAGATGTCATTGTTTTGCGAAGCAACGGTCTCACAAGCTAAATTTTAAGATTACGAGACTACTGATACATAGTTATACGAGTTATCATTACTATGTAACTCATATATTTATTTGTTCCATGCACAGATTAAGGAATTATGGATTATTATAAGATAGTTGAAAAGACAACCCTTGTACGAGTGACCTGTTAAATTGTCTTAAGATTACATACCGATATATGAGACGGCTATAAGTCGACACCAATGTAATTGCCCTAATTAACTAGATTCTTACACTTCCAAATTCTCTGCCACATGCATGACCAACGGCCCCAAAATTCGGCAGTGCAAGGTGGAATAAACGACCGCGACTAGGACAGGAATTCCATCGCGTGTACTACTCGCTACTGCTACTCAGTCACTGTCCTAAGTCCTAACCAAACCAATGATGCAAACATGCCTAACACACTTGACCTTCCTGCATGCTCTTCCTAAAGTTGTTACTGCATCCAAAGCCGATGGAATCTTTGCATGAAAAGTTGGATGGGGTTAAGGTAATGTAATGATCTCCTCGCAAAAAAAAAAAGGGTAATGTAATGATCGAGTCACCAACACAACCCTAGAAACGGGGGCACAAGGTAGACCTGAATGATCGATCTAGATGCATCCATATCCATTTTCCTACGAAGTCAAAACTGGTAAAGCTATATATTTTTTATTAGTCATACACGCATTCCTTCGTTTTCTGCGGAAACTTATATCACTTCAGAGACTCACTTCTGGTAGCAACGTTTGTAATTTAGGCTTCGTTTGGCACTGCGTTGGACACAAACGACAAATCGACCTTCATTGGCCAAGTTTACTAGCTAGTTGCTTCACAAAAAGGTGGTGGCTAAATTTGTGTCAGTTGTGCCCCGCCCCGCCCCGCCCTCTTTGCTAGAAGCGGAGTGGCCGAACCACATATACCCTACGATTCAAAACTATGATCTTTCACTTTTCAATAGGAATGCAAGTGAGCACCTAATAGATAGGTCAGTAATTAGTTTATTTTTTCTTTAGCTTAATTAATTGGGAGTGAATTTTTAGTATTTTTAGTTATTGGTTGATTTAATAATCCAAAAAGTACAAAACTTGCATCGCTACTTTTCAATCATATCAGTTTGTTCTTCTTGTACTGGATGCATATAAGTATCCCTTCATTTCACCGCTAGAGCAATATAGACAGCTATACTATCTTCAATCACAAAAATGTGTAGTTTGGGTTGTGCGAAGTAAGACTATCCAATTTTTTCTATTGATGATGTGTTTCTATATATTATTAGTACCGGAATTTTGAAAATGATATGGCTGAATTTATCTTATTAATTAGTTTGATAGTATTGTAATTTTGCTATATATATTTTATAAATATATTACAACAGAAATTATGGGAACCGATGTAAAAACTGACACCATACCATTTTTTGTGAACAGTCATACAACTAGTTACAACACAAACTCAACAGAAGACATAAGAAATATTGTTTTCATGCAAAGTAAAAGGTAAAACAAGAAACGTACAGCATACTTCCGTAAAGAACTCATCCTTAATTATGATGTTTATACACTAACATAAAATATCTTATTAAATTGATCGAGCATTTCCTTTATCAAAGGAGCTTCGTGTCGACGACATGACTCATTTGCCGTAGACTTTCTGCAAGCAAGAAGCCGAGAGAAAATCAACAGAGTAGAACAATTAATGGAGCATGAGTCATTGTAAGCTTTTGGCTCCTTGTCGGAGTTAGCTTTTTTACATTCCTAATTATTGTGTTAGATATATAATGCCGATAGAGCTCATGTTATCGGTCCATCACTACCGATTCTTTATAGCTAAAAGAGAAAGAGAGAGAATACCAACAAAAATATGCAACTTTTCACGAAGGAGAGCGGGAGGTGCTTGAACCTATGACCCCAACCTTGTTCTTTATTATTATTTCACATGAATGCCCCCATTCATGTTAGTACTTTTATGGAAATGCTAAAATCTGTCACATGAAATTTTCTTTTCCAAAATTTGCCAAACATTACCAAGTTTTGATCAATTTGAAGATGTGATGTCCTCCTCCTTATCATGCATGTTGCAGCAACATCTAGAAACACAACCAATATGTTCCTAAAAAAAGCACATAGAAAGATAGGAATTTTTTTTGCTTTATCAAAAACTATATCATTTCGACATAGCAAAGAGATCAACATAGAGCCGCAACACCAACCAAAATAGTTTCCCTTTGTTTTACTCCCAAATGCCCAAGCCAATAGCCTAGCATATGAAGATGCTAATCGCCAAATTGATCTAGCATAATGACATTCCATAAAAAGATGTTGAATAGTCTTATTGCAATGACAAAATTTGTATCTCTGACTGCCGTTCCAATTTCTCTTTGCTAGGTTAACTTTGGTTGGGATTACTCTATGCAAAAACCATATAAATATCTTGATTTTTAAGGGTAGTTTTATTTTCCATAGGTACTTATGCGCAAAAGGGATGTTTTGGTTTGTCATATTATGATACATTGAGTGGACAGAGAATTGCCTATTCCTGTGTAGTTTCCAGCAGAATACATCCCTTTCTTGAGACAGTTGAACATGAGCTACTCTTGATACAAGCTCATTCTAGGCCGTGAGTTCATCCCCAACCAATGCCCTTCTAAATGCCACATTGAGAGGATCATATGCATAACCTCCGCAATTGTGGCATGTCTCTTGTGAACAATATTAAATAGTATCGGGTATTGATCACATAGGGGTTGTTTTCTAGCCAGGTATATCCTCCCAATCTTATTTGGTTGCCATTTCCGTTATGAAATATTCCAAGATTTAGGAATTCATGCTTGACTCTTAATAGGCCCTCCAAAAAATGGGAGTCCCTAGGCTTCACTTCGACTCACTCTATGAAAAAAGCTCAAAAGTGACGGGTCATAATCGTTATGGGTGATGGGTGCCGCACCCGTCACCCCAAATGCGTCACTGATGACTAGTTGTAAGTGACAGGTAAGGACCTGTCACCAATAAGATCATTGGTGACTGGTCAAAACTTGATCCGTCACTTATTAAGTTTATAAGTGACAGGTCATAACTGTGACTCATTACTTATTATAAGTTATAAGTAACGGGTCATAACTGTAACCCGTGACTTATGACTGATTTAAGTTTTTTGAACATAACAAAATAAAAAAAATCACCCGAGCCATCCCAACGCATGCCTATCACCACTGGCCACATGTCACTTCTATTTTTTCAGCAGTATTTTTTGTCTTTGCTTCAAGCGGAAATCAAACCCGTCACCTCCCCTCGCGCGTGTGTTACCACCTCAGCTATCGTGTGTTTGTGATGGACATAGGATATTTTATCCTTTTACTTTTTTTGTCGAAGGTCATAAATGACGTGTCATAACCGTGACTCGTCACTTATGAAGGTTATAGGTGACGGGTCGTAATGTTGACCAATCACTAATGACTAATTTTTTTATTTTACATATAAAATTTGTATTAATATTTACATATAAAATTTGTATTAATATTTACATATAAAATATGTATTAATATATACATATAAAATTTGATAGGTGACTGGTTATAATTTACCTATAAAATTGTATTGATATTTTATGAATTTTTGAATTTCTCATGCAAACGATCGCAATTTGATAGGTGTCCCGAAGTGCATCCGGTAAAACGGGCATAACTTTTGCATACGAAATCGGATTTCAAATTTTTTTTACTCTACTGATATTTACAGAAAAAGTTACATCTGTTTCTCCCCGACTAGCTTAGAAGATTGATTCTCACCCCCTGAAGTTTCTGACGATTTTCAGAACACGCATTTGTGTCCATAACCATCACCCCTTACATCAAACTTGAGCAAAAATTATATATATTTCCTATTCTAATTCTTCTTAGGTGATAAAATTAAGAAAAAAAATAAATATTAGTAAACTAAGTATCTATGACTATTATCATTAGTAACGGGTCACACCATGACCCGTCACTGATGTCAGGTCATAAGTGACAGGTCACAACATAACCCATCACTTATGAGTGCCCAAAGTGACCCGTCACTTATTACTTGTCATAAGTGACGGCTCACCTTAGGCCAGTTATAAATGATAGGTCAAAGTGTGACCCGTCACTCATTACTTGTCATAAGTGACGGGTCACCTTGCATCACTCATAAGTGACGGGTCAAGTTGTGACCTGTCACTTATGATCTGACATAAGCGATGGGTCATGTTATGACCGATCATTATTATTATAAGTGACGGGTCATGTTACGGCCCGTTACTAATTTTGTGTCTCCTTTGTCTGTTTTTTACGTAGTGACTTGCGATAGAGTTTTGGTCCCCAAATACTTATTTTTGAGTAAATTTTGCCAGACACCATCCTCATTTAATAGTTTGAATAACCACTTGCTAAGGAGATATTTATTTTTTATGCCTAAATTTGTTATGCCAAGCCCACCTTGATCCTTGGGCCAGCATAGGATACTCCATTCAGCAAGCTTGTACTTCTTCTTACGATTATCCCTTTGCTAGAAGAATCTGGAGCCACTACTACATAAATGCTCCTTACAGACGGTTTTAAATCCCTATTGCAGATGGGTTTTTGATCCGTCTATAGAAAAAGTGTATGTGGGTATCAAGATACCACAGACAATGAAAAATATGTCCGTACCATGATAGACCACAGATGGTTTTAAAGCATAAACCGTCTACAGTTATGCTTCAGGGTGTGTCTTCTGTGCGCTAGGCACAAATGATTTTGTAGAAAAACCGTCTGTAGGCCTCAACACAACAAACAATTTTGAAACAAATCTGTTTGTGTGTCTTAGACGATTTTAGAGGCAGTCGTCTGTGGGCCTCAACGCAACAGACGGTTTTACATTAAAATTAAAATTGTCTGTGATGTCTATCATAGACCACCATTATGTGTAAATGTTCCATTTGGTTTCCATTAAAAATCATCTGTGGCTAGAGATCTCAAACGGTTCTTCACTAAAAATCATCTATGGCTTTCATGCCCCCATGTCTAATTTTCTTGCTGGTGGCCGCCCTTAGGCAGAAACATCAAGTATATATACATATCACATACAGTAGATATCACATAGGTCTCAAATCCTCATCACATATAGTAGATATCACATACAGTAAGAATTCCATCATGTAAATATAAATGCACATGTAAACATCACAAACATCAAGTATATATCCATAACACACATCATGTATCCATCACACTCAGAATGTATAAACAACAAAAGGATGTGTCTAGACTACCAACATTATGGAACTCCCCTTTCTTGTCTATTGCTTGAGTCATCAAGAAAAGGGTGAGCCATCCTCAAACTTCGCATTGCTGTTGATTCCAAAGATTGGTATTAGGCAAGTTAATAGTCTTGCAGTAGGGAAAATATGAGCAAATTGTACTGTGGTTGGACATTGAAATGTGAGAAATACATTTTCATTTTATCAACATATCAGAGGATCTTTGAGGCATTCCTCCGTGAGCAGCAGCATGTGGTAGACAACATAGAAGCCACATGTGTTGCTTGGGGGCTACTAGTGATACTGAGGGGTGTATTAATACAAATTAAGTTATATGAGCTGATTACAAATAATATATAATGGAGAGTGTATTTAAATATGCATACCGGGAATTTGAAGCAATGGGTCAGGGTGGACGTTTCCTAGTTGTCAGCACCCTGTTTCTTAATGTGGATGTCAAAAGCCCTACATGCATCATGCAGTAATAATATCAATTAAAAGTATGGAACTTAGGAACCGGTAAAAAATGAAGTAAGAATGGTTTAAAAGGACACTCACCTATCGATAACTGACTGCAATCTAGAATAATCTCATGTGGTACTATTTATAGAATCCAAGTGTCACACCTGCTTAACCTTTGGAACAAGGACCACTAGAATCCCATGATCACCCAAGTTATAGGCAAACATAACATAGCTCTTGTTACCAATAGTCCTTGCAATATAGTCCACCCTAAATTGCTTGTCAAAATTAATGCTCTGTAGAGATAGAGGCCCAAGGTCCAGATATGCAATACGCTTCTTCACAGCTGATTGCATTGTATCATGTGTCAAAATATAAGAAAAAAATAGATGCAGTCAACATGGTGCTATGATAGTATAACTATCAGGTTTTATTGAAACTTATAGAGTGAAGCATCTTAGGAGCAACATGTCCAAACTATCGAGGTTGAAGAGATCGTACAAATCATTAAACCCCACAAAGAAGTAGCAGACGTCAGTGTGGAAATGCTTCGCCGCAAATTTGACAAAGATGCTTATTTGCTTGGCTTTGCATGCTTGTGTGTAGAAGTTATGCAGGGCAACAAATGCAGGTCTTGCTTTGGTTATATCATTAGATGATAGCAACGACCAGCCATACTTGTATTTAGGGTTTTGAACTTCCTTGTACACTTTTTTCTTAGCCTCTTTCTTAGGCTGCTCCTGGGTGACCTCTTCATCCAAAATGGGCAACTTCTCCTTGGAGGATGATTTTGCCTTTGACTTCTTGCCCTGGTCTGATAACGATGAAGGGGGCGCAATGGACTACCTCGAACCCAACGAGTAGAGTTGCAGAGGGTTAAGCTAGATGTCTCGCCTCCTCCACTGGATCCTCTGCACCATTGCATCACCTAGCAATTTGATCTTATCACTGCATCCCCTAGCAATGTGATCTCATCATTGGGGGAGGGGGGTTGCCAACTTGTGGGCCAAAAAGTTCAGATACACATGGTCCACATGTACCACCGTGTAGCTTGGGGTTAGCTGTCTGGCCTAATAAGTTCGAATACACATGGTCCACATGTAGAATGCAATGTCCTCTGCTGTGGGTGCACGACACCCCAAGTGACCTGAATGGTTAAGTTATCTGGCCTAATAAGTTGACGCAGTGTGTTGGCTCCTCTAGTCCATCTAGGGGATCTAGCTGGCTCGAATCCACCATATTCTGGGACACACTGCTACTCTTTCCTAGTGCCACCTAGCTTTGAGTAACTGACACAATCTGGAGTCCCTGGGACTCTAGGATACTAGGGAATGATGCGATGACATCCTGAGTGACATGCGTCCGAATTCTCTGCGCCAGCTGATCAACATCCATGCACTCACCCTTCCTTTTCTTATATATCCCTCGGTCCTCAGGCCACCCATGCAACCAACCCTCATAGCTAGAGTTGCCTCGAACCTGCCCTGGATGCTCTGAGTTCCCCAAGGCAGGGGTGTGGATGTCATTCTCTCTGACATGGTTGAATTCCCCTTCATGGCTGGCTTGTAGTTGCTTCTCTTTTATTCTTTCGGAGACATCCTGATTCTCCTTGGAGTCGAAGGTGGCCTTGCCATTTCCAGACACTTTGGCCTTGCCTCGCAACCAATTGTGCTAGCGCCCTTCAGGATACTTAGCAAATGGCACTGGGCGACCTTCCTTCTCTGCTTTCTCATCCTTCTGCTGCCACTGGAGGATTTTACCCTCATACCCCATTATGCCTAACATGTGGTTGTGCTTGTTCTTTGATCGAATCTCCCTATGCTTCACGCTTTCTGCCTCAAATTGAGGAGTACTCTTGCTCCTCACAAATGCCTCACAATCCTCCCTTGTTATGTGCTTCTAGTCATAAAAGGGATTATGACCCTTTGCAACGTATTGCCTCACAAGGAAGCTCTTGTGTGTCTTCCAAGCCTTCGCAATCAGAGCTAGAGCTTTCTTCTTACATGCTTGTTCCATATTCTTCGGAATCTCCAAATAATTATGTACGGTCTCCTATAAGGCATCCGCTTCTGATAGGGGCAGGGACTTCCACTTCTTCAGGAGCAGTGACACTCTTTCTCAAGCAATGAGGCCACATACTTTGCAAAAATGGTTCCTCGTTGTACAAGGTACCATAGGCAACCCCCCCCCCCCCCAAGTTGATTTGGGTGACAGTGATTTTGTATGATAGCCACCGAGTTGGGTCTTGCACCATTGGGATGCACTACCGGCTAAGGTGGTGCCTGTATCACCCCTATCCTCAGCTCCTAAGGGGTGAATGTTCGAGGATGATCCTGACGAAGATTCATGACTTGATGATGAACTAGTTAGAATCAAAGCCACTTTACAGAAATCCTCTTTGATATAGAATCAAAGCTATTTAACATGTTCTTATTTCTTAAACACAACATGTAATGAACATTGTGGATCAAAACTATAAGTGTAATAGCTATCTATTTTGCGCCTAACTCAGTTGGAGAAAAATGAAGCGAAACAATAGTTAAATTTAGTAACTATTGCTTCGTAAAGATGAGAAATATCATGACAACAGTAAGTTGAGAAGCAGCACATGTAGTTCAAAGAGTAAGAGGCTTAAAGGAGATTAATGTGATCCAGTGCATGATCCTACCTATTATCTAGATGTTACATGTTAGAAGTCCATGTTCCATGGCACAATTTAGTTCATCACAAATTATAATGTAGGACATTTCATATCTAATAAAGAGATGTCCTACTATAATTTTGCATAATTAAATATAAACAATCATCATTTTGCACAAAACATTTCATTTTGTATAAATCAAATCATTTGCGAATTTTGTGAAAGGATCTTCAGCAGTTGATGATAGCTAGTACCTGTGGTAGAGGAGGGGCGCTAGTTGATGAGGCGTGCCACTGAGGTGAGGGGCAGCGGATAAGGGGTGCCAACTGAGGAGGCATGCCACCGAGGCGAGAGACGATGGAGGAGGGGCACCGGTTGAAGAGGGGTCAGGCCTGCGGCAGAGGAGGGGTGACAGAGGAGGGGCCTCAGCTGAGGAGGTGCGCTGCTGAGGTGAGGGGCAGCTGAGGAGGGGCACCGGTTGAGGAGGCGCGCCACCGAGCCGACAGGCGACGGAGGAGGGTCGGGCCTGTGGCAGAGGATGGGCGGTGAAGGAGGGGCGTCGACTGAGGAGGGGCGGCAGAGGAGAGGCACTAGCTGAGGAGGGGTGCCGCCAAGGCAAGGGCGACAGAGGAGGTCTAAGGCGAAAGTATTCCAAATTTTCGGGTTTGCGCCCTAGGGTTATACGCGAATTCAAGTCCATATATAGTTTTCTTAAAATACCTGTTTGTGGTAAAACGAGACTCACATACAGTTTTTGTCTTAAAACTGTCTGTGGTACCCTAGATGATCTGACTTATACATGTCGGATGGTCTGACGTATACATCTGATGCTTCACCGAAGTAAAGTCTAGTCCAGCGTATACATCTGATGCTTCATCAGAGTAAAGTCTAGAAGTTTTCTGTTGAGTGGAAAATTGACTTATACATGTCGGATGGTCCGACGTGTACATCTGATGCTTCACCAAAGTAAAGTCCAGTCCGACGTGTACATCTGATTCTTCGTCGGATGGTCCGGCCTATACATCTGATGCTTCACTGGACTAAAGTCCAGAAGTTTTATGTTGAGTTGAAAATGGACTTATACACGCCAGATGGTCTGGTGTATATATCTGATGCTTTGCCAGAGTAAAGTCCAAAAGGTTTCTATTAAGTGGAAAATAGACGATTCACACCAGATGGTCTGGTGTTTGGAGCTTGTACATGTCAGATCATCCGGTGTTCATGAAAAATGTGTGTGGTTGGGAAACAACTAACTTTGGACCTCTAGCCTAACACTACTATATAAATAGGCTTATATGTCAGTCCATCACTATCAGTTTCTTACGAGCCGGCAGTAATGGAATATCACTGCTGGTTCATATCATGGACTGGCATTAAAAGGCCATTCGAAAAGAATCGACAGTGAAAATCCACTATCATTGCCGGCTCTAGCCACAAGCCGGTAGTGATAATATCACTGTCAATTTATGTTATGAGCCGGCAGTGAAACTTTGACTATCATTGCCAACTCTAGCCACGAGCCGGTAGTGATAGTAGATGACAGTTTATTTTAAAAAATTCATAACTTTTTCATACAAAGTCGGATGAAGAAAAACTTTATATCAAAACTGTAGCTCTCAATAAGATCTACAACTTTATAGTTGAAAATATTTTCATTTGATGTTATTTAGATATCCAAATAATCATTTGGAATTTCAGACAAAAGATATCAAAATGATTGCATATGCTAATGGTATCACTAGCACTTCTGTGGTGGGATGGTAAGGACATATCGCGCGAGCTGAGAGGTTCTAAGTTCGAGTTTCATAAACTGCACATGCGCAAAAAATCGTGTGACTTGTGACTTGCGACGGCACGGGCGTGACCCGGCAATGAAACCCCTTTATGGGTAGGCAGTGAAGGGGTTTTTAGTAGTGTAAATATACTCCCTCATTTCATCTCACGAGGCAACCTTGCCATTCAGAAGAGCTGAAACACTTAGGAAACCTCTTAGTCTATTCGATCCTTTCAGCAAGTTATTTTCATAACGATAACATCACTTACACAAAATGCAATTAAGGCATATTTATATCGAAATTAGCAAAAAGAGAGCTTCATCAAATTGATTGTACTCTTTCTCGTCAACAACATCTTCGACACCGATGATCCACCTTTTTCCGCTAAGAACCACATGCACGTTCTTCCCTATTGTATCACACACATCGAAGACTTGAGTAACATGCTTGGCAAGAATGAATAGTTCATCTTTATGTCCGACACACTGCAAGTCAATGGTAATGATCCCGTACTTATCCACCATCATGCCCTTTGGTCCCTGGACCCAACGGCAACGAAATAAGGGTACCTTGAATCCTATATAGTCGAGCTCTCATATTTCCTCTATCTGCCCATAGTTGGCGCTCTTCTACATATTGGTGTCATAAGCATCTATACACACCCGCTGTTCAGATTTGTACTTTTGTTGTCTTGTTAAACCATGTAAAATATGTAACCATTAATCTCGTAGCCCTGCTACATCATAATATTATATATCTCCCTCCTTGCCAATTCTTTAAGGTGTCAAAATGGCATGAACTCACGTTGATTCAGTCTCGTAACCAAGTGTTGAACCATTTGTTATGCTCTCTTACTATCCAAACATCATTCCGCCCTGGATTCTACTGAACGAGAAATGCCTTGTGCCCCTCGATATATGTTGAAACTTCATCCATTTGTTGCAAAATGAGGAAATGAGCCTGAGCATAAGCCTTATGTTCTTGAGTTATTGCCTTTTTCCCTAAGGTCCCTTTACCTGCCAGCCTACCTTCATGCCGAGAAATGGGCACACCAATGTCTCCCTTTGAATCAATGTAGTATGTACACCACTCAAAAACTTCCTCAATTGTGTAGCCTTCAATCATGCAGCCCTTTGGTTGAGATCAACTCCTTAAATATGATTTCAGAACTCCCATAAATTTCTCATGTGGATACATCTGATATAGGAAAACTGGACCAAGGTACTTGATCTCCTAAACAAGGTGAACAATGATGTGGACCATAATATCAAAGAATGATGGCGGGAAATACATCTCAAGCTGGCACAAGGTCTTTACCGCATTTCTTTCTAGGGCATCGAATGATGCAGTATCAATGACCTTCTGAGAAATTGCGTTGAAAAAAAACATAGGCTCATAATCGACTCTCTGACATAGACTAGCAATGCGTTCCTAAGTGCAATAGGAAGCATCCGTGTCATCATCACATGACAATAATGAGACTTCATGCCAATAAGTTTAAACTCTTTCAAGGATACAAGTTTTTTTCTATTGGCTGAGTAACTGGAACGAACTTTGACACCGAACAAGAACTCAAAGAATTCTTGTTTCTCCTTTGACACGTGTCAATATCCCACGGCTAGGGGGGTGGTCACTTTGCCTTTGGCATCTGTTCTGGGATGAATCTCAGACCGTATGTTCAAATCGATCAGGTCTTCTGTGCCTTAATACCATCCTTCGTCTTGTGAGCGATATCGCACAAGGTACCAATAAGACTATCGCAAACATTCTTTTCAATGTGCATGGGATCAAGACAGTGTTGAACATCTAGGTGTTCTCAGTAACGTAGCTCCCAAAAAATCAATTTCTTTTTTCACATGACCTTTTTCATCAGAACTAGATCACTTTCTCTTTCCAATGACCACATTGATATTTCTGACCTGTTCATAGACCTCCATACTGCTGACATGCCTAAGAGCTAATGCACTCTATCTCGTGCCATCGAATTCTCTCTTCATGTTTCTATATTCATGAGACTTGGGTAGAAACCGTTGATACCGCATGTACACCGTTTTTCTTGAGCTATTGAGTCACATATTGTTGGTAGCATCTAAGCATTGGGGGCACGCTTTGCTTCCTTCTATAGTTTGCCTTGACAAATTGCCAAGAGCCGGTAAATCATTGATTGTGCAAAACAACATGGAATGTAGTCTAAAGTACTCTCGCATATACACATCTCATACCTGAACACCTTCTGACCGTAACACTTTAAGGTCTTCCACCAACGATCTAAGGTACACATCGATGTCATTGCCAGGTTGCCTAGGATCTTGGATTAAAATCATCATCATAAGGTACTTCATCTTCTGACAAAGCCAAGGAGGAAGATTGTATATGCACAGAACTACCGGCCAGGTGCTATGTCTACTACTCATGCTACCAAATGGATAGATTCCATCCGTGCTTAGAGCACACCCAATGTTTCTCAATTCTGTAGCAAACTCTCCAAATTTCATATCAATGTTTCACCACTGCGCACCATCAGTAGGGTGTTGCATGAGGGCATCATTCTTACGACCCTCCTTGAGCCAACAAAGCAATTTGGCCACCTTTTTGTTGGCAAAAAAAAAATGCTTTAGACGAGGAATTACATGAAGGTACCACACTACCTTTGTAGGCGGTCCTTTACCTCCCATCTTTCTGACACTTGTATCGAGAGGTTCCACAAACAGGGCACTCAATCAAGTCAACATACTCTCCATAGTAAATAATACAATCTTGCTTGCAAGCATGGATTCTCTCCACTTCCATTCCCAAATGACAAATTAACTTTTTAGCTTCATAGGTTGATGTGGGCAATAGGTTATCCTTGTGAAGCAATGAAGATATCAGCTGTAACAATGTAGTGAAACTTTTATCAAATCACCCGTTATTTCCCTTCAATTTCAAAAGTAGGAGGACCACATACAACAACGTGTGTCTCCTCTTATAGCCCTAATACAATGGAACCTTGGGCTGCCACACAAATTCTTGGAATTTAGCAAATTCTTTGTCATTATATTCATCATAACCCTTAGCATTATAGACCATCTCCTCCGAATTCTTAAGAATAACATCACCTCGGTCTATGAAATCATCAGCAATACCCATGATATCCCTGTCAGGAATAACTGCATCCACATCACAGCCAGGGGCACCCTCTTCATGCGTATCACCATCGGGGTCATTCACGCCTTCTTCACCATGACTCGTTCAACAAGTATATTTCTCTCTTAATCCATACATAATCAAGTGTGCATGTATATTCTGTGCCTTTTAGAACTTTCTCTCATTTCTACAATCAATGCATGGACAACACATAAATTTCCGATTCTTGTTCAACATACCCGCCTCAACAGCACGCATAAATCCATATACGCCATTAAGGTACTTGTCACAAGTACGATTATCCCGGTACATCCAACTACGGTCAGCCATCCGCGATTTCCAAAATTACAAAACTTAATTAAAAAATTGCTACAAAATTGCTAACAAATCGATATGTCCCACAAATCAGCATTCAAGATATTTTTTTAACTAATTAATCACACTACTTGCAGTACATTTGCATTGATTTCCTCTACTTTAGTGGAACCAATTGACAAGAGCTAATTAATTGACAAGAGCTAGCTAGCAGGCAACTGTACCTTTAGACGATGAGTCGGCCTCGATTTGCAAGGGAGATGTGTGGAGAGACCGGCCTGGCCTCACCTTGCCTTGCAGCCCTCCCATTTCCCTCTCTTGTTCTCCCCTGTCCCTTCTCTTCCCTTCCCCTTCTCGTGCGGCAGAAAAATTGCAGGCACCTGGGAGGCAGTCGCGCAGTCAATGTGACACGATCTGGTGCATGATGAAATATAGGCCGCGGCATATGGTTTATGTCGAAACTAGTCTCCAATATGACCACAGATGGTTTTTAGGGAAACCGTTTGTAAGATTTCAAATGAGTGTACATTAAACCCGTCTGTAACTTCACCACAGACAGTTTTCCCTAGTAAACCGTATGTGGCCTTTAGACAGTTTTCAAGAAAAACCATATGTGACCTCACCACAGATGGTTTAGAATAGAAACCGTTTGAGGTATGTAGAAAAGATGACATGTTTCTACCACAGACAATTCTTGTTAGAAACCATCTACAATGTCCTTCTTAGTGACAGTTCGCAAAAAAAAAACATTTGTGATCTGCCATCTGTAACAGGCATTTCTATAGTAGTGAATGGAAATAGTTCAATCTCTTCAACACTCCTTTGGGGATTTCAAAGAAATACATCATGAACATTAGCAAACTACTGAGAACAAAATTGATAAGCACCAATGTGCCACCATGTGACATGTGCTTGCTCTTCCATCTACTCAGTTTCTTTTTCAAATGTTCTTCTTCTTACCCCCACTCACCCCCCTGCTCGGTCCAATCTATATTTCTTAGCTTTCTGTGATGCATAGTGATTCTTAGGTATCGAAAAGTATAGGACCTAATCTCACAATTAAATAAATGTGCGTATTATTCCTCAAATTCCTTTGCTTTCCTATAGTAAAATAGTTTATTTTTATGAAAATTAATCTTTAGTCTGGACAGCTGTTAAAAAACACAAAGCAATATTTTTGGCTTACTCCATATTATGATCCATGAAGATGATTGTATTATCGGCATATTGCAAAATAGACAATCCATCATCAACTAAATGAGGGACCACTCCTTTTATTTGACCAAAATACTTGGTAAAACTCAGCCGAAAAATCATATGGATATGGACCTTTGCTATGTTCCATTTGAAAGATTATATCCCTTACCTCCTTTTCAATGAACAGAGCAATAAGGATATCATTCATATAGTCAGTTACTTGGGAGATGTCACCATAGAAAAGAGGTTTTCCGGAGGGGGGGGGGGGGGCGAATAGCCTTTATAGTATTTTGTAATATACATTTTTCCTTTTCAGCTGCACAATACCCATAATCACACCATCTTCCTGTTCCAATTGTAATATGTTTTGTTTTTGGTGCTTTTCATTGGCAACTATTTGAAGTATTTAATTTTGTCATCCCCTTCCAATAAATCCTTTACTTTGAAGTATTAAAACCACTTTATCTCTTCTTTCCTTAACAAGTGGACCAGTCGCTTATTGAGATATTGTTTTAGATTTATCTTATTTGGTGTGAGTCAAGTATGTTCCGTTTTTTATCCAAAGTGTATGTTAAGGTTACAAGATTTTCTTTTCTTTTTTTTAGGTCTTGTTATTATGTTTGGTCCATCCTCTCAGATATTGTTTGTGGACATATATTTTATTTTGCCATCTTTCTATAGCATTGGATCCCGTGGTTCTTTTTGCCAAATAGCGGCCATACATGCAGACATGCAGTGGTAGTTTAATAGGAATGCGTTTTGGCGATCGACCGAGTTCCTTCCAGAAACCGACTTCGCGAAGAAGCTAAGTGGGTGGCATTATTTTCCAGTACTAGATGGCTACCATCATGTTGGTCGTATGCTTGCCTGTAGTGTGTAGTGTCTTAAACTTGAAATCTCAATCATGTTTAAACTTCAAATGTCTTCGTATTTAACCGAAGGAAATCTTATCAGTCATGTTTGCCTACAGTTTAGGAGCTGAAGCTTCAAATGTCTTTACTGTAGGGCCTGTTCTGAACACCGAAATTTCACATGGCACATGAAACAATTCAAGTCTCCATGGATCAAGAAAATTTCCGCGTTCCAACCGGGACCTTAAGCTAAAGAAGAGGGCAATGAAGGTGGCGAAAAAGGCAGAGACATCAGATCTACTAGGAGAAACGTGTCGAGAACGATTAAGAAAGCCAAGACCACCATGAGAGTTAGGTGGTCGGACGAGTGTCCCTGTCACGTCTCAAACAGCGATCTGTGCCCTTCCCCAGAAGCAGGGCATGCGGACAGAGCATGTTGCTCTCAAATCGCGGTGAGAGCATGCAGCTTGGTTTACGCATGCTGGTATGGTATTGGTATGGTCAGCAATATCTGCTTGACTGCGCGCCCATGCTCGGTAAATCGTGTGGAACTTTTGGCCACGGTTGCTGCAACTTAGATGTTATCTCCTTGTCAATTGTTCTTGTTCAGGACCCAATAGTGTACGATTGCAGCCGGCCAGTTCTAGGAATGCAGCTAGCAGGGGTGGAGCTAGGCATGACTCAAAACCTAAGCCACAGCCAGACATATACTTATCAAAGTCCGGTGGTTCATACGAACTGTAAAATAATTAAAGATAGAACATGAACTACTGACTTGGGTCATGGCCTCTGTTGCCCCGGTAGGAGTTCCGCCCCTAGCAGCTAGAGTATGGTCAGGAGTATGGATACGTGGAAATTCTTGTCACTAGTACAAGGTGACCGTACCAAGAGTAAAGATGGCAACAGATAGAAATTACTAGCATGTTTACATGTAAGAAACCTGAAAGGTGCAAGTTTGAATTTTAATGTTTACCCATGGTACAGATACAAGTTCGATCCTAAATCTGATGAGCAAAAGGTCACGAGCAAAGAAATATACACCCATACCCATAAACCTATAAACTTGATTCAATCACTATGTGGATTTAAAGTCATCATTAGATATATAAATTAAGAGCTTAGATATATAAATCCGCTCTAATTACCTGTAAACCTTTGTTGTGGGTAGGCATTCGGATACACCCACAGGTACAAGATGCTTTTTTAAGGTGACGAGTACGGATAGCATTTCTTACTTGTGGTAGGTAACGAGTACGGATGTGGGTTTGGGTATAATCTCACGGTACAAATTTGAATAGTCTCTACCTATGGTTATTTTGTTTGTTGTCATCTTTAACCAGGAGATGAGCACCTATCCAAATAGGTTGAAGGTGATCAAACCTAAAATATACTATATAGGTGCACTATCCTATTGATTACTGGAAATATAGGAGCAACTATATATATATATATATATATATATATATATATATATATATATATATATATATATAGGAGCAACATGATATATATATATATTACATAGGATTAAAAACAAGATTTAATAGGAGCAAGCATGCTTATTAGTGAGCCTAACGAGCATTCGAGCTCGGCTGCTTAGGGGGCTTGCGAGCCCAGGTCAAGCTCGAGCTTGGCTCGGAATCCAGATCGAGCCGAGCTTTTCACGAGCAGTAGTTTGTCGAGCCTAACCTTTTTTTTGCAGACTTATGAGCAACCTTCAACTGGCCTGCTCGCCCAACGCTCTCGCGTAGCTGTTCCCACATGCTTTGTTATGCGTCGGTGCAGTAATGTTTTGCAGGAGTGTAAGCTTTCTGTGTCCCGAAACGAACAAGGCGCGAGAGAGTAACCTCGCTAACCCTGTCTGCAGATTCTTCTGGTTCTACTATCTGCGATCCTGTGGCCTGACAGTACATACACAATACAAAGCGAGCAAATCAAAGATTCGATCTCCCAAGGGATCACCGGACCAGACACTTCCAAAATCCATCACATCTCGGCTCGGCAGCTGGGCCTCAGAGACCTGCGCAAGCAGCATATGGTCTGGGCAACCGAGTGATGGATGCCGATGCAGCCAGCAGTCGCGCGGGCCAGCACTGCCGTTTTCTTGCCTCGTTGGGCGACCTACAAAAGGACCGAAACATATGTGCACCCGCAGTGCCAGATGCACCAGGCGAAGAAGGGTCGATCCTGCCGTGAAGCGCGCGCGGCAGGTCCACGGCGCGGCGCGCGTGCGCGTGCCAAGCTGCCGGTGGAGCTGGCACAGGCACGGGCAGGCCGCCCTGGATAAGTTGTTTGCCGTTGGCCGGACGAGACGAGACGAGACGGACCGGGACAATCGATCTGGGACATGGGGCAGGGCCGAGCATGAGCATGCCGTCGACCGGCACGCACGGGTCCAGGTAGCATCGGGTTCCGGGTGTGTCGCCACGGCGCGGGACACCGCAGCACGAGCCCCTTTCCGGCCGTGGCTCCGACTGCTCTCTGGCTCAGTGTCTGGCCTCGTGGGGGTTCTTGCTTCTGCTCCTGCTCCGATCATTTCTTTACGAGTGTAGAACTGATGGCATCAGTGGCACACTGGCACCTTGCAGCTAGCTGCCGAGCCTTTTCTGGCCGTGTTCCACTACGCATGTGTGCGGTGATACTATAAACAAACTGAAAAATAACAAAGTTTGGAAGCTTGGGCACCTGTCTACCAGCTGCCCATGCTTTTGGACCTTGACGTGGATGTGGGTGTACGTACGTAAGGGTGTAAAAGGTCACGTCTGTGGGAACAGTTTCGGCAGGGGACGATAGCACATGTGCATAAAAAATTGTAATAAGGAGCTGCAAAGTTTGAAATTTTAGTCCTACTTGACCTGAACGTGTGTGAAAGTGAAAGTGGCGAAATTTTACCACATTTCTGGAGAAGATAAACGGAAAAGAAAATAAGTTGTCTTGGCATAATGGCATGTCAGCTAAAAAAAAGTTGTTTTGGGCTTTTGCCATGGCCCGGCTCGATCCACCAAACCAGGAGTGTCGAAGTAGCTTCGGCGGTTGGGACGTTGCCCCACGGACCACCATCGTGTCAGTCTGTCAGAGAAGCAGGCCAGGAGGCCCAAGAAGACCGAGGCTACGTATAGAGTTTTTTTTATTTTCTAATATTAACATTTAAATAAATAGATTTTTATGGAAAGATCTATATAAATAGATAACTACCCCTCTGAAAGATGGCACAAGTACATCTTACTGTCTCCTCAGAGGGTGGTTACCCCACACTCCCCTTACCGCTCTTTGAGATCGTAGTTAGCGCACGTGCTAGGCCCCCTAGCGCCCCTTTATCGTCCTCTGAGATGACGGTTATGGCTCTTGCCGTTCTCTTAGGGGACGGTTAGCCTAGTTTTATTATAAAAATAACAAAATTCTAAAATTTATTTAAGATAAAAATAACAAAAATCTTAAAAATTATTAAAGTGAAGATAGAATAAATACATGTAAGTGAAATGAAAAAACCATATTGAATGTTAGATAGAAAGTGTACATGGGATGAGTACATAGAATTTAAACATTACTAATAGTATGTAGGCTACATCTAAGATATATACACAACTTAGGTAATAGAGTAAAAATGATATAACCATCTTGAATTCAACAAGTACAGTATTTAGTAGCATAAACATTACGGACGAAATGATCTTTGAAGTTGTCTGTGTCTTATCTCCTATTACATCCAATGGTAATTGTATTCTAGGGATTTTGATCTACGTGGTGCTGGTATATAAAAAAATAATCAAAGTTAGAATCTCAATCATCTACCCCGTCATCAGTTATGTCCGGGTAGGCAACATCACCAAATAGTAGATACAGTCCAAAAAAGTTCTCGGTGAGTTTGTTCAGCAACTCTTCATCACAAAGGAATACCTAGTATACAAAAAGAGTATACAAAAATGTAAATGTATCTTAGAAGTGCAACATAACAATTAAATAGGACATGTGATAACGATGAACGTACCTTAATGTACTCCTCGTACTACTAAGGGTGTGTAAATATCGTGTGTGCTCACTTGCTAAAACACTTTGCTATGTCAGCTATCGCACACCCTCATATATCTCCGACAGTACTTTAACAAGTGTGTCTTCAGATCCATAGAGGTCACAGAGCTTACTGTTTGCCGCCATTCCTCCATAGTGAAACAGGAATAACGGGTCATGGTCTGTCATTTTGACAGCACTTTGTTCAGGTTCTCCTCCTTGAAAACATCATCACCTTTTGCCTGGGTCTCGCTCATAGTCTGTAGGGCTATCATTGAGAATTTGGATGTCCACAAGAAATGTCTGCTTGAGGAGGTAGCCATGGTTTGGTATTAGGTATCATATGGTAGTGGTGTTTCAGAAAACTACGATGTCATGACCTTCTCGTTGCCTCGGCCTCGCCTTTTATAAACAGGGATCGATGGTGTATGCACCAAGTGTAGGTATGTAATTTAGAGATAGTTCATGCACTGTATACCTTCCCACAGTGAGCGATCATTGGACTATGAATAGTCGGCAGCGTGCGGTCATATCGGTCTAAAAATGTGGCTACGAACAGTTTTGTTAGTCTGAAAAGTTGACAGCGAGGGGTCGCATCTCCCTGAAAAGGTGATAGCGAGAGGTGACCTCACTCTAAGAAGCTGGTAGAGTGATGTCACATGATATTAAGAAATGCATTAATGACATGGTAAATAGTAATGTCTGAACTTGTAATACATAGAAAACAGATGTGCGGTCACATCGCTCATGAAAGGCAGCAAGATACGATCACATCGCTCATAAAAGGTGTCTGAAAAGGCACTAGCATGCGGTCACATGTAGGACATAGAAAATAGACACATTCGAATATATAAGACTAGTTGGCGAATCGAACATGCATCATGAAACAAATATCTAAGTTACGAAAGCAAAGTTAAAATCCTACTACTACCTCCCCCGCTTTCATCGGTTGTTCCCACCATCATGGTCCCGTCACCGCTATCACTAGTTCGCCCTCATGTGGCCTCTAGAGTAGGTCAGGTTGTCTGGTGGAACAACCTGTCTGGTAGGCCTCGTAGTGATCAAGGGAGTCGTGGCCTCCTCTTAGGTCTGTTGCGTCAGTAGTGGAGCAGTGGGCAACTAGGACCACGTGACAACGTCATAATCCGGTGTGCCCTTGAAGAAGTCCCTCACGAGGTCGAACGGGGGGGGGGGGGGGTCCATCCCATGCTCATCCTCCTGACTTGGATAAGATGATTGCGATGGTGCCGCTGTCGTCCATGCATAATCACTAGAGGGCCTGTGAATGGATGAATATATTAGATACGGTAAATGTGGAAATGAATGTATTAGTAAAAATATAATGTTGTACCTATATGGTATGCAGGGGCATCTATAGACGGCCATGCATGAGTGCTGAAGTAGGGTGCGAATGATGGATGTGTAGATGAAGACGTCCTGGTTTTGTCATCGTAGTAACCTGCGGAAGGATGATTACATTAGATATACTATTGAATATATTGAATGCGGCAGTATATTGGAGCCCATTACCTGAGAGGCTAGAGACCGGTGAAGGTGTCGGCACTGGCCATGGTCTATGTGTCAGCGCTGATAAGTGTGTAGGTGCTCCTAATATAATTTGTGAAATTAATGCATCAGTAACAAAAGGATATCGCTAAATACCGTGTGTATGACAAATGCATACCTATTGTTACAGGCCTTGGAGGCCGTGGTCGAGGTGGTGGTGTGATGTTAGTCCCGGTGGAGGTCATTGCACGTCAGACCTCCTGGACAATTCTGTGTAGACCCCACTGGACCTAGAATGAGCACCGACAACATCTGCGATGGATCGGCATGAGGTAAGATTCAGGGCCCAGACGGTCTTGTCGAAAACCCGCTTCACAAATCCTGCTACATCCGTCACACTAAGCTGAATTCCTTGCCTGAGGCATCCCATGGCTCTAGCCACATCCCTATGGATATCATATATGATATCGGCCTGTTGAAACAAACATGGAATGGGAATTTCAATTCATAGCGGTTCATATGGGATTATATGATGACAAAAAGATACGTTAATTAAACATACCAATGTAGCGTCCTCGTCCCAATGGCCCGGGAAGGCCTCCGTAGTCGATGCGACGTGCAGCTAGACATTACCTAGGGTGTAGGTGACCTGAGTACGTGTATGAGGGATGTACCATTGCAGGTACTCCTCGAAGCCCAGGTCAACAAAAGGACGAGGCTCCTCGATAACGTCCTCAAGGGCATGGGCCCACGCCAAGACATATGGCGCCATGTGATCTGCCCATATGTTGCCACCCGGTTGGTCTTTACGTGTATACCTACAAGTTAACCACATTAGATAGACTAAAAATGAGATTAAGCATGCTATGGATTATGAATTTGACTTTAGTTACCTATGAACGTGGGGCAGAACCATGCGAACGTTGTTGAGGGGGAATGCCTCAAAGCGTCTGAACTGCCTCATCACGCGGTGGGGTGAGTACTCATCGACGTAGATGTCGAAGACGAGCAGCTTCTTCGTAAGCCAGTAGTCCTCATCGTGGCTGCACAACGAAGAAAGACCGAAAGGCACATGATCTTGTATCATCAAGTGGCTGTAGGGGGTCCAGACCACGTCCTCTAGACGCAGATGGTCAAACTGCGACCTAAAAGCTTGTACGCATTGTGGGCCTACTCATGCGCCTAGTGCAGCTATGGAGACAAATAGTAAGAAACCAGACTTAAAATATGTGGCAAGTAAAGCTGAGATATGTTTCTTACATACCCAACGTCGACACCACAATGAGCCTATGGTGGGCCCATCCTCCTTAGGTTACCCGTACCATTCCTCAGGGTATGGGGAGTGGTCCACAATGGGTCGACCGATCGCGAACCGCTCGTATGACCACAACTGCTGCAGGAGTGGGCACCCAGCAAATGTGGGTAGTGGCTCCTTCTTCGTGCAAATGTTATACAAGGCTTGATATGTCACCGTCAGGATAGCAGAGGCCCAACTGAACCGGGGGACATCATCAAGCTCCACATCTGCGATCCCCCTCGCGTAAGGAAGAATGGTCCTCGACACCAGGTGGCCTTGGCTGCTGGTGAACATAACCTAGCCGAACAACCAAAGTAGATAGGCCTCCAAGTGCTTCGCGATTGAATACACACCGGCTTCCGGGTATGTAGGCTAGAAGTAATGCAATTCATGATGAGTAAAATATCTTGAAAATCGTAAAGTAAATGGGAAGGTAAATTACAAGGTACCTAGAACTAGAGGATCCGCTTCTTCATGGGCCCTCGCGGATTCGATAGGAACTCGTGCATGTAGGCGGGTGCATCGTCCGTCCACTAAACTGGGGTGAACCACGCGATCATGACGTTCATCTAGTCTGCATCCACATCGAACGGCGGCTCCGGCGCAAGGTAAGCCTAATAGGTAGGCTATGTCCTGCAACGTCGGAGCCATCTCGCCACAGGGGAGGTGCAAAGTGTGGGTCTCAGGCCTCCACCGGTCGACCAGTGCAGCGATCAGCGAGCGCTCAAAATAGAATCACCTCGTCACTACCTTAGGGTTCTCTGTCGATTGGGCCTCCACCAAACGACACAACGGTAGGAGTCCAAATGCTGCCAATCTGTACTATTTGGAATATTAACTAAATGTAGGACATACAATAAATAAATAATCAGGAACATACGCAGCTAACCCGCGACATACTAGTACTTCCAACGATTGTTGATTGTAAGTAACTCCCTGGGTCCACGTGGTCGGAAATCTTCTAACTTTGCCTGGTGAGCAACAAACAATAAATTGTGGTGCTTCTTGTCTACTATAGGGTCAAGAAGCTCGAGGGTCGGTGGGTGCGCCATATCTTCATTGAAACCAAATTTAAACAGTCTGTATCATACATATACACACAGTTACATGAACAATATATAATATACAGGTACACATAATTACAACTGATTACAACATATATGTATACAATCAAATAGAAATGTAAGGTCCAAGTACAACGTACATATGTAAGGCGATCAACTTACAAATATAAAATCAAGATACGCTAAACACATGCATATGTAAGGTCCATATGTAAGGTCCAAGAAGATCCTAACAAACCAAACTGGAAGTAATCAACCACTCCACACAAATCCAACAATAGGGAAGAGTTCCTTCAGGGTGACCCTGTGTTCTTGACTGCTTCTACTTGGGTGAATGGGTGGGGACGCGGGGTGTTGTCATGCTGCAGTAGGCTTCGCCAGCTCGAGGGTCGGGGCGTGGGCATGTGGGTACTGCAAAGGAGGAGAATGGCAGCAAGCAGGTGCTGCAACTGGGTTTGCAGGCTCGTCCCTCGCGGTTCACCCATTAGGCCATTCGACTTCCTGAATCCTGATCGCGCAGAGCATCGGAGCAAGCTAAGCGTATGAGCAACATGGCGAGGGCGACAACAGGCCTGAGTGAGTTGGTGATAGGGTGGTTCCTGACTGATGGCCCATGTGAACAGCTTGCTCCAAGATGAATGGTTGTCCTAGCACCCTTGTGCACAAGTTATTTGGACCATGGTGCACACAAGGCAATTATGGACTAAAATACTAATAATTTTTTTAGGCCCTGGTGCACTAGCACCAGGGTACCCTCACTGGGCTTCACCCCTATCAGGTAGGGATGGTAATATGCATATTTTATATGTGTACTTGAGGCTAAATTCTTAATGAGCACGGATTTGAGATGTATTATTTGCCTATAGATCTTGTTGCAGGTTTGATGTTAAACTCGATAGGTAGAAAGACACAAACAAGAAATAGTCTTACATGTTCCCGCTTCACCCATATATCCTCTCCACGTATCTGACATGTGGGCCCAAATCATTCTTAGTATATAAACTAGTGGTCCTGCTACTTAGGGTTTCTCGTTCTCTCCTCTTATCCCAACCCCACCTAGTCATTACCCATCACACAACTCAGTCGCCCGTCCACCCCTGACGCCCCGGTCCCTCGGCCACCTCACTATCCACCCCTGTCCCCCCACCTCACCATCAGCCCTCGTCTGTCCACCTCGTTGTCCACCCCACTCCGCCACACCTCACCACTGCCAGATCTAGCGAGCATACGGGCATACCCGTGGGTATGTGACACAGACGGGCGGTGGGCGTGGGTCGCATTTCTTACCCATGGCGGGTAATGAGTATGGGCGCAGGTTTAGAGACTAGATTATGGGCATGGGTTTGTGTAGCCTCTACCTGTAGTTTTGTGCTCATTGCTATCCCTAATCTCAGGCAAGGATGGTGGACATGTGGGTCCGGCTACCCATGGGTTCTACACCCGATGGTTCCAGGTTTAGGTCTAAATTTTCACCCGCGGGTCTAATGGGTCGGGTACCCGAAATAGGCTAGGTCGGCTTTGGGTTTTTAATTTCACATGAGGATGCCCACGGGTCCCCCGTCACCTAGACCAACTCACTCATTAGCCCAGCTCGCCCATCAACCGACCTCGGGCCTCCCAGTTTCCATGCCCGGCCTCCCCGTCCCCGAGTCCCCGACACTATCACGCAGTCACGCCCGACCTCTTCGCCCGTCCACCACCACCGTGCCCGGTCACCCAACTCGGCCTCCCCGATCGCTGGCGCTTTGTTCGGCCTCCTCGCCTCCCCCAACCGGCTGCCACTCATCCCGCCTCCACGGCCTCCCCACCCAGCCCTGCCTCCACAGCCTCCCCATCTAGATCTAGTGGATCTGTCGTCGACGGTGTTGATCTCACCAGGTGTCAATATCTCCCCGGCCGTACAGCCTCGTCAAAGGTGGCTCAGCGGTGGTCTGCCCGATGGCGGCTAGAACTAGCCGGCCCGGCTGCGAGAGCTAGCTGGCGTTGCCCAGTGGTCGGCCTGAACAGCCCGCCCAGCGACGGTTGGTGCAGCTCAAACGGCAACTGGCGCATCCCGTCCTTTGCCCCCTCGGCGCCGCCCCTCACCACCCACGCCCTTCCGCGGCTCCGTGCGCTCCTCTGTTATTAAGACTCGACGGGTCCCTATCGGGTTTCGGGTCCCTGTCGGGTTTGGGTGCGGGGGCATGTTTTAACCCGATTAGCACTTGGATGTGGGTTAGGTTTTGAGATTCGGGTTTCGGGTTGGGTGTGATTTTACTCTACCCAATTTTGATCCGATCCATTGTCATCTCTAATATGAGGGGACTTCGGTGCGATGTGGCAGCAACATAGGGTGTCCACCAGATTGTGTGGAGGGTAACCTCGAAATAAGAATTCGCGCCCCCAAAAGTTAATTAGCCCGGGAGGGAAAGAAGGATTTGCCGCATGGTTTGTTGGCCTGCCACTAGATCATTATCTAGTGGTCGATCACCGTGTAGAAGGCCCCCTTAATTTGGCGTTATTTCGATCAGGCACGTCTGATCAGGTTCGACCCGCGGTACATGGACGAGTCGGTCCTGTGGGCCGAGACAAGGAGGACCTGGGCGACGGCTTCCGGCGCATCCACATGATAAACAACATAGATTACATCTTCGACGCGGATCATGCCATCCCTCGCTACGGCGGCGCGCGCGACGGCAGGCGCCTGATCCTCTTCCGGTGGAACGGCGGCAAGGATTAGCAGTGGCGTATCGTCCCGCACAGTACCGCGGCGCCAGAGCAGGCAGAGCACGCGCGTCCCGTCCGAATCCTGTGCCAGAGCGATCAGGGCCTTAGCCTCACTGTTCGTGACGGCACCGCCGTCCTCGCCCGCGCGGACAAGGACGAGAGACAGGTCGGTCACGCAACCGCGCCAGCTTTTGCAGCGATCTTCACCGCGTCGTTGCGCACACGTTAATGCCGCTTCCTTTTGAAGTGCAGTGTTGGATCCGGAGCTTTCGGAACACCGGACGTGACGGACGACGAGGGGGCACCGGGCGTTCGCCCTCGTGAACCGCGCCACCGGGAAGACGCTGAGGCACTGCCGCGGCGATGAGCCGGTACGTCCGCGTTTTCTCGTTCAATCGTGCAAAATGCGTGAAAAGTAGGATCTTGCAGCACGAACTCATGTTTTGCACGGTAGATGGATCTTTTTTTTTTTGCACGGTCAGTTCATCTCGTCGGCAACAACCCGGACTCCGTGGACGTGGCGCTGCTGTGGACGCAGGGCAACGACCTCGGCGAGGGGCTCCACGGCCTGCGCACCGTGAGCGACGTAGGTCTCGTCCTTGACGCGGCGAACGGCGTGCCTGAGGCCGGCGGCGCGCACGACGGCACGCTCATCATCGTGTTCCCGCGGAACAGCGGCCCCAACCAGAAGTGCTAGATGAGTCCGTTCTACTGATGACTTGCTCCGGCGTTTGCCTTTCCTCTGGTAGGATTGGTATGGCTCGTTACTTCAGGTTTTGTTTTTGTGACGTCTGAAACTGATCCGTGTCAATTGATGCGTGCCTGTACTGGGAATCAAATTGGATATCTCAAACGTTAGGCCCGTATTTTACTAGTAGAACCTGACAGTGGTCGTAAAAATGAAAAATGGGGCATGGTCAATCAGTCGATGTCTCATGGAACGGATCTTGTTTAGATGTCATAGTGTTGCAGAAAATTCATTATCACGAATCTATGGCGATGTATTAAGACATTTCAGCAGATGCTTGAACTATTGTCAAACCTGTTAGTTTCGTTGCTTCGATGACGAAATCCGGGAATACCCAATTGATAAAAGGTGTTGCAGAATAGTTAATCGCCAGCCTGGTAGAATTTTGGTCAAAATGAAAAATTAAATTTGGTATCGCTCGGAGTTGGTTCGCCCCAATATTGGAATGGGAAATGCGTCTGATTCTGAACATTCTGCCTCTGACCGTCTTACTTGTTCTGTACTTCTGCTGCTTTTCATCTTGCTTCACTCTTGTCAAATCACAAAGGCATAGCACGTCTGGGACATCAAGATACTACTGCACATTACACTTCGGCTTTCACAACTATTACCATAGAGATTACTGAAAAACGACACAACTGTCCTTAGAAAGTCAAATGTTGACTTAGAGATAGTTTTTTATAGTAAAACATAACTAATGGAGATACAATATGATGCAGAATCTGCCAGATTTTGCTGTTTTGACTTGAACGCTTGGCATATTTTTCATTTTAAAATGTTTATTGACACCGATGCATTTCAGAAGAGTGACATCGGGAAGCTTGACTCCTTACCTAATACTGCAAGCAGCAAACACGCAATGTATGTGATATTGCGATGGATTAACGAGGCAATCTCAAGTGTGCCTTT
Organism: Phragmites australis; assembly: GCF_958298935.1. Taxonomy (NCBI): domain Eukaryota; kingdom Viridiplantae; phylum Streptophyta; class Magnoliopsida; order Poales; family Poaceae; genus Phragmites; species Phragmites australis. Next base: position 16,197,096 of record NC_084923.1, read on the forward strand.
TGTAATCATGATGAATCTATTCAGCACCTCTTTTTTGAATGTTCTTTAGCTAAGATTATCTGGTATATAATCAGAATAGTCTTAGGGATTAAGAAACCGGGGAACATGTCACATTTGATCGGTACTTGGTTACGGGAGATAGGAGCAGAGAAAAAGAGAAGAATCTTAGTGGGGATATCGGCTATGTTCTGGACTATTTGGCTCTGTCATAATGATATAGTGTTTCATAAAAAATCAATAATGTCATTCATGCAGGTACTTTTCAGAGGCACTTACTGGCTAAGGTTCTGGAGACTACTTCACAGGGAGGATTTGAGGGAAGATTTTCTGTCGGTCTGTCATATGTTGGAGGTGGTGGCATTGGAGCTCTTCGTCAAGCATGGATGGTCTTGTAGTTACAGATGCAAGCTTCTTGATGTTTTTTTTGGTGTGATGTGGGCTACTCTTGTTAGGAGTTGTAATAATTTGTTGGCTGTATGCATCTTTGGATGCAAAAAGCCGGATGTTTTTATCCATTTTCTAAAAAAGAATTAACGAGGCAATCAGTCTCATCTTATACACAATGCAAACGAGTGGCCTAAGTGGTCAACTGGCTTAAGTAGCAATTGGGAGCTTCGGGTTTGATCCCCGAGCGGACGAATTTCGGGGTTTTCACGCAGTCACGTATAGAGCGTGGGGGCAACGCTTCACAGTGGAGCCAAGCCTGACGGGGCTTCGATCCCCCGTTTCGTCTTTGCCCCGGACCTCCAATGAAGGCTATGCAGATGGGGTCGCATTGTTAAAATAAACAATGCGAATGAGCATCGGCTCGAGTGGTCAGCCGGTTCAAGTAGCACTCGGGAGCTCCGAGTTCGATCCCCGGACGGACGAATTTCGGGGCTCCCACGCGGTCACACATGGAGTGTGGGGGAAACACTCCATGGTGGAGCCAAGCCTAGCGGAGGTTCGATCCCCGCTTCGTCTTTACCTTGGACCTCTAATGAAGACCGTGCAAATAGAGTCACACTGTTAAAAAAATATTATATACAATGGATATTACACCGGTCAGCTGCATCTGGTGACAGCGACAAGGGAAGAAATTTCCCTGATTCCCTTGTCCATGTAATATGTATCCAATTATTATTTCAAAGTATATCTGAACCAACCATAATAATGTTTTTTAATTGTTTTTTATTTAACAAAATTACTTAACTCAAATAAATAGCAAACCCTGTCTGACAATCTGAAACCTGCATAAGGCTGCAACAAAGACTGTATGATTTCTGAATTTATACAGTTCACTCTTTAATTTGTACAGTTTACCATCGTTAGGCATGTGGACCAGTTTCTGAATTTGTACAGTTAACTCCTGTATGATTTCCTTTCATATAAATCAACAAAATTTGGCTGGTGGATACACAGAATGGGTACAAGGGACCTATCCTTTGGATAGTTGGCAAGGGAGCAAGCAGCAAGAAAGCTTGCTCACTGCAGGAAGAATTTTCTATACACACAACAAAAAGAACCGAAGAAAGGTGTAAAGCTATCCTATTCGAATGAACAAAAAGATCATTGTGTAACCCCCTACCACTAAACTCTAACCACTGTACTCATCTGAACTTCTGGATGAGTTACGTCATGGGTATCTTGCCACTTCTCCATTTCTCTCGCAATCTGAATGTCACTGGGTGTGAAATACTCCTTGAAGGCCTTTGCAGCAAAATGGGGAATCATTCCTGCTACGGTCACCGCGAGCAGCAGTGCCCAAAACAACCCAGTTCCCATCACCTTATAGATTGCCCTGTCATACAATTACAACATCAGCAAATATGTAGTAGATCTTTATAATATAAGTAGACAAGAAAGTATTAAGAATGTCTCCGTACCAGAAACCAGGCATGATCGGTATGGAATCTATAATCATGACGCAAATCCATGTCGCAACAATGCTACCCCATATCGCCGCATGTGTGATCCAGTTCCATCTGATGACATCCATTGCAAGGTGAATGTTGACAAGAATGACAACAGATAGTGTCCAGAGGTCTCCTAGGCTGGCACCGTCAATTACACTCTTCCGGTACGCAAGGTAAGGGATGAAGAAAATTGCAAGGCTCTGCCAGACGGAGTCCATCATGATGAAGATGAATAACCTTAAATTGTAATTCTCCTCGCACTGCCCCGCGCCATAGAGTTGGGGATATTTCAGCAATGTCCTCCGACCGAGATCCTTGTCGAGAATGGCAACAACAATAGTAGGGACAGCGGTGTATATCACAGAGTATAGCACACTGCTCCACTCAGTTATTGCTGTTGTCAGAGTGAAACCAGTGTAAAGTACATACCTGCAATGGTTAACGCTTAACGAGTTAATATTTGTTCCTTGATGCAGATTAAACCAAGTAAGTGAAGATGGGAATGAGCTTACCAGAAAAGCATAAAGACAAAAGTAGCATTTCTGTAAAAGTTGTACAGAATCATGTAGCCCATCCTCTGGTAGTTCCAATGGCCATGAACCAACAACAAAGGAACCAAAAATCTGAATTGCCCCATGGCAAAATCCGAGGCCATAACAGCTTGCCTTCCCTCTTGCCCACTGATACCAATACCAACATCAGCCATTTGAATCATGGATACATCATTTGCACCTGAAAAAGGTACTTCTTTCAGATTTTGACAAAAATAACAATAATTCAGAGAGTAATAGCTCAAGTTCTGAACTAGTTTAAAACAAACAAAAAAAAATCGTACCGTCTCCAATAGCTAGAGTCATGTCACTTGTTCGCTTCTTTATTAGATCAACAATACCAGCCTTCTGTAGGGGAGCTACCCGACAGCATAGAACAACGTCACAAGCTATGGCGACTTCAAAAAGCTGCAAAATTGATGATTCATGAATTGCTGCTAACATAATTTAGCCAGATGAAAATTCTAGTATGATTGCATACCTTCTCTTCTCGATCCGTATCAAAAATGTAGACAAGGCTGTTCCCATCAATGATCAAAGCAAGGGGCACTCTAGCTTGTGAGTCTGTCGAGAATGATTGAAACTTATCAACCATGGAGATTGCGTCATCTAGACTCTTTGTACATGAATCTCTCGAGTGACTGTTGATTACAATCTGTGTCATCTCCCTTGTCAAAAGCTTGCAGGAATAGCCGATTGAGATGGCAGTTTCTTGCTTGTCACCTGTCAGTACCCAAACCTTGATCCCTGCTTGCCTCAGTTTCTCGATTGCTTCAGGCACTCCATCCTGCAGCTTGTCTTCAATACCAGAGGCTCCCAATAGGCGCAGGTTCCTTTCAATGTTGGCAGCCACGCCGCGGAGTAGGTTCCCTCTTCCTAGTAGCGCGGTGCTAGCCTTTTCATAAGCCATTTGCCACTCCTGAAACTCTGCTTGGCTGAGTTCCCGCATTCCGATAACAAGCGTTCTCAAGCCTAATGATGAATATGAATGGAGATGCTTCTCAGTTGCTTGGACAAGATCTGAATTTATTGTTTTGTCAATGACTCCAAACATCGAACTATCAGCGCCTTTTACAAACAGCATCACTGTCTTGTCAGGGCAGCCAATTATAACAGACATCCTCTTGCGATCGCTATCAAACTCATGAAGCCCAAGGACCTCATATCTGAAAATCAAGTCAGTGAAAGCAAGTAATTAAGCAAATCTTCTGGAATAGGAAATGTATGAGTGAAAAAAAAATCTTATGTACAATGGAAAAAAGACAGTAGCAAGCACTAGCCTTCTTTTCGAAACCATAAGCACTTGCCTTCTAAATGTACAACGAAAATAGGCAAATCCATACATTGCAAGATAAATGAGAGTCAACCGATTACATTAATCGAACTATGCTAATTCAAATAAAGTAGTTCAGACAGATTTTCATCAGCTCCAGTACCAGAAAACACCATCGATTGTCTGCATCTCTGCACTATAAGCCCAAAAAGAAGATGCAAGCAACAGCCACAAACAACCAAAGTTTCAGCTATTAAAAGACAGAAGCCAACGGCAAGCAACGGCTACTATGAGAGTAAAAACAGCTGCACGTCTCGTTCTCCCAATTTCTAATTCTAATCTGATAGTGGCGCTCCACCGAAAGCGTCAACAAGTGCCTACATTTTTAATCGCAAGAAGAAGGTCTCGATCAATACCTCTGCTTCTCACCAAGGACATCGATTACAATGTGCCCCGATGTTCGTTCAACTAGCACAAAGCCATACGCCGCCGCCGCGGAGACCAATGCCTGCTCATCCGGTGACTCGCCCTGGTAATCGATCACTTTCTTCTTAGGGTCCGCGCCATCGGTGATCATAGGAACAATCGTGTTGCACGTTGCCAGGGCGAGAAAGAATTCCCGGGTGTGCCTCCCTTGATAGGTATCACCCCCGTCCCTGATCAACTTCACCAGCTCCGAATCCGTGTTCACCGATATATTTGGCGCCCAAATCCGATCACCCTCTGCTATGAAGTGAACCAAAAGCTATCAATTCCCAAACCAGACTCTCCTAACTCCTAAGCAAAAGAATTGATGGGGATAAGAGAGAAACTATCCTACCAACAGGTTGCTGACGTGTGATATCGCTGTAATCGATACCGTCAATGCTCGCGCACCGGAACTCCATCTTGTTCTGCGTGAGCGTGCCGGTTTTATCGGAGAAGACGCACTTCACCTGGCCTAGGTCCTCGTTGATGTTGAGAGCCCGACACTGGAACCTCGTGTTGGACGACTCGTCGTACAGCCTCGTGTCTCGGATCATGAAGTAGGCCTGCCCGAGCCTGACCAGCTCCATGGAGATGTAGAGCGAGATGGGTATCATGATCTGGAACACAATGACCGCCATGAGGAAGATGAACACGATCTGGGCCGCTATGCCGTAGTAATTGTAGTTTCCGTCCTTGTCTTTGCTCAGGTAGTCCCTCTTGTGGAAGAACTGCGCCAGCTCGAGCTCCTCCTCGTGGGTGCGCAGCCACACGCCCGAGAGCGCGGCCACGAGCGCGCAGAGCACGACGAGGATAGCGGAGAGGAAGAGCGTCTCGCGGTTCATGTGCGTCTCGAGGCGGCTGCGCTTTTTCGGCGCGCCAGCATTGTTGAGCATGGCCTTGGTCTCGCGCCCCGCGTACACCACCACTCCGACGGCCCAGGCCGTGTTCTTGAGCTCGCAGCCGCGCAGCACGATGTTGGACGGGCCGAGCGGTATCCGGCGGCTTTCCCCTTCGAGCTCGAGGTTGGCCTGGAATCCGTAGACGTTGCGGTTGGGGCGCTCGCAGCGGATGACGGCACCGGTGAGCTGGTCGGGCGGCGTGGACAGGGTTTCTTGCTTGGCGTAGCGAGTCTTGAGGTTGGACTCGCCGTCAAGGTTCAGCGTCTGCACGTATGCGACGCCGGTGGGTTCGCTAGTCGCGAGGAGGACCATGTCAGCAGGGAGCGACTCGTTGGAGACGATTCGCAAGACGTCGCCCACGCGGACGTGCTTCCACTCGGTCGGACGGAATTGGGCCCCCGCGCCCTCGCCCGGGGAGAGGACGGCGGCGAGGCGGCCGTTCTCGGCGCGGTCGGAGCGGTGGCGTCTCCAGTCCTCGTACGCGTCCTTGACGGCGGTGACGATGAGGACGAAGGCGAGCGGCATGACGGATGCCCCGCGCCCGAAGACGGCGAGCTGGGGCAGCTGGTTGAGCACGGCGATGACGAGGAAGTAGACGTAGGCGAGGCGATGGAACTGCTCGAAGAGGTTGCGCGGCAGGAAGGTGAGCGGCGAGTACTTGGCCGTGCGCACGGCGTTGCCCGCGTACTCGAGGCGCTCGCTGGTGCGCTCGGCGTCGCCCACACGCACCACCCGTGCGTCCTCGTCGCCCAGATCCTTCTGCGACGCCGACATGTGCCGCGACGACCCGTGGTGGTCCTCGGCCATGGCGGACGATCGGTTCGCGCGAGCGCTGACCGGCGGCGGCCAACCCGCGGCGTCAGGCAAGGAGTCTCGGATCCCCGCCCGTGTTCCCGACCATAGCGATCCCGGCGCGCTCGTCAAGGTGGGATTTTGACCGGCGGATCGGGTTAACGCGGCGAGCTCGGTCAGCCCGGTCGGGTTGAAGAAACAGGGGATGGGAGCGTAAGGAGCAGAACAGAGCGGAGCAGAGCGGAAGACGAGTTGGGTTTTGGCAGGCACGCAAGGAGGAGGCGCGGGTAGTTGGCCGAGGTGGACGCCTGGGAGTAACTAGGGTGACTGTTGCATTAAAGATAGGCTTCGCCGGGGGGTGTTACTGCTCCATATCTCGGGCCGAGGAAGAGGAGGAAGCGAAAGGGGGAGGAAATGGAAGCAGACTCGTTGAAATGATTTGGTCATAGCGCTTAAAATCTGGCAGGGGTTAGCAGTTGGTGAGGACAAAGGCACCGTTTGTATGAGAGAGAGAGAGAGAGAGAGAGAGAGAGAGAGAGAGAGAGAGAGAGAGAGACTTGTGGACTTCGGCGTGTGCCTCTGTGTTGGTGTTGTGTTCTTTGAATGAAGTCTAACAAGGGATCTATAAACATTAAGCTGAGCCTCAGAATATTGAATTATCCGTAGAAGATTTGACAACGCCGTGCCCTGTCCTCCTAGAAGCTTCTTTGCTCCGCTCACTGCAGGCAGGACAGAGGCGACAGCGGAATGGGGCTAACAGAGGAACTGTTTCTTTTTAAAAAAATTGACCGGTCTCTAACAGCTTAACTAATCCCGGAGAAAATCAAGCTGCCACTGATTAGGGCCATCACATGTCGCTCTCGCTAGTCGAGAATGGGCAGGGACTCCGTGTAGTGGAGAGACGGTGAAGGTTTTTTTAGACGGTGAGGGGTTCCTCGCGAAGCAACCGTAATTCTTCGGCGCTTTGGTGCTTGGTGGAGCCGGCCGGCACTTCTCTGCTTTGTGGGCGGAGATCTTGAAGCTTCCAAAAGGCCAAAGGGGTTGCATGGATGGGTATATGACGGTTCTTTTTGGTGAGGTTAGGCCTGATACAGTTAAACCAAACTGCAAGTTTATTCTGTGTGCTGATATATTGGGCCGCTTTCTAATCTTACCTGGATGAAAGGACCTGAATCCTATTCAGAAAAGCTTCACTGCATGCTTAAGCTTCCATCTCCAAGACTGTCTTTTTTTATAGTACATTCTACTACCATTTAACAGGGTTTAAAAAAAACTATAGCTTCGAGGTGAAGCTAAAGCGCACCAAATAGCGGCACATAGGAAGGGCTTTGAAGTCAAAGGTTTTTTTTATGTATTTTGCCTTAAGACATTTAACTTCAAATAGCACATAAGATAACAGCTTGATAAGCAGAGAAAAGTTTTAGAAAGGCTTTTGTATATTTTATCGTAACAAGGGTTTTGAAGTCAAGGTATTAACCACAACGACTAATAAATTTGGCCAATGATTAAGGTGTTACTCTTGTATCCTAGCGTTTGATAAGTCTAAATACCACCTAGACATTTCTGCTCTGACAGCAACCGGTGACTTTAATTTGTGTTTAAGGTTGTAAATAACCGCTTAACTATTTTAAAATCCAATATAACATACAGATATATGTACACACTCATATCACCACATATATACACTCGCACAACATTACTGAAGACCAAAAATATTATGTTCAGAGTGGCTAACTTGACACCATTTACTATAACTTATAAGTAATACGTGAGATGTACGAGTTAAATTTAGCAGTATAAAATATCACACCACGCTGAATTTTTCACAACCAAAATTGCAGCCGACAAGGTTAAAGCACTAAATAAGTATTATCACATTCTTGTGACAAAATGTTACGAACAAGTTATGCTGACGATTTTGAAAAGAAAAATGAAAAATGTTGCTGTGACATGAATTGATAAGGAAAATATTTGCCGCGAATTAGACCGCTCGACCCCCTAATTAATCCTAATTCTGAAAAATTAAAATTGGGTTGCATTACGTGCACGGCAATCACAAGGACGGAGGTAGGATCTCTGACTGGCTGACTTTTGCTTTGCCCACACGTACCTCTTTTCCAGCATTTGAATTCGAATCACGGCAAGGCTTGCAAAATCACGCTAAAATCACCAGTGGGCGTATATAATATTTCAAATCGTATAATTTTAGCGTGGGAGAATCTTGTCAGGAACATGATTAACCCATAAATATCTCGTTGAGGCGCCGGGTCAACGCTCGGACAAGCGGCTCGGGCACGGGCAGGGACGGAGTAGTTGACATCAAACTGGCCCGCCTCGAACGACCGGGAAATAAACTTCCCATAAACTACGCCCATTTGCTGTAAACTTCGCGACGGTCACCGTCTCCTTCTAGAAGTGGCTCATGCGTGACGACAGTGCTTGCGCCGCCGTGGAGTCCCATGACCGAAGGCGCAAGCTATTCTGCACTTCAAGAACTTGTGAATTCTTGGCTCTACGTGCATGTTCCTATTGGTGTGTAGCGATAGAATTAGATTCAAAGGGGATGAGATGACAATGTGGTGAAGTATTTTAGAGACGTTGGGGGTGTAACCATCAGATTGTAGCAGCAGGTGACGAACAGAAATGTTTTCTGGTGGTCATGGTGATGAGATTTTGATGAAACTTGGATGTGGCCATGATGACCGATAAACGGTACAGCATCAATCGTTCACAGTACTTGCCAGAAAATGGACGTGCACTGTGCGGAATTGAATCCTTGAAAAGATGTCGAACTGGAGAGGCATTGTCCTAAATTTGAGAGCTCGGATGGATGGATGGGTGACCCCACCATGAACTGACCATGCCATATCGCACAGTGGATTTGGATTAAAAAAATGCATTTTATGCTTGATTTGATCTGCCCTCAATACTATCACGATCGAGCAGGTACGAGAGGACAAATGTGCCATTTCTTTTTTCTCTTCTTTCGTCGCTCCTCTTCCGCGGTACCTGATTGGATCAGTTCTATAGGTGAACAGTTCTCGTTTCCAGGAAAAGGGCAGATCAACTGGCGCCCATGACAACCTGAAGAAATTTCGATCTTAAAATATCTCACAAATTATGGTTTTTTTAGTTATTTTCGTTAAGTACAGATTGGGTTTTTTCGAGGCAGACTCAGTAGCATAGGAGCGAGGGCACAATCTCACTCAATTTAATTGGTTTTGTGGACTGTAGCTTAAGTATTACTGTAGCTAACCGATTTCTGGGTTGAGTTCGTCCTTGATTTCTTGTCAAGGAAGTTCAGGCATGCTGAGATAAGAGCTAGGTCTACCCGTGCTCTTCTACATACTAACCAAGGCCTCACAATGATCAAACAACTTTGACCGGCAAAAAGAAAATTCTACGAATTCTCCTGTAAACCCACCGATGCTGCGTCGTTGACATCGGCAAAGCTAGAGCTAATCAACTGGCGGCTTCGGGTGAACCGTGGCATGGTAAAAAAAAACGGCAAGAATCGCCGAGACCCACCCGCGCGCGCGCTCCGTTCTACACGGCACGCTGACGGACGGCACCATGTCCACTAGTGGAGGGGAAATTATGGTGGCCGTGAAAGTCTTGAGCAGGCCGCGCGCGATACAAGACGCGCCGTGCGCGGTAGTGCTCTCGCGCGCGCGTGACATTTGGCGCTCGGCGTCCCGCGACGCACGCACCGGCCGGCAGGCCGGCCGGGCGTGCGTGAACGTCCACGTCCGTGCCGCGCGCTGAGCAGGTGGCCGTAGCCGCCTGGCTAGCTACCAGCCAGCCGGAGCTAGCCTATAGCCCCCGGTCAGGGGGTGGAATGAAATTGGGAAGCCTCGTGGGCACCGTCCAGTTTGGCCTGGCCTGGCCTGGCCTCTTTGGGGCAGCGCGGTACGGGCCCGCACATATGGCTTGTGGAGCACGGGAGAATCCAGGCCGTCCGGTTGCTGTTGAGCGCACGCACAAGTCAAATCCAGGGAATCTTGGGTGCCTTTATCAGGTCCTGCTGCTAAAGTACGGACTTTTTTATTTTAGCTTTTTTTAAATTAATATTTTAATAATAACATGTCGAAATCTAAATTTTCAAGAATTAGTCCTTTTTATCACACCAAAATACCTGACGTGACACCTCAATGTAGTCACGCCAATGAATTTGACGTGACTAAAGTGGCCACGCTGGCGGAAACTCCGACGTATTTACACGTAGATTCGACGTGACAGCCTGAGTCACGCCAAATTGGTTGGCGTGACTCGGATAAACAGTATTTTTGGATGAACAGTATTTTCTGCGGTTTCAATTATTCTCTTTTGCTTTCTCTATTTGAACAGTTAGGTTGCCGTACTCTAAAATTCATAAAACTTTTTTTGTATATCCTATAATTCATGATGAATCCATTTTAAAAGGATTCACCTCAATACCCCATCTAGGTTTCAAAATAAAAAACTCCAAAAATAGTTACTTTTAGAAATTCTAGTAATTTTTAAGACCTCAAATAAATTCCCAAAAATCTGAGAAAATTCATTAATATTCCTATCATGTGGCGTAATAATTTTTAAAATTATTTTCAACCCTAGGTTACTTGATGAAAAAGTGAGTTCCTTCGCAATGCTCCATTTATATGCATTTTTATCATTTCATACTATTTAGCCTTATAAACGTCCTCTAAATAATTAGCAATTATATTCGATTTCCTCAAAATTTTGCCAGCGCTTAATGCAACATGTGCAGGTCCTATTTGCAAACATGCACATCCAATAGAGTCGTAGAATTTGAATTATTCAATTTCGAATGTTGGTATATGTTACAATTTGTTCTATAACAATAATACTTAGGTGACTTGTGGAGCTAAAAAGGATTGCCATTTGCGGTCTAAACCATACCAAATTTATTGTATGGATAGTTCAGAATATGTTTTAGCCGAACCACACACATGATTTTTAGGAAGACTAATAAACTTTAAATAAGTAGACTAAAGAGAAAGAATAAATGAAAAAGAGTAAAGATTGGTATATAAATTACAATAAGTTATTTTATGTAGTTATACCTACCATCCGAAATATAGAGGTGTCGTATTGTCTTCTTAATACTTTTGACATAAGTTGTTATAGTAGGTTCAATAGAGACCCTTTGTCCTATTGTGTCTGTATAATGTTAGATTATATGTTATTTTATTAAAGTTATATGATGGTATTACAATAGATAAAATGTATATTAGAAATGGTAGATGTAATATATAAATGAATATATAGTTACCTGACATGTCTCTAGTGTAATCAATTCTGGTCCTTAATGTATCAACGGATGCTAGAGTATATGCATACTTGGGGAACGTTGGAGAAGCACCAGGGAATTCAATTACCTCAGTGTGACCCGTGAATTTTATCATGTATATGTGGTCAACTACTCGATAATAATTCTTAGCTAGGAACACTTGAAAAAACTTTATGAAATATACAACTCCTTCTCTAAGGTGTGTTTTGAATTGATCTACATGGCGTTGTGGCACTTGAGCTTCCATTGCATTTCCCTATACATTTGCATAGAAAATTATTTTAAATAATTTATACTCTTTTATTTTTTCTAAAGTACCTAATGTTTGTGGATACCTCTTGATCTAATAGTACAAAATCAAGTCTATGGATATTTTCTGGTTTGTCATCCAGAATATATTTGGATAATCTTGTCACGACAGAGTGTCGTCATTTCATGCTAAAAGCTCTGTCGTGTAATCACCATCGGGTGGCTCATTCCAATCCACAGTTAAACTACTCATGGATAATGGTTGCCACTGTTTCATTCAATATAACCTAAATTGTGTATAGATTCTTGATGAACATATCTCATGGCTTAAACCTAAGAACATTAATGTTATCAATTGCCTACTTCCAACAAAATTGGAAATTATTTTCTAATTTAAATGTACGTTTCAAAATGCTTAATTCACACTGTAGTCTCAAAGGCTGTGGGTAGCCATAGCACTTAGCCATGTTTGAATATGCGCAATTTAAAGTTTATTAGTCTTCCTAAAAATCATGTGTGTGGTTCGGCTAAAACATATTCTGAACTATCCATACAATAAATTTGGTATGGTTTAGACCGCAAATGGCAATCCTTTTTGGCTCCACAAGTCACCTAAGTATTATTGTTATAGAACAAATTGTAACATATACCAACATTCGAAATTGAATAATTCAAATTCTACGACTCTATTGGATGTGCATGTTTGCAAATAGGACCTGCACATGTTGCATTAAGCGCTGGAAAATTTTTGAGGGAAATTGAATATAATTGCTAATTATTTAGAGGATGTTTATAAGGCTAAATAGTATGAAATGATAAAAATGTATATAAATGGAGCATTGCGAAGGAACTCACTTTTTCACCAAGTAACCTAGGGTTGGAAATAATTTTAGAAATTATTACGCCACATGATAGGAATATTAATGAATTTTCTCGGATTTTTGGGAATTTATTTGAGGTCTTAAAAATTACTAGAATTTCTAAAAGTAACCATTTTTGGAGTTTTTTTTATTTTGAAACCTAGATGGGGTATTGAGGTGAATCCTTTTAAAATGGATTCATCATGAATTATAGGACATACAAAAAAAATTTCATAAATTTTAGAGTACGGCAACCTAACTGTTCAAATAGAGAAAGCAAAAAGAGAATAATTGAAACCGCAGAAAACACTGTTCATCCGAGTCACGCCGTGACTCAGCTGCCATGTTGAATCCACGTGTAAAGGCGTTGAAGTTTCCGTCAGCGTGGTCACTTTAGTCACGTCAAATTCATTGACGTGATTATGTTGGGGGGTCATATCAGGTATTTTGGCGTGACAAAAAGGGTTTAGTTCTTGAAAATTTAGGTTTCGACAGGTTATTATTAAAATATTAATTTTAAAAAGCTAAAATATATAAAAAAAAGTCCTAAAGTACACGGGCCGTGGGCCCCGTCGCCGCGCCGGATTGACGCGTTCAGAGCTTCCCAAGATTTTTTTAGGCTGGAGATCGGCTGCATGATGATGTATCGATATCGCGTGATGATGGGTTGCAGGTAGTATGAGTTAGGGGACTTCCGGACTTCTGATGGAGCTGTCTTGTTCAGGGAAAAAAAATTCCACAAATTTCCTCTTGTTGACTTTCTGGAAGGGCCGTGAGCCGGTGAGTATGATAATCGTGGAAGCGATAGGGGGCTCGTCCAAGACCGCACGGCGCGCATGTGAATGCCACATGAATCCCGTGCGGCTGTGATGCACCGGGGCCGCATGTCAGCCAGTATAACCCAGGAAGCCTCACGATCCAATCCCCCGCTCGAACACGTACCAATACGTTGGTGGCTAGCGTTCGTCTATGCACGTGTCCAAGTGATGCACTTCTAGATGGATCGAAAGATTTCGTACTCACTCGTCGTCTAATTTTCTATCGGAATTGATTGTCGAAGGTGGCCTACTACGGGCGACCTGTCATATCCAGCGCATCGTTCTTGCTCACCCAAATGCGCGAGGTGCCGAGGCGGCTGATTGCACCTGCGTGTGGTGCATGCAACGCAAAACTCTGCATGCCTGCAACGTCAGGATGATATGTTCTCAAGTTGATTAATCTTGAATAATATGTTTTATACGGATTAATTTATAACAAAATTTCGTATTAGATAAGAAAGATGAAGAATATACTTTATTATAAATTGGTTTTTATAAAATGTATTATTAAAAATGATTAACTACGAACATATTATTAAACATGGATCTTCTATTAAGAAAACTACTACTCCATGGTTGGACGGACCATTGGTCACCATGCTGTACGCAGCTTTCATCTGAGCCGGCCACCATACGTAGGCTCTGCATTTTTTCGATCTGGAGAAATTCTGATCACTATCAGGGAGAGAAAAATGTCTCTGGTTTGAATATTCTTTCTGTCCCCCTAGGACAGACGCTAGGATATGACGTCACACCTGATCGCTGACGATTGGAAGCCGATGGCTTTGGATGTCCACGTTAAACCGCCGGCCAATCATGACCTAAATAAAATGGCTAGGGCCACCGGAATTCTCCTCCATGATGGCGACCATGAGCCATTGCCAAACTAACAACTACTAGCTAGTATGAATAGTATATAGTTGCACTGATGTTGCGCGTGATCTGGCTAAAAAGTTTCCAGCACAACGATACCCGGCCTGAAAAACGTGGTGTACGTACGTACAAAGATAACCTGTCGTTGTACTATACTGGTATTCTGATCAACAAGTAATCAGCGAGGCTGCACTGCGCCTCTGCCACATCAATTTGCCCTTTAGCAAAGTGGAGCAGTTGGCGCTTAGCATGCTGTCTGCTTTTGCTGATCGGATGAAGAGAGAAACGTATCAGCCCTGACAGGCCCAAGATTTGGTGACACTACCAGTGAAGACTGTCTTCCTATATAGTATGTAAGTTTTAGCCTTGTCTCATCAATCTACCTGACAGCTGCCTATACGTTGCTATCAATCCCATCGCACCACGCATTGTCCAATTACGTAGTATTAGCTTTCGTTGTCCAAAGCAACGGAAGCCTTTTTAGAGTTAAAAAGCACTTTTCACGAACAACAATGCAATCAAATCAGCAGGGAGCAAAGCAAACAATTCGTTCACCAACAGCAATGCAACCAAGTGAAGCAAGAATTTGCAGACGATGTGTAATTAGTAGGAGTGAGCTATCGGCACATACCTTTGCCTGGTGCCGAACACGTCGATGATGATGTGCCCGGAGGTGCGCTCCACGAGCGTGTACCCGTACGCCGCCGCCGCGTACACCAGCGCCTGCTCGTCGGGGGACTCGCCCTGGTACTCCACCAGCCGCACCCCCGGGTCGGCCGTTCCGCCGTCGATGACGATGGGCACGATCGTGTTGCACGTCGCCAGCGTCAGGAAGAAGTCGCGGGCGCTGTCGGCCTTCGCGCCGGCCCCGTCCTTGAGCAGCGCCACCAGCTTCGGGTCCGTCTTCACGGCCGTCTTCGGCCTCAGCACAACGCCGTCCTCCTCTGCATTGCATGCGCCACACAGAAATTTTTTAGTTCAGAAACTGGAGCAGAGTTTGAATGTTTTGCTAACGAGGGAAAGTAGAGTAGAATTATTGGCAGAATCGGCTGAGAAATGTTATTGCCGCTGTTTTTTTAATTTTTAAACGTCATTTCCCATTTTTCTCCTCAAGACAGTGTCGACACAGCAGCCTGACGTACTCATTTGGATTTTGGACTGGTAATTGCTCTGTCGATCGTGAAGGTCTCTGAGACCAGGAAAAACGCATGATGACGAATCATCGTTATCGAGACATTGGAATCCCTAAAGAATGAGAAGTGTTGGATTAGTTGAGCATGTCCGGCAATTCTTATCCGAAGGTCATTACTGATCCTAGAATTGTGCCCATCGTTCGTCAGGTTGGAGCCTTGACGTTGTAAGGAACGATCAAGACGGTCAAATGCCAACAAATGCCGCAGGACGAGACTTTTCTGTTTTCTATGTGGGTTTAAAAGGGGGCGAGAAGTTCATTGAAAAGGCCAAACGGGGAGACTTGAACTGTGCCACGACCATCTATGATCAACAGTATCGCACGATTAAGTTTCTGTCCTATACTCCTATACCATGGCAGTTTTTTTCTTCATTTACACGGATTAAAGATAGCGTGGAAAGGATACTACTGTTGTAGCATCTAATCTTTTTCGTATCAAGAGTGTGTCAGTGTTTCTGCTAATCTCCAAAAAAAAGTGTATCAGTGTTTGTACTATCTATCACTGGCACCGATTTCTGGGTCAGCATCCACAGGAACCTCGAGTTCTTGCAGAATTCAGTGTTCGTGAGGACGTGAGCTCGAAACGGGCATGGTGACAATTCTAGCATGCAACTGACAAGTGTCATCTCAAAGAGTGGTTCTACCTGTTCGATGTCTTATGTGCTAAAACTGCCCTTCTCGGTGACTAGTCAACCAAACACGGAATAACTGAAACTGAAACTTGCTTACCGGTCACGGAATGCCCATCGCCGCCATCGGTGTCGCTGAAGTCGCCGCCGTGCACGCTGGCACACCGGAACTCCATCCTGTTCTTGGTGAGCGTGCCAGTCTTGTCGGAGAACACGTACTTGATCTGCCCGAGGTCCTCGTTGATGTTGAGCGCCCGGCACTGGAACTTGGCCTGCCTCTTGCCATCGAACATGTGCTTGTCCTGCACCATGAAGTAGGCCTGTCCCACCCTGACAAGCTCCATGGAGATGATGAGCGCGATGGGGATCATCACCTGGAACTGGATCACCCCCATCATGAACGTAAACGCCACCTGCGCGCTGGCGCCGTACCACTTGTAGGTGCCGTCGGGGTCGTTGGACGAGAAGTCCCTCTTGCGGAAGTACGGGATCACGCCGAACTCGTCGCTGTGGTCGCCGAGCCAGATGCCGGTGAGGAGCGACACGATGGAGCAGAGCAGGACCAGGACGACGGCGAGCACGATGATCTCGCGGTTCATGTGCGTCTCGAGGCGGCTGCGCTTGGACGGCGCGCCCGAACTGTTGAGCATCACCTTGGTGTCCCGCCCGGTGTACACGGCCACGCCGATGGCCCAGGTCGTGTTCTTGAGCTCGCAGCCCCGGAGCACGATGTTGGAAGGGCCGAGGGAGACGGCACGGCGGCCGTCGAGGTCGACGGTGGCGAGGAAGCCGTAGATGTTGCGGTTGGGCTTCTCGCACTTGATGACCCCCGCGAGCGCCTCGGGCGGCGTGGGTATGGTCTCCAGCTTGGCGTACCGTGTCTTGAGGTTGGACTCGCCGTCGAGGTTGATGGTCTGGACGTAGGCCACGCCGGTGGGGTCGCTCGTGGACAGCAGCACTATGTCGCAGGGCAACGTCTCGTTGGCCACCACGCGCACCACCTCGCCCACCTGTATGTCCTTCCACCGCTTGGGCCGGAACACGCCGCCCACCAGCACCGACGCCGTGCGGCTGTTCTCGGTCTTGTCCGACAGGTGGCGCCTCCAGTCCTCGTACGCGTCCTTGACCGCCGTCACACCGAGCACGAACGCCAGCGGCAGGATGGACGCGGCCGGCGAGAACACGCCGAGCTGCGGCACCTGGTTCAGCGCCGCCAGGATCAGGAAGTACACGTAGGCCACCCGGTGGAACTGCTCGTAGAGGTTGCGGGGGATGAAGGTGAGGACGGAGTACTTGGTGGTGTGGACTGAATTGTCGGGTAGCCTGGCCGGCGGCGCGCTCGTGCGCTCCGCGTCGTTGATGTACACGAACCGCGCGGCCTCGTCGCGGAGGTCGCAAAGCGAGCCGAAGCGCTCCGACGCGGACCGCCTCGTTGACACCCGCGCGACGCCGGCGGGGGTTCCGATCCTGGAGCCGGCGCGCTGGAACTGGAAGCTCTCGAACGACGACATGCTGGACTCGGCTTTGGAGCCCGACCTGATGTCGGCTGCGAAGGTGACCGACGGCGAGTCGGCCATGAGGGACCGCAGCGACGGCGACCGCCTGGTGGAGTTCGCTGGCGAGTGCCTCAGTATCGGCGACGGCACCGGGTCCGGCAGCCTGGCTGGGGCGTCCATGCTTGCTGCTCCCGCCGCTTCCTCCGTCTGTTGCGGCTGCAGGGGCGGAGTGGACGGCGGCTGAAATGGCCGATCGGGTCGCATGCTGCCGTACTCGATCGTAGTTTGTACTTACTGCCAACTGAGCAGCGCGCAGATAAGGTTGGATTCAGCGAGGCAGGGAACAAGAAGGGATCATCACTCAACTTTGTCCGGGCTGGAGTTCACGAGAAAAGCTGCCAAGTTTTTGGAGGGATCGCTTGGTCGTTTGCAGGGGACGGGCGGGGAGTTCGAAGCGAGAGAGCTCAAGCGTGATGACGCCGAGTTGCTTGCGGGAGAGGGGGAGGAGAGCTCAAGTGCTGTGGAGTGGACGTGGATGTCTTCCGGAGCAGGAAGAGAGGTGAGAGCGTGAGGTACTTGTAGGTGGTACGGGGGAAAAGAAGAGGTAATGGCTGGCTGGCGGGTGCACGAATTGGTCCGGAAGGCGTCAGCGTTTGATTTTGCGCTGGTCCAGGCGGCGCGTGGACACGGTTCACGGCACTAGAAACAGGGTACGGGTATGTCTGTATAGGGTTAAAAATGCGACGGTTACCTTTCGAAATACACAGTAACCGATTTTACTGCTCCAATTCGGTTTCATAATACGCTCGGTAATCGAATTTGAATTAAAAATTCAAATCAATTTTTAAAAAACTCAAAAAATTTAGAAAAAATTTCATAAAAAATTAGAGGTAATTTTAAGATTATCTGTGAAAAGAATTTTTTTTAAAAAAATATCATTTGTATAAGCAAATAGCCGCTCAAAGATTAGGAGTTTGTAAAAAGACCGAAAATGATTAAAAGGCCGAAACGGGTCAAATGCATAGTGCAATCAGCCTGTTTTAGCCCAGCTCAAATGGATAAGGGAAGTTGGCGTTTAGCTCGCATTGGTGCACATCTTACTTTACCCTCGTGTTTGTCCACAGCAAAAATCGAAGAATCGTCGCCCAGTCGGCCAGATCCGCGACAGTCCGGCGGAAATCCGGTGTTGAAGCTTTGGTTATCGAGCGATTAGCGTCAGTAACTGATCGTATTTGAGGGGTCACCGTTCGCTTTCGAAGAGCAGTGCGGAGCGCCTGACGTCGAGCGATTTTTGAAGATCTTTGTTCGGTAACCGCCTATTTACTAGCGATTTTTCATGATTCGTTCGGTAATCGTTCTTAGGAGGTCGGTAGTTTATTGTGTGGTCGATTAGGACGATTTAGTGGTTGATTCGCTCGGTTATTGACTATTTACTAGGATTTTTTATGTAATTCGTTCGGTAATCGTTCTTAGGAGGTCAACATTTCGTTGTGTGATCGATTAGGATGATTTAGTGGTTGATTCACTCGGTTATTGACCCTATTGCGTCGGTTTTTAGCCCGATGTGCACGGTTGTTACCTTGTACTGGTAAGGGTTGTTAATATTGGTCAAGTTAATTGTTTCTTCAGACATTTATGCATGACTAGCAACATGACAACACATGTTTATCAATTTAACATGTATATACATAATTATTAGTAGGTTAACCATTGAGCTTTCTTCTTCCAACAGAGACAATACAAACTAATCGATGACAGATAGAGATGTGGTGTGGCAACACGAGAACAATTTGGCCCTGAGGTTTGGGTGCACTTACTGCAATAAGAAAAAGAAAGGCGATGGTGCCACAAGGTTGAAAGAACATTTGGCAGGGCGTGGATCAAATGTTATACATTGTGATATGGTGCCTTCAGATGTGCATGATTATTTTAGGCGTAAGCTGGATAGGGCAAGAGATAAGAGGAAGGAAAAGGCTGAGGAGAGGTTTTGGAGGCAAGAGTCAGTAAGAGTTCAGGTAGATTTGACAAGCGATAATGAGGAGACGGAAGAGGAACAGGTGCAACGTGTCATGGCTCAATCTAGGGAGGAGGAAGAGTTTAGGAGGTGGGTAAGTGAGTCATATGAGTATGGAGGTGGCAGTGGAAGTGACAGATGAGGTACTGTGTTAAAGAGGATGCTTAGGAGAGCATCTTCAATCAGGGAGCCACCACTAAATGTTAGAGATTACAATGTTTCCGTAGCAAAAACCCCTGTGCAGCAGAGGATTGACACCGGGTCATGGAGTGCGAAGGGAAAGAAAACGAAGGAAGCTATTGGTTTGGCATGATGCAAATTTCTCCATACTTCAGGTATTCCTGGTAGAAGGGCTGATGGCGTATTCTTTGTTGCTGCAGTGAAAGAAATACAGAAATATGGTGAGTGATTAAGTTTGTAATGAATTTATTATTATCTTATTTCTTTCTTTTTGACTTATGACCATCTATTCTATAACAGACGATGGTGTACTGTCGGTGAATCAGGAACCAAGGGTCCCCGAATCCCGAGGCCAGGCCAGCAATCCGCCACGTGGTGCCATCCCGCGAGGTAACCTCCGCGAGGTAAAAAAGACTAAGTCCTGAGAGAGGGCGCTCGGGGCCACAGTCAGTGGTCCCCGAGTACCCGGGTTCCTTGATGATCTGCGAAGACTAAAGTGACTAGGGAGAAAGTGCTCGGGGAGGTGAAAGTGACCCCCGAGCACCCAAGTCCCCCGACGACCAGGAGAACCGAGTACGGGAAGAGGTGTGCCCGGGGCTGCGAGCAGTAGCCCCCCGGGCACCCGAGTACCCCGAGGACTCAAGGAAGGTAGTTCCGGGAGAGAGTGCTCGGGGCTGCGAGCAGTGGCCCCCGAGCACTCGGTTCCCTAAGGATCAGTACAGTCAAGACCGGGAGAGAGTGCTCGGGCCGTGAACAGTGGCCCCCGAGCACTCGGTTCCCCGAGGACCAAGAAAGGGTGTTCTCGGGAGAGAGTGCTCGGGGAGGCGAACAGTGACCACCTGAGCACTCGGATCCCCAACGACCCAGGAAGCCCCTCCGACAGTGGCCCCCACAAGGGTCCAGCGATGAGGTGTCAGCCAGTGAAAGGCCCGAGGTCGCATTTAAGAGCGCGCGTGGCCCATCACCTCCAACTGCTCCCGTCACGCTCGATGTCAGTTTCTGCCATATTCTGGCAGAAGGGCGTGGGGACATTTAATGCACGGGTCCCATCCCGCGCTATCCGGCGCACCTCGGGATAGTGTCGTGAGGCCCGAGGTGTTCCGTCTGCCGCGCTGCTGTGGTAGCCAAACAAGACAGGGCGGGCACGTCGGGCCGCTCTATGGCTGCCCGGT
Organism: Phragmites australis; assembly: GCF_958298935.1. Lineage (NCBI taxonomy): Eukaryota > Viridiplantae > Streptophyta > Magnoliopsida > Poales > Poaceae > Phragmites > Phragmites australis. The sequence continues at coordinate 16,217,747 of NC_084923.1, forward strand.
GGGCCCTCTCCACGGCGCCCGTTGCCAGTGCCATCATGACGACTGAAGACCGGGCGTAGTTTTCGGTCTTCGGTATTTTCCTCCCTCCTCCTCTTCCGCGGGGGTTCTGCGGGCCGTCGCGGGGTCCGTCTCTGGCGGTGGGTCGGCTTGGGCACTCACTGTACGCGCGCTCCCGTGCCGGCCTTGGTCTCTGGGCTCCAGCGCCCGGGTGCCCATCGCCGGCGGCGGGTCGGCTTGGGCACTCGTTGTAGACCCGCTCGAGTGCCGGCCTTGGTCTCCGGGTTCCAGAACCGCAGATGCCCCATCCTCCGCAACATCGAGCCCAAGCAGATCAAGGTCTGGTTCCAGAACCGTAGATGCCGCCTCCGTCGCGGGCCGCGCGCCGGATTGTTGGCCGCCTCGGCCTCCCTCCTTTGCGCCGCCCGCCGGCGGCCACTGCAGCAGAGGCGACAGCGACGACAAGGACGTCGACGTAGGAACAAAAATCCGGGGGTGTTTTCCTTTGTCCCCCGGCACTATCACCGCCCCACTGCCAGCGGCGCCTCCTCCACCAGCCTGGCGGCTGCTGCCTGTGGCAGCCCCACGGCCGGCCTGCGGCCTGCTGCCTGCGGCACCCGCGCCACTGGCCTGCGGCCTGCAACCCGTGGCGCTCGAGCCATCGGTCTGCGTCGGGCTGCCTGCGGCCCCCTTTTCGCTCATCTGCGTCCTGCTTCTGGCGGCGTCCCCGCTAGAGGCACTCAGAGCATGACCGGTTGCCTCATCCACCCCGGGAATCTGGATAGTCCCGGCCTTCCGGCGTCCTGGCCGGTCGACCAACCCTTAGGCGTCGAACTCGGGTAGCGTCGCTTGCAGCGCCACCCGCTTCGGGTCAGCGCAGAGCGCCAGCTCCTTCCAGGGAAGCTCCGCCCGGGCCAGGTCATCCACGCCGGTCACCACTCGTAGCAGCCCCCTCAGCGCCGCATCGTCTAGGTCCCACTCCGCACCGATCTGGGTCCTGGTGATGTCCTGGGGGCCCGTGTATACCCAGCAGGGCAGGACCCACTCCCGCAGAGGTGCCAGGCGGCGGCGTAGATAATCCACCACCACCATCACCGAAGTGAGGCCGGCATGGGGTAGGAAGTCGATGCGATCCAGGACCGGATCCATCCGCTCGTCCGCCTGCGGCGGCGCCTCCCAGGTTGACCTCTAGGGCTCCGCCGCCCTCTCCGGCAACGTCAGGAGATCGTGAGGACTGACTTCGATGTAGAACCAGTCGCGCCGCCAGTCGTCCCATTTGCTCCGTAGCACCTGGGGAATGTACTGCTCTCCCAGGCCATCCCGCAGCCGAAAATTGCAGCAGCCGGCGACGTCGGCGGTGGAGAAGCCCCTCTTCTTCCCGGCTGGCTGCAGCATGAAGAAATGTCGGAAGAGCGACACCGACGGCGGCACCCCCACGAACATCTTGCAGAGGTGGGCGAAGACCGCCAAAGAGATGACGGAGTTTGGGCTGAGGTGCACCAGCTGGATCCCGAACATGTCGAGGATTTGGAGGAAGAAGGTCGAGAACAGCGGCACTAGCCCGGCCGCCACGAAGGAGGTGAAGAGGACGATGCGCTCCGGCCGGTCCTTCACTGGCGGGAAGCTCACCGACCTCACCACCGAGGCCTCCCGCTGGCCTTCGGGCACCATCAACTTCCGCACTTTATCTATCGCCTCCTCGTTCACGAGTCGGGACTCCGGCAGCACGCTGTCGGGTGTCTTGTCACGGCGGCTTCCTCCCGCTCTCGGCATCTTGTCAGGGTGCTGGGTTCGGCCTCAGTGACGACGAAGGGCCCATCCGCAGTCTCTAGGCCATTACTTGCCAATGGGCCCGGGGGCTGCTGTCGGTGAATCAGGAACCAGGGGTCCCCGAATCGCGAGGCCAGGCCAGCAATCCGCCACGTGGCGCCATCCTGCGGGGTGACCTCCGCGAGGTAAAAAAGACTAAGTCCCTGGAGTGGGCGCTCGGGGCCACAGTCAGTGGTCCCCGAGTACCCGGGTTCCCCGATGATCTGCAAAGACTAAAGTGACCAGGAAGAAAGTGCTCGGGGAGGTGAACAGTGACCCCCGAGCACCCAAGTCCCTCGATGACCAGGAGAACCGAGTACGGGGAGAGGTGTGCCCGGGGCTGCGAGCAGTAGCCCCCCGGGCACCCGAGTACCCCGAGGACTCAAGGAAGGTAGTTCCGGGAGAGAGTGCTCGGGGTTGCGAGCAGCGGCTCTCGAGTACTCGGTTCCCCGAGGATCCGTACAGTCAAGACTGGGAGAGAGTGCTCGGGCCGTGAACAGTGGTCCCCGAGCACTCGGTTCCCCGAGGACCAAGAAAGGGCGTTCTCGGGAGAGAGTGCTCGGGGAGGTGAATAGTGACCACCCGAGCACTCGGATCCCCGATGACCCAAGAAGCCCCTCCGACAGTGGCCCCCACAAGGGTCCAGCGATGAGGTGTCAGCCAGTGAAAGGCCCGAGGCCGCATTTAAGAGCGCGCGTGTCCTCACCTTCAACTTCTCCCGCCACGCTCGATGTCAGTTCCTGCCATATTCTGGCATAAGGGCGTGGGGACATTTAATGCACGGGTCCCATCCTGTGCTATCCGACGCACCTCGGGATAGCGTCGTGAGGCCCGAGGCGTTCCGTTTGCCGCGCTGCTGTGGCAGGCGAACAAGACGAGGCAGGCACGCCGGGCCGCTCTGCGGCTGCCCGGTGGGCCCTCTCCACGGCGCCCGTTTCCAACGCCATCATGACGATTGAAGACCGGGCGCGGGGCGCGTTTTCAACCCCCGTCACTTCGCGCAGAGGCCATGATGACGCCCTTTCCATTTATGGCACCTTGGAACTTGTGCCCTCACATTCGGGGCATGCTACCGCCGGTGGGTATTTAAAGCAGCCAGCAGCGCGGACAGAAAAAGCCTCTGGAGGTCTGAGAGAGTTAATTGGAAGGCGACGCTCGAACTCTCAGACAAGCGCACTCAGAGCCAATGAACACACACACACAGATCGAAGAACACCTTCGTACGAGTATAGAAACTAAAGAACAAGGAGCCCCAGGCTCGAGGATAGACAGACATTCTTGTAACTAGCACATTCCTGAAAGACATTCTCAGGGCATTTATAGCATCCACACAGGAGTAGGGTGTTACGTGCAGTGCGGCCCGAACCTGTCTAAAAATTCCCCAGCGTATTTACTCTTTTCTACATTAGATCATTCCACCCCACCAGCCATCGCATTCATATCCATTTATTTCTCCAGCAAACATATTCAGAATCATCCCCCCGACCGAATCTCTAAAAAGGGTCCCTCAGGATCCCTGCGACAGGAGCTAACCCTCCGACATGTACCATCTCCATCTAGTCGGGATATAGATGGTAAGTACATGGACGAGAACGAGAGTGCATTGAAGAAGATATTTGGCAAGTGGAAGCTAGAATGGCCAGAGTATGGTGTGATCATCATGTGTGATTCTTGGACTGGACCGACGCATATGAGTATTATTAATTTCCTTATATATTGCAATGATTGTATGACGCATATGAGTATGGTGCGACTGGCTACAGTCAAGATGGAAAGTATTTGAACAAGGTACATTATTTTGCTGAGTTGGTAACATAGTATTTCAATTGTTGCATATTTATTTGGTTGATTTGTTTATGCAGGAGATAAGAGCAGTGGTCAATGATTTAGGGCCACAAAATATTGTGGAGATCGTGACTGATAACGGGTCTAACTATAAGAAGGCTTGTCAGGTTCTCAAAAGAGAATATCCTGCTATCGCGTGGCAGCCTTGTGTGGCGCATACGATAAATTTATTGTTAAAATCAGTTGGTGAATTTAGATAACACGACATTATCATTCAAAGTGTAAGGTCCATATCGCGATAGCTGTACAATCATTCAAAGCTACATGAAATGATGAAGACCCCGATTGGTTGAGAGTTGGTGAGGTAGAATGCCACAAGATTTGGCACAAACTATCTATTTCTTGAAATCTTTCTATACCGAAAGGATATGTTCATGCAATGGATGACATCTAGTGAGCTCCAGTAGTCTCGCTACATTAGTTCTGATATTGGGAGATATGCACATAGTTACCTATCCAGCTTACCATGGTGCGACAATCTTAAAATGGTTGTCGATTCCATTCAGCCATTGTATGCCTTCCTCCAATTTGCTGATCAAGACAAGGTGCCAACATTGAGTGAGGTGCTCCCGAGATACATAGTTGTCAAGTAGGAGTACGATTCGTTGTATTACAATGATAGGGATTCTTTTGAAAAGTACATGACAATTATCGATCGCAGAATGCATGATCTAGCGAATGAGACCTATATGAATACTGGTGATACACTCCTACCACTTACATTGTTATTGTACTAATGCTTATGGTACTAATGCTTTGATCATGAACTTGCAGCGGCCGCATTGAACCCCCGCACACACTACGCGTATGGCACGTGTCCAAACTTGTTCGAACATCTCTGAGAGGCATTCGAGAGGATGATCGATGTTAGTATTACCGCGGAAGCACTTATTGAGGTTGAAATATGTAACACCCTGATTTTTAAATTTTGCAATTCTTTAAATTTTTCCTAGATTTAATTTGAGTTTAAACAAATAGCATAGGATAAAACTTAATTTCTAAATGTTAAATTCAAATTTGAATTAGGATTATTATTTGCTTGAATGCATTCATGCTGGAGTTAGGCATTTAGGTTTTTGTTTGTCTTATTTGAATTGTTTGCTTGAGAATAGATTTAGCAATGTTTAGAAAATAATAGAAAATAGTTTTGGAAAAAGAGAAAGAAATAAAAAGAAAAGAAAAGATTAAAACTCCCTCCTGGGCCGCCCTTCCTCCTTCGGCCCACTCTTCTATGCCGGCCCATTCCTTTCCCCGCCTCACGCCACTCCTCCTGGGTCGCGCCGTGCGCCCGAGCTGGCCCAGCCAGCCGCACGCGCCTGCGAACGCACCTTCCGTCGTGCCGCCTTCGCCCGAGCCTCTGCCATGTGGGTCCCGTGGGTCAGAACCGTCTTCTACCTCCAGAAGGAGTCCGAACCGAGCACGAGACCAGGACCGGCTGTCGAATCCCGCTCGAATTCGAGCCCTATCCAAGGGGGAAAACATCTGGAAGCTCGTCCCATGATTCTCGTGATCTTTTGCCAGCTTATCTCCATCGAATCCGTGTTTAAATGGGGAAAATCGAGCTCGAATTTGCGCCGCCGCCCTCTTTCTTGGCGTGCGTGCCACGGACTCCATGATTCCGTCGCCTATAAATAGCACCCGACGCCCCTTTGTCCCATCTCGCCAAAAACCGCTGCCTCCCATGCTCTTCATCGCCGAATCACCGAGAGCCTGCCGCCGCCGCCATTAGAGCCGACCGAGCTCGCCAACTCGTCGATTTCGTCGCGCTTTGCCGCCGACTAGCCGCCCCGAAGCTTCTACAGCGCCTCCCGAGCACGCCCCTGCCCTCTCCTTTGCCTCTGGGTCACCGGAGACCACACCCCGAGCTTCCCCGATGCCTTCGTCGACGCCGGCCAGTTCCCGTGCCGTTCCAACCCCGGTAAGCCCTAAAACGAGCTCCCTATGCCCGCCTCACCGTGTTACGAGGACCAACGCTGGCGACAAGGTCTGCGCCGATCTCCGGCGAGATCGCCGCCGTGATCCCCTCGGCTCAGCCGTGTTCATCCTCTCAGCAGCCCCTCCCTCTCTGAGCCGTCCGATCTAGTCCGAACGGCCGAGATTAGATCGCACCTATACCTCTTCAGTAGCCAGTAGCAAGTCGCCACGTGTCGTCTCTTTAAACACAGTCAGCACCTTAGTCACGTCACCCTGCCACATCAGTGCCACATGTGCGCCACATCAGCCATTATGCCCAGTCATCTACCCAGTCAGCAATTCAAGCTTTTCCAGTACAAAGATAAATCCAAAAATTCCAGATAATTCTTTTAATTGGCAATTTTGCAGAAAGACCCCTAGACTTCTCTGTAATTACCTAAAAGCCCCTGTCTTTTTACAGTTTAGTCCCTGAACTTTTTCATATTTACAAATAGGTCCCTCTGTTTTTACAAATAGGCCCCTCTATTTTTACAAAAAGGTCCCTATACTTTTCCATAATTACAATTAAGTCCTTTTCTTAATTAAAATAAACCCTAATCTTGTTTTTAGTGTATCTTTTCCGTCGTAGCTCCGATTTAAGCGATTCTTGCGCCGATAGATTCGTTTCTCCGAGCTCTATCTTTCTAGTTAGGTTTTGTCTTATTGTTTCTCTGGTTTGTACTCTGTTCTTAGTATGTTTTGTTTATGTACTTTGCCGGTTATTGTGCGATTAGTCGTCAACGCCCCGGATCAGTTTGAAGAATATCAAGACCAGGAGCAAAAATACACTGAGCAGCAGCAAGGAGAAGGTAAGTGTCCTTGATCATATTGAACCTATGTTTTTAAATGTTTTGTTTTACAAAATTGCATGCAATGTCTGTCAATATGATGGGTAGTCACCTATGTTAGGGTTTTCTCTAGATTTTCCCTTATCATCCCTTGGAACCTAGATGGTTTATAGTTAGGTGTCTTTTATGGGTAGATTGCTTAGCCATGCTTTTGGGATATTGGGAAGTGTCATATACTTGATTAATGAACATATGCAACAATAGTGGTTAACTGGTTAATGATCTAGCAACATGGAACCTTATGCCTTGAGCAAGGTAGTTTTGATGGTTGTCATGGTTATGACGTTGGTTTAGTGTTTGCTCAAGTAACCTAAGTAAGGACCGGTTCATGGAGCGACAACCCGAGAAGCTCCGTACAAACACGAGACTGATATGGGAAAGCTTAGCCGATTAATTAGGGTTCTTCCAGTGTTGTGTGGGCCAGAGGGGAGGCGTGGATAAGAGAAGGTAATTCTCAGAAACCACATGGCACAAGAGGGGGCTTCTAGGTGGCAGCACCTAGCGGTGAAACCTGGAGTGTTCGTGACACATACTGGGAGGATTCTTTGTAAAGGCTTCGTAGTGATCTCTTGGCAACACACCACTGGCGTGTGTATAGTGCTTGGCCGGCATTGCAACATGGAGACTTTAGTCATCTGCTTGCAGGTGATGAAATCACGACTCGTAAAAAAGTTGTACAACCTCTGCAGAGTGTAAAACTGTTATAACAGCCGTGCTCACGGTCATGAGAGACTTGGATCCTCACATGATTAGTTGGTGGTGGAATGGTTATGAGCTTGGTTATGGTTCTAGTACAGGGAGTACTAGATGGTTATAGTTTTGGTTATAGTACAGGGAGTACTAGACGGTTATGGTGTGCAAGGTGGGGAGCCTTGTATGCTGGGTATTGGACTGTATGGGTTACATTCACTTAATAAATGTCTAATGCTTTTGAGTCCAAATATGTTTTCTTTACTTGCATTTACGCAAAAATACCATGTGATAGCCTATTCTTGTTGAAAGCCTGCATATCATTATTTTCCCACACTTGCTGAGTACTCCATGTGCTCACCCTTGCTATCTCCCACAATACATATACTGCTCAGTGGAAGACTTTCAAGACTTTCAAGATGATGACCTGGTGATCTAGGAGTGTGTCTTCCAGTCAGTGCCTGTGGAGCGCTTGGTCGCCGATGCTTTCATTCCGCTGCCGTCGTTTAATAGTTATAGATTGGTTAGTAGAGTTGTTTAGGTGAAGACTTTGTGTAAGAGTTTGACGACTGTAAGCTAAAGTATTGCTTTTGTTACTTCACCTGTGACGTCCTTATGTGTGTTGAACATCCTGGGCACACATAAGCCGCATCTGGTTTTGGCCGTTAAAACCGGGCGTGACAAAATATATCGGACAAAGTCTTTGTCGTTCGCTTGTCCGCTCGCTTCACGAATGGCTTGTGACGGCAGGACTCAACCTGATACGAATTGCGTTGACATATCTAACCGTTGCATCACTTTATCTACTTTTCCAAATGTTATATCACTTTACCTACTTGTAGCATAATGGTGATCTATGTTTGGTTCGTCTACACCTACACTAACGACGCTTGCTAGGCGTCTAGTGTCTCAGTGCGCTTCATCTAGTGGGTGTGAGAGGAACTGGAGTACATTTGTATTTATCCACATAAAAGTTCGCAATCGCTTAAGCTACAAGAAGCTCCATAAGTTGGTATATGTCAATTATAACCTGAGAATACAGAATAATTTGGATGTAGACATCAAGTTGACTACTGATGATGATTCATTTCAGCAGCTTATGGAGCTCATATTGAACGAGGAGAATAATCCGCTCTGTGACTGGATGGAGGCCGGTAGATCAAATGGTGCCCCAGAGCTTGATGAGGACAACACAGACAGTGACATATCCCTGCCAACTCACCTGGTGATAGACACAGTGAACGCACAAGATTTGCAATGGTGGGCTACTAAAGTGGTAGGTGACACACACACAGGAAAGAGGAAGAAGAAAATGGCGCATCCAAAGAAGAGCAAGAATACTAAGGGTAAGGGTAAAAGACAAGTGCAAAGTGACGAGAACACGGATAGTGAACCAAAGAGCCCAACTTACCAAGTATCGAATGACAGCAGTATAAAGATAGATAGCGATGACGATGACGGTCAGGGAGGTGATGTTCCTCCATGCCCATCCTCTGTTGTTTCTCCCATGCAATTCACTAGTGAGAGTCAATTAGCCACAATTTGTGGAAGGAACTCAGGCAGCTACTATGATATCAAGCATTACCCCTCTACTGATGTGGAGTACAACGGGAAAAGAGTGTTACAGCGTGCTTTCTTTGCATTCGCCGCAACTATCAAAGCATTTCGATATTGCCGACCCATCATATGCCTAGATGGAACATTCTTGACTAGGAAGTACAAAGGGCAGATATTGTCTGCAATTGGGGTCGACGGTAACAACTAAGTCCTGCCATTAGGGTTTTCTTTCGTGGAGAGTGAGAACAGGGACAGCTGGTATTGGTTCCTAGAGCGGGTCAAACATGCTATTGTTCTTGACCGACCAGATGTGTGTCTCATTCATGATAGATATGCAGGATTGTTGCAGGCTTTGCTGGATATGCAACATGGTAGTGTTCGACGAGGTGTAGCAGCACAGTGGTCCGACCTCAAAAGCAAGTGGTGCATGCGCCATATGGGTGCGAACTTCTACAGACAGTTTAAAAACAAAGAGTTGATGAAGCTTTTCAAAAAATTGTGCAGTCAAAACCAACAACGAAAGTTCAATGCGCTATGGACAAGACTTGATGACTGACTCTAAAACAAACTGCGGAGGCTGCACCTAACGGTGATGAACCAATAGCTCTCGGACCTCTTCCAACAAATACTCCGCAGATAGTAAGGAGATCAGGCTCATCTATTAGGAGCTTCTCACAGTGAATACGTAATGAGCCAAATGAAAAATGGGCTCTGTTGTACGATAGTGGTGGTGCAAGGTATGGAGTAATGACTACAAATCTTGCAGAGGTTTATAACTGGGTCATGCGAGGAATGAGGTCCCTACCACTAGTTGGAATTGTAGAAGGCATTTTGCATGGGACTTGTAAGTATTTTATTGATCGGTATGCAGCTGCTAAGATTGTAATGGAGGACAATCGTATGCTTTACGGACGGATGCTATATGAGTACATGGAGAAGGCCAATAAGAAGGCCCACATGCATCGCGCAAATCAAGAGGGGACTGCGGAGCACAGGTTCAGTGTCCTATGCCGGGATAAGGGTCGGAGGGGGAGGGGGGTAGACGTGAGCGGCATGTTCAAGAGTGTGTGCTAAGGATTAGGACATGCATCTATAGTTGTCAGAAGCCACAATTACTCCACAAACCTTGTACACACATCATAGCTGCGTATGCGGAGCACCATATGCTTCCCAGGCAATATGTTTCAAAGTATTTTATGAAAGATCAAATACTCAACACCTGGAATCATGAGATGTATGGTTACGGCATTGTTGACACTTTTACAAGTAATCCAGGGCCTGCAAGAATATATGTGCCTGATTTGGAAAAGATGAAGAACGCACCTAGCCGAAGAAAAACTCGTCAGATTCGCAATGATATGGATGAATCCGAGGCTGGCCCTAGGGTCAAGCGATGCAGTCAGTGCAATGAAATAGGTCACACGTACAAGTATTGTCCTAAAAATGCACCTGGTGATGCACCTGTTGTCTAGGTGAGTTTTATGGTGCGTTGTGCTTGATTTGTACCATTTGAACCTTTGTTTGTAGGTCACTATCGCAGTGCGTTAATGTTGCATATAGTGATATAGCGAATTTGCATTCAAAGTATATTGTTACTGTCTATATCTAACAATGCATTAATGTACATGTCTTTGAAATGCAGATATGGCGGACCCTGTGACCCCCAAGCTTCTAGACCCTACAGTGGACAAGAAGCATCGCAGCTTCTTATCCGCCGAGCACCAGACGGAGCTAGGAGTGTTTCGACCACGAGGCCCTGGAGAGCTGCTCACGATAGACGAGCGATGGAAGCACAGGTACTTCGATAATTTCATACGAAATTGCTATATCACTGATGTAATTCCATATTATTGATATATTGCAATACTTGTAGGTTGGCAGCGGCAGAACTCCTACCGCTTTGCCGGTTGGTCGAGGCCCGATCGATGGAGAACCCTGAGGCAGCGGCGCGTCGTTTCTACTTTGACCGGTCGCTGATAGCAACCCTGGTCGACCGATGGAGGCCGGAGACACATATGTTCCATCTCCCGTGCGGCAAGATGACCCCGACCTTGCAGGACGTAGCCTACCTCTTAGGCCTACCTTGTGCAGGAGCTACGGTTGGGGTCATCGATATGGATGCTGACTGGATCAACATCAAGCATCAGCGCTTTGGCCCAGTGGAGCGGAAGGCGGACGCACCCCCCTACGTGCCTGATTTCTTGTCCGATGCACAAGGGCCAACGAAGAAGTGGATCCTACAGTTTCAGGTTCGGTACAATACAACCTATCATTTACTATTCTAGTATGTAGCAATGATCATTTTTGACACCAGTCATATTTGCATCCGGCGTACATACACCCCCATGCCAATGCATACGCAGTCTCCAGGCATTTGGAGGCCTTTCTGCTATGGTTGTTTGGGTGGGTTGTGTTCACCAGTGGCCAAGGCCACCTGGTTGCGAGGACGCTTGTGCCGTACGTCAGGTTGATAGCGGAAGCTGATAGGGAGGAGGTACCGCAGTTTAGTTGGCATCCGATGTATCAGGTGCTCTGCAACGCGTGCACGAAGAAAGAGCCACTAGCCACTTTTGCCGGGTGTCCACTTCTTCTGCAGCTGTGGTCATACGAGTGTTTCATCATAGGCAGGCTGGTGGTGGACCACTCCCCGTACCCTGAGGAATGGTACATCGAGCCGGACGAGGACGCGCCTACTATGGCCTCGATGTGGTGCCGTCGTCGGGTACGTATTTTATATTAACACTTTCCTTCGCAAGCTTTTTTCCCTCTAATGATTTGTAACGATGTTTGTCACGCAGCCAGACTAGGCGCATGAGCAGCCTCGTAGTGCTTACGAGTATTTTCGGACCCAGTTCGACAGGCTATGTCCGGACGATGTGGTCTGGGAGCCTTACAACATCTTGGCCGTGCAGGATTGGGTTTGTCACCATTCGAGCCATACTACAGCACAACAGCCTGGCCTTCTCCTGCTGCACCGGCATACCACGCAGGTACAATTATACAATTTTTACTACTACTTCCAATACCATATTGTTCATATCCAACATAATTATTTGTTCGTAAGCCCCTTCAGCCAGTACACATGGACGCCAGCAGAGCCTTCATAGTCCTCCTACCATAGTCAGGAGGATGAGGCTGGCCCGGACGCTGCATACAACCTTGTTCGTGACTTCTTCGGGAGCACACCTGACTATGATGTTCTCCAACGGTCCCAGGTACCCAGTGCTCCCCTTCGGACACAGCCCACGTAAAACCAGGCCTCGACACCGGTGCTCCCTACTAGGCCTACCAGACACGTCAGTCCACCCGACCCCCTCACCTACCCCAGGAGTCACGTGAGGGTTAACCAGCGGCATCGGGACCACGATGGGGCACACGGGCGACGGCAACGAGGGAGGCAGCAGTAGAATTTTAGATTTTATGTAACTTACATATGCATATTCGCTTTGCGATGTACTCCTACGTATTCAGACACGTTTACTCTTTATGGTCCACTTAGCATGTCGTAACTGCATTTCGTATTCCAAAACGATGGCATCCTAGTTGCATTTCTTAATCTGACATGACCACAAGCTACATTCTGTCGTCGTCATTATATCTTACAAAACAACTTATACAACGAGTGATACCTCGCTTCCTCTGTTGGGAGTGTTACTTTAATCAAAAAGTGACCACACTACTGAACTTTAACCATGACATGACAACACATGCCTCCTTGTGCAGGCTTTAAACAAGAAGTGACAACACTACCCAGCTTTTTCCAAACAATAAATGACAACACAGGTACCAATAAATATGGAATCTCTGACCATCATCAATGACACAACTTTCCCATTCTTCACGATGGAATTCGATGCTCCTGCCACCAGCTGCGCCTCTGCACTCACTCCTTTCTTCAAGAGCGAATCCAATGCTCCTGTCTCCCCCAACCATAAATAGCCGAACCTCCTTACATTGATGCACCACTCATTTCTCAGATCTCTCAAGTGCAATGTCTTCTTCAGCTCCATCAAGCCCACCAAAGAAATATTGGGGGACTACCATACCTGAAGGTCTCGAACCACCAATGTGCTTCTGTGGTGACATTTGTAAGCTCCGCGAGTCGCAGGACATCTCATACACCTATTGGTTGCGCTTCTTCATGTGTGCCAACTACGAGTATGACAAGCCTCAACATGCAAGAAATGGTTATCGATCGGTATGACAACAGATATCAGCATCATCTCTTTCGATTTTGCACCCTGTTTTACTAACCGCTCATCTTGTTCCATTTGTTCAGTCCCCTCCACCGCTATGTGATTTTATTCAATGGCTCGATAATGAGCAAAATGACGCACAGAAGCAGTGGGTCGACATGAACATGAGGTGGAGAAGGGAAGCGTACGCACGTCGGGAGTATGAGCAACAGCAAGAGGAACTTCGCCTCAAGCGGGAGGAAGAAGAGCGCATGAGGAAGACAGCGCACGACCGTACCGTGGCTCAGACTCGGGAGGCTGAGAGGGAAAGGAAGCGGGAGAGAGCCCGCCGTGCTAAGGCGGCAGGTTCCGATGCCCTCCGAAAGGGAAAGTATCCTAGATGCACTCAGTAGAGAATATCTAATGTAACCCGACATACTTTCACTCCCTAAGGCATGTTATGATTAAGATCGACGCACTAATAAGTAGATCTTAGTACGAACCGTACATGCCAACTTTGTTTCCTCATCGTGTTGTCGCGGTTATAGTCTTATGTAATATTTTCAACCTATGTTTAATACTATGTTTGTCGTCGTTCGCACCCCATACCCACGTAATATGCTGCGAGTGCTAATTACTGATTTTTATTCTCTGACTATTACATAACCTTCTCTAAATTTAAATTCCAAATTTTCTTAAAGCCCTTTTTTATTTCTTGAATTACACAAAAAATAATATTTTTAGGGGAAAAAAGACCCTAACCGCCTCCTCAGAGGGTAGCAAGGAGCTAACCGCCCTCGCCCCTAAGAGGGCGGTTAGCCCCCTTGCCGCCCTCTGAGGGGGCGGTTAGGTCTGCCGTCCTCTCAGAAGGCTGCAGCTCCGAGAGAGCTGCAGCCGTCTAGTTTTGCAATTTCTCCCATAAAGAATCTATTTATTTAAATTTTTAATAAAACATATAAAAAAGAACTCTTGCGTTGGCTCAGGCCAACTCCATAATGCCATCCGCCACAACAAGCCAACAACACGAGCAGACCGTGTCCTCGCCGTGCATCCGAAGCCCAAGACACCCACGATCGTGCCCCTTCGACAAACGCCGCGGATCTCTGCTCCAACCCAAAAGACAGCCAACCAGACGCATGCATTTTTAGTACTGGAGCCAACCCCCCGCATGACCTCGTCGCCGGGACGCGCTGCTACGTGTGAACTGAACATCCTTTGAACAAAGTTCAGGGGTCGAAGAGGCACAAATTGCACCTGCTGCCCTCGGGTCGAAGCAAATCAACGCCGCTTGGGTAGGACAGCCGAAGTGCCGTAGGTGGACACGAAGCACATGTTTAAGCAGAGAACAATACCAAACCATCGCCGAACGCAACAGAAATTGAACAAGTCATCAAGGCATAAGCATATTAAACATAGCCATCGATTCTTAATGTAAGGATTCATAACAGACCCATAGTTAGCCTAATGCGTGTGTCACATGCAAAGCAAGCACCGTCAAACCAAACTCCCGTCTAGGACGACTACTGCGCATGGATGCTGAGTTTTACATGCTGCTATGATACGTTACAAAAGGGATACAAAATGACAGAATGTAGGGCACACATCATATCCTCTGTGCCACGAAGTTCTAGCTACTTCATGGATCGATCAGACTTCGCTGCTGACTGTTGACCATTGTCCTTCTGACCTGAAGACGAAGATGATCCAACCTTATTGAAAACTCTGCCACCAAAGAGATCCTTCCCAATCATCCTCTTGAAGGGGAACTGTTTCTTGAAACGGTTCCGGAACAGTGACCCACTGCTTCGGCTTGGCACGAGAGCAGAATGATTCCTCTTCAAGCCATGATCGTTGCAGGAAGGGTTTGCGCTGCTGCTACTTCCGCCTGCACCACCGCCTAACGAAAGATTCCTGCAGGCGGATCTGAGGGCAACATGCAGAGGTTCTGAGAACGATATGCATCCTTCGTCGTCAGCAGCTCGCGCGCACAGGGGGCAAGATGGTTCATGGGCTTGAATTTTGGGAGTGCTTTCCTCCAAGCAGTCCGCATGGAAGACATGCCGGCACGGGAGGACTGCTGCTACTGGCATGTCGGTATTTCGAACAATCCTATTAGAGGTCCAAGGTGATTTCTGCCGCAGGAATCTCTCGCATAACCCACACTTGAGAAATCTCACTGAACTTGTGGGGGATCTTTGGGACTCAATACTGATAAGATCCGATATGTCAATGGCATCCCCATCGTATCCAAAATCATAGCTGCTAGCATTGCTCCATCTAAAACCTTCCCTTCTTGAGCTTGTATTCGGTCCAGGCGAAGCCTCCATCTTCCCAAGCTCACTCAATGCATTATGGAACTTGAGCTCCGGACTCGCCAAGCTGCGACGCCACAGAGGAGAAGCTTGGCTGTCATCACTTGGTGTTGTTCGCCCAGCATTGCTAACCTCGGGCACTCTGGAGGCTTCTGCTTCTGACACTGGATTCCGGAAGACAAGCGGGTAGACCGGTTTTGACATGAATGATCGCCTACCCATATGATTACGAGGTAGATATGGGGCTGGTTGTTTACTAGACGATGCTAGCTGACCTGATTCCGAGAATGGGGATGCAGAACTGAAACTACCCACGACAGTCAAATGCCTCTGCAGCAGATGAACATAGATGTCAGCAATGTGATAAAGACTGCAATATTCTTGATTAGTTTCATTAGATCTATGTCACCTGTCAAAGGAATTGGGAGATAACTCATTAAAGACGAGATGTAGCTTACCTCACTTGATTGAGGATAATGAGAAGTTTCTGGTCTTGATCCTGGTTCAATGAATAAAGCAAATGTTAACCAACAGGAAGATATCCAAGGAATACTAGAAATGCAGCAATGCCTGGTCAGTTGGTTCCTACTGTTGCAGGAGATGAGGAAAACATCCTGTTGTCATTAAGAAGAAAGAAAAAATTGTGGTGTAGCAGTCTTTAACTTGCAGTACTATTAATGTCTACCCCAATATTTACAGTTTAAAAAATTAACAGTCCCCAATAGATTCAATTGATGAGCAACCATAATAGATTCAGTTGATGAGCAACCATTGAGGCCATAGTGTCTGTGTAGTGCGCGAAGATATTTATATATCATGCCTATAGTTTATACGTCACTTATCACGACTAAGATGATCCTAAATATAGTTCTTTGACCCCACATACACCCAGTATTCTTTGCACTTAAATATTGTTCAAATTGATGCAAAACAGAAAAACTGACTAGGAAAGAATAAGACATTCAATAGAAATATCATAAATAATGAGTGCATAACCCGGAAAGTTCAGAAGGGAAAAGAACTGACCATGTAAATAGCAGCTATATCAGCATATCTTAACACAAGGTAGAACAAAGTGTTAAGAATAACCATTTAAGTGGGTAGTAACCAATCAAATTACAATCCCCCATTGATTATGCAATGTGTACTTGTGTAGGCACGTTTCTAAATAACAGAATTTATTTTAGAAGTAAATTACAAAAATGTAGAAGGTTCTTTACAGAAAGAAGATGTTGTCTAGATCCATAGGTACACATGTTCACTGTAAGCTTTCATCTGTATGTGCTTCCATGCCCTTCGTTTACACTACGAGCACGGAGTGGCAACGAGAGGAATGAAATACTCCAATGCCAACAATGTGACTCAAAAGTCTCAAAGTTATCTTCCGCACTTAACTGCTTGCAAAAAGTTGGGCCCATGCTACAGCTACACCATATTGTAAGTGTTTTATCAACGGAAACAGTTAACTACGTTAGTTTTTCTAGTGAATGCCCCCATTCAGCCTATCTCAGAATTCTATGAAGAGAGAACAATATTAAGCAAATAAAGTCAAGTTGTATAGCTGGTCAGCTCATTTCACAATCCACTATATGAAATGTGGAACAAGTACATACCTCCTGCAGGTGTAGAGAATTCTCCAAGATCAAATCTTTGAAGAGAGGATGTCCAGCGAGGAGCCTGAAGGCTGTCAGCTGGACTCCCAAAATAAGAGAGTGCTCCATCAGATACAGAATGATGGTGATTGAGGTACTGATCGCTACCAAATGCACTTATGCTTCCTTTACTATGAGATGACAGTGATGAAACGTAAGGTGGGTGATCATGTGGAACATCATGAACCCTACGAGGTAATCCATCTGATGAATACCGGCAGTCCCATCTCCTTGATGTCGGAGGAGAGAAGCTCGAGTTTATCCGCCAGCGAGGCTCAGTAGGATCCATGGAACAGTCTCTGCTAGCAGGATTCGACTTTGTCCCATGTGGCCTAGCGGCCACGCAGCAAAGAGCACCCGTCTTGACTAATTTTGCTTATCACAGGCAAAACACTACTTGCTTATTTATGTCTGAGATAAAGCTTGATCAGAGCGGAGAAAGATTATACACCCAAGTCAAGAAACAAAAGACATCAAACACAGTGTCACCTGCACATGTATGATGCATGTCAGCGTTGCCTGGAATAAACAGAAAGACTATTATCTTGATCTAAAAAAAGGTCCTTTTTAGGGGATAAAGAAAATGCAAATGTCTCGAATCAACAAGGATGCATACCCAGTTCAACTACCCAATTCACAGTTAGCTCCCACCAAACCTCATGCAGCATGCAAATAAGCATATTATGCACCAGGCGAACTATTTACGCACAATAGAGCTTCTATGTCATCAGACTGACTTATTCATTCTGTAAAGCTTATTATTTTTTTAAAAAAAAAAAATCACTGCCAGAAGGTTGGAGAATATCTGCCACAACAAATTTGCACCTGTTAATGCTCATAAGTGGCACCGACCTAATTCTAAAAATTATCACAGTGGAAACGAATTTACTTTGCAAGTGATTTGCTTATTCTATTTTTGCACCAAAATACTTCCATTCCTCTGCAGCGACTGATGATCTTCCTATTCAACAAGAAATTTCCACCCAGTGTCAAAATATTTTCTAAGCGGTGCAGAATAAGAGCTAACTTTAGTACTTCATCCCTCAATCCAATAAAGCACCAACAGTCCAACTATGTCGTACAAGATTAGGGTACTAGTAATAAATCATACCAAACCACGCCTAATTCGCACGGCAAACGATTCATCGATCAAAGAATCGCATCAAAATATCTAGTCCTCTCCTTAGCTCCCAAGACCCTAATTATCTCAGACCTAAGGTCACTTATTGCTTAGGTCAGGTCATCTACAGAGTAAGCCGCGTTCTCCCCCCATACACCAAGTACTAACCGACCAAGAATCAACAGAACCTACAGACCGAGTTCAAGAATCGCAACAGCATGGAGCCCCGACCCTAGCCGCTCCGTCCAACCAATAAATCCTCCCCCAAAAAACTACCGACAGTAGATTAAAACCAGGAAAGAAAGGAGGGGAAAAAAGGGGAGCGGGGGTACCTGATGGTAGTAGGAGGAGAAACGACTGAGGAAAAAAATATCGGAAAAAGTTGAGCTTTTTGGCGATGAGAAACAGAGGTGGCGACCTTTTGGAGGGTGGGGACTGGGGAGGCGGAGGAAGAAGAGGAGGACAAGGACTGGAGACAAGTGAAGAGGAGTTGCAGGGGAATAAAAGCGGGGAAGCCGAAGAGGGAGTGGAGGAGGTCACACAGATACCGGGGACGCCGGATCGAAAGACCAAAAATGAGAGGTTCTCGTGTTCGGCTTGGAACGAGAGTTGCATTTGCATGATTGGTGTATGTATCCACGCGGCAAGGGCCCCCACGTACCCCACTACAAGTTCTCCCATGGCAAATGCACACATGGAATTACTACATGGTACGTCTTTTAAATAAAACTAAAAAATGGTGTGCCCTTAGCACACCCTATGACCATCGTCAATGCAGTATATTACAACTTTTAAAGTCTGTACATACATATAAAAGTGTACAGATATAGTATTGGGTCATATATATCGTCGTTGACATGAAATTATCTTTTGAAGATAGAAGTAACATAACTATTCTTATCTTATGCATATTCTTTAGGAGATAAACTATTAAAGTGGGTTTTTCACGCTAATCTTCAAAGTGATATCGCTGACAATTGTTTGCGCAAGATTAAGACCTATGTTTGTATGAAAAAAGTATAAGGACTTACACAAAAAATACAACACTTAAATAAGGTAGAATGATTTTTATGGATTTTAAAGAAAACTTGAGAGTTTATATGTAAATTGGAACCTTTTTTCTTTTTTCTTTTAATTGTTGGTTGAGATGGGCCAAAACAACTTAAGCTAAAAGGCCCAACAGGCATTTTCAGCCTAGTCCAGGCCAGCTCCTACGGCCTAGCATATAAAAGGGGTAGCTAGAGTTTTCGGACTCTAATAGCATCTCTAGCTGACTCTATAAATATTGCTTCTTATATGTATCCATATAGAGACACTCTCTAAAAAAATTCTCTCTATTTTTTTACGCATTTTAATTAACTCTCTACTCACATATATTTTTAATATCATATAACTAAAAAAAATTCCAACGGCTATATTTAACTGTTATATTTGCAACGGCTAAATTTACAACGTCTATATTTTCAACAGCTATATTTGCAACGGCCATATTTTCTATGGCTATATTTTTCAGGTCTATATATTTTCAACGGCTATATTTGCAATGACTATAATGTATAGAATTTTGTATGTGATGAAATTGTGTTTGAATTCAAAATGAATTAAAAGAAGAATATCACATAAAATAATAAAAATACATATAAATGGACCATTACAAAGGAGTTCCTTTTTTCATCATATAACCTAGGACTAAAAATAATTTTAGAAATTAGCCTATCATATAAGAAAAATATTAGTAATATTTTCTAGACTAGTCTAAGCTAGATCCTAAACCGGTCTAGATGAGTTTAAACCAGATCATAAACTAGTTAGACTAGTCTAGACCGGTCTAAACAATTTTAGACCAGATCCTAAACCACTTTAAACTAATCTAGACCAATATAGACAAGTTAATAGATCAATTTTTAGACCAGTTATGATTGCGGTTTTGAAATGTCAAGGGGAAATTTTGTGAGCATTATAGTTTGGCCTTGTGAAGCAATCTAACAAACACATGGTAAGTAATTAAAAAAGTAGCCTTCTATTGAAGGTAGTTTAATAAACACATGTTGGACAGTAGACATATCGCTGTACATAACAAACAGATAGAATGAGAGGGGAGGAAGAATTCGATCTGGGAGAGGAAAGGAGTTAATTGTGGTGTGAGCAGAGCATGTGACTCAATGGAGACAATCTAGATCAAATCTTAGACCAGTCTAGACTAGTCCTAGACAAGTCTAGATTAATTTCTAGATCAGTTCTGATAGCGGTTTTAAAACATCAGGCGAGCTTCGACAGATATGAAAGTCAATCTGGCCACACGGAGAGGCCAGGGCAGACAAAGCGTGCCTTTTTTTGTGTGCCTTTTTCTTTCTTTCCGGCTGCTGCAACCTGAGTGAGTTTTTTCCTCACTCCGTTGTTGTCCCGTTGCAAGACTAAAAGATCTGCTTGATAGCTGTGATGACAGAATATCACATGTGGACGGTGAGGGAAAACAGTGTACAGGGCAACAGTGAAAAGGACACGTGTCAGCAAGCCAGGCAAATTTAGTTGTACATCTGTAGTTGTATTGGTTTTTATTTATTCCATGTCATTACTCAGTGCTCGGTCCTTTTGCACAACTAAATATGCCATATTTGTTGTAGATTTTGAAGTTTGAGAGTAAGTTGGTGGATAAGTACATATAAGTTATATTATAAGAGCAGCGTTGCTAGAGATATATACAGTAAAATGAGTTTTTCTTTCGGATAATTTTGTTTCTATAGAAGGCTAAACACAGCAATTTATAGATCAAAAGAGATGATGTTCCAACCAAGGTTAAACATAGAGCAATTTATACATCAAAAAATAAGCTGCTCCAGCTTGGTAACAGATTTAGTATGGAGCTGAGTACCCATTGGTATCAAAAGATAAGCTTGATCTATTATAGAAGCACTAATACTGCGCCATTTGGGCTCAACTGGTATGTTTCCAACTATATCCAATCTGTCATAGCTGCTTTGGCTATCTTCAGCAGCTACATTAAATTTTCATCCTCAAAAACACTATTACAATATCCTCTATCACTATTACAGTATCTCTTATTTTTTCATCTCCAGCAGCTACCCCATTTCCTACCTTCTACTCCTCTTTTTCTTTCTCCGGTCCCGCTGTCAGCCTCTGTAAACAGTACTGCTACAGTATCCTGACCGTGTTTCTGTTCCAGGCCACTGTCAGACTACGTGAACAGTACTGCTACAGTAACTCCGCAAATATACAGCTCCTACTCTCTCTGGAACTCTGTAGCAGGGTACTGTAGCACTAGATATAGTATATTTGGAGCACCTGCTGGAGTTGATCTAAGTGTAACAATTCGACATATGTTAGTGCAGCAAACCCCTCCATTTTGAGGCCATCCACTCAGATTTAAGGTATGAGAATATGCTACCTGCATTCTATCTATAAAGAATTGCCCAAACTGATAGCAAGTTTCACAGTTTGCAATGCAGTTCGACAGTGCAGCACTCAACGGGCTAACAGTGATATTGAGCTATTAAGCACCATGAAGTGATCCTACTTTCCCTACTGAAGTTACTGCCACACTATATCACGCAAAAACTTGAGAGCAGGAACACCTCTAATCACCATGTCCACAAGAGGTGCTTGGATAATGTTCAACACCATCAATTCTGGATCATTCCTTATCATGTCCAAAGCACGTGTTTGATCCTGCGTGAAAGAAAATACATAAATGCCCCTGCAGGTAGGTAGTTCTTACAAAAACAGATATTCAATCTTTATATATCTAAACCGCGTTGGGTTTCTCGGCCTTTGATTGGCTAATGAAGAAGAACCATCCGATCGCAATAGAACGGTCCGATGATGAGGTAGTACAACAGTGGGGCATCACGAATGGTCAAGCGAACTCTGCGGCTACTTTGGGAAGCATTAGCCCCATCGCCCACCTCCAGCTCCCCTTTCCTTTTCCCCTCTCAGAAACCCGCCGCCTGACACGCCTGACCTCCCCCTGCTGCCCTAGAGCTTCAAGAGGCCGTGCCGTGAGCTTCTCCATCGACTCCTCAAGCTATCATCACCTCATTCGCTCGAGACCGGAGCCGCGTTGCTTATTCCCCACCGCCGAGCTCAACCTCCACTGACCCGCCGTCGCTCCCTTCCACCGACGTCTCCCCTCCACTCTGAGCCTAGGGTGAGCTCCGCCGTGCTCCACCAAACCTTGTGCGTACCTCCCCTTCTTCTTTTCCCTCGCTTCCTCGCGCCGTTGCGGGAACCAACCGCCGGCGGTGGCCATGCTCCCTAGCTGCATGGCACCGTAGAGGCCTCAAACTGGTTCCTCACGCCATGTTGATGCTCCCATTGCTCTTCAACGGTCGAGCCCCGTAGGTTCAATTTTAGCTGAAGTCCAGTCCAGTGAGTCAGGCCCCACATATCTAGAGATTGGCTATATAGATCTGGGTGTAAAATGTATTTTTGGGAAAATTTTTTTAGGAAAAACCAGAAAAATCCAGAGGGATTTAATGTTGTATTGATAAATCGGCTGAAATGATATAAAATGCATAGAAAATTACCTATAGCTCAGAAAAATGTGAAACCAATTTTGTTAGATTTCTAATAGTGTTATCTAGATGTTACAATTATGTACATTCATGAAATACTTACTGTTTTCTTATGAATAAATGAATGTGTTAAATCTTGATAAATACATAATTAAATAAGAGATGCCCAAATTAGTGAATCCTATTTTTGTAGTCCTCTTTTATCATCATCTGTACAGGAAAAATGCATTTCACACATGAAACACTTGTTAAGCACTATTTCCTAGTTAATCTTGTTTAAGACTTTTAAACTTGTTTAATTCCTAAAAAACAAATAAAAATCATAAAATGTGAAACCATTTTTTAGGCCTTCTCTATGTGTACCCTACACATGGAAAATATTAGTTGGCATGTTGCATCTACATAAGCTGAATATTTAAATGAAATTTGTGACAGCATTGTTTGTGAACCACATAATAACAACATTGTTACAAAGAGATGTCTTAAATGAACTAAAGTATTCTTCACACTTGCTTAAACCACGTGACAATGAATGGACCGAACCCACATGACTGGCACGAACTAGACCCAAACTTTATTCCCCTTGATTGCATGCTTTCAATTACATCGTTGACATTTACTTTATATCTGGTTCTACTTCTATTTGTTAACCTTCCAATGAATTCTATACTTACTAATAAGTTTGTTCCCTTGAAATCTTCATATCCCTTGGTCTGGAAACCAAAACTCATTTTTTCTATAAATTCTTTTATAGGCATCATCAAGTCTGGAGCTATATAAGTTATTAATTTATTTTCGTTCATATCTCCTTCTAAGAAACCTAATGCGGCTTTATTTACTGTATCCCATCTTTTATCTAATAATGTTATTAGCACCTTTGTTCCTAATTTCTTCCTTGTCATGCCCTTAATTCCTATGATATACATACCTTGGTGAATATACTTGTAACCTGAGTATTTTAAATCATTTTCAAACTGCTTACTGACAACTCTTAATTCTACTGGTTGTGTCAAAACACTTAACTCTACTTCTTTAGATATTCTGTATAACCCATTCTTACTTTCGAACATACCCATTTGATAAAATTGTTGAGGCTTTATTTTTCTTAAAGTATCCTTTTGATATCTTTCAAGGTCATTTTCCACATCTATGACTTCTTCTAGGTTATCTATATCCTCACTTTTACCCTTTAGCCTATCCATTAAAGTTAAGGGTCTTGCATCTTGGTTTACTAGCTGGAGCGTTTTGCCTCTTCTGACGAAGCTTTTAGATATGTCCATCTTTGTGAGTTTATAGCCTTAGTGGATGCAACTATTCCGGACGAAGATAAAATGATCTCTTTGTTATTTTCTTCTATATTGATTCTATTTAAAATCTGGATCAGCAACTGTAGAATAGTATTATTCTGCCTTATTAAAATCTTAGAGTCTTCTTTAGGTGATTCGTAATCAGAAAAACCAACAGGGTCAGCTAAATATTTTTCTGTTTCTCTTAAAGCTTGTTTATAGTCTGTCATATATTTATGAGAGAACCAAGATCTTTACTTCTTCTAGTAGCCTTTTAATATTAACTAAATCTTGATATAAAGATTTCGATTCTTCGAATGTCTTTATAACTTCCTTTTTATCAGATAGCTTATCTAGCAATAGCAAAGAGTCTAGTTTTTCGTATAACAGAGTAACTTCTTCTTTAATGTAATCACTATTTTGAATTGATTTATTTTGCTCGGTCTTATTTTCTCCTAGGATTTGTAAGGCCAAAATTATTTTGTTATGTATAAGAGAATATTTTTCTTCTAACTGCTTGTGTTCTTTATATAACATTTCTAATTTTAAGTCCAAGTCGTCTTGTCTTTTACCCCAAGTTATATAGAAGTTTTGCAATAAGTCTACAATTATATTTAACTGACTATGAGAAGAATGCCAACTATGTTCTTCAGAGCAATTGAGTCTGTACCGAATATTAATATTATCCTTTGTATTAATAACTTTACCTGTACTAACTTCTAAATTTAGATATTTTAATTTTTCAATGATGACCAGGCTCTGATACCAATATTATACGATATTATACGATAAAAATTATTTTGTATTACTATTCAAATTTAAGTTACTATTCGCTAATACTCTTGAGCGCGGGTCGGTGTAAGTATATAGAAACAAATTACTATTCAGATACTATTCTGCGTGCAATTCTTTATTCACGAAGTACTATTCAGATACTATTTGGTACTATTTAGTACTGTTCGCACACCGCGTGAACAGTACAGAGATGATTTTTTATTATTAAAACACTATTTCAAATAGTAACGATAATAATAAGATATTCATATTGAAAGTGACCTCTTTTGATTCAGTGGTAATTAGTGATGCTAAACATGATCTTTGCAGGTTGGCGAAACCAACAACTCAGTCGGTTGCACAATAGTTGTAAAAATCCTACTCGGTACTCACCATTTTTATTGCTAGCTTATTTCAGAAGTAGCAAAGTTTTCTCTGGATATCCCTAGTCATGTATATATGTGATAAGTTTATATCATCACCCCAGGTAGTTCCACCCGAAGGGAACACTTCTCTACGGACACAGAGTTCTCCTTCCCCTATTATGGCTATGCCAGATGCAGGGATTACCTGAGAACTACCGAAGAGGTTTCTCCTATAGGGTACATAGCATAAAAACTCATCTCATATAGACAAACTAGAAGACCAAGGGATTTTCAAAGACAACACTACTTCATTTCCATAAGCATAGCTTACAAATGGTTTTCCCTTTCGGGAACCCCAAAAACTTACTTACAAACGGAGGATTACCTTACAGAGGTAGTAGCACAACTTCCTTCTTCAATATAGCCTATTTTACAAGTGGACTATTACTAGGAATGAGAGAGTGCTATGGATGCTATCGCTCTGCTCTGGAGGATGCTTGAAGGCTGGTGAAGGCTGGTGGTCGTGTCTAGTACCTGAAGCTGCCTTTTATAGCCGCAAGAGGGGCTCTTTCCTCCTTATTTAAATTTGCCTAGATAATAGCCAGGAATCCCATAGCCCTAGAAAATATTCGCCTGCCGTTTGCCAGAGCGTGAAAACCACGTGAACCCACGTGAAGGTGTTTTTCGTTTGTTTCCACATGAACCCACGTGAAGATGTCGTTTGTTTGCTTCTGCCTGAGTGCATTCACTTATTGGTGTCTTCGTCTTCATCTGAATGCCTTCGATTATTGGTGTCTTCAGGTATGCATGGGTCTTGGTGTCTTCAGGTATATCATCTTCTATATTGTATGCATGGGTCTTCTACGTCACAATTATTGATATTACTTATCAATACATTCATACACATACTTTTTATTTTGGATTTTGCCCATGTCCGGCAATATCCATTATATCTTCATTTGAGAGTGGAATTTTAAATTTTTCATCATAAGCTTTCTTCATTTCTTCAAATTTATCATTCATTTCTTTTCTTAACTCTTTTAGAATTTTTTTCTTTTATTTCTATCTTCCATTGTGGTGATATTGATTCAAATTTTTCTTCAAGTTTCCAATCTATATATGACCCATCCAAAGGATCTACATCTTTCAACAAACATTCTTTATATGTAGGCTTTTTTGAAGATCCTTCTTCTTTTATAATTTTACCAGGTGCTGCTGTTGCCATTTTTTTATTCTTTGCTCTTTTAAATTTCTGAATATAATCCTTTGCAGCTGGTTCTATCAAGCTTGATTTAAAGCTTCATCAATGTTTGCATATTTTTTCCATGACATTCCTCCTGTCAATTTTGTTTCTATTTTTTGAGTCAATATTTCTTCAAATGATATATATATATTCATGGTACCTTACCATCATATACAACATATATTGGCTTCTGTTCTATTACCTCGGGATTCTCTGATGTAGGCAGTAATTCATTTACCATATGAAAATATTCAGCAAGACTGTTTAATATTGAAAGCATATATCCATTCTCTTCTCGTTTATTGTTATATTGATACCAGAAATTGTCTAGTATGCATTCTTGGACTTCATCTAGGATTATATGATCCTTGGGCTTAAATTTATATGAATTTGGTGGAAATATTCTGAGCTTATTTTCAACTCCAAAGCTGAAAGATTCAAACCCGCTCAAATTCATCGATCTCTTCATACCTGCAAAATAGATGATCGCGAAAATAGGTCAGGCAACTTATTATCCTTTCCTTTTATATGTTCAAAAATAACTTTATAGTCATTTCCAGTAATAATATCTTCAAACAAAACCCATCTTCTAGTAGAACTTTTCTTACTATTGATTTGATTATAATATCTACATATTGCTTCACAGTCTGTCCTAACCGTAAATTCTTTGAATCCTAAATATAATCGGAAAGAATTTATTGCATATATTATTGCTAATATTTCTCTATCAGTATTATTTACAGTTTTTAGCTTGTAACTTCCTGAAGCATACCTACATATTTTTTCTTCTGCCTTTGGTGAATATTTATTAGGTTTTTATTTTAATATAGCGCCATATCCTTCTTTAGAGGCATCAGTTTCGATAATAAAATAATTATCATCTAAAGGTAATTCTAACGGTTTTAAGTCCTTAACTTTCTCCTTTATCAATTTTACTAATTTTATATCTTCAGAGTTAAAATACTTTTGACCATTTTTTCTTAACTTTGCATATAGTGGCCCAGCAAGCTTAGCCAGATTATCTATATAGTTTCTTGCATAATTTACAATTCCTAAGAATTGTTGTAGAACCTTTCTTTCATTCATGAGGTCAGGGAATTGTAAGATTTTCTTTGCAATATACTCTTGTAGATATATTTTACCTTCTCCTATCTCATGTCCAAGAAAATTTATTTTTTCTTTACAAATTTATATTTTCTTTTTAGATAATATTAATCCATTTTGTTCAACTTTTCTAAAAAATATTTCAAGATGAGCAATATGTTCCTTATAAGTTTTTGAAAATATTAACAGATCATCTATATAGACTAATATAAACTCTTGATTTTCATTAAAAATATTTTGTATTTTCCTCTGAAATAATGCGGGAGCATTTTTTAAACCTAGAGGCATAACAAGCCATTCAAAATGTCCTTGAGGACATGTGAATGCTGTCCATTCTATAGATTCTTCTGCCATCTTGACTTGCCAGAACCCGGCTTTTAAATCAAATTTTGAAAAGTATCTGCTACCTTGAATCCTATTAATCCATTCTTGTTTATTTGGAATATTATATGCATCATCCACAGTATTATCATTTAGCCTTTTGTAATTTATTACCATCCGTGATTTTCCCCTTACTATTTCGGAATGATTTCTTACTATAAAAGCCGCTGATCTGTGTGGACTTCTACTTTCCCTTATTGCCCCTAATTTTAATAACTCCTCAACATGCATTTTAAACTCTTCTATGTCTTTCGGAGTGGCTTCTATAGGGCATGTTTTGATTATATAATCTGGGTTTATTATGTTAATTTTACGTACAATAGAGTTCTTATCCCAATATTTCATTGGTATTTCTCCAATTATTTGGATATCTTCCAATCTTTGTACAATCTTTTCTATATCCTTTTTAGATTTTATGTCTCTGTACATATATTTATATATATATATATAATGTGTACCCGCCGATGCTCCTTGATGGTGCCTGAAACCCTAGTAGCCGTCGGCACCTCTAAAACATCATATGGCGGTGGGTCAGAGGCAATGGCAGTTGGTTGGAAGGAAGGGGACGGAACCCTAACCCACATCGTTACATCTTTTTTTCGGAAGTAATCACAAGTAATCAGATGTTCCAAAGAAATTCTATGGCTCTCCTACCCTAGACACTACACCACGTACTTGTACAATGCAAAATAAGCTGATTTGACCAATCCTTATGCAAATGTGTTAAGGAATTGCAACACAGTGGCATAGTAAGTGTGCTATCTTGTACGCTAAGTGCGGGTTTCAATTACACAAAAAATTATAATAAAATTTGCACAACCACTGTGACCACCAACTAAAATACCTAACTCAGTTTCTATATAATTTATAATATAATAAATAATAGTATATACACTTATGATTCACTACAGACATGCTAAACTTCAAAGTATTCACTTCAAATTACTAGAGGTGATTAATTATTGAAAAAACACATCCTTTTGAAATAATAGGTCGATATCCATATAATGGAACGAGTTGACAATTGATATGTACAATTTTCACACCATTGAACCAACTACCAACAACATTTACAACAAATGTCCTTTTCTATGGTTCAATAAATGCAAATGTACAAAGAATTGAACATACTACAGCGGTGTACTTTTTTCTATGTATGTGTAACATTTGTACCAAACCTTTATATATAATGTATGCATCATGTATCTTTGTTACTATTTGTACAAGACATTATTTATCATATATTTGATGGTTCTTCACTGAGATTGGAACATGCTGGTCTAACCACGACATACATAATGATGTTAAATTCCTGTAAGAAAAAGTAACAAGACAATACAATATACTATAGCCGGAGGTCAGATTCCTTACACCTCTAGCAATGATGTAACTTTTGGATTTCGTACCACTGTGTGCAATAATTGACGTTATAGGTAACAATATGACAATAATACCAAGTTTTAAGGATTAGACTAGATGAGACATCACTATTCTCAGTGATATATTTTATTGATCCGGTTCTCACTAACGGGTTTAACCACAGCCCCCCCCCCCCCCCCCCCAAAAAAAGAGAAAAACTAAAAGAAAGTGGTAGAACTTGGTTGACAATCCCGTGAAAATCTAATCAGTTTGTACCTTTCTTTTTATAGCACAAAATTTGCAATCCCGTGTTGAAGGTGGTAGAACTTGGTTGACAATGAGTCTCCTTACAGGAACACTTCCCTTTTGCAACGAAGAATGCAGCCTTGATGATTCACTGATTGCCATCACCTGAAAATGTCAAACCAAAAGGAAAGGGAAGAGTGTACCTTATGGAGACATGCATATACAAGGGAGCTGGAGAGTTATGTACACAATTGTCACCGTTAGGATTGTCACAATTATAAACTCTGTTGATTCCGTGTCACGAAAAAAGCTCTCGCACTTTGACCATCCCTTCTCTGAGTTGCTCCAATTTGTTGGCCTTTAGTAGGAGGAACACGAGTTGAAAGTTTGAAACACCTAAGAAACAGTATATTCTAGAGGAACTAAGCAGAACACTTACTGCATCCTGCTGTTGAACCTCTTGTCGAAATACTGATTTAATAGCTGATGTTGCAGAAGAAATCTTGCTCCTCAGCTAGGGAAAAAAGAAGGCAACATCAATATGAGAAACCTCAGCACAATACAAACATCATTTCAAGTTTCAAAATACAATAATGATCCTAATCTGATGAGATATCTATCTTTTGGTTAATGGACCTGAAGGACAGCTTCATATGAAATTCTAACTAAATTGCAGGAATAGCAGATGGAATAGACAAATAATTGCATAGTAACAGTCATGATCTTTGGTCATATCAAGCAGGTGAGGGAGATACATGTGAGTGATCCTTGGCAACCACAAGGAATAAAAATATCGAGCCCACTAACACTGAGCTGAACAAATTATAAGCAATGTTTTGTGTTTTCCAATTTCACAAATTGAATGTGTTAACAAAACGAAACATTAAATTGTTTAGCCATCAACATAAAAGAAGGGGATTCTAAGAAGTAATACCAGTTACATATATATTAAGGGCCTCAAATCATAGCACGATAGCACAAAGCATGGAAGCTAACAATACCTTCAAGATTTTCCCAATGGACGCATCCAAGAAATCTGGCAAGGATAGCAACCGGAGTGTATGGCCCTGTCAATATGGGAAGTAAATAACAACTGATAATGTGATTGAGTATCTGGAGTTAACGTTGGATACACAATGATATGGTCATTACCGTGGGGACAGTGTCAAACACAATGCTGCTAAACATGCTGTACTCTTGTGCTTCGAGAAATTGGATAACCTGAGTGACATGCAAAAAGGAAGTCACCAACTACAACCGGAAGAATGAGAAGTAGGGCACTGTAAGTCCACACGCATGTCTTCTTATTTGAAATTGCAATTGCTTCATCCAATCCTGGTTCAAACATATCTCAAAAGCACATGTGTTCGATGAGGTGAATGGCCTGTGCGAAGGAGTCGCTCAACGAGTGCGCAGGGTCGGTGGAGACGACGAGGGTCGGGTATCCGTTGTTGGCGAAGCGCATGGCCAGAGACGTCGTAGCTCATTTTCCCGACCCCACCCTTACCCCTGAGCATGTAGTACCTCCGTCACATCCCAGACGCGTGTCGGGCCGGGCGCTGGCGTGGGAAGTGGATGCCGCAGCGGGTCTCCGTGGAGGTGCGGCAAGGTGGTCGCGAGCATCGTGGCGAGCAAGGGAGGAGGAGGAGACGACGGTGATGGGGAAAAGGGGATCGAGAGAGTTCGCGAGCAATCGGGCACTGGTTACTCAGCGGAAGACACGACCTATGGACTCCATCAGACGGCCCGATATCACGAGTTTGACAAATCTAACGGTTAACGTTATTTTGCTGACGTGGACGTCCTCGCCAGCAAGGAACACGACCGCCTTTTACTCAGCATAAGACACGACCTGTGGACTCCATCGGACGGCCCATATCACGAGCTTGACAAATCTAACGGTTAACGTTATTTTGTTGATGTGGATGTCCTCCCCGGTGAGGAACGCCACCTTGTTTAGAGTATAGAGATGATTTCTAAATAACGAACTATTTTGTAGGACTGCAAACATGGCGTATAATTTTATAGATATTCAAATGTCTTGTTATTTCTTTTTAAATCCATATTTTTCCTGTATTGTATCTGTTTGGGCATTTTGATAATTTTTCCTGTTCTGTAATTCTCCTTTTTCGCTTAAATATATACTCACTGAAATTTCCTTTCATTCGATTCCTTTTACCAGCCTTCCAAGTCCCCCCTCCCCTGTGTTCTCTCAGGGAAGATGTTCCACGCACTGCTTATAACTTCCATTGCCCGTCCTAAATAATTATTTCATTGCATTGAGCATGCATGTGCATGATGAGCATCGTCTCAGCTTTTTTGGAGCATTTTTTGAATGCATTGAATTTAAATTTAAATTGAAAATTCATATTAAGTAACTCAAATTTTCACCATACAACTTAGGACCAGAATTTGTTTTCTAAAAAATACAATATTATTTAATATGAATTTTAATGACTTCTCCCATTTTGGGGGGAATTAAATTGATTCTAAAAAATCAGACAAGAAAACAGACACTTTGTTTGGACTCTAATTCAGTATCTACTCAAGCTTTTTTAGTGAAATCGACTCAAATGGATTCTTCTTGAATTATAATGTCTGCACAAAAATTGACACATTTTTTAGAAGTTTGTAGATGAACCAAACCACCAGAGAAAGAGGAGGGAAAGAAGTCCCTTACTGGTCTTATCAGGGCTTTTCCATTAACACATTTGTTTCCTAAACTTATAGGTAATTTCCATCTCGAAATTTCTGAATTCAATTTCTCAGGTTCAAGATTTGAAAACCAGGATCACACTGCTTGTTTGACTCTCTTTCAAATGTTATCTCTTGCTAGATAGAAGCAATGCTTGTTTCAGTTGTCACTACAGTTAAAATAGTGGTAGTAGATCTAGTAGCTATATTATGAATTCCCTCCATAACACAACAATTCAAGGCTTCAGGCCATGTAAAAGGTATCTATGTCTTACTATAAAAAGTAAATTTCAAAAACTTATAATTATTTTAACATATATTGCAAAAAAATATAACTTTTATTGCTCATTTAAAAAACCTACAACTATTTTAATAAATGTTGCAAAAAACTACAACTTTCTCACTGTGAGATCATCTGTCATTCTCTGGCAACAGATAGGTCTATAATTAATTCTCCTATGACATGTCATAGAAGATGAAAAGTAAGTACATGGTGAGAAAGTTGTAATTATTTATAACGCGTGTCAAAATAGTTGTAGGTTTCTGAAATAGACACTAGAAATTGTAGTTTTACGTAACATATATCAAAATAGTTGTATATTTTTAAAATTTACTCAACTATAAATTATCATATCAGAGTATGAACCTCTTTCTGTCAGGAGGCACACTGTTACATTAGATATTCCAAGCATAAGATCTTACTTTGTGCTCTTCCAACCCGCTCAAAACAGTTTGCAAGCTTTGACAAGTAATTCAAGATTCTATCAGCTCCCTCTGTGTTAAATTTTCTTTCGTCTGTACAAGCAGGTATCAGTACGGCAAGAATGGGAATGAAGTGTGAGTAATATGTACATATACAATTGCTCCTCAGGCTTGTACAAATATTGGCTACAACTTATAGCTCTTCTAGAAAAAACACCTTCTGCAGCAGTGAGAGAATTCACCATGCTCTCCAAGTAGTAGCATCGCCATCTCAGATATAACAAGAGTTCGTTTCCTTGCTTTGCATTTGATCAATCTAGCACAAAAAGTATAACACCACCGTTCTGCTTAGGAAGTGGCCATGGAAGCATCAAGCACACTCGACTTCACCGCTACACAATGACAGCTACAATTGGGACATCCCATAGCTATTAGTCAAAAGCCCACCACACTTCGGCTGCGATAATGGAAGAAGGTCAAGCAGCCGAAACCCCCTTATCTGGCCAGTAACAGGGACATCTCTCTCAGATCCAAATCATTTAACTTCACCCCGATGAAACCAGGGATAAATAGTAATTTGTGAGTGGTAAACAGTAGCCTAGCGTGATCACTGCAGCAACGGTGGTACAACAATTTTATTGTTTGTAAAAACAATGTAGCGTTAAATTTCATTTATACATCTGAGATCTAACGGCTCATCCGTGACTTCACTCCACCGTAAAGTTAGAGGATCCCATTTCCATCTCTCTCACCCCACAAGCACTTGAGAGATGGCCGAGACGCCGGACGTATCACAACATTATTGCCTGTTTCCTCTATTTGCTCAAGTGGCGGCCATGGTGGCTGACAGGCTATTGCTTCAACACATTTTCTTTGCTCCCCTTGGTCAAGTTGTATCATGGAAAACCACCCACTAAGGGTGAAAATAGGTCAAATATTTCTCACTTGTCTGATCATCTGAACCGTTTTAGATGCTAATTAGATCTCGGATATTAGATATTTGGAAAAAATCTTAGATAACGGATTAGATCTCGGATAGTTGTATCATATATTAGATTGTAGGAGTCAAGTATCTGACGAATATCGGACATTCAAGAATAAAATTGGATATATCCGAGTCTATCTTTCGGAGTTTGTAACTTCTTCATACGAAGTTGGATAAAGATAATCTTTATAAGAAAATTATAGCTCTTAATGAGACCTATAAGTTTGTAGTTGATACTTTTTTATTTTAAGTTATTAATATGTTCAAATAATTAATAGACGCTTCAGCAAGTATATTGGGTACTCGTAACTTCTCCAATTTCTCTGTAGCATAACTCCTTGTTAGTATATTGTTGATTTGATTGTTGGACATCTAATGTAATTGAGTTTTGGATAAATAGAATGGTCAAATAATCATAACATATATGATATCTATGGTTGTTAGTTTTACTCAATATTCAAATAAATATTTGTGACTGACATTGTCTGCATTAGACTCGTCACATATTCAAACCGTATTCGTAACCAAGACTATCTACATTCGTATTTGATACCATCTGTGTCCAACTCTGATTAAAAAAAATATAATATAAAATATAGAATTAACGATGTTCATCGTATCTGATCTATACACCTGTACCATCCACAATAAAAGGTAGGCTCCCTCCAAGCTTTGACATGCATGCGAAGGAGCGTGATGCTCATGCTCACATGTGGTGCCGCCGTGATTCTACGCCACTGACGTAGACCTGGTGCATGGGTCTTCTAGGTGTGCATGCGAAGGAGCGTGATGCTCATGGTCACGCCACAAGTCATGGCAGAGTTGTTCCTCAGTCTTCGCTGACCAATCTCCTACTACCTGTGAGGCGTGACCACGCGAGCCCTAGCCCTTCTCTTCCTTGTCTCCCTCCCCTACTCCCCTTTTCTCTCCCCTCCACCTCTAGATGGTCGGCTTTTGCCTGCCCCACTAGCCTTTCCTCTACCAGGTGAGGTTAACACTCAGCAGTTGCATCTGAGGGCGGTGCGTGTGCAAAGTGGGCCCCTATTGCATGGGGAAGGTGGTGTTGTGAGTGCATCCTAGAAAGGGTGACGGCGTAGGGGCAGAGGAGGTGGGTGTCTGTCGGAG